>NC_141699.1:882548380-883748380 GCF_964263255.1 Lissotriton vulgaris | reverse complement strand
CCCGCCACCAGGCGCGCACAGCCGTGCGGATCACACTGACGCCAAGGGAATAGTACCAACACACTCCAGCACACTTCCTGGCCACTGTGCCCCGTCTGCCCCCTAGGCGTCCCAGCCGGAGATGTCCTCCGCCAAATGTCTTCGGAAGGATATAGTTTCCCGCCGCAGAGGTCCCGGGCCTCGCCGGCGCGCTTCCAAGCCACAGCTGTTGGGCCACAGTTTTCACACCTCCGTTATCAGTGCGACCACGTCCACTCTCCAAAGCACTGGCGAAAGTCACTCAGCAGAAACCACAGGATAGTCGCCGATCCGGTAGACCGAGTCCACACCAGCACCACACGCCGCACGTAGCGTGACGTAGGCGGGGCAGCCCCTCAGGATAGTCCGTGGATTGCGGCCTGGTCCGCCACTCCGACCTCCGCCAGCCAGCGGAGCGAAACCACGACCGATTTCGACCGGGGAAGGTGCTCCCACTAGCACCGGGGGCAGCTGAAGCGATTCCCGCAAATTCCAGGGCCAGCCAGGTGCCAAAAGGATGGTTTTGTCGAATATTAAAGGGGCTCAGGCGAGGAGCTCAGCGCTCACACGTCTTTCAAGGACGCCGGCAAGCTCCGCCTTAAAACCGACTTTTAATGAATTAAAGATTTGTACGTGCAGGCAAGCTGTGATATGTTGGTTGGAAGGCTCCTCTATAATGTTGGCGTGCCGAGGGGTAAAATATCTGGCAAAAGTAAGAGAACTTTTAAAGCAAGCCAATTGAGAGGAAATTAGTACAGTACGAACAAGGATGGCAGGGACTGCAAATACGACTCTCCTTCACCAGCTCAAATAGAACAAGGTCTATTCCACAATAAAATAGGAACACAGAAAAACGGCGGCGGACCAAAGGATACTAGAAAGTTTGGCACTTTCTATGGCTATTTTTCCTCAGACAATCTATTTTGGGATAATTTTGGTAATTGAAGCGCCAGGGAATGTTGTGAAGTGTAGAATGTCGCAGATTGTTTAACTAGTTACCCAATATTTTAAGTGCTTTATTAATGTTATTGAGATTTTAATACTGCCACGCCCATTGTCGATAAATGATATTTTATGCAAGAATAAGTTTAATACTCTTTTAAAGTATAAATTGTAAATATTTTAAGTAATCATATACAATAAACTATTTTTTACTTGGACTTTGATTTGTCTTTTCTTGCTGAATAATTTATTCAACCTGCTGCATAATATGACCTCCCCATGCCTCATTAATCCAGTGGCCCTTTACGGTAAGGCATTGTATGGTATGGTATGGTATCCATCAGTAGTTAAGACTAAAATGTGCTCGAGCTTCAACTAAGTTCTACATTTAAATGTTTATTTTATGGATGTTGTAGCAATAGCATACAATTTAATATACAAAGTAAGGACCGATTCTTGGGGTTCTATATTGTAAGGCTAGAAAATATATTTATTCTCCGTCTATTGATCAGAAATACAAGTCACAGTAGTTAAGCAATAAAAATTTGCAAACCACAGTTGTAAAGTGATTAGTGTCCGGTATCTCTGTTACTCACTGGTGTGTGGTTGTGTATCCTGTTAGCTATAATAGCATGAAAGAAGATATTGTTCATTAAATGTGAAGTAAATTCAGTCTGGTGAAATGTAATTCATTTCATCTTGTACAGTTGGGATTGTTTAAGAATTAAAATTGCAGTAAACCATGACGGATTTTTCAGTATATTTTTAGGCTATGGATATTTAATCTATAGAAACATGCACCTCATGTTATAGAGCGCCATTGGACGTGCTAGGATTTATAAAGGTGATAGGTGAATTTAACATGCAAACTTGTATGACAATAGATTTTACTGTATGAATCTTAATAATAAACATTTTCATTCCAATTTCAATAGTTCCATCAATAGGAGCCAGGCTTTCCTGACATCTCCTGTAAGTGGAGTAAAGTAAGGGGTTGGGGAGAGGAGCACCGTACCTGTGGTCATGTGTCAAGGTCCAGGGCGTTCTGCTGTTCCTAACCATCTAGAGTTCATTCCCCACCACAGATACGTATCCATGTTTGCTTTACTGGGCCTGTCATCAAATGTTACATTCACTATAATGCCAAGCGCTCGCTAACCTGAATCACGTGTCAACAAGAACTAGCTAACACGAGGCAAGCAAACAATCAAATATTTTTAATTATTCACTTATTATTTACTTATTTATTTATGCAGTCAAACTTTTAGCAAATTGCTACATGTTTTCGTCTTTAGATCAGTGCTTAATTTGCAAATCAGGAGGCGAATGCAGGTTGCACAACCCGTAGGCTCTGCCAGCCCTGTGATTGGCTGTACCAACACAGCAAATATATAATATATGTGAATAAACTGTTTAGGAAATGACCTATAGTATACAAAGACATTATGTAACCAGAAAAAAGAAAATATCAAAAATGCAATTTTTTTATTTTGATAAATTAACTGTTTTTAACAATAATTCTTTTGAATATTTAATCATTTTAAACAATAAAGGAAAAGACAAAAAATATAACATCAATAATAATTTTTGATAGACTTCTTATTTCTATCTTGGCCTATGTATTGGGTATACAAGTGAATGTATGATTGTCACTAATAATATTCACACATACTTATCCATTCCTACGTGGCCTAATGATGTAATATATAAAATATGACATTTATGATGTCATGATTTATAAATGTAAAATTGTATAATAGAATAAAGTCCAAACTCAAAACAATATATTTTATACATATATTATTAGACAATCAGACAGTGTGGTCATGGCTAACATAATTCGATATCCAACACAGCAAATAACCGCAAATCTGCAAGTGTGACAATTTGGACTACTCCAGGCCCCAAAGCTATAACAATGGTGGCATGTGTTAGTCACGTTTAATGTGTATTGAAATAATAAACACATGTTGCTGTGCTCATCTCTAAATTAGACAACCACCGCCACATGTCAAAAGTGCTGGTGCTGATATTTAGGGCCGGTGCCGAGCAGCCGAAACCACCGGCTCAAATTAAGCGCTGCTTTGAGTTACCTTGGAGTGCTGTCAGAGAATTGCTTCTTGAAGTGTTTGTATTCACTACGGAAAATGTTGTCGTATAGCTTAAGTACTGACTGGAACGCATTGTCATTTTTTTAGGGCTGGCATTAGCCCAGCTCGTCAGATTTTACCAGGATTTTAAGTAGGGTGTCCTTCCAGGTTTCAGACCCATTAGTAATTAAAAACTGAAGTTGAAATGGGTCTCTATTGGGTACTATATTCATGTACTTAACTTTACTGGCAAATAACTTATAGATTCCGAACAATTCATGTAAAAAACAGTAAGGTATTGCATTTCAGTGATTTAGTTCCTGTTTATATTTCACAATGTTACTTAATATTGTACCAAAATATTGCTAGGGACACATAAGAGGCATCACAAACAGTTTACGTGTTTAAACTGCGCCCTTTACTAGATACGCCATTTCCCTTTCAGACACCCCCACATCTTGCAATCCACTTAAAGGCTTGGATTTTACTAAAATTATTTGAACAATAAAATTACTTATGGGGTCTTTCAGCCAGCCCTCGTCATCTATTGGTTATTGGTGTATTTTATTTTTTTAATTATTTGTTATAGTTTGATATAGCTTGAACTAGAGGTGGGCAAGTCAAGAAATTTACAGGGTCATGCATGAGCTGATACCCTAAAATATTTGGCAAGTAAATCATGCAACAAGAATATGATGAAATCTCTTTAAAATTTAAACAGTTAAATTTTTTAAACATGTGGAAGACTTTTACCCTAGTACATCCGATTAGATCAATATACTGTGTGGGGTTTATTAAAAGTGTTACCATTTTAAACAAGAATGTGGACACAACCATGTCCACCGCCCTGATGATTATACCACCAGTCAAGAAAAGTAGAGGTGGGCAAGGCAAAGAATGCCGACTCGAGCCTTCACAACTTTCAGATGCCAACAAAAACAAGCATTGGCATTACCAATAGGTCTCGCCTTTGGGACCTTATAAGTGCTTAGCCAGAGCTATTGGCTTTGCCATTGTGTTCAAGCTCTGTTGTAGAGCACTGTGGCTGCCATGCAGCATGTTGACAAGTTAGACTACAAAAGTCTTATAAGCATTTTTGTTACCTTATAAATAACCAAGAAGACATTATGTACAACTGAACAACTTTATTAAAAATAAAATTAACATAAAAAATGGTTTCTAGTTTTGTGATTATTGTCCCACTGATGTGGCAGCAAAATTAAGATTTATTTTCATGGTGTGTTTATAGTGGCAGATGAATTATAATGTAGCACACGTTTTCAAATAGGGAATTGTGTTTGCCCAAAATGAAGTTGGGTGTCAGTGACCCATGTTTACATTTGAAGTATGGGATGCACATGAAGCAAGGGAACACAAAATCAGGGGTAACAGCCGAGATGGCTTAAATGTGAAAGCTGTTTAAAAAACAGGAGTAAACAGGAATCTGAGGATCGAGAAGGGGATGGGGACATAGGAGGCAATGATTTGCGTGGAGCTGGGACACTAGGTTACCCTGAAGAGCCAAGCACCAAGTCTGGATACACAAAAGGGAGAGATTGCCTGGGGTCGTGTTATGCATGAAACACAGGAGTAAAGGAAGCAAGGGTGCACGTAGGGCAGTGCTAAGGCGAAAGCACGACTGCATGTCAGCAATACAGAGAGACAGAAAGCAAAGGCCTGGGACAACATTACACATGAAGCATGTGGCGCGGGATGCAAGGTAACTGTGGAGCAGTGGTACACACGGGGCAGATTTACACGTGAGACACTCCACAAAAAGCATCATTACCTCTACGTCCCTCGTCCTCGACCCAGTCATCACACATGAGGTATTCCACACGACAGGAAACAAAACAGGAAACGCTTTTAGACTCCACCCACCCTCCTGTCAGGTGCTTTAACACACCTCACCACCAGAAGCAAATCCTTTTTGTTTCCTGTAGGTGGTTTACTTGATGGGAGACGCTGGGGTGAGTGCCGGGAGCTTACCTGCTTCGTTTGTCCTATGGATCCTCCTCTGCTGGGCTCTGGGGGGCTCCCATGGACCGTCGTGGGATTGCTTAGAGTGGGGCTGCTGGGCTTCCCTTTCTCCTCCTGGGCTCAGGTGACCCATGGGCTTTGTGGGTCTTCCTGTTTCGTTCCTGCCCTGGTCTCTGTTCACGCTGATGGATGTGCGGTGGACCTTCCTCCTGCTGCTTGCTGCTTTCCTGCTGGTTCCTCGACCGTGGACGTGATTGGGGTTTGGGGCTGTGAGCGCTGGGCTGTTCTGGGGCGCGCTCCTCCCCTTTGGATTCCCCGATGTCTCCATTGCCTCTTTGCCTTGAGGGGGCCCTGGTGACGGCTCCTGTGTGTGCCTCCGGGACGCGGTGCCGACTATGGTGGCATGTGACACGCGGCTGAGTATTCTCACTTCTTTGGACATTGGGAGTTCGTGGCTGCCTTTGGACTATCCCTGCTGCGCTGGGATGGCCGGCAGTCTCGGGGGCGTTTCCTGTTTGCGCGCATGCGCTTTGCCCCCTGTTACACCCTTCGGCCGTGTTCGGTGCCGGGTGCTGGTGTGGGCGGACGCCCGGGTGGACTCCGGGCGCTCCGGTTCTTGGAGCGGAGTCGTGCCTGATCGGTGGTTCTGCACGGTTGCGTGTCTCGGCTGGTGGGCATTCTGAGGGAGCCTGTGCCTGAGCCTGAGACGAGTGACTCCTGGAGCTTCCGGGGATTGCGCCCGGGGACTCTTCAAGGGGGATTCCTTCGCTCTTCCGGGGTGTGGATGTGGAGTCCCGCTTCTGCATGGACCCTTGCTGATATGTTTTCTCCAGTGGCTCAGTCGGTTGGTGCGCGGTACTTCTTCAGCGTACTTGCGCTGGGCCATGCCGTGGATGGGAGTTTGAGCCTCACCTGGAGCTGCTGACTGCTTTTCATACACCTTTGAAGTGGTCTTTGCTACGCTTCCTCTGCATTGTGTGTTCTACATTGCCTGGGCACTGTGGACAGGACACTGACCTTCTGCTTGCAACTTGGAGTCCAGGCATGGCATCTGGTGGGAGTCTGCTTACTATACGTGCTCTGCGATGTTGTTCATCACTTTCTTATTGTTGGTGTATATTATGCTGTGCTACGTTTCCTCTCCTACCCTCTACTGTTTTGCTGGGGTAGTTGCACGGATGTCTGGAGTTTGGCTTGGAGGCTAGGTCCGATGGCTCAATGGACTATTGAGTCTTCTGCAGGGGCCTGTGCTCGACCTCACGGTCACTGGTTCTAATCCCGGTGGGTGCACTCAGACTTTCATCCATCTGAGATCTATAAAATGAGTACCGTTGGGTAAGAATAACCATCTGTTCTTCATCGCCAAGATACCTTTCTAATTGAGAATGGTCGTGTGCTACCTCCGTCGTGAGGGGTGATGTTCCTCTCCTGTGCCTGCATCTTCTCCTTTTTCCGGTGGGGCCTCCTCCCCTCTCCTGTGATGCCTGGAGGTGTGCTGATGCCCGGTTTGTGCGCTTTCTTCTGGATCATCTGTTGCTTACTGTTGGGCTTTCTGATTTCTTCGGGTTTCTTGTAGCCTATTCTCTGCCAGTACCTCTTTTGTGTCCGTGGTTCTGTTGCGAGTGTGGATGGTGCCGGATCTTTCTCCATGCCCTGGTTTGTGTCCTTGCTTTCTCCGTTATGGGATGTGGCTGTCTCTTGGCCTGTCTTCGTTCCTGTGGACTCTGTGGAGCCAGTCTTGTGGATCATCCTTCCATGGCTGCTGGGCACGTTCTGATGGACGGTGTGGGCATGTGGATGGATTCTGCCCTGAAGATGTCTTCTGCCGCTTCTCATCTGGCTGTTCGTTCTGGCGTTGTCCGGTCTTTGCTGACCATTTTGGAGTCCCTGTTTTCGTCCTCGCAGGAGGGTGCCAGTTGTCCGGTGTTGCTGGGGCCTATGGCCCGCCTGGAGGTAAATATATGCCGGACGTCGCCTTCGCTTCTGTGTGGGCTTCTGCTGTGTCCTGTGGTTCCTCTATTGCTGCGCTGTATCCTGTTTTCTGCGGGATTGGATGACGGACGTGGTCCAGCGGTCCATGGCTTGCGGCTGCCTTTCGCTGGGGCCTGTCTGTTTGGTGACTCGCTGGAAGGTTGGCTACACAGGGTCTTCCAGGAGCGCATGCATTCTTTATCTTTTCGTGGCCTTCCAACCGGGGGGGGGTGGCTCCCTCATTTTCGGGTGCCTGGCCTTTCCACCAGCCTTCCAGGTTTCTGCAGTCCTCCTTTCGGATTCGCCATGGCTCTGGGCATTATTTCCTCCGGGCATTTGGGAGGAGGTCCTGGAGGGGTGCCAGGTCTGGTCCGCAGCATTCCTGACTGGGCCGCCCTTGGGGTCGTTTTCGCTGGTGTTCCTCCTCTGGTTGGTGGGAGACTTCGCAGGTTCCTTCCTGCTTGACGCCTGTCGACCTCGGACAGATGGGTGCTGGATGTCTTGTCGTGGTCTACCGGGTCGGATTCTTGTCCCCCCCTCCCCCTCCGGGGTGGTGGTGACCTCTTCTCCTTGGGATGCTTCCCGCCATCTGGCCTTGTTGGACGTTCTTTGGTCAGCGGACGGGTGGTTGTCCCGGTTCCCCTGGCGGAGCAGGGGTTGGACGTTTAACTCCATCATCTTCATGGTGCCATAATTCACGGAGGGTTTCCGAGTGTTTTTCAACCTTCGGGCCTGTTCTTGTTCGTACGGAAGATACCGTTCAGGATGGAGGCCCTCCAGAAGGTTATTCTGTTGATGCAGTCGGGTTGGGTGTTCGTCCGCGCTCGACCTCCAAGATGCGTATCTGCGCGTCCCGGTGGCCTTGTCGGATCTGCGTTTCTTGCAATTCTGCCTGGAGGGTCAGCACTGGCAGTTCTGCATCCCCCCTTTTGATCTTCGGTCCGCCCCCCGGGTGTTTGCCGAGGGGGTGGCTCCCTTGGTGGCCCATCTGCATCTCCTGAAGGTGTCTGTGTGCCCGTATTTGGACGACTGGATGGTTCGGGCTCTGTCCCTAGAGGTCGTGTCTCGCCACCTTCACTTGACCGTGTCTACGCTCAGGGACCACGAGTTTTTGTTCAACTTGCCCAAATGTCACCTGGAGCCTGCCACCCGGAGGTCCTTCATCAGAGCCGTGTTTGATTCTGTGTCGGGGAGGGTGTTCCTGGCGGACGGCCGGATTCGTCCCCTACAGTCATTGCTGAGGAGGTTGTTGTCGCAAGCCTTGGCTCCCATCCTTCACTGGCTGGAGGTTCAGGGCCACATGGCTGCTTCTGTTTTCACTGTGCCCTGGGCCGGGGTTCGTCTGCGACCTCTGCTGTGGCCTGTGCAGCAGTGGGTCTCATTTTCTGTCCTGGGTTTTGCGGTTCCTGTGTCTTTGGATGTGGTGTCTTCTTTCCAATGGTGGTTGACCCCTCCCTCCTTTCCGTGGGGCTGTTGATTCGTCTACCTCCTCCTCTGGTTGGGACCTCGGATGCCATCGCCTCGGGCTGGGGAGTGTCTCTGGCCTGTTGGGTGATGCTGGCGCGTTGGCTCCCGTCGGAGTCTCGCAGGTCGTCCAACTGGGGAGTGTTGTCTGCAGTGGAGAGGACGCTTCATTATTTCCATCTTCATCTGGAGAGTTGCCTTGTCCTGGTGGGATCGGCCTTCACGTTGACTGTGGCGTATCTGAATCACCAGGGGGGGTCCCGCAGTTTCTCCCTGATTCGGGTGGCCTGTTCCTTCTCGGCTTGGGCAGAACTTCATCTTCCGGCCCTGTCTGCTCGTCCCGTTCGGGGTGTGGACGTTGTGGTGGCGGACTCTCTGAGCCGGAGGTTTCCCTCGTCTCTGTCCCTGTGTCTGGCTCCCAGGACCTTTCGGTTTCTTTGCCTGAGGTTCAGAACTCCGGCTCTGGACTTGTTTGCCTCAGGGTCCAATGCCCTGGTGCCCCTGTTCTGCTCCTGGTCTCCGGAGGGGGGCGCAGGGGGGGTGGATGCCATGTATCTCCTTCGGCCTCCCTGGCTTCTCTATGCCTTTCCTCCCTTTCCTTTGGTTCCTGCGTTTCTGCTGATGGATCGGCGGGAGGGGGCTCAGGTGGTGGCTGTGCTACCTCTCTGGCCGTGGAGGTCCTGGTTTCATCTGCTGATGGGCCTGGCGGTGGGGCCACCTTGGTTTCTGCTCCGTCACCCCTCTCCTCTGAGTTCTCTGTCTCTCTTTCTGGTTCCCCTCTCCTTGGCGGTTTGGGGGTTGAACGGGTGTCTCTTGTAGATTGTCGTAGATTGTCTGCTTTGTCTTCCTGTTCGGAGCGATGGTCTTCATTTTCGAGGTGGTGTTCCTCCTCTGGTTTCCTTGCTGGGCCTTTAGGCTGCTATCAGTGCCACTCTTCTGGCTCTCTCTCCATGTCCTTTGGCTTGGCTGGTTTGGCTACGGCTGCTTCCTGGCTCTCTTTGGGTCGCTGGTTTCTGGCGGTCTTTGCTCTTGCCTATCTTGGTGCGGGTTTTGCCCTGTCCGGCGGGTGTCCTGGCGCGTTCCGCTCTGGGCGTGTCTGTCTCCTGGGCTGCTTCCCTGGGAGGATTTGTCAGGCTGGGTCCCAGGCCTCCGGGTCCGCGTTCGTGCGGCACTGGTGGTGGAGTTGTGCCTTGTCTGACCGGACCAGTTTTTGGTTATGGGGTGTTGCTGGCTGTGGGGGGTTTTCCCCTCCACTGTGATTCTGTTGTTTCTTGCAACTTTGTCTTGCTGCACTCCTTTGGGTCTGGTCTGTGTTTTGTGGTGTGTGGGTTGCCAAAGGCCTGTTTGGGCGTTGCTTTGGTATGCCTCATGTTTGATGACTGGGTCGAGGACGAGGGACGTAGAGGTAATGCTATGATTGCGTATGGTAATCCCCATTACTCTTAGTCCTACTCGTCCTCGACCCAGTCATACAACCCGCCCGCCCTCCCTTTCCAGGCCTTTGGTGCTTGGTACATCAGGATTTGCTTCTGGTGGTGAGGTGTGTTATAGCACCTGTCAGGAGGGTGGGTGGAGTCTAAAAGCGTTTCCTGTTTTGTTTCCTGTCGTGTGGAATACCTCATGTGTGATGACTGGGTCGAGGGCGAGTAGGACTAAGAGTAATGGGGATTACCATATGTAATCATAGCAGGTACGGGTATTGGGGTAATTGTGAAGAAAGGCAGAATAACAAGTGATGGACAGACACATGGGAAGCAGGGCACATAGGGAGCAGGGTTACACCTGGGGCAGAGCTCCCCGATTCCACCTAAAGCACCGTCACAGGGGAATGGGTATTTGTGGAGAAAGGGGTAAACGTGGGGCAAAATAGCCAGTGAAGCACAGACACACAGGATTCACGGACACACAGGGAGCAGGGCACATGTGGAGGAGAGTTGCACCAGAAGCAGAACTCCACATCCCTCATGGGGAATGGGTACTTGTGGGGATACAGAGTACACGCGGGGCAGAATAACATGTGGATCACAGACACACGGGAAGCATAGACACACGAGAAGCAGGGCACATGTGGAGGAGGGTTACACCGGAGGCAGAACCCTACATTTGTCACAGGGAATGGGTACTAGTGGGGTTATGGAGTACACACAGGACACAATAACGAGTAAAGCAGGGACAGATGGGAAGCACGGCACGTGTGGAGGAAGGTCATACTTGAAGCAGAACTCCAAGTAAAGCATCAGGCACGGAAAACAGGTTAGTTGTGGAGCAGGGGTAAACGCATTGCAGAATAACAAGAGAAGCACAGACATACGGGAAGCACAGCACATGTGGAGGAGGGTTACACCTGAAGCAGAACTCCGTGTAAAGCATACGTCAAGGAAATGGAGTACTTGTGGGGAGAAGGGGTACATGAGAGCATAATTACAAGCAAAGCACAGACACAGAGAGCACGGCACATGTGGAGGACGGTTACACTTGAGGCAAAAGCGCACACTAAGCATCAGGCATGGGAAGCTGGGAAGCTGGGTACTTGTGGAGCAGTGGTACATGTGTGTAAGAGTTACAAGTGAAGCACAGAATCAAGAGAAGCACTGCACATCCGGGGATATACCTAGGGTAATATAGGTAAATCAGCGGCATGGAAGCAGAGTAACAGTGAGGGATGGGTGCCGGCGGCGGAAGATCACACGTGAAGCATGCGGACACTGAAAGCAAAGGTTCAAAGTGGAGAAGAAAAACAAACATGTGTATCACACACACAGGCACAAGGGTAAAGACACGGACACTTCCGTGGCACAGACACACATGCAAAAAAGCACATACATTTCTGTGGCATGTAAATCTTAGCTCCGTCCTGTTTTGCATGACAATTCCTATTGGAATGGTCACTGCCTAGCTGAAAATATAACATAGTAACAAATAAACAAACAAAAATGATTCTAACACACACACCAGGATCCCTTGATCACACAGAAAACATAAAAGAGGCTGACGACAGGAAAAGAAAACAAGCAAAATAGAAAGCAGAGTAAACTGACCCACAAGGAATGAAGCTGCCACCCGGCGCTTCACTGCTCGCTCCCGAGAGCAAAACACTGGGGGAGTGAACATTAACAAGAATTTACAATGCAATGGTCTCGGCATTATTAAAGGTAGAGCTATTGGCATTGTTCATGACATTTTTTTTTAAAATCATAAATAAATGGCATTGTCATTTACATTGCCAATAGCTTAATCGTTAAATAAATGGCATTGTCATTTACAATGCCAGTAGCATAATAGCTCGCAAATGCATGACCTATAGCATTTACACCCACACAGAGCCACACACACAAAGCCACCCACACAGAGCCACACACACACAGCCACACACACACACAGAGCCACACACACACACACGGAGCCCCACACACAGAGCCCAACACAGAGCCCCACACAAAGAGCCCCCCACACACACAGAGCCACACACACACCCAGAGCCACACACACACACACCCAGAGCCACACACACACACACCCAGAGCCACACACACACACCCCCAGAGCCACACATGCACATCCCCAGAGCCACACATACACACCCCCAGAGCCACACACACACACCCAGAGCAACACACACCCAGAGCCATACACACACACACACACACACACACACACACAGCCACACATGCACACCCCCAGAGCCACACATACACACCCCCAGAGCCACACACACACACACAGAGCAACACACACCCAGAGCCACACACACACACAGAGCCACACACACACACACACACACACACACTCAGAGCCACACACACACCCAGAGCCACACACACACCCCCCCCAGAGCCACATACACCCCCAGAGCCACACATACACACCCCCAGAGCCACACATACACACCCAGAGCCACACACACACCCAGAGCCACACACACACACAGAGCCACACACACACACCCAGAGCCACACACACACACACACCCAGAGCCACACACGCACCCAGAGCCACACACACACACCCCCAGAGCCACACACAAACCCCCAGAGCCACACGCACACACCCAGAGCCACACGCACACACCCAGAGCCACATACACACACCCAGAGCCACATACACACACAGGAGAGCAAGCACAATGAGGTGGCAGGGAAGCAAGAACAGCGAGGGGGCAGGGAAGCCAGCACAGCGAGGGGGCAGGGAAGCAAGCACAGCGAGGGGGCAGCGCAGCAAGCACAGTGAGGGGGCAGTAAAGCAAGCACAGTGAGGGGGCAGCTAAGCAAGCACAGCCAGGGGGCAGGGGAGCAAGCACAGCTAGGGGGACTCCGCCCCGAGAAGCGACGGTCCCTCAACCTAAAAAGGAGTCAGTAAAATTGGCTCGATGCATTTGGCCTCCTAAGAGTAATAATACAAAGATTGGAAAAGCCAATAGGCCTAACCTTTAAAGACCTATTAGCATTGCTGATTTTTAGCCAGGCTGGATAGCATCACAGGGGGTATGCACTATGCAGCATGGCTTTAAAAAACATGGATGCGCTGATGTGCCTGCCGAATTATTTTTTAGGTGTGCATTTGAATTCAACACACAAGTGTGAACCTACAAAACAATATTTATGCTTTTTATTTACTCACCTGAAATGGATTGGTAAATTAAAAAACGAAGTGTAAAAGCTTTTTTTTAAACATAGTGCTTTTGAAGAAAAAAAAGATAGATGTGTAGGTAGCAGGAGCAGGCTGGGAAGAGAGTGAGCGGTGAAGAAGCACAGTGGGTGGATGGGGTGTAGCAGCAACATGGAGAGAACACGGGTGAAAGAGAGCATCGTGGATTGCAGGTGAGGGCAGAAGCACACAGGTGAGAGAGAACAGTGCAAGTGCTGCTAGGGGGGAGTACTACATGGGCAGAGAAAGCGAGGGGTAAGAAAAGCACACCAGGGCGATAGCTGGAAAAAGCATGCACTCTCACGGAGTGCTTAAACAAAAATGAAAAAGTTGTTCCTTAAAACCCATTCACTGGCTAACCATTAGAAGCCAACTTCTCAAAGGAATGGTAAAGAGGCTATGCTCCATGGGAGGGTCAAACACAAGACTCACAAAAAACATTCGATAGGAAGCAGCCAAATGAGACTGACAGGAAAGGCAACCAATGGTGAGCACTGGGCATGCTTCAAGCTCTTGTGTGCTGTGCTTGCTCTGCCTTGAAGACTCGCCCTAAAAAGAGAGTCAACTGTTTTGACTCTTTGCAAAAGACCCTGTCATGGCCATGATAAAAAGCAAGTTCAATCAATTTGAGTTAATAAAATGGGTCACCTAAGGTTTAGGGTAAACAAACATTGACAAATGCAATCGTTCTAGCTAGTTGTTATTGATTGGGCTTCTTAATAGATCATGTCTGACTATTAATAGATGGCCAATTAAGCTGTTTTTGTTGTATCTGTCCCTCATATCAGGAGGCAACTAAGATGATGCTCCCAAGTCAAAATGGCAGGATAAGATGGACGCTGCCACTACAAGACACAAACTATGCATGTTCTCAAACACTGATGATAACCAAATAAGTCAGCAATAGCAGTGGAACATAACAGGCTACTATCTCGGTTGATCTTTAAGACAGTCCATGATCGCACACGTTTCTACAGTATGCAAGAAAGCCATAAATTCAACAATGAGCTTCTGTGACAATAGAGTACAGTAAATTCAGGTGCAAAGGCAAATAGTGAACAACGCTGTGTTTTTATGACAGTCTAAGGCATACCAACAACACACACTTCCTAAAGAAAAAAATAGAAATATATGCAATAAATATCACAAGCTGCACGTTATGTTGTATCCGCAGTCCAACAAAAGGACTAAGTGAAGCCTCATCACCAACCACAAAAGGGAAAATAACTGGGAAGAAGTATCGATTCTCATACTATCAGCCCTTTTCCCCCTATAAATGCTGGAACCTATACAGGGAAAACTGCAAGGGCGTGCTCGTCATCACACAACTCGTAATGCCGATCCCGGTGCAAACAGGAGTTTGCACCGGGATCGGACATTAACGGGGCCACTCGTAGTGTGTGTTACGAATGTGATATTGACACTTTGTTTGATTTTGCTATCTATGCAGGTGTTGTGAAGATGCATGTGTTTATTGCACTGTACCCATGAGTCCTGGAAGTAGGGGTGCACGGGTGCTGCGACACCCCCAAAATAACCTAGCAGGACGAGAATGAGCAATAAAAGTGCCTTTACATTTTGACTGTATCATGTTGCATGTACTTTTGTAATTTGAACCAAGTGAACAGGGGGTGAAAAGGGAAAGGATGTAGGTGGTAATGTTTTCTACCATGCAACAACATTTATAAATGCAAAGTGAAATCTATACATATTTCAAAATATAGCAGCAGCAATGAAAGTACAAATAAGGCATTTATGTAATTCTGATTTTGATGGAAACAAAGCATGTGATAAGAACACAACACATCAAGGCACTTTAGTTGTGTGAAGAGCAAAGGAAAAATATATGCTGAGCCCCAATTTCCAGACGTTATGGTTTCTCGCCTTTGTAAATGACAGTGAATCTCCCGCACTTGTATATTCAGGACAGACTGCGCTAAAATGCACCCTGGGACACACGCCGCTCCCACCGCACTGATTTGCTTCACTTGTTCTTTGTGTAAAACAGATTTTTCACACTCGCTAACAGTAACAGCAGCACCCTCTAGCTCCCTCCCCCACTCTGAAGGTTGTTGCAGCACAATTGATTGTGGATGACACTCTGTGTGATCTTCGTCTGATAGTGTATGATCTTGGATGAACATGGGACCTCTCCACAGCACAGCGCTAAGAGAACATGCCCTGCTTCGGTCTCTTCCAGCAATGCCCCAGGGTGAGCCGAGTTTTACTCAGCGGTGCAGCAGATCCTATATGAGACTCTGACACCAAGTGTGATCCTGGTCTGGTGTCTGTGAATCCGCCACCATGTCTAATCTTTAACAGGGTGCTCTGTCACTGTGTGATCTTGGTGTTTGTTTGTGTTATCTATGCGCGTGATACCGTGCCTGACCTTCAGTTCTGTGCCGCTGACGCTATGATCCTATCCTGTTAACAGTATGTGTGATCTTGGTATCTGTGCGTGGTCTTCATCTGGTAGTGCCCGATCTAGGCGTTTGTGACCCTCTGTCTGAGCGTCCTTGTGTTTTCTATGTAGCTGACGCCATGTGTGGTATTCGTCAGTTTGCTCTAACTCAGTGTGATCTAGGCGTTTGCGACCCTCAGTCTGAGTGTCATTGTATTTTCTATGGAGCAATCAGGGGGCAGAAGGCAAGAAAACGAGCACAATTAGAAGGCATAAGGCAAGAAAAAAAACGGCAGGACACTGACCTCATGTCCTCTCCTGGTTTACCGAGCAGAAAAATGGCGCCTCAAAGCTCCAAAAATTTTCGGATACGGGGGCGTGTTTTGGGTTCTGAGTGACAGATGACGTCACCGGCTAAAGAACAGCAAAATACACACCCCCAAATCCGAAAAAGACGGGGCTAAATTGGAGTGACGGCCCTCTCCTCCAATGGCTGGCCTCCGTTTAGGGAAGCCAGCCAATGGAGGAGAGAGGCGGGTTAAACCACACTACTAAGAGACATAAGATCTCCTACCGGAAGCTGGCAAGCCAGCATTTCCGGTCCTCGACCTAAAAAAGAAGGTGGGACATGCACCCGCCTTTAGCCATTTGTGTGCTTTTATTAGTGAAAGACTCACTCAAAAGCTAATCCTATGTGTGCGAGGAGTCAGACCCATACAGAGTAGCTTAGAGTGCTTACAACAAACCCTGCAGAGCAGCGCATGAGCGATGGCCCAGGTTCGACCTAAAAATCAAGTTACTTGTTAGAGTTCAGAAAAAGCAAATGAGGCTTTTTGTGCTATCACATTGACAAATTTCTACCAGCTCCTGTGAACAGAGTGGAACATAAGAAACACATTTCCTTGCCTTCAAAGCCTTTGAAGTGCCCAGTTTACTGTAAATTACTTAGGCAACAGAAAGGGAGCTTTTAACTTGACAACATGGTGCTGCTGAAGAAGAGGCCTGGAGCTGCTGCTACAAGAGAGATTGCATTAGCGCATAGTACCAGAATTTTTCTTTACAAACTTGCTCCTTTCTAGTCCCCAGGGCACGATGTACATTATCATACAGCTCTGTAGAGGATTCCTCTCCTAGGCTCAGGGCGCTAGTCTGAGCGG
This sequence comes from Lissotriton vulgaris, assembly GCF_964263255.1. Lineage (NCBI taxonomy): Eukaryota > Metazoa > Chordata > Amphibia > Caudata > Salamandridae > Lissotriton > Lissotriton vulgaris. Next base: position 883,731,713 of record NC_141699.1, on the reverse strand, counting down.
GCACTCTGGGATTACTACTTTTTATCATTTATTTTTATTTCAGTACACTGATGTCTGCTCAGTCTTTCCAGGAGCTGTATACATGAGCTTGTTGTCCATTCACTTAATCTTCCTTCATTTCTCTCCCTCTCCCATCCTCAGTTTTCCCACTGCCTGCTGTCATGGCCTTTCACCTCTAATTTAGCACTTGAATAGGTAATTCAGGTGAGGAGAAGAGGACTTGACTTGTGAAAACGAAAGCCCCACCATAATCCCCCACACTAAAATCTCCCAAGATTCAATTTTAGCAAAGGCTCGACCTGCATTGTACTCTCCCTGCAGTCACAGAGCATGAGGTGGACTTATATAGTGTATGAGCACGAGGTCCGGTAGTAGGAGACGCTAGGTGCTGAACGGGTGACAGGCGTTGCGGGCGGTGTGCCATTGTCGCCTCCACCCCCTCCCGAGACCTATGGGGTGTGGATCTTGTACATCACAAACTATACAGGTACCTCTAAAACTGAGGGTAACCCACTACTTGATGGTCTGTTGTTTGTACTTTAATCATTTTTCTACACCTGCTTTTAACTTTCACGTCCTCAGGTAAGGGTGGGTCTTAGCGTGCCCATACCGCCGAGGTACACACTCTTACGGTCCTGATGAAAGCCCAGTAAATGACACATAGATGGGCAGAGACATGTTGACCCCACTTTAAGTGGAAACAACCAATCCATTAATTGGTAGATTTCCCACACATATTTTATCCATGTGAAACTGACCATTGAATAAACCTTTTGTATGGTACAGTTTTTGACATTTTTAAATCACATTTCTTTTTGACACCCTTGCCACGAAGAACCAGCTCCGCAGTAATCTGGCGTTGTAGCACACCAGGGAGGCATTCGGCTTCTCCTGGTGGGCCCGGTGATGAAGCATGTCACCACCCAGGGTGGTGAGTGAGGGCTTCATGAAAAATCCCTACTGATTTCCAATGTGACATATTCAGGGTGATTTTTTCCTTCTCTGTGTCTAGTGCTCATACACTTTTCCTTCACAACACTCTTCTGTTGTTTAACAAGTTTGACTAGGGGGACTAAGAGTGTCCTTTACCCTCTCTCTCAATTTGTTGTTACTGTGGACTTATATAGGCCAGGAGCTACCTGGAGGCTGAATACTCAGGAGGCAGAGAAACGGAGCGAGTGGAAACACTGAAGTCTGACCTCACAGATCTAGCAGGGGCAGGACATGTTGAAGACGTCGTTAACTTTCTTTTTATATAATACAAACTCGACCCAAAGGTACTGGAGTGCTCTAAAGGAGCACCAGTTAAATTACTCAAAGTCTTATTCATTTTATAGAAAATGGGAGATTAAGTGATTTGCCCAAAATCACAGGATGTTGAGCCAACGCTGAGTCTGAGCTGGAAGCGGTTCACTGATAGAATATGGACACCCAAAATATCCCAGTACACAAATATCGAGTCATAAATATCGACTTCAAAAATATCAACATCCTTATTTATAATGGTAAGTATAAAAATATCGAAAAAAATATTGATGTAAAAAGTATCGATGTACAAAATATTGTTTTTTGTATATATACAAAATAATGTTAAATATATTAAATATTAAAATGAACTTACATTTTTTTATTTAGATTTAATGTCAATTTTAACAAATATAAGAAATACATTTAATAAAAAAATATATACACATTTATAAAATGTAATATATATATATTTACTTTAAAACAATTAATACACTAATAATTTCAATGTATTTTAAAATGTTATCAATATATACAAAAATTACAAATAAATATATATATACATACACCTATTACATAAAATCTAATAAAAAAATTCTATTATAAATGAAAACATTAAAATGTTCTTTGTTTTTAAACTTACATTTTGCACTCCATTGAGAGCAACAGTAGGGAAAGTGTTGGGTAGCGTAGGTAGGGGTAAACATTACTTTTCCCACTCTAGTAAGTGCAACAGTTGGGAAAGTGTTGAATAGCAGAGAGGTGAAAATTACTATTCCCACTCCATTAAGTGCAACAATAGGGGAAGTGTTCGATAGCGGAGGGGTAAAAATGACTATTCCCATTGAAGTCAATTCAGAATTAAAAACAAGCAAAATATTAACTACAACACAAAAGATGTTAAAAGAAAAACAAAGAAAACATATATAAAAATATTAATAACTACAAAAGATAGAAACATTTTATCATGTTAAAAAAATCTAACAATTACCTAAAAAGATTATTTAATTAAAAAAATGTATTTACAAACAAATAACTATTTTTAATAGAAATTAATTATAATCAAAAACATTAATTCGTACAATAATTTAATCTTTTTTATTTCCTACCCTATAACACCACACAATTCACAACACATCTTCATTTTTTTAAAAGTGTACCCCCATAATGAACATAATTCATTATCAATTAAACAAATATTAATAATGAAAACAGATAAAAATGTATTTACTCACCAAACATTACCGTTATAAAACCAAAATCAACACACAAAATAAAAATAAACTACAACAAAAATGTATCAATTAATGAATTAATATTGATGATCAACTAATTATTAATTAATTAAATCTAAATTACTTTCCACCCTCTACTTCAATAAGCCACAAGCCCACGAAGCCCGCTGTAACTAAACTACTGCCAAGGTCACACTATCAGTATCTGGACGGAAACGCCACCGCAGTTTCCTCTCTGAACCGCGACGCCGCCCAAAGTTATTCGCTTGGCGGCTAAGATTGACACCTCTACTTGCCTCAATCCCGTCACCGCCGTGACCGCACTACACTCTAGTGCTGAGGCTTGTATAAACACAATCAGGCAAAATTGAAAATTATAGTCCTGAAGATGATCCCAATTTAATTTTGGAGACAGGGATCGAAACGTTACGTCGACTGTTTGTAGAGCTTACGTAAGATTTCACTGTACTGTAAGCCACCTTTTTCTCCAACCTGTTTGCCTGTTATTCTTTTCCCCATGTATTGTTTCTCTCTTTGACTTGGTACAGGCTTGTGCCCAGTTATCAATTGTGGCTTGTTCCACTCTGTATATTTTCACCAATCCTTTGAAACAAATACCCCCTTGTCCGGCTGGACACTGGAGGAAAAAGACACACAGTTCTTATTCTAAGCCTGTGCTTATTATTTCTCTATGCATCTAAAAGCTTAGGACCTTTGTTAGCTTTAAAATTAGTCTATAATTCTGTATCACAATATTTCCAACTCGATATTTGTGTATGTCGAGATTTAAAACTCGATATTCTGTCTGTGCACCGCTGGAGCAACTGAAAATGCGCACAATTATTCCGTTTGTCTAAAATCTATCTCGCATCTGTTGGCAGCAATACGATGCATGATACATTTAAGATAAAATGAAAAATAGTGTCCAAAACTGGCAATTATGTTGATATGTTGGTATAATGCAGCAACTGAATGCACTTCGTCCTGTGGCGAGGGAATAGCTGGAGACCACAGGGGGTAAAGGGCCACTGTGGGAGGGGAAGACTCAGCTAGTTTTGGGTTTCAGGGTCCAAAAAGACCTTGAGCTGAGCCAGACCCAGGCATAAGGCTGGAGTCTGGTTCGAGCCTGCAAGGGCGCACCCACCTATACCACAAACGAGACCTGAAGGTACTGGAGAGCTTTACATGAGCACCAGTTACATTACACATTGCATTTTTTTAGGCATCAAGAGATTACGTGATTTCACCGAAATCATGTGATGTTGAGATGATGCTGAGACTCTTACCTGGTTCAACAATTCCAAAGCCGGCAGCTCCGATGTAACTCTGCATACACATTCACATGTTTATTCCACTCATTCATATCAGCATACAGTATGGAGCAACGGGAGCCCACATCAGTCATTAGCTAACCTGAGGGCATTGTGCTCTTTCCCAAGGAGCGCATCCAGACACAGGGGTCGATTACGATGGCGGACAGAAAAGCACTCCGACCGCAGTGGTAGCAGAAAAACTCTGTCCACATGTACTGCGGCAAAACTGGTCGTCAGATTAGGATGCACTGCTAGAAAAATCTGACCCCGGCGCACGGATTCCACAAAATTCCGCTGGGAACGTCCGGAAAAGCTGAAAATCCATCCGCGGCAGAAGGAAATGATTGCAGAAAGACCTAAAAACGCTGATCGACCAGCGGAATGACCGCAAGTGAACTTATGATACAATGGCGGAGCCAGCGGAACAATCAGTTGTTCCTGTTCGCCGCGGTTGCACTAAATGATGAATGGTAGAGCCGGCAGAAGTACCATTGCATCCAGACCACTGCGGTCACGTGGAAAGAGAAATGGTGGTCGAAAGCAACCACAAAACAAGGCACCAAGTGTGGCTGTTTTTCTGGTGCAGTCTCCAAAAACATCTGACACACCCGAAATACACATTCCCATGTCAGAGGAAAAAATACAAATCCCAGGTCAACCCAGATAACACACCTGACATGAATACTCCATTTGGACCCACCAACATAGCTGAGTATAAAACCAACCCCTTCCCTGCCCAGCATCCTTTGCAGAACTCCAGAAGCAAAGGGCAAAACACCACAGCACAAAGGAGAGGCAAATCAGCACACATCACATCATCACATCCACCCTCACAACACACATCTCCACCACCACCTTCCCACTTGCACTTTTCACCCATTTGCACATCACACACCATGGCACAGAAAACAATGCCAAAATTCACAGACATTGAGTTGTTAGTCATGGTAGATGATATAATCAAAGTAGAACCACATTTGTTTGGAAGCATGGTCCAACAGACACCAGTAGCCAGAAAAAATTCAATTGTGGGCAAGGATAGTCAGCAACATCAATGCAGGAGGGACCATCCCGCACACCCTGCATGACATCAGGAGGAGGTGGCATGACCTCAAGACCAGGGTAAAAGAGAGTGCTAACAAGAACCAAGAACTGGCTCAGAGGACTGGCGGTGGTTCTTCCATTCCACCACTAACATACACTGAATGGGAGGAGAAGGTGTTTGCTATTCTGCATCCAGAGAGTCTCACAGGAATACCCAAGGGAGTGGAGGCTAGTAAGTACCAACAAATGTCTCCCATTACACTGCAATGTACTGTCTTGCCCAACTAGAAAGCTAAACTTCCTAGACACAAACCCACTCTTACCAACACATGTCTCACACATCTAACATTTCCTTCCGTTGAATCACCTCCAGAGGTAGCTAGCAATATTTCCGTGGGGGCATGTGTACAGGCAGCCAGCATTACAACTCCCATCAGGCACCCTTGTCACACAGCTGAGCAGGATGGAGCACACCCCCACCCAGAACCATGTGGAAGCTATGTCATTGCTCACATATACCCTACAGGTAGGTAGCCATCTTAACAGGGAGGGGGATTTGTGGGTAGGAAGCCAGAACCACAACTCCCACCAGGCACCCTTGTCCCACAGCTGCTCAGGATGGAGTAACCCCACACCCAGAACCATGTGGCAGCCATCTCATTACTCACATCAGACTTACTGGAAGGTAGCCATCTTAACCCTTTCGGTGCGGCCGACGGCCGGAAGCCGACATGTGCAACGTGCTTGTGTGCGCAGGACGGCTCCTGGCCGTCCTGGCACATGACACAGAAAATTCCTCTGGTGCAGGCACCAGAGGGATTTCTTTTTCTTCTCCAAAGCTTTGGGAGCTGAGGAAGAGCTTACCCAGCTCCTGAGGCCCCGTGGTTTCTTTGAAATGACGATCAGCGCGCACGTCGCACTGAAGTCATTTCATTGAAATCAAAACTGAAATGAGCCTTTATGTTGATTTCAGATTCACTTTCTATGTGTTCAGTAGGCTATCTCAGCCCCCTGAGCAGGTAGAAAGACGGGAAAGGTAACAATGGAAAGGGGAGAATCCCCTTTCCAATGGTACCCCTCAGCAGTGGATCCCAGCTTAGGGATCACCCCAGGAGGGCGATTCCCAAGCAAGGATCCACCACTGGACAGCAGGGTGGGGGAGCGGCCCCTTCGGCAAGGGCCTTTGTTCCCCACCAAAAATATTGACCAAATTCAGTCTTTTTGCCCCCGGGGGGCAGATGGGGGCAGTAGGCCCCAATCTGCAGCACCGGGGGTTGAAAGCCCACCAGACACCAGGGATTTTTTGGGGAGTCATTTTAATTAGGATGGGGGCTGCCCAAAACAGGCAAGCCAATGACCCCACCCCGCCACAATTACAGCCTATCTGCCCCTCGGGGGCAGATGGGGTCAGTAGCCCCAAATCTGCCCCCCGGGGGCAGAAAGCCCCCTAGACCCAAGGGAATTTTTTGGGGGCAATTTAATTTAGGGTGGGGGCTGCCCAAAACAGGCATGCTAATACCCCCACCCCACCAATACCCTCATCCCGCCACAATTATAGCCTTTCTGCCCACCCCGGGGCGCAGATGGGGCAGTAACCCCCAATCTGCCCTCGGGGGGCAAAAAGCCCACTAGAAACCAGGGATTTTTGGGGGGTAACGCTGGGTGGTAGGAAATTTGTGGATCCACGTGGATTTCAGAACTTTCCTACAGAGAAATTTGAGAAAAATGTGATTTTATTTTAGCTAAATATGAGGTTTGCAGGGCATTCTGGGTAGGAAAACGTTGAGGGATCCAGGCAAGCCATACCTCGAAGGACTCCCCCGGGTGTCTCATTTTCAGAAATGTGTGGGTTTTAGGGGTGGCCGGCCGGACATCTCCGTTATGGCCAGGGAATGTGCGGAGATTTGCCCCTTTCGCCTTTTGCAATGAAGGCAGAGAATCGGGGCAAATCTCTGCACACTCGGGGGTGGAACGGAAGTTGGCCGCCCGCCTCCCGCCCGCAAAAAGTCTAAAATAAGATGTAAATAAGAACTTACCTTATCGCAGGGTCATCTTCCTTGTCCAGCTAGCTGTCTTTTTGGAACTGCGCATGCGCAGAAGCCTGCGCATGTGCATTCTTTGCCAGGAATGCGTATTGTCCACAGCAATATATAGCACTCCCACCTAGTAGTACTAATCTCCAGGCATCACGAGACTGCTACAAAAAGGAATACCCCTGTATATTAAATCATGCTGCATGGGGAGAAATAAATACTGTGTAACAGAGGACCCGATTCACAGAACTAATTTAAGACAAAATCCTAAACTTACTACTTTTGGTATTCACAGAAGTTAGGATTTTGTCTTAAGTTTGTCTTAAGACAGACTGAAGACAGACTTAAGTTAGGATTTTGTCTTAAGTCTGTCTTCAGTCTGTCTTAATACAAACCTAAGACAAAATCCTAACTTCTGTGAATACCAAAAGTAGTAAGTTTAGGATTTTGTCTTAAGTTAGTTCTGTGAATCGGGCCCAGAAACAATATCTCCGGATAGCAGTACTAAGCACTCTGCTTGTCAGCGCTTATATAGTTTTGCCAGGTTGTCCACTTAAAAAGGAGGTACACAATATCCCTCCGGTTCTAATAGCGGTGGCTGGTCTGCTGGGCTAAACAACCGGGAAAAGCTTTGAGAGGGGCTGAATACTCTCAGTTCTCTTTTAAAGTGCAATTAGGTAAATAACGGAAGAAAGCGCTCCATCGCGTCTTCCTGAGTCACAAATCGGAAATGAAATATGTAAATGCGCCGCTCTGCGAAGAAACGCTCCGGCGTTCTCGAGAGCTCTGCTGGCGCGGAAAAGAACACACAGTACAAACAACGGAGGGAAACGCTCCTGCGCTCCTTCAGAATACCTGCTCCTTCCTGACTTCACAGCTTGAGCCCTGAATCGAGGGTCGGTTCCTTCGGCGCTTCTCACGGCAAGGAACAGGCTGGAAAAAGCCTGCAAGTGCTTCAAGCTGAATTCCGGCGGGGAGCACCTTGCGCCATCTTTATCCTTCGGACTCGGATTGTCAAGCACCTTCCTCATGAGGAGGTGGTGCTTAAGTACGGGGCTTCCCTGGTCTGTTTCTATTGCGGCCCACTGCCTGCTGGGAGTTGTAGGATCTACACCAAAGCGTCGTGGACAAGCCTGTCGGGTTAAAACCTGATGGGTGATCACTATACTAATCTTAGGAAACCTATGGAATTAGTTAGTTCCCCCGTTTGTTGTATCTTAGATATTCTTGTTCGCATCACAAATTCCTTTGTCTTATGCGCCAGTGGTATACACACCATGGGAGAAGGATGTAACTTACCCCATATGTATATAACTGAGTGTTGGAATTTAATTAGCCCATCTCTTCTTGTTCTAGCCCTGATGAAGTCCATGGCTTACAGCTGTATGGACAAAACACGTCTTGGCATGGTCTGGGCTTGAACTTATTTTGTTACGAAGATGGATATCATGTAAAGATTTCTTACAAACTTGGAATAAAACAAGAAGAACGTACCAAGGATTGATATTTGGACTTTATTTGCTGCTTCTGTTTGTGTGCTATTTGCTCGGGCTGCCATTTGTTTATTTTGCATTTCATTTGGGCTTGTGTCTACAGTTTACAACGTGGAGTGGTCGTTGTATGGTGACCTTTGAGCATTAGCACCTATCAGGGTATCTATTGGAGTTACCTTAATCACTTCCCTGCGCAGATTTCTCCTACTACCTGTTCTGTTTTTGTTTACAATTTTGTAATGAAAACAGTTGCTGAGAACAGCATGTCACACATACAGCACACTACTTGACTCTGCGTATTCACCAACAAGCCAGGCATGCTCTGGATGCAGATTTGCCATCAATTTTGGGATGATGCTGTTACGCAGTATGTAGGAGTCATGTGCTGAACCGAAACATTTGACACAGACATGGGAGATAATCATATCTGCTTGGCATACCACTTGCACATTCATGGAATGGAAATGCTTCCTGTTACAGTAGATGTGCTCACGTGCCTGTGGTGGAACTAGGCCAACATGTGTGCAGCCAATGGCTCCAACCACATGTCCAAGATCATAAAAATCACCCTTCGAATCTTTCAATTCACGTCTTCTTGGAAAGTGGGTGTAGTGGTCCTTGTAGGTCAACATTGCGGACAGGACATCACGTAGCACCATGCTGAACATAGCTTGAGACATCCCACTGGCGATGGCCACCCTGTACTGAAACGAACCAGTGGCAAAGAAATGCAGGGCCGCCATCACCTTCACTGTTGGCGTCAAAGCAGTTGGATAGGTTCTGTGAGGCCTCAGATGGGGCTCCAACTGACTTGAAGGGTAAAGCGATCAAGACTGAATTTCCTTATGATGGCCTCATCCTCTATGTTCGCCAGCACTGGGAAAGGCTGATGCACATTTGCTCGTCTCCTGCACAATATGAAAGAGGACACATGTAAATTTGATTCACCAATGAGATGTGTCAAACATCTTATAAATTGACTAACACAGCGCCAACATTGACTGGACTGTAACAACAACTCAATGTGTAGTGTAGTTCCTATATTCCCAATAGGCTCTGCGCATTGGAATAACATAAACGACAGTGTAGACGTAGGACTGAGGTCGACTAGGTCTCTATTGAATATGTTAGACTTAATTATGTGTGCCAGCTAGCTCAGAGGTCACTAGAAACTTTCTTGAGTAAAGAAGAAGGTGTTAACTTTCCTGAATAGACAAGAAGAGATTAGTTTCTGACAACCGCATAAACATGACAACTTTGCTCCCCCAGAATAAAGAGTATATCTCCAGAGTCGCCGAAACAATAGATAGCTATTTCACTCAGTCAATCGTGCATGCTTAGTTTCACCAGAAGTGCAGAGAAATAGAGACGGGCGTTTTCAATAAAAGGGTTATTTATTGAGCAGTCTACTTTCTCATGCAAGAGAAGTGAATTGCCACAATTGCAATCCTTATCATAAAGTAAAGTGCGTACAGAAAAATTAGTATTATGAAATAATACTGTAAAAGCATTTATATGGTTTCTAAGCCATAAGATACTTAAAATGGATAAAATACATACAACGATAAAATAATGACTAAACGTACTCAACTGGAATTTCTAAGATACGCCTACCCCAGTCTACCTAACCTAAGCCTAGTACAGGGAAGGAGTAGATGAGTTAATGTTTTTGCCAAGAATCTGTATCAAGAATTCTCTGTGGGTCTAATCACCTCCGTACCTTGGTTATAGAATGAAGGAGGTCTTGTATCTCTTTTTCAGGAATCGATCTCCCAGCAACCCGCGAGGGTGACCGCGAAACACTGGAGCTGGATTTCTCTGCAGGAGAAAAGACAGCATCTCTTTCAGTGCGTCAGCAGGGAGTGTCGGCTTCCTTCGCCACTCGCATCAGCAGGGTGTCGGGCAAGTAGATAGCCGATCTGCTCCAAACCACTGTGTGTTGCTTAAGGCAGATGCTGGTATATTTATACCTGGAAGGTGCCGAGTTTGACGTAAGGTTGGACATAAGACGTCACTAAGAACTTGCAGTTCTTTCAGGACTCCAGGAGTTCTAGGACACATCAATACAGAAGCAGGGGGAATTCCCGGGCTGCTGGAGGCTTGGTTTGTTTAAGAACACGTTGTGCTTTCTAGGAGTCTATGGGAGTAGCCTTGCCGTATTTGGACTGCATTGGCTATGTCTTAATATGGGTATGATTCTCTTACCTGTACAATTGTATGATTTGATATAACCACATAAGGGCATGAAATCGGGAATATTAACTAGAGTCCTAGAATCATCTACAACACCCACTCCACGTATAATGTCCATCATTACTAAATACTAAGCAATGTTTAAGCATATCTAAGCATGTGTTTTCCATCCCACCCCAAAATACATAAAATGCATTTGAAATGGTATATACAGGAAAATGAGTATTATACTGTACGTTTTTTTGTAAGCAGTGGTGTCATTCAGATAATGCATATATTGTACATTTAGAATGTTGACTGAATGAATCACAAAATGTACATTTATGAAATGGCTCTTAATACAGAAAAGAAAGTCGAGACCATTTCATCACATATTTATACAAGACTGTACATGTGCTAGAGACTAAGTAAATATGATCTCTAGAGTTTCTAAAAATAGAAATCTGTCCTCTAAGAATAGTTCTACTTTAAGTAGAGTATCATGTGTCCAAAAAGATAAATATTTTGGGAACTGAAAAAAATCAATTTAGCTCTCTGGGGAAAAAAAATAGTTCCAAAGTTTTTTAGGTTCTGTTTACCAAAACTGAAGGCCGAATTCAGATTTCAGGGAACATCTTGTGCTTGCTTTTTCAACCGTTATTCTCGTTGTTAGGGGAGAACATCAACTCAGATAGGCTGGAAAAAATTTGTATACAACAGTAGGTGAAAGTTGGGCCATTTCCGAAAAAGTGGAAATAGTACATATGTGAGATGCATTACCGTCAGCGTTATCTGGATCAGCAATGTTCACTGAAGGTTGTACCTGTGTGCCGCTTTCATCTCGTACCTCACCACCACCTAATCATAATGGTGAGGTCTCAACGAATGCCGTCATCAGAATGGGTAGCCGCTGGGGACAACACGTTGCATGAGCCGTTACCGAAGCAAGCAAAGTATTGATATCCATAGGTACTGCTGATGGAAGTGTGAGACAGACGTCTAACACGCATTTTTCTCCGCATAGCAGGCATCGTAGAACAGGTAAGATGCAATCTTGCCAGATTGGTCTGAATGAAAGAAACCAGGTAGTATTCAGATCTCTTAGCCGAGCCAAGCCGAGGACTTTAGTAATACGCTCACGGTATTGCATTGCTAGGATCGTGTCTTCCATTGTAGCCTGAGTTTTGCCTGTGACTTGACTTGCCATATTGGAGCAGAAGGAACAAAAATAAGATTCCTGCTACGAGTCCCAAGATGAGAGGCAGGCCGCCGAACACAGAGTGCACGAAATTCGGGAAGATGCTTAGGACTGCTTCAAAGGGTGCTAATAGTCCCGAAGAAATTGTCTTAAATACATGTGCGATGCCACTGGTATCAGACACGTTTAAGATTTGGCTTAACATTTCTACGAAATGTACGGGGCAATTTGTCGATAATAATGTATGTATCTCTGCTGCTGTCCTTGCAACTTGCAGATCATACATTCTCTAGACGAGGTTAAAGGCACAGTTGTTTGTAAAAGAATAGACTTCATTCTGCTTAAAGTATCAATTAGAATAGAAGAGATATTCAAAGAAGGCCATATTGCCGCCTCCATGTCTAGCTTGTTGTTTGGATACAATACTTGCATACAACAAGTGACCCTGGAAGTAACACTCACGAGATAGGCCGTTCCTGGCACCATGCCACAACAGCTGTGGTCACTTATTAGAACGTTAGTCGATTTTTAAAATGTATTGTTGTGGTTTTAATTAACTGAAACAAATAAAACTTTTCACTTTCACATTCACTTATTAGAAGGTAGCTGCCGTTGGAAAGCTGTCTGAAAAAAAGTCTCTATCTGTGTAGCAGGGGTGCCGTGCAGGTGGCATATAAGGTTATTTGATGAACCTTCGCAGGCTCTGTGTAAGTTAATTCCTTGGCACAGAAGTGTACTGCTTAGTGCATTTTTACAGTTGTTACCACTAAGGAATACCTCTTTCTTGCCCCCACTCCAACATCTATGTGTGTAAGGTAAATTCCAGGTTGACTTGATGTACCCTTTACCCAACCTTTCATACAGGCCTGCTGGTATATACTTTTGGCAATATTGAAACTGAAAAGTTGTTATCGGAATTGTAATGGTGCCATGTATTATCCATTCAGTGACAGGTCTTTCGGAGACTGTCAATGGTAATCTATCTAATTTTTCAATGCTCAGCACCGTATAGTCTGCCCCTCTTTGTGCCAAAGAGATTTGTTTATCAGTAAGGTTAAAGATAAAAAAAAATAATGTTGTGCTTATCAGACGCCATGGCACGTAGCCTGAACGCAGATTTTGTAACGTCCAGCCTAACTGTACAATAGAACGTAATTGGGATTGGCCATGTGGTAACAGTAGCATATCCTGTTATATTATATCAATAGAAGATGACATAATGCTGTCCAGTGAATAAATTCTGGAGGACAGAGTCGTTAACTTATTCTCCACTACAGAAAGCGATTTTTCCAAATTAATACGATCAATTTCTCGTATTTTTTCTGCAGTTTCAATTTGTGTTACTTTCCAAGCTTCATTGTAAGCTGCGTATATACCGGCGTATTTGAAAAGTTTTTGACGCTGTTTGCGAGGTCCCAGTAAGAAATCTCGCAAGTCAGTACCTTCTTAAAGTAAAGTTAAGTGTTGCTTCATTTCAGGTATTGTGGATTTCTGTAGCCATTCGAGGCATAGTTTTCCTACACTATAGGTTGTTATTATCCCTGGATGTTGTCTCTGGGAATATCTTTGGTCTGGCATATTCTGTTTGAACCCCTGTATTTTGTTCAGGAATCTATCGCGACAGATATTAGTGTCTGTGGGCCAGATCAACCATTTTTTCCATTTTGGAAGTGTTCTGTTCTGTTTTAAAATATGGGATACGTCTATCTCCACTTCTGTAGTGCTATTACTATCAGGTATGGGTTTTGGTATAGACGGTTTGTTTCAGTCTTTTATCCTGGCTTGGCCAAGACAGGTCGTTTGTTGAATAGTATAATTCAGGAACATTATTTGTTCTGGGATCATGCAGGCTCTGAAAAATGATTCTAAACTCTGTACCTGCCAGTCTTTTGTACCCCAGACAGTTTTTGTCTCATTGTTGTTTTTCCAAAATTCAAAACCAAACGTAGACATTTTTTCATAACATTTTTCAGAATAAATCAGTTTAGTATTTGTCAACATGTTTTTCATTCCTGTCTTATTCATATTTTTAAAATAAAACGTTTCTAGATCAGTGATGTTAAATCCTGAAAAGTATGGGAATTTTTCATAAAATGTTTTTGAGCTGCCTTTTGGCGGAGTTGGACAATGTTCCCATTGATTATACACAAAAACATTTCTAGGATTTGCTGATTGATGCAAATAGTGATGCCAATAATGATTATAGCAATACATTTCGTCATAATTTGATGAACCTTGTAAATAATCATGTTCTGTATATTTAGCTGACATTTCTAAATCTGACATCATATTGTTAATATTTTCAAAGTCCAAATCATCAGAGAAAGTACTAGGTGATACAAAGTCACTTAAAGAAATCTTGAACTGATGTGGATATTTCAAGAGTTCAACCGGGCCATAGATGTTGTAATTAGTAGTGTCCCACAGTACACCACCAGGTATAGGAATGACTGTGATGTTCACTGATGATAGTTCTCTTTTTTTAGTGTGAGAGGATCTGTGAGGTTTTAGAACCAAGTTGATGTTCTGACTTGCTGTGTCCATTGTACTGTATTTTCCATCAATCATTCTTCCCAAGCCTAGAATTAAAATGAGCCAGAGCAGGAGGAAAAGTACACCTAACACAATGCACAATTCAATCCACAGAGAAATCTGATATGTTTCTCCAATTTTATGAAAGAGTTCAGTAATTTTGTCTTTGAAAGTTTTGTTTGCTGGCTTGTCTTCATGTTCACTTGGATCATCAGAAAAGTCATCAAAATTGATGAAGTAGCCAGATGCAGTTCTGTCAATTGTTTGAATGGCATCAGGATTGTTATTAATCTTTGTAGTTGCTTCTTCCTTTTTCATATTGGTATAGTCCGAGGCTACATCATTGTAGACAGGTGTTTCTTGATGAACTGTTGCAATTTGGGTTTCCAGAGGCACAAGTTCCATGGCTTTGTTGCATAGTCCTTTTTTATTCACTGCAGGTTTATCTAATGTGATTAGTCTCTCAGTTTCAACCTCTTGGATTGTAGCAAGGTTTGGTCTTCTGCTACTTCTTGGGAGTCCACTGGGCCTACTACTTATTATTGGCCACATGGTTGTGGGTTTAGCAGGTCGATTGATACAACTCTGTTCTCCCTCGTACCAGCAAGGGGCGGTAGTATGACTGATCGTGTTCCGCTGATAGCTAAGACAGGTACTGCTTTTCTGTAACAAGTCCCAAATTACTTCTTTACCGCGATTTTTTCTCTGACCATATCCCCAATCTTTGGAATCCAGACAGGTCTTGCTCGGACAGGTGGTTTTTCTTCAGTGGCCGTTGGCTTTAGCTTTGAGTTACTTAGACTTCTTCTCCTTTCATTCAAGTCCTGTAAAACAGCCAAACGATCTTTGATATCAAACGCTTTTTGTTCCACCACTGAAGTCTGACAATCGAGATCTTTGATTATCATTCTTGTACCAAATAGAAGTTCATACGGAGTGATTCCGCTTAGAGAATTTCTTGGCAGATTATTAAGACTACGTTGGACACTTATTAGATGTTTGACCCACCCATCACCCGAACCTAATACCCTCGCTGTTATAGATTGCTTTATGTCACGTTTTTTTCTTTCCACTATTGCATTCCCTCAGGATGGAATGGACTAGAGTACCGCAATGCAATGCCCAAGCTGGTCATGGCCTCCTTGTAAGCTCGAGAGCTAAACGCAGGACCCTGGTCAGAATGTAGCATTCCAATTGCGTATGTGCCGAAAAAGACTTGCAAATCTTTTATAACAGTTCTGGCGTCAGCCGAACGCTGGGGCCATATCCAGATGAATCTCGTCTTAATATTTATGGGATTGCATTTGTCTGATTGGACGCTTGCGTGTAGATAGTCTAATGCTGTCTAATAGAGGTGTCTGGGCTGGTCTTACTGTGCTAGATATTATGAGAAAAACAAGGACCCCCTGGATTCACTGTTAACCATTCTACATCTGAATTTGTTCAAAGGTCCATCGACAACAACTTCCCTGTCAAAGGCACAGTCAAATGTTTGTCTTGCAAATCGTGTCATAACATCATGGGAGGTGAGTCAGTTGAGCACAATGGTTGCCATGTCAGTGCAAATGACATGAGGAATTGCAAAACCGCGAACTGCATCTACTTTATTTTATGTCCGTGCCAGCTAGGATATGTTGGCGAAACCTCCAGATCCATCCAAGTGAGGCTCACTGAGCACCGTTCAGCCATACGCACACAACAAAACCACAGGCACCGTTGGTGAAACATTTTCAGGAGGAACAACACGCACCAGATGAATTTAAATGGCGTATCATCGAGAAGATTAGACTCCCAGAAAGTAAAGGTGGTGGGAAAGCCAGAAAGAAGCGAGAAGTCTTCTGGATTTTTTCGCTTGGGACCTTTAAGAAGGGACTCAACTCAGAAATCCCTTGGGAAAATGCTATTATTTAATTCCTTTGCATTGTTATATTTCTAGCCATGAGTATGTTCCTACAGGTTAAGAATAGAAATAGGTGTATGATAGTCAGTTATTATTTGCCCCCACTGTTAATTGGTAGGGTCCTATCTGCCACAATACTTATATTATTGTGGGAATAAGTCTGTTCCTAATATCTTTGGTCATTTCAAACTGACATTGACACTTTATCCTATTTCTAATACTACCATATATTTCAACCTTCGGTGGCATTAATAGTGTTCTTTACATCAATAAGTTCCTCTTTTAGAGGATAATCTCTTAGTGTCCGCATACACCGCGATTCATTTTACACTTATATGTTTGTTCAATCGAGACATGGGTTTCATTTAGCACCTCATACAGTGTCTGCTTCCACAAGGTAGGTTATCTTAAACATGTGAAGACTCCTAGAAATCGACGCCCATCCTATATGTAAAATATCGCATAGTGGCGCAATGTTTTCATCAAGTTTTTTATGAGACTGGTTCGTTATTATACGACAGTTTCCCCGTGTCTTGTCCCTTCATTGTCTATCGCCACACTTGGTTAATATTTATACTACGCCTCAACAGACTAGACGATGTTTATCCCACGGAAAGATTGAGCATGGCTATTTTTCCCCAACCTAGTCCTTCGTTTATCTTTATTAGCATTTCCCAGTTGAAATATTTAAATGGGGTGATCAGCACCTTCCCAATGATTCTAACTTCGGCCGGCGGCACGCCGCACCGCAGTAACTTTGTGAGCTTTATCCGGCTACGAGTGTTTCCTCGATCAGGTGAGACTCGGCACTTCCGTGTTTCAGTTCAGGGACCAACGGAGTATAATATTTTTCTGGCATTATTTAGTTTGTATTCTGTGACATTTGTCTGTGAATATCTCTTTTAACATATACCGTTTGCCTGCTTTAACGGTTGTACCGGTGGCTGTGCTTCCTTTAGAGACCGCCGCTATTATTGAAACGGCACTATTGTCGAATCATTTGCTCTCAATATAAGCTCCAAGTGGGATACGACTCAGGATTAGTTAAATCACATAATGTAACGGTCACTTCCCGTTTGGTTTAAGCTTTGTTGATTCCAAGCAAGTCTGGTAACTATGCGCCGTTTCTACACAAACCTGACTCGGGCGTTTTTCTATCCACAGCTATCTACCTTGTGAAATACAAAGATATAGCATCGCCCGTCTGCACGCCTGCAAGTTTTGTGACATTGATAAACGGCAGTATAGGTTTTTATATTGTTCAGGTAAACGGTCGGCATGTTGATTGAACAATTCACATCGTATGGAGACTGTTAGACCAGATATCTGATATGTACTTGTATTATTCCTCTAGGTAGATTATTTAAAGCACATCGTTGATGCTGCGATTTTTTAAGAACACACATCTCAAGTATTATCCATCGGGGCTCTAGAAAAACGAGTCAAGGTAATTGGTCCTTTTTTGTGTGCCTAATCTCGACGAGTGTCAAAATATCTATTATTACACTCCGTTTCTAAACAGACCCGATTTGGGTGCCATTTTATTTTGCAGCTACCAGCTTGGAAACAGCGAGTCAGCATTTACCGGCTGCGTTTTCAAGTTTTGTGCCATTTATTCGAAGCGGAACGTTTAATTATTGTCAGGTAACCTTGCAGTTTACAGATATTACGTACATGCCGCTCTATAACCATCATATACAATATATTTTTCTTATTTGTACTTGTCTCATCTCCTCAGGTATTTATGATGCCATTGAAATAACCGAATAACGATATCTACATCTTGAGATTACACCAGAGTTTGGCTTTGTATGTAGGACATCATTCCTTAAGGTATTCCTTCTACTTCTCTCATGTTATGTCCATAACAAATAGATGGTTCTGGAAAAGGAAAGTGGTGACATTTTTGTATTCTTCTCCACCTCTTTTTTCAGACTCTTCAGAATTTTCATTGCATACCTGGTTATTTCAATCGTTTGACGGACATTAACGTTTTAGCAAGGATACAACATAGCAATTTTACAGGTATGATTGAATATGATTGAACGTGAATTTTTATGGAGCCTTCCGCACTCAGCATTTACCTTATATCGCTTATATATGAATCTCTCAGGTTGAAGATATACATCTGCATAGGCTGCCTTAGTATCAATTATATTATCCATATATCATTGTGCGGTTTTCCACCTGTTTTTGCATTATATGACATCATGTGTTCATTTGGTTTTTAATATACCTCGCATCAGTAATATAATTAATAATTATGACATATTTGTCTCCTATGCCCCGGTACATCGTTTGCCTGTCATTTACACAAAGATACCAACTGTGTGTTTTTCCTGTCTCCCTTTGTAAGTTGCTATCATTAATTACATTGGGGTGTTTACTGGTCTTTTGACATTGTCATGAATATGGTACACAATGAGTCATGTTTAACGATAAATTTGAGAATTAGAGTTCAAAGGTGTTTGTGAGTACTACACAACCTCGCTCTAGAATATGTCTATCATATGACATGTGAGAAACAAAGTAATAATCTTGGACCCAAGAGCATTAGGTATTAGGTAATATGTAATGTAATACTGTTATTCTTTGTGTAACTGATTAATCTAATGTATTTAACTTGTGATTGTAAGCCACTCAAGAATTGTACCTTATTTATTCTTTATGTGTAATTTCAGATTGTTACTTGTGGCTCCTGAAGAAGGCGTTTTCGCCGAAACGCGCGTCCAGTACTTTATCGTCACCCTGTTCTTGGACACCTTTTAGTAATTCATGATGTCTTTTAACTTAAAGTGTTGTAAATTGTGTTATTATATGTATTAATTGTATATATTTTTAAATTGAATTGTCATATAGTCTGATTAGTTTCAGTTATCTATATGATTTTTACTATGTGTATTAAAAACATGTTTATTTTATACAAATAATTATATTTTATTCTTGATTGTTCCTTCTGCATTTGGGTCTAGTTACTTGTTTGTCTACTGTTAGGATTGCCTAGGAACTTTTTGCATACATCTTACTGTGCTAGAGTCAGATATCTGGTCCGGTTCATAACTGCGATCTCTATTGCAGTCCTGACAATCCATTGCAAAGTTATAAACTTGCACGCTCATTCCCGGCCACCAGTATCTTGATTGCAATTCTATTAGAGATTTCAGGATCTCTTGGTGCCTCAGACCCATTCCCAAATGTGCTTCTTGAATTAAGAAGACTCTCTGGTTCGTGTTTGGAATTTCTCTATCCCCCACTGCAGGGATTTGAGCAAAAGGAACAGAGTTCGCATCAATTATGTATGTATTTCTGAGTGGATAATTCAGAGGTAACGCCACATAATTGCCTTCCATAGAGGCTTTTACTGCAAGTAGCGTTTCACCATCTATTTGTTTTTTAGAACACTTTTTTGTAGCTACGGAAGCCGTTGACCAGCCGCCGCTGTGGCTTTATTAGCCAATGAATTCCCTGCAACGTGAACGCAATCACGTTGAAGACTCTGCGTATGTATCACGTGAGTCTTCCGTCGTTCTTTCTGTAAAAGAACTACCCGTTCCCAAAGCTTTTTATGCTTTATTGTGCAACCTCTTTCATCTTTGTAACCATTTTCAATCCAGGTCTGCTTGGAATTATTGTAAGATTCGACGCAGTAATGCGAATCGCACACTATTAGTGTGGGGAATTCGCGATCTGCATTTTCAAGCGCCATCTTACAAGCATGTAGTTCAGCTCGCTGAGCTGTACAGTTTCTTGAGTGATTCAGTTTTAGTGATTAACGGTCTAAATTTACCTATGCGCCAGTGACCTTTTACAATCGCGCACTCAGCTCTATATGCTTTTTTATCCACAATGTAGTGTTGTGCAAATTTGTCTGTGTAGATTACACAGGTGTACTGTTCTAGAGGTAGAATTTCAGTTGGCAGAGGACATTCGTATTGGAGAAATTCTTGCGTTTTTAAGTTAGGATCAAATTTGTATATTACGTCTGATGCAGCAAGAGAATTAACCCATTGTATCCATCTCGGATGTAAGGCTTTAGCATTCGGAATGCTTGCTCTTGTTACTGCTTCTAGGGCAGGTATTGGTGTAACGATTATTATGCTTTTACCTTGTTCCAGGGCTCTTTCTTTTGATACAGCAGTTTGTACCGCAGTTAGAATCTTTTCGGTGGAACTGAATTTCATTTCAGCTTGTGTGTACAGGTGTGATTTGTCAGCTATTGATACCGTTTCTCCCTCATTAGAGGTTAGGTATGTAAATCTGCTTCTTCCTGGGATGACTCGGATTACAAGGTTGCGTTCGTTCGCGCGTGTTTGCAATTTTGTTTTAGCTAACATGTCTGTTTGTAATGATCGTAACATTTCTGTGTATTTCTGAGTCCAATTAATTGCTTTGAAATCAGGTTTTATTAGTTCGTAGAGCGGTTTAACCCTCTCTGTATCTATGTAAGTTCTTCCGAAATTCAGGAAACCTAGAATTGATTGTAAGTTTTTCAGCGTTTTTGGGGATTGGAGTACTGCACACTTCTCTAAGAAGTTGTCTGCTAGGCTTTTGCCTTCACTTGATAACTCATATCCTAAAAATAGGACAGTGAGGTGGGCAATTCGTGACTTTTAAAAGTTGAATTTGTACACTTCAGATGCTAACCCAAGTATTATGGTGTTCACTCTTTTCAAGTGTGTCTCCAGGTCATCGTCTGTTAGATAGATATCGTCGACATAGGATAATGCCTCATCATCATACATTTGTAGTAACTCTGTTACTCTGGCTGAAAATAATCCTGGGCTGTTCTTGAACCCCTGTGGGAGACGACAAAATAGCTTTTTGGCCCCCATACTTGAGAAAGTGGTCAATTACCTGCTTTCTGGTGCAATGTTTTGACAGAAGAAACCTTTCGAAATATCTAATGTAGTTTTATATTTTTTGCGTACGATGTTATTCATCAGTGCTGCACTGTGTGAATTTTGTAATGCAAATGTTTTGCAACAGGAGTTTAAGTGTCTGTAGTCCAATACTAGACAATATGAATTTTCTAGTTTGTCTACAGGAAACAAAGGATTGTTCATTTGGGAGGTGCATGTTTCATTCACCCCTTGGTACTCAAGTTGATCTAAGATCTCCCTGACTTGTTTTTTAGCTTCTTGCTCAACAGGATACTGCCTTTGTGCAGATGGCTGATTTTTTAACTGGATTTTATGGTGTGGAGAACTCTCATCCCATCCTACATGATTTTTATATACTGTAGGAGCTTGGGCCACTGCCTATTTTCTAGCATATGTGTATTTTTTATGAACTGGAATGTGATTTGAGAAGGCAGGCATAATCATTTCTTTACCATGTGGGCACTCCCTGACAAATTCTGGTGGCCAGTCATTTTCTGCTAGAAGGATATCATAACCTTTAGATAGTTTCTCCCAGAAGAGACCTCTTATTTTCCTAGTTTTGTCCCCCTCTATACGTAATGTTATTTCATATAATTTATGGGGCACACTGACTCTGGTATCCGCAGTTTCCACTTGAATGTATTCATTCGTGTCCACTGTCTCCAGATGATTCATCGGGATCTTGCGAGCTATGGTCACTTATGCTGCGCTGTCTAGCCTTGTCTGGGCCCCTTCTCCGTTCTTGAGTTGTGTCCTCAGAATTCTCGGCATGTTTTACTTTAATACTGGCTACCCTCTTTTTGGGAAACTGTAATTTTTTACTTTGATGAGCAGGTTCTTTGTCTTTGAACTTGACGCGCTCTTCTCTATGTTCTGACCATCCTCTTCTTTCTGATTTCTGTGAGGAAGTCTGAAAAGATCGAGAGGGACGTGTATCAATATCTTGATATCTGTCAGGTTTTCTCAAATTTTCCCTATTTCTAAGGTTATATCTATTCCCAGAGGGCTCCCGTAGGGAAGACCTACCCCTCCCATCTGGAGATCTATCTCTCCATTGGGGAGACCTTCCTCTGGTCTGAAACTGTTTTCTCTGGAAGTGGTTTGCTTATTACCCTCCCACTTCTTTTTAGGAGTTATTAAGTTATTTTTAATGAAAGTCTTTTCAGGATTCTCTGTTAGTTGTGGTTTTAGTGGTATCCCACCCAAACTGTCTCTACCTAATTCTTCATAGGAATTTTCAATTATTCTGGCAAGTTCAAAAGGTTGGTCTGCTATATCCTTTTCTTTTCATTCTTGGCGGCAGGTTGTACCGTCAATTATCAATTGAACTAATTGCCTATATGCTTTTGTTATTTGTTTTAGTTGAACTGAAAGTTCTCTGTCTGACATTTCTTCAATGTCAGGATGTGGTGTATAGCTGGCTAGAACCGGCCATGTGGCTCCTGGTCTACCTAGTGGACCGAGCCTGGTAATGTGATTTTGATGTTTTAGGGTGCCATTAAACCAGAGCTCATGCTCTTGGTAAGTTAGTGGAATTTCAACGTCCTCAAAAGGAACGTATTCTGCTGGAAGTTCCCCTGCTTCGTAGTAGTGGAACTCGTGTGTTAAAGCATTTGCTGCTGGAAAATTTATCCAAGAATAGAATACCTCTGTTTGCCGACATTCATGTGCCTCTACCACAAATATGACTGTACCACCTCTCGATGGTAAACCATTTTCTATAAGTTTTATAGTTACACTTTTCCTTACATTTTTCGGGATGAGTTTCGCATCCGGGTCATTTTCTTGGAGACTTGTGTCTTCCGTCAAAAGTTGAGCTGCTAGTCTAGCTCTCTCCCTTTCATCGTCACTCTCTGTCATTTTGCTGACAGAAAGTTTGCAGAGCAAGTTTCAAGGAAACAAAGATTAGGTGCACAATATTTTGGAACACTGTATCCTTCAACATTGACTAAACCAAAAACTAATACATAGGAATCTCTTCCTACTAAGTTCTGGCGGATATTAAACTTTTACCCACTCCAGACGTCTATTGGAGTTTTTACGGAAAAAGGGGTCTGTGTGAAAAGTACGACTGAGTTACTCTAGTATCTAGCATTAAATTTATCGCCTTACCAAACGTTGGGCGCCATGTAGTGTAGTTCCTATATTCCCAATAGGCTCTGCGCAATGGAATAACATAAACAACAGTATAGACGTAGGACTGAGGTCGACTAGGTCTCTATTGAATATGTTAGACTTAATTATGTGTGCCAGCAAGCTCAGAAGTCACTAGAAACTTTCTCGAGTAAACAAGAAGGTGTTAACTTTCCTGAATAGACAAGAAGGGATTCATTTCTGACAACCGCATAAACATGACAACTTTGCTCCCCCAGAATAAGGAGTATATCTCCAGAGTGGCGGAAACAATAGATAGCTATTTCACACAGTCAATCGTGCATGCTTAGTTTCACCAGAAGTGCTGAGAAATAGAGAGACGGGTGTTTTCAATAAAAGGGTTATTTATTGAGCAGTCTACTTTCTCATGCAAGAGAAGTGAATTTCCACAATTGCAATGCTTGTCATACAGTAAAGTGCGTAGAGTAAAATGAGTATTACGAAATAATACTGTAAAAGCATTTATATGGTTTCTAAGCCATAAGATACTTAAAATGGATAAAAAGCATACAATGATAATATAATGACTAAACGTACTCAACTGGTGTTTCTAAGATACGCCTACCCCAGTGTACCTAACCTAAGTCTATTACAGGGAAGGAGTAGATGAGTTACAGTTTTTGCCAAGAATCTGAATCAAGAATTCTCTGTGAGTCTAATCAGCTCCGTACTTTGGTTATAGAATGAGGAGGTCTTGTATCTCTTTCTCAGGACTTGATCTCCCAGCAACCCGCGAGGGTGACCGGGAAACACTGGAGCTGGATTTCTCAGCAGGAGAAAAGACAGCGTCTCTTTCAGTGCGTCAGCAGGGAGGGTCGGCTTCCTTCCCCACTCGCATCAGCAGGGCGTCGGGCAAGTAGATAGCCGATCTGCTCCAAACCACAGTGTTTTGCTTAAGGCAGATGCTGGTATATTTATACCTGGAAGGTGCCGAGTTTGACGTAAGGTTGGACATAAGACGTCACTAAGAACTCGCAGTTCTTTCAGGACTCCCGGAGTTCTAGGACAAATCAATACAGAAGCAGGGGGAATTCCCGGGCTGCTGGAGGCTTGGTTTGTTTAAGAACACGTTGTGCTTTATAGGAGTCTATGGGAGTAGCCTTGCCGTATTTGGACTGCATTGGCTATGTCTTAATATGGGTATGATTCTTATGCCTGTATAAGGGTATGATTTGATATAACCACATAAGGTCATGAAATCGGGAATATTAACTAGAGTCCTAGAATCATCTACAACAAATGCACAAGTCACATGCAGAGACACCTTGATCTTATGTAGTCGTACATGTGGTAAGTATGTACATACGGACTATTTCAAAATCAGAATCTATCTGAATTGTAAATGGTACACTCCTACATCTTGTGTCACCAGCCCTGAGTGTAGGTGACACAGCACATGTGGCAAACTGCAACACTGCTGACTTCTACGTAGCTGCTGTACCTAACACACATTCTTGTTTAAGTCGCACAGAGCACAACTTTTTCACACATTGAGCACAGTGTGGGTAAGCTGATCAACCATCAGAATTAATACAGCAATGTACACAGTGAAATAGGCACATTATGTGGTCAGTCCATCATTATTGTGGGTTGATTAGCCATTTTACACATTGACATGTTCACAAACATGAGACTCCATTACAGACCAAATCTGTGTACATCCACACAAATATCATATGTGCCAATGCATGTAATTAAGTGCACTGACATGGCATGTGTGGGCATCAGTGAGTTAAATGTCACACTGGCAGTTAACTTTACAACCAGGTGCTAAAATACATTGTATAGGTATAGCGTTCAATGATAAATAATTGGCTAGTGCCAATCCAATAGCACAATGTGTCCATAGGTGCGTTAGGCATGACCGCCACTGCGGTTACGGTCATTGGCAACAATGAAAAGATGCCAAATTGCGGTAGGGACCACCTGGCCCCCGCAGTGTGACACCACATATGCCAATGCCATTGTAGGCAATGGGAACCGCTATCACAGTAGTGCAATGCATTTTTGAAACTTGTGGTAGGCGTGCTCCGTCACCGCGGTCCCAGTCATTGGATACAACTGAAAGATGCCTGATTGTGGAAGACACCGCCTGCCTCTCCCGGTGTGACATCGCTTATGCCAGTGCCCTTGCAGCCTATGGGAACCACCATTACGGTAGTGCAATGCATTTTTGAAACTCGCGGTAGGTGCACCGCCACTGTGGTCCCGGTTATTGGCCACAATTGAAAGATGCCAAATTGTGGTAGAGACAACCTGGCCCCCGCGGTGTGACACCGCATATGCCAATGCCATTGCAGCCAATGGGAACCACCATTGCAGTAGTGCAAAGCATTTTTTTAACTCGCAGTTGCCGTGCTCCGCCACTGCAGTCCCGGTCATTGGATACAAATGAAAGATGCATGATTGCTGTAGGGACCACCTTGTCCCTGGGGTGTGACACTGCCTATGCCAATGCAATTGCAGCCAATGGGAACTGCCATTGCGGTAGTGCAATGCAGTTTTAAAACTCGTGGTACGCATGGACCGCCTCCGCTGTCCCGGCCATTGGATACAATTGAAAGATGCAAACCAGGCAGACCAATTGCAACAGCAGAGTACCACTTAAACAACCCTAGAGGCCTTTAAATGTCTGTGAGAGAGCCACAAATATCACTTGCATGCAGACACTGCTTCCTGCTATTCATCCTCACCAACTGCTGCTGTACCTGTACTCTAGACCCAATTATGGCGCGAACAGAGAACATCAGGGCCCGTCCCTTCACCACAGAGGAGCTTGAGGTCCTGGTGGACAAGGTCCTTGCACAGTATGGGAGGCTATATGGCGCTCCAGATGTACTGGTAAGTTTCCGAGTAAAAGTTTGAGATTGCTCAGAATGCTCACATGACGTCATTGTACAATAGTATGTGCCTCTGAGTGCAAGCCAATGTGCATGCGTCAATATTTTGCTAACAGCATGCTCCATATATGACCTAGTTATAATTGCACTTGAGTATGTGGGGAGGATGGCAACATGGACACTTCTCCAGCTCTTCTTAAGCCAAAATGAGCATTTGGTGGTCTGAGACTGTGTAATGTAAATGTGTGAGACACTGCCTAGCATGCTGACTTCACGTCAATGTGTTGTGTAGCCTTATTTCCACAGATCCTTGACTGCATATATGGATGGGAATGACATACTCTGTGCTGGCAGTTACCCTGCTGATTTGAGAGACTCGAAATCTGGACACACACTCCCTGTGCTATGTGATGTCCTAGTCCATTAAGTGTTCATATTCTCATTTGAGACATTGCAAATGTAGCTTGGCCAGAGCATACTGTATATTGTTTGTACCTTTTCAAAAATGACCCTATGGAGATGTGTATATTCTGCACAGGAGTACAATGCCTATCACTCTTGGGGGTAATTCACCTATGACACATCAGCTAAATGTGAGTTGGACATGTCATCCTACTATTGATTCCATGATGTGTAGAGTCTCGCATGTGTATGCACTGTATCTCCATTCATATTGTACATGCATGTGATTTCTGTGATGGGCCATGTTTGTCCTAAGTGTGAGCCCTCTGGCCTGCTCAGACAATGCCCAATGTTAGAAGGACCCATCACCAAAAGGACTGAGTGAAACATATGTGTTGTCCACAACCCTATTTCTCAATGAGCCATCATAGGCCTGAGGATTGCACAAGGCAGGACTCCACTGTATGAGATTGTAAGATCAAGGCCCTACATGTGACCACCATGACACATGTAGCTAAGCAATGGTCAGGGACATCAAGAGGTGGGTAGTGTAGGACACAGTGAGTCTGACCTCAACACATCATTTCCAGTGTATTGGATGTCACGCTCACTCACATAGTGCATCACAGCTGAGGGCATTTTTTACATTGGTTTCTGTGCTGGCACTCTGCATGTGTATGGGATGGGCATGTAGTGTGTCCATCTTCATATATGTAACTATTGCAATGATATGGTTTGCTCCAAGTGTACTATATGACATGCTGTATGGTTCTGCACTCCATTGATGTGTTCGCGTGCTATGTATTTTCATGTGTGCTGCAATGACTTCTAAGTGGCCTTAGTGTTGAGTGCAGCTGTCCTACATTTATAAG
The DNA here is from genome assembly GCF_964263255.1 of Lissotriton vulgaris. NCBI lineage: Eukaryota > Metazoa > Chordata > Amphibia > Caudata > Salamandridae > Lissotriton > Lissotriton vulgaris. The sequence goes on along the minus strand of NC_141699.1, from coordinate 883,704,400 downwards.
ACATTTTGTTTCTTATGTGTTAAAACCCATGACCAATGTCACATTAGATCAGGTTGGCATTTATTCATCTCTCATTGTATAAATGTTGTATGAACTGAGAAATTCCTACAGAGGATACTCCCTTGTGTGAAGTGGGTAGCCCAGTACACTTGTCAAGCTTTCGGTGCTGTGTGGCTAGCTCAATAGTGTGCTCATGTGATGATGTGTCAGTGGCTACAGGCATGCACAGATGTGGACTCAGGGAGCAGTGAGTTGGTAAGGGTCACACCTGTGCCATGGGTCCCTTTTTTCACAATCATATAGAGGACAGCACCATTGTGAAGTTTACTAGCCCAATATCAGCAGCATGGCAAAACATGATGTACTTACCTGCCATAGTGACAGCAAGTGTACACTGTTGCTGATGGTGTAGATGGTGATGATTGCAGTGATACATTTTCTAAATTACCTTTTCCATGTGTGTACATGGCAACATGGGTGTTACGGTTAGACTCTGTAACTTAACTGCAATGTAGCTGAACCTGGTTATTGCGAGATAGTTTTGGCACTATGGCTTACCATGGTTAGATGTGATCAGTGGGTATGTCAATTTGTGATGTGATTGAGGTGTTGTACAGTAATTTGAAGGCTGATAATGAGCAAAGGCTACTCAGATTGTCAGTCCTCAGTATGTGTGTATTGTGGAGGGGTGTCCTTGTGCATCAGTGCATGGTGAAGTTGTGGCTAATGCGTGTCATCAGTGTGTGAATTTATGGCACATTGTTGTGTCCTCAATGTAATCATATTTGCAACAAGGGGTGGTGAGGGACAGAGTCTCTGAATTAAACAGAATACTCTCACCCAGTCAAGAGATCAGGGCTAGATCCAACACCGTTTTTTAGCTCACTGCACCATCCCAGTTTCAGAACCTGGCTGTATGCAAATTAGTCTGTTCCTGTCCCAGTGCATGATGGGAACAGGGCAAACCAAACTACAAAAGCCAATTCTTACACTGGGAAGGAAACAAGCTACCGGGGACCGGTTTCTGGCATTTCAGCCGTCTTCGGCCCGGCTTGCTTGAATCCTGATGGTGCAATGAGCAAGGGACTCACATCTGAGTATACCCTTCCACGCTTAGGGTGGACAAAAATATTTGCAACAAGGGGTGGTGAGGGACAGAGTCTCTGAATTAAACAGAATACTCTCACCCAGTCAAGAGATCAGGGCTAGATCCAACACCGTTTTTTAGCTCACTGCACCATCCCAGTTTCAGAACCTGGCTGTATGCAAATTAGTCTGTTCCTGTCCCAGTGCATGATGGGAACAGGGCAAACCAAACTACAAAAGCCAATTCTTACACTGGGAAGGAAACAAGCTACCGGGGACCGGTTTCTGGCATTTCAGACATCTTCGGCCCGGCTTGCTTCAATCCTGATGGTGCAATGAGCAAGGGACTCACATCTGAGTATACCCTTCCACGCTTAGGGTGGACAAAAATATTTGCAACAAGGGGTGGTGAGGGACAGAGTCTCTGAATTAAACAGAATACTCTCACCCAGTCAAGAGATCAGGGCTAGATCCAACACCGTTTTTTAGCTCAATGCACCATCCCAGTTTCAGAACCTGGCTGTATGCAAATTAGTTTGTTCCTGTCCCAGTGCATGATGGGAACAGGGCAAACCAAACTACAAAAGCCAATTCTTACACTGGGAAGGAAACAAGCTACCGGGGACCGGTTTCTGGCATTTCAGCCGTCTTCGGCCCGGCTTGCTTGAATCCTGATGGTGCAATGAGCAAGGGACTCACATCTGAGTATACCCTTCCACGCTTAGGGTGGACAAAAATATTTGCAACAAGGGGTGGTGAGGGACAGAGTCTCTGAATTAAACAGAATACTCTCACCCAGTCAAGAGATCAGGGCTAGATCCAACACCGTTTTTTAGCTCACTGCACCATCCCAGTTTCAGAACCTGGCTGTATGCAAATTAGTCTGTTCCTGTCCCAGTGCATGATGGGAACAGGGCAAACCAAACTACAAAAGCCAATTCTTACACTGGGAAGGAAACAAGCTACCGGGGACCGGTTTCTGGCATTTCAGCCGTCTTCGGCCCGGCTTGCTTGAATCCTGATGGTGCAATGAGCAAGGGACTCACATCTGAGTATACCCTTCCACGCTTAGGGTGGACAAAAATATTTGCAACAAGGGGTGGTGAGGGACAGAGTCTCTGAATTAAACAGAATACTCTCACCCAGTCAAGAGATCAGGGCTAGATCCAACACCGTTTTTTAGCTCACTGCACCATCCCAGTTTCAGAACCTGGCTGTATGCAAATTAGTCTGTTCCTGTCCCAGTGCATGATGGGAACAGGGCACACCAAACTACAAAAGCCAATTCTTACACTGGGAAGGAAACAAGCTACCGGGGACCGGTTTCTGGCATTTCAGCCGTCTTCGGCCCGGCTTGCTTGAATCCTGATGGTGCAATGAGCAAGGGACTCACATCTGAGTATACCCTTCCACGCTTAGGGTGGACAAAAATGTTTGCAACAAGGGGTGGTGAGGGACAGAGTCTCTGAATTAAACAGAATACTCTCACCCAGTCAAGAGATCAGGGCTAGATCCAACACCGTTTTTTAGCTCACTGCACCATCCCAGTTTCAGAACCTGGCTGTATGCAAATTAGTCTGTTCCTGTCCCAGTGCATGATGGGAACACCCCCTTTTTGTAAATCGTTTTTGGCCACTATAGGTGTGGCAGGGTATACTCAGACATGAGTCCCTTTCTCACTGCTCCATCAGGATTCAAGCAAGCCGGGCCGAAGAAGGCTGAAATGCCAGAAACCGGTCCCCGGTAGCTTGTCTCCTTTCTGGTGAAGAATTGGCTTGGTAGTTTAGTCTGCCCTGTTCCCATGATGCACTGGGCCAGGGACAGACTGATTTGCATATAGCCAGGTTCTGAACTGGGATGGGGCAGTGAGATAAATAACGGTGATGGATCAAGCCCTGATCTTTGGACTGGGTAAGAGTGGTCTGTTTAATTCAGACACTCTGTTCATCACCACCCCCTTTTTGTAAATCGTTTTTGGCCACTATAGGTGTGGCAGGGTATACTCAGACATGAGTCCCTTTCTCACTGCTCCATCAGGATTCAAGCAAGCCGGGCCGAAGAAGGCTGAAATGCCAGAAACCGGTCTCCGGTAGCTTGTCTCCTTTCTGGTGAAGAATTGGCTTGGTAGTTTAGTCTGCCCTGTTCCCATGATGCACTGGGCCAGGGACAGACTGATTTGCATATAGCCAGGTTCTGAACTGGGATGGGGCAGTGAGATAAATAACGGTGATGGATCAAGCCCTGATCTTTGGACTGGGTAAGAGTGGTCTGTTTAACTCAGACACTCTGTTCATCACCACCCCCTTTTTGTAAATCGTTTTTGGCCACTATAGGTGTGGCAGGGTATACTCAGACATGAGTCCCTTTCTCACTGCTCCATCAGGATTCAAGCAAGCCGGGCCGAAGAAGGCTGAAATGCCAGAAACCGGTCCCCGGTAGCTTGTCTCCTTTCTGGTGAAGAATTGGCTTGGTAGTTTAGTCTGCCCTGTTCCCATGATGCACTGGGCCAGGGACAGACTGATTTGCATATAGCCAGGTTCTGAACTGGGATGGGGCAGTGAGATAAATAACGGTGATGGATCAAGCCCTGATCTTTGGACTGGGTAAGAGTGGTCTGTTTAACTCAGACACTCTGTTCATCACCACCCCCTTTTTGTAAATCGTTTTTGGCCACTATAGGTGTGGCAGGGTATACTCAGACATGAGTCCCTTTCTCACTGCTCCATCAGGATTCAAGCAAGCCGGGCCGAAGAAGGCTGAAATGCCAGAAACCGGTCCCCGGTAGCTTGTCTCCTTTCTGGTGAAGAATTGGCTTTGTAGTTTAGTCTGCCCTGTTCCCATGATGCACTGGGCCAGGGACAGACTGATTTGCATATAGCCAGGTTCTGAACTGGGATGGGGCAGTGAGATAAATAACGGTGATGGATCAAGCCCTGATCTTTGGACTGGGTAAGAGTGGTCTGTTTAACTCAGACACTCTGTTCATCACCACTAGTCATGAGCGGATTTTGCGGATTGGCAATCCGCGAATTTGCGGATTTGCAAACTCGCAATCCGCAAAATCCGCGAATTCCCGCGAATTTGCGGATTTTTTTTTTTTTTTGTGTTCGCCCGTGTTTCTGCCATTTCGCGAGGGTTTTTACAATTTCGCAATTTGCGAACTTACCTGTCGGGTCGCAAGTTTTGCGAACTTGTTGTTTCTACGTGTCCAACCTGTTTGGGACACTCTTCTTCATCACTGCCACTCTCTGTCACCACTGCCACTCTCTGACTACTCATGCCACCCTCTGGCCCACCCATGCCACCCTCTGTTTCATCACCACACCCTCTGGTTGTCCAGTGTACATTATTTTCGGCAAAGCAAAGCACACCTTCCCTGCCTCAAGTGACCTGAATTAATTTGGGGCTGATTAATGTGTCACAGAATATTTTTTTAGCTGGCACCTGCTTCCTTAGTGCGCCCTGATTAGTGATCTTTTGCACTTGCTAAGTGCTTTCATTGTTGCAAAATTAGTTACAACACCTGCCCTGCCCCAACTGACAATAATGAATTAGGGGCTGATTAATGGATTTTAACTTCCAGCCTGGCTCCTGCTTGTCTCCCTTAGCTGTAATTCAGGACCTTTGTGGCATATGTGTAACTATTCTGAGGTTCAGAGCAGGGTCACATAATAGTTGCAACTGGCAACTGAACTCTGGAGGGGCCCCTCAGGAAGCACTACTGGAAATGGCTACTAATGATGTGCCTGAACTTTTGAACCTGGTAAGTAGTTACTTTCAGTTTTGCTTAGATCGTATTTCTGCAATTTCGCACTTATTCGCGGGGCGCGAACTCACGCGAACAGTGCGAGCAGTGCGAGCAAAATCCGCTGCTCGCGGATTTGCGGATTTTGCAGGAAATTCGCAAATCTCGCGGATTGCGGATTTCCCGAAAATCCGCAAAATCCGCGAGCGGAACGGATTTTCCGCCCATGCCTAATCACCACCCCCTTTTTGTAAATCGTTTTTGGCCACTATAGGTGTGGCAGGGTATACTCAGACATGAGTCCCTTTCTCACTGCTCCATCAGGATTCAAGCAAGCCGGGCCGAAGAAGGCTGAAATGCCAGAAACCGGTCCCCGGTAGCTTGTCTCCTTTCTGGTGAAGAATTGGCTTGGTAGTTTAGTCTGCCCTGTTCCCATGATGCACTGGGCCAGGGACAGACTGATTTGCATATAGCCAGGTTCTGAACTGGGATGGGGCAGTGAGATAAATAACGGTGATGGATTAAGCCCTGATCTTTGGACTGGGTAAGAGTGGTCTGTTTAACTCAGACACTCTGTTCATCACCACCCCCTTTTTGTAAATCGTTTTTGGCCACTATAGTTGTGGCAGGGTATACTCAGACATGAGTCCCTTTCTCACTGCTCCATCAGGATTCAAGCAAGCCGGGCCGAAGAAGGCTGAAATGCCAGAAACCGGTCCCTGGTAGCTTGTCTCCTTCTGGTGAAGAATTGGCTTGGTAGTTTAGTCTGCCCTGTTCCCATGATGCACTGGGCCAGGGACAGACTGATTTGCATATAGCCAGGTTCTGAACTGGGATGGGGCAGTGAGATAAATAACGGTGATGGATCAAGCCCTGATCTTTGGACTGGGTAAGAGTGGTCTGTTTAACTCAGACACTCTGTTCATCACCACCCCCTTTTTGTAAATCCTCAATGTAATCAGTCAGCACAACGTAGGGATGTCAGATGCCAGAACCTAGGTATTCTCACACATTAGCTGTACTAATGGAGTCCACCTACTTCATCATCAACAGAAGACACAATCCTGCCTTGGATCAATGAGGACCTGTCAGGGACTTGTGGACATGTTGGTATGTAACATGTCACAACCTATGGAGGCCTTGCATTATTTCCACTTCTCATGCTATTGTGGATTGTATTTGTGACTGCATTGTTAAATGGCGTGCATTGTCACTTCTTAAACAAATAAGATGTGGCCGTGTGACATATGCTGCAGTGGGAGTGTCAGAGACATCAACTGGTAGTGAACAGCAGTGAGCATCATGTTAGTGTGCATTCCTAGATGTGTGCTGTGCACAACAAATAAATTGTAACATCTACACAGCTGTCACCGATGTACAACTGTAGTGGTACTTCAAGGCCCTACATGGTGGATGCCAGGAGCTGATTGCCCTTGCAAAATGACATATTGTACTTTGTATCTGTGGTGTTCCATGAAAAGAGAACTGTTGTGACTGAGAAAACATGTTTTGATGTATAGCTTTCTTACCTACAGGTATATAGGTGTACTTACAGAAGGTTTTATGTGTGTTTACAGGGAGGCACAGTCACAGGTTTTTGGCTGTGTCAACGCAACATGGAGCATGACTATCAACTATGCATGCTTCCATAAATCATCTGATAATTGCATAAATACGGCATATGCAGAAAGTACATGGACTAGTTAAACATGGTAGATTCATGTTCCTGTTTGTAGTTTTGTTTGTATATGATGTCTGTGAGTATGGCATTATACTGAACATATGTTTCTGTCTCTTGCAGCATCTACAGAGGGCACGGAAGGACGGGCCTGACAGCATTGGGGAAGCTTCTGGCATGGCTGGGACACAGGAGGCCAGTGACACTGAGGGGACCAGCGCCTCTGAGGGGGGCAGGAGTGCCCTGGAGGATTCATGGCCGGAAACACCATCCCCCATATCCTCCCAGTCCAGTGGTGACTCCTCGATTTTGGGGGGCACCTGAAGTTCCAGATCGGCCTCTTCTTCCGACACACCTCATCCAGTGCCCACCCTCCCAAATGCTCCCCCAAGTGCTGTCCGTGCCCGCAGGCCTAAGAAGGGTAGAGCCTGTTTCCCCCCAGACACAGCTGCCCCAGCCCCTGTCTCTCCTGCTGCACTCAGTGTGGAGGCTGTAGATATTTTGCGGCAGCTGTGTGTGGGTCAGACTGCACTCCTGAATGCCCTCCAGGATCGTGGCAACAAGTTATCACAGGTTGTTGCGTTCATGGAGGGCAATCATTCGGACGTGGGTGGCCTACACAGAACCGTCGAGCCTTTGTCCTCCACAGTGATGGCAGCCATTCAGCAGTCCCAGGCTCCCAAATACTTGCCCTGTCTGCTGTGAAACAGGTGCCTGCCACAACTAAGTCAAAAGACATTCAGAAGGTAGATTCACCTAAACCATCAACTCCCACCCACACCCCTGTGAAGCAGGTACAGGAGAGCAAAGTGGGGGCTTTACCTCAGAAACAGGGGATGCAGGGGAAAAAGCAAGGCCACACTCAGCGTACCACCAGGCCCAGCAAATCCCCAAGGGGAGAGCCACCTGCACCTGCTACACCTTTGGGGAAGTGTGAGGCTGTTGTGCCCACCTCACTTCCCACTCCGGCCAAGACACTTGTGGGATATCTGATCCCAAAACAGTTGAGACCCAGCCATCAACATTCTGTTAGGGACTGTCCAGGACTATGTGGGGAACATAGTCTGGGACTTGGGCAAGGACCGGGACCTTGGTAGAAAAACATACACATAAAGAGGAGTACAGCGCTGCCCAGGATCATACAAGAAGTCAGAGGAGAATATAGAATATAGAGCCAAAGGGAAATCCTGCACGAAGGAACATGATGGCTAAGACTCAGAAAGGAAGGGCACTCACAAGGCAATTTAGAATTCAGAATAACTACACACAGGACGAATGTGCAAGATATATATATGCAACAACATTAATAATAAAGGAGGGTGTAGGGTAAAACACTCAGGATCTCCACACGGTAAGACTGAAGCTCAGTAAGTTTCTTACACACAGTTGCTGTTACAGATACTGACTGCAAATACCCACATGTAGGATATGCATGCAAAGGCAGGGTCTGTGGAGCTTATACCTATGGTGATGTTAAAAATGTAACTCAAAGACAATACTAACAGTGACCAATAAACACCACCTAGGTAGTCAGCTGTGCCCATGGATCCTGGCGATCAAACAGGAACACGCAAGGCAGTAACAGCAAGGGGGTAAAACTAAACACAAGCACAATAGACAAGGAGCTAGCAAGGAGGAGTGCTTAACAGGAAAGGAAAGAAATCACAGGGCACACTTGGCTGAAAGTAGGTAACAAACATACAAGGTAACAGAAGTAAGCCAGCAGAATAGAAAGACAGCAAACTAGACCTGGAACCAAGGAAATGGAAAGAAAGGCAGGGACTGGAAAGGGATGTACAGAAGGAGAGGCTACAAGGGTATACTAGAATAGTGCAAGTTTTAGGGATTCAAGAAAAACAAAGTAGCATAAAAGGCAGTGCTGGGACAGGAACAAGAATTGAGCTAAAGCTCAGGAGTCTAGGTAGCACTGCAGGCAGTGCTAGTACAGGAATAGGGAATTACTAAAGCTCAGGAAACAAGGAGTCAAGAGAGCACTGCAAACAATGCAAATCAGGAACAAGAAATAGCTGAAGCCCATGAACAGAACAAAGAATAACTATAGCTCAGGAACTCAGGAAACAAGAGCACTGCAGGCAGTGCTAATTAAGGTACAAGGAATAGCTATAGCTCAGGAACTCCGGAAACAAGGTAGCACTGCAAGCAGTGCTAATTCAGGAGAAGGAAAACTGCTGCAGTACAGGAACAATGAATACTAAGGCTCAGGGGTCAAGGTAGCACTCCAGACAGTGCTAATTCAGGAACAAGGAAAACAGTAGCAGGTCAGGAACAAGGCATAACTAAGGCTCAGTAAACATTGGAAACAAGGATAGCAAAAGCTCAGGAAGCACTGGAAACAAAGATCGGCCTCACTGGTAAACAGCTACAATGACTTACACTGAGCTGAAGGAAGCTGAAGCTTAAAAGATCTCACAGTAATCACATGCATCAGCCGGCCACAGGTGAGCTGAATTCCTCCACCCATTCTTGGACTGCAGGGGGGGAGACAAAGCAGTGAGCAGGGAATTCTGGGTAATGGAGTTTCAGGCATGAGTAGGCTGGCTTCAAGTTTAAGCAGGCTGGCTTTCACAAAACCCGGCATGGATTGGGAAAGGATGTCAGTTCCAAATAAGTCTCCAAAAGGCTGGAAGTCAGGATATGCATGCAGGGGATGGTCTGGAAGCTGATTAGAAGACTGGAACGTCCCACAATGTGGCCCCCTGGTGGTGGGTACGAGAGCACAGGGAGCAAATCGTGACACATTCCCCTTCAGCCACTGAGCCTCCACACAGCATGGCACCACCTCCATGTGCCACCACTCTACCCGGTCCATACAGCCCTCAGGCTCCCACATCCATGGATCCCTCTACTTCAGCCAGTTCTCTCCCTCCCAGGTCCAGACCTCCAACTGAGCCAGACAATCAGCCCCCTCCCAGTTCAATATCAATCCAAAGTTGAAGCCAAGTCCCCCTACAAACCAATTTGTCCCACAGCAGTGCCTGGACTGCCCATTCAAAGTCACTGACCTGTGGTGATTCCCATTGCAGTGCACTGTGTTACCCATTTCAGTTGGAGCTCTCATGCACACATGTGTGTTCTAGAAATTTGGACTGGCTAATAGCCTTGATGTTTTGCACTTATGATGCCCATTTCAAGTGCAAGTTCTCATGCACATATGTGCGAACTAGAAATTTAGATGGCCTTGATGTTTTGCACTTTTGATGGCTATCCAGATATTATGCAATAAAGACTGTTACTCAGGTTGTGTGCGTTGTTGCTGCCATTGCTAATGAAAAATGGCCATGTATGTGTATATGTTCATGTGACACATGCTCTGTATGCCACATTCACATTGGCAATTACTTGATTTTCTTTTTCAGAGGTTGTTACAGGCACCTTTGTTCTTCTTAACTCAGAGGCTTGAGGGTGCAATGATGGTTGTCTGTGATGATGACCTCTTTTCCTAATCATTCTATTGTCAGGTCTCCAATTTTGTACACATGTCATATTCAGATGCTGTACCACAACAGAAGTGAATTCTAGCCTGAGGATAACTTGCGTGGTGGCCAGGGTCCGCCATATTTTTGGGATCTCTCTTGATGTGTGAACAGCAGTGTAGATGTGTAGTCATCTTGTGTAGGCCTGGCTTCATAGTCACATGGGTACATTAGAATGTGTGCACTTGAGTAGTCATACAGTGTGATTGGCCTGTCATTGTCAGAAGTGTTGATGTGTATGTGCCCCTGAACATGACACCTACACACATGTATGATCCAGGTAATGAGTGCCTGTTTGTTTACATTCTCAGCCATGTGCTTTAGATTGTGGGCACATGTAGGCATTGTTTGTTGGGCACTGTGCAGTGTGTCCTTGCAATCCTGGAATACACCTACTTGTTGTCATTGTCAGTTGTGAGTATGCAGAATGTGTCACTGCAATGTCTGTGTTGTGTTTGGTTGATCTGCCATGGCTCTTGTTTATGTTTCTGCTCACTGTGCTGATCTGCTCAGACAAACTGACATTGTATGTGACTTTTCTCATACATTGCTGTCACTTGACAAATGTTTGGCACAGGTATGTGTTATGAAGAGTCGTACCATCCCCAAATGCCTACACATTGTGAGTTACTCCTCTATGTGTTTTTGTAATATACACTCCTTATCTGTCCAATAGTGATGTACACACTTCAGTCTAATTTTGTCCACCCCATGCTTTGCCAGTGTGTGGCCCTCCCCACCACTTCATTGGGTGACACTGTACTGTGGGAGGATGATCTGTGTCCAGGACCAATGTGCCACTCAGGGCTCTTTCACCATTTATTCGGTGATGTTTTCTTCTACTTGATTGCAGTCATGGTTGCCCATGAACAGTGCATAAGTTTTACCAGCACAGTCCTCTAGTCATTTTGGGTGCATCCGTGTTTTCCTGAGTTGTGCAGCAGTAGGTGATAGCTAACGTGTATGTCTGTTTGCTGAGGTACTGCTACCATTCCTGAGTGTGATGTGATCTATGCCCTGTGATGATTTGTGGTGTGGAAGTTCATGGTGGAGCACTTAGACATGAGTAATACGGGTTTTGTTGGTGTTCACACACTGCTTACTGTGCATGCACTGCTGTCAGTGTATGTTGCCTTGACCTTGCCAGGTGTGATTCCCCCTGATGTCCAGCTGAGTTTGCTATTTGATGAATTTGTATGTGCATATGTTGTGTATTTGGTGTGGATTTATGCAGTCTTTGACCTGTGTTGGCTCTTTCTTCTGACAGATCCATATGTGTGTAATGTTATATTTGCATGACATTGTGTGTGATGAGTTTGAGCATTGTAGTACATTCTGATGTGTGTTGGCTGTGTAGTGTTCTTTTCTTGTGTGAATGTCACATGCAGCAATGTGGAGTGTTGGTAATGAGCTTGTTTTGAGTGCACAATAGTGCTATGTCCTCCTATGTTTGATCTGTCACTTGTCAGGAGTGTGCATGTGCATTCTTGTGCTACACATGAACAGCATGCTCACTTGGTAAGTGGTGTAGCGTGTATGTCTGTGTTAGCAGATTTGTTGTATTGATCACAGTTAATATTCTTGATTGGCATTTGATAATGCATTTTCTGATTGGGTTGGGGGATGGTGTCTGTGCAGTTGTCCAGAGTCAAAATGTTGTGTATTCCTGTGCTGTCTAGGGTCACATTGCCTATCCACTGTTTGCCTGCACATGGCTAAGCTTGCTGGACTTCTTTGGATGTTGTTTGTGAAACATGTGTTTGGCAATTGGATTTGGGTCAGCATTGGTTCAGACATCCCTGAGTGGGATTCTGGCATTGTTAGATGTACACCAGGGTGTGTGATTGATTATCAGGAAACTCACAGGACCTTATTTGCACCTTTATCTGTGTTTCCCACATGTGTTGAGTAGTGAAGGTGTGAGATGGATAGATGAGGGGCATGTGTGAAGGTTATACTTGGGATTGACAGTCAGGAAGTGTGACAATGAGTCATGAGTGTTGTGCTGGTGGAATGCACATGTCAAGGGACTTGACACAGATGTGGGGCTGTTCGCTGTATGGCTTATGACAGTTCCTATTATTCCTGAGCAAATGCATAGCTTGCATTGCTGTATGACAGGGATATTGCACAGATGTTACTTTAGTTCAATTTCAATCACTGTGCCACCCATGTCAGATTTGTTGGCCTAGGTGTAGTGGGATATGTTGCTCCTCTTGCATGTCATGTACATATGCTATGTGGGTTTCTCCATGTTTCCTGCACTGGGTTTGCCACTTTAGGCTAATATATTTATTGTCATACATTGCTGCTGACTTATGATATGTCTATGAGGTTATATTTCAGTGTGTGAGCTGCTGAGGGCATTGACATGCATTGTGCACAGTTCCATCATTGTTAATCTGCACAGTGACTCTTCAATTCTTCAATTACTCACTTTGAGTGACATGAGTGGAAGGAAGGACTGAGCATGAGGGTTGTCCTGAGTGTCAAGTCAGAGTTTCCTGCTGTCAAGATGGACTCTTCCTTTGTTATGGTGGAGTGATGGTGTTCTGTGAGTTGGGAGTATAGTCAGTGTTGTTGATGTACTAGACATACTCACATGCTATCATTAATTTCAGCAGTGCACTTGTGATTGAAATGCACAGTGGTGCTTACTTTGAGTTTTCTGTTTGAGTCAGAAATGTTGTTCTGTGTTGAATGGTATGGGCTGTCATTGTGTGATATACTCTTCCATTGTATGTGATGGGCCTATCAATGTCTGCTTGGGGGCTGTGCTGATGTCTGATTGTGCGGCAGTGGTGTGAAATGTAATGTGTCCTCCACCTGGGCTCACTGACTCATTGCAAAACCTTGTTGGCCTATTGTGTAGTGCACATACACACCCTATTTGCTATGTCCTCTTCTGTTCCACATTGTATGTGAACTGACCCTTATTTTAGTGCAATGATGACTATTGTCATTTTGGAGGGACTCTTGCCTCACCCCACACTCATGTTCCTATACAATTGTTGATGGTCCTAGCTATAGACAGTGTCCCTGCACGAGACTTCTTGCTGCAGATAGGTTGTGGTGCTTCTTTTATGTTAAATGTGGTGTGGATGTTGGTCTTGCTTGTCTGGGACAATGTCTTGGACTCCAACTACATTGTGGGCATGTTTTTCCATGGTTCCACTGCTGCGGTGACATGACCAGCACAACTGGGCTAGTTGCAGTGATTTCTATGGTGATGGGTGACCCCGATACAGAGGTGTCAATTTGTGACATGCAGGACATGTGTACTTACACTGGGGGGTATGTTCCTGTTTCCACCAGGGTGTCTGATGTAGACAGGACACTTATTTCAGCACAACAGTTGTGTTTGTATGCGTTGTTGACTTACCTGCAGTGTTGACCACAACGGCGTCTTATCTGCTTGTAATGGATGAGGTCCAGCAGCGAAAGAGCTTGTAGAGCTGAATCCATGGCGGCCAGGAAAGTGAAGCTGCCTCGGATTCGAGTTTGTTTCTCCGCAGTTGTGCTTCCACCGTCTCCGGGTGGCTGGTTTCTCCACTGTGTTCTGATGGGCAGTTTGCAGCATCGTGATTTGCCCAGCGGTCGTCATGTCATTCCGCACGGCGGTCTTTCTCTATTGGCTCCCTCTGCCACCATTGCAGAACAAAGAAATCTGGCGGATCCGGAAACACAGCAGAGGACTGGAAATGTGCTATCTTTGCAAATTGTAATATGGTGGACACGCGGATCACTACAGGAGTGAGGAAAAGGACAGGTTTGGTGGCTCTCATGTGTCAAGAACGTAAGAGATCCTGACATTACCCAGGGACGTGACACAGGTCAGGTGCTGTGTCAAAAGAGCAAGTACTGGTCTTAGCTGCCCAAGCTGGGAACATGTCGGCATCTTCAACAATCGATGCATCTTCACTTTCAGGCATTGGTAGGTAGAGACTGCAATGGCAGTCTTTGTTCTGTGACCTTAAAATCAAACCCTTCAACTTATCCCACAACCCCTGCTTGCCATGAATCCGCATATCCTCTTAAAGTTCCCAACCATATCTGAAAGTAGGCAGGCAAGATATGTAGTAGTACAGCTTTCAGTATATAGGGCATTGACCTGATGTTTGGCACATGATCCTGCCTTAATGATGCCTATAGGAATATACCCTCCTGGGCCAGACATGGCTTCCAGAGTTACATGCATTCATGAAAAACTGAACATTGTGGAACTAGTCTGGGGCAGTGAAGATATCAGCACCTGACACACATGCAGTTTTAGCATGGACAAACTTGTTGACTCTGTGCATATCAAGGATTTCAGTCAGCAGCATAACTAGTACATTAACGGGTGTCATTCCTTATGTATGAGGTCCCCTATTTCATTATTTAGAAGAGGTAAAAGGACGGAGCTCTTTAAGTGTTATAAACTTGTATGTGAAGTGACAACCAACTTATCTACATGCTACCTTACTGTAGAGAGCCACATGTTTGGAAACTGCACCTCCACGCCCTTCTGAGACTATATAGAACAGCTGGGGGTAATCTGTAAAAGAATTAAAGAAAAAAACCACATCATTAACTGCACAGACTGATCCAGCATGGCCGATGACACCCGCTTACTACCCGCCCAACAAGCGGTAACACCACGAGGAGCTCTCTCTTTTAGGGTGGGGGTGCACATACACCAATGACAGCACTGACACCGTTTACTGAGCTGGTTGACCTGGTTACTGTGGCCCCACAGTGGAAAACGTGGGTTTGTCATCTAAGTAACTTCTTTTGACTCACAAGGGAGACTGATGGTCCCTTCTTCTGCTTTGTGGGGGATTAAGCCTATAACCTATTCAAGAAACTCCCCTAATTAGGAGTTGATCATTCCTATAATGCTGTGATAGCTGTTCTGAATGATCACTTTGATCAGCAGCCTAATCCAGATTAGGAACATTTCAAACTATGTCAGGACAGACAAATGGGAGGTGAAACAGTCAATGTCTTCTGTTCCTGTCAGAGATAATTGGTCGTTACTTGCACTGATGATGATTAACAAAAGGAGGCGAGACCCCAAATTTATCATGCGTACATGTTGTCAGTGCTTAGACATCTGATATTATGTCAACCAGGCATAAGTTTGGAAGATCTCCTAAAATTAGCAGGACCTTACTAAAAGTCAAACAGAGGAAGTTAAAGTATCTCTTACAGGGTGGCCTACATACCCCAGCAACACCAGGGGGAATGAGTTAAGGAAGCAGTAGTTGATGCTATAGCAGGGAGAGCCCCACCACGGCCAACGAAAGGTACACAACATGGCATGACAAACAAGAGCTGATATTACAGGTGTGACGCTCATTCTCTTGGCAAGTTCCCTTCTTAATGAATGGGCCATGTAAAATGCAGCAAAGCAAACCACTTTGCATAAGTATGTAGAAGTGTCGAACGTGGAGGGAAAACCATGGAGCAACAACGCATCAGTCCGGCTCTTCAACAAGTCGCGCTAGGGTGGCCAACTGGCTGTAATCTGGTCAACGACACCAAAAGATCATGGTGTCTACTGTAATGATGTGATGACACTGTGATGTCATCTAGAATGAGCATGGATTCTAGAAGAGAAGGTTAAGGGTTTTTCACAGTCTACAAGTAAGACAAGGACAACATATTCCTCTTATCGTACAACAGACAAGGAAGGAGAGGGAGGCAGCCACAACCCATATGTGTGGTATGCATCACTGGAACTCCAGTCACTGCACTGATATACACAGTAGCCTCATATATGATATGGAAAAGACACAGTACCAAGGCCTGAGGCCACCACCATAGCAAGCACTGACTCACACATGAATTTATACATGGGGGACAACAACTCTTACCACAGGCTAGAGTTATTGAGGTGGCCATTCGTAATCTTGATGTTTTAACCCAAGCCCATTTCACATCACCACTAAAGGGAAAGGAACCCTCCTGGGATGTCAAAAAGCAGAACATTTAAGTCTGGTATTCTTAACATGCAAAGTACGTGAGTATCAAGTAGATTATGTTCTTAAGGATTTTCCTCAGCTATTCAGAGTGCTTGTGTGTCTGAAAGGCACTTCTGTCAAGATTCATATTGGTAATACCACCAAGACACCGTCGAGTGCCTTTCCACCTACTCTCACTGGGAGAAATAGAATTACAGCAACTGGAACAGATGGATGTTATTGAAAAGCTGTCTTGGCCACCCCTTGGGTATTTCCTATGACCATTACAGCAAAGGCAAAACAACTGGCTGCCGTCCAACTGTGGATTGACACAAGACTTCCTCATAAGACCATATGATAGGAATATCACAACCACAATGGACAACATCACTGCGGACCTCAATGAAGCTTAATGGTTCTCAGTGCTGGGTACCTCAAGTTGATACTGGACCCCACCAACAGACGTATAACAACTTTCTCCACCCACCTGGGGCAGTGGAAGTACAAACACCTAGATTTTGGAATCTCTACAACAGCCAAAGAGTTCCAGAAGGCCGTGTGTGAGATCCTGTCGGGATTGGAGGGTGTGGTGAGCAAAAGAATGATGTATTAAACCCAGATCTTGTGACTGGGGGTGAATGTTTGCACTGTTCAGCATTCCAGCCATCATTTATTGCTATTGCTTTTATCGCCCTAAGTTAGGAGGGTATGCCCACATGGGGGTCCCGTTCTCACTGTGCCACTTGAAATAAGCTAGCCTGGCTAATACCCACAAACTGGTACCAGGATGCTTGTTTGCAGTCCAATGAGGACCTGGCTTGGCAGTTCGGTCTGGACTGTTCCCGCAAGGAACAGGGTCAAGACTGATTTGCATATGCTGGTTCCAAACTGGGGTGGCGTGGTAAGCAAAAGAAAGAGGGATTACACCCAGATCCTTGTGACTGGGGATGAACATTTGCATTGTTTAGCATAACATCCATCATTTGTTCCTTTTGCATTTTTTGCCCTAAGTGGGAAGGGTATGGCCAGATGTGGCGCCATTGGATTCGAACTAGCCTGGCTAATGTCCCAAAACCAGTCCAAGGATGCTTGTTTCCAGCCCATGAGAACCTGGGTTGACAATTCGGTCTCGACTGTTCCCATGAAGAACAGGGTCAAGACTGATTTGCATATGGCTGGGTCCAAACTGGGGTGGGGTGGTGTGGTGATCAGAAGAACAATGGATTAAACCCACTACCTTGTGACTAGGGGTGAATGTTTGTATTGTTCCGCAGATCCATAGATAAGTAGCCTAGGCTACAGAGCTCGTTCTAAGATGCAACTTCCTACATCCCACTCTGCCTTAAGGTCCCGAATCTGCTCCAAGACTGTCTACATCCTGCTCCTCCAGACTATTACTGCTCTCCACCCTCGGGTGCTGTCCCTAATACAAAACCCCAAAACCATAGGCACATCGTTTGGCACACCCCCTTGGGCAGGTGTCGGTCTGCGGATTTTCCCAGCATGGCACGTCTCCATCCAAAGTCCGTTTAGGTGTCCTTAGGTCCCAGGCACCTTCTCCGCCAAATGTTGCACTCCCGCATTCCAGGACACTCCTCTGCACTCGCGCCTACCATCCTAACTCCTAAAACAATGGATTATTTTACCTAACAAGCTACATGGCCTTGCACCTGCAAACCGAAATACATGAGAAGCAACCTTGCACACATTCGGAGTTACATTTCAATATTTGCTGAGAACAGTGCCTTTCCCAAGGAGACAATCATTCCACTTTCAACTAACGCTAACTAAAGAAATTACAGTTAGGCCTCTACTGGCTTCTTCATGTCCCAGGCCTTTACACGGTTAAATGCATTTCTAATTCTACATCATAAGCAATACATTCAAAATCATTATAAAGCATTATTACATTTTGATTCTAAAGCCTAACTCCTACTCACGTTAATGCATTACAATATATCTCCATACATGTGCAACTCTTAATATGGCACGTCTATCCTAATGCAGCATTTCACATGATAAACACCATTTCAAAGTTATTCATAGCATCACATTCCTGTTAAAGCTCTACATTATTGTGCAAACGTTATAATTCTATTTCTACATATTGCACTGATCCCCGGCCTAATATTACATCTCTACAATCACACGTTAACATGTTCCTCTAAATATGCAGGTGCTGACTACTCGTGATTATAATGCACCCCTACAATTTTTAAGATAATATGGCGCTCTCTCAGCAGTGAAAATAAATATGGCCCAATAACGTTATTTATAGCAACTGTATGAATAAACACATGTTCACACAATTATTACTATAGTGCATTTGAGTTTAATGTAACTGTACAGGAAAATTGGCATACAAAAACACTTACTGACTCACAGATTGCATGCAACAATCCACTTTACACAGGGAAACTATTCCCTTAATGGTCACCATATGCTAGAGAGTGAGTGTACTCTGCTGCTTAAAATTAACACCTTGTATTCTGTTTTTGTTTAAATACTTTTGTTAAAATAAAAATACACACAACATGCCATGACCTAAACCATATATGTAAATGCACAGAGTGTAATGTGTTATTTATTACCATTGTTGACGAGGAAAGGAGGATCATGACTCACTCGAGGCTTCAGCTCTTGTGAGGCATTGTGTGTGTGTGTGTGTGTGCGTGCGTGCATGTGCATGGGTGTACCTGTGTGAGTGTGTGTGTGTTCTGAAAGACAATTAAGAGTGTGATTTCTCCAAGGAAGTTAGACAGCGGGAGTAGGGGTGGAGTGACTGATATTGGCTGTGAAATGCTTATGAATATGAACATTTGTATGATTTCAATTGGAACTCTTACTAAACCACAATTAAGAACGCTCTGAATGGGTATTTGTAATGACATTCTCATCAAAACAATAAAGGTCGATGCTACAAAGTACTGCTGCATCATATGAATCTACTTGCTCAACATAAAGTCCTTAACAGTGTGGAATGCAGGTGAGGTGTCAATGGCTGGGATGATCAAAATGTTAAGATGCAATCAAAGCTCTATAGGCCTATGCTTGGGAGATTAAAGAAAGATAAAACAAAATCAACTAGACACATAGCTATCAAAAACTGTTAGAGTCAAGCCTAAAAAGAGTAATGTTATTCTGAAACACAAAATTGACATGAATGATTCAATAGAGGGGAAAAATTCTAAAGAAAACATTCCCATTGGTATCAAAACGTATATTGGATTTGAAATCGACCAATGACAGTGGTAGCATTAGATATGAAGTATGGGGAACTCTTTCATCAAGGTGTATGAGGGTCACAACTGCCAGAGGTATAGTACCAAAAATGTTGTGACGTAAATAGTATCTGACAAAAATATATATATGTCTTAAATATTGTTTTCTAAAATAGCGCCAAATTGTAGTTACCAATAGGAAATCTAGGCCCAATGGGGCAATATTGTTGTGAATGATAGTTATGACCTATATTTAAATCAGTTGATATTTGTGCTGTAATTATTGTGTCATAGAACTGGCACTCTGCCACCCCACTACCTAATATGCTGGTTAAGCTCTCAAGAGCCCTGACCTTATTTTGTTTGGAAGTACTAAATTGTTTAAAGTTAGAGATCCGGATCACTCGTCCAGCAATCACCTAAACTCTAATTTAGTTTAGTCGTCACCTGTTTTCTATTTTGCTTAAAATTTAGCATATACAAATTACCACAGGACCACAATTAAGTAATGCTGGTGCTATTGTTCAACAAGCATTTACAATGCAATGGTTTCGCCTTTGGAAAAGTTAGAGCTATTGGCATTGCTCATGACATTTCTTTTTTTGTTTTTGACTTATAAATAAATGGCATTGTTATTTACATTGCCAACAGCTCTCTCAGACCACACAGCTCTCTCAGCCTTGTATATCCCTTCATAATAGCGAGTGGCAAACCCTATTTTGCGAGTCTGTAATGTTGCAGATTCGCAAAACAGGGTTTGTACATTGCACAGGCCTATTTTCCTATTTTGCGGTCGCAAACGGGCCAATTTCCCATTTGCGACCGCAAAAAAAAGGTTGTGCATCTGTCCCAAAGTAATTAAACTACAATCTATCCTCACACTCGTAATCTCCAAGCTCAACTATGAAAACAGCCCATCCTCGGCTCCCCAGCTACATCATATGTAAATGTAACTAATTCAAAATGGTGTTGCAAGACTACGTCTCCCCCTCCACCCTTGAGAATATATGACATCAGTCCTGGAAGCTCTCCACTGGTTATTCACAACTAGATAGATAAGCAATGTTCATAACGCCAAGCTCTAGAGCTCACTATCAGCCAAGATTCGGAGCCTTAACATTTTGGAGGGAGGGGAAACAGCTGCTTGCAACATAACTACACTATACAATGACTCTGAGCTAGAACCTGGAACAGTAATCGCTCCTTTAAGTACAATCTACAGTTCATACATATAGAACAGCCTTACCAAGCAAACAACGTTCTATGTCCAGATAAGTTATGAAGGGCTGACTTGTGTCTAACTGGGGTATTATACAGGAATATAAATTCACAAACAACTCTTCTGGCTCTCACCCAGCAGGCACGCAGCTCAAACAGGCTTCATAGTAATTCACTAGTACTGCTCGATCCTCTCACGCTTTCGGAAGACAGTACTGCTACAGGTCATGTTTGGCACCCAATAATGTGCAGGTCCACAGCAACATACAAATAAACAACCAATCATCAACTTAACATGAAAAACTAATGAGATATGCCACCGGACGACTAATTTAGTCTACTGCAGCATGTCCCAAATAACAAAATACTGTGAGGGCTGCTACTTGACATCTCACAACAACTATATGCAGTAACCACTATAGGAAGTACCCTAATGAAACTTGCAGCACTGACCAAAGCTGGCAGCTTACTGGAAACGATAAACTGCATGCCTACCTACACTGCTTCCCCCATTCACACTAGCAAGTGCTGCATCCCATAACATGATAGCCACATGTTGGTGGTCATCGTATGCTACATAAAAACACTACAAACATAGAATCAAAACTAAGACAACACCCTTCCAGCCCCACACCTTAGAAGATGTAGCATACTGCCCATATAGGCAGGGCTAGTAATTGCGAAATACAAATGATAATGCATTAGTGCAAGTCTTAGAGTGCAAAGGGTGTTTGGCTACAACGTCAAGACTCACTGGAGTTGTCATAATCCACTTCATCACTCATTTATAATGCGGTCATTCAGATATCATTCGAACTGTATCCAGAAGGTCCCTATCATGATGTTGATAGTGATTGGAATTTGTTTACGGTAAAGGTTGGATCTGAGCGCTGTTACTGGCACAAGTGGCCGTAAGTATAGCTCTAGAAGTATGATAGTGTCTGTTATTCGGGGGGATTGTTTCCGAAGAGATGGAGGTGGTCTGGCAGCTGAGGTTTTTGCCTTTAGTAGTCGTGGGCCTTAGTGTTGGGAGGATGGGAGTCATTGGTAGGGGCTGATCAATGTACTGTTTCTGCCAGGGCTATTTAAGATATTGTTTCTCATAGTCATGCCGGTTGGTCTGGGACTATTTATTTCTTGCAAGGTGTTCTTAGATCATAAGTTGGTGAGGTGTTTGTTTAAAAGATCTGGCCGCAGGATTGTGTTTTAAGGCAATTTACGGGAATGTATGTCTGCTGGTGTTTGCATGGACACTGTTTCTACAGGATCTGGTGGGCAGGTTTTGCCTGGGGGTACGAGGCAGAGGATGGGGCTAGTTCTTTTAAAATAGTTAGTCATTGTCCTAGCGATGCCGGGTGATGATCTGCGGGGTGTGGCGGGCAAGCACGGTTTCCAATAAAAATCCTCAGTCGATGCTTACGGTGCACGAGGAGATGATCATGTGGTGGGCTATGTGTTTGCTAGAGAAGTAGGGGATAAGTCGTAAGTTATATTAGGGCTGGGGGTTGAGGATTCCCACCTTCCAGTCATGTTGGCTGCTCCGGTCCTCCGCTCGGGATCCCACTTGCCAGCCGCTTCTCTGCTCCTTCTCGGGTCGATGCAGACACGGACAGCGGGAGGGGGGGCGGGAAAGCACACGGACAGCGGGAGGGGGAGGGGGGCGGGAAAGCACACGGACAGCGGGAGGGGGGGCGGGGAGGCACACGGACAGCGGGAGGGGGGGCGGGGAGGCACACGGACAGCGGGACTTCCTCTGGCGGAGATCGGCCGCACAATGACCAAACGAAACTGACTAAAAAAAAAAATAAACCCCGCCCACGGCCTTGATGACGATGCAAAAAGGGTGGAGAGGGAAAAAAATGCAGGAACGCCCACGAGTCTGGTCCGGCCATGACGGACAGATCTCTGTTCCAATGGCTAGCCTCCATTTATGGAGCTAGCCAATGGAACAGAGGGCGGGACTAAGCTCCACACTGTAGGGACATTAGATTTCTCCTGGGCGGAGCTAGGAGCTCCGGCCCCAGGCGAAACCTAAAAATGAGCCCAGGACTCTCTGATAGGGTTGACTATACATGCATGTATACAGGTGTTTGTATGTGAATGTCTGCGTGTGTTTATGTGAGTACATATGTACGGAGACCATGACAAAGAGAGAGAGTGAAAACCATAGAGTGAGAACAGGGGAGGGGAGAGAGAACTGAGAAGAAGACAGTGGAGACCTTCAAAGTGACCGAGTCCGAGTCAGAGCGAGTATGGTGAGATGTTCAAACAAACAGAAAGTGTGAGTGAGAGAGAGAGAGAGAAATGAAGTCCGTGTGTAAGAGAGGGAATCAGAGAGAGAGAGAGAGAGAGAGAGATAGATAGAGAGAGAGAGAGAGAGAGAAATGATGTCCGTGTGTAAGAGAGGGAATCAGAGAATGAGAGAGAGAAAGAGAGAGAGAGAGAGAGAGAGAGAGAGAGAGAGGAAGAGCGCGAGAGGAAAAATATGTGTGTGTGTGAGGAAGAAAAAGATGGAAAGAAAAGTACTGTGAAATGGAAATGCATTGTTTTGGGGAGAATGGTAGTCAGAAATATATACGGTGGATACAGATATAAAGTGAGTGGGAGAGAGAGCGCGAAAGTGCGAGCCAGACTCCGAAAAAGAGACGCAGTTAGTGACAACGAAATAAGAGGGGGTGAAGCGAACATTTCAGGCATTATGGACCTATAATTGCATATGGGATATTAGAGACAAGGTCAATCGCGGCCTTGTTCTTTATTGTCATAGGACTATGAGATGGCATTGTAGGACCCCCCCCCAAAAATGGAAAATAATTGTTATGAGTAATTAACAATAAAACGTTCTTTTGGGGGTTGAAATACCGCTATTTGCAGGGATGACGTCATGCGTATGAAATAGGGGCCTTACAACTTCTGGCATTTGCAGAATCACACTGAAGAATAAGTCAATCACTGACACGGTTAAGGACAAGGTCGGCCTTGGAAAGCGGCTCAGCGTCCGAGTTGTGCTTTCCCGCCCTCACCCGCCAGTGATAAACAGTGTGATGGTGAAATGCCTTCCAGCCTCCATGTAGTGTTGTTGCTAGATGACTTTTCCAGATAGTAATACAGGAATCAGTTCATCTAATACACCGCTTGTTTACAATACAATGCATAAGGTATAGATAAGGACGTATAGCGGTTTATTTGGTCCACCCAGAACATCTAATTCTGTTTTATAGAAAATAACAATATATTTTGTAGGGCGTCACTACAATGGAAGCTTTTAGGAAGCACTCCCCTCTGTAACATAAAGGTAACATTTAGATTATTCAAGTGTGTACGTCCGTTCCTCTGATGTATGCATGCATGTTAAGGAAATAAATGCATGTACAAAAAATATAAATAGAAAAACAGGAACATATAATGCAACCTCATAATGCCTAAAGTTATCTTTCATTTAGTGTCTTATTATAATGTAGGGCCTAATACAGAATGTAATGGCAGCAACATCTCAAACGTGCATTTACTACAATGACTGTCTTTGCCCGCCCCCACCACCACTGGTTTTCACATTGCCCTGACCCAGTCGCTGTTGTTAGCCTTCTTTCAGGAAGAGCTGACCCTGAGCAGTGGCACCAGAAAGGAGAAAAGTGTCTGAAAATGGCACACAAACATTTTGAAGATTGGTGTTAGGTTTCTAGGAGCTGAGATCAAGCGATGAAGCACCCAAGGGAAAGCGGTCGCAGCTTTCCCACTTGGCCTAATTGTGTCATCCTGGGCACTTAATTGGTGCATGCCTCAGTAGATTCATTTAAATATATGGGAGCGCCTAGAAAGAGGCAGGAACGCAAGGGTGGGGCGCTGTATGCAAACGGCACAGTTGCCTTTGGCATTGGAATTGTTGCTTAATTGGGACAGGCAGGGGAGCTTAGGTCACGCGGGTCCTGGACGCCTTGCAAGTGGTAGCTGTGTCAGAATAAACAAGATATCTGATGTCCCTTGGAGACCCCTTCAGGCATCCTTGGCGGAAGTGTACCTAAGCTGCTCTGCCATCAAGCGCCACCAGGTGAAATCTGGGGCACCATAGCAGGGTGCTCGTGTTTTATTTAGGTGGGGTTTAGCGCCAACATGCTTCTAGTCACATCTTTCGGATGGCTTCGAAGCACTGTAAACATTCTGAAATACTAAAATAATACGGAATATAGAAAACATGGGCAGTGGCAGCTACCAGAGGTAGCATCACGCATCGAGGCTCAGAGCAAAAATGGTGAACTAAGTGGGGGATGGGCATTACCCCGCCCCGTTTTGTTACAGACGATGAAGTTGGCATGAGCACAGCATTCGTATGTCACGCCTCAAATCCCACCAAACCACAGGGGAGGGTGCGAGTGTGTTTTGAAAATTGATCACCGATACCACGTCAGAAAAAAGTCACTGACGGTTCAAATGCTGACACTGACAGACACCCGCGTCTGCCACCCTGCGTCCCGCACCCTCAGGGAGGCAGGCCAGCGCATCCTCGTATGGACACTGTGCACTTGGGCATGTGAGAAGCATCTAGTAGCTGCCTAGATAGAGGCAGAGGGCCAGGGGCCGACAGCACCACCCCGCCAACTCCCGGGAGGAACCCCGAGCGCCTGCACTCGAGGCAGCCTCCGAGGTTGGCTGCGAGGCGCCTGCTCATCACGGGTCTCTTGGAAGTGGATGCGAGTGGTCTATATGGACTCTGAGCCATATAGACCATTTGGCCCCTCCTCCAAACCCAATAAAATCGATGAAAGTGTTCAGAATCGCAGCTCATATGGGGGGAACGCATGATTATTTTATAGAACCATTTGCTTCGTGTATTTTTCCCAGGCGGGTCTGTTCCGGGTCTCTAGTGTCTGTACACGCAGAGAGCGCTGCTAAACCACGGAGTGTTAAATATGTATTTTAAATGCTGCTATTTTTCCCAGGCGGGTCTGTTCCGGGTCTCTAGTGTCTGTACACGCAGAGAGCGCTGCTAAACCACGGAGTGTTAAATATGTATTTTAAATGCTGCTTAATAGAAGCACCTTTGTGTCTGAGAAGATCCACGTCCTGTTCCCACATACATTTGTACGGCCTGTGTATTGATAGTGTTTCTAGCGCTCGGAGCCGGGAGCGGGGCCAGCAGTGCTCTGCACACCGGTTTAGAAGAGGCACCCAGAAAAGGGATGGGAAAGAGGAAGGCACGTATTCTTGCCAGACGGAGAGAGTAAGGTCGACCAGTCTCCTCTCCTGTCTTTTACAGCGCCTGGTGGACTACAATGCAGCGCTAAGCAATCCTCCCGCTCTATCACGTAAACTCGTTCGCTGCTCTTTCTTACGGCACACAGAGGCAGCAACAATACAGCGCTACACAGACAGTGGGAGGGGGGGCGGGAAAGCACACGGACAGCAGGAGGGGGGGCGGGGAGGCACACGGACAGCGGGAGGGGGGGCGGGAACGGCCAGCACTCACCTGGACCTGGACTTCCTCTGGCGGAGATCGGCCGCACAATGAAACCAATAGAAAAGTAACAAGCACCTACGAGGACAGGGGGGGGGCGGGAGAGGAACGGACGGCGGGAGGGGGCGGGAGAGGACACAGGGGGCGGGAGGGGGGCGGGAAAGGACACGAGAGGAACGGACGGCGGGAGGGAGGCGGGAAACGTGGGGACGGCGGGAGGAGGGACACAAGGCAGGACAGCAGCAAGCACGGCCCGGCCAGACCAGACTCGGGGGCGTTCCCGGCGTCGCGTGACGTCGGCAAAAGCCAAAGAATCTCGGGAACGCCCCCGTGTCTGGTCCGGCATTGACGGACGCCTCTCTGTTCCAATGGCTAGCCTCCATTTATGGAGCTAGCCAATGAAGCAGAGAGGCGTGTTCAAGTCACCCATACTAGAAACTACAGATTTCTCTGGAGGAGGAGCCTAACGGCTCCGCCCCCCAGCGAAACCTAAAAAGGGTAATCCCAGGAAATTTAGAAACGTCTCGTTACTGGCTGCAGTCAGGCCTCCTTCAAAACGTTTTGTAAGATTACTTTTGGACGAGTTTGATGTTTAGATTAGGGCCAATGCAGTCTTTCTTTTAACGCAGACCATGTTGATACTATCTGCTAGTTAAGCAGTGTGCAAATGTGGCACTGCTAGGCTGTGGGAATATCAACTTGTCCAATGCGTATGACTTGGTTTATTATTGTGGGTTGTTATGGATTAAACTTGCTCAATAGGGTTACCATAACTTATAATTAACATACTGAGGACCTAATGGAAAGTTCCCCATTAAACTGTGGTCCCTGCACAAATATGAGTGGTGCGATGTTTATCAGACCTCGTAATTACCAGGGGCAACAGTTTATGGAACTCAGTTAAATTTCAGCAGATCAAACCGACCAGAAATGATCAGGGGGGGATGGGGGGGGGGAGTTAAGTGAGAAATAGGTGTGATTTTTTTCTCCCACTGAGTTCGGAAACTTGGAGGGTTGGATTTTATTGCGTGCAATAAACACTAAGGGCCAGATTTATACATGTTTTATGCAAGACAACTTGCTGCACTGCGTCAAATGGAGAGGGCAGGAATGCACAATATTTAATAACACATTGCGCATTCCTGTTCTATCACTGCAATGGTGCATTATGTGGTGCTTTGTGCCAATGTAGGCACCCTTGCATCATGGTGCGAGGGTGCCTGCATTGCAGGCAAATTGTTTTTGTGCAGGAAGGGACACCTGCCTGCATAAAGACAATCTTTAGAGGTGTTTCCACTTGATAAGTCTGCTGCAGAATGCAGCACACTTAGAAAGAGGAAACAACATAGAAAAATAAAGATATTTCTCCTTGTTGCACTTCTGTTGGGAGGGCATGCAATTTTGGTGCATTCCTAGATTTACTACTTTTCGTGAATAGGGGAATGCAGCAATAAGCATTGGTGGATTTGTGGAACCACCCACTCTCCACCCATGTAACGCCTTTCCTTGGGCAGAGTAACACATAAAAGGGACTTGCGCTCCCTTGCTTTACTCCAGATTTACCAAGCCACGCTAGGCCATGCACGATGGCTTTGCGTGGCTTGGTAAACCTGACCTAAGGATTGCGTTGACATTGCATCACCCTGTGTAGTGCAAGGGTAACACCATCCTTTGATAAAATTGAGGCTGGCTACCTTGCTAGGGCCTTCGTAATTAACCCTTGAGTAGAATGTACTATGACAGGTGGTCTGTGATAAATGAAGTGTTGACGAGTAGGTTCTGCACACTGTTAATGCTGGATTCGTGGATATGGGTGTGTTTTTGCACAACCTTTACTAAGCATATGTTTTTGAGTGGCCTGGATCCTTCGTTGAAGGTGACAAAATCATTGTTCTTTTAAGATGGGCATTATACAAACCTGTTCACTTTACAATGCTGCTAATGTTTTTGGTGTAGATCAGACCTCAGTCACACTACAGTGATCGATTAACACTCCTGCCATGCATGTTCCAAGTAATCAGCTCACGATGAACCAACAACAAGCAATTGCAATGCAATAGGTCTTGCATTTGAGATATTTTGAGCTATTGGCATTGTAAATGACAATGCCTTTTATTTATGTGTTTAAAAAACCTGCAAGAATAAAAGGCAATGTCATTTACAATACCAATAGCTCAAAGTATCGAAAATGCGAGAACTATTGCAT
Source organism: Lissotriton vulgaris (assembly GCF_964263255.1). NCBI lineage: Eukaryota > Metazoa > Chordata > Amphibia > Caudata > Salamandridae > Lissotriton > Lissotriton vulgaris. The sequence goes on along the minus strand of NC_141699.1, from coordinate 883,676,355 downwards.
TGCAAATGCTTGTTATGTGTATTGGTGGCAAAGAAAGCGGGCGCCCATGTTAATGTGATGTCAAAGCAGCCGCCCATGTTGTTAATCTTAAAGGTGGTGCAGTGCTGAAAACGTGAAGCGCGGCGGCTGGTGGTGGGACGGAGATGAGGGGCTACGAGCCACGGGCCATTAGTGAGTTTGTGTTAAATTTCCGCAGCCGCTCATAACATAAGAATCAAGCAGCTGACATCCTCGTACCTGAAGGTGCCTCACACACATCTTAAAAGCCTTGCAGGAAAGTCGTGAAAATATACTGTGTAACCTCACAAGTAAAAAGTCCAGTCCTCATGAGAGGTTACAAATGCAGACAAGGCATCACTAAGGAGCAACTAAAATGCCTATTAGCGAATCAGAAGCAAGCATTTAGAAAGGACAGCAACAGGAGCCAATTGAAAAGATGGACGGAGAGTGGGCAGAGCTTCAAGTCCATATCCAAGTACAGCATGCCTCGCAGAGCAGCGCATGCGCTGCCCAGACTCGACCTAAAAAACTAAAGTCATGGTATTTGGGAAGAGCACAGCGACGAACTTTGCTGAAATTGTCGCTTTAGGTTGTTGAAGGATACAAGTGTCTTGGGATCTGTTAGAAATAGGATTTCTGGTTGGCTAGAGATTGTGCCTAAGCCAGGCAGAAACCACCACTCTAATCAGGACAAGGGAGTTACACGCTGAAGATAACCAATGCTCACCGCCTTGGCAGCTTGGCACGAGCATCCCAGAGGCAATATGTAAAGCTTTTGCGCAACACACACACAGCAGAAACATACTAGGCACACCACAAAAGGAACTCCACATAAAGTAATATATAAAAATAGTCTTTGTATTATCATAAACACATTAGAATATTAACCACACAATATACACTAATAGTCCCCATGGCCAACTGGCCTTCTCATAGGTCTCAAATGCCCTATGTCCATAATGCCAGGGCGGCTGCCAATGCAGCAGCATTTGCAGGTGCGCAATTGCGCTGGGGCAGAAGAGTGCATCTCACTCCTATCTCACTAAAAATGCCCCCAAAGAAATGTCAGTCTAAACGTTGCAGCTGCTGCTAAGTGCTGTGCAGCTGTGAAAGTACTGAGGCCACTGGCACTCAGTGTGCCCTCTAAACAATTGTGCAAAATGTTGCAGCTGCCCGAGCTGGTGCGGCGCAGCTTGGGATAAGCAAATAGGCTCTGGCACAACTGTGCCCTCAGGCCCCACTGGGGCTCTCTGAACAAAACTGTCCCCATTGTTGCAGCTGCCCTGTAGAAGGTGGGGCAGCTGGGAAAGCCACATGGGTGCTCACTGGGCCCTCAGAGTGGCCACAGAGGGTGGGCACCGACAATGTGCCCTGACGCGCCCTTCCCATCAGGGACGCTAAGAAAGAATAGCCCCCATCGTTGGAACGGCCCTCTGTCATGCAGGGCCGCTCAGGAAATGGGCACTGATGCTGTGCCTCAAGCATGTACCAACAACATAGAGCCTTCACTCACCAGCTCTCAGGATCAGCCCTCTGTCTGTCTCCCTCACTGGGGAGGCTTCATCTGCTCTCTTCGCCGGTCCTTCCTCTGGACTCCTCTTTGGCACTGCGGCAAAGGCAGAGCTCTCTGGGCTCTTCTGTGGATGCAGGGCCGGGCTTCCATCGCTGATGCGGAAGTCTCACCCCACGTTAGGCACCACGTTGCCTGACTTCCTCCCCAACCGCGTTGCGATTGGCAGCCTCCGGCCGGTCAGTTTACTTCAGATCGGGCCACGGCAGTGAAACGCGGAGTGGGCACCCGCTATCAAACAAAGCACATACGCAGGGTGGGCACACGCAAAGGCAACATAACGCAGGGTGGGCACCCGCGATTTTGAATAATCATAAACCGGGTTAAGCTCCCGCTAGGCAGGCACATTGCGGGCTGGGCTCCCGCCGAAAATAAACATAAAGCGGGGTGGCGTCCCGCTCGGCACAACATCACGGGTGAATCCCTTTGATGGGGATGATTCCCTTTTAAAAAGGCGGCAGCTCAGCGCTGCGCAGCCCACGCTCTCAGGGCGCAAGAAGCCCCAAAAGTCCTGAAGGTCCTGGAAAAAGAATAAGTTAATTCAAAATGTTCCTCTAGGTCCAGGGGCACAGCTGGGCCAGTGAGGCCAGCACACAGGGTCCTCCAGCAGGGAAGAAAGCCCCCATGGTGGTTCCTCATGGGCCCCAGCAGCAGCACACCCCCAAGTAAGGGACAGCACCAGCACAGAACAGAACCACTTCATGGGGTCACAGCCCCTATATTTATATCACGCATTCCTTTGTCTGCAGTGTAGGGTTTGGGGGAACCGGATGCAAGTGGTTCACGGGGGATTTGGAGCACTTTGTTTTCCAAGCTCCTCTTCCCCCTTGCCTGGGGGGGGGCTAGGTGATCAGACACACCATAGGGGCGGAGCCAGCATGGTACAGGCTGGGCACTGTCCTATTCAGTGTCAGGGGATTACTCCTCCCACTACTCCCAATGCAGATGTCCCTTTCAGCCGAGTGCTGACTCACCTTTTCAATGCGGCCGATTACGCTGGTGCATGTCGGTCGTGGCAACTGTCGTGGTTGAGATGTGAAGCATAGACGTGCGGCGAGCAGTCCCTTCAAGGCACACTGCAGGCAGTGGCTCGGTGATGGTCATCCAGCAGCACTGGTGAGATCAGGGCTACGGTGCCCATTGCGTTGCTGACAAGTCACGGTGCAGGTGACAGTGCTGGTTGCAGGGAGTTGGCGTTGGTCTGTCCGGAATGCTTTGTGAGAAAAGGCGCTGTGTCGTGAGACTTATGAGCGGTGCCCCCAAGCCATGGTACGGTCACAGGTGTCAAAGTCAGCAGGCAGTAGTGTTGTTCGTGAGACCGAGGCGGTGGAGTGAGGCAAGGCGGTGCAGAGTACGGTGCCCACAGGTCATGGTGTAAGCTGCGGCTGTGTGGCGGCAGTGGTCATCATCATCGGTGAGACCAGAGTTGCAGTGTGAAATGCAGCGGTGCCCTCTGCAATACCTTCAGGACATGGAGCCAGCAATGTAGTCAGTGACCATCTCCCTGTCTCCTGGCAGGTCGCTCCATGCACCGCGCAGCTCCACCTGTTCTGCGCCAGTGCTTACAGCCAGCTCCTGTGTCAGGGTTCGAAGCCTGCTTAGGCTCTGCTCATCGTTGTTTTTTTGTGATTGTTACTGTACTGTACTGTATAGTTGTCCTGCATTGCGTGGGTGTTAGCTCATTCACGTTTTGTTCCTCCACTGTCCCCCTGACCTCTGCTCTCCCTCGCCGCCCCCTCCCATCCCCGGTTCCCACCACTGCGTCCCCTGTGGCCCCGCCCCCTCGTCCCCCTTTGGCCATCCCGCTCCGCCTCCTAGCTGCTCCTCCCTCCAATCTCTCCATTTATGGCGGCCGCGCCAAAGGCATGCCTAAGGCAAGCCCGTCTGCGCCGGTCCGTGCCTGGACCGCGCCCAGTGCCAGAACCCCTGGCCCCCACGAACGCCACGACGCTCGACTCCGCTACAATGCCAACACCCTCCACGCACTCAACTCTGGACGAAAACACACCTGCTTCCGGGCCTCCCCGAAGCGCACCCACGGACCCTTCTCCTGCCGGAACTGCAGCTTCAACAGCATCCGGCCCACCAAAAATCCAACAAAAGAACCCAACTACCTCAGATGCATCCTCCTCAACACCCGCTCCGCCTGCAAACACGCTGCCGAACTCTGGGATCTTCTCAACTCTACCTCCCCTACTCCCCAGACGTCGCCTTCCTAACGGAGACCTGGCTGAATCCCACCTCAGCCCCTGACATCGCCATAGCCATCCCAGAAGACTACAAGATCACCCACAGGGACCGTACCAACGGCTTGGAGGAGGATTCGCCATAGTCCACAGAAACACCCTCAGAGTCTCGACCAACACCGACGACACCCTCAGCACCGCCGAACGCATGCACTTCCAGATCCACACCGACCCCAACACCACCCTCAGAGGAACCCTTGTCTACAGACCCCCCCGCACCCCGACCATAGTTCAGTGACTCCATCGCCGACTTCATCAGCATACACGCCCTCGCCTCCACAGACTACATCCTCCTCTGGGCCTGAACTTCTACCTAGAGAACTCCACCCTGATCAACAACCTCGGACTTAGACAGCTCGTGACAACACCAACTCACTCCGCCGGCCACACGCTGGACCCCATCTTCACCGCAAGCCCCCATGACTCCTTCGACCACACCACCAAACCCCACTGAACTGACCACCACTGCATCCACTTCACCTTCAGGAAGCCCACCATGCACTTCCGCACCTAACAAATGCCCCGACGCTGCTGGAGCAAGGTCACAGAAGACCAGCTAACCAACACCCTCGCCCAGAGCCCACCTTCCGACCCCGCCGACCCCAACACCACCGCCCGCAACCTTAGACAGTGGATCGACGACACCCTCCAACAAACACACCAGCAACAAAGCCAGCTGGTTCACAGAAGACCTCCAGGTCCAAATGAACCTGCCGAGAACTGGCACCGCAAACGAACACTGGACAGCTGCACAGCCCACAAGAACGCCACCTTTAGACACCATCAACTCATCAGACCCGCCAAGAGGCCTCCTTTAAAAACTGCCTGGATAACAACGCACACAACAGCAAAGAGCTCTTCAGCATCGTGAAGAAACTATCCAACCCCAGCTCCAACACCAACGATATCCTGCCTTCGCAAGACCTGTGCGATTCACTGGCCACCTTCTTCCACCGCAAGATCGCCGACATCCACGACAGCTTCAATGCCACGATCGCCCCTACAACCACCGCCCCCACGACCACCACCTGCACCAACCGCCCGCACTCCAGGGCCAGCGTCAAGGATGAGGAAACCAGTGAGACCATGAACACCATCCACTCCGGATCACCACTGGACCCATGCCCACACCATATCTTCAACAAAGCCAGCACAGCCATCGCACCCCAACTTCGTAACGTAATCAACACCTCCTTCGAGGCAGCAACCCTCCCAGAAAGCTGGAAGCATGCAGAAATCAACACCTTACTCAAGAAACCCAAGGCGGACCCCAAGGACCTCAAGAACTTCCGACCCATCTCCCTGCTCCAGTTCGAGGCGAAGGTCACTGAGAAAATCATCAATAAACAACTGACCCGCTTCCTCGAGGAGAACCACATCCTGGACCCATCCCAGTCCGGGCTCCGCAGCAACCACAGCACCGAGACCGCCCTCATTGCCGCCACGGATGACATCAGGACCCTGCTTGACAACGGAGAAACAGCAGCCCTCATCCTCCTGGACCTGTCAGCCGCCTTCGACACGGTCTGCCACCACACACTACGCACGGCCCTACACAACGCCGGGATCCAAGAGAAGGCCCTGGACTGGACAACATCCTTCCTCTCCAGCAGAACTCAGAGCGTTCACCTCCCCCTTCGGCTCCATGGCCACCGAAATCATCTGCAGAATACCCCAGGGCTCTTCCCTCAGCCCGACGCTGTTCAACATCTACATGGCACCCCTCGCCCACTTTGCCCGACAGCATGACCTCAACACCATCTCCTATGCCGACGACACCCAGCTGATCATATCCCTCACCAAAGACCCTCACACCGCCAAGAGCAACCTCCACGAGGGAATGAAGGCCGTCGCTGAATGGATGAGGAGCAGCCGACTGAAGCTGAACTCGGACAAGACAGAGGCCCTCATCCTTGGCTCCACCCCCTCAGCCTGGAATGACTCCTGGTGGCCTGCAACCCTAGGAACAGCCCCGACACCCACCGACCACGCACGCAACCAAGGGGTCATCCTCGACTCCACCCTCTCCATGACCAAGCAGGTCAACGCCGTCTCCTCATCCTGCTTCAACGCCCCCCGAATCCTCTGCAGGATCTTCAAGTGGATCCCCACCGAGACAAGATGAACAGTCACCCAGGCCCTCGTCACCAGCAGGCTGGACTACGGAATCGCCCTCTACACAGGAACGTCGACCAAGCTCCTGATGCCATTGCAACGCATCCAGAACGCGTCAGCACGTCTGATCCTCGACATCCCCTGTCGCAGCCACATCACACCCCACCTGAGAGACCTGCACTGGCTCCCCGTCAACAAGAGGATAACCTTCAAGCTCCTCATTGACGCACACAAAACTCTCCACAAGACCGGCCCAGCATACCTCAACACTCGACTCAACTTCTACACCCCCACCGCCAGCTCCGCTCCACCAGCCTCGCCCTCGCCACAGAGGTCAGTGAAGACTTTGCTGTCCCTGAGACTTCGTGAACAGGAGGCAAGCTCTATTTAAAGCCCTTGGAGATACTCATCAACATGTTTGATAAAGTTCAGTCCTGTCCTTTCGCTGCCCAAGGCAGAAGCAGCAACTGGAGGCCAAACCAGCAAAGCAAAAACACAACAAAGGGGCAGTACTCCTCCTAGCAGTTCTTCTAGCTCTTCTTCTTGGTAAGTTCCTTGATTCCAGCGAGTTCTAAAGTTCTGGGGTCTGGGCCACCATATTTATACTGCATTTCAATTTCTGGGGCAGAGTGTGTCTGTGTTCAGTTCAAACCAGTTTGGTCCTCTCTAGCCCAGCTTCCAGGCAAGAGGTGGAAACAGCATTGTCTAAGGTAGACCAGGCCCATTCAGGTGCAAGGAAATCTCCTCCCCCTGCTCTAAAATGCAGCCCAGGTCTATTCAGCCCAGCACTGACTCATCCAGGAAAGGCAGGTCACACCTCCATCATCTCCCCTCCCCCCCGCCACCCCCGTGACTGTCTGAAGAGAATGCACAACCCCAGCCCCTGTCTCTCTAAAGCCAGACAGTCAATCCACAACCCAGCAGAGGCACACACGATGGCTAAACAAGAAAATACCCACTAGTATTTTCAAACACACAATATGAAAATCATCTTTAATAAGCGATGCATATTTATAATCTGAGTTCAGGCATGCTAAACTACACCTTTTTATCTTGTCCACATGGGAAGTTATACTTATAAGATGTAATAAGTAAACTCCCATTCTATTGTATGGGACAGATAGCCTTTCCATAGTGAAAAACAAAATACACTGCATTTCACTGTAAGGGCATGTCACACATACCAGGACATGTCCCACCTTTCACATACACTGCACCCTGCCCATAGGGGTACTTTGGCCTACCTTAAGGGTGACTTACATGCAATAAAGGGGAAGGTTAGGCAGTGGAAGCCGGTACGTTTTGGAGGGAGGGGGTTGGATGGGACACACACGCATACACATAACACTTACAGCCATGCATTCACATGCGTGCACACACAAGCTCATCCATTCACAACACTCCTTACCAAACATTCATACATACACGCATGCAAAAAACATTAATTTAAAAGAAAAAACTCTTACATGCAGCGAGCTCTGCCTCAGAGGTTCCGGGAGGCTTGGGACTGCTGCCTTCCCTAAAGAGGGAATGCAGCAGTCCCAACATCATCACAGAGTTGGATGGGGTCAGTGAGACTGCTAACCCCACTCTGTGATGAAGTGTCACTGATTGACACTCGACCCTGGGCGCTTCAGGGATTAAAACTGAACCACCCAGGTACAAGGCAATCTGTGATGCTACCCCTCGTCACTGAGGGGAGGGCCTTAGGGACCTTTGCTGAGCTGAGGACTTCATGCCCACAGGAGCTGTGACTTTCTCAGACTAGCAAAGTTCAGCTCAGCAGCCATAAGCCAGCGCTTTTAGCGCATTGTCAGGCTCCTGGCTGCCTGACCTGAAATGAACAGTGAATGTACTCTCGAAAGGGTTTTTATGCTCCAGGGAAATTGCTAGGCGCTCAGCTAACAGTGGAAACAGTGGTTTGGGACATAAGAAAGGTCAAAGTGTGGTGCAACTGGGTGAGGGGATAAGCCCTGTAACCCACAATTATGTGCGGGAAACTACCAACACAGTGCAAAATTTCAAACCGATACCCAGGCACACAACAATTGAGTATAAAACAGTGTGTCAGTGTGGAAACAAATACACTTTGAAAGATAAGTCAACAAAAATGCAATAACTTTCTTTTTTACCTTCATTTGTGCCATGTTTGGTCCATCTGCATACCGCACCGAAGCCACATTTGTAGAAGCCAGGGTTGTGTGGTGTTAACCAAGTGGAGCTTGTGATGTGTTGGAAGGCGGTGACCCCAGGGGTCAAGATGACTCTCCTAACCACCCGGAACCTCCTCTCCCACAATTACTGCCGAGTCTTATCGAGGGGGAGTCCCCGCCGGGGAGGACTGATCGTACACACTGTCGACACACCACACTTACGAACGGACACCACACCGTGAATCTTTATCAAGTATGAACTTTATCAAGATAAAAGTAGGGAGCAATACAAAGCGATCGAGGGATCGCGAAAGTCTCGTAACAAGGGAACGGGGAAGCGGGACAGTCTTAGAGGGCTATCTGGCACGCCAGACACCCTGCGCACAGTTCTCAATCCTCGAACTGGGGGGTACGGGGGCTGGCGATGGGACTTGCTGTCTTACTCACTTCGGTTTCAGATAATCGTGAGGGTAGCGTTGATGGTCCAGCCGGACCACAGAGTTCTTCAAGCCGCGACGAGGTCAGCAGGGCTTGGTCAGGAGTACTTTGTCGTACTCGTAGTCAGGTGGAGCCGCGACAGCGTCCGAAGGGCTCGGGATGGTAGCAAGTGTCTCTCGTTCTCAAGAGTGGGCCGCGAAGAGGTCAGCAGGGCTCCGATGGTTCAGGTCTTACTCTTCGAGAGGGAGCCGCGACAGCGTCAGCAGGGCTCCGATGGTTCAGGTCTTACTCTTCGAGAGGGAGCCGCGACAGCGTCAGCAGGGCTCCGATGGTTCAGTTCCGTAGATTCGAGGATGAGCCGCGACGACGTCAGCAGGGCTCGGTGGGTCAGAGTCTGTTCTCCTCAAGGTCAGCCACGATCAGATCAGCAGGGCTTTCTTGTCCAAGATGCAACTGCCGACTAGATGGAAGGCAGGCTGTCTTATAGTTCAGGAGCTCTTTGATGTCCGGACCCTCAGAGGCAGGAGGCCGGAGGTCCGAGGGCCAGGCGCCTGATTGTCTGGCGGCTGTGTCTTTGATGCTTTTGGACCATGCGTCCAGGGAATCCCAGACACCCATCGAGGCCGGGAGCCAGCTCACTAGGAAGCCAAAAGGTGCGATCGAAACCAGCCCCCAGGGATGGTTCGGAGGTGTGAGGACATCCAGCTCCTCTGGAGGGGGCCGGAGGTGTGATGGAAGCCTTGGTTTCGGGTACTTGGTGAGTCGTTCACCCCCCTGGGCGAGTCGGGCGTGCACGCCTAGCTGCAGCCGGGAGCGGCCAGGGGCTGCCGAAAGGGAAGAAGGCGGCCGGCTGGCCGGGGTGGCCAAACATGGAGTCGACCGGTCACGTGCAGGGTTGCAGGCACGCGGTCTGGAGGTCGTTTCAGGACCGATGTAGGAGTCTCGTGTATAGTTCTGGGTGGATGGAAATTAGTTCTGTCCGTCGTTCTGGGTTATGGGGGGTCAGCGAGGGCCACGCCACGAGGCCGGGTCCAACATGCGTCCCCTCTAGCTGAAAGACGAGGAGAACTACCCATCCTCTTGGAAGCGGGACAGGTCGTCGGCGTTGGCGTGGTCGGCACCAGGCCTGTGTTCCACAGTAAAATCCATCCCTTGGAGGGAGATGGACTAGCGTAGCAGTTTAGGGTTCTCTCCTCTCATCTGCATGAGCCACCGGAGAGGACGGTGGTCGGTCAGGACCAGGAAGTGGGTACCGAACAGGTAGGGCCTCAGCTTCTTTAAGGCCCAGACTACGGCGAAGGCCTCTCGCTCGATGGTGCTCCATCTCTGCTCTCGGGGTAGTAGCCTCCGGCTGATAGAGGCTACTGGATGATCAATCCCTTGGTCGTCCACCTGGGAGAGCACGGCTCCGATGCCATGTTCGGAGGCGTTGGTCTGGACCACGAACTCTCTGGATTAGTCAGGGGCCTGTAGTACTGGAGCGGTGCACATGGCCTGTTTCAATTCCTCGAATGCCTTCTGAAAGGCGGGGGTCCAACTAACCTTCTTGGGGTTGGCCTTGGCTGTCAACTCTGTGAGGGGGCCTACAATACTCCCGTACCCCTTGATGAATCTACGGTAGTACCCTGTGAGTCCTAGGAAGGCCCGCACCTCGGTCTGGGTCGTGGGGGTCTCCCAGGCAGTGATAGCGTCTATCTTGGGTTGGAGGGGGGCTTCGAGGCTGCTTCCGACCTGGTGCCCGAGGTATACCACGGAGCTTTGTCCTATTTGGCACTTGCTAGCTTTAATGGTGAGCCCGGCTCGACACAGGGCGTCCAACACCTCCCAGAGGTGCTGCAAGTGCTCGGGCCAGTGAGCACTTAACACCGCAATGTCGTCGAAATATGCTGCGCTGAAACTTTTCAACCCGGCCAGGACCTGATTGACCAGTCGTTGGAAGGTGGCGGTGGCGTTTTTCATGCCGAAGGGCATCACTCTGAAGTGGAAATGGCCATCCGGAGTGGAGAAAGCAGACCTTTCTTGGGCCCTCTCCGTGAGGCCGATCTGCCAGTAGCCACTGGTGAGATCGAAGGTACTGAGGTACTGAGCCGAACCTAGGCGGTCAATGAGTTCGTCGGCTCGGGGGATGGGGTGTGCGTCGGTTCGGGTGACTGCGTTGAGTCCGCGATAGTCTACACAGAACCTCAGCTCAGGAACGGTGCCAGGGGCGGCTGCCTTCGGAACCAGGACCACGGGGCTAGCCCATGGGCTGTCGGAGGCTTCCACCACTCCTAGGTCCAACATTTTGTCGACTTCAGCCTTGATGCAGGCTCGAACTCGGTCAGGGACTCGGTAGGCTCTGTGTCGTACCGGAGGGCTGTCCTCGGTGTCCACGTCGTAGACGCACCAACTGGTGACGCCGGGGGTGAGGGAGAAGAGGTCTGGGAATTGTCCTAGTAAGTGGCGACATTCTTCACGCTGCAAGGGGGTGAGGGAGGAGGAGAGACTCACTCCCTCTACGGAGCCATCTTGATCCTTTGCACACAGGAGATCTGGTAGAGGGTCCATTTCCTCTTCCTCTCCGTCGTCGGTGGCAAGGAGTAATCCCAACTCAGAACGCACAAAGTGGGGTTTGAGCCGGTTCACGTGTAGGACTTTCAGGGCGTTCCTGGCTGATTTTGTATCAACGAGGTAGGTGACCTGGCTCTTGCGCTCTATCACCTTATAGGGTCCAGTCCACTTGTCCTGCAAGGCACAAGGTTCCACTGGGGACATGACCCAAACCTGTTGGCCTGGTTGAAACTCGACCAGAGTGGCATTCTGGTCATACCAGCCGTTCATCTCCTCTTTGCTGGCCTCCAGGTTGGCCTCGGCCAGCTCGCGAAACTTCCGCGTCTGGTTCCGGAGGGCCAGGACATAGGAGAACACATCAGTGGGTGTGCTCGGGGGGGCTGTCTCCCAGCCTTCCTTGACCAGGCTGAGGGGACCCCGGACGGGGTGCCCATAGAGCAGCTCGAAAGGGCTGAACCCCAAGGATTTCTGGGGAACCTCTCGGTATGCGAACAGGAGGCAGGGCAGGAGGACGTCCCACTTGCGTCGCAAGGGCTCCTCGAGACCCATGATCATCCCTTTCAGGGTGCGGTTGAACCGCTCAACCAGGCCGTTACCCTGGAGATGGTATGGGGAGGTGAACCTGTACGACACCCCACACTGTTGCCAAAGGGACTTCATGTATTCGGAGATAAATGTTGTGCCTCGGTCGCTCACTACTTCCCGGGGGAATCCCACCCGGGAGAAGATCCCCATGAGGGCCCGGCCCACGACCGGGGCCGTCACGGTCCGGAGGGGGATGGCTTCGGGGTATCGGGTGGCGTGATCGACCAGAACCAAAATGAACCGGTGACCTAAGGAGGTCCGGGGGTCCAGAGGTCCGACGATGTCGATCCCCACCCTCTCGAAGGAGGTACTGACAACTGGAAAGGGCTGGAGGGGAGCCTTGCGCTTACCTCCGCTTTTGCCGCTAGCCTGACACGTGGGGCAGGACTTACAGTGGTGTTCCACATCGGCCCACATGCGGGGCCAGTAGAAATGGGTTACTAGCCGTTGGAATGTTTTATCTTGGCCCAGGTGTCCCGCCAGGGGCACATCGTGGGCCAGGTTGAGGAGGAGGCCGCGGAAACGTAGGGGTACCACCAGCACGCGGGCTGACCCTAGTTCGGCGGTCTTCTGTTCACTGTAAAGTAGGCCATTTTCCCAATAAAGGTAATGGGAGCCGGACTGGTCTCCAGCGGCCTGGGCTGCGGCCTGTTGCCGGAGCCCCTAAAGGGCAGGGCAGGGCAGGAGGTCTGCTCTCAGCAGAACTCCTTTCGGGACGGTCCTCCTTCTTGGCGCCACTGGGCCAACTTGGGGATATCTCATAGGGTGGGGACTGGCTCGACGGCGGGTCCGAGGGGACCTTCGTCGGATTCGCTTCCTTCGATGGAGGGCTGGTCGAGGACCATGGGGTGCTCGCTATCCTCGGGTACATCAGGGGCTGCACTGGGGAACTCGGGCTCTTCGTTCCTGGGATTGGACATTCTGGCGGTCATGGCTCGGGTGCTCACACAGGCCCATTGGGGCAGACCCAACATTTCTAAATGGGTCCTTCTTTCTACCTCTTTCCACTGGGAACTCTCTAAGTCATTCCCCAGGAGGCAGTCTACAGGCATGTCCGTGCGGACCGCTACCCGTAGATCGCCCGAAACTCCCTCCCACTCAAACGGGACCTGTGCTATCCTGCAGGTGCGGACGGAATTATCAGCTGCTATCACTCTACAGGAGGTGTGGGGGATGATCATGCACTCGGGGACTAGCGTGTATCTAACAGACGTGATGCTGCCTCCTGTGTCCCTGAGGGCTCCTACGCTGCGCCCATTCACCTTAACTGTCTGGCGATATTTTTCGGTGTTGTCAGACAGGTAATCTCCTGGGATCATCTCGCTATTCCCCAGGGAGGCTAAGACCATGGCTGCAGGCTCCCACTCCCCCTGTTCCTCTATCTCTTCCTCTTCTAGGGCCACTGAGGATTTCTGTCTGGTGGAGGGGCCAGTGGGAGTGGATTTCGGGGTCATGGGATATCGGGGTCTCCGGCATAGTGCCCGGGTTGCTGACACTTGTAGCATGTGGAGCTGGGGCGGAGCCCTGGGGGTCCTGCACTCGGGGGTGCTCTCGTCGCGGGAGGAGAGCGTGGGGCCTGGTTTCTGGGGGTACTGCGCTGGGGCCCTGACTGGGATCCTTGCTGTTTGCCTCGACCTCCCCCACCTCGCTGGCGGGAAGATCCTTGGTCGTTCCGTGGGGGGTCTCCCCCGGGCCCCTTCTGGACTCGGGTGGCCACCCAGCGATCGGCTTCAACAGCCAGTTTCCGTGGGTTGGCGAGCTTGCTGTCCATGAGGTGCTGTCTTAGTTCCACAAAGCAATTGGCGGACAGGTGCTCGTAAGCGACTAGGTCGACTAGGCCTTCTAAGGTGGTCACATTGCTGCCCTTGATCCACCCATCGAGGGCCCGGGTGTAGTAGTTCAGATAGTCTACCCAGGTGGTGCCAGGAATCTTCTTGCATTCCCTAAACCGCTGGCGATACATTTCCGGCATTAGGCCGTAGCGGAATAGGAGAGCGTCTTTCATGTGGGGGTAGGCGTTCATGTGTGCGGTCGGTAGGTCCAGCAGGGTGTCTCTTCCCTCGCTGAGGAAGCGGCTCCACAGGCCGGCCCCCCAGTCCTTCTCGGGGACCCGGTGGGCAGACATGGCAACCTTGTAGGCCTTGAACCACTGCTGGATGTCGTCTCCTTTGTAAAACTCCTTCACGAAGTCTTTGGGGATGTGCACCTTCATTTCTTTGGGGACCACCTGCTCTCCAAGTCCCGGTGATCTGGTTGCTTCTGCTCTGGCTTTCAATTCGAGTTCTTTGAGGCTGCGCTCGTGCTCGAGCTGCAGTTTCCGACCTTCATGCTCCCTCTAGAGCTTCTTCTCCTCTAGCTCTCCCTGGAGCCGCAACTGCTCAACCGCCAACTTTTTTTCTGCAAGTTCGAGTTCGCCCTCCAATTTGAGGCGCGCCAGTTCGAGCTCATGGCTTCGGTCACGTTCTCGGTCGGCCCTCTCTTCCGAGGACCGATCTCTCCCGGTTACTGGGCTCTGGGTCGGTTGCTGGATTCTCTCACCGGCCGGTGTACCGAGTTCGGTCTGTGACCTCCCTCCCTCGTCGTCTTCGGTCGGGGGGAGGGGTGCTCCGGACTCTACCCAAGCGGTTAGCGCTTTCTGGAAATCTTCCTTAGTACTTAGTCCGGTACTCGGGATACTCAGTTCTCTGCAGAACTGCTTTAGCTCTCTATGGGTGTAGTCTTCCAAGAGGTCTTTGTCGAATGTTGTCTTCGCACCAGATTTTGTAGTCGTCATTGTTGCTCTTCCTTTCTCGTGCGTTTGCTGCTTGTGGGTTCAGGTAGTGTGTCAGTGGTACGATCTTTAGACGTAGGTTCGTATCGCGTCGCTGCCACCAATGTTGGAAGGCGCTGACCCCAGGGGTCAAGATGACTCTCCTAACCACCCGGAACCTCCTCTCCCACAATTACTGCCGAGTCTTATCGAGGGGGAGTCCCTGCCGGGGAGGACTGATCGTACACACTGTCGACACACCACACTTACGAACGGACACCACACCGTGAATCTTTATCAAGTATGAACTTTATCAAGATAAAAGTAGGGAGCAATACAAAGCGATCGAGGGATCGCGAAAGTCTCGTAACAAGGGAACGGGGAAGCGAGAAAGTCTTAGAGGGCCAGCTGGCACGCCACGCACCCTGCGCACAGTTCTCAATCCTCAAACTGGGGGGTACGGGGGCTGGCGATGGGACTTGCTGTCCTACTCACTTCGGTTTCAGATGATCGTGAGGGTAGCGTTGATGGTCCAGCCGGACCAGAGAGTTCTTCAAGCCGCGACGAGGTCAGCAGGGCTTGGTCAGGAGTACTTCGTTGTACTCGTAGTCAGGTGGAGCCGCGACAGCGTCCGCAGGGCTCGGGATGGTAGCAAGTGTCTCTCGTTCTGAAGTGTTGGCCGCGACGGGGTCAGCAGGGCTCCGATGGTTCAGGTCTTACTCTTCGAGAGGGAGCCGCGACAGCGTCAGCAGGGCTCCGATGGTTCAGGTCTTACTCTTCGAGAGGGAGCTGCAACAGCGTCAGCAGGGCTCCGATGGTTCAGTTCTGTAGATTCGAGGATGAGCCGCGACGACGTCCGCAGGGCTCGGTGGGTCAGAGTCTGTTCTCCTCAAGGTCAGCCGCAATCAGATCAGCAGGGCTTTCTTGTCCAAGATACAACTGCCGACTAGATGGAAGGCAGGCTGTCTTATAGTTCAGGAGCTCTTTGATGTCCGGACCCTCAGAGGCAGGAGGCCGGAGGTCCGAGGGCCAGGCGCCTGATTGTCTGGCGGCTGTGTCTTTGATGCTTTTGGACCATGCGTCCAGGGAATCCCAGACGCCCATCGAGGCCGGGAGCCAGCTCACTAGGAAGCCAAAAGGTGCGATCGAAACCAGCCCCCAGGGATGGTTCGAAGGTGTGAGGACATCCAGCTCCTCTGGAGGGGGCCGGAGGTGTGATGGAAGCCTTGGTTTCGGGTACTTGGTGAGTCGTTCACCCCCCTGGGCGAGTCGGGCACGCACGCCTAGCTGCAGCCGGGAGCGGCCAGGGGCTGCCGAAAGGGAAGAAGGCGGCCGGCTGGCCGGGGTGGCCAAACATGGAGTCGGCCGGTCACGTGCAGGGTTGCAGGCACGCGGTCTGAAGGTCGTTTCAGGACCGATGTAGGAGTCTCGTGTATAGTTCTGGGTGGACGGAAATTAGTTCTGTCCGTCATTCTGGGTTATGGGGGGTCAGTGAGGGCCACGCCACGAGGCCGGGTCCAACATGATGCTGCGCGGTATGGTGGGGCTTAACCTGTTCCTCAAAGTCCTACCTCTTCTGAACGTGATCTGTGGATGATTAGAGATATGTTCTAGAATGGCTTTGTCTGCACGTAAGATACCCCAATGCTTTGAGAAGCTTTTCCTGATTGAATGGTGCAAATTATTGAAATCAGTGATCATTCGCACAGATTGTTCTTGATGTTGTGTGCGAACGTGCGACCTCAGTGTGTCATCTCTCTTCACAGTCTGCTTTCAGCTTTGTGTAGTGTAGTGGCGGAAAATCCCCTTTTTGAGAACCTCTCCTTCATATCAGAAAGGTATTTATTTTTACCTATCTGGCAGCTGATTACTTGAGTCTCGGGCCGGGCCGGGTCAGAATTATCACCGGCTGAGCGGTGAGGGCCATTCTGCAGTTATTATTATTTACCTTTTTCAACTTTTCAAACTTGCATTATTTCACTCCTTCCTTTTCTCCTCCTCTTCTTCCCTCTCTTATAGACCACCAATTTCATTTTTCTTAAGACACAGGTATGACGAACTAGATCCTCAACAACCATCTCTAGTGTCCCCTGAACTCTGCACAGAGCATGAGCATGTTTTAGAGACTTTTACACTCCCTTTTTAGGTTTCGAATGTCGAAAGCTGCGCACTGCGCAGCTTTTCGCGCAGGCGAAATCTTATGTCTACAGTATGTGTGTGCTGTTTCGCCCCTCTGTTCCATTGGCTAGCTCCATAAATGGAGGCTAGCCATTGGAACAAAGATCTGTCCGTCAATGCCGGAGCAGATTCGTGGGCGTTCCCGAGAATTTTAGGCTTTTGCCCACGTCATGTGGCTGTGGGCGTGTTTTAAAAAAAAAAAAATTAAGCTTTGTTTTCGCCATTTCGGAAGTGTCCTTTGCAGGGGTGGGTTGCGCGATGTCCCGCTGTCCGTTCCCCCCCCCCCCGCGCTGTCCGTGTGCCCGTTCCCGCCGTCTTCCCTTTATTGCCGTTGCACGTATTTATTTATTTATTAACATGCCGGTTATTAGTAAAGTACATGTAAAAGGCTAACACAGGTACACGCAAAGCTGCTCTTGATTTGTTTTAGGCTCTGTAAAGAACGTCAGCCCGGATTTGTACGGGATCAACAATTCTTTGTAGTTTTAATGCCCCCTCCCTTCTCAGCCGGGACAAGCCCCTGCCCTCGAAGCACACTGTGTTCACCTTGTTTTGCGGCGTCCAAAGGGGCACTGAACCGCTGGTAACTGGCAGTGCTGGGGTGTATTAAACGCACAAATCCTTGGTTACAGGACATAAGGATTATTATAGTGTGAGTGCAGAGTGCGCAGAGTGCAGAGTGCGCAGAGTGCAGATTGTGAAGTAGTGAGTGCAGAGTGAGTGTGCAGAGTGTGAGTGCAGAGTGCAGAGTGAGTGTGCAGAGTGAGTGTGTAGAGTGTGAGTGCAGAGTGAGTGTGCAGAGTGCAGAGTGCAGTGTGCAGAGTGCAGTGTGCAGAGTGAGTGTGTAGAGTGAGTGTGCAGAGTAGTGAGTGCAGAGTGCAGAGTGAGTGTGTAGAGTGAGTGTGCAGAGTAGTGAGTGCAGAGTGCAGAGTAGTGAGTGTGCAGAGTAGTGAGTGCACAGTAGTGAGTGTGCAGACTAGTGAGTGCAGAGTGTGAGTGCAGAGTTGAAAGTGAGTGTGTAGAGTAGTGAGTGCAGAGTAGTGAGTGCAGAGTAGTGAGTGCAGAGTGTGAGTGCAGAGTAGAGAGCGCAGAGTAGAGAGTGCAGAGTAGAGAGCGCAGAGTAGAGAGTGCAGAGTAGAAAGTGCAGAGTAGAGAGTGCAAAGTGGTGAGTGCAGAGTGCAGAGTAGTGAGTGCAGAGTGCAGAGTGACTAGGTAGTGCAGAGTGACTGCAGAGTGCTAGGGAGTGCAGAGTGACTGCAGAGTGCTAGGGAGTGCTGGGAGTGCAGAGTGCTAGGGAGTGCTAGGGAGTGCAGAGTGACTGCAGAGTGCTAGGGTTGCAGAGTGACTAGGGAGTGCAGAGTGACTGCAGAGTGCTAGGGAGTGCAGAGTGACTAGGGAGTGCAGAGTGACTGCAGAGTGCTAGGGAGTGCAGAGTGACTAGGGAGTGCTAGGGAGTGCAGAGTGACTAGGGAGTGCTAGGGAGTGCAGAGTGACTGCAGAGTGACTGCAGGGTGCTAGGGAGTGCAGAGTGACTGCAGAGTGCTAGGGAGTGCAGAGTGACTGCAGAGTGCTAGGGAGTGCAGAGTGCTTGGGAGTGCAGAGTGACTGCAGAGTGCTAGGGAGTGCTGAGTGAGTGTGTAGAGTGTGAGTGCAGAGTGAGTGTGCAGAGTGCAGAGTGCAGAGTGTGAGTGCAGAGTGCAGAGTGAGTGTGCAGAGTGAGTGTGTAGACTGAGTGTGCAGAGTAGTGAGTGCAGCGTGCAGCGTGCAGAGTGAGTGTGTAGAGTGAGTGTGCATAGAGTTGAATGCAGAGTGCAGAGTAGTGAGTGCAGCATGCAGAGCAGTGAGTGTGCAGAGTAGTGAGTGCACAGTAGTGAGTGTGCAGACTAGTGAGTGTGCAGAGTAGTGAGTGCAGAGTGTGAGTGCAGAGTAGAGAGCGCAGAGTAGAGAGTGCAGAGTGGTGAGTGCAGAGTGGTGAGTGCAGAGTGCAGAGTAGTGAGTGCAGAGTGCAGAGTGACTAGGGAGTGCAGAGTGACTGCAGAGTGCTAGGGAGTGCTAGGGAGTGCAGAGTGACTGCAGAGTGCTAGGGAGTGCTGGGAGTGCAGAGTGACTGCAGAGTGCTAGGGAGTGCAGAGTGACTGCAGAGTGCCAGGGAGTTCTAGGGAGTGCAGAGTGACTAGGGAGTGCAGAGTGACTGCAGAGTGCTAGGGAGTGCAGAGTGACTGCAGAGTGCTAGGGAGTGCAGAGTGACTAGGGAGTGCAGAGTGACTGCAGAGTGCTAGGGAGGGCAGAGTGACTAGGGAGTGCAGAGTGACTGCAGAGTGCTAGGGAGTGCAGAGTGACTAGGGAGTGCAGAGTGACTAGGGAGTGCAGAGTGACTAAGGTGTGGTAGGGAGTGCAGAGTGGTAGGGAGTGCAGAGTGACTAGGGAGTGCTAGGGAGTGCAGAGTGACTGCAGAGTGACTAGGGAGTGCAGGGTGACTGCAGAGTGACTGCAGAGTGCTCGGGAGTGCTAGGGAGTGCAGAGTGACTGCAGAGTGCTAGGGAGTTCAGAGTGACTGCATAGTGTTAGGGAGTGCTAGGGAGTGCAGAGTGACTAGGGAGTGCTAGGGAGTGCAGAGTGACTGCAGAGTGCTAGGGAGTGCAGAGTGACTATGGAGTGCTAGGGAGTGCAGAGTGACTAGGGAGTGCTAGGGAGTGCAGAGTGACTAGGGAGTACTAGGGAGTGCAGAGTGCAAGGGAGTGCAAAGTGCAAGGGAGTGCAAAGTGCAAGGGAGTGCAGAGTGCAAGGGAGATCTAGGGAGTGCGGAGTGACTAGGGAGTGCAGAGTGACTAGGGAGTGCTAGGGAGTGCAGAGTGACTAGGGAGTACTAGGGAGTGCAGAGTTGTGAGTGCAGAGTGGTGAGTGCAGAGTGGTGAGTGCAGAGTGGTGAATGCAGAGTGCAGAGTAGTGAGTGCAGAGTGCAGAGTGACTAGGGAGTGCTAGGGAGTGCAGAGTGACTAAGGCGTGGCAGGGAGTGCAGAGTGCTAGGGAGTGCAGAGTGACTAGGGAGTGCTAGGGAGTGCTAGGGAGTGCAGAGTGACTAGGGAGTGCTAGGGAGTGCAGAGTGACTAGGGAGTGCTAGGGAGTGCAGAGTGACTAGGGAGTGCTATGGAGTGCAGAGTGACTGCAGAGTGACTGCAGGGTGCTAGGGAGTGCAGAGTGACTGCAGAGTGCTAGGGAGTGCAGAGTGGCTGCAGAGTGCTAGGGAGTGCAGAGTGCTTGGGAGTGCAGAGTGACTGCAGAGTGCTAGGGAGTGCTGAGTGAGTGTGTAGAGTGTGAGTGCAGAGTGAGTGTGCAGAGTGCAGAGTGTGAGTGCAGAGTGCAGAGTGCAGAGTGAGTGTGCAGAGTGAGTGTGTAGACTGAGTGTGCAGAGTAATGAGTGCAGCGTGCAGAGTGCAGAGTGAGTGTGTAGAGTGAGTGTGCATAGAGTTGAATGCAGAGTACAGAGTAGTGAGTGCAGCATGCAGAGCAGTAAGTGTGCAGAGTAGTGAGTGCACAGTAGTGAGTGTGCAGACTAGTGAGTGTGCAGAGTAGTGAGTGCAGAGTGTGAGTGCAGAGTAGAGAGCGCAGAGTAGAGAGTGCAGAGTGGTGAGTGCAGAGTGGTGAGTGCAGAGTGGTGAGTGCAGAGTGCAGAGTAGTGAGTGCAGAGTGCAGAGTGACTAGGGAGTGCAGAGTGACTGCAGAGTGCTAGGGAGTGCTAGGGAGTGCAGAGTGACTGCAGAGTGCTAGGGAGTGCTGGGAGTGCAGAGTGACTGCAGAGTGCTAGGGAGTGCAGAGTGACTGCAGAGTGCTAGGGAGTTCTAGGGAGTGCAGAGTGACTAGGGAGTGCAGAGTGACTGCAGAGTGCTAGGGAGTGCAGAGTGACTAGGGAGTGCAGAGTGACTGCAGAGTGCTAGGGAGTGCAGAGTGACTAGGGAGTGCAGAGTGACTGCAGAGTGCTAGGGAGGGCAGCGTGACTAGGGAGTGCAGAGTGACTGCAGAGTGCTAGGGAGTGCAGAGTGACTAGGGAGTGCAGAGTGACTAGGGAGTGCAGAGTGACTAAGGCGTGGTAGGGAGTGCAGAGTGGTAGGGAGTGCAGAGTGACTAGGGAGTGCTAGGGAGTGCTAGGGAGTGCAGAGTGACTGCAGAGTGACTAGGGAGTGCAGGGTGACTGCAGAGTGACTGCAGAGTGACTGCAGAGTGCTCGGGAGTGCTAGGGAGTGCAGAGTGACTGCAGAGTGCTAGGGAGTTCAGAGTGACTGCATAGTGTTAGGGAGTGCTAGGGAGTGCAGAGTGACTAGGGAGTGCTAGGGAGTGCAGAGTGACTGCAGAGTGCTAGGGAGTGCAGAGTGACTATGGAGTGCTAGGGAGTGCAGAGTGACTAGGGAGTGCTAGGGAGTGCAGAGTGACTAGGGAGTACTAGGGAGTGCAGAGTGCAAGGGAGTGCAAAGTGCAAGGGAGTGCAGAGTGCAAGGGAGATCTAGGGAGTGCGGAGTGACTAGGGAGTGCAGAGTGACTAGGGAGTGCTAGGGAGTGCAGAGTGACTAGGGAGTACTAGGGAGTGCAGAGTTGTGAGTGCAGAGTGGTGAGTGCAGAGTGGTGAGTGCAGAGTGGTGAATGCAGAGTGCAGAGTAGTGAGTGCAGAGTGCAGAGTGACTAGGGAGTGCTAGGGAGTGCAGAGTGACTAAGGCGTGGCAGGGAGTGCAGAGTGCTAGGGAGTGCAGAGTGACTAGGGAGTGCTAGGGAGTGCTAGGGAGTGCAGAGTGACCAGGGAGTGCTAGGGAGTGCAGAGTGACTGCAGAGTGACTAGGGAGTGCAGGGTGACTGCAGAGTGACTGCAGAGTGCTAGGGAGTGCTAGGGAGTGCAGGGTGACTGCAGAGTGCTAGGGAGTGCTAGGGAGTTCAGAGTGACTGCAGAGTGCTAGGGAGTGCAGAGTGACTGGGGAGTGCTAGGGAGTGCAGAGTGACTGCAGAGTGCTAGGGAGTGCAGAGTGACTATGGAGTGCAAGGCAGTGCAGAGTGACTAGGGAGTGCTAGGGAGTGCGAGGGAGTGCAGAGTGATTAGGGAGTGCTAGGGAGTGCAGAGTGACTAGGGAGTGCTAGGGAGTGCAGAGTGACTAGGGAGTACTAGGGAGGGCAGAGTGCAAGGGAGTGCAAAGTGTAAGGGAGTGCAGAGTGCAAGGGAGATCTAGGGAGTGCGGAGTGACTAGGGAGTGCAGAGTGACTAGGGAGTGCTAGGGAGTGCAGAGTGACTGCAGAGTGCTAGGGAGAGCTAGGGAGTGCAGAGTGACTAGGGAGTGCAGAGTGACTAAGGAGTGCTAGGGAGTTCAGAGTGACTAGGGAGTGCAGAGTGGCTAGGGAGTGCTAGGGAGTGCAAAGTGACTAGGGAGTGCAGAGTGACTAGGGAGTGCTAGGGAGTGCAGAGTGACTAGGGAGTGCTAGGGAGTGCATAGTGACTGCAGAGTGACTGCAGAGTGCTAGGGAGTGCTAGGGAGTGCAGAGTGACTGCAGAGTGCTAGGGAGTGCTAGGGAGTGCAGAGTGCTTGGGAGTGCAGAGTGACTGCAGAGTGTTAGGGAGTGCAGAGTGAGTGTGTAGAGTGTGAGTGCAGAGTGAGTGTGCAGAGTGCAGAGTGCAGAGTGTGAGTGCAGAGTGCAGAGTGCAGAGTGAGTGTGCAGAGTGAGTGTGTAGAGTGAGTGTGCAGAGTAGTGAGTGCAGCGTGCAGAGTACAGAGTGAGTGTGTAGAGTGAGTGTGCAGAGTGGTGAGTGCAGAGTGCAGAGTAGTGAGTGCAGCGTGCAGAGCAGTGAGTGTGCAGAGTAGTGAGTGCACAGTAGACAGTGTGCAGACTAGTGAGTGTGCAGAGTAGTGAGTGCAGTGTGTGAGTGCAGAGTAGAGAGCGCAGAGTAGAGAGTGCAGAGTGGTGAGTGCAGAGTGGTGAGTGCAGAGTGAAGAGTAGTGAGTGCAGAGTGCAGAGTGACTAGGGAGTGCAGAGTGACAGCAGAGTGCTAGGGAGTGCTAGGGAGTGCAGAGTGACTGCAGAGTGCTAGGGAGTGCTAGGAAGTGCAGAGTGACTGCAGAGTCCTAGGGAGTTCTAGGGAGTGCAGAGTGACTAGGGAGTGCAGAGTGACTGCAGAGTGCTAGGGGGTGCAGAGTGACTAGGGAGTGCAGAGTGACTGCAGAGTGCTAGGGAGTGCAGAGTGACTAGGGAGTGCAGAGTGACTGCAGAGTGCTAGGGAGGGCAGAGTGACTAGGGAGTGCAGAGTGACTGCAGAGTGCTAGGGAGTGCAGAGTGACTAGGGAGTGCAGAGTGACTAGGGAGTGCAGAGTGACTAAGGTGTGGTAGGGAGTGCAGAGTGCTAGGGAGTGCAGAGTGACTAGGGAGTGCTAGGGAGTGCAGAGTGACTAGGGAGTGCTAGGGAGTGCAGAGTGACTGCAGAGTGACTAGGGAGTGCAGGGTGACTGCAGAGTGACTGCAGAGTGCTAGGGAGTGCAGAGTGACTGCAGAGTGCAAGGGAGTGCTAGGGAGTTCAGAGTGACTGCAGAGTGCTAGGGAGTGCTAGGGAGTGCAGAGTGACTAGGGAGTGCTAGGGAGTGCAGAGTGACTGCAGAGTGCTAGGGAGTGCAGAGTGACTATGGAGTGCTAGGGAGTGCAGAGTGACTAGGGAGTGCTAGGGAGTGCGAGGGAGTGCAGAGTGACTAGGGAGTGCAAGGGAGTGCAGAGTGTAGAGTGCTAGGGAGTGCAGAGTGATAGGGAGTCCAGAGTGACTAGGGAGGGCTAGGGAGTGCTAGGGAGTGCAGAGTGACTAGGGAGTGCTAGGGAGTGCAGAGTGACTAGGGAGTGCTATGGAGTGCTAGGGACTGCAGAGTGACTGCAGAGATTAAGCTAATGGCAATGTAAATGACAATGCCATTTATTTATCTGTTTTCAAAACCAACACATAAATACAAATGTTGTCATTTACAATGCCAATAGCTCTAACTTTTCCAAAGGCAAAACGATTGCATTGTAAATGCTTGTTTTATTTACACGTAGAACTCGCGTGCTTGCGTCAATCTCCTTCTCGTGTTATCTTGTGTCTCCTTTAAACCTTTTCCACCAACATCACTGTTGGACGTGGCCCATCTGGCAGGTCCGCCCCTGAAGTTTTTATGGTATATGTAACCTGGGGAGGATGAGTTCCCCTCTGAGTGAGTGTGAGGAGAGAGCGACCTACCCTTCCATAGGAATGCATGGGGAATGGATGAGTCCTCGGTAGTTCCCGATGCGTAGGGTGTGCAGGGTCAAGTCTGGTATGTATGAACTCGTGAGATTGAATGCTGCGCAACGGTATATGAGGTATGAGTGTGTCTAGTGTAGAAGTCCCCCTTTTGGAAGTTGGCATATTTGTGGAATATGTGCCTGGCGTATGATTGGCCGGGGCTGGCTGGTGAGCCTGGCTCCCAGGATCTGGGAGGGTCTGCCCCGGTGGTGAATGGAGTGTTTAGCATACTGATGTGAGGGGAGGAGTGAGCCTGGGTCTGCTTGTGGATTGACTGTCTGGTTTGAGTGTCATGAATGAGGCTGGGTTTTCCCCAGACAATGCTGGCTCCACCCCCTGGGGGGCGGCTGATGTTCCTAGCCTGGCCAGTGTAAAGAATCCCCCCATAACCAGTTCCAGCTGGTTCTCCCCCTGCCTGCCCCTTCAGACCAAGAATGTGTGTATAAAAAGGGTGCTGTGACACTCTGGACTTGTTCTTGTTCTCAAACTTGAATCTACCAGGAGCTGCTGCTGCTTGGGCTCAGGGTTGGTTTGCCTCCCTGGGCCCTGCCCTACTCCTGGACTCCTGATGGTTTTCCCCCTCCGAGGAGCGGCTACGCTCCACCTGAGGTCCTAGACTCCCTATGGACTTTTGCAACCTTCATCTGGCCTCTGGGGAGCGCTTTTCTCCTGATCCCTAGCGCTGAGAGCGCGGCATCTATACCCTAGCGCTTGGGAGCGCTGGATTCATCGAGCCGGTGCCACCCGGCAGTTGCCCTGCCCCACGGAGTTGCCAGACGCCCAGCGAGTGCCTACCTCGCCTACCCCCTTGCGTGGCATGTTTACGAGGGAGCCTACTCCTCGAGTTCACCGCTGCAGCCCGGAGTCGGCCGTGGAGGCGCTGTGCCCGCCTCCCTATCCAGGGCCGCGCTGCCATTGGCGGCCCCGGATAAAGCATTGCCGTCCCGCCATTGGTCCTGGCCGCCGGGACTCCTACCGCGTCATTGCGGGGCCGCGCAGGGATTGGCCCGATCTTGGAGGGCTTCCCCAGGCGCACCCGGCCGTCTATGGCTCTCCCGGAGGAGGGAGCGCCGCCATCGCCACGCCAAGAAGTTGAGGCCCCGTGAAGCCGCCGCCTCTATCAGCCGGTGAGTGCAGACGCTCCTCTGCCAGGGGGAGTGCTGTGGGTCCGCGAGGCCTCCTCCCTGGGTCCCAGAGTCTGGAAGGACTCCCACGATGCTCCGCATACGGCTCCTCCTTCCTTGAGCCCAGAGAGGCTCCCTCTTGGCCCCCTTCCTCTCTGAGCCCGGCGAGGCTCCCACCTTTGGCCCCCTTTACTCCCGAGCCCGGCGAGGCTCCGCCTTGGGCCCCCTTCATCCCTGAGCCCGGCGAGGCTCCCCCTTTGGCCCCCTTTACCCCCGAGCCCGGCGAGGCTCCGCCTTTGGCCCCCTTTACTCCCGAGCCCGGCGAGGCTCCGCCTTGGGCCCCCTTCATCCCTGAGCCCGGCGAGGCTCCCCCTTTGGCCCCATTTACTTCCGAGCCCTGCGAGGCTCCACCGTACCAACGCCCCCCCCCTCGTTCTCGAGCCCGAGTGGCTCCTCCAGTTGGCACTCCTTGTCCCCAGGGTCGGCGAGGCCCACACGACGTCCCTCAGTTGCCCAGCACTTAGTGGGCAACTGCTACGTTTAGGTTTGCCCTGGGCTCCCTGCCATGAACATTGAGACTCTGGGCCCCTTGCCCTAGAAAGGCCCGCTGGCCTGTGGATGGCTATGGACTAAGACTAGAGTGATCCCTACAAGTATTCTATGTTGCACCTCTACCGGTGCTCCTGTATGTTGTGTACCTTGACCTCCTTCGCCCCCCTCTGAATATCAGATGTCCCCTGTGTGTGATTCCTAGCAGTGGTCCCTTGGCCCTGCGCTGTACCTTCTTCCCTGTAGCCCCTGCCCGTGCCCCTGGCACCTTGTACAATGTATGTTCCTATGCGTCCTGCTTAATACAGAAACTATTGTTATATATATATGGTGTGGAGTTCCTTTTGTGGGAGGCCGGGGATGTTGTTGTTGGTGGGTGCGTGCGCAAATGCTTCACATGTCCTCCGAGTTAGGCCTGGCTGCCCGCGCCGCGTTACCTAGAGGGCGAGCAGGGGTCGATTTTACATAGGAGTGGTGGTCTCTGACTGGTTGGGGTGCAAGTCCTGGCCAGCCGGGGGTCTCATTTCCTACACTGGTGGCTAGCGGTGGGATCCGGACTTGTGTTTGCGCAGTACCACAATGATAACTGGCCTCCCTACAAAACTCTGTATTGTAAATGGTCGCAAAGAAAAGAGATTATTGTTTTAAGAGTTTACGTAAATGTCCGTCCTATGAAAGATGTGTTCTGGTTAGATGGCCCTAGCTAGGGAGGGTAGATCAACTCCCTAGTACAATGTGTTTTCTGGACTCGCCAGAAGGGTGGGATCCAGTGGTGGCAGCATAATTATGTTCAATGTATATGGTCCCTGTCCATTCCTTAGAATAATGATACCTGTGCCACATAGGGTCAGGTCAGGTTGCTAAAAAATGTCTGTGAAAAATGTTAAAGATTGTTAGAAATACCCGTCCTGTGGAAAGTTTTAAGGGTTACTTAAATATCTGTTCTGTAGAAAAAAAAATGTACATGTATGCTGAGAGTTAGGTGTCCCTAGCTTGGGAGGGTAAATCATCTCCCTAGTGTAATATGGTTTTTTTTGGATTCACCAGAAGGGTGGGATCCCGTGGTGGTTGCAAAATTGTGTTCAAATATGTATGGTCCTTGTCCCTGCCCTAGAGTAATGGTACCTGTGCCCCGAGGGTCAGGCTGAGGAATCAGGGGCGGTGGAAAACTGTCCTACCAGTCTAGGGAACGGTATGTGCATGAATGTTGAGGTATGCTGAGTAATGGAGTATGAGTTCTCTGGGAGGGGGAGCTTGCTGAATCAACGTTAATCTTGTCCTTCCTTATCCTGATGAATGTGTTGGAGGCATCATGCGTTCCGTACCCCGCTGAATGTGGTTTAGGCGTCAGGTGTCGCCCTGGCTGAATTTATGTTAAGTTGTATCCCGGACAAGGAAGACCTGCTGGCTCGGCCGCGGCTTGCCTTGGGGAGAGCTGAACCTTGAGACCTGCTGGCGCTGCTGCAGCTCGTTTTGTTAAAGTTATGGTAGTTGTATCCCGGACAAGGAAGACCTGCTGGCTCGGCCGCGGCTTGCCTTGGGGAGAGCTGAACCTCGAGACCTGCTGGCACTGCCGCGGCTCGTTTTGTTGAATTCATGTTAGTTGTATCCCAGACAAGGAAGACCTGCTGGCTCGGCCGCGGCTTGCCTTGGGGAGAGCTGAACCTTGAGACCGGCTAGTACTGCCGCGGCTCGTTTTGTCGAATTTATGTTGAGTTGTATCCCGGACAAGGAAGACCTGCTGGCTCGGCCGCGGCTTGCCTTGGGGAGAGCTGAACGCTTAGTTCCCAGGTGGAAGACCAGTGGAGGAAGGAAGTTCCAAGACTGTTAGGAAAGTGTGTTCTGAGGGTGTTTCTCCTGGGAGAACGCGGAACCTCAGAAGTAGAGGTAGGGTGGGGCATTCTTGCCCGTGACCTCTGGCAAGCCTGAGGGTGTGGACCCTAGGTGGAAGGAACAGTGGTAGTCGTGGCTACCCTGAGAAAGGGAGTGGAGAAGGGCTATTGTGGGCCCGGGGTTACCACCCCCCACTTCGGATTTGCAGGGACCAGTGGTATCTGGGTGGCCTAGGGCCTGGTCCTAGTCACGGACAACTAAGGCGTGCCAGGGGGGTGGCCTGGTTGGACCTATGTCTTTATTATTTTTGTTATTTTTTTTATTATTTTTCTTGATTTTTAGCCTGTGTATGTCTATCGGCCCAGGTAGGCATCGAACTGGAGGGTGTCTCGGTAGCGCGAGCCACGTCCATGTTCTACCGCCCTGCAGCAGGGAAGTCCATCACGGTAGTGATTGGTCTACCCGGCGTTTGGGCTGGGAGGGGCATGTGTTGGACGTGGCCCATCTGGCAGGTCCGCCCCTGAAGTTTTTATGGTATATGTAACCTGGGGAGGATGAGTTCCCCTCTGAGTGAGTGTGAGGAGAGAGCGACCTACCCTTCCATAGGAATGCATGGGGAATGGATGAGTCCTCGGTAGTTCCCGATGCGTAGGGTGTGCAGGGTCAAGTCTGGTATGTATGAACTCGTGAGATTGAATGCTGCGCAACGGTATATGAGGTATGAGTGTGTCTAGTGTAGAAGTCCCCCTTTTGGAAGTTGGCATATTTGTGGAATATGTGCCTGGCGTATGATTGGCCGGGGCTGGCTGGTGAGCCTGGCTCCCAGGATCTGGGAGGGTCTGCCCCGGTGGTGAATGGAGTGTTTAGCATACTGATGTGAGGGGAGGAGTGAGCCTGGGTCTGCTTGTGGATTGACTGTCTGGTTTGAGTGTCATGAATGAGGCTGGGTTTTCCCCAGACAATGCTGGCTCCACCCCCTGGGGGGCGGCTGATGTTCCTAGCCTGGCCAGTGTAAAGAATCCCCCCATAACCAGTTCCAGCTGGTTCTCCCCCTGCCTGCCCCTTCAGACCAAGAATGTGTGTATAAAAAGGGTGCTGTGACACTCTGGACTTGTTCTTGTTCTCAAACTTGAATCTACCAGGAGCTGCTGCTGCTTGGGCTCAGGGTTGGTTTGCCTCCCTGGGCCCTGCCCTACTCCTGGACTCCTGATGGTTTTCCCCCTCCGAGGAACGGCTACGCTCCACCTGAGGTCCTAGACTCCCTATGGACTTTTGCAACCTTCATCTGGCCTCTGGGGAGCGCTTTTCTCCTGATCCCTAGCGCTGAGAGCGCGGCATCTATACCCTAGCGCTTGGGAGCGCTGGATTCATCGAGCCGGTGCCACCCGGCAGTTGCCCTGCCCCACGGAGTTGCCAGACGCCCAGCGAGTGCCTACCTCGCCTACCCCCTTGCGTGGCATGTTTACGAGGGAGCCTACTCCTCGAGTTCACCGCTGCAGCCCGGAGTCGGCCGTGGAGGCGCTGTGCCCGCCTCCCTATCCAGGGCCGCGCTGCCATTGGCGGCCCCGGATAAAGCATTGCCGTCCCGCCATTGGTCCTGGCCGCCGGGACTCCTACCGCGTCATTGCGGGGCCGCGCAGGGATTGGCCCGATCTTGGAGGGCTTCCCCAGGCGCACCCGGCCGTCTATGGCTCTCCCGGAGGAGGGAGCGCCGCCATCGCCACGCCAAGAAGTTGAGGCCCCGTGAAGCCGCCGCCTCTATCAGCCGGTGAGTGCAGACGCTCCTCTGCCAGGGGGAGTGCTGTGGGTCCGCGAGGCCTCCTCCCTGGGTCCCAGAGTCCGGAAGGACTCCCACGATGCTCCGCATACGGCTCCTCCTTCCTTGAGCCCAGAGAGGCTCCCTCTTGGCCCCCTTCCTCTCTGAGCCCGGCGAGGCTCCCACCTTTGGCCCCCTTTACTCCCGAGCCCGGCGAGGCTCCGCCTTGGGCCCCCTTCATCCCTGAGCCCGGCGAGGCTCCCCCTTTGGCCCCCTTTACCCCCGAGCCCGGCGAGGCTCCGCCTTTGGCCCCCTTTACTCCCGAGCCCGGCGAGGCTCCGCCTTGGGCCCCCTTCATCCCTGAGCCCGGCGAGGCTCCCCCTTTGGCCCCATTTACTTCCGAGCCCTGCGAGGCTCCACCGTACCAACGCCCCCCCCCTCGTTCTCGAGCCCGAGTGGCTCCTCCAGTTGGCACTCCTTGTCCCCAGGGTCGGCGAGGCCCACACGACGTCCCTCAGTTGCCCAGCACTTAGTGGGCAACTGCTACGTTTAGGTTTGCCCTGGGCTCCCTGCCATGAACATTGAGACTCTGGGCCCCTTGCCCTAGAAAGGCCCGCTGGCCTGTGGATGGCTATGGACTAAGACTAGAGTGATCCCTACAAGTATTCTATGTTGCACCTCTACCGGTGCTCCTGTATGTTGTGTACCTTGACCTCCTTCGCCCCCCTCTGAATATCAGATGTCCCCTGTGTGTGATTCCTAGCAGTGGTCCCTTGGCCCTGCGCTGTACCTTCTTCCCTGTAGCCCCTGCCCGTGCCCCTGGCACCTTGTACAATGTATGTTCCTATGCGTCCTGCTTAATACAGAAACTATTGTTATATATATATGGTGTGGAGTTCCTTTTGTGGGAGGCCGGGGATGTTGTTGTTGGTGGGTGCGTGCGCAAATGCTTCACATGTCCTCCGAGTTAGGCCTGGCTGCCCGCGCCGCGTTACCTAGAGGGCGAGCAGGGGTCGATTTTACATAGGAGTGGTGGTCTCTGACTGGTTGGGGTGCAAGTCCTGGCCAGCCGGGGGTCTCATTTCCTACAATCACCCACACATGAGTTATTCGTGCATTTAAACGCTTCACAAAAGGTTCTTTTCGGTTGGGGTTTCCACCATTAGCAACTTCTATATGAATGATAGGAGTCACATTATATTGGACAACAAGTACATACATCATGGTGTATGTATCATCATTCTCCCTTGTATCCTTCCCAGCCCTGAGGAGTCACGGAAAGATTGTTCCACATGCGACGCAACACAAGTCGGCTGGCTTGCTTGAGAATTAAAAGACCGAACTGTTTCCAAACTATACAAAAAACGTATTACATTTTTCTTGGCGTATCTTTCAAAGTGTATCTGTGTCCACACTGACACACTGTCTTATACTCAATTATTGTGTGCCTGGATATCTGTCTGAAATGAACAGTGTCTGTCAGTCTGACCAGTATTCAGCCTGACAGACACTGTTTGTGAGGGGCAAAAGGAGGAGGGGTGTGGCGCCACAGCCCCAATGAACCAGAAGCGGCTGAGGTTAAGGCTTGGCAAGTGGGTGCACTTGCCAAGTTGACATGGCATTAAAAACTGCATACCGACACTGCAGTGGCAAGTCTGAGTACCTTTTCAATGGCTGCTCATGTGGGTGGCGCAATCAGTGCTGCAGGCACAATAGCAATAACAGGTAAGAAGTGCCTGTAAGGGATTTTGTTTATAAAAAACGTATATTATTTTATATTCATTCAAGGCGTGAGTCCTAAGGGAACATTCACCAAGGTGTCATTAGACAACAATAGTTAATGCAAGATGAGAGCATAAACACACGGGGATATCTTATTTGTTTGAGAATGTCAATATATTTATATAGCAAAAATTAAAAAGGAGTACAAAAACATGAAAAAATCAGCAATGAATCATTAAAAGAGGTGAAATCAAAGCTATCCCACATTTCATGACAAACAACTATTCCAAACAAATCAGATATGACATATCTCCGAATGAGGATAAATATCAATGGAGATCAACAAGTATCTCAGGAATAGCTGGTACGGTCGACGTTTCGGTCTTAGTGGCATCAGTCCATCAGACCATCTTCAGGACAGTAGATATTGCTAAAAAAGGACCCTTCTATCCTTAATATTTCCACGATTAAATATTAATGTGGATTTGTGGTCAGCTACGTCTATGTAGATGGCGGAAATTGCACTGAACCACAACACAGAGCAGTCAAGATGATAACGATATTAAGGATAGAAGGGTCCATTTTTATCAATATCTACTGTCCTGAAGATGGTCTGATGGACTGATGCCACTAAGACCGAAACGTCGACCGTACCAGCTATTCCTGAGATACTTCTTGATCTACATTGATATTTATCCTCATTAGGAGATATGGCATATCTGATTTGTTTGGAATAGTTGTTTGTCATGAAATGTGAGATTATTTTGATTTGACCTCTTTTCAGGATTCATTGCTGATTTATTCATGTTTTTGTACTCCTTTAAAATTTTTGCTATATACATATATTGACATTCTCAAACAAATAATATATCCCCATGTGTTTTTGCTCGCAACTTGCATTAACTGTTGTTGTCTAATGACACCTTGGTGAATGTTCCCTTAGGACTCACCCCTTGAATGAATATAAAATAATATACGTTTTTTATAAACAAAATCCCTTGCAGGCACTTCTTACCTGTTATTGTTGGATCACCCAAGCCTACAAGGGTTGATTGGGTTTCCCAGCCTATATATTGCAGGCACAATAGCAGCATTTGATTTACAAGTCCTGGTACTCTCAGTTCACTTTACTAGGGACTTACCAGTAAATCAAATATGCCAAACATGGAAACACCAATCCATAATCAAATTTACAATAGGAGCACTTGCTCTTTAACACTGAACAGCAGTGAGAAAGTGCACAGACACACTAAACCAGTAAAAGCAGAGTCAAAACCGGGACATCACAAAGCAAATAGACAGGGGGAACATGCCAAAAGATGCAAGGTCTAACACCTGGGCTTGCTATCTGGAGAGGAATAGCAAGGTGACAAAAAGCCTGGGTAGAACACTAAGCAGTTTAAATGTCCAATGCACAGAGAATCCTCAGAAGAATCCCTGATTTGGGGGAACCATATAAAAGTTACTACGGGGTTCACGTGTGGTACAGAGCTGTGGCTACCTACTTCCCTTTCTGCTTGTGATCCAAAAGAAGGGCGGGATTGGAAGACATTGCTATGGCAAATAAACAAACACCACGATGAGACTGGAGTGAAACAGCAAGGAAAAAATAGAGAGCAAGATGAGGGACAATACAATGGGGAGAGGGAGGACGAGAAGGGGAGCAAGCTGTAGAAAGAGGGATGAGAGAGAAAGAGACAATGTGTACAAGAGAAAGATAGTTGTGGCTGGAGATCGAGAGATGCAGGAGGAGGGCGAGACAGAAAGAAGGGCAAGACCCGGGCTGTGAGCACAAAGCAGCCCTGGCAAATTTTGTCAGATCAACCCCCGTATGGTGGGTAGGGAGCCAGGGCACTTTATATCATGCACACATACTGAGAACAGTTTGTGGTTGTGTTTATATGCACATGTGATGGCACCCTTATCTAGAAGTGGTGGTATTAAGGGGATGTTGGTAAGTGGGATGGAGGGGGTATAGAGGAGTGACAGCCTTGCTCTTTTCCTCAAACCTTTCATGCCCAGTGGACACATTCGGCTGTATTAATCTCCACCCTAGGAGCTCTATAGGGTAAATATAGCACTGTTAATAATAGACATGGCGCGGGCTGTCTGTCTCCACAGCCGCATGTGGTTGGAATGGAGCTGGGTGTAACCAGAAGTGAAGGAATGGAGCTTGGGAACAGTAGGCATATCAGTAGGCATATAATGTCAGGTCTGGTGCGCTGAGCCCACCTTGTGCAAGTGGTAGAGTAAGGAGTTCCTATATGACCCGTGGCCGTTTGTCCACTCATACTACAGTCAACATGTTGGATTTCAAATGTTTGAAGAAGTGAGCCGCGAGCGGTAGGGGGACGTTAAGGAAAAAGTAGAGGAATTTGGGAAGAATAATCATCTTTGCTATTGCAATATGGCCAGCTAGGGATAAGGGTTAATCAGACCCTCCAGGATATCGCGATTTCGCGATTTCACGATTTGCCGCGAAATCGGCACTTTTTAAAAAATGCTGCGATTTTTACAAAAATGCCCGCAAAATCGGCATTTTTGTAGAAATCGCAGCATTTTTCGCTATATCCTGGGGGGTCTGCTTTATGTGGCTATCGCCTGTGAATTGGGCTAGCAGCCAAAGACATCCAGTGCTGAGTTTTACGCCACGCCCAGCCTTCACTGCCACGCTTGTCTGCCCACACCATTCATGGAGCATTCGAACAAGGAAGTGGTTGCTAATGGACGCCATTTGTCCGTCATTTTAACAGGGCACCTGTTGCCCCACCCTAAAGCCGGCACAGTTTGCACCCACCTCCCTTCTTCACTCCGATGCTGCACCAAAGCTCCTCAGATACTCAGCAGCATTGAAGCGTCAAAGCGGGATGGCAAACCTCACACCTCCAGCCCTTGATGACCTGTTAAGAGGTGCTTCGAAGGTGACTGAGAGGGAGGGGCTGCAGGTTCAGGAGCTGCGACATCTATTCACATGCAAACAGCCCTGAATGTGTCATGTCTCTGCTATTTAGAGGGGGGCTCACACATTCCATTTCTACCCAGGGCCCCAAACATCCGAGACTCGGCCAGATTACACCCCTGATTACACCGAGGCAGCACGTGGTTCTCTTCAGAGAGCGTAATTACTGTCACTAAATTGTAAGCAAACCTCGGTTCTTCAAACATGCAGTCTATAATTTGAGAAAATACAGAAATGGCACAATCGCACCCACACTGATTAACAGAGTATGGAGGACAATCAGTTCAATCAGTTCTCTTAGAGTATCTCCTGTAAGTACTGTGCATCACAGTGGGGGGTGGCATTTTGGACAGAGAGGCTGTCTTCTCGTTGTCTTGTGCAGGAGGGGGCGAGGAGCCCAAGATGATACTAGAATACTGCATGCCCACCCCTGTGCCCACCCTGGTGGATCCTGTTCCCTCTCCTGTGATGGCTCCTGCCCTCCCCTCAGTGATGGCTCCTGTCCCCCCATGTGGTGGCTCCAGTCCACCCCCGCCTGTGATGGCTCCTGTCCCCCCATGTTGTGGCTCCAGTCCACCTACACCTGTGATGGCTCTTGTCCCCCCCTGTGGTGGATCCTGTCTCCACCCTGGGTGGCTTCTGTCCCAGTCCTGGAACGGCCCCTGCAGCGAGGGTGAAGTTCTTGATGGGCCTCTTCTCAAAAGGGCTCAGCTCAAAATTAATATGGAAAGGTCGGCGAGTAAGTAAGTGAAGGGATGGGTGAATGGCTGGATGAATTAGTGAAAGGGTGAATGGATGAATGAAAGATTGAATAAATGGATAATGAGAGAGGATGGATGGATTGATGAGAGGGGAAGGATGGAGAGAAAATGTAAATAGCTGGATGTATGGGTGGAAGGGTAGCTGGATGATGGGTGAGGGGAAAGATGGATGAGGGGAAGGATGGATGGATGAGGGGAAGGATGGATGGAGGGGAAGGATGGATGGATGAGGGGATGGATGGATGGATGGAGGGGAAGGATGGGTGGATGAGGAGAAGGATGGATGGATGGGTGAGGGGAAGGATGGATGGTGTATGAAAGGAAGGATGGATAAGGGGAAGGATGGATGGATGAGGGGAAGGATGGATGAGAGGAAGGATGGATGGATGAGGGGATGGATAGAGGGGAAGGATGGATGGATGGATGGATGGGTGGGTGAAAGGATGGATGGATGATGAGGGGATGGATGGATGGATGGTTGATGAGGGGGTGGGTGAAAGGATGGATGATGAGGGGAAGGGTGGATGGATGGATGATGAGGGAATGGATGGATGATGAGGGGGCGGGTGAAAGGATGGATGGATGATGAGGGGAAGGATGGATGGATGATGAGGGGAAGGATGGATGGATGAAGAGTGGGTGGGTAGATGGATGGATGGATGATGAGGGAAAAGGATGGATGGATGATGAGGGAAAAGGATGGATGGGTGATGAGGGGAAGGATGGATGATGAGGGGAAGGACAGATGGATGGATGGATGGATGATGGGTGGGTGAAAGGATGGATGGAAGGAAGGATGGCTAAGTGAAAGGGTCGATGGAGAGATAAAGGGAGGATGGATGGATGACTAAAATAGTGGATGGGTGGAAGGATTAGTAAGTGAAAGGATGGCTGGATTGGTAAAAGGGTAAATGGCTGAATGGATGAGTGAATGGATGGATGGGATGAAGAGTGGATGGATAAGTGTACAGATGGATAGGGTGAAAGGGTGGATGGATAATGGAGATGAGTGAAAGGATGGATGAGGGGATGGATGAAGGGATGGATGAGTGAAATGATAGATGGAATGATACATGATGGATAGGTTTGCAAACGGTTGAATATGTTTGGAAATGGCTGGGCTTACTTATATACTATTGCGCGACCTCTGATGTGTCTGTAAAATGTACCTATTGTCCTGAAGTTTTGTCCTGAATTTTGAGCTCCTGTCCTGAATTTGTGTCCTGAATTTTGACCCTTTGTCCTGAATTTTTACACTCACCGTCCTGAATTTGCACCAATGCCAGTTGGTCACCCTATTCGCTGGCTTGGAGACGGAGCGCCGTGCAGAGATGTCTGTCCCTCAAGATAAACAGACAGAACCACTCAGCCGAGAGAGCTGAGGCGCACACGGGACGGGGTATCTGCAGAGGCGCGCTGGACAAGGGATGAAGTCAGAGGGTTGAGCTCACCTATTGCAGACCATTTCCCCCTGGGAGTGAGCCATGGGAAGAATCCTAGAGGCGAGAAATTTAACACGGGTGTCAAGTGGCCCCATGTCATGGGTGTCAACTTCAACCAGTCCCCGCTTTTAAATCGGAGACGATTTGCAGGCTGACATTTTGCAACGAAACTACAAGTACCAACATGCAGTTCGCTACTGTTTAACAAGTGACCACTTGGCGGTATTGACTGCTCTTTCTCTAGTGGTTAGGTCTGTCGAACGGGCATCCGGTGGGATATCAGGTCGTGTTCAAAATACACTGTACTATTTAACGTGCTTACTAATAAAAGGGGCGATAGGTATAGCCATCATTAGTGCAGCAGGTACAGTGGCACCAAGCTCTAAGGCTATTGCAAGACACAAACTGACCTGCAATGGTACGCCTCTTCTGGCGCAGGGCTTTGCAACGTGATGCATCTGGGAGATGCGTCACGTAGTAAATACCCCGCACCATGGTGCATCTTTTGCGCCGCCGCTGCGTCACAAAAGTGACGCAACGGCGGCGTAAAAGCAGCGCAAGGGGCTTGTAAATCTCCCCCAAAGTGTCTACATTGTAAAGAAACCAAATATACATAGCTTCATGTTCTTAAATAACTAAAAAAACTAAGATATCTGTGTTTGTTGTAGGAAAAATGGCCACATAAAATGCCGCAAAATTGCCGCTAAATTTCCATATTTGTGCCGCTAAATTTCCATTTTTGTGCCGCTAAATTTGCTATTCGATGCCGCTATATCCTGGGGGGTATGTGAACCACATACGTACTCTGTCCTCCAGCCAGTCATAGTCCAGCTATAGTTTCCATGCCACAGTCCATCCGTATTGTGACTTAGCCATATGCCCAAGTTAGCAGCGAGGTAGTTGTGGGGTAAAAGTGGGTGACAGAGAGAGAGCCGGGGAGGGAAAGGGCCATAGACATGAAAGAGTGGTAGATAGATAGATAGATAGATAGATAGATAGATAGATAGATAGATAGATAGATAGATAGATAGATAGATAGATAGATAGATAGATAGATAAGCAGAGGACAGGAGAGAGCTAGAGAGACTGGATGAAGGAGAGACCACGATGAAGCAGAGGAGAAAAGGTGAGAGAGAAGAACAACAAGAGAAAGAAAAAGAGGTAAACAAAGAAGAAACTGGCTGGGAGCGAGTGGTCACAATAAGGTGGGAGAGCAAATGAGAGAGATTAGCAAAACAAGAGAAAGAAAGTAAAAGAGAAATTAAAGGGAGAGACAGAGTATGAGAGAAAGACAGAAAGACATAAAGAGGTTAAGGTGGAGAGCAAGAAAGAAATGTGATGGGAGTCCGGAAAAAAGTACCAGGGCGCAAAACAGCCCGATGAGAGACCCATTTCGAGATAGCAAGCACATCGATGTGCGCTACCCACACTGCTCACTTCTCACTAGTGGAGAAATTACGTCATGACGTCATGCCAGGTGAGCATTGTGGGGGAAGGGAAATCCTTTAAAGAGTCATTTTCTTTCTGGATTTCCCTTCTCTTTCTGAAACGCAAGATCAGCAACATTGTGGTAGGGCCACCAGGGCTTTAATTGGAAACTTTTTCTGTATTATATGTAACAAGCCATAGTTGCAGCTTATTTCTCTTATGCAACTAATAACCATTGACAGAGCCAATAGTCCTTACTTGTTGTAGGTATGATGTTACTTGTTGTCTCACATATCTGGATGCAATGACAGAAACAGCAAAATACAAGTCGGGCAGCAGACTATGCTAAACACAGATTTTTAGCGTAAGTTTGTTAAAGCCATGCCCCTAATTACACTGGCCACGCCCCTTTGACAGACCACCCATTTTTATCATCCCACTTAAAGCCCTGAAAGAGAGAGAGAGTACATTAATGAATCGATGTGAGACTCCCAACCACCATACTCTGTTAGCCTACGTATTTGTTGATCACCATATTTCTATTGCAAATACACATCCATTTAATTGTTGCTGATTTAAATGTCTGTTTCTCATATGTGATGTGATGTACTATTGCCTGGCGTTGATATTTGATTCTACATTCTAGTGCACTGTGTTATTTGGTATCAGTCGCGGCCAGCATGGCTCGCGGGTTGCGGGCGCGGGGGGGGGGGGGGGGGGGGGGGGGGGGGGGTTGGGTATCGCATTGGAGGTATCAGATACAAACGTTTAAAAAATTTACCTCCAGGCCGGGTCCCACGTCTTCTCTGCTCCTGCTTTCCTGCCTCCTACAGGATCAGGAACAGGAAGCAGGTAGCCAGGCTCCCTTCCCTAAGCCAATCACAATGCTGCATTACAGCGTTGTGATTGGTCTGAGCACCGTAGCACGGTGCTCAGCCAGGGACTGGAGAGGTGGGTATGCTCTCCATGCAGGCTGTAATGCAGCCTGCAGGGAGAACAAGGAAGTGTGCACGACTGTTTAGGGCGGCCCGAGAGGGCGATCAAATAGTCATTGTGCATTTCGGGAGTGGGAAAACCAGTCCTCCCCTGCCCTGCTTGGAGAGCAGAGACACCCGCCCGCCGCAAAGCAGCAGGGTAGAAAACATAAAATTACAATAACATATATATTTTTTTATTTTGCCTCTGGGTTATTTTGGGGCAGATTGTTTTTGACGAAAGAGGCAACACTAAAAAGATGTGCGGTTTGCCAAAGCCACAATGACATTTAGTTGCCCTGGTTGTGCTGAAGAAAGGATAGGGAGTGTGTTAAAGAGTTCCAAGGACGAGTTATAGGGATGAGCAGTAGAGATATGACGTCAACAAGCCGCTTTAGACGCAATTGGCAAAAAAAGTTTAACTAAAACGTAAGCTGGCTTTGGGGGTGGAGGGAAGCTGACGTCACGCACCCAGATACCTCGCGGGTAAAAAGGGTTCAAGTGAATTATACCTTGGGCAGACAGAAAGAGCAGGGAAGCCACATGGGGTGGGTGGTGGTCATTGATGAGGGAACAAATCACAGATACTCTAAAAGATGGAGAGAAAAAAAAACAGGGCGAAGGGATGGGTCGCAAAGGACAAAATGACACGAGAACCCGTGTTTAGAAAGATAGGAAAGGTGAGGAAAAGGAAAATCAAAAGAAAAGATAAGAGACTTGACATAGAAAACATTAGGGCAATATGAAAGGGTGAAATTCGGGAAATACACTAATAGTAATGAAAGTGATGCAACTGAAAAGAAAGAGAAGAGAAATAAAGTGTAAGAAAGACGGAAAGAGGGGAGAACTTACAGAGGGAAAGAGTCAGAAAGTAAAAAGCGGGAGAGAAAGGAAGCAATGATTGAATGCCGAGAAATGAAGGGAAGGCTGCAAAGGAGCAGGGGAGAGAAATTGAAGAAAGGAGAAAGAAAAATAAACAATGCATGAAAAAAGAAAAAAAAAGAAAGGAAATGACAGGACGGAAAATGTGTTTGCTAAATGCGACGTTAGTGGAACAAAGTGGGAGGCACAAGCTGAGACGGTAAAGAACGTCGCTAGGAAACTGAAGATTCAGAAGCCGGTGTGTGTATTCTGAGCAATAAATGGGAATGCGCGTTCTCTGCTCAGATGCAAAGAGAGGTCTGCCGTACTATGACAGCTGTCCCGCCCAAGTTCTGAGTGTCCCAGCCCTGCCGCGCTACCTGCTGCCGCCGAGCTGTGTCTTTAAGGGCTGGACTTGGCCAGCCCAGCTCCTCCCTGGGCCGCCTGCCAGGGTGAAGTCAGCCGCCCCGAGCGTTCAGTTCAGTGCGCGCTGTTGCCGGCTCCTGCTCCTTTACTACAGAGCCCGGAGACATGGCACAGCCTGGCCGCCAAGCTCCTGCACCACCCCGCGGGAGCAGGACTCCCGTGTCGCCGCAGTCCAACCCCTAAATCCACCCAGACTGACCGCAGCGGGAGCCCCAGTGCTCCCCTACCACCATGGCTCCTAGCCCCCAAGACAACGAAACTTTGAGGAACCTTACAGCCAACGATAGTGACTTCAGTGGAGAAACTATCCCTCAACAATTTTTGGTGGGCACCATTTTCTCCTTCATCATCCTGGTCATTGTCTTTGGTAACCTGATGGTGATCATCGCCATAGCCAAGACGCCGCGGCTGCAGACCATGACCAACGTCTTTATCACATCGCTGGCCTGTGCGGACCTGATCATGGGGGTGCTTGTGGTGCCTCCAGGTGCCACCAGCGTGCTTTGTGGGGACTGGCTCTATGGCACCATTGTCTGTGAACTGTGGACCTCAGTGGATGTGTTGTGCGTGACGGCCAGCATCGAGACCCTGTGTGTGATCGCTGTGGATCGCTACATTGCCATCACCTCGCCACTGAAGTATGAGATGCTGGTCACCAAGCTGCGGGCTCGGCTGGTGGTGTGCTTGGTGTGGGCCATCTCGGCCCTCATCTCCTTCCTGCCCATCATGAACCACTGGTGGAGAGACACGGCGGACAAGGATTCCATGGAGTGCTACAACAACCCCAAGTGCTGCGACTTTGTGACCAACAAGTCCTACGCCATCACATCCTCCATCATCTCCTTCTATGTGCCACTGGTCATCATGATCTTTGTATATGTGCGGGTCTTCATTGTGGCCACCAGACAGATCAACCTCATCGAGAAGGACAAGGTGAGGTTTAATGAGCCCCCGGAACCCAACAGGAACCGGAGGGGCTCCAAGAGGAGGCCCTCGAGAATCATGGCCATCAAGGAACACAAGGCCTTGAAAACACTGGGGATTATAATGGGGACCTTCACCCTCTGTTGGCTTCCCTTCTTCATGGCCAACATCATCAAGGTCTTCTACAGGTCCCTCATCCCGGGCCAGGTCTTCCTCTTCCTGAACTGGTTGGGCTATGTCAACTCGGGCTTCAACCCCATCATCTACTGTCGCAGCCCCGACTTCAGGAAGGCCTTCAAGAAGCTGCTGTGCTGCCCACGGAGCGCGGACCGCAAGCTGCACACAGTGCCCCGGGATGTGGCCCGGTGCCCCTGCGCCTTCAGCACCCAACGGAGCTGTGGAGAGATCAAGCAGGCGACCGAGGGGCAGGAGGGCAATGGCAGCCTGAGCAGCAGCAGTCGCTCCAGCAGCAGGACTGACGAGACCCCGCTCAGGACCAGCAATGGCAACGCCCACCATGAGAAAGAGTCAGACATGTAAGGTACCCTACTCAAATGTACCACAATTCCTTGCCCAAAAGCAGTGGGCGCCCTGGGGCCTAATGCTTCCCACACCACACATAAGTGAGCTCTGCAGTCTAAGGGATGCCAGCCAACCCAGCAGGGGGTCCTGCAGGCCAATGTCTGCTCATAATAAAGAGGGTCCTTCTCTGTCCCAAAACATCCTCCACACAAAGGTGGGTGCTCTACTGCCTCATGCCCACTCAGCGAGAAGCCCTGCGCCCAAAGGGGTGCCCATAACAAAGCCTGGAGTGTTGAAGTCCAATATATTCCACCACACGAAGGGAGGAGTACTGCAGCCCAAGGCATGTCACCCAACACAGCCAAATATAATCCCTCTACTCCGCAGGAATCCCTGTAGTCCAACACCTGCTCCACAAACAGGGGGATCCCACCACCCAGGGCATGCCATCCCACACGGGGAGAGACTAGACGCTCAATACATGCCTCCCCCCCCCCCCCCCCTGCAGCAGGGCATTAGTGTAGGCCAAGCCAAACAGCACAGCAGGGAGTCCTCTAGTCCGATGCAGAGGGGACCCCCTTGAGCTTACCACTGCCTTGGGGCAAAGGTCAGAGCTGACGACTTTAAGGCTGGGAACCAGGTTCGAGTTTCGTGTTGGCTCCACATCCTGTGATTCTGGGCATATCACTTGATATCCCCGTGCCCACCAAAAATGAACGCATCCTCTGTAATGTAACGGGTGTCATATACAGCGCCCCAATTCCTTCGGTCGAGTTCCCGCTATATAAAAAAAACAAAATAAAGAAAGAGCTAGGAGCATCGCAGCCTTGCGGTGGCTACACCACACAGGGCATGCCACTCAGCAAAGCAGGGGGCCCCAAGCTGCGTGCATGCCATCTGCTAGGCACAGAACCTAAAGGAGCGATGCCCGCCGCGCCTCACAGCGTTCAGTACTGGCAGCCCAGCTCGGATACCTAGAGGCAGGCGAGAGATGAAATATCCCATTGCGAACGCAGATTTCAGTGTCTTGTATAGTGTTTAGCAGAGGCAAATAGCTTGTTTCTAGGAGCCCCAAGGTTGTTACATAGGGGAACTAAGTTGCATGCAGTGTGCCTCAGAGTACACGGCGCGGCCAAACTGGGTAGTTGTGAATAGAAGACATTTTTCCCCTCGTTCTTCAGTTGAAACCACTTCAACACGTCACAGCTCTTAACAGAGGAACATATATTATTTTGTAGTTCGTGTGTTAAGCAATCGAAGTCCCTTGCATTTGTAATCGCTTAGCACGAAGAAGCTAGCTGCAAAAAATGATAAAATGGCATCCCCACAGTACAAGTGGGATGCCCACGAGGTTTGTCGTGTGGTGTCTTAGCGCTAAGGGGTAATTCGCATGGTGAAGACGCGCTAAAAAATTACCATAGTCGCTGCTTTTGAAAATGCTGCTTTCTGTCACGAAGCAGGCATAGTGCAAGGCTAACAGGTAAGTAAGAAAGTCACGGGGTCTGTGTGAGTGAGACATTCAAGACAGAATAGGGGAGAAACACAAATATGGTATTGTTACTTATAAAGCGCGCGTGGAGTACATAGTTGTCTCTTGGGGCTGTGCCCAATTAAGTGGTGATGCTAACACTGGATGCGGCAACCCAAAATGAATAGTTATTGCACCTGCACGCACCCACGTATAAAAGCACTGGAAATAGGAAGGAAAAGACCAACTAGCCAGACATACCGACAGACAGAGACATGGGTAGCCGGTCCTGAGGAATGGAGGGGACAGACAGAGAGAGGTGAACAAAAAGTGAGAGAGAACATGCATACATATGTGTTGGGCACGGGCAGAGGTTTCCTTTCCACAAACACATACTTTGCACTGTGAGGGTAAACAGACCTCCGCGCGCCCCCACTTCCTTGCAGGGGAGAAGCGTGCTCACTCACGTGCATTAATCTAACTGAAGGGATGTGTTTATTTTAAGATAACAGGGCTGTTGACACTGCCTGGGAGCGCAGCAAATGGACGCCGAGCGTGAACATCAGGTGCCAAACAGCGGGTGCGAAGAACCCACGGGGTGCCTGGGTAAATGTCCCAGGCGAACACACTGGAACCATCCTCTGAAATTATACCATTAAAGTAATAATTCATTTATTCCTTTAATTATCCGTTTGAGTCCACCTATAATAAAATTACACCACCCAGTCCGACAACTGTGAGTGCATAGAAAAGTGAGAAAACCTCTCGAAAATATTAATAGAGAACATTAAAAAGCTTTCTACGTGTGGTTCTGAAAATGTATGAGTTTTAAAAGCGTGCAGGAACTAGTTATAACTCTAGAACTAGTCTTAAACCGATTTGAAGCGGTGTTTTCAGTAGAACTTGCTGGCACTGTTGTCCAACACAGTAAAAGTTTTATTATAAAACTCATTCTATCAACCGCTAACAGATGATAGTCAGAGTGGGCCTGCCCGAAATTCATTAGAGTGACCTGAGGGTGAACTACGCATTTCTCTACCAAACGCGCAAACCCACCGAGCTACCTTAAGTGAAACACCTATCCTTTTGATTTAATATCGCAGGCGTCTTGTGTAAACATATACAACTGCACGAAAAGTAATGAAACGCTATGTGCCTCCCTCCAATAACTGGGTGACAATTATGTTGCCCGAACTCAGTAAGGGGACGAGGACCTTGCGCTGCAAATAAAGGGAGTCCTGTGAGTTTATTCAAATAGTGCTTATGAGACAGGGCTCTGTGTGTATGCATGACACGTATTTGCAATTGAAGGCAAGTGACTAGTCTTTGCCCAGAATCACACAATGAGGAACTGCGGACGCCAGGATTAGAATGCATGTATTGCATTGAAAGAGAGAGCAAATTAGCTCCTTAAAATGCGTCCTTGTGCAATGCAACTGGCTCTCATGTAAAATGCTCCAAAACCTTCGGGTCGGGTTTGAGCTATATTAACAGCAAAAAACAAAAGCATTCTCGTGTCACG
This sequence comes from Lissotriton vulgaris, assembly GCF_964263255.1. Classification (NCBI taxonomy): domain Eukaryota; kingdom Metazoa; phylum Chordata; class Amphibia; order Caudata; family Salamandridae; genus Lissotriton; species Lissotriton vulgaris. The sequence goes on along the minus strand of NC_141699.1, from coordinate 883,632,224 downwards.
TATTGACGAGAAGCAGACCCTCCCTGTTTACTCTTGGCATCGCTCTTGCATTGCAAAAGGGAACACGGGGATCCGAGGAGCGAGCTGCAGCTTCGATAAAGCGCTCCCCCCATATCTTTGGCGCTCAGGGGAAACCTTGTGCCTTCTGTGTAAGGGAAGCCACAGCCTCTGTGATAGAGACGCCGCCCCACCCCCGTGTTCATGGAAGTCCATGCGCTGTACCCAAGCAGTGTTTCTTATGTTACTTTCTAACGTCAGGATGCCTTTCAACATGGAGGCAAGGAGAGCGCGTTTCCCTTGCTCTCGCCAAGCCCATGCCACTCTTGGTATGTCACTGACACTTCAACTGAGCCAATGGGCGCACTACCATGGGCTCGTGATTAATCCAATTCCGAATCATGTCCCAGGGGCATTCCCATCACCGCGGAAAAGTCATATCACACATGGCACGCATTTCACCCGTCCTCCGTCCTAGGGCCGCCGTCCCCGATGTCCAGAGTGGTCTCCTCGCCTAAGTTCGTCTGGTCCAGTTCCAGCAGCCAGGGAAAGCTACGTCACTTGTGCCAGGGAGAGTCCCACTGAACCATGAAGTGTCAGTGGTCACCCTAATCCCAGATCCAGAGGGCACACGTGCCCACGGGTAGTCCACGCCGTCTGTCGGGGGTGTCTTAAACCTGCACCCAACACACAACCCCTGGAGGGATATGTCCCCTCTCCATAATGTGACCAGCGCCTCGCAGTACTGTTAGTTGCCCACGCGCTGTCCCCAATTGAGACACGGACACAGGGTAATACGTTGCAAGCTCTTTTTAACTAACTGCGCCCGTCAAACAGTCTTTATTTATTAAGTGCCTGTTAGGACAGCCTGAGCTTTTTCTGGCCACGTTTCACACGCAGACCCACACACTGCAGCTTTACCCTTGCTTCATTGCTTGCTGGGGCCAGGGGTCAGTGGTTCCCCAGTCTGACACCCAGCAGGTGGGCAGATGACACTCTTGCATGAAGGGGCGGGGGAGGGGGTATTCAGAGCACACATCCCACCCTCGTGATTTTCCTTCGTGTTTCGCTTTGGATCTGAGTGATCTATTTTGGTCTCAAGGGACCTTTCTCCTCTTGCGTTTGGAATGTGCTGCTGCTTTTGCGCCACCTAGCGGCAACAAGGAGAATAGTGTATCCGAGCATGGGCGTCAAATGATGTGGTGTTTCCAATATACTGCATAAATATATGTGCTGGCGCAGCCCTACTCAGAGGGGACAGTTTTCACCTTTAAGTCACCAACTCTTGACGGCAGTGTTTTATCTGGGCCGGTACTAAGAACAGGAGTTTTTTTTTTATTTTGAGAGGGAGAGTACCGGAACTTCACAAGAGCGACGTAATGCTAGTAATTTGAGAGCAGCACCGGCACTTGTCAGAAACAAGCAGGTACTCGCATCTTTTTTTTTAAGTTCAAGGGCTGGTTGACAGGGCAGCTCGCTGGGATAATACGAGCTAAACCTAAAAAAAAAAAAAAAATTGTGCCTTTGAACCGCGCTAAAGCTAAAAAAAAAATGAGTGCCGGTGAACCGACAGACAACTTGCGTGAGCTGCGTACTAAACTATTTACGAACAAGATATATATATAATTTACTGTTGGCAAGTGTTACCTATTGCAGCACTTTTACGATGCTTTCAATTTTCATTTTATCAGCCTTGTATGGTTAAAAGGCGGAATCTGATCAGTTTTCAACCACAGATGCAATTTCCGCCTAGATAGTTTACCTTCTCCAGGCTGCTACCCTTAAAATGCCAGTAGGGCTGGGACTGGCCAGTTGCATGTCAGCGTCGCCCGGCATGAGGCTTATTCTGCCCACCTGTGTATCACCGGAAATCATCACTTCCCTGCGGGACAGCCTGCCTATGCCCAGCAGGATTTTTTTGGGTCTGGATTTATCAGCCTTAATATTTCAGAGCAATCAAAAAACACGAAATACAGTCGATTTCGATTGCCACCTCTCGGCCGTATTTCCACCAAATAGTAGCAAACAGGTAAAGCACGCTATCCTATGACACATTGTTGATATTCCCATTTCCGCCATAACATAGATTTTTAAACAAGAGGCTGAACTTCGTTCTTGAATTACAGCCGTGGCTCTCACATTGGGCGTTAATTAAAACTATGGTTTGTGTTTTTCTGTGGAGGATGCTAACTCGCGTTCTTTGCCTTTTCCCACAACGTTTAATAACAGATATTATTACCCAAGTCGGCCCGATAGATAGAATATAACCTTTAGTTTAAAGGAGTAAGACGCATCTGTGCAGCAAGCGCTTCGCCCGCTAAGCTACCTTCTTCACGCGACTCATCCTTGTAATGATAGGCAGCCGCGAGAACTCATCATGGAACCTGGGGGTTCTACTGAAACGAATTAGAAGGCTTCATAGGAGCCAGTGGTAGGGCTGGGGCAGAATCCGGCCTTACATTAGACTGAGCCTGCCCGGTGACTGACCCTGCCCGTGCCCGTGCCCGTGCCCTATCGGTCTGTCAGAAGTAGTGGCATATCTGAAACATTTCCTCTTATGTGTATGCCTCTGCTTGGAAAACTTGTTTAAATCAACGCCTCCCAATATGGTTGGCCTTAACAGGGAAGCTGGTTCCGGGACTACTTCTGGTGTGAAAGGCAGGGGAGAACCCGCCTGGAACAGCTGGAGCTGTAGTGGTTGAAAATCTTTATTGCATGATTTAAAAAAAAAAAAAAACACGAATGCAGCCCTGCGCACGGCTTTAAAATTCCTAGAGGACAAGCCAGAAATGTAAAAGGGAGAGCCCAGTAAAAGGCCAGGTTTGTATAAAGGTGCATCATGTAAGCCGAGCCATCAACATATTTGGCATGTAAATTGTGCAACACACACGATATAAAAATATTACAAAGGCTCTCCAAAACTCAAAAAATGTCTTTCTTTAACATGCAGGAGAGTTTTAGTTTAGTGAATTTAATTGCATCACTGTATTCAGAGGCACTCATTAAAAGAAAGTGAAACTATGTTTCTTGGTTATCTATTTTCAATTTATTGAACTATTTGTAAAGTGCTCTGAAACACTTATAGGGTCAAGTTCGCACTATATAAAACTTTACACATAAATTAAATAAAAAGAAATAAAAAAAAGTAAAAAACTTTTATGCCCCAGCCACCCTGACAACAATGCCATTAGTGAACCAAGGGCGGTACAAAAGGGGGTGGTGATGGACGGAGCATCTGAATCAATTAAACTCTCACACCCAGTCAAAAGATCTGGGTTTAATCCATCACCGTTCTTTAGCCCACCATGCCATCCCAGTTCAGACATGCTTATATGCAAATCAGTCTGCCCTGTGCCTTATGGGAACAGTCCAGCCCGAACTGCCAAGCCATGTCTTCCCTGGACCGGAAACAAGCTTCCAAGGACCGGTTTCTGGCATTCCAGCGTCTTCAGCCCGGCTTGCTTGAATCCAGTGGCAAAGTGAGCAAAGGACTCACGTCTGGGCATACCCTGCCACACCTATGGCGGCCAAAAGCGGTACAAAAGGGGGTGGTGATGGACGGAGCATCTGAATCAATCAAACACTCACACCCAGTCAAAAGATCTGGGTTTAATCCATCACCGTCCTTTAGCCCACTGCCACCCCAGTTCAGACATGGCTATATGCAAATCAGTCTGACCCTGTGCCTCATGGGAACAGTCCAGCCCGAACACTTTGCCACTGGATTCAAGCAAGCAGGGCTGAAGACGGCTGGAATGCCAGAAATCAGTCCTCGGAAGCTTGTTTTCGGTCCAGGGAAGACATGGCTTGGCAGTTCGGGCTGGACTGTTCCCATGAGGCACAGGGTCAGACTGATTTGCATATAGCCATGTCTGAACTGGGGTGGCAGAGTGGGCTAAAGAACGTTGATGGATTAAACCCAGATCTTTTGGCTGGGTGTGAGTGTTTGATTGATTCAGATGCTCCGTCCATCACCACCCCCTTTTGTACCGCTTTTGGCCGCCATAAGTGTGGCAGGGTATGCTCAGACGTGAGTCCCTTGCTCACTTTGCCACTGGATTCAAGCAAGCCGGGCTGAAGACGTCTGGAATGCCAGAAACCGGTCCTTGGAAGCTTGTTTCCGGTCCAGGAAAGACATTGCTTGGCAGTTCGGGCTGGATTGTTCCCATGAGGCACAGGGTCAGACTGATTTGCATATAGCCATGTCTGAACTAGGGTGGCAGAGTGGGCTAAAGAACGGTGATGGATTAAACCCAGATCTTTTGACTGGGTGTGAGTGTTTGATTGATTCAGATGCTCCGTCCGTCACCACCCCCTTTTATACTGCTTTGGCCGCCATAAGCGTGGCAGGGTATGCTGAGACGTGAGTCCCTAGCTCACTTTGCCACTGGATTCAAGCAAGCCGGGCTGAAGACGGCTGGAATGCCAGAAACCGGTCCTCGGAAGCTTGTTTCAGGTCCAGGGAAGACATGGCTTGGCAGTTCGGGCTGGACTGTTCCCATGAGGCACAGGGTCAGACTGATTAGCATATAGCCATCTCTGAACTGGGGTGGCAGAGTGGGCTAAAGAACGGTGATGGATTAGACCCAGATCTTTTGACTGGGTGTGAGTGTTTGATTGATTCAGATGCTCCGTCCATCACCACCCCCTTTTGCACTGCATTAGTGAACCAAGGGGCAAATCAGTTGTTTTGTGCAACTATATGCGGTTTCAGTGGTTATTTAGATGGAGCAAAGGCATAGTCTATTAAATCCACCAATCAATCAAAGCCAATTAATAAAGCGCTGCTTACCACCCATGAGGGTATCCAGGCGGTGGGGGGAGACTGCCACAGTTCTGGGCTTTCTGTGAATAGTTCGATTTTCAGTTTCTTCCTGAACTCTTGAGGGTTTTGGGCTGTTTGGAGGTAAAGGTCATTCCAGTATTTAGCCACCAAGTGGGAGAAGATACAGCTGCCGCTTCTGAAGATGCGAGGAGTTTGGGCAAAATGGGGGGACATGGAGCGTAGTAGTCTGGTGGGTTGGTGGAAGTTTACTTTGTGGTGGAGGTGGTTGGGCTGGTGTTCTGAAGGGCTTTGTAGGTGTGAGTGTGGAATTTGAACTTTTGAACTGGCATCATTTGTTAACTGAGAGCCAGTGCAGTGCTTTGAGGTGGGGTATTATGTAAGTTCACCTACGGAGCAGGGCCGGACTGGGAACGCAAAAAACTGCCTTGGCAATTATGTTAGACCGGTCCTGGGGGAGGGGGGATGCTGGTGGGAAACACTGCTGCTGCACTTTTGTTGCAGGGGGCCGAATTTGTAGCACTGGTAACAAAACAGCCCCCACTGGTCCAAAATCAGCCCCCACCCTTTCGGCCCACCGTGGAAACACCCGGTGTCCTCTACGGCCAGTCTGGCCCTGCTAGGGAGGTCAAGGGCGAGCTTTGCTGCTGGGTTCTGAGTGGTCTGGCATCTGATTAGCATTTGGGTAGTGATCCCCATATATAGCATGTTGCCGTAGCCTGGGTGGCTGGTGAGAAGGGTTTGGATGAGGGTGTTTCTGGTGTCAGTCTAAAGCCATTTGAACATTTTCTTCAGCATGCAGAGGATATGGAAGCATGCCGAAGGGACGGCATTCACCTGTTTTCTCATTGTAAGCTTGCTGTCGAGTTTGATGCCTAGGTTTTTAGGTGTTCTGTGGGTATGGGGGGCCGAGGTATGCTGGTCACCAGTTGTCGTTCAAGGGGGAGGTGGTGCATCCGAAGATGAGTACCTCGGTTTTGTTTGTGTTAAGCTTGAGGCACTCACTCTGCATCCAACTGGCGATGTTGGTCATGCAACTGTGAAAGTTAGCATTGGTGTTGGAGTGGTCTGAGGAGAGGGACAAGAGGAGGTGAGTGTCATCTGCGTAGGATATGATTTTTATATTGTGAGATCTGACCAGGGTGGGTAGGAGGGCCATTTTGAAGAGAGGTGGGCTTAGGGATGATCCTTGATGGACCCCCAAGACGATGCCCTTTGGGACATTATACATTATGCCTGTATAGCAGTAGCAGATACTAGATCCTGAAGAAACCTGCAACACCTTTGGGTCACATGCTGAAACATGTTAATTTAATCAGCCCAATTCGATCTAATGGTTCTTATGGTATTTTCTATTTTTAATCCTAGCACAGGGCAGCCAGAATAAATAATTCAGTAAACCCTGTAGTTAGTCTTAATTCACTTCACTATTAGCACTGCACCTTCACTACACCAAGCTAGCTCTCAATGGGTCTTATTATTACTGCCTCTAACAAACAAAACATCCCTACGCTCCTCCCTCGCAGCGAGGGGGTTGGAGCCCGCACCATGACTAGGTTCATGGTGCAAGGAGGATCCCCAATGATGAAGAATGCCACCTTTGGTGGGTGAGGGAAACCATCCTTTAAAGCAGAGGTCTTCAAACTTTTTTGCTCTGAGCCCCCTTTAAGCAAAATGTTTTGAGGTTGGGCCCCCCTCCAAAACTTTATGAATTTTTTGGGGGGAGCAGGAGGGACATGGCTATGTTCAGGGGCAGGCACCCTTCCCCTGCAAACAATCAATCACAGAGCTAAATAAACCATATTTACAATACTTGTGCCTCAGTAGGTACTGGTACTCTAACAAACCAATGGCACTCCTAGGGACCATTCAGAAAAAAATTCAAATATTCAAAGACCTAATTAGCCGCCACATGCAATTAATGCTGTGGACAATGAGTCACTAATACGTCCACCATATGTATTTTTGAGAACATTTATCAATTTCCTTAGTGCACAATAACAGACAGATGAAACACTCGATTCACTGAACACAATAAAAAATTAGCAAAGTGTCCCCACTGAAACAGAACCACAAGGAAAAGAAAACAACATATTTTGACGCCTGCAACTTTAACAAGCAAACTAACAACATGGGGACATTGAAACTAACATTAAGGCAAGTAGACTGCTAAAGATGACTTTTTGTAGTTGTTCCATTTGAGGAAAACACATGTGCAGGAGTATGCTGCATGGAAATCTATCTGCATTTTCCCCACATTCGCTCATTTATTTCCCTGTTGCTCTCCGACTGTACATCTGACATACCTAACGACGTCCACCATTTTTGATTTCCATAACCTCTTGCAATTTTCTATTTGCATTTTCCATCCATAGCATGTTCGGTTCATCTAACTATTTTATCTCACGCCTCATCTTTTTCCACCCAAACCTCTGTCCACTTTCCCCCTCTTCCTGTCTTCATAGCTCTCCACTCCACAACTCCTTAATGTCCCAACTAATTCTAGTAATATAGAATCACGTGCACTTTGTTCCTTAAACAATCACTCCACTACAGACCTATAAAGTAAATAACAAACATGACAATTTATGACGCCAATAGCTTTAACTTTTTCAAATGCCAGACCTTTACTGTGAAAACACAAAACACTTACTTACATCAGTTCTCGTGTGTATGAAATGCGAAAACCTGACAGAAACTCCCAGGCCGCAGCGCCCGCTTGCATGTGGCTCCTCTCTGTATACAAATGACACCCGTGATAATCCCTATTTGAGCTGTTTTGCTGTTTGAGTGGTACCTGAACCCTGTATCGAGGGGGTTTCTGTCCATCACATTTCTGTATTCATAGCTTGACTGACATAGCTCAACATTCTGTCCCAACAGCTTGCAAGACGGTCACTACTATATGGTCCTCAACTGAAAATACAATGCATACATTGGTATGCATTACCGTGTTAACAGGGCAGAGGCCTTTGACTGAACCACTGCACAACAGGGGCAGCGCTAGGCATGGGCAGTGTGAGCAGCTGCACAGGGCCCGGTAGTCAGCCCTCCATTTTAGGGCCTTGCACCAATGAGACACAGCCATTTTATGGCATTAAAGATGCAACCTTGCAAGTGCGCCGCCGCCACTTTAGGGAGCCCCCTCCCCTGGCCTCATTGCTTTGGTTTAGGGAAGCGAACCTGAGGGGGGTGAAGGGTGGGGGGCAGTACCAGTTGCAGGAAAACACATTACTCATTTTTGTCCAGCAATTAGGTCTCCACCCCCACCCATGCAGAGGCACAGTGTGATGGCTATTGTCCCTCTGTTTAGCTCCCTGGCAGTATGCACAGGTAAGCATCCCTCACACCTCCAGCCGTTTATGAGCTGTTAAGAGGCACTTAAGGAGAGGGATGGGCTGCATCTTCAGAAGCAGGGGCATCTATTGAGATGCAGGCAGCCAGTGGCGGCTGGTGACTTTTGAAAGTAGTAGGGCGTAAAAGTTGGGGCTGAGTGTTACATCGGAACCTAGCAAAGCAAGCAAGCCTGATCAACAAAAGGGGATTCGGGGGTTGTCCCCTCGGTGAAAATGTTTAAAAAAAGTGCACCTTAATACAAAATTATTTTACATGCAATTAGACATGGGGTCACAAATTTTAAAAAGTTCTAGCAACCGCCTCCTTAAACTGAACGACTTGCATGCACAACTGTACCTTTTATAATGTGTATATGTAATTGTGATTGTGTGTATGTGTAGGTTGCATTGCCGCTTCTTTTACTGAGACAATTCTGTGTGTGTGAACCTTGCACTGCTGTGGCAGTACTGTACATGCAGTGTGTATGAAGCATGAGCTGCTGTCCTGTACCTATGTGTGTGTAAGGAGACGCTGTCGAGGGATGAACCGCCCTCCTCATATCTGACTCTCGCAGGGCTGACTCTGCCTGATTATCTGCTCCTCTGAGGGGTTGGAGGAAGTGGGTTTCCAAAGGCCATAATTAAGAGGCAGCCCCATCCCTATGTAATTGCTGCGCAGTGTGGCTTTTTAAACCGGCTTTCTTTCTTTTGGTCCGAGAGAGGCCCTTCATTACCAGGTCTTAAATACTTGTGTCAACTGATATGGGGGAGGCGTGAAGGAGCCGTGATAATGAAAAGCCCAGGAGCTGTGTGCTCTGCCCATCGAGGCCTCTGCTGCTGCCTGGCACCGCGGACCGGATCGAGAAAACCTACAACTAAATAAACGCGCTGATTTGATGTTGTGCAGTCACAAGCTCATGCACCAATAAGTCACGGAAGCTGAGCAGGTTTCGCTCACAATAGATTAGTCTTGAATTAAAATGCAACGTGCAGACTGCAGGCGATGGTTTATGGGAAAAGTATGCAGTCTTTCTTTTTCGTGATAGACTCTTTCACAAAACGCCATCTTGCAGTCACGGCTCGCTCACAGTGGGGGCCAGGGGGGTGGGGATAAATAAAATAAAAAACTTACCTTGTCTTCACTTGACCGGGTCCGCACCATCTCTGCTCTGGGGTCCCGTTGGCGCCTAGACTAATTAGTAATGGCTGCCAACTTGCCGAGACACAGTAGTAGCCAATCCTGATGCTGCTCTCTTTAGAGGGGAGCTGCTCTCTAAAGAGAGTAGCATCAGGATTGGGCTGAGCATTAAAAAAACGTCGTTCGTTTTTTCAGCACTGGGGTACGTTGCGTTAGGCAGGAAAACCCCTAATCCGTTGTTTTTTTTAAAGCCACATAGTTTACTAGTTGGAAAAGCCCTGCCGGGCAACACCACATGCGCAGTGAGTGCTCACTGTGCCGGCACAGAGTCAGTCCAGCGCCACCCAGTGTCAGACAGTGCATACTACTGTCCATGTCCATGACACACACACACTACGGCCGCAGGGCAATAATTATCGGGCAATTTATTCGAGCGGCGCGTTAATTTATAAAACTTTTATTAACGCGCCACTCTAATAAATTGCCTGATAATTATAGGTGGGGCAACGCCCAAACGCCCTAATGGTAAAACCGCCACTGCAGGCAGCCCTGAATGTGTCACATCTATGAAAATTAGAGGGGCCTAACAAATTCCCTTTCTGCCCAGGGCCCCGAGAATCCTAGAACAGGCCCCGCTGCACAAGCCAGTGATAAAATCTCTGCACCTCAGAGCCATCGGGGATTACTTAATAAGTGACACGCGCTGCATGCACTGTGCCTCTCGCTCACCAGATTTCTTTAGGCAACTTCCTTGACCTTGCCAGCACATTTACTCACCTCTGCCCTCACTGTACTCCGGAGTAAATTAAGACAGCCTGGAAATGCGGCAATTAAAGATCGCCGCACATCCAGGCTATCATTAATTTACATGCATCTGAAGAGGTATTCGCGCCCCCCTGGGAACCACCCCACGCCCCCCAGGGGGGCGCGCCCCACAGTTTGAAGACCTATGCTTTAAAGGGATGCCTCCTGTATAGTCAGCCTTCTCTGTCTATGTTTTCCCCTCTCTTCCAGACCAGAGGGTCTTTTTGTGTTAAGTGAATTCTTGGGGAGATCACCCACGCTGGTCTTTAAATCTCCTCCAGCCCTATGCTAGTGTATGAATAATAATCAATGTTTGCCTAGTCACAGAGGAACAGACTTCCCTGAACTGCTAAGCCTCAAGCTTTGACACTTGAGCACAAGATGTCCATTTTGTCTGTTTTTCATTTCTTAGGTTGAGCCAACCTGCTAGCATAGCTGTCTTGTTACAATAGACTTATTGTGGGTTTACCAAGAGCATACAGGGACTTACAGCCAAATCATTGCTTACAATTGGTTGGCATTATTGCCACTCACATTTGCTCAATGGCTTTCCTTGTCCATTCTGCCTTTGTCCCTTCCTTGGAGCATAGCCTCTTTTCATTTTTTCTGATAAGCTAGCTTCTATCCTGCCAACTATCACTTTTCGGGAACAGCTTTTTTTGGCTTATCACATGCTAGTGCATGTGTCTTCCAGTTCCCTTCCTCTTGCGCTTCTGCCTGTTGAAATACCCAAAGCCCAAGATTCCTGTCTTCCTCATGTGCTGCATGGTCTGTCTTGTGTGCATCTTTCCCTCGCCCAAGCCAACGCACTGTTCCACCTTCTCATAGGCATCTCAGAATGACTGGTCAGACAGGGACCAGGCCCCAGCATTGTGTGTTCTGGTCCCTCTTGTGTCCCACAACCACAGCTGGTAACTGTGCCAGGAGGTAACACAGAAAAAAACACAAACACATGCCAGTAACATTAATTTGTCAAACTATCTTTCATTTCCAAACAGTCTCCTTGTGTGTGTGTATATATATATATATATATATATATATATATATATATATATATATATATATATATATATATATATATATATATATATATATATATATATATATATATATATATATATTGATATTGATTACTGGCAGTTGCCAGTGGCTAATTATAGTCATGAAACATGTCGACCGCACTTGGACTGAGGGTTGAATGAGGCCTGACTACCCTAACTATCACGCCTCAGTACCCCTCACCTCTTCACGTTTTTTAATGAGGCAGTGAGCCATGCAATTAAAGGTTTCCCTCTTTGGACTCCACTGACCTGTTTTAACCTCACCCACGCTCACCTTTGCACTTTTCTAGGCCCCTCACACACATGCACCCACTGGCATAAGGAATAAAAGATCTCCGTAAAAGAGCGGCACTTTTGTGCTGCCCGACGGGCATTGCACCGCCAGCCTGCCGTTGGAGCAGGGTGCCAATGATGATACTGAACATTCATCGGGTGGGATGACATCAGCCATTCAACCTTTGGTATGTGTGAGGCACCCTAGATTCCGAAAAGGGATTACTTTACTCTCTGCTATGTCACACCCTGGAAGAGAAAGACCATTGTGAGTTTCTCTAGTTAATCTTGTTGGGGAACTTTGTACTTACTTTGTTGATTCTCTAATTATAGTCAGAACCAAGTTTCCATAGGAAAAGCATTTTTTTGACTTGGCTATAAGTTTGGTGTTTTTGGACCAATCTTCACGAAATTTTCCCGAAAAAAATTTCAAAGTAGGTTCTGTTTGCCATGGAAAGCTTGGGGATGATCCGTGTGGTGGGAACTGAGAAATTGGGGTGCAAAAAAAGGGTACATTTGTCATGTTAATTAACATAGGAACACGTTGTCGAACTTACAGCCCGAACCGCTGGACAGAATGACACCAAATTTGGCAGAAAGGTAGATGTTGTAAGGCAAATTGTACCTTTTGTTATTTGGTGGAAATCTGTCTTGTAGTTTTTGAGAATGAGATATATCTCTGGGTGCAGATATTTCATGGTGGTTTTGCAATGAATTGAGATTGCGCGCGCTAACAGGAATGCTCTGATTGGTTGGACGCAACATGAACAGAAAGTTGCAGCTGCCATGTTTTTGTCCGGTAACAGTTCCCGGGGCAGAACATTTTTGTGAAATCCCACATGAGGAGTCAGGGTGGAGATACTCTGACACAATGTTTGAGAAATGGGTGTTTTAGTACACAAGTTATGTGCCCAAAATAGTTTTTTTTCATTGCTTGTGATATTCATGACGACTTCACAATCGCCAACGCACCACCTCGTGTACCGTCACAAGGACATCATCACTATTGCAATGTCATTGCAATATATAAAAATATATATATTTGTATACACTCACCGGTCACTGTCACACACTCATGTATGCACTCACAAAGTCGCTCAGACGCTTATCCACCCATTCACATACCCACTCACTCACTTATACATTCAGTCATATACCCACTCAGATATTCATGCACATACTCCCATACCCATTCAGGCCTTCATACACCCACTTACAGACTCCCTAGGAGAGTGATGCACCCATATACAGACCCACTCAGAGACTCATCCACCTACTCAGAGACCCAGTCATAGACTCATGCGTACAGTCTCATACCCACTTAGAGACTCTTAAACCCCCTCATAAACCTACCTGGGCAAATATGTACCCACTCACAGACCCACACAGATACTCATGCACTGACTTACAGACTCACTCAAGGAGTCACGCAACCATATCCAGACCCAATCAGAGACTCAAGCAATCACTTACAGACCCACTCACACACTCATGTATGTACTCACAGACCCACTGAGATAATCCTACACTGACTTACAGATCCACTAAGACAGTCCTACACCCACACACACACCCAGACAGTCACTCCCACACTGAGTCACAGCTCCTTTCAGAGACTTATGCACTCAGTCATACATTCAGAGACTCACGCACCCACTCACGTACATACTCAGATGTACATGCACCCACTCACTCACCTAACCCAGTCAAAGCTCATGCATCTACTCTCAGACCCACCCAGACATTCACCTTCCCAGTGACAGACCCACTCAGGCACTGATGCATGCACCCATTACTCACTTACTCAGAGACTTATGCTCTCACTCACAGACTCTTTGAGAAACTCATACACCCACTCAGATCCACTCAGACACTCATGCATCTACTCCTGGACCCACTCATACAAAACACACCCATACAGGCACTCCTTCACCCCCTTACAGACCCACTTAGAGACTTATGCACACAGTTAGTTATACACTCAGAGACTCATGTACCCACACACAGTCGCACTCACAGACCCACTCACCTATTCAGACACCACTGATTTACACATTTATGTAGCGACTCACAGATCGAATCAGACAGTCATAGACTTACAAAGGCACTAAGGCACCTCCTCACAGAATGAGTGAGAGACTTACGCAACTAATCATAGACCCATTGTGACACTGATGCACCCACTCATAGATGTACTTAAGCAGTTACGCAATTCGTTACAGAAGTACTGATAGACTGATCGTCTCACAGATCCCCTCAAATACTTATACAGTGAAAGGAGAGACTTACATCATTAGTTTCAAATCCTACAGCCTTATTATGATGAAGGCTGTCGGATTTGAAACTGGCCGGTCGGGCCAACTGGCTTCCGAAGGGCTCAAGGAGCTTGTTGGCCAGTCGGAGGCCACTCATAATCCTCTATGTTCAGCGTTTATGCTGTGGGAATTATGATGTTGGTTTCCGGAAGGCTTTTCATGCAGTGCTTTCCTACATGAAAAGCCTGTCAGAAAGCAAGCAGGGCCCCCTTGCCACACAAACTCCTTTTGGAGGCCTGGGGGCACCTATGGTTCCCCCTGTTAATCCCTGCACCACGTGGCAGGCACCACAAGGTGCCTGCCAGAGGTGCGGGATTAACAAAAACACCCATTGGTCCATGGGAGCTTGTGCTACAGCCAGTTTATGGCCCCAGTACAAGCTCCGATAGAGAAATTGGAGTGTGCGACCTCACCGTGTGGTTGCATCCTAATAATGTGTCCGGGACCGCCGACCGTAATGAGGGCCTTAGCGATACAGTGGTGCATGCAGTCATAGACTACACTAAAAAAGGTATGCATTGTGTAATATAGATATTAAGGGAGATGTACATGCTATATATCGTTGTTTAGATAGTAATGTGTTTAGGGTGCTGATTATAATTCATCTTACAGTAATACGTTTTGAATGTGGTTGTAGATATTATATGTCTGCATTTGTTTTGTAATTTTGCAGCGTGATCACGATCTTAACAACAATGTCACAGATTAAAAAAATTCCCTAAAAATGATTTGACAAGAAAATTAACAAAATGTTTGCCTCTTACGTGGCTCTGATTTAAATAATGCCAATAAGTGTATTTTTCAATATGTGAATTACATTTGCTGATCACAGACTCTCCACAGTAAATGCAACAAAGTTGTGCCAACTCAAAAAATTCTTAAAAATAAAACCAGTTATTATTGTACTTTTAGATAAATATATACCAAATCAAAAAATGAGTGGGATATAATATAGATATAACATACAATATCTAATTATAAAAAGAAAATCCAAAAATCTTAGAGGCTCACTTAAAAAAATGGAAGTTACAATTAAGAAATAGAATTAAAAAAAAACTGAAATTCACTGGAAAAAATCAAAGGTTAAAGGGACGTTATAGTTAGGCTGATTTTTCACTCATACAAAACCAAAGAAATTCAGCAGTTATATTTAGCTGAGCTAACTATAACTCATGCCCGCAATGCACAACTGATGACCTCACATATTACATGACTCATGACATGGTCAGTGACATGTGGCACCCAAGGTAAAGAGACTGTTCTCGATAAATAAAGGTTTCAGATATTTTCTCTTCAAAATCGTAATTTCTGGACAGAGCAGCATGATGCTTTCAAGTTATGTTAAGTTTGCCCAGGGTTCAGCAGCACTTAAACAACATATTTGCCCCAGCCTCAATATATTATTGATTTTTCTGGGCACCCATTCTAAACTAAAATAATTCATGTTGTAAATTATATCAGGGACCATTGTCAATTGTCCTGAAATTCACAGGGCATATTTTATTTTGTACAAATGTTGCAAAGATGTTTTATTTTTCATTGATATAAATCTACTTCAAAAGACAGTAAGTTGCTCTCTGTTTAAGTGTCCTTTCATTAACTAATAATGACAATTCATTGGCAGTCTCTTCAAACTTAAATAACACTCCATAATTAAAACATAATCCACGAAAACATAGTTCTTTTCTGGTGGGCAAATATTAAGTAAGACCAATAAACAATCAATTAATCAAAATGGCTGTAACCACCTCGGGGCTTGGAGAGGACATGACTTCTTAATAGTCACAGGATCAGAACTTTCTGTAATTACAGGATGTGTTGAATATCTCACCCTTTGTTAAATTTCAGTAGGACAAACCTGCCGGAATTTAACCAGGAAAAATTGTATTTTATTTACTATTGCATGCAGAATTTGGTGCTCTAATCACCAAACTGTGTATATTAGTTCCCAAAAACATATGATAGATGGTATTTATTGCACCCAATAAATAATGAATCCCATGGCATCATTGTTTATTGGGTGAGATAAATATCACCGGCTTCATTCCGATAAGCTCTGAATCAGGACCATAAAGTTTAACTGAAGTGAGAAAAATAGTAAGTTGTATATTGTGCCCCTCATAAGTGAACTGTACAATTAGTAGTCATATATTTTGCAAGATGCAGTAAGAACACTTAGCTCCTCACAAGTGATCCTATCTCAGCAGAAAACCAGGCTACCATAAACCATGCACTTGGGTCTGACATGCCACAGCACCACACTAGGCCATCGATCCATATCCTTGTCATCATCTTCCCCCACCACTCTTCGCATGTGTCCTGCTTTTCAGAGAGCTCTCAGTCTTTCAAAGTTTTTAAGAGGAAAGTAAGGTGCTGCACCTACTGCACTCTTCCATTTAAATGCTTCAAACTGAGGCAGGTAAATTGTGATTTATGAATTAACCAAGTGTACAATTCTGGCCAGACACAGCATTTTTCATTCAGTTTTCATGAACAATCTACCATTCTTCAGCCACGGCTTTCCAAATGATAACTTTTAAGTGAATAAGAAATGTTGGTCAGACCCTTCAAATGTGTTCTGCCTGTATTTAAAAAGGACACATAACATGTCTTCTTCACTTATTCATCCACTGGTTGGTACCGTCCAGCTCAGTGCAAAGGGCAGAGGAGTATGGTCAGGAATAATACAGACACATTATTGACTTAGTAGATCTGCCCAACCTCACCCACGTCTTCAATAATGGGGCGTCCTTGTCCGTTACCTTATTTTTCACCAGGAGATTTGGATAACTGGAAGCAGATTCAGGGCAGTGGCCAATCAACTGTTTTTTCGCCTTTTTTTCAGAGAAAAATCTGGAGTTTGGGCACGTTCTGTGTGCAAAAAGTAATAACCCTATTCAGCATCCATTTTAACAAATTGTATTGTATTGCAATATTTCCATAGCGCTTACTACCTCTATATGGAGCGCTGAAACACGTGCTTGCATGGACAACAAGCTATGCCATATACGGTGTGTGGTTGGAAGGTTGTCTTTGTTTTTTTATCATTTGTAGGAAGTGTTTCCATGTCGTGTGTGATGACCACTACAGTGCGGTAATTGTGTTCTGGGACGCAGAGGTTAGCAGTGTGGTGGATGATGAGCTGTGAGACAGAGATGTTTAGTTTATGGTGTTCAGTAGGCTGACAGCTTTGCGCAGCTTTCAGGCCCATTTATATTGTATTTCTAATCATCACAGTCTACCAGTCTACTTAGCTGGTTCTGTACTGGCTTGTCCAGTCAGAAATTTTGTTTATATTATTGGTCTTTAGGTGGCATGTTTGGAGCAAGAAAAAAGTGGACAGATCTATTGGGATGGGCTTTGCTACGATCATCCAGGCGGGTGAGCAAGGCTGCTTTGGTCTCAGGGCAGGGGAGGAATGGTCTGCCAAAGTGCACAACGACTGTTTGGTCGGCCCTCTCGGGCTGCCAATACCAGTGATGCACACTTCCCTGTCTTAATGCAGGCTGCATTACAGCCTGCATGGAGAACAGGCCCACCTCCCTCGCTGAGCGCCATGCCCCATCGCTCAGACCAATCACAATGCTGCATTGAAGCATTGTGATTGGCTCAGGGGAGAGAGCCTGGCTGCCTGCTTCCTGTTCCAGTCGGAGGCAGGAGAGCAGGACCAGAGAAGTCGCGTGACCCGGCCTCGAGGTAAGTTTAGATTTAAAAAAAGATTATTTTGGCCCCACCTCCGCTCGACAACACCGCGACCCCACCACAGCAGCCTGCTCGCGAACCCTGCGCCTGCCCCCCACCCACGAGCCATGCCAGCCGCCGCTGATACAGAGTCCTTTGAACATTGTCACTGTAGCTATAGAGTACCAGTGGGGTGATTGCAAGATAGGAGTCATGCATTCTCTTGGGAGAAGGCAGAGAAGAGGTCTTATGGTAGCATCTTGGATGAGTTCTTTTTTGCATGTGATGAATCTGGGTGCACCAATGTACAGGCTGTTGGTAAAGAGGAGCTTTCAGATTACGATTGTGGGAATGGCTTGCAGTTTCAGTTAGTATCCGTTGTATGGGTAGAAGTTAAACAATGTTTTCATTGTGTAGAAGGCACTCGGTGACGTTGTTAACATGGCATGACGGATAGTCTGAAACCATGGTAATCCCTAGGTTTCTGACTTCTCTTTTTTATGGAGGGAGTCTTGAATTCCATGAACCTTATTGCAGTAAAATGGCATTTTTGCCATTGTTCACAAGTCATGATCTCTGTTTTTGCAGCGTTGATCTTTAGATGTGCATTCAATATCCATGTGTTTAAGGCGGGAAGGCAGTCATCAAGTTTTGAATTGTTTTTCTTCCTGGCCAATCATTTATAGAATGGATTGGGTATCATTTGCTTAGTTGTAACAGATGATTTTGAAAGATGTAATCCAGTTTAGCAATGGGATTAGCTAGATGTTGAATAACAGAGGAGATATGACACCACAGTGTTAGGCCTGAGGAACTGATGAGAAAAGTGGAGAGTAAACGACACTTTGACTGATCTGAGAAGAAGCAATCGATTTTAAAGTATTTTCACATACTCCAAGATGATGGAGTCTTTATAGTAGTGTGCGAAGGCAGACAGTGCTAAATGCAGCTGATAAATCCAGACGATAGGTCGGCCACTCTGTTCTTGTCCACTGTGAGTATTAGATTATCACAAATGGAAATGATGGCTGACTATCTGCGTGGTCTGAAGCTGGGTTTTGGTAAAAGATACAACCATAAATAAGTGCATACACATACTCACTTTTGTTGCATTACACTTGCTACCACAGTTGTTAAGTAGCATTGTTAGTTAACCCACTGGTACTTATTTAAACACACTTTGAAAGATGAAAAGCTTAATTGACTGCAATAATATTGAAACCCATAGCCTTCCAGTTGTCCAAAGAGTTCTATAGTAGGGAGATGAAGCCACTGTGCTCTTCTGCTCACTCCATCGGCTGTTAAGATATCTCAGTGAGATAACACACCATTTGCAGAGTTCTTAGTGTTTCCAGCAGCTAGCAGCTCTCACTTTCCAGCATTGGCAAAATAACTTAGGTGATTATTGGGTCTGTAGTAGAGCACTGGATGTAATCTGTAGGCATGATGTTTGAATCCATGTTAGAGAGAATAGTAGTTTAATGCGTTTGTTACAGAGTTTCAGGCATACCCCATATGTCACAATATCCAATGCAGTTAAAAAAGTAGTTCAATGGGTTATGTGCCTGCTGTCAAGAGCTGCATGTAAGGTGCAGGGCGTACATTTGAATCTAACTCGTGTTCATTCTTCCGTCGCCAATTATATGAATACCATTGATTTGTGTGTTAATTATATCTGTTATTGAGCTTCCAGATTAAAATTGTGCTGTGTCCTGTAAGTACAGTCATTATCAGTACACCTATTCACCTACATCCACATAAGTGAATTTCACCGAGTGTTAATTATTATTATTATATTCTTATATAGCGCCAGATTCGACCCCCGAAGGGGTATCTCCGCGCTTGTCTTGGGAACCAGTCCTGGTTTTTCCCTGTGAGATAGCTCCTACAGGGCATCCCCAAGGTGAAAGCCAGGCATCCCGCCGCGGGGGCCGTTGTGGAGATTAAGCAAGCTTAATGCCCAGAGTTGCAGAGTGTGAACCCATGATTAGGTCAGGCACCGAAGCGAGAATTATCAAGTCCATGGACATTTGAGCTCAAGACCCTGCCGCGTCGGGAATTGAACCCTGGTCCCGGGTCTGACCACTGCTTCAGGGTCTGCCTGCTCTAACCAGTGAGCCACACTTCTCCACAACAATTAAGGTGCATGTTATTTTTCATTCCTACCCTAAAACAAGATGCAGCGCATTGTTAGCAATTCCTTCTGCCTCTCCATGTTCCAATCACATTATGTTAATCCTAATGTGGAAAAGGGGTTGCCTTTTTAGTCAGGTTGAATTTATTTTATTGACCTATTATTACATAGCTCTTAACCACTTATGACTTGAAAGAGTGTATCAGAAGGGCGTGGCATTCCCTCTACTCTCGGCCAACACACTTAGCGGCCCAAAAGAAAACGTGCAAAAGCTGTTAACTGATTGTAAAGGTCGGTGATTACTAGGAGGGTTCAAGGCCATCTCTCTTTTAGTTCACTCCCTACTCCATTCTGAAAATCCCGGCAAACCATTTATTGGGAGAGAAGGGAAGACTGCTCTTTTTTGATCTCTGAGCTAACCCTTTTTAGATTCTTCCCTTATGCATTCCTCTTTTATCCTACTAAATCCACTCCTCAAATTAACAACTTATAATTCCCAATAATATTCCACCGCTGATCCATTTTGGGTTCCAGAATAGCGTGGAACTCACCGAAAAGCAGTTTAACGTCACGTCAGGGGTAGTAAGCGCTATATAAATACACTGAGAATTATAATTTGAGTGCCCTCGTTTCCAAACAGCTTTGTGAAGTCTACACGAGGAGCCAAGTTAGTGCTTGAAATGGAAATCTAAAAGTGTGAGCACTCACTATCGCACAGTATCAGGGGGCTTATTTACAAGCCCCTTGCGCCACTTTTGCGTCATATTTCCCATGTTAAAAGTGATGCAAAAGTGGCGCAAGGGGCTTGTAAATCTGCCCCCAGATTTCTACGGAGAAGGTCCGGTACTCTGCAATTCCAAACATTGCATTCCAGATAAGAAGTGCATGGACTCTCCCTTTCAAATGAAAGAAGTGCAGACAATCAGTACCTTCAAGTATTTGCCCATTTAAAGCACTGAGCCAAGTTAACGGAACAGGTAGATTGGTTGTCACCGATTTCTGAAATCTGGCTACATCAATGAACACCAAATTAGAATCTGAGAATGTTCACTGTGAGTTTGTGCCTAAAAAGTGCATAGCTACACAGAGCTTTAAGTAAAATGTAGTGTAAACATGCCTGGTTGTGGACAGTAATTACCTATTCAAATGATGGGTGTCCCAGCAGGAACGCTTACTGTGGCTTTGATGGTTGAAATATTAAAAAAGCCTTAATTCCCCCAATAAGTGTTGCATTTCAGAAACCATGCAGAAAAAAATAGGACAGTAAATGATAAATTCATATATTCATGTTGCTAAGAGGATGATAACAAAATTGAATTCTATAAAACAAAACATGTAGTTGTTTTGAATGTTAACACAAGTAGAAACACATCCTAAAATAAGACCTTTAAGAATAAGTTCTTAAAACTACTACATATTCTGAGAAAAACTATTCAATGTATTTCCAGACAGATCTGTGAAAAGTGTGATGCGCTGCCACGAGCTTTAGATTAAATTACATTAACAGCATATGTATATATAAACCTGAATTTGGCAGCACAACTGCAGAAAGCAAAAAATGCTGGGGTTCGACCGATTTTAGGCCTCAGGAAAGCAGCCACAATTCCTACAGTTTGAAGTCATTGCATTGTTTCCCTCTGTACCAGAATCACATGTAATGAATGCCTTGTGCTCTTATTATAAAAGCGTCAATGGACTGGAGCCAGAAATTTCATGGAAGGATTGCGCACTATGTTCCTAACATAAAGCTATCCTTATCTGCAGCACATCACCTCTTTAACCCGCCAGCAAGGGAAGTGGGAGCTTTAATCATATGGAGCAGAAGGTATGGAGATCACACACCTGCAACTTGGTGTAGAATACAAATGATATACATAAATTGAGATAAGTATATAATATACCCAAGCGAGTCATAGGTCAGCTCTTTTTAACTAACGGCATATAGAAAGTAGTTTGCTGGTTGAGTTGGTCCTTATTTGTGTGTTGTAAGCTGAATAGAGAACGTGAAGACGCAATTGTCTTTATAGGTTCTTTCCTTGGAATGTGGAATGATTTAGTTATCTTGAAAATAGCCATGTTTTCAACTGTCACCTGAACTGTATATGCTCCTGTACCAGGTGTGGCAGGCCCATTTGGGCGGAGGGGCCAGAACAGTGTCTACAAGGCTTAACAAAGGTCAGCCTGACCGACTCTGTTCACTTTCAGTTCAGGCAGTCAAGAGCCAGGCATGCATATTAAGCGCAGGCTCCTGGCTGCCTGAGCTGAACTTTCCTGGGCTGAGGCAGTCACAGCTCCTCTGGGTGTGATGTCCTCAGCTTAGCAAAAGTCCCCGAGGCCCAGGGCCGGACTGGTAAACAAAACCAGCCCTGGCAAAGTGCTCGGTCGGCCCCCTGCCCACTCCGGGGGGTTGGAAGTGCCGCCGAGCTCTTTGCCGGGGCCGGTTTTTGGCCGATTTTGTTACAGGGCCGATTTTGCAGCTATGCTGCAAAAACAGCCCTGTAACAAAAACGGCCCCCAGGCCCCAAAACCGGCCCTCACCCATGCGGTGCACCGGGGGATTGCCCGGCGCCCGCTACAGCCAGTCCGACCCTGCCGAGGCCCTCCCCTCAGTGAAGAGGGGTAGCGTCACTGATTGCCTCGAGTCTGGGCGCTTCAGTTTAAAGCCCTGAAGCACCCAGAGTCGAGTGTTAATCAGTGACACTTCATCACTCACAGAGTGGGTTGGAGTCAGTAGTCTCACTGTCCCCATCCCACTCTGTGATGATGTTGGGACTGCTGCCTGCCCTCATTGGCTGACCTTAGGTCAGCCAATGAGGGCAGGCAGCAGTCCCAAGCCTTCAAGAACCACTGAGGCAGTGCAGAGCTGGCTGCAGGTAAGTGTATGTTTTCTTTTCTTTTAAAATTTTTGGTGCATGCGTGTATGTATGAATGTTTGGGAAAGAGTGTTGTGAATAAACGTGTTTGTGTGTGTGTGCACACATGTGTGAATGCATGGTTGTGAGTGTTATGTGTATGTGTGCGTGTGTGCTTCCCATCCGCCCCCCCTCCAACCAAAACTTACCAGCTGCCCCTGTCCTGTACGTTTCGAATCTTATGTGGTAGAGAGTCCCAGAGCTTAGCAGCTTGTACTGAGACAGAGTGCCACCTATGTATTTCTTATTTTAAGGTGGTATGTTGATGAGTAGTGCAAGCCTAGAGCACAATGTCCGGTGTTTGCTGGTATTGCTTTAATTTAACTTGTAGGTGTAGTGGTCGGGTAACCCTAAAATCAGGACAGCCTCAAAAAGTGCTCTGTATTTTGACAATGGCATATAGAGATGGTTCACTCTAGTCAGGCCCTCATTATGAGCAGCCTCAGCAGTTACCGCCCACATCAGAATCATGAGAGCCGCAGTTACACTGCGGACCAATTAACTTTCACCACGGGTCAAAGTGCGAAATTATTGTGGGAATCGGATCTGGTGTTGCCAATTCCTCTGGTAAGTCCTGGTTACTTAGTCCAACTTGCAATGGGTCGGATATTCCCCATCCCTGAATTTACTGGTACACCTGGTATGAGTGACCCTGAGGGTAAGGATTATCAAGTGCATTTATCAGGCACTCATAATGAGGGCAATGGGCTCTCCTTACAGCTGGCCTGGAGTAGCATCCCCCAGTTGAATACCACTTTGTGCAACTACAAGTTTCCAGTGTCTCTGGAGCTAGAATTATCCGTTTCGCAAACTCTGGACCCGGTAATTCTAGTCCCTGAGACATCGAACTCGGAGACCTCTAAAGAGCATGTAGCTGCACTCAGGGCCAGCTTTAGCCCTAATGGCACCCAGTGCCACAATGTTTGTTGGCACCCCCTCCCAATGACCACCTCAGCCACAGATTCCCTCACTACCACCATTTGACAGTGTCCCTCATGTATCCATAACCTCTGTCTCTTAAGATTAATTTAGTTTTATAGCGCCACTCATACCAGTTTAAGGTGTCAGAACACTTTACATCACACACACATTGCAGAGTTAGAATTATACATGTGTAAATGAGTGTGTAGGAAATGTTACAGAAGACAGAGGCCTACAAAGTGTAGGAGTCACATGTCATCCATTCTGGTAGGCAGTATAGTTTGAGCCATTGGTCTGGAAAAATAAAAATTCAGAATAAAAAATGTAACACCATTGTTAGGGGTTGTCTTTAATAATAAAAAATGATTTCCACCGATTGCAGGGGAACATAGGAAGAGCCCTGAAAGAGGTTAAGGTTAGCTTTGACTTCTGGGGGACCCTGCCTCCATCGGTGGCGGGTAGAGTCGCCCTCCTAAAGATGGTGACACTCCCAAGACTGCTGTATTGTTATAGAGTGTTACCGGTCTGGATCCCACCACGAATGTTCAACCAACTCAAGTCGCTGGTGCTAGCATTCATCTAGGGGGCCAGTAGGCAGAGAGTAGCACTCATGACTATTATGAGACTGAGGGCAGAGGGAGGGTTGGCGGCTCTGTACTTTGAGAACTACTATATAGCAGCGCAAATGCAATGGCTCACAAAATGGGTGGCAGACAAACTTAGAGGGCAAGGAGAGCTGAGAGAGGAGACCCCAAACTTGAGGATTTTATCAAAAATACTACAGAGACTTCCTTGCCGAGACTGGGAACTCTCTGCAGACCTGAGGACAGCATGTAGATGCTGGAACAGGATCCTGAGAAGATCCAAGATTAAGCACCCCTATGCGCCAGAGATTTCGTTGATTATATGTGAGCCGTGTGGCTCCCACCTTGTCATTGCCAACTCTGGTTTGGATTTTGTAAGTGAGAGCAGTTTTACTGCTCTAGCTTCCAAAATCCAAACCAGATTGCTTTTCCACATGGGGAGCTGCATGTCAGCAACTCCCCGTGTGGAAAAGCAATGCCGTCTCCCGATGGAGGCAGGGAGCCGGCGGCACCGTGGGGGAATTGGGGTCCCCCCACAGTCTCCAAAAGATAGTGCCACCCCGGGTGATGGGGTCCCCGGGGCCAATAGAGGGGCCACGCAAATAAATATATGTGGCCATGCCCCGGGGGATGGGGACCCGGGTTTGGAATTGGCCACAGGAGGGGGCACACGCGGCACCCTTCCCGTTTGCATTAAAAAAAAAGTGGTTCCAGGGCCCAAAAAAGGAGAAAGAAGGGGGCCACACAGCCCCCCTTCTACATTTTTTTTTTTAAATAAAGACCGGCATCGTGCCAGAGGCCCGCCCCCTCCCAGCAACACTCTGCAAACGTGCCCTGTGGTGCGTTTTAAGTTAGGGAATTAATTCTCCTTCAATACTGGGGGTCCCTGGGGGCCAATTAGCTCACCGGGTACCTCCAGTAAGCGCCACAGGGCTGCCTTCCAGAAAGGTGGTCCAAGGCCACGCCCCATTTTACACCTCTCTGCAACACAGATCTGTGGAGCTTAGTGGAGGTACCTGGTTGTCTAGTTGGACCCCAGGGACCCTCAGGACTCAAGGGTATTTAATCCCCCAATTTACAACGCACCCTGTGGCGCGTCTTAAGTTGGGGGATTAATTCCCCTTCAATACTGAGGGTCCCTGAGGGCCAACTAGTCCACCAGGTACCTATTGTAAACGCCATAGGGCTGTGTTGCAGAGAGGTGCTCCAAAGCCACGCCTCTTTTTTACACCACTCTGCAAACGCGGATTCTGGTGCACTGCTGGTTGGGCGATGAGGTCCCCTTGTGTCCAGAGGACTTCAAGACACAAGTGGACTTCATCCTCTGAGCAGCCGTGCGCCAGAAGCTGCGTTTGCCGTGGCGTGTAAAAAGGGGCCTGGCCTCAGAACACATCTCTGAAACGCAGGTCTGTGGCACTTACTGGGTGTACCTGGTGGGCTACTTGGCCACCAGGGACCTTCAGGATTCAAAGGGACTTAATAGGGATGTCATAGTTAGAAATTAGCATGTAAAAAACAATTGAAATTCACTGAAAAAAACATAGGTTTCAGGTACGTTATAGTTAGAAATTAGCTTTTTAAAAACCTTATAAACTCACTGAAAAAAATAAAGGTTTCAGGGACGTTATAATTGGATGGGCATTTCACTCTTACAAAACCATAGAAATTCCACAGTTATAGTTAGTTCAGCTAACTATAACTCACGCACCCGGAATGCACTGCTCATGACGTCACATACTACATCATTCATGACATGGTCAGTGACATCACTGATGACATCTTAAATGACAACACTGATGACATCATCCACATGAAATTCTGATGCACCTCCTCACACTCTAATATAACCTTTGATACACCCACTGTAAAATACAGGCTACCATTTTCTAAATCATTGACACACCAATACAAGTTACTACATACACACTCACTGATTCCTAGGTCTACACACACATCCACTCATTCATCCATACAATCACTCATACATGCAGTCACTCATCAATACAACACTATCATATGCACACATACACCTATACAGACACTCACACACCGCCACTCATCCATGCAGTTGATCACACACCTAGTCAGTCATGCTAAGAATCAATCACACTCCCATTTACTCACCAATACAATCATACACACACCACCTCACTTATTCATACAAATACTAACGCATACTTACTCTCTTATATAATCAGTGATACAAGTACACACTCATCCATACAGCCAGTCTCAGAATAATTGACTATCATGTAGTCATTTATATACTTCAACTCTCACATACACTGTCTTTTACATATGTAGTTACTTGGACATGTACCACTGAGAGATCCATTCACTCATCAACACACCCATACACACACTCATACACCCATACAGCTGTTTCCACATGCACTCTTGAACCTATACACCCAGTGAATCAATCACTCACACATCTATGCACAGAGTCACACACCTCCCACCCACACACACACACACACTCAATCTCCCAAAAAAATACTTAGACAACCAATCAATAACCTATATAGACACTCATGTAGCTACTGACTAACCCATGCAGCAGCTTGCACAACAACAGACAGACTGATACAGACATTCACACAGTTTAGTCACTAATCCATGCATTCAGTAAGACACATTTATTCACTCACTTATACAGTCAGTAACGCACATACAAAATCCTCCATCCAGACATTTATACACCCAGTCATTCTTCAATACACCTTGGAATATATATATAAAACATATTTAAACTTTACAGAAATACACAGTCACTGGATGATGTTATCAGTGTTGTCATTTGAGGTGTCATCAGTGATGTCACTGACCATATCATGAATGATATAATATGTGACGTGCAAGGTATAGTGAGCTGAACTAACTATAATGGTGGAATTTCTATGGTTTTGTAAGAGTGAAATGACCACCTAACTATAACGTTCCTGAAACCTATGTTTTTTCAGTGAATATATATATATATATATATATATATATATATATATATATATATATATATATATATATATATGTATGTATGTATGTATGTATGTATATATATATATATATATATATATATATATATATATATATATATATATATATATATATATATATAAATATATATTACCTACTGGCGATAGCCAGTAGGTATATATAGTTAGGATTTTTTCTCTATGGAACTTTTGAAAATTCTATGTCTAATAACTTTGGCGTTTGTGGACGGAATTGGCTGAAATTTTCAGGAAAATGGCACATTTTGTTTCTAAGCAGCCCCTGAAAATTGGGGGGGGGGTCGTCAAGGGGGGGCCGAGAAAAAAGGGGGGTCCCAAAACGCGTTTTTCCCATTCATTTTTCCATAGGGCGGTTGGCCTCACTTTTAGCTCGAGCGGCTGAATGGATTTGCACGAAATTTGGCAAAATTGTAGGGACTGTTAGCCCGATGAGCCTTTGCTAGGTCTCAATATATGTGCTTCAGTGGATTTTGAGAAATTAACGTTTAAAATAAGATATATATCTGTAACAGCGCTCCGGGCAGCGCTCCGGTTCGCGTACTTTTCGCGTAACGGAACTTTGCGATGCGAAGCTGATTGGCTCTCCGGTGTCTGTCAACATTCTAAACAGTCCGGAGCGGCCGCCATCTTGTCTCTCGGTAGGATCGAGAGACAAGAGGAGGCCAAAACAAACGGGGAAATGAAGGAAAGGGGGCAAGGTAGACCCCTTCTGACCCCCTAGGATTGATGAGGGCGATATTATAAAGCCACGCGGGCCCCCAAAAAAAAGAAATCCGATTTTTTCGCCGTAGTGACGCGTCTTGGTACGCGAACCGGGCAGCTAACCGGGAAGCTAACCGGCAGTGTAACGGGAGTCTGAGGAGAAGCTGATTGGCTGTTATCATTGTAAACAGTCTGGAGCGGCCGCCATCTTGTCTCTCTGTGGGATCGAGAGACAAGAGGTGGAAAAAAAAAAGGTGTAAATGAATGAAAGGGGTAAGGCAGACCCCTCCTGAACCCCTAGGATTGATGAGGGGGCTATTAAAGTTCCCTGCGGGGCAAAAGAAAAAAAAATTGCGATTTTTCGCGGTAAAGGTGCTTCCTGGTACGTTAACCGGGCAGCTAACCGGCAGCGTAACGGGAGTCCGACATATTGTTTTTTTTGAACGTTTGTGATATGTGCACGTGTGGATTTTGTCTAATTAAGGTTAAAAAAAATATATATCTTTAAGCGTGTTCTGGCGCGCTTACGTTTTGGGTTTGGTTTGCGCTGCAGAGACGATACGTCACGGTTATGCGATGCATCATGAGGCGTCTCACGGGCTACGTGATACGTCACTTAATAAAGAATATATTTTACAGCTATAGATATTAGCTTTTAAAAAACCAATGAAATTCACAGAAAAAACCATAGGTTATAGACCATATATAGTTAGGAATTTGCATTTACAAAACCTTGAAAATTCAATGAAAAAACCATAGGTTATATACCATGTATAGTTAGGGATTAGCATTTAAAAAACCTTATTTTATTTGCACAAAACCATTGAAATTCCATATATAGTCACTGATGACATCTCAAATGACATCACTGATGACATCACTGATGACATCTCAAATGACATCACTGATGACATCACTGACATCTCATTTGACATTACTGATTACATCACTGATGATATCATTTATGTGATAATACATCTTCAGACTCTAATATAACCTTAGATACACTCAGTGTAAACAGGCACTCACAGACTGTCACACATCCATGGAGTTACTCACACACCTAGTCAGTCATGCAAAGAATCAATCACATCTCCATTTCCTCAACTATACAGTTATACACACCTTACTTATTCAAACATATACTAACACATATTTACTCTCTTATACAATCCTTGATACAAGTTCCCAATGATTCATACAGCCACTCTCACATTCACTGGCTCTTATGTTCAGTTATTTATATATGTCAACTCTCACATGGAGTGTGTTTTACATATGTACTTACTTTGACATGTAGCACTGAGATATCCATTCACTCACCAATATACTCATGCACACAGTCAACTGTCCATACAGCTGTTTCTACATGCACTTTTGAACCCATACACCTAGGGAATCAACTGCTCACACATCTATACACAGACATATTTTAACTTTACAGAAACATACAGTCACTGGGTGTTGTCATCAGTGATGTCATCAGTGATGTCATTTGAGATGTCATCAGTGATGTCATCAGTGATGTCACTGACCATGTCATGAATGATGTAATATGTGACATCATTAGCAGTGGATTGCGGGTCCGCGATATATAGTTAGTGCAACTAACTATATATGGAATTTCAATGGTTTTGTGCAAATAAAATAAGGTTTTTTAAATGATAATCCCTAACTATATATGGTCTATAACCTATGGTTTTTTCATTGAATTTTCAAGGTTTTGTAAATGCAAATTCCTAACTATATATGGTCTATAACCTATGGTTTTTTCTGTGAATATATATATATATATATATATATATATATATATATATATATATATATATATATATATATATATATATATATATATATATATATATATATGATTTTAAATGTTCAAGCCATTTAGTTAATTGAACATTTAAAATCATATATGTGTGTGTGTGTATATATATATGCATGTATATTCATATATATGATTTTAAATATTCAACTACTTTAATTAAATTAACATTAGTTCAAATGGATGTGATTCAAATTGTCCCTTCAAATGATTTATATGAGAGTGTGTTGCAGTGGCAGCGGCTGGCCTTGTGTGGTGCTTGACATACCCCAGGTCTGGGCTGGAATACATTTATACCTGTATCTACACCTCTAGGGCTGTAGTAACTTTAAAAGTGCATTTTGTGAATTGGAATTGTCTTATTCATTTGTTGGTGTGTGTTAGCATGTCCCTCCCAAATCCCTCCGTACATGTACATAACTCCTCTCATTTAGTAACAAGTATTATCGACTTTTCAGCCACACCCCCATGTCCCACCCACATATTGTATAAAAATGTATACCTATGTTTGTGGAGCTCTTCGCCACCTTTGAGGAGGTCCCCACACAGAAATGATAGGAGAGGTGGAGGTCTCCATCCATAGGCTAGTGAATTGTATTTGCAGTACATAAATAGTAGTACTGTACTGCTACTTCACATACTACAAAATGTAGCTTGTGATTCTAGTCTGCTGGCTGGTACTCCACTTTTGATTTTTAGATCCCATACAGCTTTATCAATAATGGTGGCCTTGGAGGATATTTGGTCTTGCAAATGGTCCAACGTTGATGCAGTATTTGTAAAAAAAAAATGTTTACAAGAATACTGGTTTGCTAATGTATCTTTTTTTTAAAAAAAATCTAAAAAAAGATTGGTTTGGGGGTTCGCTGGAAGTTTTCAGCGCATGTCAGGTTTGACTAGGTTATCAAAATCTTTTTTTTTAATGGGGCACTTTCCTTAAATCAAAGTGGATTGCACAGTGTCGTGGTGTTATGACCATCCTTAGGCCATTTTGAATAATTGCAATTTGGCAATGGCTTATTAAGGTTGTTTAACAAGGAATCTTTATCAAAACCTTCACAGATACATGGTGGTGTCCTGACTAACAAGTCTGAATAGCCCTGGTCAAGAATTACATTATTCAAAATAGGGTAAACATGCTAATTGTTATGTGACCTATGTAAAAGGTGTGTTTTAAATTAACTCTTGTCTATGTACAGTGTTTTTTGTGGTATCATATTTGATTTAGGATGAGGGGCACAGGTTGGCATCACATTAGGCTTATTAAATGTGAGGTATGTTTTTTAGCAAATTGCTTGGGCTTATCCCATTGAGGTTGTTGAGTGATGCAGAGAGGTTTCTGGTGGTATCCATCTCAATGCAAAGAAGGCTGTTGGCTCAAAATATGTGAGTCTGGTTGCGAAAGACCAATTGATAGCCTACAGTGGAATTAGAGAGCAGCCATTGCTTATTATTGATTGGGTTTGTTGTCACCCTCACTTGCTTGTTTTTTTTGTTGGCTTGTGGGGGGATTTCCTTCCTCTTCTTGTGTTTGCCCTTCCCCAGGAGCATAGCCTGTTTCCTTCCACTGAATACTTTTCAGGTGCTACCTTCCTTTTTTTAGTGAAGAACTTCATAGGAGCGCATGTGTTTCCAGATTCCACCCTTGTGTACTTCTCTACCCCCTCCACAGCACTGAGTTTTGCTCTCTCTTTTCCATGTGCTCAGCCCCAACTCCCTCCGTGTTAGGTTAACAAGTGCTTTAGCCACCCCGCATTGCATTCTCACTCATGTGCTCCTCCCTCAAGTACTACTTCCCCTTCACATCCATCCACTGCCTGTTGCTGGCCACTCACATCTACTGGCTCCCAATTACTGCGCAGTCCCACACACCACCCTACCACTGCCTGTTTCTGCCGCCATCCACCCTTCTGCTACCTGTAGAAGCCCCCTTCCTGCACCTGCAGTACTTTTTAGGTCAAGTTTACTCGAACCTATTACTGCTAAACTAGAAAATTCCTAACAGGCGGATTTCAAACAGTTCACGAGAATAGAATCACGTGACAAGCTCCTCATGCACGAGCTTGCCCGAGCCTTCCCCCTGCCAGCAGCATTTCTCCTGCACTCGGCCCACCTTCCTCCCTCTCTCTCCATATGGTGCGCTCTGCCTCAGGCCAGCATCTCTCCTCACCTAATTACGGCCGGCACATCAAAGGCTGCTGCTCCCTATGCGTCTCGTCACCCTTCCTCCATTGTTTTCACTTCCCGAGATTTGACGTGGGGATGGATGAAAGCGCTTTCTGGGATATCTTAGGCCTGTAGTGTTGCCTTAGAGCACCCGGAGGAGTCTCACTAACTTCTCTGGACATTTACTAGAAATCATCACTTAATATAACCCCGGAGGGCTGAGTGTTTCTCTCCCGCTGCTCCCTGAAGAGTTACCCGAAAAAACAGCTTATATTTGGGTCATGCAACAAAACTCGTATTTCATCGCCCATCACAAATTAACCGCGGTCCAATCCAACACATGTAAACACCTGACCCATTTAAAATCCCCTTTCCAACATGCTCTCCCGCTGCATAAATAAGGAACGCGCTTGCACAAATTCAACTCGGCGTGAAATGAAGGACTGGGCTCCCGAAGCAGCAGCTCCCCCAGGCACTTTTGGTCTGTAGTGGCACGCGCTTACGACATTAACTGCAAAGCACAAAAATAAATCACCATAAAAACTCAATGAAATATGTCAATTTCTTCCAGAGTAACCGAGATATTATCTTGCAGCTGGCGCTTTTCTGCTCGAAGGCAGCATAGAACAGCTCCAACTGCCGGCCTGACTCCACAGACCACCACGGAAGACATTTTAAGGAAACTGTGCGTCGAATAGATGGATTGCTGAATCTATATGGTTCGCTATAGAGGAATCAATGTTCTGCCTCTGAGTTAATTAATGTATTATTGAGAAAGTGCAGGTGTTCCTATGGCAGCAGAAAATGACGCACTCAAGGAAAGTGCCAATAAATTAGATTTCATGCAAAGAGTAGAGTACAGCTAATTCCCGCCATGCTGCGAGTCATGACAAGCGCTTCCCTCCCTTGTGGGGGTTAGCAGGAGGGAGTGGGGCGGGAGGTGAGGACGTGACTGCTCAAGTACTTTCCTAAAGATTGAAAGTCGAGAGTGCCGTGCGCAAACAATAGTACAAAAGGTTGATTCCAGCACTGCAGTGTGAATGCACCCAGATTAGTACTCAGTGGTGCAGAATAATTCAAACTATCTTTCAATCACTTGTTTGCTGTCAAGGGGTTTGCTTGTGTTTTAATTCTTTAGTTGTCTGGGCTGGACTGTCGTTTTTACGTGGTCCCAAGACTGATTTGCGCACCGGTGCAGAGGCGGTTCTAGAATTTTTGGGGCCACAGGCAGAAAGGAGAGTCTCCTCTCTAATTCGCATGCACTGTGAGACATTCAGGGGTGTTTTAATCTATAGATGACCTTGCTCCTGTAGCTGTGTTATGCCACCAAAAATATTCACTGCGCCAAGACCTCAGATTCACAAAAAGGTTTTACTGACGCACCACTATTCTGCCAGCACATATGGACAACTCACAAGTGCACCCAGGACCCTAGGTTATGCATTTATAACCAGTTTCCCTTCTAATGGATCATTAACATGGGAACCACATTGCCCAGAAGTACAGTAGATTGCATCCTTACTGCTTATGCAATCAGTCACAACATGAGCGGGAGGCAGCACTACAATTCCCAACCTACCACCCCACTTGACTCTGTAAACCAAGCACTAGTCTTGCAGATTTCAGTGGTTAGTTTCTGGTATCCCCCCGTGCATATCGCGCACCACCATTTGTCTGCCTAGCCCTAGGCATCAGTCTTCAAAGGCTGCAGCTCCCCCGCCTCCCCCCCCCTGCCACAGCAATGCCGAGAGCTTTTTTTTTTTTTAATTACGAGCAGAAAAGTCCCAGCAATTGCTCAGTTTTTCACAGTACTTGCACCACTGCCGAATACACCATGACTTCCCAGACTTGCACGCAGAAGACAGCATTATACTGGCCTGGGTTCTCATCAAGTATTTTACCAGAAAAGTCCCAGCAATGGCTCAGTTTTTCACCCTACTCGTCTCCTCTGTGCACAACCCTCACCCACCCTCAAACACCCTCACTCACCCACACACCCTCACTCACCTTCACACCCTCACCCACCCTTAAACATCCCACTCTCACAGACCCTCACACCCCCTCAACCTCACACCCCCTCAACCTCACACCCCTTACCCTCACACCCCCTCACCCTCACACCCCCTCACTTACCCTCACACCCCCTCACTTACCCTCACACACCCTCACTTACCCGCACACACCCTCACTTACCCTCACACACCATCACACACCATCACACACCCTCTCACCCTCTCACCCTCACACCCCCTCACCTCACCCTATCACCCACACACACCCTCACATCCTCACTCACCCTCACACCTCACCCCCTCACCCTCACACACCTACAACTCCACCCTACAACTCAACCCTACAACTTAACCCTACAAATACAACATCCAAATCCACCCTACAAAACCAACCTCCAACTACAACTCCAGCCTCCAAATCCACCCTACAAATCCAACCTCCAACTACAACTCCAGCCTCCAAATCCACCCTCCAAATCCACACGCAAGACAACTACAGAACCCAAGTCCACCCTCAAAATCAAACTCCATCCTCCAACTCCACCCTCCAACTCCACCCTCCAAATACACCCTCCAACTACAACATCCAAATCCACCCTACAAATCCAACCTCCAACTACAACTCCAGCCTCTAAATCCACCCTACAAATCCAACCTCCAACTACAACTCCAGCCTCCAAATCCACCCTCCAAATTCACACGCAAGACAACTACAGAACCCAAGTCCACCCTCAAAATCAAACTCCACCCTCCAACTCCACCCTCCAACTCCACCCTCCCACTCCACCCTCCTACTCCACCCTCCTACTCCACCCTCCTACTCAACGCTCCAACTAAACGCTCTAACTCAACGCTCCAACTCAACGCTCCAACTCAACGCTCCAACTCCACATTCCAACTCCACATTCCAACTCCACATTCCAACTCCACATTCCAGCTCCACATTCCAACTCCACATTCCAACGCCACCCTCCAACTCCACCCTCCAACTCCAACCTCCAACTCCAACCTCCAACTCCAACCTCCAACTCCAACCTCACCCCTCAATGCCACTTCACCAATCAATGCCACAACACCACTTAATGCCACAGCACCACTCAATGCCACAGCACCCCACAACGCAACAGCACCACTCAACGCCACAGCACCACTCAACGCCACAGCACCACTCAACACCACAGCACCACTCAACGCCACAGCACCACTCAACGCCACAGCACCACTCAACACCTCAGCACCACTCAACACCACCGCATCACTCAACGCCACCGCATCACTCAACGCCACTCAACGCCACAGCAACACTCAACGCTACAGCACCACTCAACGCAACAGCACCACTTAATGCCACAGCATCACTTAGCACCACTGAAGGCCACAGCATCACTCAGCACCACTGAAGGCCACAGCATCACTCAGCACCACTGAAGGCCACAGCATCACTGAACGCCACAGCATCACACTTTGCAACCAATCAACAACAACTGGTTCTAATATGTTCTCTCAATGTTTTAAGCTTTATTAGAAATGTTACAAAATAATGTTAATATTTCACTTCTGTTCTTGGATTATCATCACAGTAAAATACACCGAACATAATCTTCCCATAAGTTATTTACAAAAGTTTAAGCTATTGCCATTATACATTACAATAACTTTTATTTAAGTATTAATTATTAAAACAAATAAAAGCCATTGTTATTTGTAATATTAATACTTCAAAGTCATGTAAATACAACACATATTGCATTAGAATGCTATAGGTGTCACGTTTGCAAAAGTTAAAAATATTGGCATTGTAAATGACAAAGCTAGTAATTTCCCTACTTTCAATACCAACACATAAATAAAATATTTGTCATTTGCAATGCCAATACCTCAAACTTTCCTAATGCGAGAACTATTGCATTGCAAATGCTTGTTTTAAATGTATCTATTTGTTAATTTATTTTGAAGATCAGACTGGAAATTGCTACTGGTCCATCTGCCTTAAAACACTTTTGCAATACTTCTATTTCTTTTTATTTACCGATCTATCTTGGATCAGTAACCAAAAAAAGTCACCCATGTCATTCTGTAGCTGTGCACGGTAGAACATCATCACACCTTTATTTTTTTAGGTCTCGGCCTGCTTAGGCTGCGCTTGCGCATGCTCGCCGGCGAGATCTTATGTTTCTCAGTGTGGGGCTTGAACCCGCCCCTCTTCTCCATTGGCTGGCTTCCTAAACGGAGGCCAGCCATTGGAGGAGAGGGGCGTCTGTCCATTTAAGCCCGGTCTTTTGGGGATTTGGGGATGTTTTTTAGTTTCTTTCTCTCCTCTTCCATTGTCTGGAATTTTACATTCCAGCCAATGGGAAGAGGAGAGAAAGAAAAACACGCCCCCAAATACGAAAATTACGGGGCGTTCCTCCGAGGCATTTCTTCTTGACCTTGGAGAAAGATGGTTGGTCCACTATCCAACCCTGGAAGCGCCCGGCGCTTGAAGTCAGGAGAAAGAGGCGAAATATGCAAAGTAGGAATGAACCCTGCAGCTTTGCTGGTACCAGATGGCACTGTTGAGTCCAAACATCCACCGACCCTAGACACCTCAACACAAATACACAACTCATGTGCAGCCCTTCCACCCATGCAGTACTGGCGATGCACCCCGTGCTCATGCACACCCTCACTCTATTAGCGTAGTAGGGACATTCACAGACTACACCCTTCACCATCCTGGTCTGTGGCTTCTAATTCCACCCACACCGAACAGATATGCTTCAACCCTTCGTACCCTCGCCACGGGATCAGTAACCCTTCCCACTGCCGCCTCCTTCAAACACACCCAAGAGCCCCCCCCCCCATCTCTCAAACGTCCGCACCTTCCAGCAGCCTTTGAATGATGGAGTCTATATTCAGCTTGTCGCTCTCGCCCATGGCTTCCGTACCCCAGAGCGTTTCCGATTCCTTCTATGTGCCGCCGGCTCTGTTGTAAACAATCACCTGCAGCACTTACCGCGCGGCCTTTGCAACCATGTATTTTGTGATTGGAACTGGGTGGCGCCGTTAGTGATTGGTCGAGTGTATAAAGAGGCGGGTTCCTTTTGAACTACAACTGTCTTGATTGGGTGCCCGAATACTTCGAAACAACCCACTGTACTTGGGAAAGGAACTCCTTCACACGCGATACCTTTATGAGCATGTCGAAAAGGGACAGGACAAGGACACTGAAGAAAGATGCAGGAAGTTCAGGCTTATAGATAGATACAACCATTGGCAAAGCCACCAGGTCTCTCTTACGTGAGGTTTTTGGATGTGGAATGTTTTTAAAACATTGTAGGAGCAGCGGTGTAACATTGCTTAATGCCAAGAAAAAAGCGCTATGACGCTGCCAGTATTAACTGGCTCACGTTTTTTGTTGTTATTTTTTTTTATTCGAGCCTGGGCTGTGCGGCTCTGCTATGGATGCTGTATTGAAGTATAGACTTTAAGCCCCGCCCACTCTCCACCCATATTTGTCATAGCCCTTGGTGAAGGCTGGCTTCTGATTCGCTAATAGACTTGTTAGTGCTCAGGAGAGAACAGCGCGAGATTGGCAGGCGCACACGGCTGGGCCTTCTCGGCCGCCTTAATTAGCGCCATTAATTATTTTATTTAATTGTGTCCCTGATTATTCGTCCGTGACCAGGGCATGAGAGCCACCGTGCACGGCCAGGCCATTTAAATCGAAGTCTGACTCCGAGATCGCTTACCAAAATGTGCAGTATTATCCGCAATCTATTCATCCGGTCCTCCCCACCACCCCTGCACAACACGCAGTGGGCGACACAACAGTCGCCAAATAAATGAGCAAAGCATCAGCAAAGCCAATCGTTCTGTGTGTGGGGGGTTCTGTGTGTGTGTGTGTCTGGGGCTCTGTGTGTGTGGGGGGCTCTGTGTGTGGGGGGGCTCTGTGTGTGTGGGGGGGGGCTCTGTGTGTGGGGGGGCTCTGTGTGTGTGTGTGTGGCTCTGGGTGTGGCTCTGTGTTTGTGTGGCTCTGTGTGTAGGTCTCTGTGTGTGTGGCTCTGTGTGTGTGGGGCTCTGTGTGTGTGCGGGGCTCTGTGTGTGTGCGGGGCTCTATGTGTGTGGTTCTGTGTGTGTGTGGCTTTGTGTGTGTGGGTGCAAATGCAATAGGTCTCGCATTTGCGAGAGATTCAGCTATTACTCTCTACTACACTCTAATGCTTACCTATTGCCATTGCAAATTACAATACCATATATTTATCGGTTTTAAAAAAAACAATAAATCAAAAAAATGACATTTGCAATGCCAATAGCTCTAACTTCAACAAAGACAAGACCATTGCATTGTAAACGCTTGTTTTTAGCTTTCAGCCATGCTGCACAGGATCTTACTGATGCAGTACAGCATGGCTTTAAGGCATTGGCAAAACCAATACGTCCTAAAGGCAAAATCTTTTGACTTTGCCAATGCTGTTTTGTAAGTGAAGAAGGCAAAATAGCGTGGCTTAGAAAGACACTAAAACTGAAAGCAAGTCTTTGAAAACTGTTGACTAAAGTTATTTTTTAAAATAAATACGCTCATCTGATAATATGTACTTGTGATAAGCATCTGCTGTGGCAATAATATTTCTATGATTTCTTTTTAAAAATGTTTGATTTCTTTTGATTCTAATGCTAAAAGATGCAAGCAGGGGAGTCAAGACTCTGCGACATCCTCCCAACTTTTCTCTAGAACAGAAGAGCATTGTTCTAGATGAATTTGGGTTGCTTTCAAAACACCAGCCACCTCTGAAAGACCAGTATTTCTTAAAGTGACACCAGCTTGACTGGAAACCTTTGAAGTCAGTCCAATATTGTTTCTCTCTGCTCTGTAAAAACTACCTTTTCCTGCATCAAGGCAAGGTGTGAGGGAAGGCCAGCTATCTCGATATGATCTACTATTCTTTGTATGGGCTCTGCTTTGAATCCTCCTCCCACCTTTTAATAAAAGCAAAAGACGTTTTATAGCTGTTGCATAGTTGGCAGCAATCTGTGACTAAAAAACATGATTATTTTCATGTTCCAAAACCATTTGTTAGCATGATGATGACGTCCCCAGAAATGACATCATAGAACCTTCAACCAGAGGATGAGATTGCAGAATTTCAGTTTGTATCCACTTGGAACTTAGTTCAGGGGAAAGTACTATGTGGCACTGATCTAAACCTGATTGAATCATAAAATGCCATTTTTAGGTCTCGTCTGAGCCAGCGCATGCGCTGCTCTGCGAGACATTTAGTAACTGGGTTTTAAAGTGCTACCAGAGGCTTTTGCTGGCCTCAGGCGTGCGGCCACACGTGCGTGAACGTGCACAGCTGCCATCTGGCTTTCTGTAATGGCCTTACAGCATTTGAAAAATGCTCCTCCACCCCTTTGCTCTCTGCTCTCGCTATCACTACCACCTTCCTTCTTCCCCTCCCTCTTCGTCACCTTTATTTGCCTCTTCTATCGCTTTTATTGAACATTCAGAATCTGTTTTTTGGTTTTGGTACCGACAGCCTTTCTGAACCCGATCAGAATTTGCAGTTAGTGTAAATAATACCATCTCCTAGTGAATAACACACGAATACCATCTCCCCGGATTTTCTTCCTGTTTGGAGCTACTTGAAAAACAGACAGCCAACCAGAGTGAGTTCATGCTGACTGTCCAGCTACTGGGCAGTTCAGCCAAACCTACTCTTGTGTACACTGGAAGGTGTACCATCATGTGTAGCCTGTGGTTAGTTGTATGCGTTTGTTATTCAAGAGTATGGACCGCCTAGGTTAGGACAGCGCAACATGCCTGTTTCTTGTTCTTTTTTTTTATTCAGAGATTCAATTATATTAATTGCAGAAATAAGGTGTTCGTCATTTTCCATTTTGCACTCAAGGTCTTTAAATGCACGAAACTAGAGCCTGTTTGTGTGAGGCATCGCTCATTTCATGCTGCCCAGCCCATCGCTTACACACACTCCCCTTTAATGCCCAATCTGAAGATCAGCCAACATTTTGGTAACTCTTCACAACCTCAACTCCAGTGTCATTTCACTTCCAGCACACGTTTGTTTTTAGCAAATGCCATAAGGTTCGGATTGCTGGTGTTTATATTCAGGTGATTATGTATCCTGACATCCT
Organism: Lissotriton vulgaris; assembly: GCF_964263255.1. NCBI lineage: Eukaryota > Metazoa > Chordata > Amphibia > Caudata > Salamandridae > Lissotriton > Lissotriton vulgaris. The sequence continues at coordinate 883,592,432 of NC_141699.1, read as the reverse complement.
TTAGGGCAGTTAAAATACATCGGAACCGAGCCGGGCTAGTGTTCTGCCCCGTGGGATAAGATCTTCGCATGGGTATTTATAGCGCCTACTACCACTGACGAGGCGCTGAGGTGTTTAGAGCAGATATTTTCGGGGAAAATTGTGAACTGAACGAAAATATGCGAAGCAATCTGAGAAACATTTGAATAACATCTTATTTGAATACATTCAATGTGGTAATATTATGAGAAAATAAACTTTATTTACAATTTGACTTCGAACCGCGGTATAACTATGGAATTGTTGCAAAATGTTTACGATGCTATTGTCAAGGTGTAGATAATTCAGGTTCCGAGAAAGTAACTCACGCTCATCTTTATAAAAAATATTTGCGAATTCAATATTTCAGAAAATTCAAATGAGCTTATAACTGTTTATTATTGAAGACACAGTTCGAATACTAAGTACTTTGTCATTTATGTATTAAACATTGGTATAAAAGAGGAATAAAAGAGGAAACACAGCAAACTCAGCTACCTAACGTCTGCGAGTGTATGACCACCTGTTGAGTGCCAGTGTTTTTTTTGCTCGGTGTTTGTGAAAAACGGTAATTGCAGTGGCAACCTCGGAGCACAAACTTTGGTTCAAATTATCATTAGCTTGCTTGCACATTAAGTTGTCTTGTAGTTTTAGTCTGATTATTTCAGTTCGGGATATGTGATAAGAGTCGCTGTCATCGAGATTCTTGTTTTCATGCCCTTCAGACAATGTATATGAACTTAACACAGACAAACGTCTAGGTACAAATTACAAATAGGAGCTTTGTTGTAATTACAGTTGTATATGAACATTGGAGCAGCAGCAATTAAACCCGTAACTGATAGTTTTTACACGGTTCGAACACACGACGGAACTCTCAGCATCATTGATGATGTAATGATTACAACACTTCACAAATAGTTTTAAATTGTTTTAACCCCTGTGTATAACTGCATTTGTGACTTCGACGAGTTTTGGCACACACTGTGACTTGCAGTATCTGAAGGAAAAGGATTCATTGCTGCTACATAACAGAATGGATGGATAATATTTGTGTAAAACTTTAGCTAGCATATTAGCCTACTAGTCACATTTAACTCTGTAAACCATATGCTTTGTTACTCTACTGGGTAGCTGTATAATACAGCAGCTGGCTATTACTTTGCCTCCGTGCGTTTTCTGGAAACATTTGACTACTTACGATTCTCTAGAGCAGGTTCTCTGTCAGGCATTTGTTCCTGAACCACACTGGTGTGGTTGTGTGTTTTGAAAGGCGTGTGTTATTTTTAAAGAGGTATTTCCTGAAGGGCCGAGAGACGAGTGGGTCTTACAAAACATGTATTTGTAAAGAGCACAAATCAACCCTTGGGGCTTTTTGGCGCAGGCTACACGTGTATTGTTATCCATCTCAGTGGTACTAATGTTATCGACCTCTGAAGGATGTAAGGCTGAGTGGGCCTTCGAGAATAAAATCTGTGATCATGAGCAGTTCAGCAAACCAGCAGACCTAATTAGACCATCCATTCTAGTCTGTCTGATGAGTGTACAGTTTATCGTTTTTTCATGGTAGTTTGCAGTAACACTTTGGGTCTTGAGCCACGCCGCCTAACCTGTTTCAGGTCTGGTAGTGTTGCAGCTTAGGAGTAAATATCTTGTGCCCTTACAAACAACCTGTGACTGTATGTCAACCTTCCTAGTTCAATGTGTGTGGGTCTTCTGGGGAGTAATATGTCCGATCAAGGTACAAACGGAAATATTCCATCTATGGTACTTGTTTCTCAGTCACTTGGAGAAAGCCTGTCCCTTTCTTGCACTGTTTCTGCTGCTCATGGGTGCAACCTCCCTGTGTGGGTATTGCTGATGTTTCCCCGCTTTATGTTCAATAGAGAGATCTCCGAGACCCACATACCGGTAGTTCCCAGTTCCCATGTTTCCCCTGTTCCATCGGAGTTCGGCACTCTGTTTCCTGGCCGCCCTAGTTATTGTTGTTTTTTTTTTTGGCAACATCTCTCCAGATGTACACACTGTTGGCTAAAGAGAGGAGAAAGCCCGATTGCAGCCAGCGATGGCTGCTTTGAGAGGCAACAGGTTTCTTTAATCTCCTCCTGGTGATTTACAGTCTTTCCCCTTGAGCTGTGATAAGGCTGTGAGTGACCAGTTTATTGCCATAAGTTTGCCTGTTCTTTCCCCAGCCTGTGTAATCAGTGCTTGGGTATGCCCCAGACTTGCACAAAACAAGCATTGGCATAGCCAATAGGCCTCGCCTTTGGGACCTTATAAGTGTTTAGCCATGCAACAGTTGATGTTGTTGCACCAAGGTTATTGTTCTGCATAACTAAAAACTTATAAGGAGACCTATTGGCTGTGCCAATGCTTGTTTTTATGTCTCGCCTATGCAACGCATGCGCTGTCTCTCGACACATGCTGTATCTACTGTATGTTACATTACAAAAGAGGGGAGTTGAACCCATGCAGTCGCGGGGACCTGGGCGTTGTCTGGTAAATGTAAAGAAAGGGTCCCCGCAAGGAGAACGTGTTTGAGTGAGAACACACTGACACAGTTGCCAAACAATTAAAAATTAATCAAACTGTTATTCTTAGATAAATGTTGTCATTTATTTAACAACACTACGTATGAATCAGTGAAACATTTTACAATCACATTAGAAAAGTGAAAAGCCCCATGTAGGGAAAGGGAAAAGGGGGGAGGAGAAGAAGTGGTGCTCAAAAGCGGTGAAAAAGTTAGGGAAAGTACACAGACTCAAAAAAGGTAAATATTTACAATCTTCGAAACGTAATTGGATTTATTCCAAAAACCAAGAGCCAACACAGATTATGGCAAGTATTGAAAATACAATTCGACTGGGGACATTCTACGGTCACGTATATAGTTTAATACAATCCAGGGGATGTGCCGAAAGTCCCAATGGAGAAAGTCGTCGACCCCTATATGTAGGCTAAATTAAGTCCTTTACCGGGGTCTTCATCAGGACAAGTGCAGTGGGGGAAGGGGCGATTCATACGTAGTGTTGTTAAATAAATGACAACATTTATCTAAGAATAACAGTTTGATTAATTTTTAATTGTTTGGCAACTGTGTCAGTGTGTTCTCACTCAAACACGTTCTCCTTGCGGGGACCCTTTCTTTGTATCTACTGTATGGGTTTTCAGCAGGCCCATTCATTTCGATTCGTTCCTTTATGTGCCTTTCGAAATTCCTTTGTTTTTGTTGGTGAATACTTTACATTTGTCTTTCCTTTTGCTGTTTTGATGAAGCGCTGGAGACTGACCCTGTTACATGGATCACTTCACTATCAGCCATACATGTTAGTTTCGGCACACTACTATTTCTTTTGCCTGGGCTTGTTTTGACTTTCCAAACGTGCTCAGCAGTGGGTTGCAAATCTCGTCCTTATCTTATCTTCACAAGTGCTTTTTCAGCCGAAGGCTATGTTGTTGTTCCTCCTATAACATTCTTGATTTTGTTAGCTCAGAAGTCCATACCTTGAATATTACACTTACCTAATAGAAGTGTAGTTTAAGAAAAAGGTCAATAGTAGGATCAACCTATTTACATTGTGCTTTTGACAGCATGATTATTTGGATATGATTAAAGAGGTAAACATGTTGTTATTGCTAGTTTTTTAATGAAAATGGAAGCAGCTGTAAGTTGCGTGCTTTCAACATTTGATGCTTTCTTTTAGGTTTTAATTGTTGGTAACATGAAACCTATATCAAGGGATGCCTCCTTGTGCTCGCCAAATGAGGCTTGTAATGTGAGGTTACATATCAATATAGCCTGCACGTAAACAGTGCAACACCACCTCAGCACCACTGCCGCACCACCTCAGCAACAGCACAAAACCACTTCAGCACCAGTAAGCTTCCCTTAGCATCACTTCAGCAGAACCACAGCAGGACCACCTGAGCATCACTCAGCAGCACTTGAGCACCACAATTACACCAGCATAGCACCACCACAGCATCACTCGGCCCTATCGCAGCACCATTTCAGCCCCATTACATTACAGCCTCAGCACCAGGACACCCCCTCAGCACCAGCACAGCAACACCTCTGCACCAGTGCAGCCCACCTCACTATCATCGCAGCACTTCCCCAGCATCACTATCTCAACATCAGAGCAGCATCAGCATATTTTTATTTATTTTTATTTAAAAAGTTTTATATAGGGCTAGCTAGACCCATAGATATCAGAGCGCTTCACATACACACTGTGAAAAACAGAAGGGCCTCTACATTACATAGAAGGCTGGCAGTAAGTAAGCAAACCACGGATAAAGAATACAGCATGAACAATAAATAACTGTGCAACGTAGGGGGAGATAATAAAAAGAAAAAGAAGGTGATTAGCATAGTCCGTTCACCAACAATCCTTGAATGGGAGTCAACTCGGATATTGAGGTCTAGGTTAGTTGACGTTGTTGAGGAAAGTATTTGTTAAGGAGAAGGAGTTTCAGGTCCCTTTTGAAACAGGAGAAGGAGGGGTTGCATCTGAGGACTCCAGGGAGAGCGATCCATATCCTGGGAGCATTGCCAGAAAATGATCGGTATTGGGTGGTTTTCTTTTTCATTTTTGGCGGAATGAGAAGGAGTGAGTTTGAGCTTCTAAGTGTTCTGGATTGACCTGCTCTTATCAGTTTGTTGTTCAGGTAGTTGGGGGCCAGAGAGTGGAGGGTTTTGTGTGTAATGCAGGCCAGCTTGTAAATACATCTCCCTTCCATGGGAAGCCATTTGAGGGAGTTGAGATCTGGAGTGATTTGTTCAAATCTTTTTACTCCAGATACAAGTCGAGCGGCCATGTTGAGCACTGCCCTTAGAGGGGCTAGGTGAGCTTTTGGAGTCCCTGTAAGGATGGCGTTCCCGTAGTCGATTTTAGAGAGAACCAGGATTGAACTACTGTCTTGAGGTCATCATGGGGAAGAAAAGGTTTCAATTTCTTGAGGTGTTTTAGAGAGAAAAGAGCACGTTTTGCAGAGTTTTTGATGTGGGCCTTCATTGATAGTTTCTTGTCAAGGGTGATGCCTAAAGACTTAACTGAGTCGGATAGAACGAGGGGGCAGTTTAGGGCAACCAGATTCTTGAGCCACTCTTGGATAGGACGATGGTTGCTTTTTGGAGAGAATAGGATCAGTTCCATTTTATCTGGGTTGAGCTTTAAGTGGTTGATGTTGAACCAAGTTTGGATCTCCGTAAGAGTGGTATTGAGGTGTTGGATGTCATTGGTTGATTTTGAAATAGATTTGGGTGTCATCCGCGTAAAGGTGGTAGCTCACTCCAGCTTTCTTCAAGATGATTGTGAGGGGCTCCATGAAGAGATTGAAGAGGGACGGGGAGAGGATCGAGCCTTGTGGTACCCCAAGTGTGACTTTTGTTGGCTTCGAGAGAAAGGAGTTGATTTTAATTTGTTGCGAGGGATGTTGGAGGACGGAGGAGAACCATTTTAGAACAGTACCATTTATGCTGGAGCAATTCGACAAGGTCTCCAGAAGAGCTGGATGATTTACTGTGTCGAATGCCACTGATAGGTCAATAAGGATGAGTAGGCAGGCATCACCATCATCTAAGGGCTTGCGAATGTCGTCTGAGACGTTGAGTATAGCTGTTTTTGTGCTACAGCCTTTTCTGAATCCCCATTGAAAGGCGTCGAGGAGGTTGAACTCATCAATGTGTTTATTGAGTTGGTGGAGAACACATGACTCCAATGTTTTTGCAAGGAATGGGAGGTTGGAGATAGGTCTGAGGTTGTTAAGATAATAAGGGTCGGCCCCTGGTTTCTTTAGAATGGGTGTGATTTGTCCTAGTTGAAGGGAGTCTGGGACACAGCCTGAGCTGGGAGAGGCGTTGATGATTTTTGTCCAGAAAGGGGAGATGGTGTGGTTGAGTTCTTTTATAATTGTGAAAGGGAGGGGGTCCATGGTGTGGGAGGAGGTTTTATATTAGAAATTATCTTGAAGACCTCATTTTCCGCCATTAGCTCAAAGTCGGACCAATGCGCATTGTTTTTTAGCTGGCGGCCGGTCTGATTGTCCTTATTCAGAAGTTTTTCTGCATGGTCAAGGGAAGTAGAAGGGGGCAGGTTATGAGGGAGGGAGAGTTTGCGGTTTGTATGAAGGATTGATCAATTTTAGAGACTTTATTAGTGAAGAAGGTGACAATTTCTTCATATCGCTCATTGGTGGCTTCGATATCTTGAGAGGGAGAGCAGTTAATTTGGCTTTTCACAATGCTAAAGAGTTCTCTCGGTCTGTTTTTCGCCAAATCTAGTTGGCTGCGGAAAAAAGACGCCTTTTCACTGAAAATGTGTTTTTTGTATGCCTGCCGAGCAGATCTAAGTTGCGTTAGGTGTAAGGTGGAGGATTTAGGCCTCCAAGCCCTTTCCGTTTGTCTGACTTGACGCCTTTCATCATTCAGCTCCACGTTAAACTAGGGGTTCGATTTGGTTTGCCTCTGTTGTTTGAGTTTGAGTGGAGCTACTTGGTCTAAAACCTCTGTCATTTTTGAGGTAAAGTGTGTAGTGAGGCCATCAACCATCCATGATGAGGGATGGAGTTGAAGATGGGGGTGAATCATGGTTTCAAGTTCGGATAAAGGAACTTTTTTGATGTTTCTGGTCAAGAGTTTTGGTTTGACGTCACAAATAGGTTGGTGGCTGACAGGTGTGTCAATCCTGAACAGAATGAGATGGTGGTCGGACCAATCAATGGGAGAAATCGCTCTCTGAGAGATCAGTTCGTTGTTGGTAATGATCGCATCTAGTGTTGCACCTTTGATGTGAGTTAGCTTATTGCAGAGTTGTTTGAGGTTATGTATTTCCAGAAGGTTGGATAGTTTCAGGACAGTGGAGTCTTTTGGGTTATTCCAGTGGATATTGAGGTCACCCAGGAACTTTGGTGTCTGTCAAGAAGAACCGTTTTATTAGGTCTTTTAGTTCTTCGGGAAAAAGGGTACGTTCTCCAGGTGGATGGTGTGGAATTTGATGGGTGAGGAGCCCTTGGTGGTGAGTTCGACACCCAGGTATTCAAACGATAGGTATTCTGCAGGTTTGAGTTTGGTAATCTGTATTCCAGCTTTGAGGGTGATGGCCAGTCCCCTCATCTTTAGCATCCCTCAGCATACCACAGCATCAGCACAGCACCTCCTCAGCACCACCTCAGCAGCAACTCAGCACTACTTCAGCATTAGCACAGCACCACATCCGCACCAGTGCAGCATCACCTCAAAACCAGCGCAGCAACATCTCAGCATCACTCAGCACCACCTGAGCACAAGCACACCACCACCTGTGCACCAGCTCTGCACCACCTGAGCATCAGCAAAGCACCACTATCACAGCATGACTCAGCAACACAACCAGTGCAGCACCAACTCAACATCAGCCCAGCACCACTTAAGCACCACCTCAGCACCAGGACAGCACCAGCACAGCATCAGTTCACAACCACCTCAGCATCAGCCCCCCACCACCTTCCCATTAGCACAGCACCATCTGAACAGCACCACAGAACCATCTTAGTATCAACATATCACCATCTCAGGATCAGCACAGCACCACCTCCTCATCAATGCACCACTACCACTGCGGCAACAACTCAGCATTCAGCACAGCACCAACTCAGCACCAGCACAGCACCACTTCATCATTTGCACAGCACCATCTCAACATCAGCCAAGCACCACGTCCATATCAGTGCACTCCTACCAGCTTAGCCCCAGCTCAGAAGCAGCACAGTCTCACCTCAGTAGCAACTCAGCACCAACGCAGGACCACTTCAGCATCAGCGCAGCACCACCTCAGCATCAGCGCAGCATCAACTCAGCCCAGCACCAACTCAACATCATTCAGTACCACCTAAGCACCAGCACGGCACCACCTGATCACCAGTGCAACACAACCTCAACAGCATGATTTTGCACCACCACATCATCACTCAGCACCACCACAGTGTCAGTCAGCACCAATACAGCATCACTCAGCACCACCTTGGCATCAGCACAGCACCACCTCAACATCAGCACATAATCATCTCAGCCTCAACACAGCACCACATCCTCATCAGTGCACCACCACCAGTGCAGCACCAACTCAGCATCAGCGCAGCACCATCTTAGCTCCAGCACAGGACCACCTCAACATCAGCAGAGCAACATCTCAGCATCAGTACAGCACCACCGGGACAGCCCCATCTCAACACCAGTGCAGCCTCACCTCAGTAACTCAGGACCAACACTGTACAACTTCAGCTTCAGCACAGCACAATCTTACCATCAGCATAGCAGCAACCCAGCAAAGCACCAACTCAGCACCACTTGAGCACCAGAGTCGCACTAGCACAGCACCTACACCTCAGCATTGCTAGCACCAGCACAGCATGACTCAGCACCAGCACATCATCATTCACAGACACCACAGCATCTCCCAGCAGCACCTCAGCATCACCACAGCTTCTCCTCAGCTTCACTCAACACCACAACAGCACCACTTCATTATCAGTACAGTACTACCGCCGCATCAGTGCACCAGCACATCACCAACTCAGCACCAGTGCAGCCCCAACACAGCATCAGCACAGCAAAATCTCAGCTCCAGTGCAGCCCCACCTCAGCACCACTGCAGCACCACCTCAGCAGCAACTCAGAACAAATGCAGCACCACTTCAGCATTAACGCAGCACCACCTCAGCACCAGTGCAGCTTCACCTCAGCACCAGTGAAGCACCCATGCAGCACCACCTGAGCAACAGCACAACAACATTTGAGCCCACACAAAGCACCCCTCAGCACCACCTCAGTATCATTCATCACCACCTGGGCCCCACCTCCGCACAAGCACACCATCACCTCAGTATCACTCAGCGCCACCTCAGCACCAGTGCAGCACAGCACCACCTCAGCATCAGCACAGCTTCACCTGAGCACCACCACAGACCACCTCAGCATCAGCACAGCTCCACTTGAGTATCACCATAGCACCATCTCAGCAACATAACAGCACCACCTCCTCATCAGTGCACCACCACCAGTGCACCATCAACTCAGCATCAGCACAGTATCACCTCCACATCAGTGCACCATTACCAGCGCAGCCCCACCTCAGAAGCAATTCTGCACCAATGCAGCACCACTTCAGTATCAGCTCAGCACCATCTCAGCATCAGCATAGCACCACCTCTGCAAAAGTGCACCACCACCAGCACAGCTCCACCTCAGCACCAGCAGAGCCTCACATCAGTAGCATTTAGCACCACTTCAGCACAGCACCACCTCAGCGCAGCACCACCTCAGCATCAGTGCAGCACCAGAGCAGCACCACCTCAGAATCAGTACAGCACCAGCACAGCCCTATCATCAGCAAAATTCAGCACCACTTCAGCATCAGTGCAGCACCACCTCAGCATCAGCACAGCAAAATCTCAGCTCCAGCGCAGCCCCACCTCAGCAGCAACTCAGAGCAAATGCAGCACCACTTCAGCATTAATACAGCACCACCTCAGCACCAGTGCATTTTCACTTCAGCATCAGTGAAGCACCCATGCAGCACCACCTGAGCAACAGCACAACACCATTTGAGCCCACACAAAGCACCCCCTCAGCACCACCTCAGTATCATTCATCACCACCTGAGCCCCACCTTTACACAAGCACACCACCACCTCAGTATCACTCAGCGCCACCTCAGCACCAGTGCAGCACAGCACCACCTCAGCATCAGCACAGCTTCACCTGAGCACCACCAGAGCACAACCTCAGCACCAGAACAGCTCCACTTGAGTATTACCATAGCGCCATCTCAGCAACATAACAGCACCACCTCCTCTTCAGTGCACCACCACCAGTGCAACATCAACTCAGCATCAGCACAGCATCACCTCCACATCAGTGCACCATTACCAGCGCAGCCCCACCTCAGAAGAAATTCAGCACCAATGCAGCACCACTTCAGTATCAGCTCAGCACCATCTCAGCATCAGCATAGCACCACCTCTGCAAAAGTGCACCACCACCAGCGGAGCTCCACCTCAGCACCAGCACAGCCCCACATCAGTAGCATTTAGCACCATTTCAACACAGCACCACCTCAGCGCAGCATCAACTCACCATCAGTACAGCACCACCTTCTTATCAGTGCACTATCACCAGTGCAGCACCACATCACCATCAGTGCAGCACCAGATCAGCATCACCTCAGAATCAGCACAACACCAGCACAGTACCATCATCAGCAAAATTCAGCACCACTTCAGCATCAGTGCAGCACCACCTCAGCATCAGCGCAGCATCAACTGAGCACAGCACCAACTCAACATCATTCAGTACCACCTAAGCATCAGTACGGCATCACCTGATCACCAGTGCAGCATCACCACAACAGCATGATTCAGCACCAGCACATCATCACTCAGCACCACTACAGTATCAGTCAGCACCAACGCAGCATCACTCAGCACCACTTTGGCATCAGCACAGAGAACCTGAGCACCACCACAGCACCACCTCAACCTCAGCACATCATCATCTCAGCCTCAACACAGCACCACATCCTCATCAGTACACCACCACCAGTGCAGCACCAGCACAGCTCCACCTCAGCATCAGCACAGCACCACCTCAACATCAGCATAGCACCATCTCAGCATCAGCACAGCACCACCTCCACATCTGGGCACCACCAGCGCAGCCCCACCTCAGAGAAAATGCAGTCCCACCTGAGCACCAGCACAACCCACCTCAGAAGCAATTCAGCACCATCACAGCACAACTTCAGTATCAGCTCAGCACCATCTCAGCATCAGCATAGCACCACCTCTGCATAAGTGCACCACCACCAGCGCAGCCCCAGCTCCAGCACAGCCCCACATCAGTAGCATTCAGCACCACTTCAGCATCAGCGCAGCACCACCTCAGAATCAGCGCAGCATGAACTCAGCTCAGCACTAACTCAACATCATTCAGCACCAGCTATACACCAGCACAGCATTACCACCACGTTATGATTCAGCACCACCACAGTATCAGTGCAGTCCCAACACAGCATGAGCACAGCAGCATCTCAGCTCCAGGGCAGCACCACCTCACCACTAGTGCAGCACCACCTAAGCAGCAACTCAGAACAAATGCAGCACCACTTCTGCATTAACGCAGCCCCAATTCTGCACCAGTTCATCTTCACCTCAGCACCAGAACAGCACCAACTCAGCATCCCTCAGCATCACCTGAGCAACAGCACATCACCATTTGAGCACCACCAAAGCACCACTTAGCACCACCTCAGTATCAATCATCATCACCTGGTCACCACCTGAGTACCACCTCAGTATCACTCAGCACCACCTCGGCACGGTATCAGCACAGCACCAGCTCTACGCATCACCAACTCAGCATCAGCACAGCTCAACCTGTGCACCACCACAGCACCACCTCAGTATCAGCACAGCACCACCTCAGCATCCGCACAGCTCCACCTGAGCATCACGATAACACAACCTCAGTATCAGCACAGCACCATGTCAGCATCAGAACAGTACCACCTCCTCATCAGTGCACCACCACCAGTGCACCCTCAACTCAGCATCAGTGCAGCACCACCTCAGCACCAGCGCAACACCACCTCAACATCAATATAGCACCATATCAGCATCAGCACAGCACCACCTCTACATCAGTGCACCACCACCAGCACACCCCCACCTCAGCAACAATACAGTCCCACCTAAGCACCAGCACAACCCCACCTCAGAAGCAATTCAGCATAAATGCAGCACCACTTGAGTATCAGCTCAGCACTACCAGAACATCAGCACAGCATCACTTCAGCACAACACCAACTAAGCATCACTCAGCACTACCTGAGCACCAGCTCAGCACCACCAGAGCACAAGTGCAGCACCGCTACCTCAGCACCACCTTAGCATGATGCAGCACCATCTCTGTATCACCGCCTCAGTATCACTAAACATTACCTGAGCGCCACCACAACACTACCTCAGCATCAGCACAGCACCATCTCAGCATCATATCCTCATCAGTGCACCACCACCATTCAGCATCAGAGCAGCATTACCTCAGCACCATCTCATCAACAGCACAGCAGCACCTTAACATCAGCACGGCACCATCTCAGCATCAGCACAGTACCACCTCCACACCACTGCAGCAACAGCACAACCGAACCTCAGCAGCAGTTCAGCACTAACAAAGCACCCCTTCAGCATCAGCACAGTATCACCTCAGCATCAGCGCAGCATCACCTCAGCACAGAACCAACTGAGCATCACTCAGCTACACCTGAGCACCAGTGCACCTCCTCAGCATGACTAACCACCCCAGCATCTATCAGCACCACTTCAGAATCACTCAACGCCACCTCAGTATCACTCAGCATCACCTGCTTATTATTCAGCATCACCTCTGCACCAGCACACCACCACCTCAGCATCACTAAGCACCACCTCAGTCTGCGCTCAAACTCTGGCATAGGTTCATTCTGCCATTGTGTCCGTCCGCTTCTCTTGTAATTCAGGTACTATTTCCCAACCTCCATCAGACCGTTGTTTATGTCTCCTCCCCATAACAATAAAAAAGCTACAACAAACAAGCATTAGAACAGTGAGGAATATGTTGCCAGCATTGAAAGAACAAAACAACTAGAAGACATTTTTTATGTGAATTCTTTTTAATAGAGTAGTTCAGTTGTACATGTCTTCTTGGTGATATAAAAGGTAACAAAAATGATTATAACAATTTTTAATTATGACTTTTTAACATGCTACATAGCAGCCACAATGGTCTACAACATAGCTCAAAGACGTTGCCATAGTCAATAGCTCTGGCTAAACACTTATAAAGTCCCAGAGGTGAGATCTATTGGCTATGCCAATGCTTGTGTTTCTACCTGATTTCCTACTTGGATTTCCCCTCCATTTTGTGTCCATCTTTCTTCTTAATACTTTAATTTCTCTCCATAGCCCTTTCTCTTTCTGTTCATACTCTCACCTTTCTCAATTTCCTCTGTCATTTTCCACTCCCTTCTTGCCTCTCCCTTCCTGCCTCCACAGTACAGCTCGTTCTGATCTCAGTCCCACCCTTTTTTTGTATCCTTCCCTCAGTCTTCTTCCCTCTTTGAATCTTTCACCTCCTCCCTCTCTCCTAATTTATTTCTCGCTCTCTTCCCCAACCCTTGCCTCGTTTTCCGCCCCTTTCCTCTTTGCTGTCTTTAACCTGTCTCGCTTTTTCACTCTCCCGTTGGTCCTTTCTGCTCTCAGGGGCGTCTCGTTTTTTCCAATTCTGTATTGACCTCCCGGCACATCATGTTGCAACCCCTTGCCTCTCCTGAATCCTCATCATCTCTCCATTTTCTTATTTATTTATTTATTTCAGTCCCTCAGGCAGTACACCAAGTCCATACTGTGTACAACCACCCTTCCTTCACTATCCCTTCTTTATCCTTCTTCCACTCAATATCTCTCTCACTACGTTACTAGTCACGTTATTGGACCAGTTTAGTCTCACAACTGTGGACATCCCTGAATCTCACTCACGGTCTAGAAGTTTGGCCTAGCGTTCACGATCATTGTAAAGAGCTAGAGGTGGGTGACCAACTCAACGTTGGAGTCCGGCTTGAGATTGAGGCCCTGGCTCAGGTTGAGGTCCTCTTTGGATTCTCGAGACCAAAACTAGTCGAGCTGTAATGTGCCTTCTGCCTGCCACTCACATTCTGACATCATACAACAAGAATTAAAAACTAAAATAAACTGTGTTTAAAAGGAGAAAAAGAGGTACCCATAGAGTGGGTGAATTGTATTCCGTGACCCCTAAAAAATTTGGAACCAATTCTGGCTTACCCTCTTGACCAAATTATGGCATCCCAGGCAAATATTTTAATTTACAGAGGTTCCTTTTTCTTTGGTACCAAATATGAGCGCACCTTCTAATACATGACTTAACGGTGTGGGCTGTATAAAAAAGACCCTGATGTATAAAAATGGAAAAACTTTCTCTTAGACACTTTCATCGACAAACTTGAATCAGTGGGATCTCCAGGAGGGTCGGATTGCGAGACTGCCTATACACGGCTACAGAACTGTGTTCTAACTGCCTTAGATAGTACTGCTCCTATCCGAAATTCGGTAAATACCAAGAAGATGAGAAAACCCTCCCCTTGGTTTACATCGGAGCTTCAGATAGCTAAATCTGCCTGCAAAAAACTGGAACGTGAATGGTGTACCAACTTTTGCCCGACAGCTAAAAACCAATATAAAAAAGCGCAAATGAACTATAACAAACTGATTCGTGCCACTAAAGCACTTCACTATAAAAATCGCATTGGGGAGGCAGAGAACTCTTCAAAAGAGCTTTTTAAAATCTTTAAAGAAATCTCTGTGGTAACCAATGACAACACGTCCCAAAATGATTCTGTAGAAACGTGCAACAATATTGCTAAATACTTTGCCGGTAAAATCACTGACATTTATGCTAACTTCTCGAATAATTTGCCCTCAGGTTTTGACTTTGTAGAGAACGAAGAGGCTATTCTCTCGGAGACATGCCTAAGATGCTTTTCAGTCCCTTCACCTATAATACTAACAAGCATCTGTAAAGGCATAAAATCAGGCTCCCCTCGGGATCCTGCTCCCCCCAAGATATTAGCAGCTACTCTAAAAGTCTTAGAACCTCATTTTAGACATGTACTCCAACTTTCCTTTGCCACGGCTACCCTCCCTGCAGAGTGGAAGAAAGCTATTGTACTTCCGATAAAAAAGAAACCTAACGTGAGTCAGGACATCTTAGAAAACTTGCGTCCCATCTCGTTGTTGCCTTATCTGGCGAAGGTGGCCGAAAAAATTGCCAATAGTCAACTCATGGCTCATCTGGAGTCCAACAATGCCTTTCACAGTTCGCAATCTGGGTTTAGGTCAGGATATTCCACTGAGACCGCCCTTCTGAGAGCGACCGAAACCTTACGGGTAGGTGCTGACGAGGGCCAGACCATGGCACTGATTATGCTTGACCTCAGTGCCGCGTTCGACACTGTAGCACATTCCATCTTGCTGCAGTGTCTGAACAAAGCCGGGGTCACCAAGGAGGCATTGGGCTGGTTGAAAGCTTTTCTTACCAACCGCTGCTTCCAGGTTCAGAGAGGGATGTACCTCTCTGACAGCATAGCCTTAGAACAGGGGGTACCTCAGGGCTCTGCCCTGAGTCCCACCCTGTTCAACCTCTATATGGCCCCGCTGGCAGAAGTGGTTCAATCGTTCGGCATTGAATTAGTTTCATATGCCGACGATACCCAACTGCTTATCTCCCTGTCCCAAGCCCCCTCCATAGCTGCGGACAACTTTAAAGCCTGTATGCAGGCTCTTGCAGGTTGGATGACCCAACACTGCCTGAAGCTAAATGGATCAAAAACTGAGGTTTTGGTAAAAGGAGGCAAGGATGCGAGCTGGACCAAGGAGTGGTGGCCATCCTGTCTGGGGCCGTTACCCACTCCCTGTAAAGAAGCTAAGAACCTGGGGATCTGGGTTGATCCCAGACTTTCCTATGACAGCCATGTACACAAAGTTGTTGGGAAATGCTTCGGGGTTTTGAAGACCCTAAACCGCACTCTAGATCTCCTCCCTCTTGAAGCCAGACGAACCATGACCCAAGCCCTAGTGACCTCGCGAATAGACTATGGCAATGTGCTACTCCTCGGAACAACGCAAAAGAACATCAGGAGACTACAAGTACTCCAAAACACGGCAGCACGCCTAGTCCTTAGACTTCCTAAAAGAGCAGCCTCTAAACCGGCCCTGGCCACTCTTCATTGGCTACCCATTAAAAAGAGAGTCCTATTTAAAGCACTTCTTATGTGCTACAGGATCGTCTCGCATAAAGCCCCCCCTTATATGACAGATCTGGCTATCCCCTATGAGCCTAACAGAACTCTTCGCTCTAGAGGAACAGGATTGCTCAAAATTCCCCGCATCAAAAAAGCCAGAATGGGAGGACGCTCCTTTCGTGTGTTGGCTGCCAATGAATGGAACTCTCTCCCTATGAGCATCAGACTAGCGGACACGGAGACTAATTTTAGAAAACGTCTGAAAACTCACCTGTTTTCTCTATCATCTCTTTCATTTGGCTCTGACTTCTCGACACAGCGCGGGGACACGCCGGGAGGGCGTCACCATGCGCTTTATAAACCCCTTTATTATTATTATTATTATTAAGGTTAATTTCTTCTGCATGATAAAAATACTTTTTTTTAATTTTAAAGAGACTGTCATATTTTTACATGATGATTGTTGCATGATTTAGATGCCACCTATTTTCAGGATGCGGCTCTTGCATGGTCTCTAAGAGGCCAGCCAGACCCTTGACTCGGCCGTGGCTCAGCTCTCCCTCAGTTAATTTGTTGGCTTGCCCACCTCTATAAAGTACATTATTCACCCTAGCAAGTTCAGTGACAATTATAACAGTATCATGTAATACTCAATGGTATATATAATGCATTTACTTTCTTTTGTATCTCTTCTCTTTCCATTGTTCGTGTATTGGAAAGGCTTGTCCACAGGGATGAAAAGAAAAATTCCAATCCGTGATTAAGGCCAGCCGGAGGGGAATATGTGGGTAAGTCGCACACTACCTACCAACTAGTCTGTGACAGTGATCGAAGTGCATTTTAAAAAGTATGGGAACTGTGAGCTTGAGGGCAATGTGGGTGGGGGTGGGATCAAAGAAGTAGCTAAAGAGAAAAAAATATTACCTAAATATTGTTTTGATCTTTCACTTTCAGGTAACTGCATGTAATATAAGGAAAAATAAAGCTAATCTGTGGGAAATGCTCAATGAAACCTGTATTGGTCAATATGATCACTGCATGTGTCTCTGTTCGTAACCAGAGAGTTACAGAACTAAATTCTGCTTGGTGCAGTGGGAAATAGTGTTGGAAATAGTGGCTTGTGTATTTATAATGTTACGAGGTCCCAGACGGTGACAGAAAGCATTGCAAATATGTAAGTCATATAAAATTACATTACAGTCAGTACAAGGTAGTTTGCCATTTAATGTTGAAAACGATTGTGTTTACTGTAAAGCAAGTGCTTTCAAAATAAATAGTTTAGTAATAAGCATTCAGAATGTACCAAGTGATTTGTTTATGTGTCCATTAAGAGGTTTCACTCCAAAACTCAGCTGGCAAAACTTGACATCACTAAATAATTGGCATAACAAAGCCTCAAATGACTCAATCAATTACAGTCATTTACTCACTCCTAAGATGCCTTTACATTTGCTGATGACCCAATTGAGCACCTTAACATTTATTTCAAGAAGCAAGTACTCTAGAGAGAAGGCTTCTTCCTTGTCCAGCGGTCTGTCCCTGCTTCACAGCACCAGAGGCCTCTACCTTTCCATTTCAGCTGACGCATCTCAACTGCCTTTATTTGTGGTCCTGGTAGGAGGTCCAAGTGGACCTGGGTGCAGGGCAAGGACCTGGAGCGGTCGGCACAGGAAAAGGCATATCAGTCTGTGCATGGACAGGGACAGCAGGCAGTGCAGGGGCAAGGACCGCAGGCAGTGCAGGGGCAAGAATGGCAGGCAGCACAGGTACAGGAACAAAAGGCAGCGCAGGGATGACAGGCAGCGCAGGGACAGCAGGCAGTGCAGGGGCAAGGACCGCAGGCCGCTCAGGGGCAGGGGAGAAAGGCAGCACAGGGACAGCTGGCGGGCAGCACAGGGGAAGGGAGGACATGCAGTGCAGGAACAGCCGCAGCACAAGGGCAGTGACGGCATGTAGCCGAGGGGCAAGGAAGCAAGTAGCACAGGGATGGGGAATCAGGCAGTGCAGGGGCAGGAATGGCAGGCAAAGTACCATATGATGTAGAGACAGGCAAAAGAGGGGTGGCCCGGTCTAGCCTCCTATGGGCTATGATGGCGTGGATGGGCCTGCCCTTGGCCCGAGTTGTGACCAGGCACCGCCTGCATGCATCCCACAATGTGGGAATTGGCACAGGTACTTGAGGCGTCTGAGTGGTAAACAGCTATCCAGTAAATCTTCAATCCCAACCCAGCAGCAGAGGCTGCTGGAAAGTGTAGGCTGGCAGGAGGGAAATGAGGGAGTCCATCGAGGCATGTGTTGATGCGGGTTCTTTAAGGCACCTGGGTTGGAAACAGCTGTCCAATGAAGCTCCAATCACGTCCTAGCAGCGGAGGCTGCATGAATATGTTTGCTAGTGGGACGTATCTGTGAGATTCCCATAATGCAGGAGGTGGTGCAGGTTCTTGTAGGTGCCTGGGT
Source organism: Lissotriton vulgaris (assembly GCF_964263255.1). Lineage (NCBI taxonomy): Eukaryota > Metazoa > Chordata > Amphibia > Caudata > Salamandridae > Lissotriton > Lissotriton vulgaris. The sequence goes on along the minus strand of NC_141699.1, from coordinate 883,574,121 downwards.
GGGAAATGTCTGTCCAACTAAGCTCCAATCAGCCCCTGCAGTGGAGACTTCCGGGATGTGTAGGCTGGCGGTAGGGAGCTGTGGGAGTCCCACGATGCGTGAGTTGGCGTGGGTTCTTTAAGGTACCTTGGTTGGAAACGGCTGTCCAACTAATCTCCAAACACGTCCCAACAGCGGAGGCTACTGGGGTGTGTAGGTAGACAGGATCGATCTGTGGGAGTCCTGCGATGCGAAGTAGGTGTGGGATCTTGAAGGCACCTAGGCGGGAAATGGCTGTCCAACGAAGCTCCAATCACGTCCCAGCAGCGGGGGGCTGCTGGAATGTGTAGGCTGGCTGGAGGGATCCGTGGGAGATAGTGGATAGACTATGTACTAACAATCAATGCGAAAGGGTTTATTGGCATTAATATATACTTTTAACAATGAATGAACTAGGCATACTGTTGCTATCATAATATTTCATAATAACAGACCCATAGCATCGGGCATAACGTTTTCCAATGAACCAATAAGGCTGAGACCCGTTATTGCTGCATTGCCACCATAACCAATTCAGGAGGTTATAGAGGCTGTAATGAGCATAAACCTTTCCCACAAGATAATAATTGTGCATAGAGTCATAGTATTACAATTATATAGAAAATTATGTTTGCCAGAACAACATGCAATCACATCTCAGGTATCTATCAAGGATTAGCACTGTTCAAATCTTTAACCCAAAGGTTTGCCAGCCACCATCCTTTCTTACTACACTAATTTATACAATTCAATGTAAAAACACATGAGTACTGGCTTTGACATGGTGTAATAATGATCCACTCTTAAAGTCATGTTGGCTTTAATGTATGCTTTTCACAACAAAAATGTTCGGCTGTATGAATTTCTCTTAACCTTTCATAATAGACAGATCAGACCTGCAGTACCTAACACTTTTTCCAACAAAGCAATAAGACCTATAGCAATTTACTGTAGGTTTGTCACCTCAAACAAATACTACTACTACTACTACCACTATACTGAAAATAAGTTTTCCTGCAAGACAACCATTAGGCATACAGTCACACAATTACAAAGATGTAAACAACTACATGGTGTGAAGAGCATACAACATTAACACAGATTTTCGCAATACAAATCTTTTAGTTCCAGGATTTGTCAAAAGGATAACTAACACCAAACTCTTAGTTTAGGATGGTAATCTGTGAGATTTTATGCAATGAATTCCCTTCATACAAACGCCAGGACAGTTTAACAACACCCCACCCATAAAGATGCCTTCATGTGCATGTGTTTTCCACAATAAATTTCCAGGATAAATAAGTCCTGCCTACTGTCTTTGAAACGATTTTTCATAATAAAGAGATCAAACTTATGACATCAGACATTACTTTTGTCAATAAACCAATCTAGTCCGCAGTCTTTATTGATGGCTTGTCACCATAACCAACTAAGGCTTTGAATAAAAGCTTTTCAACAAAACAATCACTAAGAAAACATTCTATAACTTACAAATAGGTGCAAAATTGCAGTTATCAAAATAATATCTACCCCTCATAGATGCCCAAAAAAGATTCTCACGTTGCAAATCGTCTACCCACTGTGGGTTGCACCACCTCAGACAAATTCCAAAACAGTAAATTTATGAATGTCCATCCAATAGTTCACATTGTTCAGATTTTCTTTATTCTTCTTTCATTTTTGACAAAACACCGGGCAGCCAACACGTTTCGTTCTTATTAAAAGAACTTCGTCAGGGCAATTTTTTATATAATGGCGATTTTATGTTGTTAAAAGCAGACGCTTCTTGCTAGAGGATTGAATTACACACTCTCCTGGCACTTCCTCAATAATAAGAACAACTTTGACAATTCATTCACGTCTGTAATGCCTATAGGGACCAAGGCTTGTATTCTCCCTTGGGTCTTGCTACAAAAACCTATTGATTGGCAGTTGTGCCAGCAGCAGGATTTCACGGAATTGCCAGCAATGTCTCTACTCAGGTGCTCAAGAAAGACATTGCAGTTATCAAAATAATATAAATCCCTAGTTGACGCCCAAAAAAGATTCTCACGTTGCAAATCTCTACTACTAGAGTTTATCAGTGGGGTTAAGCAAAAAAAAAAAAAAAAAAAAAACAATGCCAAGTATGTAAATCTTTGGGATCCCATTTAATGAAACACCTGTCACAGTGTAATGAAAATCCACTTTTGAAGACCTATTGCTTTTAACACATGCTTTTCACAATAAATTAACCAGACCTAATCACTTTGTCATAACATTTTATAAGAGACAGATCTCTGTTGATGAGTGACTTTGATCACTGCCTGTCTGGCATGAATCTCGGTGCCATAAAACTACTGTTGCCGCAACACCCTTTTCAGCTCTGCAGCACTGACTTGTTTAAAAGAAACGCCTATGGCTGGATTCTGTTTTCTTTAAACAATAAAACAATTGTCCCCTATGCATAAGAATCATTTAAGATTTTCCTTTCCTGTGTCCATCGCCCTGTCTCATTGACCGCTGGGCCAGTGTTATAGTTGGTGGTGCCTGCACTGGCTTCAACAATGTTAACCCGTCTGTTCTACAGTGGTAACCTGCCTGGTCTACATTGATAACCCGTCTGTTCTACAGTGTTAACCCAGCTTTCTACAGTGGTAATCCGTCTGTTCTACAGTGGTAACCCATCTGTTCTACAGTGGTAACCCATCTGTTCTACAGTGGTAACCCACCTGTTCTACAGTGGTAACCCATCTGTTCTACAGTGGTAACCCACCTGTTCTACAGTGGTAACCCGCCTGTTCCACAGTGGGAACCCGCCTGCTCTACAGTGGTAACCTATTTGTTCTACAGTGGTATCCCCGCTGTTCTACAGTGGTAACCTGTGTGTTCTACAGTAGTAACCTGCTTGCTCTACAGCGGTAACCAGCCTGTTCTACAATGGTAACCAAGCTGTTCCACAGTAGTAACCCACCTGTTCTACAGTGGTAACCCGTCTATTCTACACTGGTAACCCAGCTGTTCTACAGTGGTAACCCGCCTGTTCTACAATGGTAACCCAGCTTTTCCACAGTAGTAACCCGCCTATTCTACAGTGGTAACCCGCCTGTTCTACAGTGGTAACCCAGCTGATCTACAGTGGTAACCCAGCTGATCTACAGTGGTAACCCAGCTGTTCTACAGTGGTAACCCGCTTGTTCTAGAGTCGCAATCCATCTGTTCTACAGGGGTTACCCCGCCTGTTCTACAATGGTAACCCAGCTTTTCTACAGTAGTAAACCGCCTGTTCTACAGTGGTAACCCTTCTGTTCTACACTGGTAACCCAGCTGTTTCACAGTGGTAAGCCAGCTGCTCTACAGTGGTAACCCAGCTGTTCTGCAATGGTAACCCAGCTGTTCTACAATGGTAACCCATCTGTTCAACAGTGGTAACCCAGCTGTTCTACAATGGTAACTCATCTGTTCAACAGTGGTAACCCAGCTGTTCTACAATGGTAATCCGGCTGTTTTACAGTCGTAACCCAGCTGTTCTACAATAGTAACCCGTCTGTGCTACAATGGTAACCCGAATGTTCTACAATGGTAACCCATCTGTTCAACAGTAGTAAACCAGCTGTTCTACAATGGTAATCCGGCTGTTTTACAATGGCATCCCAGCTGTTGTACAATAGTAACCCGTCTGTACTACAATGGTAACCCATCTGTTCTACAATGGTAGCCTGTCTGTTCTACAATTGTAACCCGTCTGTTCTACTGTCTGTAATTGGGGCAGGCATTCATCCTTTACAGTGTTCCTCCCACTCCATCAAACACTAAACGAGGCCAACAGGGAAGAAATGGGTCAGAAAATGGGCTTGGGCCCAAAATTAATACATTAGGTCCCCATTAGCAAATTAGATAGGCAAGATAGTCAAGGTGTATGTGTTTTGCAAGGTATCGGAGACGGAGTGCATTTGTCATTGCTGCAGGCAATGTTTGTGGAAATACTCATATCTGAGAAATCAACAGTAAAAACCGGCACACCAGAACATAAAACAGGCCGACAAATCAGCCAACACACTGATTTGTGAGACCAGACCTTCCAGCACTGCAATATTGACGTATATATTATATACTAAACGTTTGACCTCCAGCCTATACATTTGAGCATAGCTGGCCATACCTGCGATCACTCTGGACTCGAACACCCTTTTATGATGGCGTTTCCTGTTGTTGGAGATGCTGTCCTCAAAACAGGTGGTATCAGCCGTCTGGGCAGAGCCATGCAGGTATGCTAATAAAGAAGCGTTGCTTGTGCATTGCTAATTGCAGGCATCGCGGGCCATCCATCAGTTCCGCGTTGGCACCTGACATTCGCCACAGGCAGAAGCCCTCACGGTCAGGCCACGCGCCATTGCATGGGGGCCTGCAGAGAACAATTGCCCCAGGTGTAACCCAGGAATGCGCATTGTTTACATAATGCCCAGGTGGCGGGCGAGCCGGGACAGGTAGGCTGCTTTCCAAGAAATATGCCAAGCGTCTCCCCTAACCGCGTGCCGAGGCTTTGTTCGTGAGAAGCATACTTTCTCAGACACCTGGTTCCGGGTGCAAAATCTCCGAATTATATTTGAGGTGAAACCAGGATGTGAAATGGAGAGAGAGAGGTTCACGAGCCCCTTGCGCCAGAATACGTTATAAGACGTGTAATTTGGACGTCCCTAGTGCGTCACTGCGTGGGCTGTAATATCGAACGTTCGTTTTTCCCCCTCGACAGAAAGGCACGTGACTGGGCCTAGTGTAAAGGTCAATCGCCTTGACAGTACAACAGGGGCGCAGGAGAGTCAAATTCTCGGGGTCACGTGTGGGAGGGGCCTTGGAGGAGGACAGCAAGATAACCCCAGTGCTGCTCAAAGTGCATGGGAAAACCTAACATTTCACAAGGTTTTGATGTCAACAAGTGAAACATTTAAAAACACGTCAAAATATGAATAATTCAGTAGTTACTGGCTCAGTAAGTTGATTATACATGTGGCCTTTAAAGAGTAAACTGTTGGAGGAGTGTTGGACTGAAGAAATCTATAACTACAAATAAGATCAATACAAAAACAATGCTTTAAATGGAAAATAATAAGTGCAGGTACTCACCAAATTGAGATGTGGACTAAGGGGTGGGGCTTGGGGCGGAGCTATTTGCAGTGCTAAGGGAACTAGCCAGGGGCACACATTTAATGTGAATTAGATTGAATTGGTGTGCAGATATGCCTAATGATACTAAAGCATTTCTGCTAGATTTTGAGTATTCCATTTCCCTTATACCTACAAAAGGGTACATTCGATGTCATTGAATGTAATTCCACGTGGGGTAAGGTGTCCTATTATTATAATGTAGCGTAGTAGAATCTAGAGCTGTGAGCAGCTCAGCCATCCCCCCCAAGCCTAACAGGAGTAGCGCGCTGCCACTGCATCTTTCAGTCAGCATTGTGCATTATAGCAGCGCTCCAGTTTGTCAGCTGAGTAGGCGCTATAATTTGTGACCGTGTATTTCTGTGCGTGATATTCTAATGCCTGATGTGTGGTACTTGCGCAAAAACAACAAATGATGGACAGAATGCAGAACAATGTCATACATTCACCCCAGTACAGAGATCTAGGCCTAAATCCATCTTTTTTTGCACTCCACACCACCCCAGTTCAGACATGGCCATATGCAAATCAGCCTTGACCCTGTGCCTCATGGGAACAGTGCAGCCCGAACTGCCAAGCCATGTCTTCCCTGGACCGGAATCAAGCATCCTAGGACCGGTTTCTGGCTATCAGCCGTCTGCCGCCAGGATAGCTTGACTGATGTGTCGTGGCAGGACTGCATGTGCTTTAGAAACGCTTACATTCAGCTCTGCCCGCATTACTAAACCTTGAATCCCACCGGCTCTGCACAGCAGCATCACTATCACTACCTTCCTCCTCAGTCTGGCTTCAAACAAGTGATGTCCTACTCTGCTATACCAGCAGGAAGCCTTCTTTGAATTCCCTAGAGTCAGGAGATATGGCCATTGCACCTAGAGTAAAGACACGTTATAAGGCATGGGCATAGTGGGCTAGTCTTTCAGGGGGCTCCCAGACAGAGCCAGCTCTGTTCTGCAGAGTCTTGCCCATATGATGTGTACTAATTCTAAACAATTTACTTTAAATACCATGTTTTCTTTAATTTATTTTTATTGTGGGCAATATGTGAGAGACTATTACAGATATTTTGCAGAGAAATGTTGTTTGTTTCATGCAACAGGCATACAAAAAACTTTCTTTTAGGTCAAAACAGGACCTCACATATGAGAAATGGGAGGGTGTCACAGAGATTATTTGTAGCATAATTAGTGAGCCACTGCTGTGTTACAACACACAGCACAGTCCCTGAATATTTGATGTAAAGACATTCAGAATTTGGACGAATGTGCCTGTTAGTGATCTGGCCAAAGACTGCATGAACGAGCTGAAATTGAATCAGGAATTCAAAACTGTTCTCAACAGGGGCCCCAAAAATACGTTTGGGTCAGGGCTTCCAAAATCCTTAAAATCTCCCTGAGTGCTAGTGACACCACAGAACCTGAGTGGATACTGTGTTAGTAATCACAGTGAGAGTGGGGCCCCTCCTGAACTTTCTGCCAGCTCTGAATGAATGCCTACGGGCTGCCGTTCAATTAGCAAATTGTGGGGAGTAGATCAGCACTTGATCAGTATCCTTCAGGAAAACGGACCACTCATTGGCAGCTGGGTTGCGCTTCTTTTTGTGCATGCCAATTTCCCTTAGCTTGGCTTGCTGCCCCATGAGTACCGGTACTCTCTTTAGACTAAGAGAAGTTCCGGTACTCAAGAGCAGAAAATTTAGAAGTGCCGGTACTTAGTACCGTTGAGTACCGGCCCATTTAAAGCGCTGTACAAAAATGACAAAATTCCATTGTTTGTATATTTCCTTTTCAGTTTAGTGAGACCTCTGACTATCACCAAAATTACACGAAGCTTGTTTATTGAGTAAGTTCTTCTGTAATACATGAGAAAAATGTTGCACAATAATGTGACTGCAGCTGCAAATTCCAATCAGTTTTACAAAAAACAACAATGCCCCTGCGCTATACACATTAAGTTAATCCTTAATAGTACTGATATCAGTTAAGTATAGAAACGTGGTGGAAGTTGTTTAAGCAAATCTAAACTTTAGGTCAAATTTCGAGAACAATTATACATAAGTAAAGATATATGAGTTAAGAAACAATCTGTTCTTCGTGTAGCCACTTCTGTTTATTGTTTCATTTCACAAGCCAACACGTGTTTCATCGCAGGGAACAAACTGCGAATCTTCAGGGCTGTAATGCAAAATTTCAAGGATTAGATGCAATCCATCCGGATGTCTAATCCTCCGTTGTTTGTGACAAGTGAGCTTAGAGAAGATGGCCGGTCAGTGTGTAGACTCTATTAGGTGTCCTCGTAGGTTAAAGGTGAAATACGTTAGATAAAACGCCCAAGTAGGGGCGTTGCGTGGAATCCTGAATTCGGATGTCTTCGAAACACGGCGCCGGGAACCAAAAGAGGGAGAACTGTACCAACTAGGTACAACCGCCTCGTGGATTTAGCAGCGTATCCACCCAACCACGAACTATCTTCTCTTCCCGGTTTTTCACTTAGCTCGTGAATAATCGAGACTCGTCAAATCCGGCACAGCCCGAGTGTGTACGCTTGGAAATCCGAATTCAGGATTCCACGCAACGCCCCTACTTGGGCGTTTTATCTAACGTATTTCACCTTCAACCTACGAGGACACCTAACAGAGTCTACACACTGACCGGCCATCTTCTCTAAGCTCACTTGTCACAAACAACGGAGGATTAGACATCCGGATGGATTGCATCTAATCCTAGAAATTTTGCATTACAGCCCTGAAGATTTGCAGTTTGTTCCCTGCGATGAAACACGTGTTGGCTTGTGAAATGGAACAATAAACAGAAGTGGCTACACCAAGAACAGATTGTTTCTTAACTCATATATCTTTACTTATGTATAATTGTTCTCGAAGTTTGACCTAAAGTTTAGATTTCCTTAAACAACTTCCACCACGTTTCTATACTTAACTGATATAAGTACTATTAAGGATTAACTTAATGTGTATAGCGCAGGAGCATTGTTGTTTTTTGTAATTGTGTGGATCGTTCTGGTCCATCTTGGAGCGGTTGTGCGGGATTACCGCTCGCCTCATTGCCTACACTGACCACTCTTTGAAAGTATTACCTTGCGGCCACCCAGGTAGTGCGCCTAGTATTTCTGGAACACTAAAAGACCTCCCAGCTGTCTATTGTTCCAATCAGTTTTACCCTTTGCCTGGCGAAAGTAATTGATAAACTGCAAATAGTTTTTCGCTATTTTCTTTGTTTTAAAACCTTTGCTTCACGGAGAGTGGTTTAACCATACGTTTGAGGTAATGGCCCCTTTGTTACCACAAACATCAGGGCCTGGAGCAGATTTATTACCATAAACCAAAAAAAAACCAATACATTAAAGCCTGCCTGTCTGATGCTTAATGCCCTTTCCCCACACCCTCCACCAGAACATTCAGAAGGGTATAAACCCACCTTACCCACCGGTTCACGTACCTAACTAAGTAGTACAAGCGCGATTGATAGACACTTTTGACATAATCTTGAACACCATGAATTTTTCTAGGCTGCTCTATATTTCATTATTTTAGCTTCTCTGTTATAGTAAAATGGAACCAAACATATGGGAACCAGCCTTGACCCTCCAGGAAAATAAGTCCAGTCTGCTAAGCTGCTGATATAGGTACTGGCTAGTTGTGAAGTAATTTCAGTAAAGGTTAGTTTGCTTCTAAGCGGTTATCCCTGCAATTCCTGACACTGAATTTTGGTCAAAGAAGGCATGTCTGGATCCATGGAGAAGTCAACCCGTTTCCAGCAGTTTGATATCTCAGAAAGCCCAGTTGTGCCAGAGCAGTCAAAAACAGACACCTACCTATACAACATTTTCATGATTTATCTATGGCACCATTAATGCACCATAGAATAATGAGTTATTTCATTATGTTTTCTTAAGTACAAATGTTTAAGTGGGCTGGGTCCTGCTGGCACTCAGTGCCGGAAGTTCTAAAAAGCAAGTGCTGAGACAGGTCCCTATCGGGCTCTCCAGTTTTGCACTCACCCTCAGGGTAAAAAAAAAACTTAACTCAGCAGCAGTACCACCCTTAACTGCCTTAAATGTAACTTCAACGAGACTCGTTATAGTTCTTTCACAGTTTAATAATTTCAGAAATGAAGCATTTTCAATATTATATACAATGAAGCCGCAGTTGTTGTTTATTTATCTTATGCAACAAAGAACCAATAACCAAGCCAACTGTCCTGATTTCTGGTTGGTATGTTACTTGTTGCTTTATATATCAGGATGCAAGGACTGAAGCAGCAAAATACCAGTAGGGCTGCGCACTATGCTAAGCACAGACTTTTAATCTGCATTCAACCTACCACAGGCGGCCATACCCTGTTGCTCATGGCCAAGGGCTGTGCACAGCAGAGTTTGACCACAACAAACTACTGCAAGTGGTCAACCCAGCAGAGTACAACCAAAGGCCATGCACAGTGAGGGTTGACCATTAGACCAGGCCAATGAGTGTTCTTTGTGTGATCAAATAGAGGCTGGTCTCTTTTTTATTTTTTGGGGGTTTTCTTTTGGGTCCTTTAACCCCTTCGCTGCTAGGCCTTTTCCCCTCCTGTGCTAAGCCCTTTTTTGGCGATTTGGGGTAGTGCGCGCTTAGGCCCTTGTAACTTTTTGACCACATAAGGTATCCACGCCAAATTTGCGTCCTTTTCTTCCAACATCATGTGGATTCTAAAGGTGCCCAGGGTTTGTGGATTACCTTGGAGGGGTCCCAGAAATTAACCAAAATATAGTGATTTTTTTGTTTTTTTCAGAAAAATGGGAAAAATGGGCTGCAAATGAAAGCCTCTGGGTTTTTCCCTGAAAATGTTATCAAAAAAGGGTTTGTGGGGCTGAAATCTCCATTTTCTCAGCTTTTAGGAAATGACAGTCTTTTGTCAGAGAACCGACATTTTTCACACAGTTTTGGCATTTTTCTGGGACATAGCCTATTTTTGCTATTTTTAGAGCTTTCCACCTCCTTCCAGTTAATGGTAGAAATGAGTTTGAAAGCAATAATGGATCCTAGAAAGCTGTACATTTTCAAAAAGTAGACAAAATTCTGAATTCAGAAAGGGGTCATTTGTCTAAATCCATGAAGGTTTCTTTATAGAAACTAACAGTTAAATATTGGAATAATTGAAAATTTGTTGAAAAAAACAGCCTTTTGTCTCAACGTTTTCACCTATAACTTTTTCTAGTTTTGACAGCTCTTAGAAAGCAATATACCGTTACATCCGTTAGACCTTCCTGGTTGTGGGGATATATAGGACTTGTAGTTTCACCAAGAACCCGACGAACCCAGATCCAAAAACTGAGCAGCAACTTGCAATGGTATTTTTTCATTTACTGGGTATAGAGCACTTTGTCTTGGAAAATGTATACATGGAAAAATCTGTATGAAAGACACCTATGTATTTCTGAATTGGGTACAAAATATAGAGTTCAGAAACAGTATATTATTGCTAATTTTCAAAATTGGGAATACTCATACTAGCATGAGAATTATTGGTCATTTTTCAAAATTATTTTTTTGTTACACAATGTCTTTCATTGAAAGGGAGAAATGCGCAAAAGCTCAATTGGTAATAACAGTTGATTTACAAATCTGAATTACCCCAAGTCTCCCGATAAAAACGGTACCTCACTTGTGTGGGTCGCCCTTGTGCCTGCGACAGGAAACGGCGCAAAATGCAAAGTGGTGACACCTAAATTTTGCAGTTACAAATTGACCCTTTTTTAGCAAAGTGCCTACCTGTAGTTTTTGCACCCTAGCTCTGCCGGCACCTAGGGAAACCTAGCAAACCTATACATTTTTGAAAAGTAGACACCCAGGGGAATTCAGGATGGGGTGACTTGACTGCCTACCACCAGGTCTTGTTACCCAGAATCCCTTGCAAACCTACGAATTTGACAAAAAAAACACATTTTCCTCACATTTCTGTGGAGGAAAGTTCTGGAATCTGCTTGGATCAACAAATTTCCACCCACCCAGTGTTCCCCCAGGTCTCCCAAAAACAATGGTACCTCACTTGCGTGGGTAGGCATAGTGGCTGCGACACGAAACAGCGCAAAACGCAACGTGGTCGCACCTCAATTTCCCAGTGAAATCTTGCGCTCTTTGGACAAAGAGACTACCTTTTGTTTTTGAGCCCTAGCTCTGCCAGCACCTAGGGAAACCTAGCAAACCTATACATTTTTGAAAAGTAGACACCCAGGGGAATTCAGGATGGGGTCACTCGACTACCTACCCCCAGGTTCTCTTACCCAGAATCCCTTGCAAAGCTAAGAAATTGGGAAAAAAAACGCATTTTCCTCACATTTCTGTGGTGGAAAGTTCCGGAATCTGCGTGGATCAACAAATTTCCACCCACCCAGCGTTCCCCCAGGTCTCCCGAGAAAAATGGTACCTCACTTGCCTGGGTAGGCATAGTGGCTGCGACAGGAAACAGTGCAAAAAGCAACATGGTCACAACTCAATTTTTCAGTGAAATTGTGCACGTTTTGGGTAAAGAGACTACCTTTTGTTTTTGAACCCTAGCTCTGCCGGCACCTAAGGAAACCTAGCAAACCTATACATTTTTGAAAAGTAGACACCCAGGGGAATTCAGGATGGGGTCACTCGACTGCCTACCCCCAGGTTCTCTTACCCAGAATCCCTTGCAAAGCTAAGAAATTGGAAAAAAAAACGCATTTTCCTCACATTTCTGTGGTGGAAAGTTCCGGAATCTGCGTGGATCAACAAATTTCCACCCACCCAGCGTTCCCCCAGGTCTCCCGAGAAAAATGGTACCTCACTTGCCTGGGTAGGCATAGTGGCTGCGACAGGAAACAGTGCAAAAAGCAACGTGGTCACAACTCAATTTTTCAGTGAAATTGTGCACGTTTTGGGTAAAGAGACTACCTTTTGTTTTTGAACCCTAGCTCTGCCGGCACCTAAGGAAACCTAGCAAACCTATACATTTTTGAAAAGTAGACACCCAGGGGAATTCAGGATGGGGTCACTCGACTGCCTACCCCCAGGTTCTCTTACCCAGAATCCCTTGCAAAGCTAAGAAATTGGAAAAAAAAACGCATTTTCCTCACATTTCTGTGGTGGAAAGTTCTGGAATCTGCGTGGATCAACAAATTTCCACCCACCCAGCGTTCCCTCAGGTCTCCCGAGAAAAATGGTACCTCACTTGCCTGGGTAGGCATAGTGGCTGCGACAGGAAACAGTGCAAAACGCAACGTGGTCACAACTCAATTTTTCAGTGAAATTGTGCACGTTTTGGGCAAAGAGACTACCTTTTGTTTTTGAACCCTAGCTCTGCCGGCACCTAGGGAAACCTAGCAAACCTATACATTTTTGAAAAGTAGACACCCAGGGGAATTCAGGATGGGGTCACTCGACTGCCTACCCCCAGGTTCTCTTACCCAGAATCCCTTGCAAAGCTAAGAAATTGGAAAAAAAAACACATTTTCCTCACATTTTTGTGGTGGAAAGTTCCGGAATCTGCGTGGATCAACAAATTTCCACCCACCCAGCGTTCCCCCAGGTCTCCCGAGAAAAATGGTACCTCACTTGCCTGGGTAGGCATAGTGGCTGCGACAGGAAACAGTGCAAAACGCAACGTGGTCACAACTCAATTTTTCAGTGAAATTGTGCACGTTTTGGGCAAAGAGACTACCTTTTGTTTTTGAACCCTAGCTCTGCCGGCACCTAGGGAAACCTAGCAAACCTATACATTTTTGAAAAGTAGACACCCAGGGGAATTCAGGATGGGGTCACTCGACTGCCTACCCCCAGGTTCTCTTACCCAGAATCCCTTGCAAAGCTAAGAAATTGGAAAAAAAAACGCATTTTCCTCACATTTCTGTGGTGGAAAGTTCCGGAATCTGCGTGGATCAACAAATTTCCACCCACCCAGCGTTCCCCCAGGTCTCCCGAGAAAAATGGTACCTCACTTGCCTGGGTAGGCATAGTGGCTGCGACAGGAAACAGTGCAAAACGCAACGTGGTCACAACTCAATTTTTCAGTGAAATTGTGCACGTTTTGGGCAAAGAGACTACCTTTTGTTTTTGAACCCTAGCTCTGCCGGCACCTAGGGAAACCTAGCAAACCTATACATTTTTTAAAAGTAGACACCCAGGGGAATTCAGGATGGGGTCACTCGACTACCTACCCCCAGGTTCTCTTACCCAGAATCCCTTGCAAAGCTAAGAAATTGGGAAAAAAAACGCATTTTCCTCACATTTCTGTGGTGGAAAGTTCCGGAATCTGCGTGGATCAACAAATTTCCACCCACCCAGCGTTCCCCCAGGTCTCCCGAGAAAAATGGTACCTCACTTGCCTGGGTAGGCATAGTGGCTGCGACAGGAAACAGTGCAAAAAGCAACATGGTCACAACTCAATTTTTCAGTGAAATTGTGCACGTTTTGGGTAAAGAGACTACCTTTTGTTTTTGAACCCTAGCTCTGCCGGCACCTAGGGAAACCTAGCAAACCTATACATTTTTGAAAAGTAGACACCCAGGGGAATTCAGGATGGGGTCACTCGACTGCCTACCCCCAGGTTCTCTTACCCAGAATCCCTTGCAAAGCTAAGAAATTGGAAAAAAAAACGCATTTTCCTCACATTTCTGTGGTGGAAAGTTCCGGAATCTGCGTGGATCAACAAATTTCCACCCACCCAGCGTTCCCCCAGGTCTCCCGAGAAAAATGGTACCTCACTTGCCTGGGTAGGCATAGTGGCTGCGACAGGAAACAGTGCAAAAAGCAACGTGGTCACAACTCAATTTTTCAGTGAAATTGTGCACGTTTTGGGTAAAGAGACTACCTTTTGTTTTTGAACCCTAGCTCTGCCGGCACCTAAGGAAACCTAGCAAACCTATACATTTTTGAAAAGTAGACACCCAGGGGAATTCAGGATGGGGTCACTCGACTGCCTACCCCCAGGTTCTCTTACCCAGAATCCCTTGCAAAGCTAAGAAATTGGAAAAAAAAAGCATTTTCCTCACATTTCTGTGGTGGAAAGTTCCGGAATCTGCGTGGATCAACAAATTTCCACCCACCCAGCGTTCCCCCAGGTCTCCCGAGAAAAATGGTACCTCACTTGCCTGGGTAGGCATAGTGGCTGCGACAGGAAACAGTGCAAAACGCAACGTGGTCACAACTCAATTTTTCTGTGAAATTGTGCACGTTTTGGGCAAAGAGACTACCTTTTGTTTTTGAACCCTAGCTCTGCCGGCACCTAGGGAAACCTAGCAAACCTATACATTTTTGAAAAGTAGACACCCAGGGGAATTCAGGATGGGGTCACTCGACTGCCTACCCCCAGGTTCTCTTACCCAGAATCCCTTGCAAAGCTAAGAAATTGGGAAAAAAAACGCATTTTCCTCACATTTCTGTGGTGGAAAGTTCCGGAATCTGCGTGGATCAACAAATTTCCACCCACCCAGCGTTCCCCCAGGTCTCCCGAGAAAAATGGTACCTCACTTGCCTGGGTAGGCATAGTGGCTGCGACAGGAAACAGTGCAAAAAGCAACATGGTCACAACTCAATTTTTCAGTGAAATTGTGCACGTTTTGGGTAAAGAGACTACCTTTTGTTTTTGAACCCTAGCTCTGCCGGCACCTAGGGAAACCTAGCAAACCTATACATTTTTGAAAAGTAGACACCTAGGGGAATTCAGGATGGGGTCACTCGACTGCCTACCCCCAGGTTCTCTTACCCAGAATCCCTTGCAAAGCTAAGAAATTGGAAAAAAAAAAGCATTTTCCTCACATTTCTGTGGTGGAAAGTTCCGGAATCTGCGTGGATCAACAAATTTCCACCCACCCAGCGTTCCCCCAGGTCTCCCGAGAAAAATGGTACCTCACTTGCCTGGGTAGGCATAGTGGCTGCTGCAGGAAACAGTGCAAAACGCAACGTGGTCACAACTCAATTTTTCAGTGAAATTGTGCACGTTTTGGGCAAAGAGACTACCTTTTGTTTTTGAACCCTAGCTCTGCCGGCACCTAGGGAAACCTAGCAAACCTATACATTTTTGAAAAGTAGACACCCAGGGGAATTCAGGATGGGGTCACTCGACTGCCTACCCCCAGGTTCTCTTACCCAGAATCCCTTGCAAAGCTAAGAAATTGGAAAAAAAAACGCATTTTCCTCACATTTCTGTGGTGGAAAGTTCCGGAATCTGCGTGGATCAACAAATTTCCACCCACCCAGCGTTCCCCCAGGTCTCCCGAGAAAAATGGTACATCACTTGCCTGGGTAGGCATAGTGGCTGCTGCAGGAAACAGTGCAAAACGCAACGTGGTCACAACTCAATTTTTCAGTGAAATTGTGCACGTTTTGGGCAAAGAGACTACCTTTTGTTTTTGAACCCTAGCTCTGCCGGCACCTAGGGAAACCTAGCAAACCTATACATTTTTGAAAAGTAGACACCCAGGGGAATTCAGGATGGGGTCACTCGACTGCCTACCCCCAGGTTCTCTTACCCAGAATCCCTTGCAAAGCTAAGAAATTGGAAAAAAAACGCATTTTCCTCACATTTTTGTGGTGGAAAGTTCCGGAATCTGCGTGGATCAACAAATTTCCACCCACCCAGCGTTCCCCCAGGTCTCCCGAGAAAAATGGTACCTCACTTGCGTGGGTAGGCATAGTGGCTGCGAAAGGAAATGGTTCAAATTGTACGGTGGTGAATTTACAATACCAAATTGCAAAACAACCTTGATTTTGGGGGGGGGGGGGCACCTGAGTTTTTGGCCCGGGGCTCGGTGGTATTCTTAGGAAAGTACAAAACCCAAACAGTTCTGAAAAGTAGACCCCCGGGGGAGTCCAGGGAGGTATGGCATGCGTGGGTCCCCGAACGTTTTCCTACCCAGAACACCTTGCAAACCTTAAAATTAGGGAAAATAATCACTTTTTCAAACTTTTTTGCGTGGAATCACCGTGCCGGCAAAAATGTCCTACCACCCAGCGCTCCCCTTGTTCTCCCAAGTAAAAGGATACCTCACTTGTGTGGGTGCCCCACAGCAGAACAGGCCAAAAACGAATGTTGAAAAAAGTAGTATTTCAGTGTAACAAATTAAGCCCCCCTGCCTTAGTCACAGGCCTTTGGCCCACCCACACAAGTGAGGTATCATTTTACTCGGGAGAACAAGGGGAACGCAGGGTGGTAGGACATTTGTGCCGACACGGCGATCCCACGCAAAAATGTATGGAAAACTGTTTTTTTAACCTAAATTTGTGGTTTGCAGGGATTTCTGGGTAGGAAAACATTGGGGGACCCACGCATGCCATACCTCCCTGGACTCCCCCGGGTGTCTAGTTTTCAGAACTGTTTGGGTTTGGTAGTTTCCAAAGATGCCCGCCGAGCCCCGGTCCAAAAACTCAGTCCCCCCCCCAAAAAAAAGAAGGTAATCTTGCTATTGGTTATTGTAATGTCTCCACCGTACGATTTGGACCGTTTCCTGTTGCAGCCACTATGCCTACCCACGCAAGTGAGGTACCATTTTTATCGGGAGACCTGGGGGAACGCTGGGTGGGAGGAAATTTGTGTGAGCCCAGTGACGCCACGCTTTCCCACGCATAAAAAGTGTGAAAAAACTGACTTTTTCCGCAAAAATTGAGGTTTGCAAGGGATTCTGGGTAAAGGAACGTTGGAGGATCCACGCAAGCCATACCTCCTTGGAAGCCCCCGGGTGTCTACTTTTCAGAAATGTGTGGGCTTGGTAGGTTTTCCTACATGGCCGTCTCGCACGGGGCCAAAAACCCAGGTACCCCCTCTTTCAAAAGCTGGTGGTATTGAATGTCAATCCCACCAGCTTTTGAAAGAGGGGTTACCTGGGTTTTTGGCCCCGTGCGAGACGGCCATGTAGGAAAACCTACCAAACCCATACATTTCTGAAAAGTAGACACCCGGGGGCTTCCAAGGAGGTATGGCTTGCGTGGATCCTCCAACGTTCCTTTACCCAGAATCCCTTGCAAACCTCAATTTTTGCAAAAAAGTCAGTTTTTTCACACTTTTTATGCGTGGGAAAGCGTGGCGTCACTGGGCTCACACAAATTTCCTCCCACCCAGCGTTCCCCCAGGTCTCCCGATAAAAATGGTACCTCACTTGCGTGGGTAGGCATAGTGGCTGCGAAAGGAAATGGTTCAAATTGTACGGTGGTGAATTTACAATACCAAATTGCAAAACAACCTTGATTTTGGGGGGGGGGGCACCTGAGTTTTTGGCCCGGGGCTCGGTGGTATTCTTAGGAAAGTACAAAACCCAAACAGTTCTGAAAAGTAGACCCCCGGGGGAGTCCAGGGAGGTATGGCATGCGTGGGTCCCCGAACGTTTTCCTACCCAGAACACCTTGCAAACCTTAAAATTAGGGAAAATAATCACTTTTTCAAACTTTTTTTGCGTGGAATCACCGTGCCGGCAAAAATGTCCTACCACCCAGCGCTCCCCTTGTTCTCCCGAGTAAAAGGATACCTCACTTGTGTGGGTGCCCCAAAGCAGAACAGGCCAAAAACGAATGTTGAAAAAAGTAGTATTTCAGTGTAACAAATTAAGCCCCCCTGCCTTAGTCACAGGCCTTTGGCCCACCCACACAAGTGAGGTATCATTTTACTCGGGAGAACAAGGGGAACGCAGGGTGGTAGGACATTTGTGCCGACACGGCGATCCCACGCAAAAATGTATGGAAAACTGTTTTTTTAACCTAAATTTGTGGTTTGCAGGGATTTCTGGGTAGGAAAACATTGGGGGACCCACGCATGCCATACCTCCCTGGACTCCCCCGGGTGTCTAGTTTTCAGAACTGTTTGGGTTTGGTAGTTTCCAAAGATGCCCGCCGAGCCCCGGTCCAAAAACTCAGTCCCCCCCCCAAAAAAAAGAAGGTAATCTTGCTATTGGTTATTGTAATGTCTCCACCGTACGATTTGGACCGTTTCCTGTTGCAGCCACTATGCCTACCCACGCAAGTGAGGTACCATTTTTATCGGGAGACCTGGGGGAACGCTGGGTGGGAGGAAATTTGTGTGAGCCCAGTGACGCCACGCTTTCCCACGCATAAAAAGTGTGAAAAAACTGACTTTTTCCGCAAAAATTGAGGTTTGCAAGGGATTCTGGGTAAAGGAACGTTGGAGGATCCACGCAAGCCATACCTCCTTGGAAGCCCCCGGGTGTCTACTTTTCAGAAATGTGTGGGTTTGGTAGGTTTCCCTACATGGCCGCCTCGCACGGGGCCAAAAACCCAGGTAACCCCTCTTTCAAAAGCTGGTGGTATTGAATGTCAATCCCACCAGCTTTTGAAAGAGGGGTTACCTGGGTTTTTGGCCCCGTGCGAGGCGGCCATGTAGGAAAACCTAGCAAACCCACACATTTCTGAAAAGTAGACACCCGGGGGCTTCCAAGGAGGTATGGCTTGCGTGGATCCTCCAACGTTCCTTTACCCAGAATCCCTTGCAAACCACAATTTTTGATGGAAAAATCAGTTTTGACACACTTTTTTTGTGTGGGAAAGCGTGGCGTCACTGGGCTCACACAAATTTCCTCCCACCCAGCGTTCCCCCAGGTCTCCCGATAAAAATGGTACCTCACTTGCGTGGGTAGGCATAGTGGCTGCAACAGGAAACGGTTCAAATTGTACGGTGGAGAATTAAGTTTTCAATTTGAGAGCGTGTGATTCAAGGAAATTGTGACAGACAATTTCAAGTTTGCAGGAGATTCTGTATAAAAATCAATAGAATTCACCAGAAAGACATGACATATACTTCCATGGTTTAACAATAATAACTAAATTTAGTACGTTATTTATAGCTATAATGTACACCGTAACAGAGTTACTCCAAAGTGAAACATTCAAGGCATGGCTAACTATTCCTCAAAGACACTCACATACAGGTTGGATTTGGCACGAGGGCGAGTGATGGTTCAGTACATAAAATTTTACTAACAAGAACTTTCGAAAAATGAAATGCTCTGTCAATAAATAAATGCATAAAAACCGAACCAGTGACTCGCAACTCGTGAGCTGTAAAGCCACGACAAGGCACCAACCGTTTTACAGGCCATTCACGCGCCTTTCATACCTGATACAAACCAGACCATTGACACCATCCAGAAAGAACAGCAACACATTACAACAATCACAATAAGGGACAAGGTACATCCTACTTCAGAAAGAGATAAAAGACAAACATTACTGCACAGCCATCTAATCCGCAAGCACACACACATTCTGGTTGGATTTGGCACGAGGGTGAGTGATGATTCAGTACATACAATTGTATTCGCAAGTAATTTCAAAAAAATGAAATACACTGCGTATAATTGAAAGTATGATAAACTGAACCACTGACTCACAGCTCGTGAGCTGTAAAGCCACGTCAAGGCACCAACCTCTTTACAGGCCATTCATACACCTTTCGTACGTGTGACACATACAAAACATTCACACCGCCAGCCGCGGACCCATCACATTTCAACACTCACACCAGCAGACAGCGCCATTCAAGGGCCCATCACTTTCACACGCCCACATTTCCGACATTGCAACAACACAAAATGATGGACTGCGTGGAGTGTCACTCACCTAGCAGTGTGTGTAGTGACCAACAAAAAGTAACTACTCGCACACCGCTAGCCGAGCGCCAGTCCACCCACACCACCATCCAAGCACCAGACCATGCACACCGCCAGCCAAACACCACTCAGCGCGCACCGACAGCCAAGTACCACTCCACACACACCGCCAGCCAAGCACCACTCCATGCACAGACAGCCAAGCGCCACTCCACACACACCACCAGCCAAGCACCACTCCACGCACACCACCAGCCAAGCGCCACTCCACCCACACCACCAGCCAAGCACCACTCCACGCACACCACCAGCCAAGTACCACTCCACACACACCACCAGCCAAGCGCCACTCCACACACACCACCAGCCAAGCGCCACTCCACACACACCACCAGCCAAGCGCCACTCCACACACACCGCCAGCCAAGCACCACTCCATGCACAGACAGCCAAGCGCCACTCCACGCACACCACCAGCCAAGCACCACTCCACACACACCGCCAGCCAAGCACCACTCCATGCACAGACAGCCAAGCGCCACTCCATGCACAGACAGCCAAGTACCACTCCACGCACACCGCAAGCCAAACGCCACTCCACACACACTGCCAGCCAAGCACCACTCCACACACACCGCCAGCCAAGCACCAGTCCACGCACACCGCCTGCCAAGCACCAGACCACACACACCGCCTGCCAAGCACCAGTCCACGCACACCGCCTGCCAAGCCCCAGACCACACACACCGCCTGCCAAGCACCAGTCCACGCACACCGCCTGCCAAGCACCAGCCCACGCACACCGCCTGCCAAGCACCAGCCCACGCACATCGCCAGCCAAGCGCCCATCCACACACACTGCCAGCCAAGCACCAGTCCAGACACACCACCAGTCAAGTGCCAGTCCATGCAGGCCGCCAGCCAAACACCAGTCCATGCACGCCGCCAGCCAAACACCAATCCATGCACACCGCCAAATAATTTTTTTTTAAAAACAAAGAAAAAAATTACAAACCATTTGGAACTAGATATAAAACTACAACTACAAACAGCATTAACTAAAAAACAAAATACTAATGCCACAGATGCAACTGAATAACCAATAAAAAACATTACAGACCAGGCAGTACACCATTAGACTCACGGTAGCTCCCAAAATTTCTTTTGAGTGTGATACATTTTGAAACATCTGGGCACACAAAGCCCAGGATTAGAAGGACAATCAGCACAGTGCATACGAGTATCCTTCCGCACATCTCTTCGATAGCAGACTTTACATCTCTTACAGGGATTGTTTTTTCTGGGCGTGGCAGGAATGTAATCAGCAAAGTGGCGATCTCGCAATCTAGCCACTTCCTCCACCACTCCGACTCTAGGAATATGTGCCTGTTCCACAACAACAAGGCTGCCTATCACAGACTCCTGAAACTGAACAAAAGTCGACTTTGACGCAGGAGAACACTCCTTGAACACAACAAAAGCATTAAAAGTTGCTAAATTGAACAGATGGATGGCCAACTTCTTATACCAAATATAAGACTTACGAATAGCAGTGTAAGGTTCCAACCTCTGATCAACTCTGTCAACACCACCCATGTGCTTATTGTAGTCTACAATGCACACAGGTTTACGCACTTCAGCAACAGCACCCCAAACAGGCATAGATGTAGTACTTTCATCATGGATGGTACTCAGCATGTACACATCCCTCCTGTCGACAAATTTTACAGCTAGCAGTTCATCACTACGCAAGGCACTGCACTGTCCCCTCTGAAGCTTTTTGCAAACAAGCTCTTTCGGATAACCTTTACGGTTAGAGCGGATTGTGCCACAGGCAAAAGTGTCTACTTTCAACAACTCCTTAAACAATGGCAAAGCAGTGTAGAAGTTATCAAGGTACAAATGGTGGCCTCTGTTAAACAGTCCTCTAGCAAGATCCCAGACAATTTTCTCTGCCACTCCAAAAGTGGACGGACAACCAGGGGGGTCAATAGTGGAATCCTTACCAGTGTACACACGTAAATTGGAGACATATCCTGTCCTACTCTCAGACAACATATACAGCTTAATTCCATAACGTGCCCTCTTGCTAGGAATGTACTGCTTAAAAAGTAAACGACCCTTGAACAAGACCAAAGACTCATCAATAGAAATTTCTTTGCCTGGAGAATAGATCTCTGAAAATCGATCTACAAAATGATCAATAACAGGCCTAATCTTAAAAAGGCGGTCATAGTCAGGGTGATCTCTTGGCAACGCCAAATCATTGTCAACGAAATGCAGCATACGAAGCAAAAGTAAATACCTATCACGAGTCATAACTGCAGGAAATATAGACGTTGCCATCAAGGGACTGGAAGACCAATATGAAGCCAGGGAAGGCTTCCTTATCAAGCCCATCAAAAAAGTCAAACCGAAAAACCTATTCATCTCATCCAGATTTGTGGGAGTCCAACGGGTAGCTCTAGAGTGGGGCCTAAGTTTGGCACTGTTCTTCCTCAAAAACTGTTCCGCATACAAATTAGTATGCTCAACAATCTCAGCCAAAAAGACATCATCCATGAACAACTTAAAAAACTGTATAGGCAAGAAATTTTCACAATCCACTTTACACCCTGCATAACCAGTAAAGTCAGACAACACCGGCTGCACCATTTTTGGATCAACCCAGAGTCCAGCACTTCCAATGGGAATGCTTGAAGCACCAGGTTGCAAGCCAGATGTCTCTTGCTGCATCGGCACATCAATCTCCTCCTCTAAAACAGGCACTTCGTCCGCACTGAGATTGGATTCATCATCCGATGATTCCATGTGGAGAGAAAACTCACTGCCTGAATCATCCTCTCCCTCAGACGCACTGTCAGTCTCATAATCCAGCTCAGAGGAAGATTCAAGAAGCAAACTAATCACCTGCTGAGCAGTCATTCTACGGCTAGCCATAATGCTAACTAAAAAAGATTATTTGTCAAACACGTGAACCACAAATCCTTTGAAAAAAAAGAAATAAACACAATGTTGCTTTATCTCACAGACCTATATACTCCAACACTATACCACTCACTTGACAGAAGCAGCTAGACTCAGCACCACCTACTCTGCACAGACACGGAAAGGATCAACAATATCCCACTAAAAAAGAAAAAGGTAAAAAAACAAATTACACATAAAACAACGCAAAAAACATCGCAATTAATTTCATGCTCAGAACACAAACAGAAATACAGCCATTATGACAGCACTTACAAAAAAAGACATTTATGCATAACAATAATACTCATTTGAAGTAAACCCTACAAAAATGTTTTTCTTACCAAATAAACGCAAATACGCAAAACTGCAGAACAACCACTGTCAAAACCACAAACAGGAATCACAAGCTTTACACTACAATAAAAAGGAGAAGAAAAAACATTACAATCACATATTGAAATAATGCACCAGTCAACACACAATACACCAAAAAAGCTAAGGGGTAAGTGGGCCTAAGAGTATAAATAAAATATTCACCCCTGTAAAAGGGGAGAAACCCTTGCCCTTGAGGCCACCCCCCACACATGGCTTCATTGGTGGTCCAGTGGGCCAATACATTATCAAACATTCAATGTACCAAAATAAATTGCACCCTTTGGGGAGCAACCCTTGCCCAAAGGGGCCGCTCCCCATACACATCCCTGGTGGTCTAGTGGCCAAATGGATACTGACCCTTGCCCTAGGGGTCACTTTGCTTCTAAACATCCCTGGTGGCCTAGTGGGCCCTACAAAAAAATAGAATACCGACGTGATCTGCCTACCCCAAGGGGGCAGACTGCCAGAAACATGCCCCCAAGGGGAGTGACCCTTGCACAAGGGGCCACTCCCTATAGAACACAAAATCTGTGGTTCAGGCAGGCAGAAAAATACAAAATATAAGGGGGGCAGACACCATAGACATATTTGCACCCCTTGGGGAGTGAGCCTTGCCCAAAGGGGCCTCTCCCCACACACATCCCTGGTGGTCTAGTGGGCCAAAATGGAAAGTGACCCTTGCCCAAGGGGACACTCTCCTTATAACCATCCCTGGTGGCCTAGTGGGCTACAAAAAACATAAAGCATGGCTTGATCTGCCCCCCCCACGGGGGCAGACAGCCAAAAGCATGCCCCCAAGGGGAGTGATCCTTGCCCAAGGGGCCACTCCCCATACAGAGTAAAATTGGTGGTCCAGGGGGCTCAAAAATACATAAATATATGTCCTGCCCCTCCCCCCCCGGGGGGCAGACACTGTAAAATTATATGCCCCCCTTGGGGAGCGACCCTTGCCCAAGGGGCCACTCCCCACACACATCCCTGGTGATCTAGTGGGGCCTAAATGGAGAGTAACCTTTGCTCGAGGGATCACTCTCCTTTCACGCATCCCTGGTGGCCTAGTGGGCTACAAAAAACAAAAAGCATTGTTTGATCTACCCCCCACGGGGGCAGATCGCCAAAAACATGCCCCCAAGGCGAGTGACCCTTGCCCAAGGGGCCACTCTCCAAACAATGTCGCATTGGTGGTCCAGTGGGCTACACAAATCCGCAATATATCTCCTGCCCCATCCCTGGTGGCCTAGTGGGCTACAAAAAAACAAAAAGCGTTGTTTGATCTGCCCCCCACGGGGGCAGATCGCCAAAAACATGCCCCCAAGGCGAGTGACCCTTGCCCAAGGGGCCACTCCCCAAACAATGTTGCATTGGTGGTCCAGTGGGCTACACAAATCCGCAATATATCTCCTGCCCCATCCCTGGTGGCCTAGTGGGCTACAAAAAACAAAAAGCGTTTTTTGATCTGCCCCCCACGGGGGCAGATCGCGAAAAACATGCCCCCAAGGCGAGTGACCCTTGCCCAAGGGGCCACTCTCCAAACAATGTCGCATTGGTGGTCCAGTGGGCTACACAAATCCGCAATATATCTCCTGCCCCATCCCTGGTGGCCTAGTGGGCTACAAAAAAACAAAAAGCGTTGTTTGATCTGCCCCCCACGGGGGAAGATCGCCAAAAACATGCCCCCAAGGCGAGTGACCCTTGCCCAAGGGGCCACTCTCCAAACAATGTCGCATTGGTGGTCCAGTGGGCTACACAAATCCGCAATATATCTCCTGCCCCATCCCTGGTGGCCTAGTGGGCTACAAAAAAACAAAAAGCGTTGTTTGATCTGCCCCCCACGGGGGCAGATCGCCAAAAACATGCCCCCAAGGCGAGTGACCCTTGCCCAAGGGGCCACTCCCCAAACAATGTTGCATTGGTGGTCCAGTGGGCTACACAAATCCGCAATATATCTCCTGCCCCCCCCCCCGGGGGGGGCAAGCACAGTAAAACAATATGCACCCCTGGGGGAGCGACCCTTGCTCAAGGGGCCGCTCCCCGATAGAGGAATCCCAAAAAAAAACAAAAAAATCAGACTATTCTGCATTCCTGCTGCACGACCGTGCAGCAGGAATGCAGAAAAGAGGCACCGGGGGGAAAGGCAAACCCTTTTCTGTCCCCCGGTGCCTCGCAAAGAAAGATTGTTGCAGCGAGATCGCTGTACGTACCTGTTTCCCCACCGAGGCGCAGCTTGGAAATGGCGGCCACCGGTGGGGAAACAGAAAGTAAACAAGTGCCGACGTCAGCGCGGCTCGCGCGCTGACGTCATCAGTGACGTTGGAGGGGGCGGGTGGGGGGGGCACGGGAAGGTCTTCCCCTGCCTCCCGCAGTAAAAAAAAAAAAATCGCCGACACGCGGGTGGAGCTGCAGCCCTCCTCCCGCAGGTAGGCGCCATGACGGCCGGGAGCCGTCATCAGCACACGAGCGCTGTGTGCCATGACGGCTCCCGGCCGTCATCAGCATCGAAGGGGTTAAAAAAGGATTAAAAACATACCTCTTCCCTAAGACAGTGTAACGACTGTGGCAGTGTAAAATCGCGTATGGTTGGTTAAAGTCAAAAGCGCCAGGATACCCTTTGGGTGACAGTTTTCTGCGCTATATAAATATGCCATACAATACAATACAATACCTCTTGTGGGTCCACAGACCAAGTTCCAGGTCCACCAAACTTCGAGCAGGTCCATCAAATGTTCAAGAACCTTTGTGGATTCAGTAACACTGAGCTATGATTCATGCATCTGAGAAGTGGCCTACATGGGTCCAGCAGTCTTTGTCTGGGTTTGCGGAACCCAAGATAGGATTGTTAGACCTTTGGAACAGCACTTGTGTCCAGTAGGCCCACATCAGGGCCTGTGAACCCTGCAACAAAATGTACTTTTTAAAATCTTGAACGAAGAGTCCCCATCCAGTCAAACAAAGGGGTCACAGGACGCTCCAATTTATCCTGTAATATCATCTGCAACAGATTGTTCTCTGTTGCAGTTATTATCCAATCAAAGATTTTCAGATCCATGGGTCCGACTTTAGATGTGACGAGCCAAGATGGACAATAGGAGAAAAAGGTCCCTCGTCCAATTAGATATAAATATTTTGATAACTTAGCAGATGGTCTGCAAATCTGAGTTTAGGGCGCATCCTCAGTCTAACGGCCACAAAATCTCTAACTTTTTAACCCTTCCTAGCTAAATCCATATTTTTTTATATGCAGGGCACGAGTTTGGGGTACACGTGGGTGGACAGCATCCACCCACTGTTTTCTCAGGGCGGACGCCGTCCACCCTCCCAAAAAGTTGGGCCCACAGAAATATGCTGAATTAGTCCCTGTGCAATTTGCATACACCGGGACACATTCAGCAGCGCCTGCACATTGTTGTCTGCTTTCAATCTGCAACAACATGCAGGCTGGGAGGGGGCTTTCTTCTTTCAGATTCCTGCTATGCCCATGACAAAGGCCGAATTTGAGGGATCATCAGGCTTCCTTTTGTTGGAGTCTCCTGGCTGGCAGCAGTCAGGACTCACACCTAGAAGCAAATACAGCAGATGGGAAACAAAGGCTCACACCTTGTTAGCACTTCACACATACTTTAGAGAGGCAGCTTTTCACTTTGTTCAGACTCTGTTTAGGTCCATATGCATGCACTGTAAGAATGTCAGATGTATTGTTCTTTCCGAGTACTTGCACAAAATAAATGTAATTTATATAGTGCTTACTACCCTGAGGAGGCATTGAAATAATTTAAGTACCACTATTTTTTCTTTTAAAGCAGTATGGGTAGAGGAAGTTTACGCTGACAAAAGACTACATTGTTTTATGCGTAGTTTACAAAAGTGTGAATCTTCTGCTCCAATCTGGAGGGTTTCCCTATATACTCGAAATGTGCTCCAATGTACTCATGGATCACTGACAAAATATTGAAAACAAAAATATACAATACCTAAAATATCGATGTCAAACTCTAGAATACAAAAATATCGAAGTTCTATCTACAAACAGGTAAGTACAAAAATGTTGAATCAAATATATCGTTACAAAAAATATAGTTAGTCAAAATATTGCATTTTTTTAAGTGTCTTAAAAGTAATTTAAAATTAATGAAATAATAAATATAATTAACTAGAACATACTTAAAAATACTGAAATAACCTTACAATTATTAAATAATTAATTTAAGTTAAAAAAACACACAATTTTATTTTTTAACACATATATATACATATATTAACATATTATTAATAAAAAATATACAATATTTTTACCGTAGGATAGCGGGAGGGTAACATTTACTATTACCATTCCAGTGAGTGGAACAGTAGGGTAAACGTTGGATAGCGTAGGGGTAAAAATGACTGTTCCCGCTCCAGTGAGTGCAATAGTAGGGAAAGCATTGGATAGCGTAAGGGGGAAAATTACTATTCCCACTCCAGTGAGTGCAACAGTAGGGAAAGTGTTGGATAGCGGAAGGGTAACAATTACTATGCCCACTCCAGTGAGAGCAATAGTAGGGAAAGCGTTGGATAGCCTAGGGGTAAAAATTACTATTCCCACTCCAGTGAGTGCAACAGTAGAGAAAGCGTTGGATAGTGAGAGGGTAAAAATTACTATTCCCACTCCAGAGAGTGCAACAGTAGAGAAAGCGTTGGATAACGTAGGGGTAAAAATTACTATTCCCACTCTAGTGAGTTTAACAGTAGGGAAAGTAAAGATTTAATATATTAATAAAAATAAATTAATTATCAATACCAATAAAAAATTAATTAAAATAAATTACAATTTAATATTATGTAATAATTAATCAATTAAAAATACTAATAAATATTAGTTATTAAAATTAATTTCCTATTAATACAGTCAGTCAAGAGGTTTTTATTTTGATTTGTATCATAAAAGACAAATATAAATCAAGCATAAAGTACATTTCATAATTATTTAAAAAAAAATTAAAACCATAAATACTGTACACATTAAAACCTGGGATAAAACAGTATTAAATATCACACCGAAAAGACACATGACTCGATCCATAAAAAAGAGAACAACTCTTTAAAAGGAAAGTGTTAAAACATCATCTAACCCTTGAACATTACTTAAAATATGGCTCAGGGACTCAGATTCCGTGATCGTAAGGACCAGGCCCAGCTAGCGAACTTTGACACACCAATGACAATATAGGCGGAAGTATCAGATTTAAATATCCTACTTGCAGTACTTGCAGATCTAGTGCCCAATGAACAACATGCAGGTCTTAACCAGACTCGTCTGGGAGTACATTGGACAACAAAATAAGAAGTGATCAATAGTTTCTACTTCCTTTATTCAAAAGGGGCATTTATCACTACTTTCTGGATTCCAAGAGTGTGTTAACCCACTTAGGGGGAGTGAGCCCACTCTCAGCTGGTGATACAATTTTCGATTGAGTGGTTTAGTTATAATGTCCCAGTAGTCTTCATAGCTCGGAACTTCCTTGTTAACTAGAAAGGCCGAGGTCATAGACTACCCCCACACAGTAGATAGTCTCTTCTCCATGATCCTTCTCCAATACATTTCCTTGAAGATTTTCTTGGGTGGGAAATTCGCGGTGGCTGGATCTACCCACAGAGCCTCCAATCCCATATCTAGCAACGACGATCTAACAGCGGATAACCAGGGAACTCTAGAAGCCCCCTGTAATCCCTTTATCTCCAAAGTGGTATCGGCATACATGGACAGTTCCGGTGTAGTCCACAAGCGCCGCCAGAACGCCAGTGGTCTATACCGTGCCACATCCTCTATCTGGTTACATCCCAAGTCAAACAATAGGGGTAGGCAGGGAGTAGATTGGGGTAGACCTATAGCTGTTCTGAGGAATTTGTTCTGTGCCACCTTCAGTCTAGATAAGTCGCTAAAACCCCACAGTTCAGCTCCGTATAAAATGGAAGGTAACATTTTTGAGCCATAAATTTTAATCAGTGGGGCCAGGGGTTTAGTAAGTGAGTTGGAATGCTCCTTCAGTAAAGCCCCCCCAAGCTGGGCATGTTTAAGGGACAAGAGGTCTAGCTGGGGTTTCCAGCTTAGATTTTTCGCTCAGGGTAACACCCAAGTATGTAAAGACCTCTGTTTGATCCAAGATAACCCCACTCATTTAAACCTTGGATTTAACTGCTCTTTGGCCCCGAAGGACCATAAAT
Organism: Lissotriton vulgaris; assembly: GCF_964263255.1. NCBI lineage: Eukaryota > Metazoa > Chordata > Amphibia > Caudata > Salamandridae > Lissotriton > Lissotriton vulgaris. The sequence goes on along the minus strand of NC_141699.1, from coordinate 883,544,844 downwards.
TTGGTCTTTCCAACATTCACCTCTAGCTCATGTTCGCTGCAAAAAAGCTCAAAACGGGACAAAGCTAGCTGTGAGCCCTGCCTCGTTTTAGAAATTATGAGCGTGTCGTCAGCGAACATGAGCAAGGGTACTTTCATACCGGCAAGGGAGGACGCATCTGTCAGGAAGTTAGAAAAGTAGTTTGTCACCCCATTAATAAACAGGGAGAACAGGGTGGGTGCTAATACCCCTAATTTCCCTTTAGCGACCGCAAATCTATCTGTCACCTCTCCTGGCTTGCCCCATCTCACTTTGACATAGGTATTCGCATGTAGGTTCATAAGTAATGCCACCTGCTCTCTTGGCATGCCTTGGTATTAATACAAATTAATTACCAATTAACAATTAATTAACAATAAATTAAAAATCAATGCCAATAAATAAATAAAAATGATTTTCTTCATTACAATTAAATTACTTCCCACCCTATTCCCCTATAATCCCACAACCCACTACGGAAATAAATTTATAAAGTTAACATAATTATCAATTAATCAATTAATACAAATTCATTACCAATTAAAAATTAATTAATTAACAATTAATGAATTAACAATTAATTCAAAATATATACCAATAAATAAATTAACATATTTAATTAATTACAATTAAATCACTTCCCTCCCTATTCCCCTATAAACCCACAACCCGCTAAGGAAAAAAAACTAATACAATTAACATAATTATCAATTAATCAAATAATAAAAATTAATTACCAAATAAAAATTAATTACCAATTAAAAATGATTTACCAATTAAAAAGTATTTACCAATTAAAAATTAATTAACAATTAATTCAAAATGAATACCAATAAATAACTTAACATATTTAATTAAGTACAATTAAATTACTTCCCATCCTATTCCCCTATAAACCCAAAAACCGCTACAGAATTAAATTACGCAAAAATTAAATAACATTAAAAAACACTTATATATATTATTAAAAATTCGATATATTTTAATACCTATATTATATACTTCGATATTTTAACTTTCTATATTTTAAAAACTGATATTACATTACTTACCTTCAATTCGATATTTTTCACCACTATATTCTGTCCATTCGATATTTTGTCCATTCTATATTTTGACTTCGATATTAGTGCTATTCTATATTTTTGAATCAATATTATGTCTGTATACCGTACTCATGATAGACATGTTAAACATATAATGTGAGGGCCTAAGATCTGATGTCACTTCTTATGATGCCACTTCCTGTGATGTCACGTGCCGTGATGTCACACGCCACGATGTCTTACGCCACAATGTCACACACCACGATGTCACGCACCACGATTTCATGCACTGTGATGTCACGCCCCATGTTGCCAGTTGCATTGTGATTAACTAGGTTAGTCTCCCCACTTCTTTTTTTTCGACTTTTGTCCTGTTTATATGCTATTTCCAGAAAACTACTTAACAGATTTAAAGCAAACCAAGGAAAGGCTCTTCTTAGAGTAAATTTCGACTTTCATGGCAAGTTTGGTGTAATTCCGCTTAGCGTTTTATCCTGTAGCAAAGAGCAAAGATTCCTATGGCAATTCGAATGGGAAAAGCCACGTTTTTGACACCCTGATGACAGATTTGCATGAAACGTCAAGTGTTGTGCTGATTAATTTGAGAGCATAAAAATTGTTCAACAAATTAAATTGCCTTTCCAACTGAAACTGTGATCTAACCATAACGGCAGAGTTACTATCACTAACTATGTAATCTAGATAGATAGATAGATAGATAGATAGATAGATAGATAGATAGATAGATAGATAGATAGATAGACAGACAGACAGACAGACAGACAGACAGACAGATAGATAGATAGATAGATAGATAGATAGATAGATAGATAGATAGATAGATAGATAGATAGATAGATAGATAGATAGATAGATAGATAGATATTCAAAATGAATTAGTATATATTTTACACTACAGGCAATAGTGATAGATATATGGATTATGGTAATCTTCTCATTTTAGAATTTCCCTTTGATGTGTTTGAGGATAAAGGGGTGAGCTGGAAGGAATGTTGTGAAATAACCATAGTATTTTCTACTAATTCTAAATCATACCTTTATATTTTGTATCTGTGTTTCGTTTCAGAAAACGGCAGCTGCCAGTTCACCGCACTTCCCCCTCTCTTCGGACTGCATCTTAAGCTACCCCTCACTTGGGAAGTATACCCTCATTGTTCGAACTCTGCTCAGGTATTCCGAAACGCACACTCCCACGAGCTCCGCCCCTTCCCCGCGACGTTACAAATCTGACATTTTGTAGAGGACGCTGTACATAAGATACCGGAGTATATTATTTTTAACAGTGTTAAATATAAATGGCAAAATGTAAAAAGAACATGTTTATTTTCATATTGTTCAGGTAGCAGAATGAAATGTAATCGCTACTCTGTTTTTTTCCGTTCCTAAATAAAAAAAAAAAAAAGAAAAATGGTGGAGCCCATGACACCGTCTAAGAAATTACTAATGGCCCATTTCAGATACGACACAGCGCTGACAATTCATCGCAGGCAAAGCTGCCATCAAAACCACTGTCACTGTATCCATTGGTGCAGATGGCGTATACCTCAGTGTGTTGAACAGCTGTTGGAGAGAAACGTGTGCAGCCGGAAGTTCACAAGTTCCACCTCTGGCTGGACCAACTTCGACTCTCCTCCTCAGAAAGTCGATATAAAGAGCACTTTCTTTGTGGTTGTGAATCATAACGCCAGTCACGGACAGAAAGGTCATTTTGTGGTAATGCTGTTTAAATTGTCTATGGTAACTTGTGATTTGCAAAGCTGTGCAGGACTCTTTCGATGCAATGTGTAGGCTCTACATCAGAGAAATTGGGGCCAGGCACCCCCATACATTTAAATTATCGCAAAGTACATTTCTAAACACTTTACGTGCCATCTAGCAGCACAAAACCATGATGAAACTGGCATTGTTTACTCTCATTGGCTCACGGGGTCCTCTTGTTGTACTAAAAGCATGGAAGGCTCCAGCTGATTGGTTTCCTGTTCTGTCGCTTCAGATCTGATAGAGGTAACTGACTTTTCATGAATTAGAAGGGGGTGGTCTAGCATAGACAAGGGGCCAGATAATGTCAATTTCAAGGGCACTTGCGAATTTTGCACCTTTGATGTGCAATTCTACACCTGTAAAGATAATCTTTAGGCCTATATTTTCACCGACTGACTCGAGCAAAACCAAAATTTTTTTAGCAATAGAACCATGAAAAATTGGTGAAAATGTCAGTGGCGATTTGTCCAACACCACTGTGGCTTACATACTTTGCCTCACAAGCTAACTTTAAGTGAATTACTGTTCAGTTTGCAAGCCAAAATAATTTCTCAGCATTAAAAAAAACCTTTAAAAAGTGTTCCTTTCTATTGCAGTAGTGTGATGTTCACAAATGGAATAATTGTTAAATGGCTCTGCTCTCTCACTATTCTCTCACTCGACAACAATGATGGTTTGATGTCGTTGTCGCATCATTGTCACTTTGTGGAAATGGGGATGGCTGTTACCTTGAACAATTCAATAGGGGTTTGTATTTCATGTCTGTAGTGCAAACAAATGGCTCTGTTGGCTTTAGGTTCATACAATTGACCTACAATATTATCCCACCCACTACCTTGCTTCCTACTACATAGCCATAAATAGTTTGTAATCTCTATTCTTACCTCCATATCTCCTCACCTATACTTATCTTGCAGCGTTGTGGATGAGATACTACTTTCATGTCATATAACCCATATGATATAGGGAGGGTAAACCCTCTGCCCTGCCTTAGAGGCCCATCACCGGTGGACTTGATATGTGGCAATCTATGCCCCAGGCTCTTGGGCCTTTCAGAGGACATACCCAAGCTTACCTGTGTTTTTTTGTTATTTTTTTAGCAGGAGGAGATATAAAAACTTTGCTATGGTCTTTATCATATATTGTATACAGCGCTGACCTAGAATTGTCCATTTCGGATGGTTTCACAGAACTACTTGTCAGTAATCGCCTGAGTACAGATTTGCTAATGTTCACAAAAAGCTGCATGAAAAATAGGTGCATTGCTCGAAGTTCCACATATAGCACAGAGTCACATTTATAGCAGGCCGTGTGCAGATGACAACACTGGAGATGCAAAAACACATATTGCATCGCTTAGGGAATCCGCAATGCTAAATTGGCACTGTACCATCGCGAATTGAATTATAGATAGCAATATTGAGCAACATTTTGCATCACTTTTCTACTTGAGGTATACACTGGAGTACAAAATCCCAAATCCGACCAGCCAAGGAAGCTTCAGGTAATAGATGGAATTTACATAAAAAGTATCCAAATTACACATTGAAACAAAACGAAACAAAAGCGCACATCTCCACTTTCGCCAACGGTGTAGTACCGGTTTCATTTGGCATACATTTTCTATTCAACCCGAGTGGACGCCACTATGCTTGACTCCATTACATTTTGTGTTGAGGCCTATGGTTGCTTGCATTGCTCTGAGCCCATCACTCTATGCTGGTATTTTAAGAGGGCCCGCGCTGCTTTAAAGCAGAGGTCTCCAAACCGGTCCTGGAGGGCCGGATCCATGCCAGATTTTTAAAATTACTACATGTATCTCAATGGGGATATCCAAAAAATCTGGCATGGATCGGCCCTCCAGGACCGGTTTGGAGACCCCTGCTTTAAAGGTAAGCAACAGTGGCACCTCTTCATAGGTGTGGCCTCTGCGCCGTTTAGGGGACGCTGTCTGTCACCCAATACCGGTATTTTAAGTCAAAGAGTGCATTAGGAAATTGGCAACAAATGCCCACACCATAAAGACAGCACTAGTGATACTTTATACTTAATGTATATAGATATAAAAATGGGACCACAATGCCGTTTTAATTCAGGTTTCAGCTTAAATAAACATTGCAGTTGTACGCATTATTCTCGCACTCTAATTTTATGTCACTCCTATAATGGTACAATCCAAACTCCACTGACGTTCATTTAGTGACCACTTTTAATTTACGCTTATTTTTCGTCAAAAGGTAACTATATTCCTGCCTGGACCGGCATTTTAAAGGCAGGGGATCCTCGTTAAACGTGTAAGATGGAGAGCTTTGATTCCCACCGTTGCAGGAGTCGCACCTGGAGTGGTACAGTCCGTCCGCATTCTTTTCCCTTCCTTTGGCCTTTGGAAGCTACAATTCTCACACTCGTGAGCGGGGACTTGCCTATGTAATTGAGGAGACCTCGGCGTGTAGCACTTAAGCCCGCAGTAGGTGGCAGCGAGAAATATCCCTCAACCTATTCATCTCACCCGCTCGTGCCCCGGGAGGCAGCTTCCTTTTGTGCAGCAGGTGCAGGGGCACAGGGGCCCAGAGGCAGGACCACTGAAAACGCAATATTTATGTCTTTTATTTTTCAAACAGCAGCGAGTCCACCTCATTTTCGCGCTCAGGAGGGTTGGTGGATATCGTCAAAATTTCAATTCAGTAGGAAACTTTTCCCGCACAGACAATCAGGAGGTGGAAGTGTCGCGCAGGCGGATTGGCCTCTTTGAATTTTGGAGATTTTTCAACAGTCTGTTGCCTCTGAAAGGTCCCTGCGGCTGAGAGACAGTCACATGTGAGGTGTTAGGAAGATTTCACAATTAGTGTGTACCTCTGACAGAGCGAGGGGCTGTGTCCGACTCAGTCTGTGGAAACCGCCTCTGCCTCGCGATGGAATGAAAGAATTAAGCGACAACTGGCTGAGTTCCCACCTAGCATCTGTCCGTCCACTCTCCCCGAGCACAGACACGCTGTTCCCTCACCCAGTTCTCACTGCAACATTTCGTTCCCCGTCCCAAAATATCACAGGGACCACCCCCAGACGGGCCTGCCCAACTTACGCAAGCATTTCACTTTCTGTTTACAGTTTCAACACAGTTGTGATCAAAATGTATAGTCGTGTCCAGTCTGCCCAGATGTCCGAGTGAAGGCTAGTGTTTGCGCTGTACTGCAGCAGTTGTAGCAGAGACTGAATGCGCTTGACGCTATGTTATCTTGGTTGTATTTATAGAGCTAACTCTTATCATAGCCCACTTCAAGCCCTTAACCCCTCCCCTGCTGATGACGGAACCGCTCCGTCATCAGCTACGGTTGGGCTGTGCTGATGACGGAGCGGTTCCGTCATGGCCCGGCCGCCGCGCCTGCGCGGCGCTGATTTCGCGCCTGCGGGGCAGTTTTAATGAGCGGGGCGGGTCATGACGGAACCGCTCCGTCACCAGCACAGCTCAACCGCGGCTGGTGACGGAGCGGTTCTGTCATCAGCATGCGGCCACCGAGCGGCCGCCCCGCCCACTTAGCGCTGCGGCGGAATAGCCGCCGCAGCGAAAGGGTTAAGGTGGAGCCGAAGAGGGAAGGGGGACAAGAGAACAAGGCATAATGTGGAAACAACTTGGTGAGATATGTAGAGTTGAGAGGGATGAAAGAAACTTGAACCCAGTTTTACTAAGGCTTTGCAGTGTCGTAAACTGATGCCATGCAATCAGGGCCAGCCTTTGCAGGAATAGCGCCCTGGGGGTGAGACTATCAGCAACATCAAGTTGCCGATCGTGAGCGTGGAAAATAAACCTCCCGGCAAGATTCTCAACCCGGGGAGGTCAGGTTTCTCATTGCGAGTGGTCACGTATGCTCGCGACCGCTCGCAATGAGAAACTACCAGTCCGCGTTGAGAAAGCTGCAGCTCGAGTACAAATCTACTCGAGCGGCAGAAAAGGACCGCTTGCACTGTGCAAGATGCCGTTTGCAATGATTGCACAGTGCGGACAAGCATCCGGCACTGTGCAATCAGTGTGAACAGCAAATTCCCTACTGCATTACGCAGTTCGCGTAGCTACGCGTAGCTTGCGTAGTGCAAAGTGCATTTCGTGTAGCTACCTGTAGCGCTACAACGCGAACTACGCCCAGGGTTAGTACAGACCCGGCAAGTCTGTGCTTCTAAAGGTATGGGTGCATTGCTGAAGTCAGTCAGGTGGTGGACATGTGGCTGACTCTCACAGAGAGCTCTACAGGAAGAGGTTCTCAGGGGCCAGCAGGGTGATCAATATTAGTCCTATAAGCAACAAATATGATCCTTTTTTATGGGAAAAGGGTATAAACATCATGTTACTTTGGCTATGGCGCCAAAAATCTTGCATTAAACATCTGACTCCTCCATAGTTATAAAGGCATTTCAGCTTGACGGACCTGTCAGAAAAACTGCGCAATTGAGGCTGTCATTCTTTGCAACTTGCTAGTACCTTACACTGGATCATTGTGTCTATAATGGACTTCCTTTCCCTTGTATGGTAAAGTGTAGCGCCCCTAGGCAGCTTGGCTTCAGTGTAAATTTGAAGTTTTTCAAGCCTGTACAGAGCTGCAAAAAGGGCAGTTGGGTTAATGCAGACTACGTCACATACCAGGCTGATTCCAAACACGCCAAGCGCCCCTGAAAAACTAATAAAGTTGTGTTAGAGCTAGTTCCACACACCCCTATCAGGAGGTTCCTTTATAACCAGGGATTTAAATGGGCTAGGTCCTGCCTGTGCTCAGCGCCGGTAGTTCTAAAAAGTAGGTGCTGAGACGGGTCCCTATTGGGCTCTCCGTTTTTGCGCTCACTCTCAGGGTGAAAAAATAATCTTAATTCTGCAGCAGTACCACCCTTCATTGCCTTTGAGGTAACTTCCAGGAGACTGGTTGAAGTTCTTTCACAGTCTCATCATTTCCAAATCGAAGCATTTTCAATACTATATACAACAAAGCCATAGTTGTTGCTTATTTATTTCTACTAACAACCATTGACAAAGCCAATAGTCCTGTCTTGTTGTAGGTGTAATGTTACTTGTTGTTTTATATACCTGGGTGCAAAGATAGAAGCTGAAAAATACCAGTTGAGCGGCACACTATGCTAAGCACAGATTTTTAGCTTATGTGTTTTTAAACCCCGCCCTAAATTACATCGGCCGTGCCCCTTTGACAGACCCTCCCAGTGTTTTCATCCCACTTAAAGCCATGCCTATAACCTTACAGAAGTGTCAAGGTTGTCACCAGTCTCCTAACCCCTACACAGCCCGCCCACCTGACAGCAAACAAGCTTCCTCTTACATTCAATAGCTCCATGAGCTCCTTTAAAACTAGTGATTTGCAATGATTGACAGCAACAATTGTGTGATGGTACTTGTCCGCCATTTTAATTCTTCTGTTGAGTCAACCAACATTTCTTATGCACGCTTATCAGAGATCTGCACTTAAGTAGTGTTTTACATGTATGCAGTTGAAATGCAGAAAAAAAAACTGAATTATAATTGTATTTATATAGCGCTTACTACCCCTGACGAGGCGTGGAAGCGCTTTACTTCAATCAGCACGCTGGTCAGGAACCCAAGGTTAATAGTTCATTGTTATTGGTTACTGCTTGCTATTGGGATCAATCCTGCGCACTAAAAGCAAACCATTCCATAAATGCAAAAAAATAAAGCAAAATAAACAGTGAACCTTCAAAGAAAATACACACGGTTAAGCATTTACTGGCATAAATGTGAAATAAACGTGCTAAGTATTTTTAGACATAATTTATTTTATTTTACCTTTTATTTTTTATGCAGTTGTATCTAGTGCTTGCAGAGCCATCTCGATATTACAGTGCTTTAAATAGAATAATGACAGCATGAACTATCTCCAACAATAAATTACTCGTAGCATTACAGAGAGAAACAGACAGACATTCGTCTCCGAAAGACAGACAGAGATAAGGATGAGGGGGATACAAATAACAACTTGGCTGAATATAAATTAACTATTTACAGTTAGTCAACTGAGTACATAAAATAATGTTTCAGTGACAACAATGAACAAAACAACTGTATATGCTAAGCTAAGGAGCAGAATGCCGTAGGAAAGGAGAGTTTTGATAGACATTAAAATATGACCATAATAGGAGAAGGTCAATTCCTATTTGAGGAATTATGCATGTGGATAAAATATGAGCAGAAACCCTATTTACTGATTAGCATTAATACGTTTTAAAACGTTCCTCGTCTCTAGATATCAATATACGACACCTAATAGCATAGAGATGTGATTTTCTCTACAGAAATTCTTTAGTTGTATGCAAACTCTGAAGTACATCTTATTTAAATTATGGGTGTGAAAAATGTGCATAATTAGTTTTTGCTTAATTAAGTACATTGCTGACAAAATTGTGCAAAATCATGCAGAAATAAAACCTGGTACATAACACTATATTTTTGCATGAAAGGCGCCCGTGTGTCCATTTTGGATGCGATAATGCAATTCATGCAAAAAATAGCACCAAAAAACACAATTGTGAACAACAGCCATTCGCCTTCTGGTATTCTTGTTGTTTCTGCATTCCCATGCTACATGTTTACCACAAACAAGGCATAATTATGCAGCATGGCATAATTGCAGGAATTTTGTGTAGCAGGAGTAATGTGAAAATCCTGAAATTATGGGACTGACAGCAGCATGATTTAAATTTCCCCAAAGCCTAATTTAAATATTCTTATTTGAAATCATATTTAATAAGACATTTTGTGAAGTTATGTCCTTCCATCAACACATCTAATTGTGGCTATTGCTGGAAGATCGAACTGTCAAGGACAATAATTAAAGACTAAAGATGACAGTAAACAGAGCGGCTTGATTAAAACACCTCTTTATTTTAATTGCACTTTCTTATACCTTTGTGTTCTATATCGGGTTAAGCAGAATCAGATTTCATGCCTATTCATTTGAGTGATTTATGGCCACCAAAGCAAAATTAAGGGCAAAACAATGGTTTATTAAAAGTCATCACCTTAAGATAAGACAGTAACCTTTAAGTACAGAATTAGACAAACATGTTTAGGCTTCCTGATCTTATTTCCCAACACAACCTCTTCTAAAAATAGATGACGTAGAATAGCATGTTAAATAGTGCAACTATGTCAAGCTTGTACAAACAGCATAAAACGTGGTTGGAAATTACAAACCGTTACACAAATATTGTTCTAAAGCACAAATATAGATAGCATGGGTCAAGATGAACAGGTGTAACATAAGAATGTTCAGGGATATAGCATTGGAACTGTCTGTGACTCAGAAATCATCTTTCAAGTTATGAAAAGTTCTTCTAAGAGTGTTTTCACAAAGCTGCATAGCTGTAAATGATGTTCACTGAAATGGCATTTGCTATTTGGATTTGAGCTTAATTATGTAACAGTAGATTTCAATAGCCAGGATCACCTTTCATGAACTGGGTGTCCCTAATGATATGATGGTTGAGGGTCATTAGATTGGAGTTTAGGGAACTGAGCTCTGGATTTACTGTCCTTGATACAACGGAGTGCCTCGTGACAAATTCCTCTCCTGTGTTACGCGAAGGGCAGAAAATAGCTCTTCACCAGAGTTAGTAAGAGTTGCCTGCCAATAACATCAGCGACTGTAAATCTTGCTGTTCTGCATGACACTAATGCCCACATGCATCAAAGTCAATTGCATTCGCAAACGGTGCGAATCGCAATTTTTGGCCGTTTGCGAATGCAATTGACTAATTTGGAATGCATCATGCATTTAGCAATTTTAGGAATCGCAACCATGTTGCGATTTCTAAAATTGAGATTGCATTTAAGAAATCGCAATTTCAGATTTCTTAAATGCAATGCATGATAATTTTTTAATTGCGAATTCGCATTTTGGAAGTGGTAAATTAGCATGAAGTTGAACTTCATGCTAATTTTCTGAAAACTTTCAAATATGCACAAATTGCATTTTTGAAAGTTTTAATTTACACACGCACATGCTCTTGGGGCATGTGTGTGTGTAAATTGCATTTAAAGTTACATTTTAGGGGTGTAGGGAGGGGTTCTTTGGACCCCCCCTGCACCCTTGAAATTGCATTCACATTTTGCGAATCGCAATTTGAAATTCGCAAAATGTGAATGCCTTCCCCTTGATTCCTATGGGCCTTTTGGCCCATAGGAATCAATGGGAAGGGTTTTCCTTAATTGCGATTTGCAAATTGTGAATCGCAAGTAAGGAAAAACACAGAATCGCAAAAATAAATGCGAATTGTTCATGCATTGCAGTTTGCGATTTCTAAATTGCGATTCCTTAATTTTCGCAATTTAGGAATCGCAAACGGGTGCAATGATGCATGTGGCTGTAAGCCTCTGCTATTGCCTAATGGCAAGTTAGCAGTATCTTTCCTGCGATTTGCACTGAACACACACCCTCCAGTACAAATTCCTAGGTGTAGACAACAGTATCAGGGTCAGACATGTGTGACGTGTACTTTAGGGCACAGAGAGTATGCCACAGGTAGTAATATCAGTCAATAAACCACTTGACTCCTCGCTTGGTCCTTTTTTTACTGGACATTAGGATCAGGGGATAAACCAGGTCATCCTAATATAGTAGACCTGGCTTTGCCCCCAGACGTAAGCGTTTTTCCACCCGCCAGTCGCAGACACGCCTCCTTGCATATATTGACAAGGGAAGGTACAATGGGTGTGGGCCAGAATTGTGTGTAAATATCTGTTCCTAGAGATTATAAATGCAGAGTCGCACGAGCATTGGCACTGGACACCCATGGAACCCCCAGGCAAACAATTGCAAGATAGAGAACTGGGTTCAAATCAAACAAATCTAATACCTTGCAATCCCCACTGTGGTTTCCATCTGAGGCAGAGAACATGACAAAAAGTTTCTACATACAAAAATTGCACCTCAGCACTTTTGAACTGAGCCACACAAATCGACCTGGCCCTTCAGTCACCTGTGCTTTATATACTTATGTTTCCTTAATGTTGTGAATAGGTGACAGGTGACAAAGATGCCATGCTCTGGTCATCTTGATGGTAGACTAGAACATCCCATCTGTTGAAGGACTGGGTTCTTTAAGACCCAGCGGTGCCAGGGCACAACACCTGAAACCTTCGTGGGTAACCTGCTCCGGCGTACGAATCACAGAGACACGGGACACTTCCTTTGGCGTCAAAGATTCAAGGTTTATTTGCTGCAGGGAACACAGATATCACGACAAGTACAACTCGTGCAACTTGGGGAGACTGCTTCAAATTGGTTCTGTGGATCGCTCCTTTTATACAGTTTTTACCCATAGGACAACATGATACACAAAGGTTTACAACCCGGTTCCCACCATTATCCCCCAGAGGGGTCGCTTTGGTCACTTTGATACACATGAGGTCCGGAACATAAGTGCGGAAACATTTGGCGGTTCCCAACTGTAAAAACCCATCTTCCCAACATTAGTGCATTCCAATCGGCAGTAAAACAGATCGAAATAGGAACAAGGACAGGTGGAGAGGAAGACGGAGACAGTGGGGAGATCGGAAAGGGTGTAAAAGGGGAGGTATCGGGAAACACGAGATACAGGCATCAAAGGGACGTGCCTAATGAGATGCACGGCTGAGACAATAAACCGGCACGGCAAGATGAGCCTCGAGCGGGGCCATCTGCCTTACAGTATCATCCCCCTCGTCATAAAGACACTTTCAAAGGACATGTGTCTTCCGCAAATATCTTGGGAGTCCCAGGGTCGCGAAGCGGACATCGTCCGTTCGCTGGCTACTTGAGGGCAAGAGACAAAATGGATGCCGTATCTAAGATGGAACCCGTGGGTACAGATGAGAAACCCACATAACAAACGAACGGTTTAAGTTAGCACAGCGAAACTGCGCACACTTACTAAACTCGTCATTTGCGGTTCATAGATACCAGACTCGACCATATTCGTGCGAGTCGAAAACACCACTTACGATTGTCACGGAACCTCAGACGCTCCTTTTGCCCTCATGTAGGCAAGCACTAGTCGGAATCATATTCGATATTCATCAGACCATCGAGATGTTGCTGTAGCATAGCTCTGTCCAACCGAGTCCCCTTGGTAACAGGTGGCTGTCTCATACACGTTGTAGCACAGAGGCCACATAAGGCAGGACCACACTGCACACAAAGGCAACACGTGAACAGGAACACCACAACGACTCCGATGATCATCAGAATCTTCCAACCCCAAGTCGACATCAGGCCCCAAAACCATCCAAGTAGCGTCCAATCCCCTACATCCACGTGTATGGATTCGGAGATCTTATGCAACCTCGAGATGGCTTGATAGACAGTTGGAGCGTTATCTGGAATGAAAATGCAGCAGCTCGAATGGATCACCTTACATACCCCACCTCGATCTGCTAAGATGACATCTAAAACCATACGGTTTTGTAACGTCATAAGTCTATCCGCCTGAAGTTCAGTGGTGATATTACCAAGGGCACTGGCAGTAATATTAGCTGTCGATTCTACCACTCGAGTCAACTGTCTCAGGTTCCTACTATTAACCATAGGTCCCCAAAACGGGAGGAAACCCTTGAAAAAGTCTCCTGCCTCTTGACCGGCAGTATCCTCTTCGCTAATTACGCCTCGCACAACTCTAGTCTTATGATAATCGGCATCTACAGTGAACGTCAGAGGCAACAGATTTGCAATGAAACATGAGCCCATGAAGTCAGCGGGCAACCATGCGTATGCACGATCATAACAGATAAAGTATGTACCCTTGGCAGCCAGAAACACAGGGGACGAGAACATCGGCAGAATGTAATTTTCAGTGCAAGCACTTGCTCCAAGTCGGGCTTGCGATCTTCGGCCACGACCCATAAGACAAAAATTACCAGTGTGGGGTACGACCCATATTGGAGGCGAGCTTTTAAGCTGCTTTTCACTGGTGAACACACTATATTCACCTCTACTTAGGACCTTATAGGCTTGTACCTCTTCCTCGGGAATAAGCGAGGGATCATAGATATCGCTATCTAAATCCTCTATTGCTATCGACAAAGGTTTTTGATACGAGGTAGGACCAGAGTAGGGAGAACGTGGTTCTCGAATGGGGTGGAAACCCAGTGCGCTTCGAAACATTGTCTGAAATGCTCGAGCAGACCCTTGGGAGCTATACGGTAACACCAGATATGGAATTCCCTTATCCGTAGTATGTGGCATCAACCCACACACCCAACAATTAGTAGTGTTAACCACTAACTGATGCTGATGAAGGAGCTGAATAAAGGAATTGTTGCGGAATTCTACACGTCTAGCCTGTTCGTGTTCAGGTAACATATGAAAGGAATGAGGAGAAACAGTGGAGGTAAGTTTAGGGTCAAGAGTAGGAGTAGGTGTAACAGAAGGTAAGAAGTAAGACATCGTGTAATACACCCCACCCGCCAATAATGCAGAAGCAGTCAAAAACAATACAAATAGTTGGAATATGAAACATTTGGTACGACTGAGTTGCTGCAGCTTGAATCTATGAGCCTGAGCTCCTTCCAAATCATTCAGCTTCGAGAATGCCATTCCCTACGACCGTCCGCAACGTTTCTTGACGCACTTCGTTCTGTGTAGCAATAGTCAATCCCTAGGAGTTCCCAGGAACCGACGGCCTTTAACCTAGCGTCAAGACCTACTATCCAGAAGGAAGTACGCGCGCGGCCCTACGGCCTTCAATGCACAATATATATATGTATGCAAAACAATATCTCTCAGCTGTGAAAGCAAAAAGTGTAAGGAACGAAACTCAATGAATATGTACAAAATAATTACAGTGGTACGAATGTTCAAACTGATCGTGGAAAACGGGATAATGCAATTATCAATACAGCAAAGCAGGATCTTTTATTAGTCTTTAGTGCTAGATCGCAAAAAGTATCGAGTTTTCCCAGGACGTGTCTGTTCGTCGAACAAAGGATCCGTTGAAGGGACAGCGTCCTGTTGATCAGCTGAATGTTTTGGTCTTGAGTCCTTCTCTGACAATTGTTCAACAATGTCTCTCTGCTGCACTGAGGATTCTCCGACAGGTTGTGCGTCGCTAAAAGGTACAAACGCCGGCAATCCTTCGGTTTCAGTTGATGCAATGCCTTTCCTCACCCACGAGTCTGCTGGCAACGGAATGGGGACTTTCTTTGTGTGGGTGGCGTGCACCCAATTCTTCCGCCCCTCAAGACGAACTGCAGTTCTCGTGGCAAGGAGGACCTGATAGGGTCCAGTAAACCTCGGGTCCAAGTTGTTCTTGCGCGAAAAGTTCCGCGTCCCCACCCAATCTCCGGGCTGGAGCTGGTGGCCTGGACCCTCCGTCTGCGTCGGCAATGCTTCGTGAACCTGTTGGTGAATTAACCTCAGTTTAGCAGTCAAGTCATGAAGATAATCGATCAACATTGGGTACTCAAGATCACGAAAAATACCTGGCCTAGGAACCCCACACACATTCGCAGGACGACCGAACACTATTTCATAGGGACTAAGCCCTACTCGGGAGTGTACAGTCGCCCTAGTTGACAGTAATGCTAAGGGTAAAGCGTCAGGCCACGAAAGACCAGTCGTAGCCTGAATCTTTGCTAGCTTTAGTTTAAGGGTGCCGTTATACCCTTCAACCAAACCAGCTGACTGGGGATGATTGGCGCTGTGGAATTTCTGATTAATTCCAAGGCCCTTACACACACTCTTCATCACACTACCCACAAACTCACTTCCGTTATCTGACCACACGACTCTAGGCATTCCATACCGAGGAAAGTATTCCTTCAGTAGGATTTTCGCAGTAGACAAAGCAGTATTGTCTTTGAGAGGATAAGCCTCGATCCATCGGGAGAATGCGCAAACCACAACTAAAACGTATTTCAGGTTATTGCATCGCTCCATATGGATGAAGTCCAATTGAATCACCTCAAAGGGGCATGAAGGGGGAGCAAAACTGCCAGGAGGAGTTGGGGTTCCTTTGCCAGGATTGTACATCATACACACCATACAATTCTTCACCAGACGTTCAGCACATTTCGTGATACCATCATTCTTCCACACAGGAGACAACAATTTGCAAATACCTTTTGAGCTAATATGTGCTAACCCATGCGCCATAGTCACAACGGCCAGCACATACGCATCCGGTAACATCCATCTCTTCTGATCAGACAAATCAATCCAACAACCATTCGCATCCAACTTTCCCGTACTTTCTTTCCACTTCGTCTTTTCAGCGTCGGTGGCCTCATTCTGAATTGCTTTCACACTCTCGATAGTGTCCTCACACATACTCGATTCTGTAGGCCACCTAACCGAACTCGTCACATACATTCGAGTGCTAAGGTTCCGGGCAGTCTCCTTAGCAGTTTCATCCGCAAACGCATTACCACGACCAACATCATCCGTCACCTTACGATGCGCACTACATTTAACAATCGCTACTTGCTTAGGCAACATCAGGGCATCCAAGAGATCATTCACAAGCTGTCCATGCTGAATCTTCGTACCATGCGACGTCAAGAAACCTCTCTCTCTCCACAATCGTCCAAAACTATGTGCGACGCCAAATGCATATTGGCTGTCGGTAAACACATTCACACGTTTCCCTTTCGCTAACACACACGCTCTAGTCAGAGCAATCAGCTCTGCAGCTTGGGCAGAATTCTGATTTAATCTTGCAGTCTCAACAACAGTATTCAACGTTACAACAGCATAAGCAGTAGTCACATCGCCATTCGGCAACTTAAAACATGACCCATCCACATACAATGTACCATCCGGATCTTCCAATGGGGTGTTTTTAAGGTCCACTCGACCTTTTGTTTCTTCTTCGGTCCTCAAGTAACAATCATGTTCTGCTACTTCATTTGACTCTGTGCTAATTGGTAACAAAGTTGCCGGGTTCAGAACATTACAACGTTTTATTTGAATGTGGCTTGCCAACAGCGTCAGCTCGTAACCAGACAACCTCGCACTCGTCAAGTGCTGAGTTTTCGTCCGATTCAAAAGAGTATCGACTGCATGCGGAACCATCACCGTAAGCATATTATCCATGACCAGTCCTGCTGATTGTCGGATGGAGACCGCGGCTGCCGCTGTTGCTCGTAAACAACTCGGCAATGCTCTAGCTACCGGGTCCAAAGTCGAGGAAAAATATGCACATGGACGTTGCTTACCACCAAAAGGTTGCGTTAAGACACTCAAAGCACAACCTTCTCTCTCGTGAACATATAATGTAAACGGCTTGCTGTAGTCGGGAGTACCCAACACAGGAGCCGAACACAATGAATCACGCAGTTCAGAAAAACTTTTCTGACATTCTTCCGTCCATGGTAAAGGAGTCGAAACATCCTTGCACGTAAGAGCCACTAATGGTTTCGCTAGCAATGAAAAATTTGGAATCCATTGCCTGCAGTACGACGTGATACCTAGAAAGGCACGCACATCTCTTTGGGTTGTTGGCACAGCCATGCGTGCAATTGCTGCAATTCTCTCTGGGGTCAACCTCCTTCCCTCCTTTGACAATAAGTGACCTAGATAGGTTACTTCTTGACAACAATATTGGAGTTTAGTAGGTGACACCTTGTGATTTAACTCACAGAGATGTTGCAGCAGCGACACCGTAGCAATTTTGCAAATGTCCTGAGTATCAGCAGCCACCAATAAGTCGTTGACGTATTGGATTAAGGCCGCACCGACCGGCAACCTAAACGCATCCAGTTGACCCTTCAAGGCTTGGCTGTAAATCGATGGACTTTCACAGTAGCCCTGAGGAGCGCGTTTGAACCGGAAGCTGCGTCCACCAAGAGAGAAACCAAAAAGGTCCCTGCTCTCCTCGGCAATCGGGATGCTGAAAAACGCATTTTTCAAGTCGATCACCGAAAACCACGATGCAGAAGCTGGAATCAGAGTCAGTAGCGCCGTGATGTCAGGCACAACAGGGAATTGAGGAACCACAATTTTATTCACCTCCCGTAAATCGATAACAAAGCGATAAACAGGCGGTTTCGAAGGATCAGTACGTTTTAGAATGGGCAGTACAGGGCTGTTGCACACGTTTCCCCTAGTCTCTTCAATGACATCCTTCTCGATCAGATCATAAATGATCGCTAACAGTGCTCGTTCACCATCAAGGGAGATACGATATTGGGGAATACGTGGCAATCGCACATTAGATTTCAACTGAACAACATATGGGGAGATGTCAAGCAGGCCCACATCATTGGGACCTGTTGCCCACAAAGACGCAGGAAGAGAACTCAATTCCGGTGGGAGCTTATCGAGAGACAAGTACATGGGAGAGACAACCCTCTCTCCTAACGTAAGCTTTACACCCGCAGGAGAACAATACAAAGTCGCATACAAACGTTTAAGCAAATCCAGGCCCATAAGATTTTCGCCACAACCCGTGGTTAGAATCAATGGAGCTTCTAGCTCACGTGGCCCAATTTTAAGGGGCAAAGGGCGCGAAACTGGATTGCTAACGGGGGCGCCAGAGAATCCAACGGAAACATTTGTTAAGCCAGACAAAGGTGCGCCAGGGAGTTTCGAATGCTTAATGGAACTTTTCGCTGCACCAGTGTCCAACAGAAAAGGCTCAACGACGCCCGATGTAGCAACTGCGACGTAAGGCCCTCTCTGATCAACCGGAACTGATACCACTCCCTCTCCTTGTCTTTGGCTGTCCTAGTAATTACTGTCGTCAGTTCCCTGATCGACGTAATAATCGTCTACATTGTACTGCGCAGATCGTCCTTGCGACGATCCACGTTGATCGAAACAATTATCGGAATTTGATGAGTTATCTGAGCGATCGTTCTGAGCACCCCGACCTCTACCACGTGATGCCTGCTGCGAACCACCACGACCTCCTCTCGATGAGTTACCACTATTACGTTCGTTTAGAACAGGACAATTGAATTTAATGTGACCCTCTTGTCTACAATAAGCACATTGATTGTACCCCAACGAAGATCTTTGGGAAGAGGAGTCATTACGAGTTTGAGATCGGTTCGATTGCGGCTGCGATCTATTCTGTTGCGAATTATTCTGATTTGAACGTGGAGGATACGCTTGCTGAAGCAGCACTTTAGTTTTTAGCTCTTTCGTTTTTTTATCAGCACGGTCGCTCTCCTCTTTCTCTCTATTCTCATAATATTGTGCCGTAGCCAATATCTGAGCTGAGGTAGAAACGGCCCATGCACTTTCCGAATTCCTCAATTTATTGCTCAAATCGGGCAGTAAGTTTGAAACAAATTTATCCACGAACAACCTTTGACCACCCTCAGTGCTCATATCCTGGCCACTATGGTCGATGAATGCCTCCTCGAACCTCGTAAAGAAGTCGGAAACACTCTCGTCCTTCTTTTGCTTACAAGCTGACAATTTGTCCCAGTTCACCCTCATAGCTGGCATAAGAATTTTCATTAGCGTTATTATTCTTTGAGGAAGGTCAATAATCAACTGGTCGGGTTTAGTAGCAGCCGCTTGTCCGGCATCTGCCGCTACAATGGCAGCCCAGGCACCACCTAATTCATTTGGATGGTTTTCATGGCGAATCTTAGCCCATACCGGTTGCGGTACGACATTGCCGAACAACATATCGATATCGGCAAGATTCATTACCGTAGCATCTACGAGCTGCGATAATTCCTTGTAATACCCTGTAGGATTTTTGCGTGGGTCAGGCAAAGATTGCTTCACCTGCAATACTTCCGAGCGTTTCCATGGGAGATGTATCCATACTCTCTGGAAGTGCGCCAATACCGGAGGAGCAGCATTAGGATTAGCTGGTATCCAAACCGGTGGGACTTCTCGCATAGGAAATTGACCAGACTCGTCTGGCTGTCTTTCAATGTCCTCAACAAACAAGGCTTGAGGTATAGGAGTGGGACGAAAAGATAGCAGTCGTTCAACGGCACGTCGAACGTTAGTATCCACTATCAGTCCAGCCGAAAACTGAAGCTGTAAATCAGACAACGCGGTCAGCACCTCGTCAGGTGCGTCGGCCGATATCTGATCACGAAGGACCTTACACATTTCTTCGAACACAAATCTCTGGGTTGGTATATTGAACTGACAAAATGTGTCGAGTACAACACGTGGTGGATTTCTAAGGGGGTGCGTCATCCAACCCATCGCCATAATATATAGCGAAGCACGTTCCCTATTACCAGGAAGCTGACTACGTCTCTGAGGACCATCTGAACCAGCGGACCCAAGAACAGGTCCAAGTGAATGAAAGAAGCTAGCCGCAAGAGGAGAATTACGACTACGAGTAGAGGGAGAAGTATAGGACACAGGACTAACAAGTGAAGGAGTAGGAACAGAAACAACAGCAGGAGTTAACAGAGCAGGAGCAGTAGCGTGAGCAGGAGTATGTGGAAGCGGAGGAGCAGTAGGAATAGCAACAGACGAAGGAGCAGGAACAGTCGGAAGGACGGGTGCAGGTTGAGGAACAGGCGGAGGAAGAATAGGTGCAGGAACAGGTACAGGGGGAATCACAGGGGCTGTGGTACCCTGTACGTACGGAGGTGGCGATTTCATAAGATAAGACATCAAAGGATCCTCAACTGCCTCATCCTTCTTTTCCGACTCCGTAGGCAAAGTAGGATAGCATTTATCTATAGTCATACGCTGTAATCAGTCAAACACTTCCTTTTCCCTAACCTCCTTATCATGCTGGAACTGCTCTGCTTTCTTTACAATGGTACCAGCACTATCTCGCTGATTTCGTTTAGTCTGTCTGATTTCTTTCTGTCGGGCTTCTTTACGCCACAACCGAAAGGCATCAAACATGGCCGGCCTCGACTTCTTCGCGAACAATTTAACCTCTAGATTATCTAAGATCGGGGCCTCGAAGCTACCATGTGGTGGCCAGCGAAGGTCACCATCTTTCTTCGTATATTTGATCCAGTATTCATTAAAAGTAATCGGGCCTAGCCCATGTTTGCTATACAGTTCATACGTGGGAGTTCCAACCGGAGGTATCGGACACGAGTCCTCCAGTCGGGAATCCGTACCACAAGGCCTGAAACAACTAAACAAAGTACTGCGACCAGGCATCTTGCACACTAGCCGAGTTTCACAAACTTCAAGGGTTACGGGATTTACCAAGTCCCAGCAAAGAACAAAACCCTCGGTTTTTGGCGGCTGCAGTCGTCAAACAACACAACAAAGTACGCTAGCAAAGTGTCACCGACAAAAACACTCACACAGCGTTAACAACAAGAACACTCGCTAAAGTGTCAACAACCAAGAACTCTGGGAGCGACCCACAAATACTTAACTCAAAGATCGATGGCGTCTCCAGGAAGGCCCGTCAATCGTCTCGCTATACCAAGGTCTACGCCAGGCGCCAAAACAGGTCTACAGTCAGGGCAGCAGTCCGTCGCAGCCGTCAGGAGGCGGGAATCTTCGCGGGAAAAGTCTTCGGGCCACTTATTTCGACAACAGGATCGATGAAGCGGAGTGCACCTTCCCTCGGAGATTTCACACGAAGTTCCTCACGATCGTCGGGCTTGGACCGGTACCACTGATGCAGCCCCACGTTGGGCGCCAACTGAAGGACTGGATTCTTTAAGACCCAGCGGTGCCAGGGCACAACACCTGAAACCTTCGTGGGTAACCTGCTCCGGCGTACGAATCACAGAGACACGGGACACTTCCTTTGGCGTCAAAGATTCAAGGTTTATTTGCTGCAGGGAACACAGATATCACGACAAGTACAACTCGTGCAACTTGGGGAGACTGCTTCAAATTGGTTCTGTGGATCGCTCCTTTTATACAGTTTTTACCCATAGGACAACATGATACACAAAGGTTTACAACCCGGTTCCCACCATTATCCCCCAGAGGGGTCGCTTTGGTCACTTTGATACACATGAGGTCCGGAACATAAGTGCGGAAACATTTGGCGGTTCCCAACTGTAAAAACCCATCTTCCCAACATTAGTGCATTCCAATCGGCAGTAAAACAGATCGAAATAGGAACAAGGACAGGTGGAGAGGAAGACGGAGACAGTGGGGAGATCGGAAAGGGTGTAAAAGGGGAGGTATCGGGAAACACGAGATACAGGCATCAAAGGGACGTGCCTAATGAGATGCACGGCTGAGACAATAAACCGGCACGGCAAGATGAGCCTCGAGCGGGGCCATCTGCCTTACAGTATCATCCCCCTCGTCATAAAGACACTTTCAAAGGACATGTGTCTTCCGCAAATATCTTGGGAGTCCCAGGGTCGCGAAGCGGACATCGTCCGTTCGCTGGCTACTTGAGGGCAAGAGACAAAATGGATGCCGTATCTAAGATGGAACCCGTGGGTACAGATGAGAAACCCACATAACAAACGAACGGTTTAAGTTAGCACAGCGAAACTGCGCACACTTACTAAACTCGTCATTTGCGGTTCATAGATACCAGACTCGACCATATTCGTGCGAGTCGAAAACACCACTTACGATTGTCACGGAACCTCACTGTGGGAGCAACTAATTTCCACTTACACCCAGAAAGTCATTATGCACACAACAGGACAATGGACATGCACAAGAGCATAGTTTAAGGTTTCTTCCTGCACAACCTGCAACACGACCACAAAGATCATTGGCCTCTCAATGCTCTTTGTAGCCCAAACTCCTTTTTGAAAAAAAAATTTTATTTTCATCTTATCATTTCCTTATTGCTATAACACAAACTTAACTTTATCAGGCACAGACCTTGAGCAATTCTACTCATTTTTTTCTCTTTCCCATGCGCATCAAGTTTGAATGGAAATTAATTCAAAAGAATCCTAGCAAGACCAAGATTTTCCAGATGCCCCTTCTTAGAATCTCAGTGTCATTCTACCAGTGATGGAGGTTTGAGCTCCAGAGCACAGGAAAAGAGCTGTGTGCCATAGTGTGAGCTGTGAGTCTGATTCAGAAATGTGCACTCCCTATTCGATGAAGGCGACACTAGGGCCATCTTACAAGGGCGCTTGTTCTTCGCAGATGTGCCAACTAACAGGCCGCTGCTGTGTATTGGATGATATTGGCTCCTTTCATATGGGCACCCAGTGGATTGGTAGATCTATGAATGAAGTCCCGCCCTTCCGAGGCTCCGCCCCCTTCATCACACTGTGAAACCTATTTTCAAGTTGGCAGATCTGTATTCGCCCACCTGATCCTAGAATTACTGATACCAGAGGCATCTGGAACCAGAAATACTTCTTCTTAAATGTTTTTGGTAAATAATGTGAGAATATGTATATCCATTTAGAGGTTTCCCCTGGAGTGCCACCTGGAGAGTTTGGCTGCTTTCAGAAGTTGAAGTCTTCAGGTGAAATACATCTTGTAATCCAGATCGGACTGGTATCTACCATCACCATTACTGGGGAGAGAATGTGGCATTATGGACAGAGCTGCTGACTTTGGAACCAGGCAGCCAGGTTTGAGTCGGATATTGGCTCATCATCCTGTGATCCTGGCCAAATCGCGTAATCTCCCATGCCTAAAACCAATAAACAAATGAGTAATAATTAATCTGACCTTGCGTAATGAAACTGGTGCCCAGGTAAAGCGCTGCAATGATCATGGGCTGAGTTTGCAAACTCAGATTTTGTTTTTGAAAATAAGAAAAGCAACGACCTCCTCGCCGTGGGGCTTTTGTCTCAAAACTCGTAGCTCATTTTGCAGTTTTCACTGCCCATTACCACAGCATTTTACCCGGTTGTGATGGACGAGGGAAAACTCGCCATTTGTCTGCCCAATCTAAATAGGGTGGGCAAACAAATTAATACACCTGCCCAAGTGCCTGATTACCCTCTTGGGTGATTAATGTGCCATACAAATCAATATAACATAATATAACATAGCAAATAGGTGTATGTCAGCAGCTGAGAGGAAGTGGTCTCTGCCAATAATCAACCAGCATTTCGAAGGCAAAACTTTCCTTAAAATATCACCAACTTTAATGTTGGTCGGTTAGGATATTCAGGTCCAGCCCTAGTGACCATTTGGAGGCACCAGTTTGCCCAGACATCCCCTGTGTCAGCTGAGGGCGAATCCTTCTCTGACTATCAGAAGATATAAAAAATAGTTTCTGTCCCTTGTTCTACTAGCTTGTAGGCCTAAAACATCTTTATAGCTGATATTCCCGCACTCCTACTCACACCTCATGTTCTCAGGACATGTGACAAATTTCATTTCGAGGTGCCCAACCAACTCTCTGGCAAATGGGAGTCTGTAAACCATCTCCAAATGGGATCAGCAATGTCAAATGCTTGGGCTCCCAGGGCTCAACTTTCCCTGACCACATTTTGGGCATTTTCCCAGTAAGTGAGATGTGTGTATAATTATACTGAGGCCTTCGGGCTTTCTGGACTCAAGACTCCATATTGAGTGAACCAAATGTCAACCCAGTGATATCTTTTTAATGCAGAGGTACAAAGTCCATAACATGATGCATGGTTCACATGTGGATAATGCGTTTCCTAGACTTCAGTTTGCTGTGCCTGTTTGAAAATGATGCCAACTGCTGTTTTCCAATCGATTGCACATGCGAGAGGTGCTTTGTCGTGCCTTGCATGGGTCAAATGTTGAAATGAGCAAACATAGCTTCCAAACCTGCACAATCCCCACAGTGCTAGTGCTGTGACCCTCGTTAATCACGCGTGATGGAAAATGGGCTCTTACGCAAGAGCAGCTTCATCGCCATGAGTGTGCTGTAGCTAGCTCTGGTTTGCTTCTGTTGCGCAGTCAGAATAATCAAATCAAATCAAAAGTTTCTTTATTCGACTGACAGAAAAGCAGTCATAAAAGCACACAATACAATAATATACAATTCATACATAAAACGAGAAAAAGTTTATCTTCCATTTGTCTTAAGGGAAAAAAGTATTGAGCGATTATTAAAAAAGGCATAATACAGTGGTCCTATGTGCATATACTTAATCAAGACGGAGTTGTATCTGTAACATAATTCAATTTGGAGTCATCCTTCCATACTTAATCTATACTTTAGAGCTGTTTTTAAAAATTTACAGATAAAAAAAGTACTGTCTTCATACAACATTTGAAGGTATAAAAGTGCGGGCTTAATTTGTGTAAAATTCATCTTTTTAAGCAACGGTTTTAAAAACATATTACGTGGACTAGAATAATAAGAACAGAGGAATAAAAAGTGAGCCAGGTCTTGCGGAGACTTATTGTCGCAGCCGCAAGCTGGCAACACTTGGCCTCTATGGGCTCCACTTGGTACAGCTAAAAGCAGATGATAGAGATCAAATCGAAATCTGCTCTGCAGGAAGCGTTCATATCTGGATATATTCCAGTCAGAATAATCATTAGTTTGCCCTCTGTGCTCACCAAAACGGAGATCAGCTGATTAAAATGGCGAACTCGTCCTATTCAAGCTTTATCGCTGACATTTTTGCAGGAAATGTCATGAATGAAAATTTTGTGATTGAGAGGATTAAAAAAAACTCTGGGTTTCATTACATTTGGACGTTAATGGAATATGCTATACGTTTTGGAGGAAGCCGTAAATCCGGAGAAAAGCCACCAGTGGAACCATCTGGATACCATTCTGATGGGGGTGGAAATTCCACCAGTGAACTTTTCTCGAGTTTTTGTATTTTTTGCAGATATTGGATGTTTTTGCATTGTCGCCCAATTCTGAATTGGTCCTTTAGCATGTTATAAAGCATTTAGAAAAAGAAAGTCTGTGTCGTGAGCAGTGGTCAAAGTGTTGTGCCATCCAGTCCAGGGGTTTTGTATACTTTCGCCATATATTTATGTTTATTTATTTTATTTTTGCTTCTGAGAGCTTTGCTGGAGGGACAGGAGGATGTTTAAACAGGAGTCAGCTCAAGCAGCAGTAATGAGGAAAGGAGTTATCATTTTGGGGCTTCCAGTGCAAGGCCAGTATTTCAACTGCAGATCAGCCCTGGGAAGCCTCAGGTGTGGATATGCATAGACCACATGACCGTAAAGAATCTGGTAGAAACCTCAGGGAACCATGACCATCGAAGAAGAGGCCAATGGGTTGGTGGGAAAACTGGTAGCTGCTATGCATCTGACTTGTTACCAATATCCTAGGTTCTTGGTGCCCCTATAACCCATGAATATGGTTGACTAATAAAGGTCTGCTTCCATCTAGTCATATGGTTGATGTACAGAAGATGGTTTCTCAATCGCTTGAGAGACTTGGGGTAGTCTCGCCTCCGAACAGGGAGGCACAATCGAGTGTTTTTTAAGTCAATACGAAACAACCAGGTACCCAATTAGCAAAGCTACCCTGCTGGTTTGTATGAGGTTCTGGGTTCTAGGATCTAGGTCTAGGAACATGGTACCTGTGTTCCTCTTCTGGCTGTATGATGCGCTGGTAATTATTCTTAGGATAAAAATTGCCAACTGATACCACTGAACTTCAGAGACTTGCATCGATTAAGCCAACTCTCTATAAGCATGCACATCACTTCCTTCTTCTCGTCTTGTACTGTAAAGTCGTAGGTACTGAGGGCCTTATTTATGAAGCCTGTTTCACAATTACGTCACTGTTGCATCACTTTTTGTGCTGCTGCGGTGGGCTTGCCCCATGTGAAAGGACAAATTGCTGGAGTTGCGTCTGTTTTCAGACACACTCCTGCAATGCGCCACTTTTGCGCCGACAAATACGTCAGTAATACTGACGTGTCTGTTATTTTTTCCAACAAGATGCATCATACAGTAAATATGACGCATCCATCATGTCGCAATGAGGGCGCGCTGAGAAGTGTTGCATCGCTGCTTTCACGTAGCGATGCAACACTACTCATAAATGAGGCCCTGAGTTTGTAGACTAAAGTCATGTGCAGAGCTTGAAAGAGATTTCTTAACCAGTCTTAGACTGGTTGGTATAGGAAAGGGAAATTGTCTTATTTTCCTCAAACTCATATGTAATCAGTTGCATGGATATCTTATACTTTTCACACGCTTTAAAGGCATTTGGCCAAAACGATTGTAAATCTTCTCGATTTTGCACTAAACAGTTTCCCATAATTGAGGACAGGTCAGTTAGGGAAGTCGGGTATTTTTCCACAAAGTAGTTCCTCTGAAAGGCCTGTAGAGCTGATTTGAACTGAGTCTTGTGGCAGGAGAAGTAACTATTTCTTTTTAATGCATTTGAGATGAAATTTCCTTCGAGAGATTTTCTGTTTCCCCAATAAAATAAATTTTTCGTTCAGTCAAAGCTTTGCCCCTGCCAGATCCTCCTTCTGAAATGGCCGAAAAGGGCAGGAGGCTTCCTACTTTTCCCCTTACCATGTTTTTTCACAAGGACTTCAAACATGTTTGGACTCTCTGAGTTAAAATACTAATTGTGTGATTGTGCAAATGTGCACAGTGTGTGGACAGAACTTAAGACGGAGAGGCTCCACCGCCCACCCTTCATTGAGAGAATTAGAGCAACGCACAAAAAAGCCATGTATACATTTTATTATATTGCACATGTTCACAATGTATATAGATGCCACTGTGTACAAATCTGTAGCTCTATTTATGATGATGTTCCCTTATTTTAGCAACTACGCGATATAATATGAGTTGTAAATAATATGTTGCACAGAATAAGATGTTTATTTCTTCCAATGTAAAATAGGAAATGTGCCTTTCGCTGGTGAACACTATGTGACTTGCCATAAAAAAATATAATTTCCCTACCAAGAATGCTGTGTTTGTCCTGTGTTTTCTAGGATGATTACTTTGGCCTGTTGCTCCTCCAAGAGGATGAGTTTGGATGCATTCATGCTTTGTTGGGTCGTATTCAGGTCTCATATGATAGTTGTATATCATAATATTGTGCACAAAAATATCGTGGTAAATTACCCTGGGCCGCAGTCCAGTCCATCAATTGTTTGCACACTATACCACCTCAAACAGGGATAAGTCATGCCCACATTTGCCTTGGTTCTGCTCCAACAGGAATAGTCCAGGCAGAACTGTCAAGGCAGGTCTCCTCTGCATGGGAAGACAAACAACCCCAGAAAGGGTTCAACCAATATATTCATTATCAGTAGACTACAGCTTGAATCCTGTGGAAGGGTGAACACGGGACTCATGCTGGGTATCATTTTCACACTTAGGGCATGGCAATGAAAAAAAGTAAAACAATAAAGTGATGAAAGTCTCGATTACCCTAATTAATCTCAGGTACTGGTAATTTCTTTGAGTCATAAATCAATCTGTCATTTGGTGTCCCATGCAACCTCAGACAGGAAACAGCCATATGTAAATCAGAATTGGTCCTGCTCCAACAGAAACAGTCCAGCCCAAACTACCAGGCTACGTACCCTCTGAATGGGATCACAAGCAACCAACGACCAGTTTCAGTCTTCTTAGGCATCATCAGTGGTGTGCAGCTTGCAGAACCCACATCTGGGCATACCAGTCGCAGAGGAAAGTAATAAAGTGATTGGTGTTTTTTTAAATAAATATCAGCCACTTGTAATTTTTTGGGCTAAAATTAAGTCCATTGATAAGCACTCCTTCCGAGTATCCCACGTCCTTGGAGGGGTGGCTCAATACCGGCGGAGAAAACCAGTGAAATCTATAGCTTGCGAACGGCGTTCCAATTGAGCACTCAGGCCACAAAATAAACACCAAGGCCTCGTCTTATGCCAACATCCTCAGGTTTACTGTATTCATAAACCTGTGGTGACGCGTTTCGCCCCCGAAAGGGCTTGTTCACACCTGCGTGTGTGTTACACAAGTTTGTGGGCTGAAATAAAATCTTGCCGCTTACCCCCGGAGTGCGTTCTACATTTCTTGATAGAAATGGTTTGAATTTAAAATAAATATATATATATATATATATATATATATATATTTGACAATTTGACAAAGCCGGGAGGCGAAACGCGTCTTGTTGCTGTAAAGTTCCCGAAATAAATTTCTTTTTGGAACTACCCCCTGCGTGTGCTACGTTCTTTATGGATTAAGGATCCGTGGATGTTGGAAGCGAGGATATATATATATATATATATATATATATATATATCCACCACGAGTCCCCACCAAGGCACTCAGAGCCGCAGTAAGCCACGCTACCTTGAAGAAAAGACGGCAGGACCAGGAAATCCGTGAGTTGAAGTTTTTATTGCGCAACAAACGGCAGCATAACGTTTCGGCCTCTCGCAGGCCTTGATCACATGGTGTTATGCAGTCATCAGGCAGAATTTAAAGTGCTAGTGCTATAAACGGGAGCCAACCAGAACAGAGTAAAGTGCATGGTGCAATCAACATAGTTGAAATACTATGACATTTCATTCGTTTTAAAAAATGTCACGCACTAAATCACACAATTAATCATGGTTTGTCATAAAACAGTATTGGGATCAATCCCATGCTCAAAAATACTGAATAAGCATTGATTCATACTGTATGCATGTGTGTAAATGCAAAACCACTTTTAAAAAAATCCCCGGATCAATCCGTTGGCTGCATTGGGCACGAAGGCTAAGCACATAAGGAGACAATTACCATGCACGCATATACAATGGATTAAAGACAGAGGTTACCCTCATTAATTGTAATTCATTAATACCTGGATAAATCCACATGTCAACTCATGTCACATTGTCATTTTGCCTAGTGCACCTATTAGTTTTAGCCTTGCTTTGAAGAGCATGCATGATTAATAACCACGATTTCAAAGTGCAAATGCATATACATCTAAATCATTGACATGTTTTAAATTCATACTGGTTGGAAACCGAAAAAAGTGCAATTGAAAGTGAATGTGATTAAAGTATATTTAAAAAACAGATCCAAATCCGATTATACCCTAGTTCTTAAAGCTGAGTATAGTATAATCTTATCTGTAAGACTGAAACAGTAGGATCACTGAATGGGGACAATGACACAATCTATGTACATGAGTCCTTGAAATAACACCTTGGTCAAGCTGAAAATACTAAATAAGGACCAATCTGCTGGTTATCTAACATAGGACACCATCAATTATACCACAGAAATCTGAAACTTGGGGATTGTATTGTCAGAAAGTGAAATTATAGACAGGTGTACATATCTTCTGAAGTATTCAGCCCATTGGGAAATTTGCTATCTAGCATGAGAATGTAGCGTGTTTCTAACCTTCTCAACGCAGTTTCCCTATTGCCACCCCTTCTCATTGGTGCAACCGTATCGATGGCATAATATTTCAGAAGAGAGCTGTTGCTATTGTGCTTCTCTCTGAAATGCCTGGCGACTGGGTATGTCTGGTCGTTAGATTTGATGGCCCGTAGGTGTTGAAGGACCCTTTTGTGCACCTGTAGTTTCGAGCTGCCCACGTAGCGAAGGCCACATGGGCATTCCAAAACATACACGCAAAATTCACTCT
Source organism: Lissotriton vulgaris (assembly GCF_964263255.1). Taxonomy (NCBI): domain Eukaryota; kingdom Metazoa; phylum Chordata; class Amphibia; order Caudata; family Salamandridae; genus Lissotriton; species Lissotriton vulgaris. Next base: position 883,514,611 of record NC_141699.1, on the reverse strand, counting down.
TACATGTGATTTTTTGCTTAATCTTATAAGGGGTGTCCGAAAATGGGATGTGGTACTCAGACTTGTTGACTCCTTGGACACAGGCTTTACAAGAAGCACATTTTCTGAAGCCTTTGCTCCCCGCCAACCAATTTTGTGTGTTAACCAACTCAGGGCTTGATGTTACAAGTGCATCCTGCAAGGAAAATGCTTTCCTATAGGTAATTGCAGGCTTTGTGGGCATATGTTTACCTATCGTTGGATCACATTTAACCAGACCCCAATGTCTATTTACAATTTTCCTGAGCGCCCCATGCTGATTATTGAAGGCCCATATGAGTCTAGTGGGAGGTTGTGTTGGGGCTGTGGCGGAGGTCTGTTTCCTCCTGTGTGCCAAGGCTTCAGATCGGGGTATAGCATTGGCTTTCCTGATGGCAGCTAGGATCACCTTTTTGTCATAACCCCGGGCCAGGAAACGTTCTTTACACTCTTCCTGGGCTAGCTGGTTCTGTGCCTCCGTGCTGCATGCTCTCCTGATTCTTAGCATTTCCCCGTAGGGGATGCTGCGAATCAGGTGAGGCGGGTGGTGGCTCTGTGCATGCAGCACTGTATTGCCTGCCGTTGGCTTTCTAAACAAGGATGTATGAATTTCTCCATTAGTGATGTTGATTGCAATGTCCAAGAAGGTGGCCTTTGTGGAGCTGATATCAGATGTAAATGACAAGTTGAAGTTGTTGTTATTCAACCTGTTGATAAATTCCGTGGCCTGTTCGGTGGTTCCTTTCCATATCATACAGACATCATCGATGTACCTGAACCACCGAACAATGTGATTCCTGCAAGTTTCAGAGTGCTCGCCATTGAGGACCTGTCTCTCCCAGTACCCCATATGGAGACAGGCGTAACTGGGAGAAAAACAGGCCCCCATGGCCACACCCCTGACTTGCTGGAAATGCTGTTTGTTGAACATAAAGTAATTATTGTTCAAACAGAATTTTATCATTGATAACAGCATCTTGTTATGTTCTACAAAGGCAATCGGGCGGAACCCCAAGTAATAAGCTACTGCCCTAAGGCCGTCCGCATGGACGATGCTGGTGTAAAGGGCAGAGACATCAAGGGTTACAAGCAGGTATGAAGGATCCCACTGCACAGTGCTTAGCTTTCTTAAAAAGTCACTGGAGTCTTGGACATAAGAGGGTAGTCCTAACACATATTCCTGCAAGTAAGAGTCCACATAGATTGTAGTGTTCTCTAGTAACCCCCCGCATGCAGAAATGATTGGTCTACCGGGGGGTTTCTGGGAGTCTTTGTGGACCTTGGGGATCAGGTAAAGTACGGGCATAATAGGAAAGTCATTCTTTAGATATTTCAATTCATCCATGCTGATCAGGCCTGATGAACGCCAACCCATCAGCAATGAATAGAAACTACCATGGGCATTTTTGATGACCGCCAAATCACAATGTCTGTAACACAAAGTGTCATTCAGCTGGGCGGTAGCCTCTTCCATATACATTTCCCTTGCCCATAAAACAATATTGCCCCCCTTGTCCGATTGACGAACAATCACATTGCCCGCTTTCTGGATTTTGACAACCAAATCAGTATATCTTTTGTTACAGATGTTTCTGTGATGATTGCTCCTCAGTGTCTGTGAATATAGAGTCTTAATATCCTTCACTACGGCCTCCTGGAAAATATCCAGGTTATCATGCAGCATCTGTGGGGTGAATGTAGTTTTGGGTTTGAATTTTAAGCGGCTGGCCATGATGTTACTGGAATGGGAAGCATTGTCCCCATCCATTTGTTGAGACAAAAATTGCTCCTGTCTGAGGCTTTCCATATCCTGGACAAGTGGCAAATCGTGAACAGTTAGTGGCGTGTCGGTATCAATAACACTTACATCATGATTCCTGGGCTTGATATTTGAAAAATGTTTTTGTAATTTCAATTTTCTAGTAAACTTGAATAAGTCTATTCTAGTGTCCGCATAATTAAAATTTCTTGGTGGACAAAATGATAAGCCCAAAGACAATGTTTTCAATTCGGAATCTGTTAATTGTAACGAGGTAAGGTTGATGATAGAAAAATTAGACACACCTGTCTGTTCTATGGCTGCTTCTTTTTCTTGCTCCATTGTTTTTTGTATGGCTTGCGTTTTGGAGCGTCGTCTTGCTCTAGCCTTTCGCCGCTGTCGGCGTTTGGCACTGGGGTTTTTGTTGTTTTTTGGCGATTTGCTCTGGGGCGTAGGATATCTCTGTTGTCCTCGTTCACCATCCCCATTTCCTGCGCCATCGTAAGCCTGGTAAACCCCAACCCCGACCGGGTTCTGCCCCCTTCATATTCAGAGCCGCTGTCCACATTTGAACTTAAGTCTGCATTGGATGAGCTGGCTGATGAAGTGGCACGCTGGGTACCTTGTTCTCTGAGAGGCCCCGTGCTTTTCGGCGGCTGGGACGCTTTTCTGGCGTCATACTTTCGTGCAAACGTGAATATACGACCCTCCAGATAGTCTGTTTTGTCCCTTTGGAATTTGTACTGTTTGCGCCTTATAATGATGTCTTCCTCCTTCTGGACACGAACCATCATCTCTTCACGTAGTTTGGTGTTTTCCTCCGCCTTATCAGAGCTTAGCTCCTCGATTTCGAGGTTCAGTGCATCAATTTCACTCTGTATTTTCTGGCGGTCCGACTCAGCATACCGGACTAATATTTGCACCAACTTCCTAGAAGACTCTAAGTTGCACTCCGCCCACTCCTTGAGCATCTCTGGGTCAGGCTGGTCATAACTGGGAGCCAACAATACACGCAGCCCCCTTGGTATCCGATTGACCTCTAGATATCTGCTCAAGGAGCGGTGCTCCCACCACTTAGCCTGCTCGCGTTTAACCATTTTCTCCAGCTTTTTATAAAGGCCGCGTAAATTCACAGCACCGTCATTGTTGTCCACAGTTGAACCCCCTGTAGTCGACCCCCCAGCCGGGGAGTCATCAAATACATCGAGGGCTGCCACCTCCCTCCCTCGTCTGCCACCAGCTGCCATGTTGCAATATAGTCAATTCAAAAAACGCATATGTGCGCGTCACTCACTGGTAATGTCGCTTATCGAAACCAATGCAGATATCCGACACACCTGGGAATACTCCTTCACGGAAAGTGTCCTTGAGGCGCCGATCACCATAAGCGAGCTCAACAGCCCGAGCGCCCGACCGCCGTCAGAACGCTGAACCGGAACTCCCTCTTCGAACCAGCGCCTGTTGCAGGTTATTCCGGGGCAAGGCGGTTGCTCCCCAACGGGAGTCAACAATCCCTCCGGGTCACCGGAGGTAGTAGCTTCCTGCCGCCACGCCAACAGTTGAAGGAGGGTCCTGCCACGCCGGAGAAGCTTTCAACCGGCTAAGCAATCCACCACGAGTCCCCACCAAGGCACTCAGAGCCGCAGTAAGCCACGCTACCTTGAAGAAAAGACGGCAGGACCAGGAAATCCGTGAGTTGAAGTTTTTATTGCGCAACAAACGGCAGCATAACGTTTCGGCCTCTCGCAGGCCTTGATCACATGGTGTTATGCAGTCATCAGGCAGAATTTAAAGTGCTAGTGCTATAAACGGGAGCCAACCAGAACAGAGTAAAGTGCATGGTGCAATCAACATAGTTGAAATACTATGACATTTCATTTGTTTTAAAAAATGTCACGCACTAAATCACACAATTAATCATGGTTTGTCATAAAACAGTATTGGGATCAATCCCATGCTCAAAAATACTGAATAAGCATTGATTCATACTGTATGCATGTGTGTAAATGCAAAACCACTTTTAAAAAAATCCCCGGATCAATCCGTTGGCTGCATTGGGCACGAAGGCTAAGCACATAAGCAGACAATTACCATGCACGCATATACAATGGATTAAAGACAGAGGTTACCCTCATTAATTGTAATTCATTAATATATATATATATATTATATATATATATATATATATATATATATATATATATATATATATATATATATATATATATATATTACCTACTGGCAGTCGCCAGTAGGTATATATAGTTAGGATTTTTTCTCTATGGGATTTTTGAAAATTCTATGTCTAATAACTTTGGCGTTTGTGGACAGAATTGGCTGAAATTTTCAGGAAAATGGAACATTTTGTTTCTGAGCAGCCCCTGACAATTTGGGGGGGTTTCATCAGGGGGGGGCCGAGAAAAAAGGGGGGTCCCAAAAGGCGTTTTTCCCATGTTAATTTCCATAGGGCGGTTGGCCTCACTTTTAGCTCGAACGGCTGAATGGATTTGCACGAAACTTGGCAAAATTGTAGGGACTGTTAGCCCGATGTGCCTTTGCTAGGTCTCAATATATGTGCTTCAGTGGATTTTGAGTAATTTAGGTTCAAAAAAAGATATATATCTGGGCGGAGCCTAACCACACATCTGATCTGATTGGCTGTCAGCACTTCATCCAAGAAGTGTTGGCAGCCATCTTGGGACCAATATACATGATAGCACCTCATTAAAAAGCATTGTAGTTAATAGAGGGTTTTAGGACTTTAGTTACATTATAAATCATTTGTTGATGGTACCATACTCGTTTTAGGAATTGTGGTGGGTTCTAAGGTGATTTTACCATGTGAAAAAACCTTCTGCTGTGATATCATGAATTTTGTTTGAAAGAAAACTAATATCTCATGATTTTCCCACAGTGGTTTGGAAGGGGATCTATAAGCTAAACTGAAAGCATATTTTCTGTAAATTCACATTATCTTTCTCAGTCATGTGAAAATGAAGTCTGACATTCTCAGTAAAACATGTACATCCAACAAGGACAGAGACTGTCAGTTGATTCCTTTGTGTTCTACTGCAGCCTCCTAGAGAGTTCTAAAGAACAACTAGAGCGCTAACAGTCCTACTTATTACAAAGGTATGGCACACTTGAAGCCATCTTGATTGGAATAAAGTGGTAACTCTTAAAACATTTAATTTAAAAAGAAACAACATGAGGGGGTATATTTTGCCATAGAAAGTATGATTCGTGCTGCAGAATGAAAAATTAGGGCACATTTTGAGTGACTTCTCAAATCCTTTTCTATTTCATTAAAACATTCTGACATGCAGTCTCCCAAAATGGCCACCAGAGACAAAAGAGCCCAAATGTAGCCCAAATATCACCCAGATGTAGCCCAAGTATAGCCCAATGACAGAATGTCCCGGAGTGTTCTAAAGAACAACTAGAGCGCTAACAGTCTTACTTATTACAAAGGTATGGCACACCTGAAGCCATCTTGATTGGAATAAAGTGGTAACTCTTAAAACATTTAATTTAAAAAGAAACAACATGAGGGGGTATATTTTGCCATAGAAAGTATGATTAGTGCTGCAGAATGAAAAAATAGGGCACATTTTGAGTGACTTCTCAAATCCTTTTCTATTTCATTAAAACATTCTGACATGCAGTCTCCCAAAATGGCCACCAGAGACAAAAGAGCCCAAATGTAGCCCAAATATCACCCAGATGTAGCCCAAGTATAGCCCAATGACAGAATGTCCCAGAGTGTTCTAAAGAACAACTAGAGCGCTAACAGTCCTACTTATTACAAAGGTATAGCACACCTGGAGCCATCGTGATGGGAATAAAGTGGTAACTCTTAAAACATTTAATTTAAAAAGGAACAAAATGAGGGGGTATATTATGCAATAGAAGGTATTACTAGTGCTGCAGAAAGAAAAATTAGGGCACATTTTGAGTGACTTTTCAAATCCTCTTCTATTTCATTAAAAAATTCTGACATGCAGTCTCCCAAAATGGCCACCAGAGACAAAAGAGCCCAAATGTAGCCCAAATATCACCCAGATGTAGCCCAAGTATAGCCCAATGACAGAATGTCCCAGAGTGTTCTAAAGAACAACTAGAGCGCTAACAGTCCTACTTATTACAAAGGTATGGCACACCTGAAGCCATCTTGATTGGAATAAAGTGGTAACTCTTAAAACATTTAATTTAAAAAGGAACAAAATGAGGGGGTATATTTTGCCATATGAATTATGATTAGTGCTGCAGAAAGAAAAATTAGGGCACATTTTGAGTGACTTCTCAAACCCTCTTCAATTTCATTAAAAAATTCTGACATACAGTCTCCCAAGATGGCCACCAGAGACAAAAGAGCCTAAATGTAGCCCAAATATCACCCAGATGTACCCCAAGTATAGCCCAATGACAGAATGTCCCAGAGTGTTCTAAAGAACAACTAGAGCGCTAACAGTCTTACTTATGACAAAAGTATGGCACACCAGAAGCCATCTTGATTGGAATGAAGTGGTAAGTCTGAAAACACTCAATTTAAAGAGGAACAACATGAGGGGGTTAATTTTGCCATAGAAAGTATGATTAGTGCTTCAGAAAGAAAAATTAGGGATCATTTTGAGTGACTTCTCAAATCCTCTTCTATTTCATTAAAAAAATTCTGACATGCAGACTGAAACATGCACTTTGAATACCAGCAGCAGACGTCCCTGGTGAGCAGTAGCTTTACTACAGTGATCTAATGTGCAACTAGAGTGCTAACATTCAGAATTTATGGCAAATGTGTGACACATCTGAATGCCTTCTTGATGGAACCAAAGTAAACAAGCATTGAAAATGCAATAGATCTCGCCCTCGTTTAAGTTAAAGCCATTCTGTTTGTAATGAGGTGGCTTTTTAGCTTTGCTTTTATTAGTGTTTTTTCAACTTTCATGTAAATAACATGCATCTGTATGCATATAAGTATATGTATGCATGCATTTATGTTTGTATTTATATAGATATACAGATGATATATGTTTATATATGTATGTATATATATATATTCACTGAAAAAACCATAGGCTATAGACCATATATAGTTAGGAATTAGCATTTACAAAACCTTGAAAATTCACTGAAAAAACCATAGGTTATAGACCATATATAGTTAGGAATTAGCATTTACAAAACCTTGAAAATTCACTGAAAAAACCATAGGTTATAGACCATATATAGTTAGGAATTCGCATTTACAAAACCTTATTTTACTCACACAAAACCATTGAAATTCCATATATAGTTAGTTGCACTAACTATATATCGCGCACCCGCAATCCACTGCTGATGATGTCACATATTACATCATTCATGACATGGTCAGTGACATCACTGATGACATCACTGATGACATCTCAAATGACATCACTGATGACATCACTGATGACAACATCCAGTGACTGTATGTTTCTGTAAAGTTAAAATATGTCTTACATATTGAAGAATGAGTGGATGTATAAGTGTCTGGATGAAGGATTTAGTAGGTGCATGACTGACTGTATGAGTGCGTGATTAAATGTGTCTCACTGAGTGCATGGGTTAGTGACTAAACTGTCTTAATTTGTGCATCATTATGTCTGTTGTTCTGTAAACTGTTGCATGTGTTGATAAGTAGCTATATGAGTAACTATATGGGTTATTGATTGGTTGCCCAAGTATTTGTATGGGACACTGAGTGTGTGTGTGGGTGGCTGGGAGGTGTATGACTCTGTGCATAGATGTGTGAGCAGTTGATTCACTAGATGTATGGTTTCAAAAGTGCATGTGGAAACAGCTGTATGGGCGGTTGACTGTGTGCATGAGTGTATTGGTGAGTGAATGGATATCTCAGTGCTACATGTCAAAGTAAGTACATATGTAAAACACAGTACATGTGAGAGTTGACATATATAAATAACTGTGCATAAGAGCCAGTGAATGTGTGAGTGGCTGTATGGATCATTGTGAACTTGTATCAGGGATTGTATAAGAGGGTAAATATGTGTTAGTATATGTTTGAATAAGTAAAGTTTGTATAACTGTATAGTTGAGGAAATGGAGGTGTGATTGATTCTTTGCATGACTGACTAGGTGTGTGAGTAACTCCATGGATGAGTGACAGTCTGTGAGTGTCTGTTTACACTGATTGTATCTAAGGTTATATTAGAGTCTGAAGAGGTTCATCGTATTATCACATGAATGATATCATCAGTGATGTGATCAGTAATGTCAAATGAGATGTCATCAGTGATGTCATTTGAGATGTCATCAGTGATGTCATTTGAGATGTCATCAGTGATGTCATCAGTGATGTCACTGACCATGTCATGAATGATGTAATATGTGACATCATCAGCAGTGGATTGCGGGTGCGCGATATATAGTTAGTGCAACTAACTATATATGGAATTTCAATGGTTTTGTGTGAGTAAAATAAGGTTTTGTACATATATATATATATATATTACCTTCTGGCGGTCGCCAGTAGGTAGTTATAGTTAGGATTGTTTTCTATAGGAAATCCGCAACATTCTATTGGGAATAACTTTGGAGCCGGTTGAGGAATCTGCCTGTAATTTTCCTTAAATTTGCTTCGCTGCGCACCGCTCCTTCCCTTAGAGTTTGGGGGGGATTCGTCAAGCGGGGGCCGAGATAAAAGGGGGGTTCCAAAACGTGTTTTCCCCATGTTAATTTCCATAGGGCGGTTGGACTCACTTTTAGCCCGAACGGCTGAATGGATTTCCACAAAACTTGGCAAAATTGTAGGGACTGGTAGCCCGATGTGCCTTTGCTATGTCTCAAGCTATGTGCTCCAGTGGATTTTGAGTAATTTAGGTTCAAAAATATATATATATCTGGGCGGAGCCTAACCACACATCTGATCTGATTGGCTGTGAGCACTTCATCCAAGAAGTGTTGGCAGCCATCTTGGGACCAATATACATGATAGCACCTCATCAAAAAGCATTGTAGTTAATAGAGGGTTTTAGGAATTTAGTTACATTATAAATCATTTGTTGATGGTACCAAACTCATTTTAGGAATTGTGGTGTGTTCTACGGTGATTTCACCATGTGAAAAAGCCTTCTGCTGTGATATCATGAATCATATTTGAAAGAAAACTAATATCTCATGATTTTCCCACAGTGGTTTGGTAGGGGATCTATAAGATAAACTGAAAGCATATTTTCTGTAAATTCACATTATCTTTCTCAGTCATGTGAGAATGAAGTCTGACATTCTCAGTAAAACATGTACATCCAACAAGGACAGAGACTGTCAGTTGATTCCTTTGTGTTCTACTGCAGCCTCCTAGAGTGTTCTAAAGAACAACTAGAGCGCTAACAGTCCTACTTATTACAAAGGTATGGCACACTTGAAGCCATCTTGATTGGAATAAAGTGGTAACTCTTAAAACATTTAATTTAAAAAGAAACAACATGAGGGGGTATATTTTGCCATAGAAAGTATGATTCGTGCTGCAGAATGAAAAATTAGGGCACATTTTGAGTGACTTCTCAAATCCTTTTCTATTTCATTAAAACATTCTGACATGCAGTCTCCCAAGATGGCCACCAGAGACAAAAGAGCCCAAATGTAGCCCAAATATCAACCAGATGTAGCCCAAGTATAGCCCAATGACAGAATGTCCCAGAGTGTTCTAAAGAACAACTAGAGCGCTAACAGTCCTACTTATTACAAAGGTATGGCACACCTGAAGCCATCTTGATTGGAATAAAGTGGTAACTCTTAAAACATTTAATTTAAAAAGGAACAAAATGAGGGGGTATATTTTGCCATAGAAAGTATGATTAGTGCTGCAGAAAGAAACATTAGGGCACATTTTGAGTGACTTCTCAAATCCTCTTCAATTTCATTAACGAATTCTGACATGCAGACTGAAACATGCACTTTGAATACCAGCAGCAGACTTCCCTGGTGAGCAGTAGCTTTACTACAGTGATCTAATGAGCAACTAGAGTGCTAACATTCAGAATTTATGGCAAATGTGTGACACATCTGAATGCCTTCTTGATGGAACCAAAGTAAACAAGCATTGAAAATGCAATAGATCTCGCCCTCGTTTAAGTTAAAGCCATTCTGTTTGTAATGAGGTGGCTTTTTAGCTTTGCTTTTATTAGTGTTTTTTAAACTTTCATGTAAATAACATGCATCTGTATGCATATATGTATATGTATGCATGCATTTATATTTGTATTTATATAGATATACAGATTATATATGTTTATATATGTATGTATATATATATATATACACACACATACATATATAGAAATGCATATGCATATATATGCATATATATATGTCTATATGTTAGACCTGGCACCTTGGCGTGAGTCTCCCTTCCACTTTTTGCTGATGTGCCTCCGATGTTTTGCTGGTTATCCGATACTCAGGGCACTGCGCCACAGCTGACCCGTGCCGCAGTGCAAGTGCTCCCTACTGTAAATTGTACATGCGATTGGTATCCATGATTGGTTCATTGGATTTACTGTTAGTCCCTAGTAAAGTGCACTAGGAGTGCCGGGGCTTGTAGATGCCAATACTGCTAGTGGGCCTGCAGCGCTGGTTGCGCCACCCACCGAAACAGCCGTAAATATGTGTCTGGGAACTGCGACCGCAGAACCCGCGTGCGGTCTCGTACTGTCACGCTAGCTGGGCAAGTGCACCCACTTGACAGCCCCCGAACCTTCCCTTGACTACATGTTAGTCACCCCTATGGTAGGCCTGCGGGCAGGGTGCGTTGTAGGTGTAAGGTAGGACAAGCCCTGATGTGTGTGGCATGTCCTAGTAGTGACTTACAACCAAAACCGTATCTCACTATTGAAGGCTACCTGCTCCATTAGGCCAGACTGAGCTGCTGGAATTATTACACCCTATAATCCCAGCAGGCTCAAGGAGCATGGTAGCGCGTCGTGTTTAGTATGCCTGAACTCAGGATGATAAAGTATTTCTTGTAGACAAGTTTATTTTAGTATCCTGTGTTTGCAAATGCTACTTTTAGAAAGTTAGCCTTTGCTTGCCTAACCATTTCAGCCCGCCTCTGCTGGTATGTGTATCTGACTGTCTGGACGTGTGAGTGACAGGGCTGGGAGGATGACAGGTGGTGAATGCGCAGATTACACGTTAGTGGGAGGTAGGAGTGGCTCTTGACTCTGGATCTTGCTGTGCTCTGCCACCACAATGCTGGCTCCACCCTCCTGGGGAGCGTCGGATGGTTCAGCCGACACCTGGCCCAGGAAGGGCGAAGCCCCATCAACAAGGTACTCTGGCTGCCCCTGTCCGCACAATGCTGGCTCCACCTCCTGTGGGGCGTCTGATGAGCCTGCCCCTCACACTGAAAGCAGAAGCCGGAGTACACCCGCCAGGGTACTCGAGGACTGAGAGTGGCTATGCAAAGGCCCCCCTGGCCTGCGAGAACAAAAGAAATGTCCTATAAAAGAAGGAGCCCTGCTCCTTGAAAATTAGATCCTGTTTGGGCTACAGAAGGAACTCTGCCCGACGAGAAGGACCGGGAAGGACAAGGAAGAGTGCTGCCTCTTGCCTGTGTCTGGTGCCTTGCTGCCGAAGGAGAGGAAAAGGAAAGACTACGAAAAGACTTTTGCTTTACAAGACTTTGTGCCGAACTCTGCTAAAAGATCTCCAGGGCTTGAAACTAAGCTTGCCCCCTGACCAGCGTCCCAGGACCAGTGGGCGCTACACCCTGAAGAAAGCAACTGCGGGTGCTGCTCCTCGTGGCAGTACCGACGGAGGAATCTCCTCCAAGGCAACGACATCCACCTGACCACCGTGACCGGGGCCCAAAGCAACAGCGAAAGCAAAGTGAGGACCAGCCGCCGCTGGCCCGAACATCGTGACCGCAACTGCACCGGGAGCCCGAGAGCAAAGCGAAGGAGGACCCGTCCGGTCCGAGCTCTCGAGTTGACTGTGCAACGAGCAGCCAATCCACTTGCAAAGACGGACAGCCGCCCTGTGAGAGTCCCCTAGGTCGGTACCTGTCCCGACAGCTCAGCTGTGAGCGCACAGCTGCACCGGCACTTGGCTGGGTACGTCCTGCACTTGAGGACCGTACTGCCACTTGCTGCCACCACGCAACCGCCGACTCCAGGGTCGGAGCGGACGACGAGGAAAGGACCCTGCCGCCACAGAACACCGCTGCCCCGGATGACCCGTGAACTGCTCGGCTGAGAGCCGCAACGAACAGCGACCCCGGGAAGGCAACGCGACGTGGGACAGATCCCCTGAGAGCCGCCTGCTCCACAAGAACTTTGTTGAACTGGGCCGAAGGCCCTAAAGAACTCTTATTGCTAGAACGAACTGTGGCAACTTGAACTAAGTAACTTGAAACCGATACCTTAAAGTGATAACTGTATTCATAAGCCTGCTTAAAACCCTATATAAAGATATATTTTTACAGAATACAGTTTGGTCTCATTGTGTGGTGGGTTGGTTGCGAGGGTGTAATATTGCAAGTGTTTAACCCTATGTGCCCCAAAGATTAGCCTACGACTGCTTAAGCCACACTACCTAGAGGGTAAGCAGAGGTTGTCTGGAAGGTAACCCTCAGCCCTGACGAGGAAGAAAGAGTCCCTGCTTGTCGCTAGTGTTGCACTGCGCCAACTAGAGCCTCCCCCTTCCTACATTGGTAGCAGCGGTGGGATTTTTCGAATTTACACTTGCGGTATCTATACCTTAGCTTCCGACCATTGCACAGTGATTTCAGTCTAGTTACTTAGCCACAGACTTTGCTTTTCGCTGAAAGAAGATTCCGAGTGTGAGAACCATGCCGGGCACGAAGAGCCTGGATGGGGCGGAGTCCACGACCTCTGAGGTGTTGGAGGTGGAGTGGGACGCCGCAAAGCTGGACAAATACTCAAAGACGGAGCTGAAGTTTTTCTGTAAAAAACTCAAAGTTCCGCACGCTGGTTGCAAGAATAAGCCCGAATTCTACAAGGCCCTGAAAGCCTGGATAGAGTCCAGAAAGGCCCCGGAGGATCAAAATGCCCTCGCGGAGCAAGATGCGACTGAAGAGCAGAATGCACCTATGGATCTGGTGGATCTCGAAAGGCAAGACAGCGTGCACAGCTTTGGTAAAGGCCTGTCGCCAGAGGAGCTGGCAGACAGAAAGGAAACAAGGAATCACGAAAGAAAGCTGGCAGAATTGAAAATCCAACTGGAGTTGGAAACAAAAAGAATGGCGCTGGAAGAGCGAAAGCACCAAATGGATTATGAGGTGAAAATGAGGGAGATAAGTCTCAAGGAGAGAGACTTGGATCGTCCTCCCTCTGGTGGCAGCACATCGCCAGTGCAGGTAGAGTCAAGAGTGCACATCCCGAAGGACGTAGTTAAGGAGTTCTTTAAGGGGGATGACATAGGACAGTGGTTTAGGGCATACGAGGTAGCCATGTCCTCCCACCGGGTCCCTGACAAGGATTGGGGAGCGGGGTTGTGGGGAAGGTTCCTTAGCGAAGGGCGAGATACCTTGCTAGATTTGCCCGTTGAAAAACAGAGATCCTATTCCCACATGAAAGAAGCTTTAATGCGCAGGTACGGGCTTACCCCTGAAATGTATAGACAGAAGTTTAGGGGATGTACTAAGCGGCCTGGGAATACGTATGTGGAGTATGTGACTTATTTTTGCAGAGCACTGGATGGTTGGGTGAAGGGTAGCAAAATGAATGATTTTCAAGGTCTCTTTGATTTAATTGCATGGGAGCACTTGTCTGATCACTGTTTTCCTGAGTTACGCCAACACCTGATCGATAGCAAGCTGTCCAACCCGAGGAAGCTTGCTGAGGAGGCGGACCGCTGGCTCAGCACCAGGGTCCACAAGGGTCCCGTGGGAGACTCCGCCAAGAGTGGGCAGGGTCCCCAGCAGAAGAGTGGGGGGGACAAGGGGGGAAAACAGAAAGGGTTCCAAAAAGGCCCCCAAAGTAGTTCCCAGGGGAGCCCGCAGCAGGGTTCTCAGCCTCCCCCACCCCCAAAGCAGAAAGGGGCCCCGGCAGCTAAACCTGTTCCAAAGGGGCCCTTCAATTGTTACAAATGTGGCGAGCCTGGGCACATATCCAGTGACCCCAAGTGTCGCCTGTTTGGAAAACCCGCACCCACTGGTGCTCCGCCCCGTCAAGTGACTAGTGTTCACTTAGGAGAAGAAGTAATGGTCCCGGGGGGTGGAGATCCCGTTCAGATGACCCTAGTCTCGCTAGGAGACAGTGAGATGATCCCTACGAACTACCTGCCCTCTAACACTAAGAAATATGGGCAGATGGTGATCATCAATGGCAAGGAAGCTGAGGCTCTTCGAGACACAGGAGCCAGTGTGACTGCAGTGAGGCAGCACCTGGTGTCTCAAGAGCAGGTTGTACCCCATGCCTACTGTAGGGTTATCAACGCTGATAATTCTGAGAGTCAGTGTCCGATGGCTCAAGTTCCCTTCGAGTGGGGGGGGGTCTCTGGTACTCTGCAGGTCTGTGTAAGAAAAACCATGCCTGTTGACTGTTTGCTAGGGAATGACTTGGAGCACTCCCCTTGGGAAAAGGTGGAGAAAATGACTCACCTGCGGATGGTGGGTCTGCCTGACTGGGCGTGCATGACCACCCGGTCAATGACAGCCAGTAGGGGTGATCAAGAGGTCCTGGGGCCTGAAGGAGAGGCCCAGGAACCGGCCTTAGGGAGAGGGCGCAGGGGGCGTGGGAAACCGGCCCCTGAGGTTCCCACGGTCCAGGAGGAAGCAGACCTTGAGGGGGATGCCCTGGAGCCTACAGGGGAACAGATCGCCGAACTGGGGGACCTGCCTGAGCTGACCCATTGGCAGCAAGAAGGAGGACCCTCCAGGGAGGAATTCTGCAAGGAGCAGAAGGAGTGCCCCTCTCTCATGGGTATGCGGCAGCAGGCTGCAGACCAGGCCAATGGTGTTCAGGCCAAAACACATTACGTGTACTGGGAGAACGACCTCCTGTATTCAGAGCCTAAGGCTGCTGAACCTGGGTCAGCCCGTGGGCTGGTGGTACCCCAGAAGTTCAGAGCCTTCCTACTGGGTCTGGCTCATGATGTGCCTTTAGCAGGACATTTGGGGATGGACAAGACCTATGACAGGCTTGTCACCCACTTTTACTGGCCCCAAATGCATAAGAGTTCAGACGCTCATTGCAGAACCTGTCTGACTTGCCAGGCAAGTGGGAAGACCGGAGGGAAGAAGAAGGCTCCCCTCCAACCCTTCCCTGTGGTCGGTACGCCATTCCAGCGAGTGGGTATTGACATCGTTGGGCCTCTGGACCCCAAGACAGCCATGGGCAACAGGTTCATCCTGGTCTTGGTGGACCATGCCACCCGGTACCCTGAAGCCATCCCTCTGAGGACAGTGACGGCCCCCGTGGTGGGACGTGCACTGATGGGAATTTTCTCACGAGTAGGATTCCCTCTAGAGGTGGTGAGCGACAGGGGGATCAATTTCATATCCAAGTATATGAAGTCCCTTTGGCAAGAGTGTGGCGTAACCTATAAGTTTACCACGCCTTACCATCCCCAAGGTAACGGGTTGGTTGAAAGATTCAACCGAACCCTGAAAGGCATGATCATGGGCCTAGAAGGTCCGATTAGACGTAAGTGGGACGTCCTCTTACCATGCCTACTCTTTGCGTATCGCGAGGTACCACAGAAGTCCCTAGGGTTCAGCCCCTTTGAGCTACTGTACGGTCACCCCGTGAGAGGACCACTGAGGTTGGTAAAGGAAGGCTGGGAGCAATCTCCCAGGAAACCTCCCCAGAATGTATATAGCTACATGCTGGCCTTCAGAAACCAAACCAGACGCTTCAGACAACTTGCCGAGGCAAATCTGGAAGCGAGCCAGGAGGAGATGAAGCGGTGGTACGACCAGAATGCCACTCTGGTCGAGCTTCAGCCTGGACAAGAGGTGTATGTCCTGGCCCCGGTGGAGCCCTGTGCCCTTCAGGATAAGTGGACAGGCCCATTCGAGGTTGTGGAGCGCAAGAGCCCCGTGACATACTTGGTAGACATGAAGACGCCCAGGAACCCTTTGCGGGACCTACATGTCAACCGCCTCAAGCCCCACTTGCGAAGGTCCGAAGTGGGCATGTTGTTGGCAACTGATGACGGGATGGAGGAGGAGTCGGAGCCTCTTCCTGACCTCTTAGTGGCCTGTGAGAAAGATGGGTCAGTGGATGGAGTTAACCTCTCACCCACCCTGACCCCCGAACAACAGGAAGACTGTCGCCAGTTGCTGGGGCAGTTTCCAGATCTGTTCTCCCTGGTTCCGAGTGTCATAGATTGGTGCGTCCATGATGTGGACACTGGAGACAGCTTACCTGTAAAGCATAAGGCTTACAGGGTGACTGACAGGGTCCGGGCCTGCATCAAGGAGGAGGTCTCCAAGATGCTTGCCCTGGGGGTGATTGAGTCTTCCAGCAGTCCTTGGTCCAGCCCCGTGGTCTTGGTTCCGAAGGCTGCTGCGCCGGGAGCCACACCCGAACTCCGGTTCTGTGTGGACTACAGAGGACTCAATTCAGTCACGAAGACTGACGCGCACCCCATCCCCAGAGCTGATGAGCTCATTGATCGGCTAGGGGCTGCTCGGTTCCTCAGTACGTTTGATTTAACGTCTGGGTACTGGCAGATCGCCTTGACCGATGGGGCAAAGGAGAGGTCGGCATTCTCGACACCAGATGGGCATTTCCAGTTCCGGGTTATGCCATTTGGAATGAAGAATGCCCCTGCCACCTTTCAGAGATTGGTCAACCAGGTGTTGGCTGGGCTGGACGAGTTCAGTGCCGCCTACCTGGATGACATCGCGGTGTTCAGTGGCACCTGGCCAGAACACCTGCGACACCTCTGGGAAGTGTTGATGGCCCTGCGCAGAGCAGGCCTCACAATCAAGGCAAGCAAGTGCCAGATTGGGCAGGGTTCAGTGGTGTACTTGGGACACCAAGTTGGGAGTGGCAAGGTAGCAACCTTGCAGCCCAAAATTGAGACCATCCTGGCTTGGGAACCCCCCAAGACCCAGACTGCAGTGAGAGCCTTCCTGGGGCTCACTGGGTATTACAGGAGGTTTGTCAAGGGCTATGGCACGATCGTGACCCCCTTGACAGAGCTGACTTCGAAGAAGCAGCCCAGGAATGTGATTTGGACTGACACCTGTCAGAAGGCTTTTGACACCCTGAAGACTGCCATGTGCACGGCGCCCGTGCTCCTGGCTCCTGATTTCTCCAAGGAATTCATAGTGCAAACAGACGCTTCAGAGCATGGTGTAGGGGCCGTTCTTTCACAGATGACTGAGGAGGGCTTTGACCAACCCGTAGCCTTCATAAGTAGGAGGTTACTTCCACGGGAAAGTAGGTGGAGTGCAATAGAGCGTGAAGCATTTGCTGTGGTCTGGGCGCTGAAGAAGCTAAGACCCTACCTGTTTGGGTCTCACTTCCGAGTTCAGACGGACCACAGGCCCCTCAGATGGTTGATGCAAATGAGGGGTGAGAACCCGAAACTGTTGAGGTGGTCCATTTCTCTACAGAGTATGGACTTTACGGTGGAACACCGCCCTGGCACCGATCACGCCAACGCTGACGGTCTGTCCAGATTTTTCCGCCTTAGTGATGTGGAACTCCCTGGGGAAGGGTAGTTCCCCCCACATTTCAGCTGGAGGGGACACATGTTAGACCAGGCACCTTGGCGTGAGTCTCCCTTCCACTTTTTGCTGATGTGCCTCCGATGTTTTGCTGGTTTTCCGATACTCAGGGCACTGCGCCACGGCTTACCCGTGCCGCAGTGCAAGTGCTCCCTACTGTAAATTGTACATGCGATTGGTATCCATGATTGGTTCATTGGATTTACTGTTAGTCCCTAGTAAAGTGCACTAGGAGTGCCGGGGCTTGTAGATGCCAATACTGCTAGTGGGCCTGCGCCACCCACCGAAGCAGCCGTAAAGATGTGTCTGGGAACTGCGACCGCAGAACCCGCATGCGGTCTCGTACTGTCACGCTAGCTGGGCAAGTGCACCCACTTGCCAGCCCCCGAACCTTCCCTTGACTACATGATTGCCCCAGATAGCCCTATTTTAATATAAACTTGATTTTAAATGGAGAATTTTTAACATTTGTAATAAACTTGTAAATTTTTGTAAATTTTTGTAACAACTTGGTGAAATGAAGTCAATATGTAGAATTTTTTTGTAATGAGATCACATGATGTTTTTAAAATTGTATTTGTATTGTGTCCTTTTATGATTTTTACAAAAATCGAATAAAGAGTATTTTGACTGACTGACTGACTACATGTTAGTCACCCCTATGGTAGGCCTGCGGGCAGGGTGCGTTGTAGGTGTAAGGTAGGACAAGCCCTGATGTGTGTGGCATGTCCTAGTAGTGACTTACAACCAAAACCGTATCTCACTATTAAAGGCTACCTGCTCCATTAGGCCAGACCGAGCTGCTGGAATTATTACACCCTATAATCCCAGCAGGCTCAAGGAGCATGGTAGCGCGTCGTGTTTAGTATGCCTGAACTCAGGATGATAAAGTATTTCTTGTAGACAAGTTTATTTTAGTATCCTGTGTTTGCAAATGCTACTTTTAGAAAGTTAGCCTTTGCTTGCCTAACCATTTCAGCCCGCCTCTGCTGGTATGTGTATCTGACTGTCTGGACGTGTGAGTGACAGGGCTGGGAGGATGACAGGTGGTGAATGCGCAGATTACACCTTAGTGGGAGGTAGGAGTGGCTCTTGACTCTGGATCTTGCTGTGCTCTGCCACCACAATGCTGGCTCCACCCTCCTGGGGAGCGTCGGATGGTTCAGCTGACACCTGGCCCAGGAAGGGCGAAGCCCCATCAACAAGGTACTCTGGCTGCCCCTGTCCGCACAATGCTGGCTCCACCTCCTGTGGGGCGTCTGATGAGCCTGCCCCTCACACTGAAAGCAGAAGCCGGAGTACACCCGCCAGGGTACTCGAGGACTGAGAGTGGCTATGCAAAGGCCCCCCTGGCCTGCGAGAACAAAAGAAATGTCCTATAAAAGAAGGAGCCCTGCTCCTTGAAAATTAGATCCTGTTTGGGCTACAGAAGGAACTCTGCCCGACGAGAAGGACCGGGAAGGACAAGGAAGAGTGCTGTCTCTTGCCTGTGTCTGGTGCCTTGCTGCCGAAGGAGAGGAAAAGGAAAGACTACGAAAAGACTTTTGCTTTACAAGACTTTGTGCCGAACTCTGCTAAAAGATCTCCAAGGGCTTGAAACTGAGCTTGCCCCCTGACCAGCATCCCAGGACCAGTGGGCGCTACACCCTGAAGAAAGCAACTGCGGGTGCTGCTCCTCGTGGCAGTACCGACGGAGGAATCTCCTCCAAGGCAATGACATCCACCTGACCACCGTGACCGGGGCCCAAAGCAACAGCGAAAGCAAAGTGAGGACCAGCCGCCGCTGGCCCGAACATCGTGACCGCAACTGCACCGGGAGCCCGAGAGCAAAGCGAAGGAGGACCCGTCCGGTCCGACCTCTCGAGTTGACTGCGCAACGAGCAGCCAATCCACTTGCAAAGACGGACAGCCGCCCTGTGAGAGTCCCCTAGGTCGGTACCTTGCCCGACAGCTCAGCTGTGAGCGCACAGCTGCACCGGCACTTGGCTGGGTACGTCCTGCACTTGAGGACCGTACTGCCACTTGCCGCCACCACGCAACCGCCGACTCCAGGGTCGGAGCGGACGACGAGGAAAGGACCCTGCCGCCACAGAATACCGCTGCCCCGGATGACCCGTGAACTGCTCGGCTGAGAGCCGCAACGAACAGCGACCCCGGGAAGGCAACGCGACGTGGGACAGATCCCCTGAGAGCCGCCTGCTCCACAAGAACTTTGTTGAACTGGGCCGAAGGCCCTAAAGAACTCTTATTGCTAGAACGAACTGTGGCAACTTGAACTAAGTAACTTGAAACCGATACCTTAAAGTGATAACTGTATTCATAAGCCTGCTTAAAACCCTATATAAAGATATATTTTTACAGAATACAGTTTGGTCTCATTGTGTGGTGGGTTGGTTGCGAGGGTGTAATATTGCAAGTGTTTAACCCTATGTGCCCCAAAGATTAGCCTACGACTGCTTAAGCCACACTACCTAGAGGGTAAGCAGAGGTTGTCTGGAAGGTAACCCTCAGCCCTGACGAGGAAGAGAGAGTCCCTGCTCGTCGCTAGTGTTGCACTGCGCCAACTAGAGCCTCCCCCTTCCTACAGTATATGTGTGCGTGTAGAGAGAGGAAGAGAGGTAGAGGTGTAGAGGTAGAGAGGTAGAGGTAGAGAGGTAGCGGTAGAGAGGTAGAGACTAGTAGAGAGAGAAGTGGAGAGAGGTAGAGAGGTAGAGAGTAGAGAGTGAGTAATAGAGAGTAGAGAGTGAGTAGAAGAGAGTAGTAGAGATCAGTAGAGAGAGTAGCAGAGAGTGAGTAGTAGAGAGTAGTAGAGTGAATAGTAGAGTGAGAAGTAGAGAGTAGTAGAGAGTGAGTAGTAGAGAGTAGTAGAGAGTAAGTAGTAGAGTGAGTAGT
Source organism: Lissotriton vulgaris (assembly GCF_964263255.1). Classification (NCBI taxonomy): domain Eukaryota; kingdom Metazoa; phylum Chordata; class Amphibia; order Caudata; family Salamandridae; genus Lissotriton; species Lissotriton vulgaris. The sequence goes on along the minus strand of NC_141699.1, from coordinate 883,494,254 downwards.
AGAGAGCAGTAGAGAGTGAGTAGTAGAGAGTAGTAAAGAGTGAGTAGTAGAGAGTGAGTAGTAGAGAGTGAGTAGTAGAGAGTAGTAGAGAGTGAGTAGCAGAGAGAGAGAATAGTAGAGAGTAGTAGAGAGTGAGTAGTAGAGTGAGTAGTAGAGACTAGTAGAGAGAGAGTAGTAGAGAGTGAGTAGTAGAGAGTGAGTAGTAGAGTGAGTAGTAGAGAGTGAGTAGTAGAGAGAGAGTAGTAGAGAGTGCGTAGTAGAGAGTAGTAGAGAGTGAGAAGTAGAGAGTAAGTAGTACAGAGTAGTAGAGAGTGAGTAGTAAAGAGTGAGTAGGAGAGAGAGAGTAGTAGAGAGTGAGTAGTAGAGAGTAGTAGATAGTGAGTAGTAGGGAGTGAGTAGTAGAGAGAGAGTAGTAGAGAGTAGTAGAGTAGGAGAGAATGAGTAGTAGAGAGTGAGTATTTGAGAGTAGTGGAGTAGGAGAGAGTAAGTAGTAGAGAGTAGTGGAGAATATTCCAAAGTTTGGCACAGCACCACTTGCACAATAAGTCCAATCAAATCATATCACTTAGAGTCCTTATTGAAGCGCTGAATCTTGGTGTATATTCAAATGCTTTTATTTTCCTTAAGTTTATGTACCACAGCCAGCCGAAACGTTTCGTTCTGTACAACAGAACTTTTTCAGGGCGTTCTTATTTCCTTCAAGTTATGTCGGTATCCTGTTGTCATATAACTAGATATTTCTTCCGAATGTTAGACGAGACGTAAGTACATTCTTATTCAAAGTGACTAGGTATCAATTTTACCTACACAATTCAGGCAGACTTGAGTAATTTATAGCATCCTCAAAGTCAGTCTTTCAAAAATTCCAAAGTATAGGACTTGATAATCCAAATCCGAATGTTTCTCAAGAAAAGTCATTTTCAATCGTTCGGAATATCGGAGTTTGGGCAGATATGACCCAGGGACCCCCAGTATGCAAGGGGAATTAGTCCCCCCTCTGCAAACGCGCCAGTGGCCTGCGTTGCAGAGAGGTGTAAAAAGGGGCATAGCCTCATTACACCTTTGTGCAATGCAGCCCCCTGGCACATACTGGAGGTTCCAGGTGGGCTAGTTGACCCCCAGGGACCCCTAGTATGCAAGGGGAATTAGTTCCCTCTCTTCAAACATGCATGGGGGCTGCATTGCAGAGAGGTGTAAAAAAAGGGTGTGGCCTCATTACACCTCTCTGCAATGCAGCCCCCTGGCGCATACTGGAGGCTCCTGGTGGGCTAGTTGGTCCCCAGGGGCCCCCAGTATGCAAAGGGAATTAGTTCCCCCTCTTCAAACATGCACGGGGGCTGCGTTGCAGAGAGGTGTAAAAAGGGGCGTGGTTAATCAGTTTAATACTTTGCTCTCCATAGCAAATTGTCCTTCCACAAAATTTGCAAACAATTTTGGAATCTTCAAACTGGGTTTGGATGTTTGGGACCATCTCACTTGTCTCTGGACCCGATGGAGTGGGTTGCTTACTTTGAGAGGTGCTGGGTGAAGATTGGGGAGGGTTCTGGTCAGTTCTCTGACCTCTGCCGCAGCATAGTTGTTTGGGTGCCGGCGTTGCATGTGGCGAATCATGGTGTTGTTGCCAAAAGAATACTTTTTGGCAGGGTTCCCCCTGGAAAGTACAGTGCCACAGATCAGACAAGTAACCTTGGAATTTAAAAAAACTCCCAGACAATGTGCTCCTTTGGCTTATAGGTGGTAGTATCTTCAGGCAGGTACCGCCTCTCCTCCTCCTCCTCCTCTTCTTCTTCTCCACCACTGTGGTGTTGTGGTGGTCCTTGTGGAGGTGGTGGTGGTGTTGGTGGTGGTGGTTGAGATGCTCATGCTGCTGCTGCTACTGTAGCCATTTCTCAGTACAAACAGGTACAAATAGGTCTGCAAACAGGTCTTCCTCAGTCAAAGTAAGAAGTGAGAATGAGGAAAAAAGGTGAGGGCTTTCATGTTTTGGAAAACAAAACTGTCCTGAACCAATGAAAAGTGTTATTTTCAGGTCACATGACACTGGCTTTATCATTTGGAAACCAAAACTGTCCTGAACCAATGAAAAGTGTTATTTTCAGGTCACATGACCCGAAGCGCTTACGCTACGCGCCCCGGGTCGCCCCCGGGGGCGCTTACGTAGCGCGATCGTATGCGCTCGAGTGCTTCCGGGTGCGCTTACGCCGTGGGTATCACGCGGACGCGGCTACGCGATACGTCACGATGATGTTTTCGTTCGCGGCAATAGCGCTAACGAGACGCTCACCGGTACGCGCACCGGGGCGCGCCGCATGACTGCGCTTACCGGTTCAGAAAAGGGGGTGGTGATGGACAGAGTATCTGAATTAAGCAGAACACTCCTACCCAGTCCAAAGATCAGGGCTTGATCCATCACCGTTTTTTAGCTCACTGCACCATCCCAGCTCAGAACTTGGCTACATGCAAATAAGTCTGTCCCTGGCCCAGTGCATCATGGGAACAGGGCAGACCAAACTACCAAGCCAATTCTTTTACTGGAAAGGAAACAAGCTTTTGGGGGACCGGTTTCTGGCATTACAGCCGTCTTCGGCCCGGCTTGCTTGAATCACGGTGATGGATCAAGCCCTGATCTTTGGACTGGGTAAGAGTGGTCTGCTTAATTCAGACACTCTGTTCATCACCACCCCCTTTTCTGAATCGTTTTTGGCCACTATAGGTGTGGCAGGGTATGCTCAGACATGAGTCCCTTTCTCACTGCACCATCAGGATTCAAGCAAGCCGGGCCGAAGACGGCTGAAATGCCAGAAACCGGTCCCCGGTAGCTTGTCTCCTTTCTGGTGAAGAATTGGCTTGGTAGTTTAGTCTGCCCTGTTCCCATGTTGCACTGGGCCAGGGACAGACTGATTTGCATATAGCCAGGTTCTGAGCTGGGATGGTGCAGTGAGATAAATAACGGTGATGGATCAAGCCCTGATCTTTGAACTGGGTAAGAGTGGTCTGCTTAATTCAGACACTCTGTTCATCACCACCCCCTTTTCTGAATCGTTTTTGGCCACTATAGGTGTTGCATGGTATACTCAGACATGAGTCCCTTTCTCACTGCACCATCAGGATTCGAGCAAGCCGGGCCGAAGACGGCTGAAATGCCAGAAACTGGTCCCCGGTTGCTTGTCTCCTTTCTGGTGAAGAATTGGCTTGGTAGTTTAGTCTGCCCTGTTCCCATGTTGCACTGGGCCAGGGACAGACTGATTTGCATATAGCCAGGTTCTGAGCTGGGATGGTGCAGGGAGATAAATAACGGTGATGGATCAAGCCCTGATCTTTGGACTGGGTAAGAGTGGTCTGCTTAATTCAGACACTCTGTTCATCACCACCCCCTTTTCTGAATCTCGCTTACAGGTGCGCTCACCGGTACGCGCACCGGGAGCACTCCAGGGCAAAAAAAAAAAACCATGAACAATATACATAAAAAAAATAGTATTACATAAATATACAATATAGGATTCATTATAATAATATTACATTTCATAGCTATAGAAATTTGCTATTAAAGAACCTTTGAAATTCACTGAAAAAAACATAGGTTTCACACCAGTTATAGTTAGGAATTAGCATTTAAAAAACCTTTGAAATTCACTGAAAAAACCATAGGTTTCACCCCAGTTATAGTTAGGAATTAGCATTTAAAAAACCTATTACATTCACTGAAAAAACCATAGGTTTGACACCAGTTATAGTTAGCTGGAAATTTTACTGACATAAAACCATTGAAATTCCCACGTTATAGTTAGTTGGACTCACTATAACTTGCGCGCCTGCAATGCACTGCTGATGACGTCACATATTACATCACTCATGACATGGTCAGTGACATCACTCATGACATCACTGATGACACCATCCTTGTGACAGAGTGACAGACCTCCTTTCAGTGTAATGTAACCCTTGAAACACATATTCAAAAATAGAAACTAACATTTTCAAGAAAATGGAGATACCCATACCAGTTACAACAACTAATTCAGTAATTCCACCATCTATATACACATCCACTCATTCACCAACAGTTCTATATAGTCACTCATACATATACTCACTCATCATATGTAGTGATACACCTATACATCCTGTTACACACCGACAGTCATCCAAAAGTTACTCACACACATACTCACACATGCAAATAAACTATTGAACATCCATTTTTTTGCATATACAACTATACACACACTACCACCTTACTTCTAAGGAAACTTACACATACTTACTCTCTTAAACAATCACTTATAGAAACACATACTTATTTAAACAGGAACTCTTACAATCTCTATCTCTCACATATACTCACTTATATACATCAATACTCACATATACTAGATTAAAACATATGTCGTTACTGATAAAGACACGAGTGAGACAGTCATTCACTCACTAACACACACATATACACACTCATCCACCCATACAGTCCTGCACATATGCTGTCTTCAAAACACATACAAACAGTGAGTCAGTCATTGATGCATCTATGTGCTAAGTAATACTCCCACCAAACCATACAGACACTCATACTGATACTAAAAAAAATCTAATAACCCATATACCTACACATGTAGCTACTCACCAACCCATGCAGCCACTTATACACAAAGTGAAACACTGATACATATATTTAAATATTTAAACATTACTCGCTAATATATGTATTCACTAAGATACACTTAATAAGTCAGTTAACCAATAATTTTTTTTTTAAAACATCCTTTTAGACACTTATTTAAACATTTATTCTTCCATCGACCTTTACATATACCTATATAAAACATATTTATTTTTCAGAAAGACACACATTCACTGGATGGTGTCATTAGTGATGTCATGAGTGATGTCACGGACCATGTCATGAGTGATGAAATATGTGACGTCATCAGCAGTGCATTGCAGGCGCGCAAGTTATAGTGAGTCCAACTAACTATAACGTGGGAATTTCAATGGTTTTATGTCAGTAAAATTTCCAGCTAACTATAACTGGTGTCAAACCTATGGTTTTTTCAGTGAATTTAATAGGTTTTTTAAATGCTAATTCCTAACTATAACTGGTGTGAAACCTATGGTTTTTTCAGTGAATATATATATCTATATATCCAAACACCACTTTGCGGCGTGCTTGAGCCTCTTAGAGCGGCGGGCACTTGGCGGGGTCGCCAACCCCTAAAATTAATCCACACTCCTGGTACAAACGTTCCTTCTCCGGGGATGAAAAGAACCAGAACTACAACTTTATTGTTTCAAGTTGGACTGAATTGGCAACAGTGTAACTTTTCTATGTTTATTGATCACGTGCACATTTCAAACAACACTGTATCTTTAAATAGAATGGCTGCGAATTCCACATCACCCGTGAGCAAGAAGTCCTTCGAAATGTGTAGGGTGTTTTTTTCTTGTATGCCATTAAAATTATTGCACTGAGCACTATTTGGGCCTCGGTTCTGGTTCTTTTCATCCCCGGAGAAGGAACGTTTGTACCAGGAGTGTGGATTAATTTTAGGGGTTGGCGGCCCCACCGAGTGCCCGCCGCTCTAAGAGGCTCAAGCACACCGCAAAGTGTTGTTTGGATTTCAAAGTTAAACGCTTTTGCCTGCCGTGAACGAGAGCAGTACAGAGGAAGCAGCCGAGCAGTACACCGGCCAGCCGGAGCAGATGGGAGGAGCAGAGGTAGTCGGAGGTCCACTAAGCTCTGGGATACGTCTGTAAGGTGGGACCGGGTCTGTAAGCAGCTTGACCCGAGCACGAAGGGACTGCAGTATCGGAGGTTCCACGAGCTAAGTGGCTATTTAAGTGGATTTGTAATTTACCAAACGCACAAATCCAACGGATGGGGCAGTCCACTCAGTGTTGCAGGAGTGTGCCCGCTGAATAAATAATACGAATAATGGCTGATTACAGAAATAACAGGAGGAAAGAGGCAGCCTCCAAACTCTTCACTAAAACTGTGGGTGACGTTGGAAGTAATGAGAAAACACATACCAAAAAGGTGGATGATGTTAAAAAATGTGGGATGCATTATGGAAAATCCTTAAAAAGGAACAAGCAAAGTGGTGGGAGGCAACTGCCCTCTCCAAAAATGTTGAATGCAATCGGATACCACGCGGTTTAAGGATTTTTATCATTCCAACTTTCCAACAGCCAGACCCTGAATTAATCGATGACTGGATGACAAACAATCATACCGGTTCGATGAACATGTTAAATATTTTGATTAAATACGCTGAAAAAGAATGCACCAAACTGAATGCTGAGAGTGAACAAATCATTGCTAAATTGAAAGAAAAATACATGGAGGGTGATTTTTCAGTGGAGATCATAAAAATGGAAAAATGACTAGAAAAAATTGAGGAAGAAATAAAGGAGAAAAAGCAAAGGAAATTCTACAGAGATGAGATCGATTACGACAAAGGTCAAATCTTAACTTTTGGCAAAAGATTCAAAGAATTACGTGATATAAAAAAGAAACGAAAAACAGTGGTGAAGGGAACGACTAAACAAATCGCCCAACAGGAGAATGGGGAAGATGGAGTGGTACCCTTAGAAGTAACGGACAGTGATACTGCGGAAAGTGACATTTCTGAACAAACAGAATCAGTCAACTTAAAAGATCGAATTTTAAACGAGTTCACCTTAATAGCAAGGGGACGCCAAACTGGAACACCCCCAAGAGGTCATGGACCAGGAGGCAGAGGAGGCAAAAAAGTAAGATGAGGCAAAGCAGCAACCAGCACAACAAGCCCAGTGGGAGTTCGAACAAGGGGCAAAAAGTCACAGAAATGAAGAGCGACATGACTGTGGTAAATCTTTCAAAACATATTTTATCTGTAGATCAACTTGAGGTTTTGTCACGGGGCCTATCATTTTGTCCCACAGCCAAATTTAATTTCACCAGTGCACTCATTGACTTATTTCGCTTCACGAGAAAGTTGAAATTAAGGAAATGGTTTGCTACCAAACCACGGTTGAAAAAGGATTCTGTTAAAGAGAAAGAAAATCCATTCACAGTAAATGACATTGAAACATTACATGTTGTACATGAATTGGCAGACTATGAGGACTTTGTAGATGATCCTTTTTTAAACCTTGTTAACACAGATATCAACATTGGTTTGAGTAGCGCCAGTGGCTTTAAGCCCAAGTCGGTCTTTGTTCCACAAATTGTGAACAACAGCATTGATTGTTTTGAAATGGGAATGATTGGTGAATTGAGAAAAATTGAGAAACGTAAATCCAAGCTTAATTTAAATTTTAACAAAAATCAATTTCAGGCTTTGAAAGAATTGGAGGGATTTACTGATGTCGTCATCAAAAACTCAGATAAAGGGGGCAATGTTGTTGTTTGACCTTTGAATATGTACCTAAGGGAAGGATTAAGACAACTGAGTGATAATGACAAGTATAGTGTGGCAACCAGACAAGATTATGAAGAAGCCAAACAAGAATACTTTGTGAAGCTGAGTGATTGGAGGGATCAGGGCATTATAGAAGATGAGGAGTACAGATATCTTCTTTGTAAACACCCACAAATCCCTGCATTATACTTGTTACCGAAACTACATAAGAACTTAGAGGTTCCCCCTGGAAGACCAATAGTTTCTTCTACTGGGAGCATCCTTGAGAACACCTCTAGGTACATTGATTGAATGTCTGACATAATATCGACAGACAGAATATCGACATGCAAAAATATCGGAGCAAAAATATCGACAGCAAAAATATCGGAATCCTATCTTCATAAAGGTAAGTACAAAAATATCGAAAAAATAATATCGTAGTACAAAAATATCGGAATCAAAAATATCGTTTTTTAAAATGTATTAATAATAATGTAAAAATAATTTTAAAATACATATAATTTTACAACTATTAAATAAAAATATTAAAACAAAATTAAAACTAATACATATACATTTAAAATAAATAAAACACTTTATAATTTAAAGTAATTTTAATTTTTTTAATGTAATTTATTTGATTTAATGTAATATTTTTTGTTTTTACCCTGTACGCCTGTACCCCAAAAACCCAAAACTGACCCTGAACCCTAAAAATATCTCTGTACCCCAAAAACCCAAAACTGACCCTGAACCCTAAAAATACCCCTTTACCCAAAAACTGAAAACTGACCCTGAACCCTAAAAATACCCCTTTACCCAAAAAATGAAAACTGACCCTAAACCCTAAAAATACCCCTTTACCCAAAAACTGAAAACTGACCCTGAACCCTAAAAATACCCCTTTACCCATGAACTGAAAACTGACCCAGAACCCTAAAAATACCCCTTTACCCAAACACTGAAAACTGACCCAGAACCCTAAAAATACCCCTTTACCAAAAACTGAAAACTGACCCTGAACCCTAAAAATACCCCTTTACCCAAAAACTGAAAACTGACCCTGAACCCTAAAAATACCCCTTTACCCAGGAACTGAAAACTGACCCTGAACCCTAAAAATACCCCTTTACCCAAAATTAATTAATATTATTTAATTACCAATTAATTATTAATTAACAATAACAATAAAGTAAATATATTATCACATTTGCTGTAATTAATTTAATTTAATAATTAATATTATTTTTCCCAAATAATTAATGAAGAATAACAATAAATTATATATAAAAAAATTACTATAATTAATGTAATTAAATAATTAATATTAATTAATTACCAGCTAATAAATAATTATAAATATGTAAAAAAGTATATTAATTAATTAACTAATTAATAGAAATTAATTACCAATTAATTCTTAATTAAAATATGTACAAACATATGTCAATTAATTAATTATTATTAAATTACTTCCCACCCTATTCCCCTATAAACCCATAACCCGCTACAGAACATATTCATCAATTAATCAATTAATTAAAAATAATTAAAAATTATTTCTCAATTAATTAATTAATTATTCCTACTAATTAATAATTAATTTAACATAATTAAATTACTTCCCACCCTATTCCCCTATAAACCCACAACCCGCTACAGTAGTAAAAGACAATATTTAATTAAATTACATTAAAAATAAATAATAAAACATAATAAATACAATATAATATACACTAAATTTATTTAAAAATTGATATTAGTAACATCAAAGTTATTAATTTCGATAATATTGACATCGATATTTACAACTTCGATATTACTGATATCATACCAATATCGATATTAAGACTGTCGATATTACTTACCTTCGATATTTTGTCCCATCGATATTTAAACTTCGATATTTTTGTATATCGATATTTAAAAATCGATATTTTGTCTGTGTACCACATTGATTACTTCCTGCAGCCCTTTGTCAAATCACTACCGTCCTATGTAAGGGACACATCAGACTTTCTGAGAATTATTAATGAGATAACATGGAATCCCGATTACGTGTTACTCAGTTTTGATGTAACAAGTTTATATACATGTATACCACAGAGTTCGGGCATTGATGCCCGTAAACATTTTCTCAGAGGCAGGTCTCTCTCATTTCTGATCCATACTAATATGATCTTAGATATGATCTTGATATGTCTAAAAAACCATTTTTTCATCTTCCACAAACAACTATATAAACAGACCCAGGGGACGGCGATGGGAACACAGTTTTGCAGGTTTATACCTGGGCTGGTGGGAGGAGCAAGTGGTGAATAACATCTCCCACTTTAGTGACCACGCCGTTCTCTGGGTCCCCTATATTGACGACATCTTTTGCATCTGGAATGGTTCAGAAGAGCAAGCGAAAGAATTTGAAATCATCCTGAATGATAATTCATATAACTTACAATTTACTAGTCACATGGACAGGAAAAAATTGGATTTCTGGATGTCAGATTGGAGGTAATAAACAATGTACTCATGGGTGTCCTGTTTCGTAAACAAACAGCTGGGAATAGCCTGCTTCATGCAGGGAGTTGCCACCCGACCAACTTAATTCGAAGCATCCCGGTAGGTGAACTAATTAGAGCTAAACGTAACTGTAGCTCACAGGCAGGATATGAGAGTGAAAAAAAGTACTGTGCACAAAAGATTTATGGAGAGAGGATACAGTAAAACTGTGATCAAACAAGCTGAGGCAAAAGTAGATCAGATGGTAAGAAATCATCTGTTTATCCATAAGCAAAGGGACAATAAAGAACAAATAAGATTTATCACTAATTATGACTGTCAATCCTGCAAGGTCAGGAGGAGCTTGAATACATTTTGGAACATCCTGAAATTGGACAAAGACCCGACAGAGGTCATAAGTGACAATCCATCCATAACTTTTAGAAAGGCTAAGTCATTAAAAGACACATTAAGTACTGCGCTTATTAAAGAACAAGGTAAATCTAATCCAATACAAGGATTTTTTGTTTGCAAGAAATGCAAAGCATGTAAGAATAGTACGAATTGCAAAAATCTCACAATTTCTGAAGACCAAGCTCCACATAAAATTATGAAGCATGTGGGATGTAATACAGAATATGCGGTATACGCATTACAATGTCCCTGTAACAAGTTCTATATAGGGAGTACCATTAAAAAAGCTAAACTGAGAGTATTAGAACATTTGAGAGCCATTAAAAATGTGAACCAGCAATATCCAATTGCGCGACTCTTTGCCCCAGAACAAAAACAAAATCCAAATCTACTTAGATTCTATGTACTAGACTGTGTTGCATACCGTGAGAGGGGAGGTAATAGATTGTTGGAACTGCGAAAACTTGAATCAAGGTACATTATCAAGTATAATACTACCCACCCCACAGGACATAATTTGGATGAGGAACTGGCAGTTCACTTACAGATTTGATAATGTGTGATGAAGAGAATAGGCTCTCTTTTCAAGGAATTCCATTCTTTGAATTTTAATGTGTTTTTAATTAAGAGTGATCAATATATGTTTGATAGTAAATATTGCCCTTTGTCCGCTTGATTTACAGACAACATATGAAGTTGTCAGGTGCGGATGGAACGGGTAGCCCACTCGGGCATTATCCCATGAAGCAGATATTATGGTGCTGAACGTTGAAGCACACTGCATGAAATTATATGTCATGTTACATTTAGAAATTGTTGATCGTTATTCCGTTTTACTCAGAACTGAGTCAGTTTCATTTGCCCACTTGGGCTTTATTTACGGACTCGAAAATCATGCCGAAAGACTTTGGGTTGTTTTTCATTTTAGAATAACGCATTGCAATATTGACTTTGATCAAATTACGATATGTTTCATTTAATTATGTGACTGTACTGTTGACATCAAGTTACAACTTTATTGTTTCAAGTCGGCTGAATTGACAACAATGTAACTTTTCTTTTTTTTTATTTTTTTTTTATTAAGAACCAGTATTAGCAAAAGACAATACATATAGCATAAGATACAATGAATAAAGTATTTACATTTGGATTCAGTGAGAGAGCAAAACATTACATGCAGTAACAGTTATAATATGCAGGAATGAAAAGAAGAGCAAAAGGAGAAATATATTAACAGAGAATATAAAAAGCAATAACATATAAATCATAAAAGAAACAGGGAGAAAATCAAATTTTTAGTTCAGCCAATTCCACTAGGAAATAAGCCTTCTTTCCAAGTAGAGATTGGCGCCAAAGTTCTTTGCCATGAAGTTTTGCTTTAGTTCCCCTAGTAGCAAATACTGCAGATTCAAAATTAAAGACGGCAAGAAAGCGAGCTAGCCACATTTGGAAGCTAGGAGGAAGACTATCCTTCCAACGCGCAGACAAAATTAATCTCAGTACAGCTGTACCTATAAATAATAATCTTTGTTCCGATTTAGTTAAATTTAACGAGCTGTCATATCCCAAAACATATAAGGTGTCAGACTCAGGAAGTTTATGATGAAAAACTTTCTCCCAAAATGAAGCAATCATATTTTTTATAAGAAGAAGCTCTGGACAACTGCTAAACAAATGAACTAATGTCGCTGGGCCTTGTGAACAGCGTGGGCATAAGTCGTTTTCCCTTTTACCCCAAGCAAAAAGTTTGGCCGGAGTAAAATATAAATCATAAATAGTTTTATACAATTGTGCCCTTAAATTACTAGCCATAAACAACTTATTATTCATATCAAGTATTTTATCTATATCAATATCGGGGTTAATTAATTTTACCACCCATTTAGTTTCTGTTTTCTCGATATCATCCTTAATATCTGTTAATAAAATATCATATAATGTTCCTATCCTAGTTTTTGTGACATTACATGCTTCTATTAGGTCGTTTTTCTGGAGACTGATTAAGTCTTTTTTAGCTTTTAATTTTGCATGCAATTGAGCAAATTTGAGAAAGTCCCCTTCTGGAAGACCACATTTTATTTTTAAATCTTGAAATGTAGTATTTGGGCCATTTACCCAAACATCTTTAACTGTTCTTATGCCCAGGTTGTACCATTTCTTGGTAGTATGATCAAAATCAAGACCAGAAGTAATGGTCGATTGAAGTAAGGGCGTATATTGGTTAATTTTGCCAATCTGTATATGTTTAAGTATCTGAGTCCAGATTAGCCAAGCACTTCTAGTAATTTCACCCTTAACTTGTTTATAATGAGCATTTTCAGTTTTTCTTAATAGAAGACCGTTGGCTTCCTGCCCAAGTACTAGTTCATAAATTGTAGGAATAGTGTTGTTAATAATATCAGAGTCAGAGTATTGTAATATGTGACGTCATCAGCAGTGCATTGCAGGCGCGCAAGTTATAGTGAGTCCAACTAACTATAACGTGGGAATTTCAATGATTTTATGTCAGTAAAATTTCCAGCTAACTATAACTGGTGTCAAACCTATGTTTTTTTCAGTGAATTTAATAGGTTTTTTAAATGCTAATTCCTAACTATAACTGGTGTGAAACCTATGGTTTTTTCAGTGAATATATATATATATATATCCAAACACCACTTTGCGGCATGCTTGAGCGGCGGGCACTTGGCGGGGTCGCCAACCCCTAAAATTAATCCACACTCCTGGTACACACGTTCCTTCTCCGGGGATGAAAAGAACCAGAACTACAACTTTATTGTTTCAAGTCGGACTGAATTGGCAACAGCGTAACTTTTCTATGTTTATTGATCACGTGCACATTTCAAACAACACTGTATCTTTAAATAGAATGGCTGCGAATTCCACCTCACCCGTGAGCAAGAAGTCCGAGTACTTCGAAACGTGTAGGGTGTTTTTTTCTTGTATGCCATTCAAATTATTGCACTGAGCACTATTTGGGCCTCGGTTCTGGTTCTTTTCATCCGTTATTCACAACCATTCATCTTTTCAGAAGAATAACGCGAGTAAGCCCATGATTTGTGCTGATTCTTCAGTGATTTATTGTGCAAGTGTATTGCCAGCGATCCGCCATAATCTATATATATATATATATATATATATATATATATATATATATATATATATATATATATATATATTCACTGAAAACACCATAGTTTATTGACCATATATAGTTAGGAATTAGCATTTACAAAACCTTGAAAAATCACTGAAAAAACCATAGGTTATAGACCATGTATAGTTAGGAATTAGCATTTACAAAACCTTGAAAATTCACTGAAAAAAACATAGGTTATAGACCATATATAGTTAGGAATTAGCATTTACAAAACCTTATTTTACTCACACAAAACCATTGAAATTCGCATATATAGTTAGTTGCAGTAACTATATATCGCGCACCCGCAATCCACTGCTGATGATGTCACATATTACATCATTCATGACTTGAGTTAGGTAGATGCGGTGTAGTACTTGAAAGTGTCAAGTTAATTATCTGATTACTAGTTATTATTTGGACTAGTTCACAGGCAGATTCCCATTCCATACCGAGCAGGGGTTCCACCTGATCCTCCTCTCATCTTGTTCTGACCACTTTCACTCTGTCCCCTTTCAAGGTTTTAAGCAATCTATATAATAAGTGACAACCCCGTACTCCTCCTTCTAATATCGTTTCCAGCATGACTGAAACCTTAGGCATGTTTACAAACTCTGTCCATACCTCACTGGTGGTTTTTACTCAATTTAGCATATTGCCAAACTGCCCACGCCTTCCCCAAAGGTCGCACAGGTGTCAAAATAAGTTAGGAACGTATCCGCTGGTTATATGGCCCCAGAGTGGTACAACCCCCTCCACCAGCGCTCTAGGGACATTACTCAATTTACGTATTAGACTAGTTTCATCCATTCCGGTAATAACCCCTGAAGCATAGTGCTCTGCGTAGGACTCTTGTGACTGCTACCTCCTGTGCTGCTATCTGCTTGGTCCCAGTTCCTCCAACACACCTTCCATTACCTGAATGCTCTCACATCTGCGCCCTTGTCTCTTTCCTTCTCTTCCTCCATGCTGTCAATAGGAAAAAAGCGGTTACACGTCCAGTGCTAGCCGCATCTGAGTTCTTTTTAAAAATAACTTTTAGCCATGCTGTACACTAAAATTCAAGACAAGATCTTGGCTACGAGGAATATAGCACTGCAGAAATATGCAACTGAGTCTTGGAAGGAGTAGTAGCAATCAGGTTGGCAGCATCAGTCTTCTCTTAGTCGAGTGCGGAGCGGATTGTGATGCAACTTCATTTGAAACTGTCCTACTAGCTTTTAGGCTAACTTGCCGCCAGAAAAAAGAAATCACTCCCAGATTTGATAACTCTTTAAGGCAGGTGTACGCTACCTTTGTAATGCAAACTGGTATGTTGAAATTTACTATTCAATGTAAATCAGGACTTTCTGATAGTTTCTCAAAGTGATACAATGTTGAACAATGAGCTGGTTTGAGTTACGATTAAGCCTGGACAAAGCATTACGCTACGCTCGGGTAGTTTGCGAAGTTTGTGCTACTTCACACTACGCGAATTGCATGTAGCACAGTGCAAACACACGTAGCGTAGCATAGTGCAGTGGTCATTTTTTGCTTGCTCGCGGTCCTCAACATCAAGTTGGCGACCACGACCAAGCAAAATGACATCCCGGCAAGACTTTTTCCTCGTTCGTGATCAGCAACATCATCGCGAGCCTGGAAAATAAACCTCCTAGCGAAGTTCGCGGGGAGGTCAGGTTTCTTATTGTGAGTGGTCGCGTATGCTCGTGACCGCTCGCGATGAGAAACTACCAGTCCACGTTGAGAAAGCTGCAGCTCGAGTAGAAATCTACTCGAGCAGCAGAAAACAACCGCTTGCACTGTGCAAGATGGAGTTTGCACTGATTGCACAGTGCGGACAAGCATCCGGCACTGTTCAATCAGTGCGAACAGCATTTTGCAGAGTGCACTACGCAGTTCGCGTAGCTACGCATAGCTCGCATAGTGCGAAGTGCAATTTGCGTAGATACGCGTAGCGCTACTTCGTGAACTACGCACAGGGTTAGTTACGATGTGTTAGAGGGGCATTCCATGTGGGGTGCATGGGCCTGCTACGGCACCAACCCATGGCTTTTGATGCAAATTTAGATCTACAAACAATTGTAGACAGGGATTTCTCCTCGAGGCAGACGCAACAAGGAGAAATGTTTTCATTTCTCCCTGTTTTTCCTGTTTCGTGTGCATGCTAAACTGTACAATACACATAAAAAGCAGGAAAAGTTTTCGAAGATAGTTTTTGTACTGAAAGGGTTCTCTCCTAATACAAAAACTATTCCATGCAGACTACAGACACCCTTGCACTATGGAGCAAGGGTTAATGCTTTGGCACATGGCAGCATAATCTGCACAAGCGCAGGAAGTGAGGAAAACAGTGCAATATCTTTGTGGATAGAGTGCTATTCTCATTTCTTTTTTTCATTCAATGCAAGGCAACAACCTTCGTTGATGCTCTGTGTTGCATTTTTATTTTTAGCACATCTGAGCCACAGTGTTTAGAGATTGCAAGGGTAGGTGGACAGCACAAACGAATAAAGCCTCGTAGTAAGAGCCCTGATTATGTACATTCATGGTCATTTGAGTAAGCCCATATGTCACAGAAAGTGAAAGGGAAGTGGCTTTCATCACCGTGGAGTACTTTGAATTGAAAAATCATCAGACCTGCACCTCATGCAGCAATGAATTCACTCAACTCAGGCACCTGTATATAACCATGCCCAAACAATTGTCATCGTGCCTGCTTCTCTCACCTCTCTCTGGCTTTCCCTTCAAACTGCAGTGTATCAGCTGGCTCTACAACAACAACGCAACAGGACATCGCACCGCAGCATCGCTGCATCTCAAAAAATTCACATCCGTTCAGCTGTGCAACATATCTTCGACACGGATCCTCGCCATGCTCTGCAAGCCAGGATTGAAGGTACTTTGTTCAGTAGGCATAACTGAGTTCCTATAGCCGGCCCATGCACCATCCCAGTTGGTCTGAACTTGGGACTTTGTCCTGGTTGGGCGCGACCAGAAATCCGCAGTTTGCCTTTTACATCCTTTGTCTCAATTTTCATTAACATCTTTAAAAATGAACATATGTCTAGTCTATAAATTGGATTTTTGTCACTTTGGTCTTGTTTTGGTCTAATTTTCTATAATTTCTCATTCTGTTGTTGGCTCCTTTTGTGGTGTGATTTACTGTGCCCTGTTTGAAGTGACTTCACCATGAAAAGATTTGTGCTTGCTTCCTGATAATGGTTCCCCACCCCTCAATCAGTAACCCAATTTCTTATGCGATGTATATCAAATTGCTGCGTAAGAGGGCCCAGAAATTGTAGTTTGCCCTGAAGCAGAATATTACGATCTGACTATCATGCTACACAAATATATTCAGAATATCTAAAAAAAATAGTGTACAGATGAATATACATTGGTAAGCATACATTTCGCAATGCTTAACTCCACATCTAGGTTCCTTGAAAAAAAAATAATATATATATATATATATATATATATACATATATATATATATATATATATAAATATATATATATATATATATATTACCTACTGGCGGTCGCCAGTAGGTATATATAGTTAGGATGTTTTTTGAATAGGGATTTCTGAAAATTCTATGTTGAATAACTTTGGCGTTGAAGGACGGAATTGGCTGAAAGTTTCAGGGAAATGGACATTTTGTTGCTGAGCGTCCCCTGAAAGTTTGGGGGGGTTTCGTGAAGTGGGGGCCAACAAAAAAGGGGGGTCCCAAAACGTGTTTTTAACATTGAGTTTTCCATAGGGCGGTTGGACTCACTTTTAGCTCGAACGGCTGAATGGATTTCCACCAAACTTGGCAAAATTGTAGGGACTGGTAGCCCGATGTGCCTTTGCTAGGTCTCAAGATATGTGCTCCAGTGGATTTTGAGTATTTTAGGTTAAAAAAATATATATATCGGTGACAGCGTCCCGGTTAGCGCCCCGGTTCGCGTACCAGACGCGTAACGGAACTTCGCGATGGGAAGCGGATTGGCTCCCCGGTGACTGTGAACATTCTAATTAGTTCGGTGCGGCCGCCATCTTGTCTCTCGGTAGGATCGAGAGATAAGAGGTGGAAATAAACTAAGGGGGAAATGAATAAAAGGGGGCAAGGTAGACCCCTCCTGACCCCCTAGGATTGATGTGGGGCCTATTAAAGGGCCCCGCAGTGCAAAAAAATAAAAAATAAAATGTTTTCGATTTTTCGCGGTGGAAGCGCTACCCGGTAGGCGAACCGGGTAGCTTACCGGTAGCGTATCGGGAGTCCGCCATCTTGCGTTAAGGTCTAATTTGGACACAAGATGGATGATAAACAATGCTGGGATTGTGTAAAAGGGGGCAAGGGAGACATATCCTGACCCCCTAGCTTTTGTGAGGGTGGATGAGGAGGCCATATATGTAAAAAAAAAAATTTTTAAAAATCCCTCTGTTCTCACAGTTCCTCTCTCCTTTTCACTCAGTCCGTCTCTCTTATCTCACTGTCTCTGTCTCTTCACTCTTTTACTAGTTGTTCATTATGCTTTCTCCCTGTAGTTCAAGCACACTATCTTATTTAAATTTTTTTGCTGCTTCAATTATTCTTTTTCTATCACTTCTTCTTTTCTTCTTTCTGTTTTTTCTCTCTGTCATTCCACATGTTTTAACCTTATTCACTATCATACACCTTGTTTTAATCCTATTTACTTTCACTCACTGTTTTTATAACACCTTCCCTCAGGGTTGTTGTTTTAGTCCGGTTCTATCTCTACCTCTTACTCCACATCCTGTACTCTCTTTCTTTTTAATTTAAAGATTCATTCACATTCTCCAAGTAACTCTTGTTTATTATTCTTCAACTCTCTTTTTTTCTTTCACTTCCTTTTCTATTTTCTTTTTCTCAATTTTTTCCTCTTATATCTTTTCTTTGTATAATAATGTATTATACAGTATCTCTGTGTTACTCCCTCTAGCTGTCTTTCTTTTAACATTATTCTCTCTGTCTTTTAGATCGAAATTTGCATCAAAAGCCATGGGTTGGTGCCGTAGCAGGCCCATGCACCCCACATGGAATGCCCCTCTAACACATCGTAACTAACCCTGGGCGTAGTTCACGAAGTAGCGCTACGCGTTGCTACGCAAAGTGCACTTTGCACTATGCGAGCTATGCGTAACTACGCGAACTGCGTAGTGCACTGTGCAAAATGCTGTTCGCACTGATTGCACAGTGCCGGATGCTTGTCCGCACTGTGCAATCAGTGCAAATTCCATCTTGCACAGTGCAAGCGGTTGTTTTCTGCTGCTCGAGTAGATTTCTACTCGAGCTACAGCTTTCTCAATGTGGACTGGTAGTTTCTCATCGCGAGCGGTCACGAGCATACGCGACCACTCGCAATAAGAAACCTGACTTCCCCGCGTTGAGAACTTCGCTGGGAGGTTTATTTTCCAGGCTCGCAATGATGTTGCTGATCACGAACGAGGAAAAAATCTCGCCGGGATGTCATTTTGCTTGGTCGTGGTCGCCAACTTGATGTTGAGGACCGCGAGCAAGCAAAAAATGACCACTGCACTATGCTACGCTACGTGTGTTTGCACTGTGCTACATGCAATTCGCGTAGTGTGAAGTAGCACAAACTTTGCAACCTACGCGAGCGTAGCGTAGTGCTTTGTCCAGGCTTAATTGTAACTCAAACCAGCTCATTGTTCAACATTGTATTACTTTGAGAAACTATCAGAAAGTCCTGATTTACATTGAATAGTAAATTTCAACATACCAGTTTGCATTAAAAAGGTAGCGTACACCTGCCTTAAAGAGTTATCAAATCTGGGAGTGATTTTTTTTTTCTGGCGGCAAGTTAGCCTAAAAGCTAGTAGGACAGTTTCAAATGAAGTTGCATCACAATCTGCTCCGCACTCGACTAAGAGAAGACTGATGCTGCCAACCTGATTGCTACTACTCCTTCCAAGACTCAGTTGCATATTTCTGCAGTGCTATATTCCTCGTAGCCAAGATCTTGTCTTGAATTTTAGTGTACAGCATGGCTAAAAGTTATTTTTAAAAAGCGCTCAGATGCGGCTAGCACTGGAAGTGTAACCACTTTTTTCCTATTGACAGCATGGAGGAAGAGAAGGAAAGAGACAAGGGCGCAGATGTGAGAGCATTCAGGTAATGGAAGGTGTGTTGGAGGAACTGGGACCAAGCAGATAGCAGCACAGGAGGTAGCAGTCACAAGAGTCCTACGCAGAGCACTATGCTTCAGGGGCTATTACCGGAATGGATGAAACTAGTCTAATACGTAAATTGAGTATTGTCCATAGAGCGCTGGTGGAGGGGGTTGTACCACTCTGGGGCAATATAACCAGCGGATACGTTCCTAACTTATTTTGACACCTGTGCGACCTTTGGGGAAGGCGTGGGCAGTTTGGCAATATGCTAAATTGAGTAAAAACCACCAGTGAGGTATGGACAGAGTTTGTAAACATGCCTAAGGTTTCAGTCATGCTGGAAACGATATTAGAAGGAGGAGTACGGGGTTGTCACTTATTATATAGATTGCTTAAAGCCTTGAAAGGGGACAGAGTGAAAGTGGTCAGAACAAGATGAGAGGAGGATCAGGTGGAACCCCTGCTCGGTATGGAATGGGAATCTGCCTGTGAACTAGTCCAAATAATAACTAGTAATCAGAGAATTAAATTGACACTTTCAAGTACTACACCGCATCTCCCTAACTCAAGTGTGGCCACAAAAAATGTTCCCGCAACACCCTCCGATTTGTCCTAAATGTGGCAGTGACAGTGCAACCTTCATTCATATGAGAATTTGTGAAGGTGTGGAGCTATTGGGAGGTGATTGTCACAGCTTTAAGAAGGGTGACCCATCTGTCGATCACTGTCCCAGCGAAGCACTGTGCAATTGGACTCCTGGCAAATTGCTTCAGTGCCATGTTGCAGACATACATGCCCTTAGGGCATGTATGTCTGCAACATGTGCACCCATACCCAATTGAGGGGTGCAACAGGGTGTCAAAGTGACACCCTGCAACCCTTCAATGTTTCCCCCAATTACCGAATCGGTATTTGTAGTTAGTGGTAAATAACAAATCCCAAAAAGGGGAAAGCACTCATTTGAGTGCTACCTACATTGCTAATTCGGTAATTTACCGATTTGGTATTTTAAGGAATCAGTAATTTACCGATTCCTTAAAATACCGAATCGGTAAATTACCGAAATAGCAATTTGGGCACCTACATCTCAGTAGCCTAATTCCGGTCCGTAATGGCCGAAATTCGGTAATTTTGTCCGTTACCGACCGGAATTACGCTTCCTACATCTTGCCCTAAGAGCTTAGTTAAAGCTATACAGAAAAATACCATTCGTATTTGATGCTCTGAAATCTCTTTAATATAATATCATCTGGTTGTTAGTAACCCCACATTAAGAAGGCAGATTAATTTGGATAGAAACAATCATGATAATTGAGTCAACATGGAAATGTAGTTAAGTTTATCAAATCTTAAGATAAAACTAGTGAATTAATAATAAGTTACAAGACAATTTAGTCAAATTCTAAAAAGACATTTGAGATAAGATACCAAAGTTCAAGAGTTCAGCAAGGGACGTAGAAAATGCCGTTCAAGCAGTCACCCAAGAAGGAAGAGATCACTAGGCGCATTTAGCGAATGCATCAGTTCGTAAAGGAAGCCAGGTGAGTCAGGTTAAGGCAAGTCAAAGTTGCCAAGAAAAGTTCAGCCCATTCGTTACCATGTGAGCTTGTGCCACCCAGCTCAGAGCCTGACGATCCGAGCGTTCTCTCTTGTCCATTAAATCAGGCAATATTATATTCATAAAGATCCCTCGGGTAACACCTCCTGAAATCACCTAATTTTGTCAGACCACAAATTCCACTTGTCAGTTCCTATAGGATGGGTGTCAGGCTACATAAAGAAGACACAAAATGTAGAGAACGAGGTGGGACAATTACGCAGTCCTCAAGCAATTCACCATGTGAAACGTTGGAAGAATGCACCTTTAACAAGTGTTACAGCAAACAAACGATGGGCGGAATGCTGACAATGCAAACATTCTCCCCCAGTCAAAAAATCTGGGTTAAATCCATTGTTCTATTGCCCACTACTCCACCCCAGTTTGGACCCAACCATATGCAAATCAGTCTTGAACCTGTGCCCCATGGGAACAGTCCAGACCGTACTGCCAGGCCAGGTCCTCCCTGGGCCGGAAACAAGCAACCCGGGCCCTGTTTCAGGATATGTCACCCTTCAGCAGCTAGGCCAGCTTGAATCCAGTGGCTCGGTGATCAAGGGACCCACGTCTGGGTATACCCATCCCACTTAGGGCAAAAAGTGTTACAGCAAACAAATGATGGACGGAATGCTGAAATGCAAACATTCTCCCCCAGTCAAAAAATCTGGGTTAAATCCATTGTTCTATTGCCCACTACTCCACCCCAGTTTGATCCCAGCCAAATGAAAATTAGTCTTGACCCTGTGCCCCATGGGAACAGTCCAGACTGAACTGCCAGGCCAGGTCCTCCCTGGACCGGAAACAAGCATCATGGGACCAGTTTCAGTGTATGTCACTCTTCTTCAGCCAGGCTGGCTTGAATTCAGTGGCACAGTGAGCAAGGGACCCACGTCTGGGCATACCCATCCCACTTAGGGCGAAACGTGTTATATAGCAAACAACCTGGTTTGGACCTGGCTTGGCAGTTCAGGCTGGACTGCTTCCATGAGGCACAGGGTCAAGACTAATTTGCATATAGCCAGGTCTAAACTTGGGTGGCATGGTGAGCAAAACAATGATGGATTTAACCCAGATCTTTTCACTGGGTGTGAATTTTTTGATTTGTTCTGCATTCCGTCCATCAATTGTGTGTCTTTTGCACATTCTCGCCCTAAGTGCGCCAGGTATGCCCAGACGTGGGTCCTGGGCTCACTGTGCCAATGGAATCAAGCTATCCTGGCTGATGAGGGGTGAAACCCCGAAACCAGTCCTAGATTGCTTGTTTTCGCTCCAGGGAGGACCTGGCTTGGCAATTTGGGCTGGACTGTTCCCATGAGGCACAGTGTTAAGACTGATTTGCATATGGCCAAGTCTAAACAGGGGTGGCAAGGTGAGCAAAAGATTGATGGATATAAACAGATCTCTTGACTGGGGGTGAATGTTTTGATTTGTTCTGCATTCTGTCCATCAATTGTATGTTTTTTTCACCTTTAGCAAGAGCACATATGCAGGTTCAAGAGGACAGTTTCCAGGCAGCTGTTCAGACTTGTACCAGTAAATGTAGCAAAGTATCTTGTATGGTACATGAAAACTCAGGAGAGAAAACCTTTTTTCACATTATTGGTCATATTGAGGAATTCTCTCGCCAACAGCAGATTTAGCAAATCAAGAAACTTTACATATGCAGTCAGGCCTACATTATCTTGAGCTAATATAACGTAAAATATATTGAATTATTAAGCATAAATTCATGGGAAATATAAAGATTTTCACGATTCTAGTATAACCCTGTTGCACTTGAAATCATTTAGTATGGTTACAAATAATATGAGTCAGTATAATATATTACTACCTTTCAAGTGTACTAACGTGTAAATATATTTAAAATCCAAATATATATATGTGGCTCCATGAAGTGATCTTGCCTTCATATCAGTGTAGTCTCCTATACCTTATTGGGCACTAGAGCCTGCAGCACCTGATAAATGTCCATTAACCTATTTATTGGGCTGGAGTGGGTTTTAAAAAATATATATTTAGGGCCTGCTTACGATGCCGGGTGGAAAGCCTCTGACCGATGGTCGAAGGCTTTCCGCCCGACAAGATATGTTTAAATTCCAACCACCGTATTAGGATGATGACGGTAAGAGTTTAAACCTGCGGGGGAATCCGACGTAGTTCTGAGGGGCTCAAGGAGCTTGTCAGTCAGCCGGAAAGGCAGCATAATCCCTTAAGGATGGCATTTCCGCAGTCAGGATTATGATGTTGGTTTCTGACAACCATTCCATGATGGCCTTTCCGACATGGAAAGGCTATTAGAAAGTGACATTGGGCACCCCTAGCAGGCTGCATTTCCCCCCTGGCCCTCTGCATACTGCCCTGGGCAAACCTGCACCTTGAGGTGCCTGCCACACGGTACAGGGATGTTTGCAAACTTCTGTTTCACAATGGGAGCTTGTATAGCATGCATTTTCAGCTCACAGCACAAGCACCCATTGAAAAATTGAAGGTTTTGACCCCACTATGTGCGGTTGCATACTAATTGGAATTGCAGAACCGCCGACCCTTGGTCGGGCAGTTCCTTTCCCACAATAGTGTCATGCGGACATCGTATTATGGGCCTTAGCATCTGCAGGACCAGGTGGTTTAGGGGAGGGATGGGAAAGGTGAAGTTTTGGGGTTTGAGAGTGTTCTGGGGTATGTAAATGTTCATGGGTATGAGGGAACTGTGATTGTGGCTCCTGGTTCATAGAAAAGTCCCTCCCGGGCACCAGACCAATGAAGTGATTCCAAAGGTAAGTCGGTTGATGCTTGGAGCAAGCACCAGGTCCACAAAAGCTGACAAAGCCCCTGCCAGAAAGTCAGTAGCCATATTCATTGAATCACCGCTGACTGATGAAAGGCAACCCAAAAGGCCCATCCTCAATGGCCAAAAGTTGCACCTGAGTCCGCTGGACCAGGGAGGGTCATCTGAGTTTATATTCATCGCTAAAGACAGACACCAGCCTTCACCAAAGGATACCACTGGACCCGCTGTGAACTGAGATCGGCGGCCCAGCCTCAGCTGGCCTCCTACTTGCTCAAAATGAACTTCCAGGGACACAGACTCCAGTGGTTAAAGTTACCCCAGCTTATCCGTGAGCTGAGGAATAACTGCACGGACACCGTTGTGCACCGCACAGCACCCAGAGCATCCTTCAGCATCCTTTGATTTCTTAATTCCCAGCATCAGCACCAATCTATTGAAGTCAATGGCAGTCTTGAATTAAAGTGTAGAAATAGACATGAGATTGTTTTGGTGACCAGGTAACTGTCCGACTACTCCTTATTGGTCCCCCTGACTTTCTCATTACCTTAATTGGTAGCCACACTTGTGCCGGAGTACCTGAACACACCTCTTTTAAACTTTTTAAAAGTTCTAAACTTTACAGCTACCAATACTCGTTTATGCTTTGGACTAAAAGGCCAAGGGTCATAAGTATGAAACTTTGGTTTAGCGATTCTCAAATAGCGATTTTTTGCAAATCGCTATTTGAGAATTGCTAGTTGAGAATCGCGAAAAGCTATGTATGTATGATTTGCAAATAATTTTGCGAATCCTACATATTCCTTAATTGCGAATTACAAATTGCGATTTGCAATTAAGGAATACCTCCCCATTCATTCCTATGGGCCTCTAGGCCCATAGGAATGAATGGGAAGACATTGTCAATTTGCGATTCTCAATTAGAGAATCGCAAATTGCGAATGCAATTTCAAGGGTGCCAGGGTGTCAAAAGGACACCCTGTTGCATCCCTGAAATGTGGCACACATACATGCCCTTAGGGCATGTATGTGCGCCACATGGCACTTTGAAAAATGCAAAAAAGTACATTTTTCAAAGAAATCGCAAGTTACCACTAACTTGAAGTTGGTGGCAATTTGCGATCCCTTATGGCCAAATTGCACTTTTTCTGGGCTTTTTACATTGCATTTAAGGAATTGCAATTTGTGATTCCTTAAATGCATTCGCAAAATAGAGAATCGCAAATTTGCAATTCCTTATTTTGCGAAGCTGTTTTCCATTCATACATCCCACTTAGCAAAATTGCGATCGCAAATGCCAAAATTCTGTGAATTTCAGCGTTTGCGATCGCAATTTTGAATGATACATATGGCCCCAAGATTTAAGTTTTACATTAAATTCGATATCTTGAGAACCCTCTGTTGAATTTTGCTTATCTTGGTGTCTAAAAATTCATAAAAATATAGTAGATTTTTTAAAATTGGTGTTGGATTTCTTTCGTGTTGTGCGACTTTATAACTTAATTGATTGGTGCTTCTCAATGCTTTACATGCTTTGCACTAGTTCCTTTGCTTAATCCTTGCTGCTCAAAGCAACAGCTGCCCAGGGTTTAGCTAAAGAGTTTGAGCCAGACTGAAAAGTCGTTCAGTATACTAAGTTAAGAGAGTGAAATGATGTATATAGCGCCCAACGGGACCCAAAATGACAGCCGAAGGAAAACTGCTTTATTTCTATAAAGGACGTTGGGGCGGTTGTAGGAAGAGTGAAAAGGGCGTGATGGCATAATAGCCAAAAATAAATAATAAGGTTGAAGACGCACAGATAACAATACTTACTGGGTGTCTTCCTGGCGAATCATATCACATATCAGGAGAATGGACACCCAGTCGGTCTCCATAAGTAGTTGTCTGTGGCTTTTTCTGCGGACAAGTAAAAGGAATGAGCTCATAATTATAACATGATCAGGTTCATGACTAAGATGATGTTTACATGCAAGATGACGCCGAGGCCCGGTCTGATTATTAGAATACTATAAGGTCAGGTCAGGATCTGGTTCATTGGCGAAGACAGGACTGAAATGAGTTAGAGGGCAGATGGTTTGGACTAGCAAAAGTCAAGCCAACGTTGAGGTATCCAAGAAGTAGTCGTGCCCCTATACTGGACAAGAAGTAATTACCCTATGCTGGATAAGAGTGCACCGTAGGGTAAGAACCGGACAATCTACGTATATGTCCCAGAAATGGAAATGCCTAGCTCAAGTCGGGGCATTTGGAAGCTGCCAACTCCTGTTCATGCTATGATGTCATATGCTCACTCACAGACCAGTCCAGAGCGGTGACAACATACTGCAGCAGTGGGGTGGTACCCCGATACTCACCCAGCAGTCGCTCAAAGGTACCACCGCCTCTACCCATGGTTACACTTACATCGGTTCTGGCTCTGCTCTGCTTCCTGCTCCGTGTTCCTCAGAGGAATATGGGGAGGGACCATTTGCAATTTGCTGCATGTTATTGGTTTCTCACGCCTGAACTTTACAGGTGGAACTTGCGTGCAACTTTAAAGAGCCATAGCAAATTAATTAATAGGATATTCAAGACAGATTGGGTAGGGCAAATGCACCGAATGGTCCAAATTACGCTGATATATCTGGAATTACAGGGAGGAAAGGAAGAGGGAGCCAATTTTTCCCCAACGCTGGGCTGGCGTATCCAGGAATTATAATTTGAGTTTAAAGTTCAGAGGAGGGGTGGAAGTGTGGGACAGAGGTTGTATAAATCTCATGTTTTTTCCGGTGATCTATAAAGTGTAATGTACTGTAAACAACAAAAGAGTAACAATCAAGGTGCAATATAAATACAGGTTCACGAATACTACTTCCTTATAACCCTTAGAATCAAATAGATAGTGTTAGTGAGAAGGACTATGACAAAAATAAGAACCCTCATCTCCCAACAAAGCTGGCGATTGGTTTTACCATCGGGTTCTGTTTTGTCAAAAGAGGCATTGTGAATGTGCCTAAAGGAAAGAGTGCCAGTGAAGTTAAAAGAAAGCCAACAGTTCCCTGTACCAATTTTAATAGAGGGATAGTTGCCAAACAATAAAAACAAAGTGCTAACGGACACCTAATGGCTGAGCAAATATGAGCCAATATGTCCTTAATTCGTGATCATGGTCAACATGTTTCTGCTATTGTGAGCTAAGTCCGCTCAGCATTCATCAGGACCAAATTAAGTCCCCCGGAGGACCCCGCACACTAAGGTGTGTCCACTCCGCAAGGTCTAGTGCTACTTAAAACTCACAGACTTTCTGTGCAGACTCTCCTTGTTTTGCCAAGGGTCTCTTGATCTGGAAAACAAAAAGTGGGTCAGTCCACAACCTTATTGTGGTAAACATATACAAAAACGACAGCGGCTCCACTCCCAATGTATACGATTTTAACTGTTACCACATATTTATTAAGTCAAATTGTGGAGAATGCACCCATTATCAACAAGTGTATTGAATTATAAAATGCCCTATTACCACACTTTTTTCATGAAATACTCGGCGGCCTTAGTCATAAGACCTTTATTCATGGGTATTTCTGATGTCTTATATTCAAACCCATGTATACCACTTCAATACATTTACTCAGACTGTATTCGCATATCATCCAGTCCTACTTGTTCACTCCAAAATGTGAGTGAACCATTCATTTAACAGGCTGTGTCAGGTCAAAATTAATTGTACCAAGACCATACCGCCAAGCCCCCACCATTTGCTTTAGTCCGGGAAATAAATCATAAAATGTGCCACAAACTACAACATTAAAATAGAAGAAGAGAGTACTCACTCTCACAATGTTTTGGAAATACCACATAGGTTTGCGGTAGGGGAAAACCTTCACGCCCGATACTCTGGGAATAGATAAAAAGCACAGAGAACTCGTAACCTTGCAACAAATTATTGCCGAGTTTCAATTGCTCCCAAACCGCCCCTACGTAATAATTAATTCGGTCACTTACATTCGATCTGGTGACTCTCCACGTCTACCTGGACCTATCACAACCGTGGCCCGAATGAAACAAGCGAGAGGTCAACACGGAAACGTACAAGAACGCTTCCATGTATCACATGATCACGTCACTTATTTTTGTTCTTAAAGGGACAGCCGCAACCACCTAGCTCTCACAAATACACGCATCAGTTTTTTGCAATTTGATCGTGTTTTTGCAAGTGATAGCAGGATTTGCATATTTGATCTTAAAAAGTTGTAATGATAGCAGATGATAAGAAGATATGCTCTATATACTCAGAGCAAATATCTTAAAACGTATACCCTGCCATGTTAATACCCAGTTTTTTCGGAGATAACTTTATTGAAACAATAGTCGACGGCACAATCGCGCTGAGCTGCTGCGTTAAGAAATCAAAAACAAGGTAGCTATTGTGTTAAAAAACAAAAAAGGGGGGCATCTAGGTGGATACCTACTAAGATCTTTTAAAATGTTTTGAAACATTTGTACAAACAGAGCGATATTAATTATTTGTACTGTATCGCAAAAAGGACAATCATTCACAATTATAATAACCACAGTGTCTAAAGGGTAATTATGATAAAAGCCCAAATAGTCTGCTGAGGGAACCAACATCCTGATCGTAGACTGTGGAAGACTTTCTCAATATTTGTCTCAGCGTCTCATGACTTAACCACACGGAATATCATCATTAAGACCGGTGAGGTGGTGAGGTTAATAAGGGGTGCATTCTCCACAATTTGACTTAATAAATATGTGGTAACAGTTAAAATCGTATACATTGGGAGTGGAGCCGATGTCGTTTTGTATATATTTACAACAATAAGGTTTGTGGACGGACCCACTTTTTGTTTTCTAGATCAAGAGATCCTTGGCAAAACAAGGGGAGTCTGCAAGGAAAGTCTGTGAGTTTTAAGTAACACTAGTCCTTGCGGAGTGGACACGCCTTAGTGTGCGGGGTCCTCCGGGGAACTTAATTTGGTCCTGATGAATGCTGAGCGGACTTAGCTCACAATAGCAGAAACATGTTGACCATGATCACAAATTAAGGACATATTGGCTCATAATTGCTCTGCCATTTGGTGTCCGTTAGCACTTTGTTTTTATTGTTGGGCAACTATCCCTCTATTAAAATTGGTACAGGGAACTGTTGGCTTTCTTTTAACTTCACTGGCACTCTTTCCTTTAGGCACTTTTACAATGCCTCATTTGACAAAACAGAACCCGATGATTAAACCAATTGCCAACTTTGTTGGGAGATGAGGGCTCTTATTTTTATCATAGTCCCTCTCACTAACACTTTCTATTTGATTCTAAGGGTTATAAGGAAGTAGTATTCGTTTACCCGTATTTATATTGCACCTTGATTGTTACTCTTTTGTTGTTGACAGTGATTATTTAGGGGTAGAAGAGTAACGTTCTGACCCTGACTCTCTTGTTGTTAATATATAAAATGTAATGTAGGAATACTTTTAGTGTACAGAAAGGCATGGATGAAGTGGTACCCAGGTCACGACTGTGCGGTGGTTTAACAAGCACGTTGTTTTTGAATTGCCTTCTGCTTTGGGTGTTTGGTCTGTTCCGAGGACACACAGACTGGGCTATTCAGAGGATGCTCAGTGTGAAGCCAGAGGCTGCGTCATTCCTCGGGGCTATGTCAGGTGGTGGAAGTCAGTGGTTGCATCACTTTGTAGTGGGGATTAAAGCCCATGCGTGCCCCTCCCTTCCAGTTACAGGACGGCGGGCTGGGGGAGGGGCAGTTGTGAGGTGGCAGGGCTGCCTAAGCCACAACAAATGAAAGGAGACAGATCCATAAAACTGCTTTGAGAGGGAATCCTGAAAACAAAAGAGGCTTGTCACCATGATGACGAGTTTTCTATTTTGGAGCCGTCCCACTTGGACGGGCTCGGCTGGACTTCCTGCTGTAAAAGGTTTATTATCTTCTTTATGGGGCCATCTGTTTGGACCCATAAAGATAAGAAACCTTTTACGCCAGCAGTAAGTCGGGGCAGCAAGTCTGAACGAGACGGGTCTAAAAGAGAAAACAGTACGTCACTGTAACCTCTTTTCCAGTGGCTGGCCACCGTTTATCATGAACGGTGACGCCACCCAATGGAAAAGAGGGGCGGGCTTAAAGCCCGCTAGTGAATCTCCCCAATCTCACTAAATCTCGCCAGCAAAACTGCGCATGTGCGCAGTCTTACGCTAGGCTTCGACCTAAAAAGGAAACAATGTCTGAGCTTGCAGGTCCAATAAGCAAACTACTCAGAAGCATATGCAATGGCAAAGATATTAACGCATCTTTACCTGTCATTGGGTTTGCAGAAACTGTGAAAATAATGCAGAGATTACTGAGATGTGATTCAAGAGATGCCATTAGCTCAATGATAGGCTGTTCCACCGCCACAGCTTCCCAGTCCTGGGGCATTAAATGTCTTTTAACTGTTCCAACACATCAGGGTTCGAGGGTGCCATTGATAAGCATTTCTCTTTGTGTACGGATGGGATTGATGACATAATAGATCAATACTCGAAGCGAGACTGTAATGGACAGTTAATGCACGCCAGTATGAAAAATCATTATTAACTTAATTGTTTTAAAACGGCAGCCTCCTAAATATTATGCTTTGTGTTAATAGTTGGTTTATCGCCTGCGCAGCCAGCAAGTTTCCTGTTTCATTGCAAAACAGATTGGGAAATGTATGACTTGATATCCTGCACAAAAGAGGGAGAGAGACATCACAAACAGTATTGAAAATGTAACAGAAATAAGATTGAGTCCATTGTGTCCATGAATAGAAAGAAATAGCTGCGTGATTTCGGGATGCCTATCTAGCACGCGCATGGTGGTCTTTTGTCTCCAGTGGTCAACTGCATTCAGACAGACACCTTTTTTCTAAAAAAACGTTTTCTTCATGGCGAATCATTCATGTCTGGTCATAGGCAGTTTGACAGCAGAAACTACCTGTCTGTCATCAGATTTTATTGGAACCTATCAAAGCTGTGCCATCGAGGGCCCGCTCTGTCTTTGCCGTCGAGAAAGTTGCCAGACAAGATCTGCGCGCTCTAGGCTCCATGACCTCCTCATCTACACAGTTCAGTGCATGCTCTGCCGTGCCCCTAAGCAGCCATATGTTATTCTGGCAGCCCCAAAAATAGGAATAGTTGGCTTATCCACTCATGTGACAGATTACATAGCAGCATTGGGCTCAAAGGGCTTCAGCCCCGCCCCCTGTCGTGTGTGGCAGCCTGGGCTGAGACAGCTTCCCGGGCACACGCATACACAGCCGCACCCGAGTGAGGCCACTTCTGCTCAGGCCCCCTACCCTGGCTCAGTATTCACACATTAATTGCCAGCCCAGTGACAGTGAGAAACTCGCATTTAGGAGAGTTTGAGCTATTGGCAATGCAACAGCTTAAACTCATGCAAATGCAAAACCTATTGCATTGCAAATTACTAGTGCCCATGCTGCACTTTCACATTCAAATTCAAGTTCAAAAGACCTTTATTCGAATTTCATAAAATTCATAAAAGTACCGATAACAGCAACAATTCATTTAGATATATATACAAACAAATAAAAAGAATGTTATACAGAAAAACATTTCATAATATCATAATATTAATTTCCATACAATGACTATACAATAGATTTAATTTCATTTTATTATTTTCATAATAGCACCATTGAGACTAGTTTCTATGTTCAAGGATTTTCCATCGTCTTACGTGCTCGTACGGCCGATCTTAGAAAAGTGCTGGTGCGAAAAGTTAGTTCATCATTGTCCAAAGTAATCAGCATTGTATATGATTCTTTAAGTGTGAGTGGTCTGTGTTTTTTAAAATAAGGAGTTAAAAACCATTTAATGAATCTAAGATAAAATTTGCAGAAAAATAAAAAGTGCAGGTCATCCTGTATACTCACACCGTCACAAGGGCATGCAGTGAAATCAGCACTATGACGATACCCCAGAGGAAAGGACAACAAAAATTTTACAGTACCCACCCTTAAGCGGAACAATAATGATCGCTCCCAACTGGACATGGGAAGGGAGAGATAGGGCGGCAAAGTTTGTTTACACAATTTATTTCCTATGCATTTCAAAACACTTGATTTCTGGGATTCACTTCCTATCCGTTCATTACTGTAAAGTGCATAAAGTGCATTTTGAACCTCGGCTTTATCCTTTGTTTCAATTGTCATAGGATTGGTAAACAAAGTACCTCTATCAATTTCATTAAGTGATTTAAAAACTTCTAAGAGCCATGGGATCTTCATTCCATGATCACATTTTAAACAGTCCTTTATAATATTTTGTGTGAGGACAGCAGCATCATTCCTCCAGATTCTAATCCAGAAAAGTGCTGGTCTTGCTCTAATAAAATCACTTATATAAGGAAGATTTAATTCACTATGACAAATAAAATCAGATGAGGAAATCGGTGCGCCCAACACTTTTCTACAAAAGCGATTTTCCTCCCTTTGAATACAGAGGCTGCTTCCCGACCCCCATACCTCAGCCCCATACGTGGCAACAGGTGAGCACTGCAATTTAAAAAAATTTAAAATGGCCTTAGTGGCACCAATTCTCTTTGGGCGAGGGAGACTCAAAACAGAATTGTTGGCTTTTGAGAACTTGCTCGTGGCGTGGGCCAAATGCCCACTGACTCCACGAGCCGTTCGCAGCAAAAACCAACCCTAAATAGTGAAATTTAGGAACAGATTCTAATTTATCTGTACCTATCTGGATAGTATTGAGTTTCCTTTTGCCAGGGCCACAGGACATAATAAAAGATTTTTTAAAATGTACCCTCAAATCCAGACCCTCCATAAAACTGACAAAGCTATATACAAGCAGACGAAGAGCGTTTGGAATGCGGGACATAAGCACTGCATCGTCTGCGTATAAAAGCACAGGTAGGGGTTTCCCTGAGATTATTGGGACATCTGTGGTGACTTTTTTCAGACAGTTAGATAAACCATTGATATAAATGATGAACAACAGGGGTGCTAAAACGCACCCCTGTCTCACCCCTCTCCCATTGTCGGTGGCCCCTGAGACCTCTCCACCCATCCCAATACGAACCCGTGCTTTCAGGTCAGTATGGAGATAGGCTAAAAATCTTACAAGAGTATCATCAAGGCCGTTGGTTGAAAGGATTGACCAGAGTTTGGATCTGTTCACAAGATCGAAAGCGGATGAAAGATCCATAAAAGCAAGGTAGGTAGGAGATGAGCGAGCAACACTATATTTGTCAATTATTAATTTCAAATTCAAACATTGCTCCACTGTTCCTACCCCACTCCGGAACCCCATCTGACAGGGGTCTAAAAAGTCAGTGTCAACCGCCCATTCCAATACTCTATTGTAGATTATACGGCCCAAAACTTTTAGGGTGTTATCCAAAAGGGAGATAGGGCGATAATTCGCAGTATCTGACCTGTCTCCCTTTTTATAGATTGGGACGATAATACTGGTAGCCCATATGGCCGGCATGGCTGCTTTTGGGAGACTATTGAAAATATTAAGAAGTATTGGTGACCACAAAGCAACATTATGTTTAATAATATCTATGGGAAGGCCATCGGGTCCGGGCGCCTTATTTCCCAAACTCTCTTTTATGGCTATTTTGACTTCATGGTCCATAATCTTTAGGCCACCTGATTGTCCTAAATTAGAGAGAGGATGCTCCTCAGAAGGGGCTGCATAAATTCTAGAGAAGTGAGTCTCCCATACTGCGCTTGTTATATTACAACTAATTTGGGTGAGCTTCTTTCCCATTTCCCTAGTTTTTCTGACAGCGGACCAAAAAGGACCACTGCCGCTTAAATTTGCGCTGATTACCAGAGAGTCCCAATGTTCAGAGAGTAAATTAGCCTTCCTTTCAGATATTTTGACTTTATAGTTTTTCCTGGCAGATTGAACGGTAGCTTTACACCTAGGTTTGGCAGAAAGTGCCCTTCTTAGCTCCCTATTTGCCAAGGAGCAAGATGAATCAAACCACCTTGGCTCTTTGCCTTCCTTGGGTAATGGAACTGACAGGAGGGTTTTAATGGTTGAACACAATACTTCAAAATCAACAATTAATTTGTCATGGTTGCCACTGGGAAACAAACAAGAATTAATCAGATGTGAGTGTGACATTTCTAAACTGTCTAGAGTGGCCCCACAGTCAATTCCCCTCCATTTCAGTCGAAGGCCGTCAATTGACGGAGTGATATCCCTTGCACCATTTAAATTCATAAAGATCGGACTAGGTGCGAAATTCAAGATTACAGCCAATGGATTATGATCACTAAAGGATGTTTGAACCACAGAAGTTTTTACTATGCGATCTGTTAGCAGTGGTGACGTGAATACATAATCAATAGTAGAACTGCTATCCCTACTAATAAACGTGGGAGCATAAGGGGTGTTGGAATTATACCCTACTCTCATAGCGTCAGCTAGGTCAAATTTGGTTAAAATTTTACACAGTTCCGAACCCCTGCGTTCCGCTAGATCAAGATAGGTCTGATTTTCAGACCCATATTTCTCTGTTAATTTCGCATTAAAATCACCCCCTATTAGAATACCAGACTCAGTGTCTACTGATAAGAAACATTCCAGTTTACTTAAAACCTTTGATAATGCCAGAAGATTCTTGTTCGGTACATAATAAAAATCATTATTATAAAAATTGATTAAATAAATTGTGGTCTTTGACTTTAACTTGTATTCAAGAATTTGGATATTGGGGTTGTCAAGGTTATCAGTCTGCAAGTCTCTAATTGTACCACCTGCCAGGATCTTAATCCCAATGAATAGGCCACCCACTGCTCAACCAAAACTGGGTTTAGGTGATGTTAAACTAAAACAGTGATAGCCCTCTATGTACAGATTCCCTACAGCCCATGTTTCTTGAAACATAAGAATATCCACATCATTAATTATTTCAATCCATGCAGGGTCCAACAACTTAGATTCCAGTCCTGCGACATTCCAGCTTAAAATTGATAAACCATGGGTGGTGCTTCGTTTACTAGGTCTGCTCCCAGTACTCCTTGTTCTATCATAGATTGTGTTGACAGCAACAGGCAAAATGCTATTAGCGGGCATGATTTCCATAGGACCATTCAGATCCTGACAAACTACAACTGGTGCTGGGTGTCCCTCTAGTTTACTAACTGTAACTTGGCTGTACATGGTACTTTTGGCCAGTGTGCCCAGTCAGCCCTGCTCATCTAAATTGAAAAAATATTCAAACCAATTGTGAGTAGGGTTGTTAAATATTGACCTAGCTTCAGTTATCGGTGTAAACTGATAGGGGTCTGGGACTGGGTAAGACCTATCTCTATAGTTATGTTGGTGCATAGTTGAGAACTGCGGGTAATGCGGAGGATGGGAAATGGGTACTGACATTGGGGCCTGATTCCGCCAGTTGCGGCCATTCATGTGATGAAAATTAAAATCCTGGTTTGGGGTAAAAAGCGGTGATTTAATCCTTGCTCCAAAATTCAAATCTTGATAAGGGATTATGGGGTGATTCACCATAGCTTGTTTAGGGGGTATCAAATGTCTATAAAAATAGCCTAGTGGAAGGAGTGTAGTGTTAAATTCCCATGGTGAGGGTAATGGGGCACTAGCTAGTGTTTTCTCTGCCCATTGGGGGTTTTTAAAACTTATTGTAACACAATCACCCTCAAACTTTTTCCTGAGGGGGCCTATCCAGCCCACTCCCTGAGTATTGATGATCTCCCTTGCACCATCTATAGGAAAATTGCAATTAGCAATTAACCAATGTAAGGTTTTTTTTGAGGGATGTGGGAGTTTCATCTTGGTCCTTCCTTAATTTAGAAACGTTAACTAGGACCAGCACATATGCCCCGCATTCCGGTGGAAGGTTAATGCGGGAGGGAACTTGCCTAGTTGTTTTTTGTGGCGGTTGGACCATGGGGGAACTACTAGCGGGGTTCAGAGATTGACCCATAGTAGTACCATTTGATTGTTTGGTATTCTGGTCCTTCCTTGTGTCTAAGGCTACATTATTAGTACTAGGGTTAGCTGTTGGCTGGCTAGCAGTTGTCCCTTTTGGTGGGACTGATGGGGGT
Source organism: Lissotriton vulgaris (assembly GCF_964263255.1). Classification (NCBI taxonomy): domain Eukaryota; kingdom Metazoa; phylum Chordata; class Amphibia; order Caudata; family Salamandridae; genus Lissotriton; species Lissotriton vulgaris. The sequence goes on along the minus strand of NC_141699.1, from coordinate 883,458,214 downwards.
TTAGGTACAGTATTTGTATTTATAATTGGTGCTTGAAAGGTGTTTGGTTTGGTCCCTGCTATTTTAGTGGAACTCGGTTTTATTGCATCGTTTGCAGCACCTTCTTTGGATAGATTCTTAATGGGAATGCTCAATTCGGATATTTGCTTTTCTATCCGAGTAAGCCTACTTTCAATGGGAGACAAGTAGATACTAAGTAGCTCACCCAACCTTTCCAGCATGCGGTCATTTACAGTATCGATGTTATCATTAATTTTACCCCCCTTATCTGATATCCCACCCTGGTGGTCCTCTTCTCTTTTGTCCTCCTCAATAGTCTCCGTAGTCCTACTCATGTTTTGTTGGGGGTTAGAGTTTGTACCTTTCCCAGTTTTCCTTTTTTGCGGGCCATGTTTTCTAACCTTTGTAGACCGGGACTTCGGTGCATATAGTTTTTGTTTTTGAATAGCACCCTCACGTCTACCTCTTAATTGCCTCGTATTATCAACTGGTATTACTTCAGGGGTAGGATTGATATGCAGGTCTGGGGTCTTCTCCAAATCCATGCTAATATCTGTCTCCGAGTCTATCAGAGGGATTTAGGCAGATAAATTTACCTCACTTGGAATGGTGTGAATATCAGCGCATACATTTACTAAGGGTCTAATGTTGTTGGGCATAACCTGAGTATGTGTGGTAGCAGAAGCAATGAGACCAAGGGATGAACGTTTAGCAAGGGCCAGATCTTGTGAGACCCTACGTTCTAAAAGAGAAATACCCTGGTTTATAGCATCGTTGGCCTTAATTATGAAATTATCAACAGGGCCAGTTACTGAACCACCCCCAACAGCAGCTGTTCTACTGCGACTGCCCCTTGGAGACATGATAGTAATAACGTATACTAAACCAATCACAAAGTGGTCTCAGGTATCAAATCTATTGACCAATTCTATGAACAGAACAAGTGCGTGGGGGAAGAAATAGGTTGCCACACGAAATACAGATCAAAGCAGAACAGATAACTAGATATCAGTATGTTGGTACTCCCAACGCAAATATACAACAATAGTGTCAGTGATCCTCAGGGCATCTACCCGGACACGTAATCAGGTAACGGGCAAGTACCTTGGAGTGAAAATGTTAGGGGGCTGCGCCCGTCCCGTCCTCCTTCGGCCTCTGAGGGCCACAGAGGGCCCGCCCTTTGCCCGGGCTTAGCCCGGCACGGCCCGGCGCGCTCCCGCGACGCGGGAGGGGCAGCTGGAATTTAAGTGCCTCCGAGCGCGGAAGTCCGGGGAGGAAGGCGGCATCCCAAAGGATCCTGGGTAGTGTAGTTCCCGCTCGGCGGCCGCGTTTGCCTGCGGCGGCGGGGAACCACACAAGCTGGCAGCCGGTGAGTTAGTTGTCTGTGCGGAAATGCCCCCAAAGGTTCGCTGGTGAGCTCCGCTCCACCGGAGGGGCGGCTGGAATTTAAGCGCCTCCGGGCGCGGAAGTCCGGGGAAAATACATCTAGCAATAGAAGCTTATTTCTGCTAAGACTTATATGCATACTCAGTCAACTACATAGAAGTCTGATTGATATCAAAAGCTCCTTCCATCAACCGAGTGCAAACAGCTTTGACCTTCTATAGATATATTAGTCTATAGCCCATCACATACATGGAAGAACAACTAAATATCTGGAAAAAGTTTCACATGTCCATATCACTACCCCACGACACTTAAGCAAGGTGTTCACTCTCTAAAGCACATGTTAACTAGACACACTATGTTAACCCCTTTCCTGCGGTGCGAATTTCACTGCAGTGCAGGGATTTAATTTGGGTGCGTAACCCCTTGCGTGCTCATGACGTCCCCCAACCGTCCTACGTCACGCTGGGCGTGTGCGCAGGACAGCCGGGGCCGTCCGAACTCAGTCCACTAATTAATTCTCCAGCACAGGTTTTGAATTTGCACCGCTGTGGGGAATTGGCGGCGTTTGGACGGCCCCCGGCCATCCTGCGCACACGCCCAGCGTCATGTAGGACGGCCGGGGGCTGTCTTGAGCCTACAAGTGGTTAAAACAGGCAGCCACATTACTTATAATGAAATACCACATAAACGTTTACGTTTGTAAACTGGTGACTTCAATAAGAATACTTGATTCACCCAAGGGTCAATAGGTATATAAAGCACTGGTACATCCTTCATAAAGACAGTTGTGACTAGTTGTTTACAAGCTCCAATTTATACTGATTTCCTCAACCATATTACTATATAAATGGGTGTGGGCAAAAGACGAAACAGCCCTAAACCAGGATTTTATAAAAAGATTGCCTATGCTTAGATAATGTTCATAGCATATCATGGTTAAGAAATGAGAAAGATCAATTTGCCCTTTTAATAAGGGCAAATAATTCACAAGATATTATATCTATTTCTAAATGACAACTATAGATAGATTTCTTGGTGTTTTGCTGGCAGTGAAGCGAAGCCAGAGAGATGAGGAAGCAAATAGTGTCTGCCAATATTCGAATGGTGACCATCGACCAGATGGAACCTTATCTATATGGTCCATTACAGGACTCTCAGAGATAATACCTGATACAGTTCAGACTTAGTATTGCGCAATTCCTGGTCTCATAGCCTAGTCAAGCCTTCCATGTATCCAAACGTATACCTTGTACAGCAGGCATCGCCGCCCATGCTCATGATGCCCCGTCTGCCATCTTCGACCCCCGGCCAACTCTTCACGCCTGCAGGATCATCGCTATCAAACTCTACTTGCTCCCGGCGACTGTTTCCCCCACAAATGGGGCTCTTGGTTCAAGTTGAAAAGGTAAAACTTCAGTGGGACCTGTTTGGAATGGTATCCAACCTGCGCTCCCTTGCGCTCTGCATGAAGTTTGGATTTATCCCGGTCTAGCTCAACCTAAAGTAAGCGTTGGAAGTAAAAGAAGACAGGAGCGGAGTCTTGCAAGTACAACTTTATTGGCCATCCACTCTCCTCAATGACAGTAAGGCAACATTCTAAGGTGAGCTCCAGGTGGGGGAAACCAACTGGGAGGAAAGAGTAGGGGGGGACGGAATATACCATAAGAGGTAAAGAGATGGATATAACACACCTCCCTTCCTGTGCAACCTGAAATAGAAAAGAGAACAAAAGTGGCAAATGGCATAATAAAGAAACGCATTGGCCATACCATAATCTTTGCAGCAAGGTCAAGATATACAGATGTTACATAGCATACGGAGAAGGAGAGACCACATCACATATGTGTGTTTACAATTTTGTCACAGCTCCACCATTGCCCATTATCAAGTCGAACAACATTGTTGAGTGCCTTATCCACCTTGCATGGTGGAAAGAATTTACTTTGGCTAAGCCCTTCTCTATTACTTATTTTCAGGGGCGACTGGTGACATTTGAAAGTGGTGAGGCGTAAACTAATTTGCATATTGCACCGCAGCGAGCGAGCCCGAACCACCTTGCATCCATCCATACATCATTCATGCATCCACCCATCCATCCACCCACCCACCCATCCTGCATCCATACATCATTCATTCATGCATCCACCCATCCATCCATCATGCATCCACCCATCATGAATGCATCCATGCATCCATCCATACATCATTCATGCATCCATCCATCCATTCACCCACCCATCCTGCATCCATACATCATTCATTCATGCATCCACCTATCCATCCACCCACCCATCCCGCATCCATACATCATTCATTCGCGCATCCACCCATCCATCCATCATGCATCCACCCATCATGCATGCATCCATGCATCCATCCGTACATCATTCATGCATCCACCCATCCATCCTCCCACCCATCCTGCATCCATACATCATTCAATCATGCATCCACCCATCCAGCAAATCCACTCACCCACCCATCCTGCATCCATACAACATTCATTCATGCATCCACCCATCCATCATGCATCCACCCATCATGCATGCATCCATACATCATTCATGCATCCACCCATCCATCCACCCATCCTGCATCCATACATCATTCATTCATGCATCCACCCTTCCATCCATCCACCCACCCATCCTGCATCCATGCATCTATCCATGCACCCATCCACCCACCCATCCACCCAACAATCATTAATGCACCCACCCTGCATCCATCCATCATTCATGTATTTTTATGACCATATAACTTGCACACAGCTTGTCAGTGTTCAATACCAGTCTCGAACCTTGTACTCCAGCACCAATGATACATGATTAATATTAATTGTTTTTAAAACATGTATTTATTCGACACCAATTTCACACCTTAGTCGGAACATCATTTTTATTTGTGTTTTAAAACATCTATTTATTTAACACCAAATTCATATATACATTTTTCTGGCTCGACAAGAGGCTCGAACCTGGTTTCACAGCATCAAAGTTGTCCGCGCTAACCATCAGACCACATCCTCTCCCCTTTGGTGTGACCCTGCAGTTTTGATGGTAAATATTCACACCAAAGTCATGTATACATTTTTACAACTTCGTGCCGTGAAATAAACGGGTGACCTGGAATAGACGCACACATTTCTGCAGCAGATACTTTAACACACTGAACTATCTCAAGTCATTTGAGCTTGCGAGTTAATGTGTGTCTGAAAGGGTAAAGAGACCCGTGCCAAGGAAGTGCGTCTAGGTCCAAAATAACTGTCTATTCGCTACTGGTCAAATTTCTACGCCAACGACCTTTGACATATGTAAGTGGGCAAAAGCAATATATTAAATTGCATTTGCTTACAGATTAGACTATTGATTAAAGAAACAACTAATTCTGCGTCCAGCACTCCTTGCAGGACCCGGGCTATAGTATTGACCAGCCAATCCTGGCGCTGTATACAGCGCCGGGATTGGCTGGGGGGGCACCATGACTGCTCGCCCAGTCGCCCTGTGCAACCCCAGGGGCTGTGGCCCGCCCCCTGGTCCTCTCTCTAAGGGGAACTGCACAGGGGAAACAATCTGCGCATGCGCGGGCTAGTTTCTGCCCAAAAATCCACTTGCGCAGCTGCAGCAAGCCCAGCCTCCCCCCCGCCCCTGCGCACTCCAGAAAAGTCGGATGTCTCCCGGATTCCCAGCCGGCGGGTAGCGCAATTATTTTAATATTTTCATTTGTATTTTAGTGACGAGGCGGTGTGTCCATGGGGCTTAGTGGGGCTACACCCCTATGCCCCAATGGACGCACCGCGCCTGCTTATTTTTACTTGCACTACATCGCCTACTTTCCAGTTGGGGATTTTTACACTATTCTTCTGGTCATACCACTGTTTATTTTTGACTTGGTGTAGTTCAATCTTCTTGGTAGTCTCTTCCTTATTAAGATTACTAGCCCTGCCTCCTTTCAGTCAATTGGGATTAAGCTTTGTGCACGGCTCCTTCCTGTGGAGGGAGGCAAAAGGGGAAACCCCCGTCACTTTGTTAGGCGAGGTGTGATACGCCCATAGACACTTGCGTAGGGATACCTCCACGTCGTGACCATTGATGATTGCCAATTCGATGTGCTCTTTGATGAGCCTATTTGCCCTCTCAACTAGGCCATTAGCTTTTGGGCAATAAAGTGCAGTGGCTTTGTGTCTTATGTTCATGTTTTCTGAGAAATCCTTCATTTCTTGCTAGGTGAATTGTACACCGTTATCTGTTACCAATGTAGAGGGTATAGCTCCTCAGAAAACACTTCTTTGAGGAACTCTGCGACAGTTTCCCTGGTGATATGTTGCACAAACTTCTGTTTGATCCAATGTGAGCTGTAGTCAATTAAAATTATCATGAATCTCTTTTGGATCCCTAAGTTGTCCATGGGCTCTATGATATCCATGGCCAGCTTGCCGCATGGGCTAGTTGGTATCTTGACGGGAGATAGCTGGGCTTTCCATAGAGATTTTGACTTATCGCTCTTGGCACACGTTACACAGTCCTTAACCATTTGCTCTGCCATGGTGTCCATTTTAAGGAACCAGAAGTTTGCCCGCACCCTGCTTTTGATGGCATTCCGTCCCAGATGACCTTCATGCGCCAAGTCTACTATTCTCACCATTAGGTCTTTGGGGGGTACCACTCTGTTTTGGTGATACACTCTGTTCCCAATGAACCTTAACTAGTTTCTGACTTCCCAGAATTCTCAGATTCCTTCTTCGAGGTCATTCCTCTTGTTGGGCCACCCTTCTCTCATGATGATTTTGAGTGTGCCCATATCTTTGTCTTCTTCCATGCACTTCTCCCATTTCTGTTCAGTGATGGCTGGCTCACCCATCATCCTAGTGGGGCTGTCTAACATTTCTTCTGGTTCTTCTGTCTGCAACTGCGTTCTTGATAGAAAGTCAGCAATTTTATTTCATTCCCTGGTACGTATTCCACTTTGAAATTGAAATGCTCGAGTCCTAGAATCCATCTGCCTACACACGAGTTCAATTTTCCAGCCCTTTCACTGTAAAGATGAAGGTAAGGAGCTTGTGGTCCGGGGGGGGGGATGTATCATAAGAGGTCAAGAGGAAGAGATAACAGTAACCTTTTAGTGTCATTGGCTTTTAAGCACTGTTTTTGCATTTAATCTTAAAAAAATCATATTTTGACTGCTACTGATTGGATTTTTGTCGTTCTTGTCTTACTTTGCTCAGATAAATATTCTCTATTTTTCTAAACCTGTTAGTGATATATTCGTAGTGTTGCTATGAACATGTGTGTTGCACAAATACTTTACACATTGCCTCTTTAGATCTGCCTGACTACTCTCTTACAAGCTACAAGAGGGTGAGCACAGGCTATCTTTTAGTGTGCATCTAATTTACCCTGACTAGAGTGGTGGTTCCTGCCTGGCTTGGGTGCATACCTCACCCAACCATGAATCCCATTTTTAACACCACTATGAATTGCATTCATAATTTTCAGAATAACTAATTCACTTCAAACAAACTTCATAATGATCAACAGTCATTTCAGAGAGAGAATTTCAATTACACAAGCAAACCTTTTTAAATGTCTAACTCTGTTGCTCTTCTACACAAACTTTACCCTGACAACTACTGTTTAGATAGGAGAATCTCCATTAAGATGCTAAACAAGTTTACGTCACCAAGCTCCTAGTCTGTACAGGCATGGATGTAGCACTACATTTCATGGAGTCCAGTACGTTTACATTAACACAATTTGTAGAGCAACAAAGTACTTACTACAGGCAGCCTTTTGCCTAAGCCCTACTATTCTCTCACAGCCAATATACTCTAAACACGCAATGGCACTTACTACAGAAATCTTCCTGCAAATGATTACATAACTTAGCAGCACATAAGCTGTGGTATATTGAATGTAGGTGTAGAGATGTAGTTATCAGTTGTCAAAAGTGTAAAGTGAACTGCAGCACTGTCTTCAGTGATGTCATCAAATATGTAATTGAACATGTCATAAGTGATGTAATATGTGAAGTCACAAGTAGTGCATGGCGGGTTGCAAGTTATAGTTAGCATAGTGAACTTAAATTGGCGAATTTCAGTGGTTTTTAATATTTAAAATAGAAACCTCTGATGCACATTTGTCACCTAACTATTTATATGTGTGTGTATATATATATATATATATACATCTATCTATATATATATATATATATATATGTATATATATATATATATATATATATATATATATTCACCAATCACCCTCCTTGGACAAGGAAAGTAATAGCCGCACCCCATGACGAAGCTTGCATCCCTTTATTAAGAAACAGCCGGCAGTCGTGACATGTTTCGCTCATTTACCATGAGCTATTTCAAAGGGTTTCGCCGCTGATTTCTAATTAGGCATGAAGAGGGACTGCATCCACTTTTTTATTTATCAAGTGTCCAGTGGGCGTTACACTCCGTCACTAGGTATTATGGTCCATGCAGTTCCTGATATTGTGTCATTGTTTTTACCCTCCAGTGGGTCATATATCATGCCTTTTCACTGATGCAAAGTCTTTCGTGTCTCAGAAAACCCATTTTAAAGGCTTCCTTGGAACCAATAGCAAAGAAAGTCTTTGGCGGCACCTGGCTGTCCTGTCGCTTTCACGTTTATATATATTACCTACTGGCAGTCGCCAGTAGGTAGTTATAGTTAGGACCAAGTTTCCATAGGAGGAGCATTTTTTGCTCTGCTTATAACTTTGGCATCGTTTGATGAATAATTTTTTGTGCATATCAGCTCCTATGTTGAAAGTTTGGGGGTGATTCGTCAAGGAGGGGCAAACAAAAAAGGGGGTCGCAAAACGTGTTTTCTACATGTAATTTCCATGGGAAACTTTGGACAAGGTTACAGGTCGAACGGGTGAACGGAATTACCCCAAATTTGGCAGGGAGAAGGGTCTTGGTCTATAAAGCATGCTTTTGTGTATTTGGTGTAAATCAGTTTAGTAGTTTTGGAGAAATATCTAAATTGACATATATCGATATTTGGGAATTCTGCTATCTAATTGGCTGAGGCGTTGCAAGCACAAGCTTGCTGCTTATTGGCTGCAAGCTGTTGCAACTAGGAAGTGTTGGCAGCCATTTTGTGATTCCATTGAAACGAGTAAGGAGAAAAAGGGCAAAAAGAGTAGGAAACAGGAGGATAGGAGCACTGTACCTCTGTGGGGGAATGCGAAGCGAAGTAGTCACTCCTACCGGTCTGAAAGTGCGGTGTTGCTCAGAGTGACATGGTGCTGATATGCTGCTACACTCGGGTATGAAACTGAGAGCCTAAACCGTGAGCTCATTGCTGTAAAGTGATGTGCTCTGGTCTTTGTAGGATACATGTGCAAGAAGTGTTAGTAGGCGTTTATACCATACAGGGAGTGGGAAGCGAACTACTGACCCCTACCGTGTGTTTATACTATACCGGAAGTGGGAAGCGTAGAACTCACGCCTACCGGTGTGAAGACTCGGGGATCCAACCGAGCTGATTGCTGTAAAGTGATGGGCTCTAGGCGGTGTAGTATAATTGTGTAAGTAGTGTTAGTATGCGTTTATACTATAGAGGGAGTGGGAAGCAAACTAGTCACCCCTACTGGTCTGAAGACTCTGGGATTAAACCGTAAGCCTAAACCGTGAGCTCATTGCTGTAAAGTGATGTGCTCTGGGTGTTGTAGCATACCTGTGGAAGTAGTGTTAGTTTGCGTTTATACAATACAGCGAGAGGGAAGCAAACTACTCACCCGTACCGGTCTCAAGATTCGTGGATGAAACCATGAGCTCATTGCTGTAAAATCATGTGCTCTGTCTAGTATTCCAATGTAAGTCATAGTAGAATGTTAGTATGTAATGCTACTAGAATGTAAGTATGTAATGTTAGAATTTAGGGCTGTCATGAGGGGAATCGTGGGGAGTTTGTACACGGTGCTGGAGAACACGGTTGATTTGCTGTCTGCTCCTGTTGGTGGATGTTTAAGCTGTCTTTTTTTCCTGCAATACATCTACTTATCGGAACCACTTCTGTCTGCCTCTTGCCTACATAAATTGGCGACAAGCGGGAGAAGTTAAATAGAAGGCAGCACTCACCAATACTTCAAAGTTGCTTGCGTTGTGCTGAAGACCCGTTTTCTACTCATCCCAGGGTTGTCGGCTCATTGAACGATGTCATCCGACCTCTGGTAGGATTTCTATTTTTAGCTTTAGCACTTCCTCTGACTCTTCACTACACTCTGGTCGCTGTACTACACCTGTGTAAGTAGTGTTAGTATGCGTTTCTACTAACCAATGCATCATGGTCCTAGGGAGCGCGACCTCCCAGGCGCAGCTTATACAATGTCCCGAGGTGTGCATCCACTGGACATTTATGTTTGCTATTAGAGGGCTTGAGCATGGCTTCCACCCTGGGAAAGCAAATCCTTGTTTGACTAGCTGAAGCAAGATGAGGAAAACTTGTATCACTTTAATAGAGTGGATCCAGATGGTAAAAATGGAGAAAAATAAGCTGGGTGTCACTCGTTGATTTAAATTAGGCTCCTGGTGGGTAATGTTCTGTGGCTAATCCTAATATTATATTGCGTGGTCTCTGTAGGCCTGGGGATCTTAATGTCACATGTAAATTAGGCGCGGAAGGGCACATATATGTTTCGTAGCCTAGGGGATCGCCACCTTCTCGGTATTGTTTATTAATTGTTTGGGGGGCTTCGAGGCCAACTGAAGTCTGGGGATTGCCACCCTCCCGGGCTTTACTCAAATATGCAGGGTGGGCCTCGGCAGTCCCCAAAGTTGCGGTGGTCTTAGGCAGTGCCTTATTGGTCTGTAATCACACAGGCAGTGCTCATGGTGTTATAAAGTTATACACGCATAGAACCCTTGCAGTTGCAGAATTACGCAGGCTTCATTTATGTAATAGTCTATTGGTTTATATTTGGTAGGTACACTGTAAAATTACAAATGTTTTCTCTCTAAACCTCCTATAAACAGACACATTTCAAAATAAACTACAGACAAGTGTTGTCAGAAAAGAAGACCTATACACTCACTTATTCATTGGAAAAAAAATATATTAAAACAGCACAAATAAATGGAAACACAAGTTTATTAGAACAAACAACAGTATAACATGAAATACGTGGGTGGGACTCCTCTGTAAGCAGCGTGCAAAACCTGAAAGACAAAAATGAAACATAAGTATGTGTACCATGTGGAAGAGGAAAAGAAAGGTAGTCCGAATGAAAGGGTGATAGTGAGAATGGAAGGGAGAGGGAATGAGTGGAAGGGAGAAGGGGAGGGAGAGTCAAAAGAACAGAGGGAGGAAGAGACAGTGCGTCGGCCTATTGCACCCAGCCCTCAGTGTTTACGTACCGTCACCCGTTTTTCTAGGACGCTGGGTTCTTCAAGAAAGAGTGTGGTCGAGCAAGTCCTTAAAACGAAACATATGAATAAAGCCAGAGATTACATTATTAGCTACGGGAACCTCGCTTGCCTGCACCTGTGCACCCAGGGTGCTGCATCCCAACACCTTCCCCTGCACTGTGCTCAATTGTAGGTCCGGCGCACCAAGGCTTCACTGCTCACCTGTCACCATCGGTGTGTCCAATGACGTGTTGGTGCAAGCTTAGAGTTCGGGGTACCTTTGTTGGGTGGGAGAGCAGGTCTCCAGTCGGGGACGGTGTCTTGATACCACGATGGAAGGCGTCAGAATGCCTAGGGCATCATGACGGGGTGAGCACCCGCTCTGCCCATTTTGGCTCAATCAATTCAGTGTCTGAAAAGGGAGAAATAATTTAATGGTGGAAACGTCTGGAGGTAAATGAAGATTTATTTCAAGCTTAATAGACAACACCAGTCGAGTGCATCCTTCGTTTTTGAAGTACGACTACCAACTGTTAATGGTAATCGTGGTTCAAAGAGGAGTTGGAGTGCACGAGAATACACAAGGTTAAATAATATTATGTTATGCTAACGTTTACATACAAAGGAACAGAGCGCATGCTCGAAGCTTAAGGTGCGTGTGTAATGCAGTGGTGGTAGCCTGTGTGCATGTGCATTTGGTAATAGCTCACTACAGTGTCCTAAAAGCCAACACCACGTGTCTGTATGGCAGCGGAGCCCGCTGGCTCAGGCCTACAGTACGGTCCAGCAGGTCCTTAAAATGAGACAGAGATTAGACTGAATCAGGTCAGAGATCACATCATTACGCACGGCAACATCGCTTGTTCAGACCTACGCACTCAGGCTGATGTACCCTACTCCTCTTGCAGCACCGCGCTCTACACGTGTCTGTAGGGAAACGCTGCCCGCTGGTTCAGGCCTAAAGTACGGTCCAGCAGGTCATTAAAATGAGACAGAGATGTGACTGAATGAGGTCAGATCACAGCATTACAGACAGCCATATAGCTTGTTCACACTTGCGCACCTATGCTGATGTACCCCAGCCCCTTCTGCACTGTGCTCAGTTGTAGGTCCTGCGCACTGAGTCTTCACTGCTCACCTGCCACCATCGGTGTGTCCAACGACGTGCCGGTGCAAGCTCAGAGTCCGGGGTACTTTTTTAGGGTGGGAGAGCAGGTCTCAGGTCGGGGACGGTGTCTTGATACCACCATGGAAGGCATCAGAATGCCAAGGGCATCATCACGGGGTGAGCACCCGCTCCACCCATTTTTGGTCAATTCAGTGCCTGAAAAGGGAGAAATAATTTAATGGTGGTAACGTCTGGAGGTAAATGAACGTTTATTTCAAGCTTAATAGAAAACACCAGTTGAGTGCATCCTTCGTTTTTGAAGTACGATCTACGAACTGTTAGAGTTAATCGTGGTTCAAAGAGAAGTTGGAGTGCACAACAATACACAAGGTTAAATAATAATATGTTATAACAAGGATTCACTTACAACGGAACAGAGCACATGCTAGAAGCATAATATGCACATGTAATGCAGAGGTGGAAGCCTGTGTGCATGTACACTTAGTAATGAGCTCACTACAGTGCCCTAAAAGCCAACGCAAAGTGTCTGTAGGGCAGCGCTGCACGCTGGCTCAGGCCTACAGTACGGTTGAGCAGGTCCTTAAAATGAGACAGACATGTGACTGAATGAGGTCAGAGATTTCATCATTACGCATGACAACATCACTTTTTCGCACCAGCACAACCAGGATGATGCAGCCCACCTCTCCCCCAGCACTGTGCTCAACACGTGTCTGTAGAGCAGCGCTGCCTGCTGGCTCAGGCCTACAGTACGGTCCAGCAGGTCTTTAAAATGAGACAGAGATTTGACTGAATGAGGTCAGAGATCACATCATTATGCAGGGAACTTCGCTTGTACGCACCTGTACACTCAGGCTGATGCAGCCACCCCTCCCGCAGCACCGTTCTCAATTGGAGCCGCTGTTCACCAGGCCCCACTGCTCAGCTTCTGTCATTGTTGTGTGTGCAAATACTACGGGCAGCAGTGTTCGCAATTCAGTTGTAGTGTTGATTGCAGGATAGTGTATACCTCATGAATCCTTTGGAAACACAACGGGCAGTAGGGTTCACAATTTAGAACCAGTGTTGATTGTCAGGATGGTGTACACCTCATGGATCCCTTTTTTTTATTACGTATTGCGATATGCGAGGTGGATGCGGCCATATTACCTGAGGCAGTGAGGAAGAACTGGGACACGTGGCGTCGTCGTTATCCTATTTGTATGTACACAAATAGGCTGGGTTTGCATACGCCAGGCCAGCGTAGGGGTGTGAATAACTGTTCCGGGGATCTGGGCGTTGTTCAGTTCCTGCCTGGCCAGGAAGTGTAGTTATGTGTGTTTCTTTTGCAGTGTTGACATCGCAGAATTCACAATTTATATTAATGTAGCATGTATCCGGAGGGCGGCAACAATCGCTAATGAGATGCTATTCGAAAAGATTGAATGGCGAACATTACATGTCGTTGTCAAGGTTGTGGATATGCGCAGACATGCATGTCGATGGCGTGTGGTATTATTGAAAGTGTTGCTATCGCAAAGCGTACACATGTGAATGTGCTAGGATGGAGGGAGAATCAGCCGTGAGGCTATGTCATACACAGTGATAACGCTCATTACAGTCAACAATGATTGTCAAACGTGAATCTGAAAGTCTCACATATGACACACTACTATATTGGTAAAGCCTGACAACAGAGCATACAGCAATACAAATCTACACATTACTGTTTACTGTTTGTCACATGTGATCTAGGATGAGATGTCATCAGTGATGTCACTGACCATGACATGAGTGATGTAATATCTGACGTCATCACCAGTGCATTGCAGGTGCGCAAGTTATAGTTAGCTCAACGAACTATAACAGGCGAATTTCTCTGGTTTTATATGAGTCAAATGTTCAACTAACTATAACTTCCCTGAAACCTATGTTTTTTTGTGAATTTCTAAGGTTTTTTAAATGCTAGTTCCTAACTATAACCTCTGTAAAACCAATGTTTTTTTCCGTGAATATATATATATTACCTACTGGCGATAGCCAGTAGGTATATATAGTTAGGATTTTTTCTCTATGGAACTTTTGAAAATTCTATGTCTAATAACTTTGGCGTTTGTGGACGGAATCGGCTGAAATTGTCAGGAAAATGGCACATTTTGTTTCTGAGCAGCCCCTGAAAATTTGGGGGGGTTCCGTCAAGGGGGGGCCGAGGAAAAAGGGGGGTCCCAAAACGCGTTTTTCCCATTCATTTTTCCATAGGGCCTTTGGCCTCACTTTTAGCTTGAACGGCTGAATGGATTTACACGAAACTTGGCAAAATTATAGGGACTGTTAGCGCGATGTGCCTTTGCTGGGTCTCAATATATGTGCTCCAGTGGATTTTGAGAAATTAACGTTTAAAAAAACTGATATATCTGTGACAGCGTCCCAGATAGCGCACCAGATCGCGTACTTTTCGCGTAACGGAGCTTTGCGTAGCGAAGCTGATTGGCTCTCCGGTGTCTGTCAACATTCTAAACAGTCCGGTGCGGCCGCCATCTTGTCTCTTGGTAGGATCGAGAGACAAGAGGAGAAAAACAAAGGGGGAATTTAATGAAAGGGGGCAAGGTAGATCTTTATTGACCCCTAGGAATTATGTTGGGGTTATTAAAGGGTCCCGTGGGGCAAATAATAAAAATTTGATTTTTCGCGGTAGAAGCGCTTCTCGGTTCGCGAACCGGGTCACAAACTGGTAGCGAAACGTGAATTCGCCATTTTGTGTTTCGATTTAATTAAATTACTAGGTATAAGGGGGTACGGGAGACGTATCCTGACCCCTTATGTTTTCTGAGGGTGGCTGAGGAGGCTCATATATGTTGATACATGTCTTCCAGCGGCTATGCGTGAGCATTTTTTTTTTTTTTGCTGCGTGACGTCTGTTAACGTTCGATTCGATGGAAATCAGGAACTGTTGACCGCCATTTTGTCACTGCGAGTAAATATTTTGTTAAAAATAAGTGTTATAAATTAATCCTTATTGATAAACATTGTCTGCGCCATCTTGCATTTTTTGCAATGCCACACTTTTGTTGAGCACGGCAGCCATTTTAGATGCCTTGACCAGACCCACTCTCTGCACGCCGCCGATCCTCAGCATGGCTCCCCACCCTCGCAAGCATCTCCCCCACGCACTGGTCACCCCCGCGCTCTCTATCATGCATGGGCCATAAACCTCCCCCCATCTGCGCTGCTTTTCCCTGAGAATCACACCCTGTGCCCGCCCGACACCTCCCTTTCACCCTATTCACTACCGAACCCTCTGACACTCCTCTTCCTCTGTGTCTGATTGTGCAGGCCGGTCCCAGGCTATCACTTAGCCCTGCAGATGTAGTTTATGGCTCCAGCTGTAGAGAATCACCCCTGTTCAAGTCAACAACGTCTCCTCGGCATGCTTCAACATCCTACGCATGCTACGGAAGATCTTCTGGTGGATCCCCACCGAGACCAGGAAGACCGTCACCCAGGCCCTCGTCACCAGCCGACTGGACTACGGCAACGCCCTCTACGCCGGGACCACCGCCAAGCTCCAGAAGAGACTCCAGCGGATCCAGAACGCCTCAGCCAGACTCATCCTCGACATCCCACGAACCAGCCACATCTCCGGACATCTGCGAGACCTTCACTGGCTCCCCGTCAACAAAAGAATCACCTTCCGCCTCCTCACCCACGCACACAAAGCCCTACACGACCAAGGCCCGAGCTACCTCAACAGCCGAGTCAACTTCTACGCTCCCAAACGCCACCTCCGATCAGCCAACCACGCCCTCGCCGCCGTCCCCCGCATCCGAAGAGCGACTACAGGAGGAAGGTCCTTCTCCCACCTGGCCGCCAAGACCTGGAACTCCCTCCCGACCGACCTGCGCCTGACCCAAGACCACCTCTCCTTCAGGAAGAAGCTGAAGACCTGGCTGTTCGAGCAGTAGCGGCTCCCCCCCCCCCAGCGCCTTGAGACCCCACGGGTATGTAGCGCGCTTTATAAGTGTCACTGATTGATTGATTGATTGATCAAGGCCCCCACCCGATGAGATCTGTCACACCACACGCGTTCCTACTATCTGATAACCATCCTGTATTGTGCTTGGGGAGGGGATTCTCACTGTGAGGGTGTGTGGGTCCGAGCCTGAAGCGGAAGATTCCAGGGATGCCTTTTTGTACATCAAAGTCTTCACAATTATGTGTCACATTAAAAATATATAGCACTCCAACAAAGTTGTAGGATTATAACACTTTAATAACTCATAAATATATACAACGCTCCAACAAAGTAAACACGTTAAAAAACAACTTTTTAAACAACTATTTACATGACATTGCTTTAAGCAGGATAGACAAAGAAATGACACAGGGATGTAAAAGTTTCTGAAAGAAATGCCAAGAACGTCCCATGTGAAAGTGAATTTTATCTGGCAATTTTTTCTTTTCCTTCTCATGAAAAGAAAGTTAATGCCAGGTTCGTTACCTGCCTCATCTGCCAAAAAAAAACTCTCGAGAGGGACCGAAAAAAAATATAGCTATGGTAATCATATCATGCATTGGCACATGGAGAGGTGGCACCCTCTTAATTATTCTAAAGCACAACTTCGAGATTTGGTGGATAATCCCCGACCGGCAAAAACATCCACCAATGACTTAGCAATAAATGAGTCAGAGGCAAGGGAAACGGTCCCAAATCTGTAAAAGAACTTTAGGCAGATGAGATTGACTTGTGTAGCATGTGGAAAATTAATTTCATGCGGAGAGATGAGTATTACTTTAATAAATAGATCATATGAAAATCATCAATGTCCAAAACGTCCTAGAAAGTAATTTTTGTCATTTTTGAGGAAGAGAGATAACCTACAGTGGTACGGGGTCGTTTTCGTTCGTACTAGGGGGGCCAGGTGACATTTGTTCGGGGTGGCTTAGGGGCATTTAAAACAACTTCCCTGATACAGGTAGCATATAAAGTAGAGGCTAAATACCAGGATCTTTATCGATTGCTTTATGCTGTAGAAAAATGTAAAACACACAACAAACCTGGACCATTCATATTTTCAATGTTTGTGCGTACTATACTTTTTAACCCTTAAGTAATTGAGCTGCTTCATTTCACCTGCTTTTTTTTTTTAAAAAAAAAAAATCGGAAACAGTGGCCATTTCTTCGAAACTTACCAATCTACTCGTTACAACTACGTTTGCTTTTTCAAAAACCTTTAATAAAAATGTTGGTGCCCAAATACGGGCTTACAACCCAGTGGGCCGGCCACGGAGCAGGCTGGAACTGTAAATGGGGGGGGGGGGTATTTATTTGTGGAAAACATAACAGAGAGTCAGTGGTCGTTGATTTCATAGTAAAAAGTGCGACAAGTGCAACAAAATCATATCGATAATTCATTGTGAGCAAGTACCAAAAGTGTCGACAATTCGAACCTTCAATAATAAATACAGTAATCAATGATGCATTAGAACTTAATATCAATTCATTGTTCGAACATGTAATCAGTCTTATCCCATATCAATTCATGTGCTAAAAACTGCATACATATCTCATGATATCAAGGCTGAGCAATCGGGGCACAACAAGGAGTTGAGAGTTTCATTTGTACCAGCGCCATTTTGGGTGAGGTCAGGAAGGTCCAAGTATAGTCAAAATGTCTCCACCAACTCGTGGTTGGACCGGGACCTCTTTCGGCAGTCCAAAAGTTTTCGTTGAAGGGTAGCAGAGGGGACTGGTGAAATGAACCATCAGTGAAAGTGGGGTGGGAGGAATCAATTTCTCCTACCGGGTCATACTTGTGTTCCACCGGAACTGATCAAGTTGGTAGTCTTGCAGGATTTTGGTGATTTCAAGACTGAGGCCGGCGCCGGCATGAGCGCGCCGACGTCCCGCGGCTACGTCGTGGTCGTTCACGTGGGTGATCATGGCAGTCATTCCCCATTGGGGGTCGAGGGGCCCCCGTGGCTCTTATAGAATCTTCAAAGTTGAGGAGAAGGTTTCTGGACGCAGGAAACTAGAAGCGTCGTTGCACCGCAACAGTGAACGAGACCCCCGCTGGGTGAGCGGAGCATCATTGCCTCGCAATAGTGGACGAGACCTTTTGTCGGGTGAGTGCAGCGCCGCTGCATCGCAAGAGTGGAGGAACCCTTTTGTTGGGTGAGTGGAGCGTTGGGGGTGCAGCTGAGGGGCCCCCACCTGTGGGGGTGGGAGAGGCTCATTCGCGCCGCCTCTCCCTCCCAGCGCACCCCACGCCGACACCTGGCGTTGATATCCGTGATGTCCGGACCAGGCGATAAGAGGGGGGGGGTCGGAGGCAGAGGCAAGACATCCCCCCCCGTGGCCTGCAAGGCGGCAGAAGAAGGGAATCGGGAGACCAGTACATTTTGGGCCTTCCACCCCACGGCTGATGGCGGTTAGCCGGGCCCCGCCCTGCACGTGTCGAGGCCTCATCTTCCGGATGGGCGTAACCGTGGTCCTGTTGCACTTCGGGAGTTTCCGGAATTGGGGTAGGTATCTGCTGATTTGTATCTATTTCATGTTACCGTTAATGGGCGTGGCGGGCGGTGGGACAGACATGCTTGGAGCAGTGGGGGGGTGGCGGAGCCTAGCTACCTCGTGGCTGCCGTAACGTCAAGCTTGTCTTTTTTCACCACTTCCATGTTTCTTAAGGTATTGGTGAAATTGTTTTTGATGGTAAAATGATGTGACTCCTGCAATGTGTCGCTTTTGCGGAACAGATATATGATGTAATTGTGTTGTTAATGTTACGGTGTACATGTAAAAAATGATGCATAAGTGTTGCACGGGCATTGTAGATACTCTCCTATGTGTGCTTAGCAATTTCAAGTCACTTCCCCCGGGTTCATGTGCCTTGTAAATACGTCCCCATGTGTGTCTGGTCATTTGAAGTCATTTTACTTGTAGTGTAAGGCCCTTGTAAATACGCCCCCATGTGTAAAATTAATTAATTTGCCCTTAAATGTTGCGTTTTCGGTAATTTTACCGAATCGGTAATTTTACCGATTCGGTAATTTTACCAAAAATGCAAGATTGAAATGTGGGTAGCCAATTTTTCAATGGCACATGGCTTTCAGAATCTGTATTTTACCATGGAATACAAATCCATGGTAAAATACCGATTCCTGTGTACATGCACATCTGTGCATGTACACATATGCAATGTGACAGATAGACGTGTCCTTATGGCATGTCTGTGTGCCACATTGCACACATGCCCGTTTTGGGGGTGCTAGATGGTGTCAAAGTGATACCCTCTGCACCCTTGACAAATTCGGTATTTACCGATTCGGTAAATACTGAATCGGTATTTGAATTGAATCCTATGGGCTTCAAGGCCCATAGGATTCAATAGGAAATACCGATTCAGTATTTACCAAATCGGTAAATACCGAATTTTTAAGGAATCGGTAATAAATCAGATGTTGGTACTTACATCCCATTTACCGATTTTGAAATACCGAATCGGTAAAATTCGGTAATATTCGGTATTTCAAAATCGGTAAATGTGATTTACCTACATCTGGCCTAGGTGTATTATTGTTTTACATAAAATGTTTTAAAACTTTGTTTGAAATGAAATGCATGCACACTTAGGGCCAGATGTAGGTGGGCGTTTCAGGCCATTTACCGACCGGTTACGGCCGTTTTCGGCCGTTTCCGATCATTAAATGGCAAATCGGTATGTAGGGGCTTAAATCCAAGGCCACGTGTAGGTAAATCTACATTTACAGAATCGGAAAAATTATTTGTTCGGTAAAATACCGAATCGGTAATTTTACCGATTCTGTTAATTTGTTATGTAGGGGGGAGTCTTCTGAGTCCCAAAGGCTTTAACGAATCGGTATTTTAGCATGAAATCAAACTTCATGGTAAAATACCGATTTCGGTGTGCATGCACATGTGTGCTCGCACACCTATGTCATGTGAAAGGCAGACCTGCCCTTAGGGCTGGTTTGCTTGCTACATGGCACCTGTGCCTGTTTTGAGGGTGTCAGAGGGTGTCAAAGTGATACCCCCTGCATCCTTGTGCATACTTTTTTTTTTTATAGCATTGTCGAATCTAGTTCTTACTGTTATTGATTTACTGTTTGGTAATAGTGGTTAATAAAATTTTTTATTATATTTCACCACAGATTCAACTGCAGATTATTTGGGAATTAGACAATGCCATCTAAGGATAGAATTCGAAAGGCTACAAAACGTCAAAGACAGCTTGACCCCGGGAGCCGGCCGCTTATGTCAGGTGCGATCTCAGGCTACACCAGTGCTATAAGACTTGGGGAGGGGGCCGGAGCCAAGCGTCTTCTCCGAGTCCGTGCCATCACACCGCCCCTCGGGGGCCTCCGTCAAACGGTTTAGGGAGGTACCATATCGCATTGTTTTCAAATGCAGTCAGGTCCACAAACGGCCCCCACTTACTTTGAGAATAGTGAAGCTGCAGCAGGTGCAAATAAGGTTTAGACAGTGTTACAAACGCTGCTCAGAACTCTGAAGTATGGCACCCAACATCCAGGACTTATGCCATTTGTGCAAGGCAGTGACATCGAAGCAAATCAGGGACCAAAACCATGAACGAACACTCATGTATTACAATTTTAGTATTGATGCTTGACTGAGGCCAAGGAGATCAGAGTGCATGAGTCTCATGCTCGATCGATTGAGCTATTCGGATCGGGCAACAAAAAGTATAAAATAGTTATGTAAATAGTTATTTAATAAAATGTTTTACCCTGTTACTTTGCTGGTGTGTTGTATATATTTATAATATTTGCATAGGGTTTGTCGTTGTTTTGGGTGGGGTGGGTGGCGGAGCCGAGCTGTCTTGCAGCCATCATCGTGTGGAGCTCAGTTCATCTCACTAGTTTCGTATTTCTCATGAAGGGTTGTTCTTAATGTTTCTATTTTAGCTAGGTCAAAAAGAGATCCCATTAGTGGCCTACTGATTTTGCTCGATTCCTTTTGTTTTTTTACACGATATTTCACTATCTGCAAAGACTAAACAAAGTATTGCGACTCTGTGCTTGTTTGTAAATAGAGAATGAACCAAAGAGAACCAATTCTCAAACAGTAAATGCTTGGATAACAATCAATCAAATGGAGAGAGAAGCATACACGACGGATTAGAACGGGGGCAAAGGCCTGCGTTAACTACCCTTCACTATCTGCAAAGAGAGAGTACTACTAAGAGAAAATAGGGGGGGGGGGGCAGCGTTCAAAGCACATCAGCGTGCATAAACACGAAAAAGTTTTGACCTATCACGTACTTGACATTTGACAGCTTTTGATATTTGCTATTAAAAAACCATTGAAATTCACAGAAAAAACCATAGGTTTTAGGCCATATATAGTTAGGGATTAGCATTTACAAAACCTTAATTTACTCGCACAAAACCATAGAAATTCGCATATATAGTTAGAAGCAATAACTATATATCGCGCACCCGCAATCCACTGCTGATGATGTCACATATTACATCATTCATGACATGGTCAGTGACATCACTGATGACATCACTGATGACATCTGTAATGACATCACTGATGACATCACTGATGACATCTTAAATGATATCACTGATGACATCACTGATGACATCTCATTTGACATTACTGATCACATCACTGATGATATCATTTATGTGGTAATACAATGAACATCTTCAGACTCTAATATAACCTTAGATACAATCAGTGTAAACAGACACTCACAGACTGTCATTTATCCATGGAGTTACTCACACACCTAGTCAGTCATGCAAAGAATCAATTACACCTCCATTTTCTCAACTATACAGTTATACACATCTTACTTATTCAAACATATACTAACACATATTTGCTCTCTTATACAATCCCTGATACATGTTCACAATGATCCATACAGCCACTCACACATTCGCTGGCTCTTATGCACAGTTATTTATATATGTCAGCTCTCACATGTACTGTGTTTTACATATGTACTTACTTTGACATGTAGCACTGAGAAATCCATTCAATCACCAATACACTTATGCAGACAGTCAACCGCCCATACAGCTGTTTCCACATGCACTTTTGAACCCATACATCTAGTGAATCAACTACTCACACATCTATGCACAGAGTCATACACCTCCCAGCCACCCACACACACACTCAGTCTCCCATACAAATACTTGGGCAAACAATCAATAACCCTTATAGTTACTCATATAGCTACTGATTAACACATGTAGCAGTTTACAGAACAACAGACATAATGATGCACAAATTAAGACAGTTTAGTCACTTACCCATGCACCCAGTGAGACACATTTAATCACTCACTCATACAGTCAGTCATGCACCTACTAAATCCTTCATCCAGACACTTATACATCCACTCATTCTTCAATATGTAAGAAATATTTTAACACACAGTCACTGGATGATGTCATCAGTGATGTCATCAGTGATGTCACTGACCATGTCATGAATGATGTAATATGTGACATCATCAGCAGTGGATTGCGGGTGCGCGATATATAGTTATTGCATCTAACTATATATGCGAATTTCTATGGTTTTGTGCGAGTAAATTAAGGTTTTGTAAATGCTAATCCCTAACTATATATGGCCTAAAACCTATGTTTTTTTCTGTGAATATATATATATATATATATATATATATATATATATATATATATATATATATATATATATATATATATATATATATATATATATATATATATATATTCAAACACACATATATATCGGTCGCCAGTAGGTAATTATAGTTAGGACCTATTTTCCATAGGAAAAGCATTTTTTTATTTGCCAATATCTTTGCTGCAGTTTGACAAATCTTCGTGAAATTTTCAAAACTAATGGTTCACTCAGGTCAGCTCCTGTGGGCGATTCGTCAAGTGGGGGCCAAGAAAAAGGGGGTCCCAAAACGCGTTTTCTCCATGTTAATTTCCATAGGAATTTTAAAACAGGCTACAGCTCGAACTGCTGAACGGAATTACACCAAATTTGGCAAAAATGCAGGTCTTTGTCTAGAAAGCATGCTTTTCTGTAAATGGTGTAAATCCGTTCAGTAGTTGCTGAGAAATTAAAAAATAGAAATTTATATATCTGAGCACCCAGGAGTAGTCGCGACTCCCCCCGAGCACGGACTTCATACTAATTGGCTGCCAACACTCCAAACCAGGAAGTATTGGCAGCCATCTTGAGACTCAGTAACTGAGTCGCAAGAAAAAGAAAAAAAAAGTTAAAAAACAAGAAAAGGGGGCAGGGTAGAAACACCTTGACCCCCTAGACTTGGTCAGGGAGTCCCACAAGTACCCCAAGGCCCAAAAAAAGATTTTTTTTTAAATATTTTGGCCGAATTCGCACTGTGTGCACAAATCCAGCCAAATTTATGTTAAAAAAACGAAGCACGGTCTCCCGCGCTTCATTTGTTAAAAAGCCCCTGGGTGGGCCAGGTCTGGGGCTTCCTTCGGTCTACCTTAGGGGTGCCTTACATGTAGAAAAAGGGAATGTTTGGGTGTGGCAAGTAGGGGCACTTGCCAGGTCGACATGGCAGTTTAAAACTGCACTTACAGACACTGCAGTGGCAGGTCTGAGACATGTTTGAAGGGCTACTCATGTGGGTGGCACAATCAGTGCTGCTGACTCACTAGCAGCATTTGAATTATAGCGGTACAAAAGGGGGTGGTGATGGACGTAGCATCTGAATCAATCAAACACTCACACCCAGTCAAAAGATCTGGGTTTAATCCATCACCGTTCTTTAGCCCACTCTGCCACCCCAGTTCAGACATGGCTATATGCAAATCAGTCTGACCCTGTGCCTCATGGGAACAGTCCAGCCCGAACTGCCAAGCCATGTCTTCCCTGCACCAGAAACAAGCTTCCGAGGACCGGTTTCTGGCATTCCAGCCGTCTTCAGCCCGGCTTGCTTTAATCCAGTGGCAAAGTGAGCAAGCGACTCACGTCTGAGCATACTCTGACACACTTATGGCGGCCAAAAGCAGTATAAAAGGGGGTGGTGATGGACGGAGCATCTGAATCAATCAAACACTCACACCCAGTCAAAAGATCTGGGTTTAATCCATCACCGTTCTTTAGCCCACTCTGCCACCCCAGTTCAGACATGGCTAAATGCAAATCAGTCTGACCCTGTGCCTCATGGGAACAATCCAGCCCGAACTGCCAAGCCATGTCTTCCCTGCACCGGAAACAAGCTTCCGAGGACCGGTTTCTGGCATTCCAGCCGTCTTCAGCCCGGCTTGCTTTAATCCAGTGGCAAAGTGAGCAAGCGACTCACGTCTGAGCATACCCTGCCACACTTATGGCGGCCAAAAGCGGTATAAAAGGGGGTGGTGATGGACGGAGCATCTGAATCAATCAAACACTCACACCCAGTCAAAAGATCTGGGTTTAATCCATCACCGTTTTTTAGCCCACTCTGCCACCCCAGTTCAGACATGGCTATATGCAAATCAGCCTGACCCTGTGCCTCATGGGAACAGTCCAGCTCGAACTGCCAAGCCATGTCTTCCCTGCTGCGGAAACAAGCTTCCGAGGACCGGTTTCTGGCATTCCAGCCGTCTTCAGCCGGGCTTGCTGGAATCCAGTGGCAAAGTGAGCAAGGGACTCACATCTGAGCATACCCGGCCACACTTACGGCGGCCAAAAGTGGTACAAAAGGGGGTGGTGATGGACGGAGCATCTGAATCAATCAAACACTCACATCCAGTCAAAAGATCTGGGTTTAATCCATCACTATTCTTTAGCCCACTCTGCCACCAGACATGGCTATATGCAAATCAGTCTGACCCTGTGCCTCATGGGAACAGTCCAGCCCGAACTGCATTTGAATTACAGGCCCTGACAACACACCGTGCAATTTACTAGGAGCTTACTATTAACTCCAATATGCCATCATGGATAACCAATCATAATCACAATTTGCACATGGAGCACTTGCACTTTAGCACTGATGAGCAGTGGTAAAGTGCCCACAATTAAAAAAAAAACTGCAAAAACGAAATGCAGCATATAAACAAAAATACAGACAGTACAGGCAAAAAAAGACAAGGGAAACCACGCCAATGGATGCCAGGTCTTACAATAATTTTGGTGGTACTGTTCAAAAAAATCGGTATGGGAAAAAAGTAATTTTTGACGTTGCATTCCTCATGGCGCATTTTGTGTAGATTCATCAAGTGGAGGCCAGAAAAACAAGGGGGTGAATGTTTCCAAAAGTGACAGTCCACATTAACTTCTCATTGGATTCTTTGCTCTTTAATGTAGAGAAAAACATCTGGAACAAAAACAAAAGGGAGGAAAGAGAGGTCAGGTTTACTGTAGACTCAGCCGCCTGTCTTACGTAAATAATCAAAAGAAGTCCACTTGTAATTGGAGTAACTGTCCTATCCATGGGTTTGATAATGAATTAAGGAAAACAATGAGGCTTCTTAAAATAACCCTCACCCACCAAAGTGAAGTTTTAAGATAGCTGAGTTTCAATACTTGAGCTTGCTTTTAGTATGGATGGTTTTATTTATTAGTCGTCTGGATTCATTTTGTAGTATTCATTCATTGTTGTATCTGCAAGGAAGAATAGCACTTAACTTGTTACCGAAATGTGAGCCAATGCCACTTTAGAAAGCTATTGTTCTACATTTAGAGTAGCCGTAGATGCCTGATAATTCTGTAAGATGTACTTTGAAACCCGTCCTCACTCTGACCAAGGTTTAAAGGCACTGTACTGAGCTTTTCTCAAACTACTTCGACAGATCCGTATCTGAGACAGAATGACTTATTGAGACATCTTATTAAGATCAAAAGATGTCTACAGCCCTAAATGTAGCTGAAAGGAGTTTAAAAATAGCTCACATAAATTGAGAGCATTTTTGTAAATCTTCTATAATGGACACTGTGCAATGAACTGTAGAAATGTATATGCGTGCCTTATTTGAAGCACTTTTCCGCGACGTCATACTTATGGAGCTGACCTTAACCCTCAAGCTTTCATTTCCACACCACTTGTAAGCTATTATAATTCAAGCTGGATGCTTCTGGCCGAGGCATTTTTTTTACTTACAACTTCAGAAGTCACCTAACTACAATATGAATGTATCCATTTTAAAAGTTGCTAATTTAGAAGGAAGTTGTGGGTGCGTAAAACAATGAGCATCATTATGCATACACTGGCATTCCATAACACTGTTCTTATTATTGGCAGAAGCAACCATATATGGTTGCCTTCCCTTCACTGCTTCCCGTCTGGGACGTACGATGTTACAATAGTTACCATACTCACGAGACAATGATTCAAAAGCAGTCATTCACTTTGTTTTTGCATCAATAAATCAATACAAAAGAGAAAGAAAAAAAGGAAATGATGCATTGCCATGGCCTCCTGCCATGACTATCTAAGCTACGACTTGTGACCACAATGTGATCTTCAACTAGAATTATTTTGAAATGCTCCACAGTTGATCTGATCTGACTAAATAAATATGTTGATGAAAGAATAGGCACCGTGCAGCATGAAAGAGTGACTCTTATTTGAAGAAAATGTTAACTAGCTTGAAACAGTAGAGACCTAGTACTGAAATATGTTTGGAGATTATTTTCTGATAACTCTCCGCCCATATTTGTCATTGGCTTGTGTCATTGTCCTTCGTAAATGCTGACTTCTGATTCATTAATAGGCTTGTTACTCCCTCCTTAGTACCACCTGGTCACATAATTCCACTCCACAAATCCACTCCACACAATTCCACAACACACCATTTTACAACTAACAATTCCAGGCACATAAATCCACTCCACATACATCCTCTCCAATCCAAAACACATGAGTAAAAGATATTCTCATTTACAACGCCAATACCACAAACTCTCCCAAATGCGACACACATTTGCAGTGCAAATGCTTGTTTACTCTTCATCTACTTTTTTTGGTCAACTTTTTAGGTCGAACATTCAAGACCTCTTGTATTTACTTTAGCATATACTTATATGTGTATACACTTTGTGGGCTCTGAATATCAGCCCTAGGACTGTCTGCTTCCGCTTAGGGACTTTTTCTGTTCAACTACCTCTATTTAACTGTCTTGATAGAAAACGACCAGTAGAGGTTAGTAAAATATCAGAATTGCTTTCTACTTGCTCAACTGCCTCTATTGAACTGTCTTGATAGAAAACTACCTGTAGAGATCAGGAGAATACCAGGATTGCTTTCTGCTGAGGTACTTTATGTTTTTTTAGGTCTGGCCTACGCAGCGCGCCTGCGCTCCCTAGAAGGGCCTTTAGCCGTCACACTTCTCATTACTCGTGCTTGTGGTGGCATCCACCTTGCTGAAGCGAGCAGTGGCGTGCCACAAGCACGAGTGTAGTCCTTGAAAATGAGCAGACTGCTCTCCCAAGCGCTCAAGCATCACCACTCACGGGCTCTCCTCCTCCTCTCTCACACGCGCACCACTCATACTTGTGAAACCAACAAAAAAAAACAATGGCCATAAGAAAGGCTATGTGTTAAATCGGAGTACCTCAACGTGCCCTCAATTATTTCTCACTCACTGCTTTAACACGCACCTACCCGTTGCTGTCACACAAGCGCTTTCATGCACTATCCCAAAGAGGCAGCCAGACAATCCCCCAACCCCCCAAAAAAACTGAAATGGCCCGACACTGACTAAAGACAAGTGCCTCAGGTTGGGAGCTTCTGGTAATGTGTGTTGATATGCATGTGCACTGCTTGCCAGCCGCAGACCTCCCCCTCACAACCCACCATCCTATGCGGCCGCATGCTCGCTATGCTCAGTCAAACCCATTATGATCTCAGACTTCCTGAACTAATGGCAGACTGTGGGCCATGCAATCGCAATCGCTAAAAACGTATAAGGTCCCAAAGGCAAGACCTATTGGCTATGCCAATGCTTTTTTTTGTTGCAAGGTAGTGGTTGTACCGCCGTGAAAGCACATTGTACCCTTCCCCTTTTCACACGACACCTTTCTCTTAAATATGCCTGTTTGACTATTTTACAATTTTTATGACCAACTGAGAACTGGACATAACGTCTACTCCACTACCTTTTGCTTAGTTGTAACCAGGGCACAAATCCTGGGAAAAATACTAAGTGACCATTTAGTGCAGTCATTTTGCAATTCTGTCACAGACAGTGACATCACAGTGTGGATTATTAAATCGTAATAATAATCTCCACTTAGAACTGAACCAGCCTATTCTCCCAAAACATTTAGCATAATTGCAGACATTTAAAAAGAAATTTTTTGGTTTGTTTCACAATTTTTAAAAAATCACGTTAAGGTTTTCTTCATTTCATTAGGTAGTATACATCAGAAATAGTGGAAAGGTACACTGTTTTTAAAGAGACACGTAGAACTTTGTATTACACCTCTAAACTTCAACTTTGTATTACACCCCTAAACTACGTCTATAGAGAAATAAGATGTGCTTGGTGTTAATTGGAACATAAAAGTGATAAATGTTGTGAAGCTCCCTGAGGTTTAAAATACTGAGCCTCTCGAGCACATACTGGGGTGCTACCAGTGGGAATGGGTTTAAAAACGCCCGGAAGCAAGGTTACATGCTAACAGTATTTCTGAATGCTGGGGCACAGAGTGACTTCGCTCAGCCTCCCTTTGCCTCGGTAGTGGGAACGAAGCCCCTTCCCTAAATAGTGTGAGGACTAAATACATCTAAGCCAAATCTCGACTCATGGCGTGGATGTTACTGAGCAGCATTTAAGTCTGTGATATTACCTTGTACACCTGTAAAAATACCCGTTTTAACAATGTCTTTGCCACTTGTGCTGATTTCCATATGGGGCAGACCCTTTATTTAAATTACGTTTCTCACACCATGTCTTTAAATATTTGGTATCTCAAATTATATACATCTAATTGCATGTTCGGCTGTTTCTTGATGCCTTTCACGTTTACCCTCTCAGCCCCCACCTAAATAGTCTTCTAAAGTACATTTTTAAACCTGAGTATGTAAACTGTATGGAATTACCATTTTACAAAGTATGGCTATTTTGTACGGAGATACGCTTATCAAAAATGTACATGGCTAACAATACACAAAGTGAAAACAGATTACCAGCCGAGACTGTTCCAGTGTAACATGTTTTCCCACCTATAGAAACCATGTTTTGCACAGATATATTTAAATGGAATCCCAATATGGCCAGTATCTTTAAGTCGGAGGCCAGTAAAAAAACTTCAAAAATCAGCATAAGCCAGCATTTTATCCTCTTTGAAATATCATATTAAAGTGGTAAGTGGAAGCATAAGACTGCAGAAGTCTATAAATTTGGAACGTGGAATGTTTGTGGGGTAAAGAATAAGTTAGGATCTCCATATTGGCTGTGTTTTGATTCTGGTTCTGATGCTATATGCATACAGGAAACCTGGTGTGTGAACCCAAACCACGTGGAGGGTTTTTCCTCACATTTTTTGGGTGCTGTACTTTCCCCAGCAGGGCAGGCCAAAGGGGGGTTAGGGGACTACAGATAGTGATATCTAATATTTACCTGTTACTGCTTAAAGGCTTTCATCCGTAGGACCCCACTTGCAGTTCCTGTGGTTGGCTACAAAGGGGGGCCCTGACGTGGTGCTGTTCAATCTTTATAACCATGTATTTGATGCTGCCCGTAGTATGGCGGTGCATGCCCTTAATAGGGGCATAAGCCTTTTTGCCAATTTTTTATTGATATGGGCAATTTCAATATACAGTCATGGCCCTTTCCTGTGAAGCAGATATGTGGTTATTCTAGCCCGATTGGGATGGTATTACCATATGGCTAGTAACTCACTTTGTAAAAATTATAATCTCGTATTAGCTGCCAGGAAGAAGGTGCTGTAGGAAGAGGCATGGCCACATTGACCCAAACTGCTGAAAAGAAGGATAATAAGCTACTTAGGTAAATAGGTTAATGTCCATTTCTAAAAACAATTTAATTCCAGCATTAATTTCTTTGGCTCCTGTTAAGCATGGGCAGCCCATTGTTCTGATATTTTTAAACAGAATCCGGAGGTTTATTGCTAAACTGTGTGTGAGGGAGACCCAAATTGGAGCTCTCTTCCTCAAAATATTACTCTGAGGATGCTCTCCTTGCTTTACATCATAGTGCAGGCAGAAAGGCCGCCAGTTCCGATGGGATACCAGATGATGCTTTTAAAGCAGCTTGGGTTCAATGAGGCCCATTTCGACACAGTTGTTTGCATACGGTTGTATAGAGTACGATTCCTCCCTCATGGGCTTTCTTAATAAATGTACCAATTTGTAACTATTATTGGCATAGCCAATAGGTCTCGCCTTTGGGATCTTATAAGTATTTGGTTATGCAGCACAATATCTTTGGTGCAACAACATTAACTGTTGCATGGTTAAACACTTATAAGGTCCCAAAAGTGAGACCTATTGGCTATGCCAATGCTTGTTAATTTTTCTGGCAACTGACTCTATTAAACTTTCTTGATAGAAAACAACCAGCAGAGGTCAGTAAATACCAGAATCATTTTAGCATTCTCTGGATTCCAGTCCATTGAAATTGTCTTCCACGAGCACCCATAGACAATTATATTTTTGTCAAATCTTGTATTTTCAGTGACATAACCACCAAAGACCCTGATTTTATATTAGCTTTGGACTTTACCATTTCCCGCTGAAAGTCAATATTTCTCTTCATGTGTTCCCATTCGTGGCATGTCACGCAGTTTGATGCTTACTTACCGTTTATGTTAAAGAACTGTAGATGTTTCAGCACCCAGGCTAATGTGCGGCATAATATAAGGTCCCAAAGGCAGACCGATTGCATTGCAAATGCTTGTTCTTTGTAAATGTGTGTATACTTGTAAAGCACACTGCCGCCCCATCTCAGGGCATCCTGGTGCTGTATACCACTGTGGAACCCTTCCCGGCTTTCCCTGTGAGATGCCCCCTCCTGGGCACCCCCAAGGTGAAGCCAGGCATCTCAGCGCTGTTGGGGCCGTTGTGGAGATTAAGCAAGCTATTGCCCAGAGTTGCAGAGTGGGACCCATGATTAGAGTAGGCACCGAGGCGAGAATTATCGAGTCAGCGGACATTGAGTCCAAGAAACTGCCGCGTGGAGAATTGAACCCTGGTCACGGGCCTGACCTCTGCTTCAGGGTCTGCCGCTTCTAACCAGTTAGCCACACTTCTCCATAGAGAAGCCATGTAAGCAAGCATGTTTGGCGACTCCATGTGATTTGTGATGTTCTGCTTCTTATGGAATTTAAAGGTTGTTTAGGAATATTTTCAATTCTTTTATTTGGTGTGAGCTTTTTGCATATTTTTTAACTGAGAGTTTTATTTAGTAAGCTGTTTGTTATTTTTTCTTTTACACCGAGCGTTGAGCTCATCAACCTTCATTCCATTTCTAGCGCCAGCGGGCATGGCGTCACTTTTATTTTGAGACTCTTCCCTATTCTGTTTTACACCAAGTGCTGATCTCAATACGTTGTGTGTTTTTTTTGTTTTACTCCCAGCCACAACGTTTTAAAAACACACTTCAACGATTGTTGTATATTCCCATTGGCATACGGACAAGCAACATGGTAACTGTGCGAAATGTTGGAAACTGAACTATGATTCATCTCCTGATATGTCTGAATTCAGCAGTTTAATAAAACAAAAAAACATTTTTACATGCACTCTGCCTCTGTAGTCCCTCTCCTAAACCCATCAGACTCCGTCCCGCCATTCCTGCTGCTGTCCGGGTGCTTTCTAGCACACCGCAATTCACATATATAATGTAAACTACTTAATTACTGTTGTACAAAGTGTTTAATGTTAAATGTAGCATCTTGATTAAAAATATGCATATATGTTTTTATTCCAGTAATGTGCTTTTTAGCCCCAGTGTGCCACTGAATTACAGTTATTTTTTTCAGCTTGCCTTGAACCATTTGCATTCTTCAAGCGCTGGCAGCCAAGGCAGTTCAGCCTCGCAATTAATTCCCACTGTTCCCACAAAAGGGTTTCTGTCAGGGATTGTTCCAGAGTCCCACCATTATTCATGGGCAGAGAGTCGCCTTTCTTACTCCATCATTTCTTGCATATTGCCTGAGTGTCAGAAGCTTTCACGCACCAAGAATCACACTGGTCGTTTTAAAGGAGGTCTGTGCAAGCAGAGTCGACACAAAACCTCACATGCCAAAACAGAAGTGCCCTAAGGTGGTAAATCCTTGATTTTGATTGGGATCCACAACAGAATTTCCTTAGTGTCTGTTGAGGTTAACTACAGGCAGTGTGTCTGATCACAGCCAGACACACCACACAGAGTCACTCACTTTCTCTATCCAACAACAGTTCTATAACAAGCTTTTGCAATACAATAGGTCTCACACTTATGACAGTTTGAGCCATTGGCATTGTAAATGGCAATGCCTTTTATTTATGTGTTGTTTTTAAAACAGATAAATAAAAGTTATTGTCATTTACAATGCGATTAGCTTTAATTCTTGCAAATGCAAGACCTATTGCATTGCAAATGCCAGCGTCCGTGCTAAAAATAAACGTCAAAGGTGTTAGGAGAGAGAGTATCTTGTCTGCAACAGCAGGCAGGACAAAGCTATTTGAGAAAATAGTGCTTTGAGGCTGCAATTAAAGCCTACAGAGTAACAACATACGTAACAGGGGGTGTCATCACGGGAAGGCACAAAATGAGGCATGGTAAAACTAAGGAGGGACTACTAAGCCTAATGACCAATGAACAGCCACAGTGAAAAATATGGGTGTAGAGTGGGTGGAGCTTCAAGTTCCTACCTGAATACAGCATGCCTCGCAGAGCAGCGCAAGCGCTGCCCAGGCTCGAACTAAATAGTTAGAGCCTTCATTTCCATTCATGCATCCACGGTATAATAATACATGCTGTGTTTTTTATAAATATATATAAGACCAAGGTGTTTTGCCCTAATCAACCCAACAAATCCTAGCATAAAGCAGAGGCAAAAGCACAAAAAGATGTGTGGGGATCGATCAAGAAAATGATGTAAGGTAGGAAAAAATATATTGGTTCCTCCAATTGGGCGCCTAGTTCCCAGGTAATTACTTAAATTGATTCCACCACTCACTGAACTTTCCACAGTTTAAAAAAAAAAATGTTTTATCTTTTTTTATAGACATTTTCACACTGCAAAAAACATTACAGAGAAAACACCAATACTTGATATTCACAAAGGGCAAAGCATTCCTAGTCCTTTCCTCTACATCCGTTCCATTCCCGGTTGCAAAGCGATGCAAATATGTAGGCAATCCGAGGGAGATAGTCTGTTGTTGCACACAAAAAAATGAGGGATACTTCCACCTCCACTTAGTTCATGTGTTGTGTATATTTGTACAATACTACATATAATTTTAAATGTATTGGACTCCTCCTCTTCTTCTGGTCAACTCGTTTCGGCCCACTGATTCTGGCTTCTTCAGGACATGGGCAACAAAAGAGATAAAAAGCACAGGGTTGCGCAAGGAAAATAAGCCAACTTGTCTTCAGGATTGCCCAGCGTAATGAAACCTGGAAAAATTGTTGCTGGCCGCGGTGGCCTTTCGCATTATTCATAAAGAAAGTGCCAGTCCAGCATTGTTGTAATAGTCTCGTCTGGGGAAAAACGACAAGAGTCTGAAATGTAACCCGCTTGACTTGTCTCCTCCATTCTGGAGTAGGTTTCTCGATGGTCAAATAGGGCGGAATTAGCTGAAACACTTTGATCCGCAGTGCGGGCGATAGCCTCCACGCCAAGGAAAAAACTTCCTGCTGGCAATATGTACAGAGTGATTTTTATAAAAGCAGAAAGCTTACTGGTAGCACTGGGATGCATGTGCGGTTTGTATCATTACAATGCTCATGCAAGAAACTTTGATGTACTGCTTTATTCAAAGTCCTTTGTACTTCGCTTTTCTTTTCTTTGCAGTGAGTATTTGTGTGTGGATGGATAATCAGTACAATATGTCAAAAAAATTGCAAAGTCAATAGAATTTGCATAGGTGAATCCCATTGGTTTTGCCAATGCTTGTTTATACACAAAACATCCACACAATACCATTTTTACTATATTGGATATGGTCTGTCCACAGATAGCCCTATTGATGACCTTGTTTTTGCAAATTCACAACATGAGGCACACACAACAGAAAGGCTCCAAAAGGAACATGTATTCGACTGATTGGTGGGTACAATATCCATGCAACATACAGAGAGTTTTATGGCATGGGCAAAGTGGGAAATATTTCAAGGCCCCCATCTTCTCCCAGGGGCTGCCCCAGTACAGTGAACTTTGCCTCTATTTGATTCTGTCCATTCTATTTCTCTTTCCCTCCCTCTGCCTACCTGTACGCTGACTCTGTCTCTCTGCTCCACATTATTTCAAGCATTTTGGGGGTCCTGGGCAACTGTTGTTGTGTGACCCTGTCAAAGTTTAATATTTAAATTGTTATTGGTTGGTATCACATGGCATGAATTGACAAGCGATACAATTCAAATTTGTTCTATAAAGGGGCCCTTAAAATATGTTTTTCTCAGGATCCCCAAAGACCTAAAGATGACACTGCTACCATAACATATCACAGCCTAGTCCTCTGCTTCAGGGTCTGGGAATTTTTAAAGCTAAATTGTGACACATTTTTGGTAGACAAACAATATCTCAATCTTCTGACAATTTACACACATTTTGCAGGCATATTGGGGCATATGTACAACAAAATGTCGGAGTGCTGAGCTGAGCCAAATCTGGCAGTGCTGCACTCCAACATTTTCAAAGCACAGGGATGCGCTGTATTTACTGCAATACAGTGTACCCCTGTGTTTTTCCTAGTGATGGCACTAAAATTAGCTGCCAAGCCCTAACACAGGGCACCCTTGCACCATAATGCAAGGGTGTCTGCGCTGCAGGGAATGATTGTTTATGTGCAGGTCCGCCACATAAACAATCTATTATGGCTATTTCTTACTATTGTGTGTGCTGCAGAATGTAGCACACATAGAAGTAGCAAATCATTATTATTTAAGGGTTGTTTATGTACAACAAAGGACACCTTCCTGCACACAAACAATCATCAATGGCTTTTTGTTCTTTCTATGTGTGCTGAAGAACGCCACTATGTAAATATAGATCAGGGCATTGCGCCACAGCAACATAGTTAAAAGTGACGTTCCTGTGGTGCAATGCCCTTATTACTGCTTTGGAAATCTCAGCCTGGGATACAGACTGCTACATTTTTCATAAGCAAGCTGTAAAGAGTTCATTCTGTATGATCATCATACGGAATGACAACAGGCCTGCTGGGGGCAGGGTTCCAGATTCGTTTTTCCCAGTAAATAGTTTTTGTAGTTGAAAAACTAGGCTCAAGATAGTATTATTTTTAAATGTAAGCTGAGGGGAACGTTCAAGGCTGAAAGTCAGGAATGTGATGTATGCCTTTAAATGTAGAACCTGTATTTAGTATGGGTGTCCTTCTTTCAACCTATACTGGTCTAGGACACATGCACAGACAAACATGCTGACTGCAAAGTCCTGAATGACCTGGGGCACATGAGTTGGCAATCCTCCATCCTTAGCTTGGAACATTTGCTTCTCCCAAAATAAACAGGATGACGGCTGAAAAGGCAGTGTAGGTCAACCATGCTCAAATCATACTCAAAGGCGTTGTGTGCACTTTACAAAAAGCTTTCCAAGTGACTATAAACAGTCTCAACAAGCCTTTTCTGAAAAGTTCTTGTAATGTTGGGACATTCCAGAATAATAGTGTAAAGTGTATGTATTAGTATTAGAACACTGTAAAATACTGAGAACTCCATTGAATACAATTGAGTGGATCCAGTTTATAATGACTAATTTAAGTCTTCTACTGCATCAGTCCAATGTTTGTCTTTCTGTTTCTCTTTTTTTAATTTAGAACATACTTCCCTTGGTGGGTGGAATGTTCTAATAGCCTTATAGCTCTTCTGCCTTGGCTGTTCCAGTTGTCAAAAGCTCTCATCGTCATTATAGGCCCTCGTCTGCGGCTCAGGCCTATAACTCGGGTTCAAGACCTGTAACAACTTGTATAGCCCTTAGCAGTGGGATATTAAGCTATAAAATAGAATTAGTGGGCCTGATTCACTGAGTCTTCGCAGTCGTGGTGGAGTCTTCGCAGTTGTGGCAGAACCTCCGCACTCTGGGTTCTCATTGCAGAGATCCCACCACAAGTGCGGAGACTCTGTCATGACTTTAGA
The DNA here is from genome assembly GCF_964263255.1 of Lissotriton vulgaris. NCBI lineage: Eukaryota > Metazoa > Chordata > Amphibia > Caudata > Salamandridae > Lissotriton > Lissotriton vulgaris. The sequence continues at coordinate 883,422,059 of NC_141699.1, read as the reverse complement.
GCCTCCACCGTGACTGTGGAGACTCTTTGTGAATTGGGCTCATTATTCTTCAACTCCACATCTACATAACTTGATGATATATCATTAATTTACCTATTCACCACATCTCAGGCATACCACATGCGTCTGATAAATTCGAGCTATTTTTCCCGGAGTTAGATACGTTCTGTGCAAGTGGAAAAAATCAATCATTTTAAATCTCATGTTTCTAGATGCAATGTATGAATATCTGAGAATTTTAGACAATTCCATCTCTGGTGTTAGATGTGCCAAATTCTCCTCCCACTTTTCTCTTAGACCAACATGGGCATTATCATATCTCTTCTTATTGCCTCATTAAGGCACGTCACCCAAACGACCCATCATTGTACACAATATTTGACAAGCACTATGAACTGGCAGCTCCACTAAACCCATACCCCAATGGTTGCGCAATCTAGCAATCACAGCTTGATGCAACAAAAATGTTCTTAAAAGTGACATAAATTTCCTAAAAGGATAATATCGCCCCGGCACTATACAAATCTCCTAACGTATGCACCCCATGGTTTGCCCACTCTAATAAACCTCACAATCTTCCCCCTGGAATGATTTGTTCCAAACTTCTCAACAGAATGCCAGGACCATAGGGCCTCTGAGTATGAGTTTGTTGAAGCGCTCAACGCCAACAGTGCTGCACAACCTTCCACGTAGTGGGCATTCCCCACACTGGTCCTGGGACAGGGGCCAGGAGTATTCTATACAACAACGAATCCATTGTGTAAACCATTGCAACTGTGCTGCTAAGTAATAGCTTTCCATATCTGGGGCAGCTAGTAATCCCTGACTAGTTGGCCGTTGCAGCTTTGCCAATGCCACTTTTCGCTTACCTGTTCCCCATAAAAGAGATCCCAACAAAGAATCAATTTCCCAAAACACTGTACATGGTGTCACCACAGGCAATGTTGGGAAGATGTAAAGTAATATGGGCAAAAACACTAGTTTTTCTACTGCTATTCGTCCTAAAACTGAAAGCTTCAGCGTTCTCCAAAAATCCACACTTTTCTGTAATCTTCTAATTGCCACACCAATGTTACCTTCCAATAAATCAATGGGAGCGTGATATAATCGTACCCTCAGATATTTTAGATTTCCAAGACCTACAAAGTGTAAAAATACTGCAGGATTTATTGATTTAGCTTTGGTGCTTGCCAAATAACTATGAGCTGGAAGGGATCTATGGGCTCTAAGGTAGCAAAATGCAAAGTGGTTTTGGTTCATTGAGTGGGTTATGAGAGAGCAGTATTGTAGAGTGATATGAGGAAAAAAAGAGGATCAATTGAAAACGTTTGTGAATGGGATCATTTATTAGATTCCCTTAAAGATTTAGAAAAGAATGATGATTCCGGGGAAGAAAATGGGTAAACATGTAATTTGCTAAATAATTATGTGCTGTATACAACCCATTTTAATGGGGACTGTACTTAAGGGAGGGTGGCGGTAGTGTGGGTAAATTGTTTAATATTGTTATGAATGTCATATTAAAAATGCTAATTAAAATGTGACAAAAATTAAAAAGGAGTTAAGTAATGTAAACCTAAACATACCAATATTTACTTGTCTATATTTTGGTCCTCAGTATTCCCTATTCAATGTTCTGGTGGACTACCTAACCAACATGGTTTACTGCCATAATATTGAAACCATAAGTATTGTGTCAAAAATATCGATCACAAAAATATTCTTTTATATATATATACATGTGGACATCCTAACAACTTGCGATATTATAATTGCACGTGTTAGGCTATTTCTGTGATTACATCTATGCAGTGAAGTGATATATATTATGATTACCGGATGTTAAATAGAACTTCTTATCATGTCATAAACTAAATGATTATAGAGTATAATGTTTACATATGCACTTCGCACTTTGTTATAGATGACCATTAATCTATTTATATGAGTCGAATGTTTACATTAATAATTTGAGGCACTTTGCACTTTATCTAAAAGGTTATGAGGTATTTGTACCTGGTATAGCTGCTAATATTATTGGTTATGACATCAGTAGTCACATATAGAGACCACTGCATTATCCGATTTTCGGGCATTGCAAAATGTTGATGCTCAATTTGATTGTCTAATGTTTTATTCGAACAAGTCCATTAAACCAATATCAAGTAAAAAGTAAAAAACAAAACGCATTACGTTATGGGTATAATATATTTTGCTGTACAATATCATCTTGTGTCAGTTTACGCTGTAAATAGGTACAGGATTGTTGCATTAAACCCTGTTCCAAAATGGCGGTACTATTCACCTTGAACACACTTTGGTTTGTAAAATCAAGTCCCATTTCCATGTTTAACAATGTTCTGTTTGGCGCGTACTTTTCATACAATGTATTTAAGATGTGAAAATGTCCTGGCTAGTTGTCAGTGAGCAAGGGCACAGCCGGTGCCCGAAACGTGTATGACGAGGCTTGCACCCTTTTACCACAAATTAAATAAATCACTTTATAATTCCAAGACTGGCTCTGGTGTTTGATTGAGTGGACCACGTACCTGTCGGTGCAGCACGCGCATTGGAGGCAAGTTGGAGTATATATATATATATATATATATATATATATATATATATATATATATATATATATATATATATATATATATATATATATATATATATATATATTACCTCACAGTTCCCGAATAACAGGTGCTCTCAGTCCGCAAAATAACACAACACCGCTGTAGTCTTCAAGGGTGTTTATTTAAACTAACAACATGTTTCGGCTGTTGTTAGTTTAAATAAACACCCTTGAAGACTACAGCGGTGTTGTGTTATTTTGCGGACTGAGAGCACCTGTTATTCTGGAACTGTGAAGTAATTACATTACCGGCTTGCTCGGCCGGCATTGGTGCCACTTCCCGAGGGGCCACTGTCAGCGTTCTTGAGCGGACTTTGGAAATATATATATATATATATATATATATATATATATATATATATATATATATAGATATATATATAGATATATATATAGATATATAGATATATATATATAGATATATATATATATAGGTCAGTACAAAAATATCAAAAAACACAAGATATCGTTTTACAATAATATCCCAAAAATCTATACAGAAACTGTTATTTTTTAATATATATATATATATATAGTAAAAATATTTAAGATTTTAACTCGCAACATTAATAAAATGTTAATTAAATATTATTTAATGTTATATATAAACATATACTTATTTACACAAATATATATATACTGTTACATTACATTATATATGAGTGTGTATGTACACATATATAATGTAAAGCTATACTTAAAATATTCATTTTAATTTACATTATGATTTACTTTTTTAATTTACTAATATAACAAGTATCATGTGATCAAGCCTCTGGCTAGAGGCGAAACGCGTCATGCAGGACTGCTTGGGTTTTACTTCTTTGAAATAAAGAACACTTAACTTTTGCACGAAGCTTTGGGTCCGACTTGTTCGTTTTCCTGAGGAATGGAGGAATGATGCTGTGCGCATTAAACGATATCGGATTTCATATATATATTTATATGCATATATAACTTTTTTATATATATGTATATACACACATATAAAAAATAAAAACTATGACAAATAAACTGGAAAAACTATTAAAATATTGCCAATTTCATTATACATAAAAAATAAACAAGAGAAAAAACAAATCTTAGAAATAACATATTTCTATATTTATAAAATGAAATACACAAACATAATATTACATATTTAAACCATATAAAAAATGATTATATTTTAGAAATAATAAAAATACTATTCCTACTCCAGTCAGTGTAATTGTAGGGAAATCCTTAGACTATGGAGGGGTAAAATTTACTATTCTCATTCTACTCTGTTCAATAGTAGGGCAAGCATTAGACTCATGAGGGATAACATTGACTATTCCCAAGGCAATCTGTGCAACAGTAGTGAAACGTTGGACTGCGGAGGGATAAACTTTACTATTCTCACTCCTGTCTTGGCAACATTAGGAAAAGTGTTAAACTACAGAAGGGTAATATTTACTATTCTCACTCCAGTCTGTGCAAGAGTAGGAAAACTGTTGGACCGAGGAGGGTAAAAAATGTAATATAATGTAATTCACTTTAAACACATACTATATTTTAGTAAATAGATTAATTTCAAAAATATAATCTGTTAATATAAACATTATATATATGTATATTATATATTTATGTATATATATGTACACACACACACACACACACACACATATATATATATATATATATATATATATATATTCACTGAAAAAACCATAGGTTTGACACATGTTATAGTTAGCTGGAAATTTTACTGATATAAAACCAATGAAATTCCACGTTATAGTTAGTTGGACTCACTATAACTTGCGCGTACAATGCACTGCTGATGACGTCACATATTACATCACTCATGACATGGTCAGTGACATCACTCATGACATCACTGATGACACCATCCAGTGAATATGTGTCTTTCTGAAAAATAAATATTAGTGAGTAATGTTTAAATATTTAAATATATATATTAGTGTTTCACTTTGTGTATAAGTGGCTACATGTGTTGGTAAGTAGCTACATGCGTATGTATATGGGTTATTAGATGTTTCTCTTAGTATCAGTATGAGTGTCTATATGGTTTGGTGGGGGTATTACTTAGCACATAGATGCATGAGTGACTGACTCTCTGTTTGTATGTGTTTTGAAGACAGCATATGTACAGGACTGTATGGGTGGATGAGTGTGTATATGTGTTTGTTAGTGAGTGAATGACTGTCTCACTAGTGTCTTTATCAGTAACTACATATGTTTTAATCTAATATATGTGAATATTGATGTATATAAGTGAGTATATGTGAGAGTAAGAGATTGTAAGAGTTCTTGTTTAAATAAGTATGTGTTTCTATAAGTGATTGTTTAAGAGAATAAATATGTGTAATTTTCAATAGAAGTAAGGTGGAAGTGTGTGTATAACTCTATATTCAAATAAATGGATGTTCAATAGTTTATTTGCACGTGTGAGTATGTGTGTGAGTAACTTTTGGATGACTGTCGGTGTGAACAGGATGTATAGGTGTATCACTTCATATGATGAGTGAGTATATGTATGAGTGACTATATAGAACTGTTGGTGAATGACTGGATGTGTATATAGATGGTGGAATTACTGAATTGCTTGTTGTAACTGATATGGGTATCTCCATTTTTTTTAAAATTTCAGTTTCTATTTTTGAATATATGTTTCAAGGGTTACATTACAGTGAAAGGAGGTCTGTCACTATGTCACAAGGATGGTGTCATCAGTGATGTCATGAGTGATGTCACTGACCATGTCATGAGTGATGTAATATGTGACGTCATCAGCAGTGCATTGCACGCGCAAGTTATAGTGAGTCCAACTAACTATAACGTGGAATTTCATTGGTTTTATATCAGTAAAATTTCCAGCTAACTATAACATGTGTCAAACCTATGGTTTTTTCAGTGAATTTCATAGGTTTTTTAAATGCTACTTCCTAACTATAACGTGTGTAAAACCTATGGTTTTTTCTGTGAATTTCATTGGTTTTTAAAATGCTAATTCAGAAATACGTTGTGTATGCAACCTATACTTTTGTCAATAAAGTTCTGGCAATATTTTTTTCGAAAACAAGCCGTTTTTTTACTGTTCAAGTTGCATAGAGACTCCTTGTAAAGCGATACAGAATTTGAAAGTCTGTACCTTGCCTTTTTTTGAACGCATTAAAATTTGTCTGTAAATAAAAATAGCCTTACTAAACTTTTGTGCGTGACCCGGTGTGCGCACTCTCTGCAACAGTTGTCAATAAAATGGATATCGCATTTCCAGGCTTTCGTGAGCGACCGAGTGCGCGCACCTGCCTATATATTTCGTGACAACTTTGCAATTTGAACTTATTGAATTTCTTCATACACCCCTCAAAGAACTTATAGTACGTCAAAGAGACTGTACCTAGACTTCTTTTTTATTCTTATGAAACTTTTCAGTAAATGGAGCCGAATGTCTTTTTAAACTTTCGTGCGTTACCGGATGTACACACCTTGGTATTTTTTTTAGAAATATAAAACGTTTCATACTTTAACAATTGTGTGCTTAAATCCAGCTCAGAAGATATACAAAATCAGGATGGTAGTTGGTTCAACCCGGACCGTTTATTAAAGGTAGATCGTCCGACTCCACCGGAGGACACCCCTAATAAAAAGGACATATATATAAAATGCGGACTAGCCGCTGTATCGTGCTAGCAAACTATAACATATAAATCGTTAGAAAAAACAAAAGGAATCGAGCAAAATCAGTAGGCCACTGATGGGATCTCTTTTTGACCTCGCTAAAATAGAAAAATTAGGAACAACCCCTCATGAGAAATATGAAACTAGTGAGAAGAACCGAGCTCGATGCCATGATGGCTGCAAGACAGCTCGGCTCCGCCGCCCACCCCACCCAAAATAACGACAAACACTATGCAAATATTATAAATATATACAACACACCAGCAAAGTAACAGGGTAAAACGTTTTATTAAATAACTATTTACATGGCAGCCTGCTGCAACATGAAAACAACACTTTCAATTGGTTCTTAATAGTTTCAATTCTGGAATTTACACGCAGCACTCCACCCACTTCCCTCACTATCTTTTCTACTCTCAAGAGAGAACAACGTCCTACATCTTTCGGAAGACTTTGGTGAAATGGCTACCGTATCTCATTCATCTTCCGAATCTGACCAAAATGATCGACTACCTTTAATAAGAAAAAATAAATCTTTCATCTGGCAATTTTTCACTTATCCTGAAGATCAAAAGAAAGTGAATGCACCAAAAGTAACCTGCACGATATGTGACTTGGTTCTCTCAAGAAGAAATCCAGCAAAAAAATATTCCTTTTCCATACATACCATGGTGCGGCATATCAAACAAGTGCACCCTGTGCAATTTGCAGAGGCAACGACAAGAGCCCTGACCACGCTATTACCATTAGAGGTGGCCAGCACATCTTCTGATCGACGACCTGTATCTCCATCAAGTGCAGAGATGGACTTCAGATATTTAACTATATATGGTCTATAACCTATGGTTTTTTCAGTGATTTTTTAAGGTTTTGTAAATGCTAATTCCTAACTATATATGGTCTATAACCTATGGTTTTTTCAGTGAATTTCTTTGGTTTTTTAATAGCAAATATCAAAAGCTTTTTTGTGGAAAATGACTAAAATTAGGTATACATAAGCGGCGTTCATTTATGTTCACCACAGCCACTGTTAAAAGTAAAGTGAAAGTCGCGAAACAGTGGCCACGCCATCTAGTCCCTTTTAGGCCCCATTATGCACGTAAGTAACAGCCATTTTCTGTGTCATGGCCTCTCTGCCCACTGCCAATAGCCTATGATTGTTCGAAATTGGTTCTCTTTGGGTCATTCTCTGTTCACAAATAAGCACAGAGTCGCAATACTCTGTTTAGTTTTTGCAGATAGTGAAGGATAGGTAGTGCACACTTTTGTCCCCTGTGTAACCCGTCATGCCTATCTCTGCCCCGTTTGTTGGTAGTTGGTTCAACCCGGACCGTTTATTAGAGGTAGATCGTCCGACTCCACCGGAGGACCCCCCTAATAAAAAGGACATATATATAAAATGCGGACTATCCGCTGTATCGTGCTAGCAAACTATAACATATAAATCGTTAGAAAAAACATGAAACTAGTGAGAGGAACCGAGCTCGACGCCATGATGGCTGCAAGACAGCTCGGCTCCGCTGCCCACCCCGCCCAAAATAACGACAAACACTATGCAAATATTATAAATATATACAACACGCCAGCAAAGTAACAGGGTAAAACGTTATATTAAATAACTATTTACATGGCAGCCTGCTGCAACATGAAAACAACACTTCTAATTGCTTCTTAGTAGTTTCAATTCTGAAATTGAACACCCAGTACATCCAGAGGTGATGTCCGACAAGTTGTGTGGGGGGATGCCTTGCTAATGCCGCCACCCCCACCACCTTCTGTAGGAAGGACTCTGGATATGCTTGGTCCCTGAGAGGCTTCGATGTCCCTGCCTTGCACAAATGTCATAAGTTCTGGATGTTGAGTGCCATACTTCAGGGTCCGACAAGTTGTGTGGGGGGATGCCTTGCTAATGCCGCCACCCCCACCACCTTCTGTAGGAAGGACTCTGGATATGCTTGGTCCCTGAGAGGCTTCGATGTCCCTGCCTTGCACAAATGTCATAAGTTCTGGATGTTGAGTGCCATACTTCAGGGTCCGACAAGTTGTGTGGGGGGATGCCTTGCTAATGCCGCCACCCCCACCACCTTCTGTAGGAAGGACTCTGGATATACTTGGTCCCTGAGAGGCTTCGATGTCCCTGCCTTGCACAAATGTCATAAGTTCTGGATGTTGAGTGCCATACTTCAGGGTCCAAGAAACGGCGTGGGGTGCACTAGAAAGGAGAGGCGGCGCGAACAAGCTTCTCCCACCTCCCCAGGTGGAGGTTTCTTAGCTACACCCCAGCGCTTCACTCGACAAGCTGAGTTGCGCCCGCTCCTGCAGCACATTGCCTCGCTCGGCCAGCTGAATTGCACCCACTCTTGCGTGCCGGTGAGAACAACTGATCTGAAGAACGGCTGCCTGCGGTGCCTCCCTGAGCCGCTTGACGGAGGCCCCCGAGGGGCGGTGTGGTAGCACGGACTCGGAGGGGGCGCTTGGCTCCTGCCCCCTCCCCAAGTCTTGTTGCCCTGGTATGGCCTGAAATCGCCCATGACATAGGCGGCCGGCTCCCGGGGTCAGGCGGAACTTGTTGCCTTTTGATGCCTCTTCCATTCTGGACCTTGTCCCACAATCCGTTTGACCTAAAGACACGTTCTGCGGTGCCCTGGTCCAACCATCACATATACCTGCGCCAGGAGACGGCGTGGGGTGCACTGGAAGGGAGAGGCGGCGCGAACGAGCCTCCCTCACCTCCCAAGGTGGAGGTTTCTCAGCTACACCCCAGCGCTTCACTCGACAAGCTGAGTTGCGCCCGCTCCTGCACCACATTGCCTCGCTCGGCTAGCTGAATTACGCCTGCTCTTGCTATTACAGCGTCTCACCCGCCATCCGGCTGAATTGCACCCACTCTTCCGATACAGCGACAGGCGGCTGCCACGGAGCTCAGGAAATGGCGGTCGGCTCCACAGACTTGGGCCTGGCCTGCAAGGATGGCTCTGGGCAACCCTGGAACTCGGACGCTTGACTGCTAGGGCATGGGCCCCATTCCCAAAAGCGTCCCCTCAGCCTTGAAGATTCTACAAGAGTCACCGAGGCCCCCGACTCCTGCAGACTTCCGGTGGGGAGCGACTGCCATGATTGCTCGCGGAATGGCCACGACGTAGCCACGGGGTGCTCTCATGCTGACGCCAGCTTCAGTCTGAAACATCCAGAAACACTGTAGACTACCAATTCGATCAGTTCCGGTGGAGCCCCAACGACGTATCACGTTGTTGCGTAATGCGTCATATGACGCGCCGCGTTAGCGCACCCGGAAGTGCTCCGGTGCGCGAGGCGCGAAGCGCAGCTTCCCGGAAGCAATCCGGGGCGCGGCGCGGAGCGCGTAACGTAAGCATTTACATTTCAGTTGGTTCTCCCTCACAATATTTTCAATGTCACATAAAAGTCACCCATCACCCACTGCCATCTCTGGCTGTTTCCATGGTAACACCTCATTCTGCACCTGGCTGAAGGCACAGGTCAAAAGTTCATATCTCAACGTTCTACAGCAAAGTAACAACACTGTTTTCCCTCCAGAAACACCTGCCTATCCACAGCTCTGTTACATGTCATTTTTTTCACACCCAATAGTACTTTTAGTATTACATAACATTAACATGCAACGTAGTCTTCAATCTTCACGTATTAGAATCAACCAATCATTTTTTGACAGAATATGGGGCCTATTCATGTCCTAGTAGGTGTATTTCAAAACCCAAGTTTTTCGATCCTTAATTTTATGCTTTGCACTGTTTAAGTAATGCTATTTTTATATTTATCCAAATGTAATTATGGAATATTGTCATCTTCTTATTTCTGCTCCTGTTTTCTTACGTGAAAAAATGAATTGTTTATTGCTTATGTGATCCTTTGATGCAAATAAAAAACATTTAAAAAAAAAAAAAAACAACAACACCAAGCCTCATCCATTTTTTTATCCTGACTTTCAGCTTCTAACTGCCATTCCACTTCCAGAACCCATCGGAGTACGAGTGCATCTGCCTTGAAAGTGAAGCTTTGGCTTTTAGGACACAGCTATATTCACTGGACTGGAAAATATGCAGCAAGCAGACGAATTTCCAACCTTGATTTACCAAATGTGCAAATAACGTGGATTGGCCAAAGAGGATTGAGATGTCACCAATTAATCCCATTGGTGAAAACTTTTATGCATCTCCCAGAACCAGACCTTATAATTGTGCACTGTGGTGGGAACGATCTAGGCACATTGACTGGGGTAGGTCTGGAAATGCTTCTAAAAGACACCTTTCAACAATTGATGACACTTTTTCCTCGAACTGCCTTGGTATATTCCAATATATGCTAAAGACACAAATGGAATTGGTCCAATCAACATTGTGCACAAATTGAGAAAGCAAGGAGACATGTAAATAAATCTGTTTCTGCATTCCTCAGAGATTATAGCATGGGTTCTATTTACCACAACGACTTGCGTTACCACATGCAAGACATCTATAGGAGAGATGGTGTTCATTTCACGGATGAGGGAAACAGAATCTTCCTCTGCAACATCAGGCTCTGCATCGGTACTTACTTATAAATGCAGAAAAAACTCAATTAACACAAGGGCTCTTTTCAGAGCCACCTTATATCAAAGCACTCAGACTTCTGATTTATCTCCATTTTCACACTCTTGTAAATAGGTGTGCGCGACCGAGTGCGCGCACCACGCAACCTTAAAAAAATATATATATATATATTTTCACCTTTAAGGGCCTTACTGCACACCCTGAGAAAACCTACGCAGCAAAACAATCTCTACCTTCTCTCCTTTCCATGTTCCAACGCTTTGAAATCAACAATATATTTACTCGCAATGACAAAATGGCGGTCAACACTTCCTGATTTCCTTCGAATCGAACGTTAACAGATGTCACGCAGCAAAATTCCGCTCGCGCGCGCAGCCGCTTGAGTGCGCGCACCCGTCCGCGCGTATAGATATATAATTGACTTTAACTTTAATTTCCTCAGCAACTACTGAACGGATTTACACCATTCCGAAAAAAAAACGTAATCTGCGAGCCGGACTGTACAGTTTTGCCAAATTTCTTATAAATCCATTCAGCCGTTCGACCTGTAGCCGAGTCTAAAGGTCCTATGGAAAATAACATGGAGAAAACATGTTTTGGAACCCCCCTTTTATCTCAGCCCCCACTTCACCAATCCCCCCCAAACTTTTAGGGAAGGAGCGCAGCGGACCGAGCCATCTTCTTTGAGAAATTCGCTAAGATTCTTCAACCAGGGCCAAAGTTATTCCAAATAGAATGTTGAGGATTTCCTATGGAAACTAGGTCCTAACTATAACTACCTACTGGCGACCGCCAGTAGGTAATATATATATATATATATATATATATATATATATATATATATGTTCGAAAGGGCTGCCAGCAAGCATCCACGCCGCAACCACACAAAGAGACTCGCACTCCAGGGTCTGTGTTTCAAGAAGTTTAATGGCGACGCGTTTCGACCAAACGGTCTTCTTCCAAAGCCAACCAAAAATAAGCAAAATCACCATTTTATGCAGAAAGTGTTTCCAAACTATTTACAAGAAATAAAGGTAGGACTGCTCTTTTAACAAGAACTACATTTTGAGTGGACTACCAAAGAGGTAGAAGATATACTCTGCCACAAACAGTTTCAAATCACGATCTAAATTGCATAATGACATTTTGTTGAATATATACAAAAACAATTCAAATAATATAAATTAAATTGAATTAAACCACTATATTGTAAATAGCAATTATGCATAATACAGTGTGTAGCACAATTTGGCCATTTGTATGTTTAGCAAACATAGTTCAATTCTTAATGCACAAAACAAACATGTCAATCAAATTGCTTGCAAATCTGTATGTGGACCATTTGTAGCTGATATGGTAATATATCGTTTACTTGGCACTGTCAGCCATATCCTCACGGCCAAGTGGCCTAATTCCAACAACATAAAGGTTCAATGGTCACGGCCAAGTGGCCAAATCATAATGTCGTGAGTACTCCACATTGATAGTCTAGGTTGTTCATAACAGATCAGGCAGCCGGACCTACTCTCTATCTAAGGTAAGAACAGGAAATGTCATATTATATATAACGGGAGTTCCCAGCGTTATATAGAAAACATTTCAGCTCAATTCAAAAATAATAAACATAAATAAAGGGTGAGGAACTGAAATACTTCTTTCAGCCCTGTGAATTAGTGAAAGTGAACCCTGTGTTGCCTAAAACTTACCTAGCCAGGTATGACAAGAACAAGCACAATGGTGTGAGTGTGAAAATTATCTATAAATCAATGGTATTCGCACCAGTACCCTCATTGGGACAGGGGACAAATTAATGTACATGATAGGTTTGTAACATAATACAAAACCAGGCATTCCAGACAGATTGGGCCTGATAAAGTGAATCAGAGCCCATTTGATATAAGGGTACAGATGTTGTTTACCCACCTGTGTCAGAGAGAGCCCTCTCTGAGCAGGTTAGTGAGGGAAAAGGGGGGGGAACAAACACAGACACCAACAAGGGGAGATCTGGGTAGCAGAGGGGGTAAGACACAGTTAGAACTAGTGCAAAGTAAGGGCAGATCTTCTGGCTCAACATATGGTCTTAGCCAATATGCACATACAGTTCTTCATCTTCGTTCAGACCAAAGGGGTTCATAGAATCCAGGTGAATGATATAGCGGGATTCCAGGACACGTAGTTGTTTGAGGCGGTTTCCCCCTCTGGGGTTAGCTGGGATCCTGTCAATGCCAAAAAAGGAAAACTGGTTAACATCACTGTTATGAACACGAAGCCAATGTCTAGCAGTTGCATAGGACAAATCAACATTTCTGATAGCACGCATGTGCTCAAGGATCCTCTTCTTTATAGGGAAGATGGTACTGCCTACATAAAGCTTGGAACATGGACACACAATTACATACACACAGTGATCGGTGTTACAGTTCATGAATTTACTTATACTCTCAGTTCTTCCCGTAGGTAATGAATAGGATTTGACATTTCGACTGGTTGCACAGGCTTTGCATTTTCCACATTTGTAGAAACCTTTTTGCTCTTTAAGCCAGTGTTTACTTTTTACCGGGCTCTCAAAGTTACTCCTGACTAGCATGTTTTGCAGAGAACGTGCCTTCCTGTAGCTAACCTGTGGCGAATTGTTAATCAATTTCCCAATTGTTGGGTCACTTTTCACTATGTGCCAATGTTTTTTCAGGATACCTCATATGTTAGCTGCCTCGACATTGAATGAGGTTATCATCCTGACATTGCTAGAACTAGAAGTCTCAGGAGGTTTGTTAACCTTCTTGGTTAAAAGTGATGCCCTGTTCCTTGTTTTCACTTTCTCCTTTGCTTTCATGAGTGTCTGGTCTGAGTAGCCCCTGGCTCTGAACCTCTGAATCATGTTACCATGTGCCTTTTCAAAGTTCTCATTGGTGCTGCAATTTCTTCTTGCCCTTAAGATCTCGCCATATGGGATGCTATCCTTTAAGCTGTTTGGGTGATGGCTTCTAGCATGAAAGATGCTGTTACCTGAAGTGGGTTTCCTGTATAGGTCTGTAACAATTTGCCCTTTCTCAACCCTGACTGTGACATCTAAGAAGTCCATCTCCACGGGATCTATCTTGCTAGTAAATCTGAGATTCACATCATTCCTATTGTTATCAAGGAGAAATTTGTTAAGGTTTGTCCTTGATCCATCCCAGATCATGAAGATGTCATCTATGTATCTGGTATAGAACACAATATGACGGGTTGCATCAGCATTGTCTTCAGACCACAGGATCTGTTCCTCCCACCATCCCATTAGCATACAGGCAAAACTAGGAGCAAAGCAACTCCCCATAGCAGTCCCAACTTGTTGTTTGTACCAGGTATTATCAAACAAAAATAAATTGTTAGTGAGGCAAAATTCCAGCATTTCTAGAAGCATTTGTGTCTGGTTCAGGTGGAAAATCGACCGGTCCCTCATATAGTGTCTACAGGCATTGAGACCATCACTGTGTTTAATGCACGTATATAAAGAGACCACGTCAATGGTAACCATACAGTAGCTATCCTCCCATCTGATACCCTCAATCTTGGAAATGAAGTCAGTACTGTCTCTACAGTATGAGGGAAGATTTAGAACATAAGGAAAAAGAAACGTGTCAAGAAAAATAGAGGTGTTTTCAAGAAGGCTACCATTTGCAGATACTATTGGCCTTCCCGGGGGTTCATTCCTGTCCTTATGGACCTTAGGTAGCATGTAGAAGCAGGGTGAAACGGGATGTTGTACATGCAGGAATCTGAGCTCGGATTCGGATAACAGGTCCCTGTCTCTCCAAACCCTCAACTTGTCATGATAAGCAGAAATGCTCAGAGTATATTCTTCCCTGTTCGCCCTCCTATAATTGCCTGACAGCTCAAGTTGTTTTCGGGCTTCCTGCTTATATAGGTTGATGTCCCACAAAACAACGTTGCCGCCCTTGTCTGAGGGTTTGATTACAAAGCTCTTATCACTATTAAGTGTTTTCAGAGCTTCCCTCTGCTGTGGAGTCAGGTTATGTGCATGTCTATTCTTGGTTTTCTCCCATATATATATATATATATATATATATATTCACTAGAAAAACCATAGGTTTCAGGCCTGATATAGTCAGCAATTAGCATTTAAAAAAACCATAGAAATTCACTGGAAAAAACATAGGTTTTAGGGGTGTTATAGTGAGCTGGACATTTCACTCGTACAAAACCATTGAAATTCCTCCGATATAGTTAGTTGTACTAACTATATCATCACTGCTGATGATGTCACATATTACATCCTTCATAGCATGGTCAGTGACATCAGTGATGACATCTCAAATGACATCACTGATGACATCATCCAGTGTATGTGGTTTGCTTCGTTATTTAAATATGTATTATATATATAGCAATTTGCATTGAAGAATGAGTGGATATATAAATATAAATATCTGGATGGAGGATTTAGTAGCAGTGTGATTGACTGTTTACTTGACTAATTTAAGGTGTCTCACTAAATATATTGGATAGTGACTAAGCTGTGTGAACATCTGTATCACTTTGTCAGTTGTTGGGTAATCTACTTCTCCAGTTGATTACTAGCTATTTGAAAGTCTATATTAGTTATGTATTAGTTAACTGAGAATTTGTATGGGAGAGTGAATGTGTGTGTGTGGTTTGGTGGGAGGTGTGTGACTGCCCAAAGATGTGTGAATAGTTGATTTAGTAGGTATATGACGTTAAGACACCCTTACCTGCTGCTCCGGATTGTTTGGCCTGCCATGCTGCCTTTTTGATTGCTGACTGCCCTGCTCCTGAAGCCCCGTGTGGGGTGAAGATGTGCTACCCAGGCCTTTGTTTCCACTCCTGATCGCGGACCGCTGACTATCGGAACTACAGCTCCCAGGAGGCAGCGCAGTCTCGTGAGAGGAGGGGAGCAGGCCCATAAGTTCTCTTGCGGGCTCCCGCGGCGCGGGACGCCCTTACCTGCTGCTCCGGATTGTTTGGCCTGCCGGGCTGCCTTTTTGATTGCCGACTGCCCTGCTCCTGAAGCCCTGTGTGGGGTGAAGACGTGCTGCCAAGGCCTTTGTTTGCACTCCCGCTCCCGATCGCGAACCGCTGACTGCCGGAACTACAGCTCCCAGGAGGCAGCGCGGTCTCGCGAGAGGAGGGGAGCAGGCCCATAAGTTCTCTTGTGGACTTCCGCAGCGCGGGACGCGCAAGGGCAAAGCCCGGGCCAAGGGCGGGCCCATCCTTGCCCGTCTGTGCCCGGATGAGGCTGGCTTGTGCCCACTCTCTAAGCTCTCGAGTGGGATTGCCTGCAAGGAAAACTGACAGTAAGGATTAATATTTTTCTTTGGCAAAGGAGATCGGACAAAATAGTAACGTTGCCTCCTTACTGAACCCTGCTTTGCTGAGCAAACGTTGAGTGTGCTGCCCACCCTAGCTCTTCAAATTGTTATCCCAATTGTTTGTTATTTGTTTGTTAACAAGTACTGCAGGTTCGCTTAATGGGGTACCGTCAAGCGGTGCAAGAAGTATAAGTTTTTTGTGAAAACATTTTAGGTCTTTGTCGATTGTTTAAACCTACTGAGTAGTCTCTTCTTCAGTCATGGGTAAAAGGAAGATGCCAAGCCCCAAGATAGGAGGCGCAACAAGAGCACCAAGTGATACACAACAGACCCTATTAAGCTATCTCACAGGTCTATGGGTGCATTAGATAAACAGCTATCCTCAGTGGTAGAATCATTGGAGGCAGGCACCTCTGGCTCATCCTCAGTATCTGAACAAATAAGGGATTGGACCCTTTGAGCTGTAGTTGAAGTCAAAGCCAGCCCAAAATGGGTGTATCCAGCACCTGCCTGAGGAGATTCTATTGAGTGACTCTGAGTCCTCATTACAACCTCCCCAAAAGAAGCAAAAGAACCCCATTCTAGGGGAGAAAAAAATGGAAGAGCAGCGCCCGGGTGAGGGTACTAAAAAACAACTGAAGTCTACCTCGCTCACAGCTACAAGACCGGGCCAACAAGGCAAAAAGAGACCGGGTACTAGAAAAGGTTCCTATAAGGGGAAGGAAGATGCCAACAAAAAAAGTGACACTCACGCTGTTGTATTGAGGAATTTAACAACCTTGGTAGAAAGACTGGATCTTTATCTGAGAGTTAGATTAGACCAAATGGGAGAGAGATTGACCCTCATTGAAAAATCTATCCCTAGAAACATTGTCCAAATTAATGATAGGGACTCGCTATCTCCTGATTTGGGTCTTACGAATACAGGTAAAAATATTCCAACTAGGCACCCACGTATTACGGATACTAATCCTAGTAAAATAAGTGTGGTGAAGCTCCCTAACCCTCTAAATATTAATGATCCTCAATCACAGATGAGAATGAGTAACTCTTTATCCACCATAGAGCCAGAAAATGGGCACAGGGCTACTAGAAAAACCGGAAATTCTAATAGATTCAATTCTCCCGCTCCTCAATCACAGTGTTATCCAACCTTAGGACTTACTTCCTCAGGATTCCATTCAGATAAACACTCAATAGACAAGCACCTACATTTACCACCGGAGGCAACTCCTTATGTAGTTGTTCTGACAAACGTCCCAAAAAAAGGCCTACTAGAAAAAGAAAACTGAGATTCATGAAGAAATAAATCCCTCCACTGGTTAGGCGGGAGGACGGGTTTAACCCACCAACTCTTCACTAGTTTAAAATAGCAAGAAGGGTACATAGGGTGGATCGCGCGCTAAAACGTTTTCAGGAGATCATAGTTCTAACTTTCAAAACTCTGGCACTGGTGAACAATATACTCTGGGTAGAAAGTAGGAACCCATTAGCAATGGGTGAGATCAATGTCCTGCCACTTGTTTTTTTTTATCCGCCTCGTACTAGGGTCAAGAATGACTATAATACTAACACTAATATTAATACTAATATGGCTGAACCCATTCAAGGACACTGGTATAATATTCAAACAACTAACAGGTATAACGTACTATCAGGTCTGGAAGAAATAGATTGACTGGCCAAAATAAAACCTGTACAACAAGGGAAACACAAAGTTTTGAGCAAATTCGGTTCCTCCCCTACGACACCTCCCTTAAATGACAACTTGCAACCCTTTATTGTATCAACCAGTTCTGAATTCCAGGACTCCCACCAGCGCTGTTTGGATGAGAATATACCTTCAATTCTATGCAGCAACTTTGCACAAGATCAGGTGGGTTTGGGGGAGGCGAGCGACCTGACTAATGTTACATCTCAGGGGGATATTAGCAACTACGGTTTGGCCAAGAAAGGAAACCCTGACAAGTCTGGGCTCTGCATCGTTTATTGGAACGTAGAAGGGCTACGCACCAATTTGGCTACCGATGCGTGGCTCAGATTCGCCAAGAAGTTTAAGGTGCTTTGCTTACAAGAGACTTGGATCACTTCTGCTATGCACCTGGAGGGTTACAAGACCTATTTCTCCCCCGCTACCCCCTCTACATCGGGGAGAGCCAAAGGAGGTTTGATAACGTTTACATCAAACCTCCTAGATCTTAAAGAAATAGTTGCCCTTAAACTTGAGTCCAACTATCAAATAATTATCCTTACCGTGACCAAACAGGAGATCTATGTGCTGGTTAAATTCTATAACAACATTTACAATGCCCAGTTGATTTCTATATTAAAAGAGATCCGCTCCATTCTAATGGATTTTAAGTATAAAAACCCTAAAAATGTTTTAATATTATGGGGCAGTGAATTTAATTTAAGTCCTTGTGGGCATAATAACGATTCAACCTATGGTCTGATAGATGAGAAGGGGAACAATCTAACAAACTTCCCGCACACAATAATTGGGAAATGTCTAAATAAAACACTATTCATTCTGGAACTCAGTTTGGCTAACGAACTAGTGGCACTCCAGGTTCCGTTGATACAGACCTTCAATGGCAGTGGAGCTAGTAATGTAATTGATTTTATATTTGCATCTAGAAATGTTGCGTCCCGCATTACAAATTTGAAAACTCATGCTAACGCTACCAGTTACCTCTACCCAAATAGTGTTAAGTTACAATATCCTAATACACAAAGCAGGAACAGTCGGGCTAGTATACTCCGACAAGAAAACTTGACTTTGGATAGGTTAAATGGATACACACTCAAATGGGATAGAGTTTATCCACTACGGATTACAACTGTAGCGGTAAAAACTCCCTCAAATCAATAGAGATGTGTCCGGATGACTCTTCTTCTCATCAAGAGATTTTAACTAATTTTGAGGTCATAATAAGAGCAATAAAAGACTCTTTGACTACACAGCAGAAAAATATGGGAAAACCTAGAGGATGGTTTAATAGAACTTGTACAAAGGCATATACTGATTTAAAACTCTCCCTACATAAAGCAATCAGGGATAAAAAAGAAGTAGCGCTCCTTAGAAAAGCGTATAATAAGGCCATAAAAACAAGGAAAGCGAATTTAAAAAATGAGGCATGGGAACAATTACGAAAAAGCTGCACAGAGAAGGATAGTGCGGGCTTTTGGAAAATTGTTAAATCTCCCTTTTTATCCGAAGACAGGGAGACTCCTAAGATAGATGTAGCTATGGATGAATCATTATGGGTAGACCACTTCTTGCAAATATTTGGAATAAATACTAAGGAAACAATTACATCAGGACAAAGAGAGAGGGCAAATTCCGTTTTTAGTCCCACACCCTTCCCTATTGCCCTTGACATCACAATGCTGGAAGTTGAGAGTGCTCTAAAGGCCAGCAAAGGGGACAAGGCGCCAGGCCCTGATGGGGTCCCTTTAGACCTGTTTAAGTTTACCATGGACCTTTGGATTCCAATTCTAACAAAAGTCTTGGAAGCTTCCTGTGCAGTGGGTCTCATTGAGTCATGGTCTGACTCAATCTTGGTGCCGATATTCAAAAAAGGAGATCGCCAGAGCCCATCCTGCTACCGTCCCATATCTTTATTAGATTCCTTGGGTAAGGGAGCAGGACATATCATTCTTGATCATTTGAATCAATGGTCAGAGGACAATAGCATCCTGTCTGACCTGGGTACTACGGAACAAGCCCTCAATCTGACTCTATTGATGGCCAAATATACAAACGCAAAGGGGGGGGGGGGGTCTGTACATGGCTTACGTAGATCTGTTGACAGCTTTTGACTGCGTAAATCATTCTAAACTGTGGATGGTTTTGGGTGAGCTGGGAATAGACTCCACCCTAGTAAACTTCTTGTGAGAACTGTATTCAAATGCTACGGCCAGGGTTAGGTATGGAACAGGAGGGGAACTCACAGCCCCTTTTAGAGAGGAGAGAGGGGTAAGGCCGGGTTGTGTCCTGGCCCCCTTCCTTTTTTCGCTTTACACAAATGGTCTAGAACAGGCGATGTTGGAGGGGTGCCACGACCTACCCTGTGTGAAAAAACGACCAATCTCCGCTCTACTCTACGCCGACGCCGCTGTGATTTTAGCGCGAACTCCAACACGCCATTCTTAGGTACTATAGCTATATGGCTAACTTAGATCTACGGATTAATATAAAAAAAACATTTGTCATGTCCTCTGGGGTAAGAAATAAGAAAACGCGGAGTGTTTACATAGAACGCACCAAGTTGGAAACTACTACCGCATATCTCTACCTTGGAATTTTAATTGACGATAAGTGAACCTGGAAACAGGCAATAGAGGCCAGGAAACTGTTGTTTATTAGGGCTACTACCGCATTAGTGAACTTAGCAGATAGGCTGGGTAAAAGACCACCAATAGAAATTATGCTAATTTATCAAGCCAAATGTGTTAGTGCGGCAATGTATGGAGCCGGGGTGTGGGGCTATGGTAGAGTGGATGCTCTTCAAAAGGAAGAGAACTGTTTTTTGAGGTTCCGCGTGGCACCTCCACTTTCAGCTGCCATGCGGAACTGGGCTTGCCATACATTACTGACTTGGTAAAACTTCAACCAATCCTTTTATGGCATCGAATCTGGTCTTCTCCGTAATTCGTCTTTAACAGGGAGCTCCTGAGTGATTGTCTTTCTCTTGAAAACTCTGAGAAGATAGCTTGGCTCTTGTATGTTAAAGACTTTTTGTTCGACCTAGGTTTGATAAGGTACTATCATAACCCTTCATTGATCAATGAGATTCCTAGGAAAAAATTTAAGAAATTATGCTTGGTACATATACAAGAGTTGCGACTGACCATGGAGTCATCTAAAAGTTCAGTCCAACATATTCTATCAGTGAAATCCACCCTGACCATACAGCCCTATTTGACCTTTAATTTGAATGAGTACGATAGGTTTGTGCTCACTCGATTTATAATGAACACATTTCATCGCCTGGTCACATTTCCTAAAGTTAACGATCGGTCACACCTGTTAATATCTTGTCCTTGTGGCGTAATATTTACGCAGTCAACACTCCATGTGGTTCTGTTTTGTAGATTCTATCAGGAACCAAGGAAGCAGTGGGTAGTTCCAATACTAAAGATCTTGGGCTTGCTCTCCTGGCATTTCAATATTTGGAATCAGAGTCTTTTGCTAAGAACATGGCTAGATTCTTGAAACTTTGTATAAAACATAGGCCAAACCTAGAACAGGAACACTAAACGAATTACTGTGTGACATATTTTTTATGTCATTTATCTGTACTGTAACAACATTTTATATGCCTTACCCATTTTGAGCTTGTACTTTTGCACTTTTGGGCTGGTATGCCTGTAATTTGTGAATATTAACTCAGTTTTTAAACTTATTTATTACAAATTATTGGTTTATTTTTAACAGTATTTTTAAGAATGTACTTTTATGATTTTTGCTTCTTTAAAAACCGAATAAAGGAAATCTTGACTTTGACCACATGTTATAACAGTTGTTTGGGTGAGTGAATATCTTTATGGGTGGTGATGAGCAAATATCTCTCTCAATGGTACATGTCTAACAAAGTAGAAAAATAAAAGGCAATGTATGTGTCAGTTGTTGTTTATAAATAAGTATACATAAGACTCAGTGATTGTATCCGTGACTGTATGGATAACTGTATGCTTGTAATAGTGATTTTATAACACACTAAGTATAAGTTACTATCTATATGAATAGATAAAGTGGTGTTTGTATAAGTGTATAACTAAGTAAATGTAAGTATGATCCATTGTTTGCATAAGTGAATAGGATGACTTCATAAGTGAATAGGATGTGTGCTGGTGTGTAATGTCGATATAGGTGTATAAGTATATTTGATAGTGTTCTATTGATCATTGACTGCATGCATGAGTGAATCTGTGGGTAAGTGATTAGGGCCTAGATGTAGGAAATTTTATTTTACCACTTCTTAAATACCGAATTTTACCGATTTGGTATTTAAGAAGTGGTAAAATAGAGGGGGGGATGTAGTATTACAGAATCGGTAAATACTGAATCGTTAAGATTCGATATTTACTGATTCTGTAAATACCGATTTGGTAATGCCCATTGATTCCTATGGGCATTGAAGCTTATGGGAATCAATGGGCATTACCGATTCGGTAAATACCGATTCCAGCAAGGGTGCAGGGGGTGTCACTTTGACACCCTCTAGCACCCCAAATACAGGCATGTGTGCCATGTGGCACACAGACATGCCCTAAGGGCATGTCTGTCTGTCACATAGCATAGGTGTGCATGCACACATGTGCATGCACACCTGGATTCGGTATTTTACCACCCAATTGGATTGTGTGGTAAAATACCGAATCTGAAAGGCCTTTGGAACTCGGAAGAGTCCAACCTACATCTAGAAGTTACCGAATCGGTAAAAATAACGATTCGGTAAAAATAACGATTCGGTATTTTGCAGAATCAGTAAATTTACTGATTCGGAAAATTTACAGATTCGGAAAAATTGGCCCCCTACATCCCAAAAACCCATTTACCGGTCGGTAACAGCCGAAATCAGTTGTTACCGGCCGGTAAATGGCCACCTACATCTGGCTCCTAATGTGTGTATAGATCTAGGAATTACTGAGTCGGTTTTTAGAAACTTGTATTGGTGTTTCAATGGATTCAAATATAGTACTCTGTATTTTACAGTGAGTGATGAAAAGTTATACTAGTGTATGATGAGGTGTATCTGATTGTCACATGGCTGATGTCATCAGTGATGTCATCAGTGATATCATTTGAGATGTCATCAGTGATGTCACTGACCATGTCATGAATGATGTAATATGTGACAACATCAGCAGTGGATTGCGGGAGCGAGAGATATAGTTAGTACAACTAACTATATCGGAGGAATTTCAATGGTTTTGTACGAGTGAAATATCCAGCTCACTATAACACCCCTGAAACCTACGTTTTTTTCAGGGAATTTCTAAGGTTTTATAAATGCTAATTCCTAACTATATCAGGCCTGAAACCTATGGTTTTTTCAGTGAATTTCAAAGGTTTTTTAAATGCTAATTCCTAACTATATCAGGCCTGAAACCTATGGTTTTTTCAGTGAATTTCGAAGGTTTTGTAAATGACAATGTTAAATGTATTAATTGTTATATGTTTGTTTTATACTGATTTACTACATTTTTTAAACTATTTATTTTTAGAAATTTTATTTTTTAAATTACATTGTAATTACATTATACATTACATTACAAAATATACTTTCTCAGAATGAATTAGCTTAGTTTAAATACTTTGCAAATAGCCAACAGACTTTTAAGTACAGTAGTGACAGTTGTTGCAATGGGCAACACAATTTCAAACACAATGCAACATTGACCTCATTGTGTTTTTCTAGTTAAATGTAATTAGTTACTTTATGGTTTACTTTTCTAACCACTGGACTGGATCTTAGATTCAGTCCTTGAACATCTCCTGTAAACGGTTTTTTACAGTAGTGATTTTTAAGGAATATTATTGTATTTTAAAAGTTGACACAATTTTTTCACATAGAATCACCAATGGTATCCTATGGGAGGAAATTCACTTAGCAGGTAAGCAGTGTTAGCATTACTTTTTCTTACTCAGTGGTGGATCTTGGATCCAGCACTGATGCATCTCCAGTAAACAGTTGAAAGAATGCGTTTAAGTCATACAGGTGATTTTTAAGGAATATTTTTAGTTTGTGAAAATAGACACTTAGAAACTTTTCTGGTGAAAACCAGACAATGAATTCCTATGGAAGAAAATATAAGTTACTGGTAAGTACGGTTAGAATTACTTTTCAGGGTCAGTGCTGGGCTAAAAGATGCAGCACTTGGTACTCTGCTGATAACTGGTGAGTAAATCGGAATTCGTAGTTCGGATGATTTTAGGTGAATATTTTAAAGTCCCAAAACTTCACACTTAGAAGAATTTCCAAGTGAAACCAGTCAATGTTAGCCAAGGAAGGAAATTCAAGTTACTGTAAGTATGGTTAGAATTACTTTTCAGGATCAGCAGTGGGCTGAAAGATGGAGCACTGAGGTCTTTCCTGATAACAGGTGAGTAAATCGGGATTCGTAGTTCGGCTGATTTTAGAGGAATTTTTTAAAGCTCCAAAACTTCACACTTAGAAGAATTTCCAAGTGAAACCAGTCAATGTTAGCCAAGGAAGGAAATTCAAGTTACTGTAAGTATGGTTAGAATTACTTTTCAGGATCAGTAGTGGGCTGAAAGATGCAGCACTGAGGTCTCTCCTGATAACAGGCGAGTAAATCGGAATTCGTAGTTCGGCTGAATTTAGAGGAATATTTGTATGTTTCAAAAATTGACACTTAAAAACTTTTCTGGTGAAAACCACATAATAGATTCCTATGGAAGGAAATATAAGTTACTGGTAAGTATGCTAAGATTTACTTTTCAGGGTCCGTACTGGGCTCAAAGATGCAGCACTGAGGTCTCTCATGATAACAGGTGAGTAAATCGAAATTCGTAGTTCGGCTGATTTTAGAGAAATATTTTGCTCAATAGTGAAGGAAGGGGCGGGGCTTGAGGTGATATGGATGCAAACATGCCCTGTGGCGCGTTTTAAGTTGGGGAATTAATTCCTTTTCAATCCTGAGGTCCCCTGTGAACCAACTTGCCCACCAGGTACCTCCAGTATTCGCCACGGAGCTGCTTTGCAGAGAGGTGTTCAGAAGCCACGCCCCCTTTTTACAACACTCTGCAACGCAGCTCCATGGCGCTTACTGGAGATACATTGTGGGCTAATTGGCCCCAAGGGGACCTCTGGATTGAAGAGGAATTAATTACCCAACTTAAAACGCGACACAGGGCATGTTTGCACACATATCACCTCAAGCCCCGCCCCCTACCTTCACCACTGAGCAAACGCGCCCCGTAGCGCGTTCCAAGTTGGGGGATTAAGTCCCCTTGCATACTGGTAGTCCCTAGGGGCCAACTAGCCCACCAGGAACCTCCAGTATGTGCCAGGGGGCTGCGTTGCAGAGAGGTGTAAAAAGGGGCGTGGCCTCATTACACCTCTCTGCAACGCAGCCCCCTGGCACGTGTCCAGAGTGGGAACTAAATCCCTTTGAATACTGGGGGTCCCTGGGGGTCAACTAGCCCACCAGGAACCTCCAGTATGTGCCAGGGGGCTGCGTTGCAGAGAGGTGTGAAAAGTGGCGTGGCCTAATTACACCTCTCTGCAACACAGACCCCTGGCAGGTTTCCAGAGGGGGAACTAATTCCCCTTGAATACTGGGGGTCCCTGGGGCCCAACTAGCCCACCAGGAACCTTCAGTATCCACCAAGGGGGCTGCGTTGCAGAGAGGTGTAAAAAGGGGCATGGCCTCATTACACCTCCCTGCAACGCAGCCCCCTGGCGCGTTTGCAGAGGGGGAACTAATTTCCCTTGAATACTGGGGGTCCCTGGGGGCCAACAAGCCCACCAGGAACCTCCAGTGTGCGCCAGGGGGCTGCATTGCAGAGAGGTGTAATGAGGCCACGCCCCTTTTTACAACTCTCTGCAATGCAACCCTTTAACTGCCAATTTCATCTATTACTCTTTGCAATAAAATCATATATATTTACTGCTTGCCTCACACATATAAAGTTGTCAAGCCCTTAATGTGATTGCCCACTTCACCCATCTGTTCAACCCAAAATAGACACTATCCTCATATGTTGGAATTCACATATTGTGTAACATGTTTTCCAACACATTCTTTAACATTAAGCCCTGAATGGGCAGGCAAGCCCTCTTACCCTGGCAATAACGCCCTGTGTTAAATATTCTTTCTTAACAGGGCTTCCATCATGCAAACTGGAGAGGCCTCGCTCATTATAATTATCTGTTAAGCAGACTCATATTCTTTAATAGCCTGCTACAATACATATTAGACCTCGGCCTATAACTCCTCTTCATTATTTAGACCTCACGGGCTCTTGGTTTGAAGTTCAATTATGTATCTTGACTCTAATATCCTGAGTTTTTTCATCCTGTTTCCTCCTCTTTCGTCCTTTGGTACATGCTCTAGGCAGAAAACTTGAGAACGTTGGAATTACTATTGTGATTCTCTTCAAAACAACGGGTCACCGGGTATGTGTGAGCTTTATTTTTTATAACCCGCATGTGTTCTAGAATCCTTTCCTTTGCTGGGTGTATCGTGCTACTGACATGTTGTTTCCCACATGGGTAAGAGAGACAGTAAACTGTGTACTCTGAATTGCAATTGAGAAATATGTGGATTTTCTTTTTTGTGTTTCTACCAGGTACTTGGAACTCCCTAACTTTGTGACTATTTCCGCATGCTTTATACTTCATGCATGGGAAGAAGTCCGGGATCAAACCCCTCTTCTTATGTCCCACTGTAAAGTGACTCCTGACTAGGTGGTCCTTTAAGGATGCTCCTCTCCGATATGTTATGAGAGGTGATGCTGGGAGGTGCGAGCTCAATACATTGTCACTTTTTTTCAGAATATCTGGTATATTTTTCATGAACTGACTGTGTAGTCAGTCATCATACATTTCTTCTGTTCCTCCTTTTAAACCTTATGTGATCTATCCTTTTTTAACAACAGCTAATTTCTGTGTCCTGTTTGTCTTTTTAACAGCATCCTGCAAAATTCCCGTTGAGTAACCTCTCTCTTTAAATCTTCAGAAGTCAGAGTTTTTGGCTTTCACATATTCATCTGTTTTTGTGCAGTTGTGTTTTATATGCAGAAGCTCTCCATATGGGATGCTGCCAATTATACAACGTATCTGAAAGCTTCCTTCATGTAGTATGTTGTTCACTGCAGTATGTTTGCGATATAAAGTACTCTGAACTTTACCATTCTCAATGTAAACTATAAGATCTAAATATGCAACATGTGTATTGCTAATACACTCTGTGAATTGTATATTTCAATCACTTTGATTTAGGGCAGAAATGTATTAGTTTGCTTCTGATTGTGTACCCTTCCAAATTATGAAAAGATCGTCTATATAGCGAGCCCAGAGTATTATGTAGTCTAACCATTTCTCATTGGTACCTGTCCAGACCATGTGTTTCTCACATCAGCCCATGAATAAATTTGAGTAACTGGGGCGAAGCACATGCCCATAGCAGTCCCCTATAGCTGCTGATATAAATCTACTGCAAACAAAAAACAATATTGTTCAGGCTGAAGGCTGTCAGTTCAACTAACATTTCATTATGTTCTTGGTATTTGAGGGCTCTTCCGCTCAAAAAGAATTGCATAGCTGCCAATCCTTTCTCATGTACGATACTTGTATATAAACTAGTTATATCTATTGTTATTAGCAGCGTGTTATGTTCCCACTGGATGTCCGATATAATCTGTAAGAAATCTTCAGTTTCTTTTACATATGTACTTAAATATTTTACAAGAGGATTTAAAAAGCAGTCTATTTATATGTAGATGCATTCTTCTATAGGCTGTTTTTGGAGGATACAATTGGTCGCCAAGTGGTTCCAATAAGTTTTTGTGCACCTTTGGTAGATGGTAAAATGTCGGTAGTTCTGGATACTTGCAGTACATCAATTGAAAATCACCTTCCTTCAGAATTCCTTTTGTTCACCATTTCACTTAGAGTCCATGAAAATCTGTACACTATCCTCATAGAACTATTTTGTGGTAGATCTGTAACACTCCTGCATTTTCAATTGCCTCAGTGCTTCTTTTTGTCATTATTCATTATTTATTAACACAACGTTCCCACCTTTTTCCGAAGGCTTAATCACAATCAATTTATCGTTTTTCAAGTCCAATATGCTTTCCATTGATTAGAGGTCAAATTATCTTTCCTTGAGTTTGAACCTTCTAATTGTAATTTCTTTAATAAATCTATTATGATTTCTTAAAACCTATCGATCACATCGTGGGGCGTTTGTGGCATACATTTTAATTTTACTTTCAAGTTACTGATACCACTTCCACTTCTTTGTGTGATTCCCATGTTCTCTAAAAAGTCTGACATATCCTTGTGACCTATTCATTTCCTTGTCAGGATCAGAGAGTTCTTCTAATTCCACTAAAGTTATCCGTGCCTCTAAGTCCTTGCCTGTCAACAGATCAGTAGCTTCTTTTTTCCTTTCTGGATCCAAATGATCTTTTTCTGGTTGTAGTATGTAGATTTTCATTATCTTCAATTTCCTTATGTAATTATATAGATCAACCCAAGTTCTTACATAATCAAATTGCACTGTAGGGCAGATTGTTAAACTAAGTTCAAGTACTTTTATTTCATAAGAAGTTAATTTCCTATCAGACTGGTTGCCCACAGTTTGTTTCTGACTTGCTACTTTGATTTCCCTCCCTCATTTGCTTCAAGTTACTCATTGGATCGGAGAAGCCCCCTTTTCTCTTCTTTGCCCTTCTTGTTTTTGTTCTTCTCCGTGGGTGGTGATTGCTCTGGGGTGGGTGGAGTCTGGCTTCTCTGATCAACTGATCCTCGTGAAAATAAGTCGATGCGCTCTCCCTTTCCCCTCTTCTTGTTGATGGTTCCCCTTCCGATAATTCTACTTCCGACTCTGATGCTTCTCTTGATGGAGCCTATGTTGTTAGTTTCCTCAAATTTAGTTCTTTTCTAGCGGCATCAAATTTCCTGGCATATGTGAGGATGCGTCCCAATTCATAGGGACGTTCACCTTTAATAAATTTGGTTTGTTTCCGGTATCTGATTGAACTCTCATAGTCTGTTAGTCTCTTTTTCATTCGCTGTTTCAATTAGTCTCCTAGATTGGTATCTTTGTCCAAAGCAATAGCATCCTCTAATTTTCTAATTTCCGCCAACAGTTTTTTGCGGTCACTTCAAGTATATTTTATTAAAATTTTAACCATGCCTTTTGCAGATTCTGTTGTGTATTCTGCCCATTCCTTGAGTAATAATTGATCAGGATTTACGTATGATGGAACTGTATGAATTTTTAACCCCCTCGGGATGCGGTCTACATCTAGGTATTTTTGCAGTGACGTGGCCTCCCACCACTTCCCTAATCTCTTTTTCATATAATTTTTCCAATGCATTAAAGAGGCTTTTTAAATGCTTGACACAGTTTTGCTGTCTCTGCTCCCTTTTCTGCATTATCGGCATTGTTCGTGCTCCTGTTGAAAATGTTCTCAGCTGCCTCTTTCCTTTCCGTATCACTGAACATATTCGAATTCCTTTGTGTGGCAAAGTAATATATTTAGCACTTTGCCTCCTTATATGTCTGCCGTACTTTTGCTCATCATACAGGAAACTGTGAAACTAAGCGTACTCACCGCTACAACGCCTACGGGTTGTTTGGGTCCTCTGACTCGGACTTCCTGTCTCCTTTCCTAGCGGGTTCATTTCTTTACCTTAAGCAATCAATCTCCTGCTAGAGTCTGTCTCATGTTCTGGCTGGAACACAAGGTGGGGCAGGCATCAATATCACAGTCCCTTAGCGTTCTGCTGCACCACTTGACACAGATGCTACCTTACGTGTTGGTGAAGACACATAACAATTCCATAGTTGCGGTCCGGTCATGACCACGAGGAAAGTGCACTCCAGGAGTATGAAGTTTCACATTTTTTTGCCAACACTTTAACCAAACACTGGACAGACGCTTTTCAGCACATTTACCTTTCTCAATGTCATTGTGGTTGGAATTTGGTTAGCCATTTAAACAAAACAGTGAAGGGGCAATTCATTCATGCATACAACTGAAATAGACAAAGCTCAAATTTATACGAATACTTGTGTATACATGGTGGCCATTTTGTAGTGGTTATTCTTTGTCAGTTTAAACATGGTTCTAGTTATACTGTTCAACATGTTATTGAAATTACAAATGTATGATAACTTTCACAGAGAATACCACCATTGTGTTTTTAACAAACAACCCAATACTCCAGATGGTAAAGTGAGCAGCGTGTTTCATATATGACACCTGTCAAAAATGCTCCTCTTACTCGGGCAGCCATATCAAAATATCGAAGAATTAACGGGGGCAATTCATTATTGAAATGTGAACCTAAGCAATCAACGTGTGATTTACAGTACAATAACTACCAATTTCATCTGTTAATCTTTGCAATAAAATCATATATGTTTACTGCTTGCCTCACACATATAAAGTTGTCAAGCCCTTAATGGGAATGCCCACTTCACCCATATGTTGAACCCTTCATATTTTTCAACATCAAGCCCTAAATGGGCGAGCCCTTGTCTGCACAGGAAAATAAACACTGTCCTCATATGTTGGAATTCACATATCCATTTTTTTATTTACCAAATTTACATAATTATAAAAATGTTTAATTATTAATATTAAATGAAAAATCGTATTGATTATTTAATAAAATGCCCACACTACACTCTCATATGCCTAGCAGCCCAACTTTAAAATATAATTGAAAAACAAATTATAACACAATTAACACATTAATTAATAAATGCAATAATTAATAATTAATGGATAATTAAGTGTTAATTATTACTTAAATCATTCCCCATCCTAACGCCCCAAAACATCAACACACACCTAATATATAACATAAAAAATATATTAATTACATCATTTAAATAATTATGAATAAATTACATCTTTTAATTACAATAAATAATTTTTTCAAGTGTATGATTTAATTAACTTCCCATCCCTTACCCCTACAAACCAAACAACCAGCACTTAAAGTATAACTTAAAAAAAATAATTACACAATTTACATAATTAATTAATAATTAAATAATTAATTATTAATTTATAATTAAGGGCCTGATTATAATGCCAGTCAGACTGACCCTCCAACCACCATCTTCACGGGCCCTTTCCGACTGCCCAGACCAGTAAGTTTCCCCCTCTGTATTACGATGCTACCGCTGCTACGACAGCAGTCGCAGCTACGGCAAAGCACATATCACCGAATATGTCGCTGCAAATGCGTACAAAACTCACAGAAAACATGTGAATTGTACACACATTCATGACATATGCGGGGATATGCTTTGTGCACCACATACCCCATTGCTGGAGTGTGGCAGAATGTACATAGTCCAGTCAATGGGGATACATACCATGGAAGAACTTAACTGGATTCTAGTGTGGACAGGATCGTTGTCATCGGTGTTCAGCTTCCGAGGTGTAGGGGGGACCTAAAAGAAAGGATCCACGCCAGAGACTGCTGTAGAGAAGCTGATTGGCCTGAGTACGCACCCCAAATCCTTCATTTCTGTTGATTTGAGGCAGCCATCGGACCGCCAAGATAGGGTCATTGGAAACCCACAACGTAATCTGGACGGCGGTCGGAGATTCTTGTACAGCTCTATGGGTGCAGTTTGTCTATGACCGCCACTTTTCCATTTGGAGAAAAGGTGTTGGAGTTGGCGGTCTTTTAGCTGTCGGTTGGCGTACATGATACATGCATCGTAATCCGACGGTCGGACCAACCGCTTCCGAAGAGAACTTCAACGGTCTGACTGCCTCCATACAAGATCACGAAAGTCGGCCAGACTGGCATCAAAATCAGGCCCTAATTAATAATGAACTAGTACTTAATTAACTTCCCACCCTATATCCCTTATAACCCAACAACCTGCACCTAATAAATAACTTAAAAAACTATAATTACACAATTAACTAATTCATAAAAAATAATAAATAATCCTTGATTAATTATTATGTGATTAACTTCCACATCTTATAATGCTACAAACCCAGCAACCTTCACCTAAAATAGGCTATAAATAATTATTATCAATTAAATAAGTAATAATAAATTAATAATGATTTAATATTAAATGATTACTTAATTAACTTTCCTCTCTATGCCCCTACAAACCCAACAACCTGCACCTAAAATATAACTTACCAAAATAATATTTATACAATTTACATAACTAATGATCAATTAATAATTAATATTAATTTAAAAATAAATATTAATTAATTATACTTAATTGACATCCCACCCTGTACCGTTACAAACCTCACAATTCAGAATGTTTCTCTTTGTAGTAACTTTCTATTGGGGTCAATGTGCTTGATGTTTTGTATGCATTCCAACAATGTAAAGCGTAACTGTGAAATGTTGTGTATAAAGTCTAACCAATGAAATGCCAAAGGTGAATTGTGGTTTCATGTTCTAATCATACTTTTATGCTCAGTAATTCTGACCTTGATTTTTCTTTCCTTTTTGCTACCATAAACAAGACCGTAAGGGCTTTTAATGCAATAAGTAATCTTTTCTGTGTTACACTCAAATGTGTGTTTTAATGTGATCCTTTTGCCAATACTAGGGTGTGATAAAACATTTCCAGTTATGACATTAGCACAGTGAATGCAATTGTGACACCTTTTCATCCCTTTGCATTCAAATGTTTGTGACTCAATTAGAGTGGATAATAATTATTTGCGGTTACGTGATCGTGTGTATGCAAACAAAGGTTTTTCAATAAAAAGATTTTTAAAAATCTGGTTCCAACTGTAACAAATCCCAATGTTTTAGCACCTGCTGTTGAATCTCATTTGCTGTGGTATAAAATGTCAACACAAACACTTTGCATTTATTCAAACCTTTGGTATTTGTACTCAGTAGTGTATTACATGTACAGCTTCTATTTGTCTAGTCACTGCATCCAATATATTTTCTGGATTACCACGTTGGGTGTATCTTGTACGGAATTGTTGAATTGTGTTCTTGTTGGTCAAATGTAATGCGTTTAATGCACATAGATTGTGACATATGTAAATGCTTCTTAAGAGACAATGGATGGAAACTGTCAAACCTAAGTGTATTATTTCTATTAGTGGGTTTCTGAAAAACTGTACTTGTCAATCCTGTTGCTGTAAGTTCAATGTGTACATCCAAGAAGTTGATGGCTTTTTGACTGATTTAATCTGTGAATTGTAGTCGGGGTTGCACCTATCAATGCTGAAATATTATCTTCCTGAGTGTCTCTGCCACCTCTCCAAATTAAAAATATATCATCAATGAAACAATGATATGACCCTAGGTTGTTAGACCAAGTGACATTGTTCAAAATGTGCTGTTTTTCAAATAAAGCCAGAAAACCATTTGTGTAAGATGGTGCCCCAGAAAAGCCCATAGATGTACCAGTTCATTGAAGGAAAAAAGTATATTGCCATGTAAAATAACTGTGAAACAAGCAGAAGTGTAATTATTCCATCAAAGATTTTTTATTTGCTCTAATTCCTTCATGTTGTAAGAGCATCCGCTTGAATACATAGAAACCAACATACACATTTCGAATCATATCATTTTGGGATTAACTGGTCACCATACGTCAGTTTAAAGTTTACCCTTGACAAGAGGAAAAGGTCTGCACGTATCCGGGATATCTGGAAAACATTTAGGATTATGTTTTTTGCAAGGTAATGAAATTTGTTTCGAATACTCGGTTGTGTCTAAAACCCTCATTTTGTCATTAGTTTAATACAATCATGTGATTATAATATTTTATTCTTGGTTAAACAGTTGTTTTCCATAACAGAACTGGATGTTTAGAGATATGATCTGGCTCAATTGCAGTTTTCGCATTTCCGATCTTTGTTGCATAAGCTTTAGTATTCATTAATGGAATAATTTACACTTGAAAATGTTTCAAAGCATGATGGGTAACTTTGTAGCACATTCAGAGTGTTTGTGTACATTGTGCTTTTGATGGAAGTCATTTCTATTTATTTATTCATGAGCTCCTGCGATATTAGTGACCATCACATTAGTAGCATGTGAGTTACTAACCTTCACATTTTCATATAACGGATTAATGTTGGTTTTGATTCATAGAGTGGGTACTCTGTTTGCCTTAATCTTTTTCACATTGATATAACGTTTATGGAATAAGGAATTGATGTATTTACCAGAATACAACCGATAAGTGAATTTGGTTATTTGTTGTTTTACAGTGTCTCTTGAAGAAGGGTGCTAGACACCAAAATGCATTAGGATGAATTGAATACAGACAATAATTGATCATTTATTTGTCTTGACATGAATTGTTCTTATTTGCACTTTATGAGCACCAATATACTCACAAGATAAATTAAAAGTCTATGTTAGAATCTTGATAAAATTCTTAATTGATTATTTATTTGGAAATTGTGAGCTTGGATATTTTGGGCCTATGGGCCAGGTGTTGCGCACTCTGTATCCAGGAAACAACACCTTCCCGGTCCATTCAGGTTACAAATAACGGAGTTGGGCAGGCTCCATTACAGAGTAGCCCATGTAAAACTGTAAAAATGGTTAAAAATTGTATAACTCATGTAAAAGAAATTTGAGTGCACGCTTGATCAGTTTATTCTTTCAAATTGTTTGCCTGTCCACACAAGTTGTGCACCACACTACAACATGTCTCCCGAAGATATTATACATTTAACTGAAAACAAAGCTGACACAAAAGCATACACTCATGAAGAGGCACTAGATATTTATTATTTAATTCAAGAAAGCGGGTTGTTTGAGAAATCGCCTGGTACAGTTACACAAGTCATTATGGCAACTAGAGTATATAAAAAAGAATGAATTAACCAATGACTCCACGCAACCGCACTAATACAATATCATAAGGCACAAAGAGTACCAAGAGGTTTAAGAAAAGCACTAAAACCGATCGATCCAGTATTTAGGCGCTGACAACTCTCGCTTAAGGTGCATTTACTTTGCCCTTATCAGGGAAGTTGAGACAGGACGCATCACCACAACCTTGCTGATACTTATCTTTACCCACGATTCCACAGAATAGGTCCGCATCTTGCGTTACGCCACAAATTTGAGAATCTGCCCCGATGAAGTTCAATCTCCATTCAACGAAACGCGTTGGCTGGAGGCCACATTTTTGATGTCATTGAAATAAAGTAATTCTTTTCATAAAGGAATTGGTCAGTCTTTTGTTAACAGGAAAGGCAGTCCGGTGGTGCACTGCTCCACGTTTATCCACTAAAACCAATGTTGTTTAAATTTAACAAACAGTTCATTTCATGTTGGTATGCTATTCTGAACAAATGTTCACAGGGTCTTTTCCTGTTGTTAATTTAAGAGTTTAAAAGAACTAGCAGTTGAGATTTATGATTTAAAAAATAGTATGAAAACACAAGTATACGCGGATACCTTGAAAGTCACTTTGAATGATATAAACCAAAAGTTAGATCAACATGCCAGAGTCATACAAGATTGGAAATTATGAAAATTCATACGTGACACCATAGACTTTAAACTTGATGATGTGTATACATGGGTAGAAAAATATGCACAGAGTTCAAACTAGACCAAATGCTGCGACATCTGATGAAAGTTCAGTATCGGATAGTGAAACTCACACATCAAGTCAGCCCATCTCAACTAATAGTTTAATTGGGGAAAAAACAGCAGTAGCAATTCAAGACTCAATACAATCACAAATCTCTTTTTTCTTGAGCAGTTAAGCAGCCAACCAACCACCAGAAAACCAAAAAAGGCCATCATCAATAAGCGAAGCACAAGAAGGGATCATCGTAAAAACAGTTGAGATCGGAAAACGTTCTCTAAGGAGTCAGTCGAAGACTTTGGGCCAGATGTAGGTATCCAAATACCGGTCGGAAACGGCCGAAAATACAGATTTTCGGCCGTTTCCGACCGGTATTTGGATATTGAGATGTAGGGGCATGTTAAATTACAGAATCGGTAATTTTACCGAATTTGTAATTTTTCCGATTCGGTAAAATACCGAATTGGTAAAATTACAGAATCTGTAATTTAACATGTAGGTAGCACTGTAATCAGTGCTACAAGGGTTTAAGAATTCGTTATTTACCACCAACTAGAAGTTGGTGGTAAATAATGAAAACCCTTCAAAAAGCTTTTTTTTTGCTTTAAAAAACGTGCCATGTTGCAGACATGCATGCCCTAAGGGCATGTATGTCAGCAACATGTGCACCCATGCACAATTGAGGGGTGCAACAGGGTGTCAAATTGACACCCTGTCCCCCTTGCAAATTCGGTAATTTTACCGAATCGGTATTTACCGATTCGGTAATTGGCATTGATTCCTATGGGCCTCAAGGCCTCAAATACCGATTCGTAATTACCGAATCATCCCATTTACCTACTCTTAAATACCGAATTGGTATGATTCGGTATTTAAGAGTAGATAAATCGAGATTACCTACATCTGGCCTTTAGTCATTAATATGTCTTCCACTCTTTTAAACTCTTTTGAAGTGGCTGTGCTTAATAAAGGAACATCATTTGTACCTACATACCACACTAATGAATTGCAGACTGAAATTGCTTTAAGTTAATGTGTAAACTTGGTTTATGGTGCTTCTTTCATAACCTCTCTGAGTCAACTAGAATCTTGGAAATACCTGAATATGAGGAATATTCAGGTATGAAGGTAGTCAGGCAGGCTCCATTACAGAGTAGCCCATGTAAAACTGTAAAAATTGTTAAACATTGTATAACGTATGTAAAATAAACTTTTTGTGCACACTTGATCTGTTTATTCTTTTATTAAAATTAATGATTTATATACCCATCTATAGTGGTCACAAGGCTCCGAATGTGTTAACCCTCACATCATCAGGGGATTGTCAATGGCACTCCATTACATCCTGCCAAAATACTATGAATTAAAGTGCTCACTCAGCTTGCATACGTATTGTACAGATTTCATCTGTAGCTAACGGGAAGCATCACATTTTATAACTTAGGGCCTTATTTAGACTAAGGTGAGTGGCTGCCATCCGTCAGGGAGGTGGAAGTCATTTTTATCCGCCACCCCGGCTAGATTACTGTCCACCATATTTTGAGATTTCCACCAGCCCTTCAGTGATATCTGTGCCTTCAGAAGAGTCAATTCAATAAATAAGGAGCATAAGAGGGTTACAAAACCAAGCTGACCTCCACTCATACAGTTACTCAACACATAGGTCTGATTTTGATGCATACACAGAAACGTTTTCTATTCTTCAATCCATGGGTATCAACTGTACCTCCTAGGTTGGATATGCTTATACTGTTTCAGTCGTACCCCTGTATGTGTATGATTAATCAAAACAATATATAAAACAAACAACCACAACCATGCCAAAGTATTACCAAAAACATTACAGATAATACTGGCACATTAGTCATGCACAGTGTAAAGCAACATGGAAAAAATGTGAGGTGGGTCAGAAAGGCCTCACGTAAGCAACCACCATAGGGTTGCTGGTAGGTACTCACCAGTGTGCTCACTTTATCATCATCAACACTTTCAAGACCAAAAGAATAAGTGACCTAACTCAACTAAATGTGAATATTGAGAAAAGTGTGAAACCTATATAATGATGCTAACTACCATTACACCCCCATTATGTATAACTAAGAGTCACCTGAACTCCCCATTAACCTCTTAAGTGCTGCGTCGGGGCGTTGGCCGACGGCAGCACTACCTCCCAAGTGCTGCGCACGACCATTGGACGTCCATTCAGCACTAGTTCCAATGGACAGCGCAGCACTGGGGAGGGATATTTGCGCCGCATCTTAGGTGTTAAAATATGTTGTGAAAACCTATCATATGTATTTAATCTTTGTCCAGTGTTCACATCCAATTAAAACCACGGCATGTTTAGACCATTTTAAGTTGAACGGCTGATATGCTTCATTGCCTTACAGTTCTGCAGCAATTTCATCAGGGCATGGGGATATGTCTTCACCTAAATTAACCTGAATCTACAGTGGAGAAGGAAAAATAATACCAAAAGACTAAAATTTTATTTTAAACAGCATAGAATGGTAGATGAAGCCATCACTCACTATACATAGGGTTGTGTTTCATTCACCCAGTGAGATGTCCAGGTTTAGGGTAATTTTCTTATATGTAAAAGTGCAACTCTTATATATAAAAATTCTACCTTTGAGACTTCCTCCACTACCCTTGGTTTTTTGGTGGACCATGGTAGGAGTGCACTAAAATGTCAGTTGTGGACACATGGGGCAGTTTTGTTCCGACATGAACTTTATGGGACCCTGCTCTTAATATATGAGAGTTCATTTAGAGTATGTGGTCTGGTGTATAGAGTCTGTTTGAGTGTTGTTGTGGTCTTCAGCATGCACCGTTTCAAGATGGCACCCTTGAAAAACATGTGCATTTGGGCACTCCAAGTATTGAGAATTTTGTAGATACGAGGACAGTAGGAACAGTTATCCCTTCTTCTCTCTTCTGACAGTTGTAACATGTTTCACTCTTTATACATCTGGAACCCTTTATGAGATTAATTTCGGGTTTGGGAGTGACTATGGTGCACCCTTTATATATGAGAGTCCATTCAGAGTAGGGGTCTGGTGTATGGAGCCTGTTTAAGTGTTGTTTCGATCTTCAGTGTGCACCATTTCAAGATAGCACCCTTGAAAACCGTGTGCAGTTGGGGACCCCAAGTATTGAAAATACCGGAGATACGAGGATGTTAGGAATACTGACCCTCCCTTTACTCTCTTTTGACATTTTTAATATTGTTCACTCTGTATACATCTGGAACCATTTACGAGTTTAATTACGATTTGGGAGTGACTATGGTGCACCCTCCATCTTGTGTCATTTAAAGATGGCGCCCATGAATCTGATGAGATGGGTTGGGCAGCCCTTGGTGGCTGATAATATCCTTGAAACCCTTCCGGGTGTGGGAAACTGGTAGGTACTTGAGCCACAATAGCGCAGGGACATAGTGATGAGAGGATCGTGGAGTTGACGCCCAGTCCGGCGGAGAGTTTCAGAATTAATGCGCAAGTGGATTAGTGGGCATGCATCGTGAGATATCCCAGTGAGATATCCCTTTTCATTGTCAATACCTTTGTCATTTTATTCAAGCATAGGTAAACAACCACAGGTAATGTAGCCCCGAAGAGGTAGGCTCCGTCCAGCAGCGGATTGTCTTTTCATTCCAGAATCAAATCCTCTGTACTTGCTGTGCCAGCAGGCCCCAACTTGCACTGTTTATCAGCAGTAAAGCAGTAACTGTAACTTTCCAGTCCTCCATCCCGGAGGCACTTACCACCAGGGCAACGCTTAACGTCTTGCCCCCACCAGGGTTCCGGACCACCGGATACCCCCGAAGGTCTTTTAATACACACCGGCATGTCAGGTAGGGCAGGAGAGCCAGGACCACCAGCAGGTCAGTCCCCCCTCCCGCCAGCCTGGAGCCCACATTGAAAACTCGCCCTGTTCCAGGGTCAAACAGTCCATGCAAAAACAGGAGTCCACTCCATTTCTTGCCCGGGACACCGCCCGTCCTTTTCCTTAACCTTAGGGATGGGTGGGTGGGAAAAACCGCGGCTGGTCTGCTGCTTCGGGAGTTGCTGGAAGGGACAAAGAGGGTTTCCTGACCTCTCCCACAGCTTTTATTGATGCCTGACATCAGCAGGACCCGGGCCTCACTTCCGTCCTCCTACAGAAAATAGAAAGCAGACTGGCTCTCGCCCGAGATGCCACTAAGGGCGCCACGCCCCAAGGTGCGGGTGGCGCCAGGCATAGTGGGCATGCATCATGCGATTCGCCCCAGTGAGATATCCCTTGACCCCCCCCCCATCATCTAGGACCACAGAGAGACATTAGGCCGATAGTTGGTCTTCACTGCGTAGTCTTTATTAATCAATCAATCAATCATTGCATTTATATAGCGCACTACTTACCCAGAGGGTCTCAAGGCGCTGGGGGGGGAGTTCCAAGTCTTGGCGGCCAGGTAGGAGAAGGACCGTCCTCCTGTGGTGGCTCTTCGGATGCGGGGGACGGCGGCGAGGGCGTGGCTGGTCGATCGAAGCTGGCGTTTGGGAGCGTAGAAGTTGAGGCGGCTGTTGAGGTATCCTGGGCCTTGGCTGTGTAGGGCTTTGTGTGCGTGGGTGAGGAGACGGAAGGTGATTCTCTTGTTGACCGGGAACAATGCAGATCCCTCAGGTGTCCGGAGATGTGGCTGCGACGGGGGATGTCCAGGATGAGTTGTGCTGAGGCGTTCTGGTTCCGCTGGAGTCTCTTCTGGAGTTTGGCGGTGGTTCCGGCTTAGAGGGTGTTGCCGTAGTCCAGACGGCTGGTGACGAGGGCCTGGGTGACCGTCTTCCTGGTCTCGGTGGGGATCCACCGGAAGATCTTACGTAGCATGCGCAGGATGTTGAAGCACGATGAGGAGACCGCGTTGACTTGTCTGGTCATGGAGAGGGAGGAGTCCAGGATGAAGCCCAGGTTGCGTGCGTGGTCTGTTGGTTTGGGTGCGCTGCCTAGGGCGGGGGGCCACCAGGAGTCGTCCCAAGCGGCGGGTGAGGATCCCAGGATGAGGACTTCCGTCTTATCTGAGTTCAGTTTCAGGCGGCTGTTCTTCATCCATTCGGCTACCTCTTTCATCCCTTCGTGAAGGTTGGCTCTGGCAGTGGCGGGGTCGTTGGTAAGGGAGAGGATCAGCTGGGTGTCGTCGGCGTAGGAGATGATGTTGAGGTGGTGCTGGCGTGCGATGTCTGCTAGGGGGCTCATGTAGATGTTGAAGAGGGTTGGACTGAGCGAGGAGCCTTGAGGGACGCCGCAGATGACTTCGGTGGCTTCAGATCTGAACGGAAGGAGGCGGACCCTCTGTGTCCTTCCGGCGAGGAAGGAGATGATCCACTCCAGTGCCTTCTCCTGGACTCCGACGTTGCTGAGGCGTTGTACTAGGGTACGATGGCAGACAGTGTCGAAGGCCGCGGAGAGGTCGAGGAGGATGAGGGCCGCTGTTTCTCCGTTGTCGAGCAGCGCTCGGATGTCATCGGTGACTGCGATCAGGGCGGTCTCGGTGCTGTGGTTGGCCCGGAAGCCAGACTGCGAGGGGTCGAGGGATCCGTTTGTCTCGAGGAAGGCGGCCAGCTGCTTGTTGACGGTCTTCTCAATGACTTTAGCAGGAAACGGAAGCAGCGAGATGGGGCGGTAGTTTTTGAGGTCGGTGGGGTCAGCCGATGGCTTCTTGAGTAGAGCGCTGAGTTCGGCGTGCTTCCAGCTCTCCGGGAAGGTAGCGGGGTCGAAGGAGATGTTGATGATGTCCCGCAGGTGGGGTGCGATGACAGCGTCGGCCTTGTTGAAGACGTGGTGAGGGCAGGGGTCGGTCGGAGATCAGGAGTGGATGGAGTTCATCATGCGGACAGTGTCTTCGGTGCTGATCGGAGTCCAGGCGCGGAGGGTGGTGGTGGGGGGCGGTGGTTCGGTCGTGGTGTTCGTCGGTTGAGTGCTGAAGCTGTTGTGTATGTCCACGATCTTGTTGTGGAAGTAGGAGGCGAGGGAGTTGCAGAGGTCTTGCGAAGGGGTGATGTTGTTTCCGGCATTGAAGTTGGAGAGCTCTTTGACGATGTTGAAGAGTTCTTTGCTGTTGTGCGCGTTGTTGTCCAGTTGTTCCTTGAATGCAGTTTTCTTAGTGGCGCGGATGAGTTGGTGGTGTTTTCGGGTGGCGAGCTTGAGGGCTGCCATGTTGTCCGGTGTATGGTCTCTGCGCCAGGTTCTCTCGAGGGCTCGGCAGTTCTTCTTGGAGCTCTTGAGTTCGTCTGTGAACCATGGGGCTTTCTTGCTGCCGGGTCTGCTGGGCGGGGTCCTCAGGGGGGCGAGCTCGTCTGCGCAGTCGCTGATCCACTTCGTGAGGTTGGTGGCCGCCTGGCTAGGGTTCGTTGTGCTGGTAGGAGGGTTCATGCTCAGGGAGGATGCGAGCTGGTCGGCTGTGATCTTGTTCCAGTTCCTGCGTGCAGCCTGTTGCTGGTGGTGGTGGATCGTGGTCCTTGCGAAGCTGAAGTGGACGCAGCTGTGGTCCGTCCAGTGGAGTCCGGTGGCGTGGCTGAAGGCGATGTCCTTGCTGGATGAGAAGACGGGGTCGAGTGTGTGTCCGGCATAGTGGGTGGGGGTGGTCACCAGTTGCTTGAGTCCCAGGTTGGCGAGGTTGTCCAGCAGGGTGGTGGTGTTGCGGTCGTTGTTGTTCTCCAGGTGGAAGTTGAGGTCCCCTAGGAGGATGTAGTCAGCGGAGCAGAGGGCGTGTGGGCTGATGAAGTCGGCGATGTCTTCGCTGAATTGTGTGCGTTGTCCAGGGGGTCTGTAGATGAGGGTGCCTCCGAGGGTGGTCTTGGGGTTGATGTGGACTTGGAAGTGCAGGTGCTCGGCGGTTGCGAGGGTGTCATCGGTGTTGGTCGTGATGCGGATGGTGTTCCTGTGGACGATGGCGATGCCTCCTCCGGTGTGGTTGATGCGGTCCCTTCGGATGATCTTGTAGCCTTCTGGGATGGCGATGGCGATGTCAGGCGCTGAGGAGGCGTTCATCCAGGTTTCCGTGAAGAAGGCGACGTCTGGGGCTGTGGTGGCGAGCAGGTTCCAGACCTCGATGGCGTGCCTGTGAATGGAGCGGGTGTTGAGCAGGATGCATTTCAGGTGGCTGCTGCTGTTGCTCGTTTTGGTTGGTTTAGTTGTAGAGGAGGTCCGGATGCAGGTGAACTTGCAGGAGTTGCAGCAGAAGGGTCCGTGGGTGCGTCTCGGGGTGGCCCGGTAGCAGCCCGGGACTCGGTCGGCGTTGAGGGTGGCGGCGTCGTACGTTCCGCGGGTGGGCTGGGGTCTGCGGGGGCCAGGGGTCCTGGCGCTGGGCGCGGTCCAGGCGCAGACGGGCTTACCTTTGGCGCACCTTCGGCGCTCAGTCGGTGCTCCCGCTGCTCGCGGGACGTCATAAGAGGGAGCTGGGAGGGAGGGTCTGCGGGGGGGGCGGGAGCGGGAGCCAATCGGCTGGCGGGGGGCGGGGCCTCGGGCTGGGGCGGCGGGAAAATCTGGCGCGTTCCTCGGCGGGTCTGGGGTGACGGGAGGCAGGGGGCTCGGCGGCCCTTGGTGGCTAGGGTGGCGGGAGGCAGGGGGCTCGGCGGCCCTCGATGGCTGGGGTGGCGGGAGGCTCAGGAGCGTGTGGTTGACCAGGCCGGGAGGCGCAGTGGTTACTCCCTGGCTCTGGTCGGCTCCCCTTAAGAGGGAGCTGGGAGGGAGGGTCTGCGGGGGGGCGGGAGCGGGAGCCAATCGGCTGGCGGGGCCTCGGGCTGGGGCGGCGGGAAAATCTGGCGCATTCCTCGGGTGTCTGGGGTGGCGGGAGGCAGGGGGCTCGGCGGCCCTTGGTGGCTGGGGTGGCGGGAGGCAGGGGGCTCGGCGGCCCTCGGTGGCTGGGGTGGCGGGAGGCTCAGGAGCGTGTGGGTGACCAGGCCGGGAGGCGCAGTGGTCACCGTAAAGCATTCTTTAATTTTTTCATTGTCAATACATTTTTCATTTTATTCAAGCATAGGTAAACAACCACAGGTAATGTAGCCCGAAGAGGTAGGCTCCGTCCAGCAGCGGATTGTCTTTTCATTCCAGAA
Organism: Lissotriton vulgaris; assembly: GCF_964263255.1. Lineage (NCBI taxonomy): Eukaryota > Metazoa > Chordata > Amphibia > Caudata > Salamandridae > Lissotriton > Lissotriton vulgaris. The sequence goes on along the minus strand of NC_141699.1, from coordinate 883,378,477 downwards.
TCAAATCCTCTGTGCTTGCTGTGCCAGCAGGCCCCAACTTGCACTGTTTATCAGCAGTAAAGCAGTAACTCTGTAACTTTCCAGTCCTCCATCCCGGAGGCACTTACCACCAGGGCAACGCTTAAGGTCTTTCCCCCACCAGGGTTCCGGACCACCGGATACCCCCGAAGGTCTTTTAATACACACCCGGCATCTCAGGTAGGGCAGGAGAGCCAGGACCACCAGCAGGTCAGTCCCCCCTCCCGCCAGCCTGGAGCCCACATTGAAAACTCGCCCTGTTCCAGTTCAAACAGTCCATGCAAAAACAGGAGTCCGCTCCATTTCTTGCCCGGGACACCGCCACAGGGCGAGGAGCTCACTGGCGCACTCGCCCTCCCCCTCCTACCCCTAGACCACCCGACCCTAACTGCGCTGGGCACTGAACTGATTTTGACCAATAACTCATGCCTTACATTGGACCGAACCATTATGGCTCCATTAGTTATCAGGGTCAACTTATTTATGACTGCCCATATGAATGCGGGTCCAATCCCTGCGATCCTGCCCCCCTCTGGGAAGCACCTGAGTATTGTTGGCATACACCTCTCTCTATATGATATCCAGCGTCTTTTGAATATGGCCCTGCCCAGCTATATAGGGCAACCTTACAAGAAGTGATAGAGACCCAGAATGGGTGCCATGCAATGCGCTATGCAGGTAAGTCCTCTAACTACAAACCATGTCCCGCCTCCGCCCTTTGCGGGTGGAGCCTGTTGGTGTCGGGAGAACAAGCTAAAGCCACAGGCAACACCTCTGTGATGTTAACCCTGGTCAGTGACCAATCTCTACCTCACCTCCGGGTCTCTGGTACCCCATTCATCCCTTACTCATAACATGGCCACGTGCCTGGAGGCTTGACAGTTCTCTTCCTGCTAACAGAAACCTGGGTGCGTCCTACCTACCTCGTCCTGCACAAGGAAGACAGATGTACTAAGCCTGTCCTGATTGCCGAGCAGATCCTTGTGTTAATCCATGTACTTGCTGCTGTCGCGACCATTCACCTCTCTATAGCCTGTGGTACCCTGACCCGGACCCTATCTTTTAAGAGGGGGCAAACCACCACCATGTTATGCTGGTTTTAATTTTGAACGTAAAAGTTTATTTTTGTAAAAATTGTTTAAATCAAGTGTTGTTTGTTTTGAACCACATATAGCAACAGTGCATCGAGGTTAAGTGTGTTCCACACTTAAGATAGGACTTTAAAGTAGGCACGGTCAGGACAAACGTGCTACCTCAGTTGCACGTTTATGTTAAATAGTATACAACTTGACTAGTTGTTTTGAAAAATTCTTGAAAACTAAGGTGTGCTCCTTTTAGCCATTCAATTCATTTAATATTGAAGTGCCACACCCAGTGGTGTCTTGCATATCTCTTGCTCTATATGCCTTCCAAAAGCACCCGCTAGTTACAGCGGAGCACCGTATTGTGTTTTACCCTGCTTGCCCATTTGAGACCTAATGGATGAGTGGCAAGGCCAGGTTACTTGGAATACCACCGAAAACCCATGCTAGCTCCATGAAATTACTGCCTATGCGCTACAATTTTTTGGATGCCTTATCTTCTATAGTAACGGAAAACCCCCTTGCTGTGTTGGATCCCATGCCATCATGGCCTAACTGAAAATAGCGTTTAAAATAACCCTTTCCTTTAGGAAAATTTGTTGGTCCCCCCAGGGCCCAAGCTGAACCTTTCCTGCTATCCTGATTAAATTAAGATGCGCTACCATTTATTGGATGCCTTATCTTCTATTGTAACGGAAAAACCCACTTGCTGTGTTGGATCCCCTGCCATCCGGGCCTAAGTAATAGTAGCGTTTGAAATACCCCTTTCCTTTAGGAAACACATATCTAATATTGCAGCAAAAAGGTTCGCAGCTGAGATTGCTGCTCCTGCTATCCTTCTCAGTCAAATATGCACGAGACTAGCTTGGTTTGTAGCTCCCCCCGGACGCCACACTAGCTCATGGCATTATCCAGCATGAGGCAGCCCCCCATGTTTCTGTTGCCTTATTGATACCCCCTGCTGTTCCTTATTGTCCCAACGTACCTAACAAATGACCCCAACACCTGAGTTATTATCATTCCTTAGCCTTTTGAACTTACACCATTGCTACCACAACCTAAGCATGTGGGAGGGCGTTACATACCCTCCACCGATGTCCTCCACCCTGATTATCAAATGTAACTCAGCATGACTTTTTGTTCACATGCACGGAAGAAACCAAGACTTGCCGGGGGCAACTTGCAGGATGTAATGCAACTGGTCTACCTGAATCACTTCCTCTGGTGTCGCCGCCATCCCGTAAATCGAGTAGACCCCTATAAAGACTTATGTTCATGATGGCGTACATGCCGACTCGCTAGGAACGACATGCTGGGACCCGACCACCCCCCAACCCACTCAGCTTGCCTTCTTACCTCACACAGAAACCCATGGATGAGGTGCGCTAATGTGCAAGCAAGTAACACCCATGGACCACACCATAACGTGTGAGTACTGTAATGCGTGACTTTGGCCAGACCAAGCTCAGCCTACCAGTGTGAGTACTGTAATGTGTGACTTTGGCCAAACCAGGCTCAGCCTACCAGTGTCATTTGTGATGCTTGCACTTGTGTGATCTGCAGGGTAGGTACAAAATGTGTAGCCCGCCCTTTACGGGCAGGGGCCCAAATATTTATCAGCTGGTAGAACTCCTACACGTGTCATAAATGTAGGTGTTTGTGTAACAAAGAGTAACTCTGCGAACTAGTGTCTCTTCTCTTCACTGACCAATCCAAGCATGATTTTGAATTTCAAGCTGGCCATATGTGACGTGATGCAACAGTACACTGTTGTTTACTATCATGTCATACATTGCTGAAATCTTATAAATCGCCCTGACATCATATTGACGTTTGCAATTGAGACATCACGACATTTCCATTTATATCAGTTGTGTCACAGGTTCCGGTATCAAACTACAGCTCCTTAAAGTCAGGCTGACCAAATGGTGGCCCAACCCCAATACTACAATCGAACCGAAGAAGCTTCCTACTTGCACTTTTAACAGAATAGGCTAATTGTTCCTATGATACGATTCCTAGTTTGTCTCCTTAGAGTTATTAATGCTACTTTTACCGCTGGTAGGTCCTAGTTGTTACAGTCTTAATATGATAAGCATTTCCTTATTTTGTACATTATAGACCGCATTCACAGAAGCTTTCTGTGTAATTAAATTCAATGTTGTGCCATACAGTTAATTTGCAGTGGCAATATCCATTTAATGATTCACAGAATCGGGAATAGTGAGGTTTTATCCTTGCAAATAGGATGTGCTCAAACAGAAATTCCTCCAGTCAGAGACTGTATGCCACCAGCAAAGGTAAGGTATTGTGTTTATTCACCAAATATTTTCAAGTAGGTTCCTGTGCTGAAATGTATGCAAAAATAAATTCCTGAGTGGCTAAAGATATCTGTATTTCGAGCAGGGAATGTATTTTTACTTGAAAAGGATGTCTCCCTGATTGGCGAAATGATTTTTCTTTGCGCCTTCACCCTCTGAATTGCGCATGTGTTTTCCATGAAAGATCTCTCCCTAAAATTAAAGCAATTAAAGCCGAGTGTTGCCATAAGTTACCTTTCACTTAAACCGCAGTGGTAAGTGTAGCAAATAGTTACGGCTTCAACAGGATTGTACCCGAGACACATTACATACTCCCCCCTTTGTTTGGATTGTTAATTCAATACCATATCTCCTCTGCCTACGTAGTACTCCGGATCTCACCAGAGCTGTCGCTCCTTCCAAATGTTAAACGTGTTACCGTAGCCATAAGCGCAAACAATTGTGCTCGAACTAACTATGTTTTATGGCTCCCGTCGGAGGTTGAAAGACCTTACGTACCCGATGTAATGTATCATCTGGGAACTAACGCTGCAATGAAAACGTAACCAGGAACAAACCGCCACCTCTTGGTGAGATGCAGTGTGTACCATATGGCAACACAGATGCAACTCTTTGATCCTTTAATTACCACTGTGTCCCTTACTGCCACTAGTGGAACCCCCGCATCACCACCTCCCTAAAGCGAAGACAGGAAACCCCCGCCTACCGTTCTCGGTCTGGTGAAGAGCGAAGGGCCGACCCCCAAGCAGGATTTCGTCCTATCGGACCTCATTCACTTCTGTTTTTGAAAACTGCATTACATCTGAAAACATTACCGACATCCATCCTCGCTCATACATTATGCAATAATTGTTTTCCACCTAAGCTCGAAACCGTGTCTCACCGGCCGAAGGTGAGGACTCTGATAATTGAGCCACCCTCGCACACGAGTTATTAGACCCCGTTCCCACTCCAGCTGCATGGCCAACCCAGGCTAAAGTGGATGTAGGAACCGCTAACCCTGTTAACTTTTAACAAAATATCATGCTACAACTATGCAAGGTATTACCATTTCGTCCGTGTGATTTCACCCAACCTCCGTAAGACAATTAATTGTTCCGGCTCCCCAGTACTCCCCCGTTGGTGCCGCTAGCGTAAGCATCCATACTGCCATCATTCAGCTGCTTGCGGGAGGTCCGGATTTTGTTCAGTGACCCATCTCCCTTTACGAGCCTCCCGCAAACACGGACCGGAGGAGAGAAAAAAAGGCATTAAACAGATTGCTGATACCGGGTGGCAAATGCACATACTTAATACTCGACGATAATGTTGCCCCATACCAGCCAGTCAAATCTAATTTTTCAACTATAAATCATGGAATGACACAGATTCTCACGACAAAATAAAATAGCTTGCTCCTGACGGATAGAGGAGTGACGAGTGCATACCGTGCGTATTGCTTTGTGCTCCGACATAAAAGAAAGAAAAGATGTGCTCTTTATTACTGTGATGTTAAAACAGTTCACCCTACTTATGGAGCTACTGTCATCTAATATTACTATATATCCGATACCGACATATTTATTGAATTCTGGCACAGTACCAGTACTCTCTCCGGCTAAATGTGTCATTTTTTACCAAGGAATTTCTTACGGTAGGGCATGCAAATGTGTAACAGTTTTGCATAATAATGGGACGAACACAAAGCTGCCGAAATATATATGAATTACTCGCCTCTGCTCAAACTGCGACGATATGGTAGTCCTAACAGAGCCACGGAGAGCGTGGGCTGATTCGTGAATAAATAAGGTATTTTAACAAATCAGTGTAGGTTTTGGAAAGCAAATAACAAATCTACTGACCAGTACGGGATCGAACACGCAACCTTGGTGGCATTAGCACTAAGCTCTAACCCGCTGAGCTAACCGGCCTTGCTCCACATGAATCGTGATTTACCCAACAACATTTCGCGCCAAGGGCTATTTCCTCACCCAGAGCCAAGATTTACCTTGTCTCCTAACTTGTGCAACCCCACGTGCCAAAACTCCCCCAGGCATCCGGTACACAAAATAATGCATTAACTTAGTTACCACCCCCGTGCACGCAAGGCACTCAAACTGGGGCATCTGGTTACTTGGTTTAAAAACCGTGATGCCAAGAAATCACGGACCCAACCCGGCGACCATCCGAACCATTATTCTCTGAAACCCTTTAAACTCCGGACTTCCTTTCGTGACCTTAAGTGCTAAAGTCTGGCGTTCCGATCACGTGTACCCCATACCCGGTTGGGTAAGCCATCAAGCCACAGTAAACACTCTGCGATGACTATCCTGCCCCCCTCGTTATTTCCTATCCTAGCCACGATTTATCTCATACCGCCAATTATTTACTTAATGCCGGCCACGCGACACACCTCCCCCCGTTGCGTCTGGAATTAAAACTTCCACCGTGACTCTTTAACTTAAATACGACTATGCTATGAGGCCCCTCCCTGATCCCCGAAGCCGCCTACTAACCAGCTTTCATAGAAATCGGAAACCCGAAAAAACCGCCGCTGGTCTGCTGCTTCAGGAGTTGCTGGAAGGGACAAAGAGGGTTTCCTAAGCCTGATTCTTGTCTTCTCCTGTCAGATACCTTCTGACAGTGGTGAGTTTTTGGATACCGAGGCAATAGCCTCATTACTCCATATTCGTTTGGAATTTTGTAGTCGCTGTTTAGGTTGTCTTATTGGTGTGTGACGCTTTGTCACAGTTGAGGTTGCATCACATGGTCAGCTCAGTGATGGGCCGCGGGTAGCGGTCAGTAGTGTTTGCAGAATTGTCAGCATGTTTCCTTCGAGAGTCTCGTCTTTGTCCGTGTAGATCCTTCTGTTAGTGTTGGGGTTTGGGTGCCTGCCGCGGCTATAATGCCAGCCGGCAGTGAGCGGGTTTTAGGTGCTTGCCGAGGCTATAATGCCATCAGGGCAGCGATGAGTTTTGCGTATCTGCCGGCGTTTGCCTTCAGGCAGTAATGAGTTTTTGGATGCTGCGTTGCTGTTTCAGGTTCGCAGGGTTAGCGCTTCAATGGGACGCGGGTAGCGGTCAAATGGGTTTGTAGAGATATCTGCAAGTTTCCGGATCAGTGGGTTTTCTTTTTGATCCAGTCCTTTGTAGAATGTCCTGTTGAGTTTGAGGAGATGGTCGTCCAACATCTCGATGCCTAGGTCTCTGTGGAGGTCTGCTGTTCGTGTGAACATGGGAGCACCTGCTGCAATCCGTAAGGCCTTACTCTGTAGTTTTTGTAGGTCCTTCCGAAGATGTGGGCGGCAGCCACTCCAAACTGGTGAAGCGTATGTCATAGTTGGTCGAATTATTGCAGTGATTACTCGTACCTTGCTCTGCATGGGCATCGACTTAGTCTTCAGGAGTGGGTATAATGCAGCCAGTTTGGATGCTGCTTTCTGGCAGGTCTTCTCTATGTGGTTTCTCCAGCTGAGTTTAGAGTCCAGAGTCACCCCCAGGTAGGAGCTGCTGTTTTCCCATTTGACCTTGTCCCCATTGAGGAGGATCTGTGGGTGGTTCCTGTTCTGCTTCCTGGTAAATAATGTTGCAGTGGTTTTGCCTGTGTTTAGGGTTATCTGCCAGTCGCTGTACCATTCGGAGAGTCTGCCGAGTGATGTCTCCAGGTTCTTAGCCACTTCTTTGTCGCTGAAGGATTGAGAGATGACTGCAACATCATCTGCGTAAAGGGCAAGATCAGTCTTCTTTAGGTCCGTGGGGATGTCGTTTGTGAATATGTTGAAGAGGAATGGTCCTAGGATTGATCCCTGAGGCACCCCAGCAAGAATTGGGCGTGGCGATGAGCATTCTTCTCGCACCGCCACGTGGAAGGTCCGTTTCGTCAGGTAGCTGGACAGTAGCTTGACCAGGTAGCTGGGAAACTGGAGCTTGATAAGTTTGTAGAGCAGGCCCTCGTGCCATACTCGGTCAAATGCTTTGGCTACATCCAGAAAGACTACTCCAGTAGACTTGTTGATGTTGAATCCATGGCTGATGATGTCCACAACTCTGAGGAGTTGGTGATTGGTTGAGTGGTCTTTCCGGAACCCAAACTGTTCTTTAGCAAGGAGGTTGTTGCTTGTTGCGAAATCCACAAGACGGGCGAGGATAACTTTTTCAAAGAGTTTTGATAGGCCAGATAGCAGACTTATGGGGCGGTAGTTTGCAGGATCTCGCAGTGGTTTCCCAGCCTTGGGGAATACGACGACTCTTGCTTCTTTCCAGGCGTTTGGGAAGTACTGGTGCTGCATGCATGCGTTAAATATCTCAGCAAGGTGATCCACTGCGGTATCTGGGAGCATCTTGATGGCTTGGTTGACTATTCTGTCCTTCCCTGGTGCCTTGCCGTTTTTTAGTGTTTTTGCCAGGGCCAGTAATTCGCCCATTGAGCATTCCTCAATGTGCTCAGTTTCTGTTTCTGGTGGGTGCTCCCGGTGATGCTTGGCGACCTCTTGCTCAACTTCTGTTGCCAGTTTGCTTGCCTGGTTGGGCCTGAAGGATTCCTCCAGCGTGTCAGCAAAGACCTCAGCCTTATCCCTGTTGCTGCATGCCAGGTGAGTCTTCCCTTGGATCGGTGGGTTTGGTTCCTTCTTCCCAGTCAGGCGGCGGGTCATTCTCCAGATAGAGTTGTCTGAGACCTTTAGGTTAGCTGTAGCTGCTTCCCATTTTTCTCCTCTGTGCTGGCTTATTTGTATCTTCAGCTGCCTTGTCAGCTCATTATACTTCTTCAGCAGGTCGGGGGTGCGGTTCCTCTGCCACTCTCTGCGGGCTCTGTTCTTCTCAGCTATTGACTGTTTGATGCCCTTCGGGAGATCGTAGATTGAGCATCGTTGTAGTTTCTGTTCCGGAGTGCTGTGCTCAATAGCTGCGTGGATTGAATCTGTGAGGTGGCGAATCGCCTGGTCAATGTCTTCAGTGCTTTGCAGCGGACCAGGGACCAGTGTCTCCTCCAGGCATCTCTTGTATAGGCACCAGTCCGCCTTCTTGAAGTTGTGCCTGGTGCCCTGTTGCTGGTCTTCAAGTACCTCTCCAACTGTGATCAACACTGGGTTGTGGTCGGATGTCAGCGCTGTTAAGGTCTCAAGCTCCATAGACTTTTTTTTTTTTTTTTTTTTTTTTTTTTCTTTTTTCAAGACCACTATGTCCAGGACATCCGGCTTATATAGTGCAGAGCCTGGATAGTGTGTTGGTTGAGTTGGGCCTGCCACTACAAAGTTTGGAGGACTTTGTAGTGGCAGGCCCAACTCAACCAACACACTATCCAGGCTCTGCACTATATAAGCCGGATGTCCTGGACATAGTGGTCTTGAAAAGAAAAAAAAAAAAAAAAAAAAAAAAAAGAGGGTTTCCTGACCTCTCCCGCAGCTTTTATTGATGCCTGACGTCAGCAGGACCCAGGCCTCACTTCCGTCCACCTACAGAAAATAGAAAGCAGACTGGCTCTCGCTTGAGATGCCACTAAGGGCGCCACGCCCCAAGGTGCTCGTAGCGCCAGGCAGTATCCACCCAGGCTCCATCCGGGTGTGGTATGCGTCATGTTTGTCGGTTTTTACTATACGATTAGAACTGACAAAGGAGTGACATTGTGAGAGGGCTATGCAGTATTGTATACCGTAATGCAAATGAAAATATGCCTGCAGGCTGGTTAACAGTTGGGTGCCATGAATATAACGATACCTGAGGACACCACGTTTGGAATGGAAGGATGAATGTGTAGTTATGACGCCCCATAATTCATTGTATAAAAAGTTTAGTGATAGTAAATGAGATCAGAAATTGATGTGCCCATGTTCACTCACTGGTGCAGGCGTTTTCCTGCTGCCTTATGGCTACATTTGAGATAAGCCGTTCCTAGTGAATTGCTGGTAGGCTTCTACCTTGCAGCCAACTGGTAATTAGGATCTTATTAGCATGACACGAAAAGCGATGATGGTCAACATACAGGGAACCCCCGGGAACCCTAATATGCTGTTTGAAAAAACATTTTAGTCTTTTGGCATTCTTTTTCCTTCTCTTTGTTTTTTTAACTACTGCAGGTCCAGTATAATTGAGGTGGAGACATATCCCTGTGCCCTGATAAAATTGCAGCAGAACTGTAAGGCAATGAAACATGCCGGCCATTAAACTTAAAATGGTCTAAACATGACGTGGTGTTATTTGAGTGTGAACACTAGACAAAGATTACATATGATAGGTGTTCACAAACTATTTTAATGGGGAGTTCAGGTGACTCTTTGTTACAGATTATGGGGGCGTAATGGTAGTTGGCACCATTGTATAGGTTTAATACTTTTCTCAATATTCATATCTAGTTGAGTTCGGTCACTTATTCTTTTGGTCTTGAAAGCGTCGATGATGATAAAGTGAGCACACTGGTGAGTACCTACCAGCAGCTCTATGGTGGTCGCTTAGGTGAGGCACTTTCTGGCCCACCTCACATTTTTCCAATAATTCCCTTCTGAAGAGTCGCCATCACGGCTAGTCCTCTGGAGGCACTGAATGTTGGTGATTTCTTTCTGGTGGACGGTCATCAAACATTTTTGTTTTACTAAAACAAATTCTTAAAGTGGGCGCTTGCTTATGAAAAATAAAAGGCTAATGTCCCTCACACACTCTGAGTTTTCTCCCAGGTAGAGGGAGTCATTTTGCATTTTTTCTGCTCGGACTGCCAGGATTCCTTGGCGGACCTGAGCAAAACAAAAATATATCAGACCATCCGATCTAAATACAGTGTATGGTATGATGTACTTACGTCGACTCCCACAACTCTATCACACCATCAGTGAAGGGTTTTGAATTGTGGAGCCAGTGGGGGCACTTCTGTTAAAGACATGATGGTTTGTCCAACTCTCAATAACTCAGTCAGATCATCACTTTGGGGGAGAGGATACTCAGCATCAGGCACTTGGGGCCAATTGTACTAAGAATAGATTGGGTAAAAGTCATTGTAAACTGTGAACCAACTTTTACTAAATCCATTCAGTTTTTGTGATCTGACCAATGCACGGTTGGTTCGTAAAAGTCAGATTCACAGTGAGTCACATTTTAAATTATCTCATGAATATTAATGACGCAGGTTGCAAATTGTGACCCACTATAAATCGAAGCCATCACAAGGAGGTTGACCTGATGAGTTAGCAAACCACCATGCCTGTGTTTGCTTTTAAATCGAGTGTTTCTTTTTTAATGCAAATATTTTCCCTAAAGGAAAAAGGGATGGTTAAAAATAAACAATTCAAGTGTAGCTAACATTTTTTGAGAGTAGGCAGCAGTCTACTCTTAAAAAATGTTATTTATCAACATTCACAAGGGAAAAGGGGTCTCTTGGGGACCCCTGCCCATTTGTGAATGCCATATCACTACATTTTAGTAGTTGGTAAAACATTAGTATAATACCTCCCACTGCAAATCAGTATTTGAAGGGACACCATAACTCACCCCTTCTAAATATCAGTTCATTACATTGTAGTAACCCCAAATTGTAATTCGGTCACGTGTTCCCAAATCACAATTTGAGGTTTTTATATACCAAAATCAATTTTTTCGTTAGCATACTGCCCAATTCTGTGAATCGTACATTTCTGCAAATGCAAAGAGGCTTCATACATCTCGCCCTTAGTTATTAACAAGAAATGTCTCCTTCAGAAGTTCTACAAATACACCGAAAGCCACAAAATATGTTAAAAGTCTTGTTACTATCATTCCCAAGGCAACAATTAAAAAAAATTAACTAAGGTGTACAGTTAATAGAGACATTTGCTTTGGGGTATGTGTGGAAGAATATAGAAATTACAAAAATATTTGGAGCGTGGCCAAGTTGTGACACAAGATGGCACCTAACTCGCAAGCTCTACTCCAACGGGAGTAAAAACTGGGTTTCTAAGTAGCCCCAGCAGTCCCTCAAGATGATTTTTGATGGACGACTGGACTGAAGAAGTAAGGCAAGGAATTACCTGTATTTCCCTGTACATTATCTGGAGGGATTTAAAACCGCTTAATTACCAATTCACTGCTTGCACATAGTTTTTGCAGTTTTTGTAATCCTGATTGTTGGGCTGTGTAAGCCTACTAAGTGAATTTTGTTGCATAATAAGCACTCAGCTATAACGATCAATGCATAAAAATGCTGACTCTTAGCCTCCTAATGATGTGAAAGAAATCCAGGCCATTACCTCATTACTTACAGTAGCTGGTCTCTTTCATTAGTTTGTGCAGTCTCGAGCACATACTTCATTGGGCTACGTGGGCTATATGATTCTACCAAATGGTTGTTCATGGTTCTGAGAGTAGTGTCGCTGAACATTATTTCTAATTTGTGAGCTAGCTACCAATTATTGGTCCTCATTACGTGGCCAACAGTTCAACACACTGATTTCTCACCCCTCACTGCGATGAAGAAATGTTCAACAAAGAACCAATACCTCCTTGGATGAAGTATATAATGTGAGTGAAGTAACTAAAGCCCTCATTAGGATGGTGGACGGACTTGCGTCCGCCCGCCACCCCAGAGTAGGAGGGACCGTCCGCAGGGGCAGCGGCGGTCCCTCTGTGCAGATTAGGATGTGACCGCCACCCAGGCGGTCACATCCTCTATCATTGACATTGCGGCGGGTGCAGCTTCAAGCTGCACCCGCCGCAAGGCTGAAAATGCATGCCTCGCATTTGCATGCACAAAGCGGCAGGCACCGTGCAGTGCCTGCTGCTTTGTGCACGCAAATGCAGGGGGGTACCATAGGTACCCCCCATGTGCACCCTCCACGCCCCCTTCACCCAGGGGGCCCGCAACGGGCCCCCGAAGTGAAAGTCCGTATGCTTTTCCACGGCGGAAAAGCCGCCGCGGAAAAGCATGTCTGTCACACCATCCTAATATGGCTGGCGGTGTCTGATAGACACCGCCAGCCATGTTAGAGCTTTTCCGCCGCGGTCGGAAGGCGACCGCGGCGGATGTAAAAATGACCCCCAGCAATCCTAATCGGGCTCGGGGTCATTTGTGTGTCTGCCGCGGTGAATCCGCATACTCCGGGCCGGCGGAGGCTTCCGCCGGCCCGGAGTATGCGGATTCACCGCAATCGTAATGAGGCCCTAAGTTAGTGCAGCAGCTGTATAGGCCCAGAAACTGAAAAACAAAAAGAGCTTTTACTGCAACAAGCACATACTTCATTGGCTACATAGGGCTACATGGGATATGTGACTGTACCAAATGGTTGTTCGAGTTTTTTTTACTGTGATAATTCACTCTTGTGCACTAGGGTGGCCCTAACAACAAAACTTTAGTTGTGTGTCTCATATCTGAAAGCTGGGATTAAGGCTGCTTCCTATCCTTTGACTCATTACACTTGAGCTACCATTGTGCTACTTTTGATCTATTCTATGCCATGGAATATTTCAACACAAGATCCCTTTATGATTAAAGGATGAATGTCATTATATACTGCTCCCTAGCTGCTACTGGCATTGGGTTATGTTGCTGATTCTTTAACTAAACCTTGCATCCCAACATGTTCTAAAATCGTTTGTATCTGGTCATAACCTAACGCCTATCCAGAAGTTCATTAATACAAGACTTTATTGACTTGCTGTTTTGAATCTTTACCACATCGCCATGGCTGTAAAAAAGCAGAATGAGCCAAAAATTGGATCTAAGAGGTCAAAAGAGCATCCACTAATTCCTGAGACTCCCATCCAAATAAAGATGATGCCATCAATGCCATTAAGACACTACTTACAATTTTTTAGGAGGTTAATGAACTGGAAAAGTCCACTAAGTGCTACACAGATTCTATGCAATCTGACATTAACATGATAAAAAATAAAGGTCCAAAATCTCAATTGCAGGATAATGGGAGCGGTGGACCGTATCAGCAACCCGGAGAATAGATAATCTTCATGTATGAAACAACTCACCATTCTAATGGGTAACTCTTTATCTCTCTGGAGAGAGGTTTCAGATTTGGAGGCTTGAGACAGGAGAGGAAATATATGCATCTTTGATCTGCTGGAGGATTTGGAGGACCAGCATCCAAATGCCTACATCACTTTCTTGAAAACCTGTATTCCACAAATGATGGTGTTGCCTTCTAAGAAAGACTTTGAACTAGAGAGAGGCCATAGGGATTCCACTAGACCCCTCCCATATAAAAATCTCCAAGACTGACTCTTTGCAAGCCTCTCAGATTGCAATATGCTGAATTAATTCTGAACTAAATGAAAAAGAATAACCATCTAAACTGGAACGGCATATATACATATCACAATGTTATTGAAAACCAACTGTGGATACTAGGAATTTTGTCCTGGCTCTCTGGCTGAGATTGTGAGCTAGAAACCTGGAATTTTCATTTATAGTCCATGTATTGCTTTTATTTATTTCTTTAGTTAGTTCATAGATACAAAAAAAAAATGCACTTACACATAAAACATTAGCATAATATTTTTTAAAACAGGTAAAAATGATAAATAACAGATTAACATCAGAAAGCTTAATGCTACAGTCAAATTCATAGGGCCAAGTATAAAAGATCATAAATCTCATTAACTAGAACAACCACATTTGTTGCGTGGCAAATATCGGAAGGATCAGCCACAGTCATTTTTCATTTGAAATAACTTTATTTCGATTCCACAGAGAAATCATAAAAGTATACATCAATATAAAAAACACAAGCTGCAATAAAACCACGGTACATATTTACATAATTCTGGTTTTGAAAAACATTCAATATCGGTTTCTAATAACAAGAGCTGATCTAATAAAACTCAGTACAGCATTACAGATGTTTGCAGTTGACAAAGATAATACATATTCATATCCTTCTTTATAATAACATGATCCAAAGGACAATAGTAATGGTCTAATAAAGGTGTTTCTTGGGACCTTCTACAAAGTGCAAAAAAGAATGTCACTGGCAAACTCAATACTAACCTCCCCATGGCAAAAAATGTTTGACGTACCCGATGGGACAGATAGGAGACGTTTTATAAATGTATTCTCCATAATCTGCAGCTTTTCACAATTTTGTGACCCCCAGATTCCAGCGCCAAAAGTCATAGCAGAGATACATTTAGCTTTATACAGAGATATTATTTCTGCTATACGTCGTTGTCCTAATTTACTGGCAAAGCGAAAAAGAGCTTCAATTGATTGTATAACCTTTTGAACCCAAGCTAATATCAAAGGTTCCCAGTTCAGTTTTTTATTAAAAAGGTTGCCCAAGTAATTAAAGTTATCAACTTTCTCTATAATTGAATCCCTCACCATGTACTTGCGGATTTTAACACTTTTCGGACCGCAAGTCATGGCAAAAGATTTAGTAAAATTGACCCCAAGATCTAAATTTCCCATAAACATATCAAAAGCATTCAGACAAATCTGCATGCTATTGGGAGTAAGGGTCATTAGGACAGTGTCATCTGCATATGACAACATTGGAATTCTTTTGCCATTGACCTGAGGAAAATCAGCACCGGTTTCTAACAAAAAACTTTCTAGTCCGTTAGTATAAACCAGAAATAAAAAGGGAGCTAAAATACATCCCTGGCGGACACCTTCAGTAGATGAGATAGGTCTAGTTTTCTCTCCCCCAGGGCCATATCTGATTCTCACCATTGTGGCGGCGTGGAGCCTGCGGAGTAAAGTAACCAAAGGCTCCTCAAACCCCATAGACTCCATCATCCGCCACAACTTGCCCCTACATACCGTGTCAAAAGCACTGGACAAGTCCATGAATGCCAAGTGAATAGAACTATTCTTGGCACCCATGTACTTGCCCATAATCAGTGCTAGATTCAAACACTGCTCGGTGGTTCCTTTCCCTCTTCTAAATCCATAATGGGAGTCTACAATGACCCCCGCTGTCTCTGCCTAGGTTTCAAGGCGAGCCGATATCACCCTACCCATTAACTTACATGACGCATCTATTAATGATATTGGCCTATAGCAGCGTGGTTCAGACTTATCACCCTTCTTAAAAATAGGTACCACCACTGCCTCTTTCCAAGAAAGCGGAATGGGCCCCAACGTTACTGCCTTGAAAACATTCAAAAGTAATGGGGACCAGACCTCCAAATTTTGTTTAAAAACATCCAAGGGAACTGCATCAGGACCTGGGGCCTTTAAAGCAGCCCCCTTGGTCAAAGCTAAATTTGCCTCTGCAAGCGTTAATGAATCGCTGAGTGTTTTTGCTGACACCATATTAAAATCACCAACTCCCGTGGTAGCAGTCAGGAGTACCTCATTTGGATTAAAGATTTTACTATAGTGAGCTACCCAGGAGTCTTCAGATATGTGCACTCGGATGGTGTTCTCTTCCCCTGTTTTGAAGAAAGGCCTGTTTATTATCTCCCAGAAAAGCCTATTATCCCTTAGATCAACCGCTTTTTCCAGGTCTTCCCATGCTTTAGTCCGTAAATCATTTTTCCTTTTACTGACTGCATCACTATATCTTTTCCTAGCTGATCTAACCAAATTTCTATCTCGTGGGACTTGGCGTAACGCCTTTGATAAATGTGTTTGAGCAGAAGAACATTCCGCGTCAAACCATTTAGGCCCCCGGTCTTGTTTCCTCCCCCCTGTCTTTACAAGGTGTGAAGCGACGTTTCCCAGTAGCAATTCAAAATTCTTAATTATACGGTCTGGGTCAGATATGGGCGTCAGACAGATTTCTATCTTATCCTTATTTTCCTTAAAGATGTCCGCCTCCAGTTGCCTCACATCTACTTTATCCCACCTTAAAATGACACCCTGATTTTGACTATATACTATAGGTTGTTCCACAAACGGGTTCTTCTCAAGAGCCAGATTAAAGCTCAAAATTAGGGGGTTATGGTCACTGGCTGGGTTCGCCTCAATTTTAAAATCATTCAAAAAATGAGAAAAATCCTTAGATACCATAGCAAAATCAATTATGCTCATTCTACCCCCTGTACCTTGGAAAGTGGGTATATTCGATGCACCAGAAAAACTAAACATATCCAGGATACATAAATCGTTATTCATGACAATACTATTTAGAGCCTCCCCTTGTTTAGAATGAGTAAAATGAGCCATAGGTTGGTCAGTTAAATCCATCAGACCGCACACTCTGGATCCGCTGAATTTACATAGCTCACAATTAAAATCACCTAACCATATAATAAAGAGAGGGAAGACCCTGTTTGTCACCTTAACAATCTCCTCCTGTAAGTTATCAATAACTACGGTTACATGGGGATCAAATATATTATAATACCAATTTATAAGAAGAAGGGTTACTGGAAATAGGTCCTTGATCATAAGTAATTGGTACCAAGGTGATTCCACCACTCTGGTCACATGTTTTAAGTTATGCTTAACAGAGATAGCTATCATATGCCCACCCTTAGCTCTCCCTGCTTGCGATAGCGTTGCACAGACATTAAACATTTGAAAACCATCCAGGCTCTGATCCATAGTACTCCATGTCTCCTGGAGGCAGGCAATATCAAAAGATTCAATATAGTCTAGCCAAACAGGAACCTCTAATCTTCGCCCAAGGCCAGCTATATTCCAAGAAATTAAACGAAAATAGCTACCCTCCACCCAATTACCTTCTTTTCCCTGTAATGGTTTCTCTCTAGGATGAACTAAGTCAGACCCATCTACTCTCGTCTCTATATCATTTGTTACCACATCAGCATAGTGGGTATTTATATCTCTAAATATACAAGAGTTATCTCCACACCACTGATCTAAGACAGGATTAAGATTTGATTTATACATAAATCCCGTATTCCCATGGATAACATCATCTCCATCTCTACCATAAACTGCAGAATCAGTATGTTGCTCACAAAGGTTTTGGAGTATATTACTAGCCCAAGGATCCTCTACATCATTTTTATTATTATTAGTTATTGTCTTCATATCATCCCACGGGGTAGATTCATGATGGGACACCAGGGCAGGCATAACCTCCTCAACCAAAAAAGAAGAAAGTGTGAACATTTTATCCCAGACTGGTATTTTATGTAGGGGAGTTAGATTCAGTCAGTCATTTAAATCCATAGGAGGTAAAGGATGGAACATATTCGATAAAGGAATATTCCAAAAATCCTTTGGATTTGTAGGGAGGTAGTTATTTGAGCTAGAGTACATATTAGGGTGATTTAGCGGAGGGAAAGAATTAACATTTCTGTTAAACTGGGTAAGGATAGACATGTTCGTCAAATGTTTCCGATGATAAGGGAAATCCAAACCATGTCTCATCAGAGGTTTAGTCGAGGGGAACATCATATTTTCCGGGTAAAAGTATGTCAGATTTCGGCCTGACACTCCTCCATTACTTCCACCCGGAAACCAGTCACTAATATAAGTGACCACCCTGTGATCCCGGAAATTAACAATAATCAAATCACCCTCTATGTCTTTAGGGTGTATGCCCACCCAATGACACCTTCTGACTGAGACAATGTCTCCATTCAAGTATAAAGGTAATGGTCTATTCAAACGTAACCAGTGGATGACTTTGTTTTTTAAACTAATATTTGATTCCACATTGCCCTCTGGAACAACAGGGACGCCTGTTAAGATAATAACAAAATTAGATGAGTCCGGGGGCAGATGTACTATGTTTTTATAATTAGATTTACCTCTGTTAGAAGAGTCTATTTGGGTGGAGGGTAATCTATTGGTGTGAACGGGCTTCGGAACCACTGAACGAATCTTTTCTTTACTTGTGGCTTTCATAGCTGTAGTATCTGATGTGCCTACTGGTTTGTTAGAGTTCTTATTAGCAGGCACGTTATTAGGTTTCACAGTGGTAGTGTGTTGCCTACATTGATTGTTTTCAGATTGTTCAGTTATAGCTTTGTTTTCAATTGGAGTAGCTGAAATAGTTAGGATTGGATTCTCTGGCGGAGTAAGCTCTGGTAGAAGGCGATCTAATTTTTTATCCAGCCTTTTAAGCTTCTCAACAAGAGGGAGAATACGAGCCTTTAAAAGACTTTCAACAGCCTCAAGAAGCCCTTCATTAAGAGTAGATTTATGTTCCATGGCAGGTTTCCCTGTTATTACTTCTTTCCCCACTACATCTGGTGGTATTTCTTTGGGATCAGCTACCTGTGGCGGCTTCCACGGGTTGCCAGACCCACTTTTATTTTTCCCTCCCTTTCTCTTTCTTTTCCTAACTGGAGAGCATACCGCTCCTCTAGTCTCTTGATTTATTTGATTGTCACAAGCTCTACTAGTTTTAATAGTAGGTTGAAGATCAAGCAACGTGACTACCTCAGTTTGGATCTTCAGGGGTGGAGGTAAGATGTTACTAATGGAATGGGGGACAGCATCTAAAGGAAAAGGGGTATTATGATCTATAAGATTATTGGATGCAACCTCGGACAAGTTACTTTGACCTTCCACAGCTACATCCAAATCTTCCATTAATGGGGGGCTTTCTTGAAAAATTAATGGAATGTTATCTGTATTAAACAATTCAGCATCGGCCTCAACATACGTACTATCATGTACCAAAGGGCTCATAACAACCTTGTCTTGATTGGGAGGTGCCTGTCTCTTAAGAAGCTTAATTGAAAGGCGACGCTCGGTCCTCCTTTCAGCTAGAGCTAGCTCTCTATCAATATCTTTAGTGGCTTTAGCAAAATATTTATCGAGGGGACCGAGAATAGATACACCCACACAATTAGGAAGAGAGTTGGGTGTAGGGCTGGACATTCTTAAATAAATAATACAATAATAATAATGCCAAAATAAAGGATGATAATCAGGAGGTAACCAAGTTACAACAACCGTTGAAACACACTATATCGTGAATTACTATCATAGGTACTCAATAATTAATGGGAGTACAGGCCCGTTAATAATAAAAGACTAAAGGCAGGACTAATCAGAGGGGGGCCCAGCCCAGCCTCCTCCGGCCCCTGACGGCCACAGACGGTCCCGTCCTTGTCCCGGGCTTCTCCCGGCGTGCTACCGCGCAGCGGTGATGTGACCTGCTTAAAAGTTTTATAGGACCAATGGAAATGGGTATTTCAATCACCCGATGCTCAAGGGGCGGGGCGGGGCTAGCAGGGAGAGCAGGCCAGGTGTACTCAATCGGCCAGCAGGGACTCCTGGAACATCGAGTCCCTGCACTTGCTCGCAGCCCTGCTCGGCCCTTTCTTCACCCTGGTGAGTCCTTGAAATGTCACTCAGTCCTTGCCACGATGCGGGTCCCGCGAAGCGGGATACGCGAGTTGTAATCAGGAAATCCGGGGTTTAAAGTCCAGAACACACGGAGCAGCCCAACAGCACTAAACTGCACAAAGAACAGAGGGTCCCGCCGCTCAGTGAAGGATGTGGGTATTTCAATCACCCGGTGCTCAGGGGGCGGGGCGGGGCTAGCAGGGAGAGCAGGCCAGGTATACTCAATCGGCCAGCAGGGACTCCTGGAACATTGAGTCCCTGCACTTGCTCGCAGCCCTGCTCGGCCCTTTCTGCACCCTGGTGAGTCCTTGAAATGTCACTCATTCCTTGCCACGATGCGGGTCCCGCGAAGCGGGATCTGCGAGTTGTAATCAGGAAATCCGGGGTTTAAAGTCCAGAACACACGGAGCAGCCCAACGACACAAAACTGCGCAAAGAACAGAGGGTCCCGCCGCTCAGTGAAGGATGTGGGTATTTAAATCACCCGGTGCTCAGGGGGCGGGGCGGGGCTAGCTGGGAGAGCAGGCCAGGTGTACTCAATCGGCCAGCAGGGACTCCTGGAAAATCGAGTCCCTGCACTTGCTCACAGCCCTGCTCGGCCCTTTCTGCACCCTGGTGAGTCCTTGAAATGTCACTCAGTCCTTGCCACGATGCGGGATCCGCGAGTTGTAATCAGGAAATCCGGGGTTTAGAGTCCAGAACACACGGAGCAGCCCAACAGCACTAAACTGCACAAGGAACAGAGGGTCCGCCACAGTCCAAAATGCTATAAGACTTGCACTAAAATAAAATCAGGCCAGCTGCAACAATAAAAATTGTCTACACTGAAAGGCACATTTAAAAAAAGAAGCTACACTTACAAATACTTCAAGGGAAGGAAGCCCTTTTGGAAAAATAGAGATAAAATCTACAAAAGAATAGAAAGTGATTTTCAAAGAATGCTCGTCACAAGGGCATACCAAAATAAGATGCAGATCGTACTGGCCTAGAGGGACCGAAAGCGCACTCCTTATCAATCCCAACCTAAATCTTGTCAGTAAAGTACTATCCCAGGATTCTGGAAACAGCTCCAAATATAGCTCCAACCCTGGTGTGGTTTGGACAAATAGATATTCCCTTTTGGACCGTTTCTTCAACTCCAAAAATGTTATTTCCCCCCTTCTAAGGTCCCTGAACCTGGACTGAACCCAGGATTTATCGCTACTGGAGATGTTAGTTGAGTCAAAAAGTATATTGGGTCTGCATCACTTGTGAGAGGTATCCCTAATATATGAAAACCACGGTATACAGGGGCTCCTGGTGTACAGTAGGCAATCTGACATAATCGTCCTGCTCAGGATTGTTCCAAATTGAACATCAGTGGTGCCAGGTTGATCTCATCTGTTACCTATACTATACCAAGTTCCTCAAGAACCAGTGGTGTAGCCAGGGCTTTTGACGCCCGGGGTGATACATCAATTTGCCGCCACCCAGTGCTCGTAAGAGTGGTGGGGCTGGTGAACGATCATGCCAAGCAGGGGGTGTCGTTTAGCGGCGCTGGACGCCGATGATGGAGACTAAACAACAAAATAAAATGAAGCTTACCTTGCACTCGTGGCTCAATGCCCCCCCAAAAAAGTGATGCCTGGGGCAGACACCCCCCCTTGCTACGTCACTGTCATGAACAGAGTTTGTTGGTGATCCTGGCACTTAGAATACATCTACATACTCTGTTCTCCTCGCCCTTTATGGACCTGGTTCCCTTGAAGCTTCACAGGCCAGCGCTGTAAGATAGGATAGCTAGACACTTCCTTTTGCAAATCTCTACCAGTGGTGCAATGGGCTTGTTGCTGCTTTTAGAGGCAAGACTAAAGAGAAATCCAATGGAGTTACAACTCTTAAGTCTTCTCTGTTTCATGCACAGGCCCAGGTCCCATGGTGGTCAAATGTTTCCCCCAAGTAAGAAACTCCAAGAATTCTAGTAATTGTTCCCTCCCCAGCATGAGAGTTTGCACGTCATATTTTTGGTGCCACAGGCCATGGCACAAGACTTAGCAGAATTCGTGAACAGGCCTAGGCTGTCCATATTACAAAAGTAGCTGGAGGCCTTAGGTGTTCTAGAGAATAGGACAGCATCAACCGTGTACAGAAGGACAGGGATGCTCTGCCTGTTGGCAGCTGGAATGCCCTTTCCTTTATTAACTAAATTAGAATTCAGGTCATTAATAAATAATGAAAATAAGATTGGCGCTAAAACACAACCTTGTGCAGACCTCGGCCCAGGCTAAAACTCTCACTACGTTTGCCGTTTGGCCAGAATCTGAAAGTAGATTTAAGTCTGTGTGGAGGGATCTAATAAAGGACATAAGCACAGGATCTAGCCCCTTAGACTCAAGTACCTCCCAGAGTTTCCTTTATAGTCCCTGTAAACGTTGAGTGACATTGAACAGATCAACATGCATCTTTCCCTCAGGTAAGCATATAAAGAAATTTCTTGAAAAACTTCATGAAACTGTCCGGTCAAAGATCTATGTGCCTCTTGAATCATGGTATAGGTATGAGTGAGACCACTTGAGAACTATGGTTTGCTATGGAATGTTACAAAATATTGCATCCAGAAAGACTTAGGGGCCCATGACCTCCGCCACATTAGGATGGCTGGGGGGTCCGTGGCGGACGGAAAGTCCGTCCGCCGCATTCCTCCCGTCCTCCAGTCCTCCCGTCATCCTAATAGCCCCCTTAATATCCAATGTTCAGACTCGTCATACCTCTCCTCTCATATGTCTAGTCTTGAAACTGTCTATTGGTGAGAATTACCTTATCTGCAAATTACTCCATCTGGAATTATTTATGTGCTTTTATTGTCAGTAGCAGAGCAAGGGACCCCCTCTAAGAGACCAGTGAGGTCCGGGAGTAAGAGGGGAATTGAACAGACCAAAATGAACCAAAAACACTCCTAATGAACTATATTTCTTTTACAAGAGATTAAATCTGGTAAGAGTATCTCAGTCATGAGTATCAATATGTGCAATACATCAAATATTCATAACATTACAACAACATGTTTGATTTTATGAAGTGATATTTATTATTTTCATGAACTTCTTTTTTTCTTTTTACTCCAATGCATTAAATGCCATTTTTTTAATAGATAAAAAACTTTTTTTACAATAATGTGTGTACATATAGACATACAAAGTTAAATGCAATATTGTTAGCCCCCAATTAAACAGCAAACCTTCTTTTCAACTCATACATTCCTCACAATCGTTCACATTCATACAAGACACTTATACACATCTGGATTTTAAAGGGAAACACAAGATGTAAACCATGTCCACCAAGATGAAAGAAAAAAAGCACAATAAGGTCTGGACATACGAGGTCGACGTGCGTTTCGGTGTGTTAACTCAAAACGTGAACCACCTTCTTCAGGACCTTGTCCAAATCGGGCACAGTGTCACACAGGCAAATAAACATGGGGGAAAAAGTTTCCTGTATTGTAAATTCCATGCCCCTTTCACGCTAAGTGATGCATGTAAAGGTGCCTTATTTACAAGGTGCCTTTAAGCCTTTAAAGTAGGCTCAACGCTGCTTTGTAAATATGGAGAAGGGCATATCGCCACTAGAACATCACTAAAAGTGATGTTCTGCTGGTGCTATCCCCTTATAAATATGCCCCTCTGTCAGTTGGAATCTCAACTATATTGCTTATTCTGGTGCTAATGTACATCTATAAAGTCTAATAGGCTTCATTGCTGTACACAGTTGTTTCATTCATTTTGTTTTCTAAACGAATACAATTTTCAGAAATATAAATATTTTTTGTATAATACATGGGACGAAGGGAGGGGTGGCTAAACTCTTTCTGTGCCCTCACAATTTTGGCATATAAAAGAATTGAATCACAGAAAGGTAACAGACCTGCCAAGGATCATACATTAGCTGAATGGCGAAATTAAAAACGTGTTTTTATTATTGCAAATTGTTGTTGATTATTGTACGATTTCAACTGAAATGATATGCTGATGTCGGATTCCCTCAGAACTTGGGCCGAGCTTGCAGACCTACTCTGCATGTAACTCCAATCAGGTTCAAGGATATCCACAATAGATGTGTATGAGAGGTATTTATATACGATGAATTTCGTTGGAGTTTATTTGTAAATGTTTTATTAATTCCTAAAACATAACTATATTTTTTAGTGTCATAGGTCAACGAACTCCGTTCTACTCAACAGTGCTGCCATGAAGGAGCAGGTGTCTCAAACGGTAAGCTCACGCTGTCATGTATTAAGTCTTCTGAGGCGAGTATTTCCGTTTATTCCAGACCACAAACGGAAGACCCTTATCCAGTCACTAGTCATAAGTCAATTAGACTATTGCAATTCTTTACTGATATCTGCCAATGAGGCTGTGTTGGATCACTTGGAGGTGCTGCAAAATACAGCTGCACGTCTGCTATTGAATTCCCTATACAGATCTCTGTCGAACCCGCTACTGCGGAAGCTGCGCCGGCTCTCGGTGCGCAAGCGAATAAAGTTTAAAATTTGCTGCATCACCCATAAGGCAGTATACGCCAACGGGCCAACATATTTGACGGAGGAGCTTAGTCAATACACTCCCCTTAGAGACCTTCGACCTAGCTCTAAATCACTTCTTAAAGTCCCGCTTATTAACAAAGCTAGGACTGGGGGGAAGGCTTATTCCTACCATGACCCACGGAACTGGAATTTACTCCTTCTAACAATGAGGCAGTGTACGGACAATTTCCATTTTAGAAAGTCCTTGAAAACTTTTCTATTCTAGACGTCTCATTCAGTATTAGCATTTTCCTAATTGTCCGCAAGCGCGGAGATACCCCTACGGGGGTGATTCAGGCTCTATATAAGTAAATAAATAAAATGATGTTGAGCGGCGGACTTCAGAGATGATATCTGTTTGGGTCAGAACACAGCAGGAAAGCAAGAAACCGAATGACTGGTCTATAGCCTGTCAGATAACTCTGAGCAGCGGGTGTACAATTGTGGTAGAAGAGACCCAAGACCACAACAGGTTTTCCACATAACTACTGGCAAGAAATGCCAGCCAATTAATCAAAATGGGAATTATTGGCATTGTGAGCTGTTAAAACGAAACTCGGCATAGATCTAGTCCTTGAGGTCAATGCTGGGCATATCTGGCTTCAAGAAATTTGCAAATATATTTGACTCTGGAGAGTTCCTCATACACCAACACAAAAGGTAACTACAGGAGCGCACGAGTTCAAACCATCTTAACTGTGGTCATGTGCTCTGCTCACTGCAGTGAACGTGTCACGATCGTCTCCTCCTCAGGATCAGGGTGATGCTCAAAGGGGTCCACCTTCTGATTCCCCCACACTCTGACTGAATAACCATACACAGAGCATAGAGGTAATCAAGCGAGGGATGGGAAAGGGAAGGAACAGCAATGGATGGGATATCTGAAACGAGAAGACACAGGAAATTATAAATAACATATATCACTAACTACACTCAGTAAGTTCTTGCTAGCAGAACACCTACCTATACAAGCTCACAGGAGGTGAACCCTTCCTCTCTGATTGATGTAGTAGATGCCTCTCTATTACACTGATCAGTAGCTTTCTAAAACATGAAGCCAATATTATTATTTCGTCAAATGATCTCTCTGGAATTCTTAATGGACAATGTACTACACCACATACATACCCTTGCAAAGCTCCCAATAACAAAATGAAACCCCTCTCCAGTAACCAGAGGAAAAAACCCCAGGGGTTAAAAGGAAAAAGAATTGATAGAGCACTTAGTTGCTGTTTCTTTTAAAGTCTTGCACCAAAAACAAAGGTTCAAACAGAACTCCTAGCTGAGCCCAGCTATAAGGTAAAGTACAAAAGAATGCTGAATCCAGGCTTTAGAAAAACGTATTTAGAACCTCTACAGAGGCTTACCAGGATGCCGTCTCACAATCTAAGAAGTTATGACAGGCTCCCAGCTATTCACGGCTATGTTCAGAGCTTCAGCAAAGTGGACACAAAAACATCAAGGAAATGGCAACCCTTTCCCGCTGCAGCAGAATGCGGAAAGGAAGAAAACAAAGCAATCCACCAGTGGAAGAACTGATACCGACAGTAGCCCGTCTCAGCCGAGAACCTGTAGACTCCTCCCCCGCTGCAGCCGCAAGCGGGAAGGACTTCGGGAAATAGTTTGGCACCACCGAACTTCTAAATCTTCCACAGGAGACCTTTGAACCACAGGACTCGCGTCTCAGCCGAGAACGCTCAAGTCCTGAAATCTTGAAAACCGCAACAGAACGTACCGCTTGGTACTCTGGAACAAACCACCAGAATTTGAACGTGAGATTATATGTTCTTGGCTCCTCCCCTTCGCCAGGCATTCTGGAAGTGGTAGTTCAGCAGGCGCTTTCGGCAAATCATGACAGAACGCTTTTGCAGGACAAAAAATAAATAAATGCCAGGCACGATTTGGATTCCAAGAATTACACAAATGGAACCCCATATTAAAATGAGTGCATGGAACAGACGGGACGACCGCCCATAAGGATGGTGCGGAGTGTTGGAGTGATGACGGAGCCCTGGGCTGAGGACTGATCCTGGTGTCCTGCTGTACTCGTTCTGCTGCCAATGTTGCGAGAGGAGAACAGGGTGGGGGAAACAGCACTCCCCTGCCGGAGGCCCATGCGGGTTCCGAAGTGAGGCGGACACAGGAGTCGTCAAGAGCGGTGTGCCTTGGTCTGTGCCCACGGCTGTGGAGATAGGTGCGGGCCCGGGCGTAAGGCTGTCACCTACAAGCTGCTGGCAGGCGGGAACGGTGCAAGGGGGGAAGGCACCAAACAGTATGTTGGATGGCTATTCGGCAGTCCCGAAACACCGGGATGTGCGGAGAGAAGCGCTGATGAAGCTTTAATTGGGGCACAAAATTGAGAGCACCCCTCAGTACAGCGGGAGGCTTTATACATCTAGTTAGTAACTGCCAACACAGCTCTCAGAGTCCCCTGTAATTACGGCGGGGATGTGAGGAATACAGGCAGTCACTTTTGGCTACACAGTTGTGTACCTGGAAATAAAACTGTGTTGGTATCATCATCTCGACACCATCAAAATGGCTGAGTTCTAAGCAATCCTCTCCATTATCAACCACGGACTGGCATCCATTTTGTGCTTCCTCTTTCACTGTCAGAAATAGAAGAGGTAGGCACTCATGACAAAGTGGGCTTGAAAACAGAAAGAGGAATGTTCTTTCAATCTTTGGCGGCCATCTTGGATAGGGCAACCCATTTGATGCTTCCTCTTCCACTATTAGAAACAGAAGAGGTTTGCACACATGACTAAGTGGGTTTGGAAATAGAAAGAGGAATGATCTTTCAATCTATAGCGGTCACCTTGGATAGGGCATCCCAATTTGGGCTTCCTTTTCTACTATTAGAAATAGAAGAGGTATGCATGCATATCAAAGTGGTCCTTGAACTTTGAAAATAGAAAGAGGAATGATCTATCCTCTTACTGTGGCGGCTCTCTCAGATATGACAACTCGCCACTTCTCCTATCATCTTACCGTATCCATGGCCTTCCCATAACCCCCTCCCTCCCTACCTCTCGCCCTTCATTTCTACTCAATTTTCTCCTCCTAAGTATGATCTCTATTCTTCACCTCTGCTCAACACCAGTAAAAATATCACTGTAACTCCATCCACTCCTTTCTACCACCATCTTTCCCCCCTCAGACCCTTGCATCACATCACTCTCCCCAGTCCCCCACAGCCCCATGACCTCCTTCGCCTAGTCCACTCCCTCCCTTAACCATTGAGCCACCCTTCACTCTGTGCTCAGCCCACCTCTCCCTGGAAACTAAACTTGATTCTCTCATCTCTTCCATTTCCCAGCTTGGAGCGTCCATTTCACTCTTAAGTGCTAAGATATCCCCCTCCCCGAATCACCTCTCGAGGAGTTCCTTGCTCCCACGCCCCAATACAGCAAACCACAGTCTGTCCTCCACAGACATCACCAACTTACTGCCTAGCTACAAGACTACCAACGTCAATTTCCCTCCACTCTCCTCTCCTAACAATTCTACTCAATTCACCATTCAGACCATCTCTTCCATCAGAATTTCCAGACACCCCCTCAAAGGGCACCCCCATTCAAGAATTTAAACCCTATCTCCCTTATCAGTCCAGACACTCACATCACCAAAACAGTTGCGTCTGAGCTACATTGTATGCTCCATAACTGCAGATCTGCAACCAAACACAAACTGGAAATCTCTGACGCCATCACCCACCACAATCTCGACATGCTCTTTCTCACTGAGACCTGGTTTAATGACTCCTCTCACACTTTATTTGATCTTTTGATACCTACCGACTACTCTATCCTCAGAAACGACAGAACAGACAAGATCGGGGAAGGTGTTGCGATTATCTTCAGAAACTCCCTTCAAATCAAAGCCTTTCCCACCATCCTCTTCCACACATTTGAATGCCTTTCCCTAGAACTACAAGTTCATCACGGCTCACCCTTCAGGTTCCATGCCATCTACCACACACCCGGTAATTGCTCTTAATTTATGCAGGAACTAGTCAACTTCATTAGTGATCAAAATTCACAAAGCCACAAGCAGATCTTCCTAGGTGATTTCAATCTCTCAATCTCAGCTGCCAACAAGCTTGCAGCCTTTCTCTCAGCTAACGATCTTGTCCAACACTGCTCGGAAAGGGCTCAATTCTGGACCTTGTTATTTCTAAATCAGACCAGCTTACCATTGCTCCCCTATCCATGTAGACTGGTCAGACCATTTCCTCATTCCCTTCCATTTTCACCTCTTGCACATTATAACTCTCTGCCAACCTGAAAGGGCCTCTACTTGGTTCCGCAACACAAAAAACATTGATCTTGAAACTCTAAGTGATTCTGCTATGCGTTCACTTCCTAGTCTGGACCCCAATACGGATGTCAACGATTTCACTCCCCATTGCCTCTCAATCCTTGCAGTCGAAATCGACAAGGTTGCTCCACTCCAAAGCAAAAGGAGACCCACCCCCTCAGCTCCTTGGTTCAATAAAGCTCTCTATGACGAAAGGAAAAACTTTAGAATCTTGGAGAAACATTGGAGACAATCTCCATCCACCTCCAACCTCTCTCTTTTACATTCAGCAAGATCCAAATACCACAAGCACATCTTCCAGGAAAAAACATCACATTTCAGATCCATCCTTGATTCAGCTAAAAACAGGCCCACAAAACATTTCGACCTCATCAACAACCCAAACTTTTCTCCCCAAACCCTCAATCCTGAGGATGCTTCAAAGAAAGCAACTGAGTTTGCTATATTCTTCGATCAAAAGGTAAAATCACTGGTGGAACAGGTCAACCACCCCACCCCCATTGAGGAGTGAAAATCCTTAGTCACTTGGCAGAACTTTGCCGCCATCGCGAAAGATGATCTCCTCAAATGCATCCACGAAACCAAACCCTGCAACCATTCTTCTGACCCCAAACCCAGTGTCATCGCCATTGATTTCTATACCAATACTCTCTCCTATTCGACCAGGCTAGTTAATCTATTCCTCAGCCAAGGATCACTCCCAGTTGTCCTCAAAACAGGACAGGTTACCCCCATTCTAAAAAAAAAAACCCTCTGCAGTTGCGAACGACCTCAATAACTTCTGCCTCATCACCAATCTCCCTTTTCTTTCAAAGATCACAGAAAAATGTGTTTCAAAACAACTTTCCAACACATTATGAACAATAATCTCCTTGACATGTTCCATTCTGCTTTATTCAAAATTGCAGCACCGAAACAGCCCTGCTACGAGTGATCGATGATGCGCTGCATATGCTCGATTCAGGGGAATCGTGCCTTCTGATTCTTCTTGACCTCTCTGCAGCCTTTGACGCTGTTATTCACAACACCCTCCCTAACATTCTTCAACAGAGAATGGGCGTGGGAGGCACAGTACTCAAATGGTTTGCCTCATTCCTCTCGGACAGATCCCAAATGATCAAGATTACGAACAGTCTCTCGTCTCCACTGGTGGTTGGTGAAGGCGTCCCTCAAGGTTCTATCCTTGCTCCCACTCTGTTTAATCTCTATCTGGAACCATTAGGGAACCTCCTAAGCAAATCTGGAATCCTCTACCATCTCTATGCAGATGACACCCAAATCTACCTCAAGGCTCTCCAGATCTCTCACTATTCAACTCTACTCTCAACTCTATTCACAACTGGATGTTAGCTCACCAACTCATTCTCAATCCCTCCAAAACTGAATTCCTCCTCCTATCTAGCTCTCTCTCCCCACCTCCTGTTCAATCCTGGATGGATCAGTTGAATTTACTCAATATTAAACCCATCATTGTCGACTGCGCTAAATCCCTAGGTGTCATACTTGACAAACGAGTCAACCTAATCTCACACATCAACTCCATTGCCAAGAGCGCACGTTATCAGCTGCGCCTTCTATGGGGGATTTGTCGGTTCTTCCCGGAGAAAGACCTAAAAACCTTGGTCCAACCGCTAGTTCTCTCTAGACTGGATTATTGTAATTCTCTTCTGACTGGCCTTCCCAAATCTCACCTCTCCCCCCTCAAATCTGTCCTCCATTCAGCAGCTCGCTTCATTTCAGGGTCCAAAGGAAGTGACCACATCACTCCTATCCTGTCTTCTCTCCGATGGCTTCCCATTGAGGCTAGAGCTATTTACAAAACGGCGTGCATCACCCACAAAGCTTTGCAATGTTCCTCCCCTCGCTATCTGGCAAATAAATTGAAATTGTCTGAAGGCGCAAGACCTTCTCGGAATGCCGAAAAGTTCCTGCTTGAGCCCCCTCTCCTTCAAAAGGGAAAAATTGCTCGCTCAATCGTTCTCAGGTAATGCGGTGAGAATCTGGAACTCGCTTCCTGCTTTGCTCTGTGCCATCACCTCCGTCCAGATCTTCAAAGCGGAGCTCAAATCTCTTCTATTCCAAAGACACTTTTAGAACGAATTCCTTCCTTCTCAGACCCCGCCAGGAAGTTCTTTAGTCATTGTAAATTTGTTATATTTGTTTATATTTTGGTCTGTACATTCTTTGCTTGCTTTGTTTGATATTGTGTTCCTTTTGCCTGCTGTGTTTTGATTCTGTGGCCTGTAATTTTTGTACGTTCCATTTTTGTAACATTTCTCTCATGTAACATAACTGGTTCTATTGTACAGTGCTCTGACACCTTCGGGTAAAGTCCACGCCTTATAAAAATGCATTAAATAAAATTAAAAAAATAAAAGAAATAATTTGTGGCAATTTGGTGCCCCCTAGTGGTGGTGCACTCAAGACTGATGATGCCTCACCCAACCTTAAGGAAGCATTGGCCTCTTCTTGATACAGTGGGATAAGCATTAATTGCATTGCATTTATTGCATTTATACAGCGCTGACTACCACTGATGAAGCATTAAAGCGCTTTCATGGCGAAAAGCGGGCGACCCCTTCACTGACTGTGCCTGTTTGCAATTTATGAGCCAACGTTTCAGATTCTGCTTGAATTGACTCGCCTTTCACTGGTGTAATAGTCATAAAAATTCATGTCATAAACGTTGTGCAATTACACCAGTTATTAATTCTGCAGGAGACCGTGAAGATCGTGGCAGCACGCAATGGAAATGAACAAACTGTCGCGCGAACTGTGGGACATTTGCAACACAGGGCTAGGGAGGGAACAGAAGAATCCTTCCCGCCTCAGCACGCCTTCCAGAGCGTGATGGCGTCAGCCCTGCGCTCGCGGTGGGTTGGTAAACACATACTTCTCGCAACCCGAGAAGCGCTGCATGATGGTGGGTAGGGTTGCACTGGGCGGCTGGCATCCAAGCAACCTGGCAGTGGGCAGCGAGTGGCGATAATAACGAGCGGGTTGTTTCTAGGAAACGGCGAGAGAAAGCTAAAGACGTGTCCATCAAACCAGGACGATTTCAAGAGCCGGATGGTGCCGCGAAGATAAGGATAAATGCCCATTTTCCGTCCCTGACACCTGATGACGAGGGCAGGCGTCCAGCATGGATAGACGCCAAGCACAATGTCCCTGGGGGGGAAAAACCCAGCTGGCTCAGATGTCCGAAAACAAGATCTGCGACTCTTTATCACATTGCCTTATGAAAGAAGAGTTCTTTGTATTGGCAAACTAATAGTCCTGGAGTTAGTTATAGCACTGAAATGAGCACACTGCTCACCTAACACTCAGGCAGGCATACCACTTACCGTGTACTCACTCACACAAGCACTCCTCCACACTGCACTCACCCGACCACACCTGTAACCCTGCACTCTCACGAGCACAAATCTCACCCTGTACTGAAACAGGTACGCATGTAACCCAGAACTGTCATGGGTACATATTTCACCCTTTTTTGACACAGGCACGACACTTACCCTGCACTCATACAAACATACCGCTCACTTTGCACTGATAGGAGCACACCGCTCACTCTGCACTCATGAGAGCTCCACTCACCCTCCACTTAGGAACACCACTCAGCCTGCACCCACACAAGTACACTGCTCAACAAGCACTCACATGGACACACCCATCATGGCACATTCAAACTATTGCCCCCCTGTATTGAGAGTCACACTACACTTACACAGGACCAACTCATACCCTGCACTCACACAGTGCTACCAGGAAAGAAGGGCCAAGGGCGTAGCTTTGTCGATGAGATTTGTGGGGGTGTGAATCTCAAATTTTCCAACTAAAAAACAGCAGTGGATTGCATGGTGGAGGGATGAGATGACCAACGTTTGAGATGGACTGTTTCCATGGGTAACCGGGTCAGTACTGGTTTACAATATGCGGGCCACTGTCTAGAGTGCCCAGTGGGTGAAAAGCGATGGGTTAGAACGCTACCCTAAGTAATTGCTGCTGGTTAGATTATTTGCATGCAATCATTCCATCACATTTACATGTTTGCCAGTAGTATGCCTGGAAATTTAAGACTTACAGCTTTCAAAGTGTACTATGGCCAATGATTGTGAATTCCAAAAAGCAGTAAATTTGCACCTATTTAAGGAATACTTATATGGATGTAGATTTAGTATTTTTTCCCAGTAAACTAGTCACTATATATATTTAAGATCCTGATCCACAAAATAAACAATTTAAAACTTCTTTCTGAAATGAGAATGATGAGAAAAACCAACAGAGACAAACCAACAGAGACATAGCAGACCTACCTCGGGGCTCCAGACCCAACTACAGAACCAAGATTGCATTTGAGGGGTGTCATACCCCCACACCCCTGCTGAAACAACCCCCTGCGTGTCCCACCTGGGCCAGGTAGTTCTCTGTGGGAACCTATGAATATGGTCATGTACAACACAACAACCCGGAGTCCCTGTCCTTGGATCTCTAGTCTTAAATGTATTTCCAGTGCACACAATCTTCTTCTGATCTACTACCAGAAGTCTTTATGGTAGAGATGTCAAATTGTGTATATCAGCAGGGCTCCATATTTCTTGTTGTCACCTTTTACAAATCATTTTATCGAGTGATTGACGGTACCCATATAATACGCCTCAGTCACAAATAAAGGAAGATGAGCAGTCAAATTAT
Organism: Lissotriton vulgaris; assembly: GCF_964263255.1. Taxonomy (NCBI): domain Eukaryota; kingdom Metazoa; phylum Chordata; class Amphibia; order Caudata; family Salamandridae; genus Lissotriton; species Lissotriton vulgaris. Next base: position 883,345,310 of record NC_141699.1, on the reverse strand, counting down.
TAGAAAGTTCAGAGTCATGGGTCTACCTTGTCTCTAAGGATCTGTGCACAAACAGAACACAAAATATATGGCATCTATATTTTGCAACTAACATAATGTAACAATATGATGCAATTTCTTCTTAATTCATAAAGGTGTACTTCTTTAAAATACAAAAGTGTTTCACCCTAACACATCAGATTATATCCCTGCATAGACAGACATTTATTGAAAGTGACAGTTTTTGGATTCTTATTATCTATGGAGCAACATTATACTCTATTAAATCAAAAATAAGAAGTGCTTGTACAAAGCACTTTCCAAACTCAATTATTTAAACGTGTGTTCTTGTGTCACAATTAAAATACAAGAGGCTCTCTGAAATACAATATTTTCCTAGGATCACACACTTTGGACAAGCAGGGAAGCTGTAGTGAATCCAAGTTATCTGGTTTCACATTTTGAAATTCAGCCATCTGATCGGTATCTCTGTCTCTTGCGTTTACATCAAAGGTCACTGATTTGTCTTTCATTCTTGACTTAAGAGGAGAAAAACTGACACAGATATGGCATACCAACTCAGCACTGATTATAGTGTTCTAAGGGGTAAAAACCCATCTCTAATATTGCTCCTTATCATTAATCTGTTCCATATCTTTAGTGAAAGATGCTAAGGCTGGGCCACCAATAAGTTCAGATCTACTAAATTATTAAACTGTTATGACAAGACAGTAGCAGCATACTTACTGTTGGTTACATGAGCCATGAACCCTTGTATGTGTTGCCACTGAGTAGACCAGCAGTGTCTCACATGTGAAAATTGTGGCAGATGCCGAAATACCTGTGTGCAAGATCAATGCTAGACCTCACCCCTACACTAAGGGGCGATTCCGATTCGGGAAAACCCACGCTGAATAGCCGTACGGAGCGTAATGGGCTGTACGCACCGTACCCCATGATCGCAGGGTGTACGCACCATATCCCATGATCCTAGGGTGTATGGTACGTACACCCTGCGATCATGGGGTACGGTGCTTACACCCCATGATCGCAGGGGTATGCACCGTACCCCTGCGATCATGGGGTGTACGCACCGTACGGTGTGTATGTGATTGTGTGGTTGTCCGTACGAATTGCCCTTACCTGACGTGGACCGTACGAATCGCGTTCTCATACCCCGGTCCGGATCGTACTCGGCGGGTCGTACTGCATGTTTACAAATCGTACGGTTCACTGTGAGGGTCCGTGTCGTACTGTTTCTCCCTTGCAATTCGTACGGTTCGCGATGATTCGGACGGATTGACGAGATACGGATCATACTACGCGATTTGGACGGATGTGTAAGATTCGTACGGAGAGGGCTCCGGATATAATTCGGACAGACGCTTTTTTTTTTCCAGAATCGGAATCAGCCCCTTAATCTGCAATGTCTACACTGATTATTGATTGCTCAGAGTTATAAGATTGAAAATGATAAAGACTATAAAAAAAGTCTGCAATGTCTATGGAACTCTAAATGAAATGTACGAACTACTGGTTGCAAAAATCGGTCTGCAATTTATGACTAATATTTTTGCAACCAGTAAAGATTTTTGGGGTATATGTATCAAGCCCTTTTCCCGTTCGCAAACGGGCTGATTCTCAGAATCGGACCGTTTGCGAACAGGAAAAGGCCTTTTGGGATATATCATTCCAAAAGTGTATCACAAATTAGAGAATCGCAAAATTTACGATTCTCTATTTTGTGCTTACATTTAAGGAATCGCGAATTGCGATTCCTTAAATGAAATGTATACAGCACCTAAGATGTGCGAATTTGGCATTATAAATCGCAAATTACTACCAATTGACAGTTGGTGGTAATTTGCGAATTTTGGGAAAAAAACACTTTTTTCCTTTTTTCAAAGTGCCACGTGCCACGCATACATGCCCTATAGGCACCACATATGCGTATAGCCAGGAGATAGTCAATATTTCTCATACTATCAGGTTATTTTAAAAATGACACTTGGACAATCTTTAATAAACATATTTTTTGTCCAAATAGCCGTTTTTAACTTTTCACACACTTGAGCACTGCACTTTAGTTGAGTTCACATGGTTTGACACATCCACCTTGGCAAGAGCCTTTAGGAGCATGAGAACAGGTACCCAGCAGGGCAAGGTGGCTCAGGGCTGTGGTCCTAGATCTAGTTCTCCTTGAGCTCCAGATGACGAATCTCCGCCAGTAAGGGTGGGCCGATGGACTCTTCATTCTAGCCCGGTGGTGGGCAAACTATTTGAATTGGGTCCCTACATTTCAGCAGCATTCAGCATTTTTCTGTTCCTTAAGAATTGACTGAGCATCTCCCATTAGTTGTTTAGACTGTGATTGGGAAGCAGAGGTGTTTCAGTCATTAATCAATTCCCCTGAGACCCTTATTTATAGTGTATTCTTGCCAATTCAGAGTGGGTCATAATCTGACCTATCTCATGAAGTTAATAGGTAAATTGCAAATTGCGACTCACTCTAATTGGTGACCATCACATGGATGGAGGTTTGCTAGGGTCAGAAGACCACAAATTCTGTAATTGCTTTTGTTGTTTTTAAACTTTGTTTTTAAATGCTGTCCATTTTTCATTTTTCGTAAAGGAAATGATGCTCCGTTTGAAAAGATTTTATTTTTAAAGTTTGAGAGTTGGCAGTGATCACCTGCAGCATTGCATACTCCCCAATAAACTTATTTTTTTTTAACATTCACATATAGGTTGTGGTCCTTAGGGGACTCCTTCCAATTTGCCATTGGCTTACCACTCCAGCGCGGGATCAGTACTCTTTGAATATTTAGAGACCAGATTTATGCTGTCATACTGATTTGGTATTGGAAGGGACGCCTACAACCCTTCCAAATGCTGAATTGGTATGGGTCCCAAACCCATTTTAAGTGTAGGTAAACAATTACTAGCTCCTTAAATGGGATATGTACATTAAAAAACACTTTTGCAGTCAAAAACTCTGAATCAGAGTGTTTGTAACTCACTGACCTTCAGCGTACGTTAATCCTCCGCCGCACAGCTTCACCTGGTAGCTGTTGCCCCCTCTGCGATAAAGTCCTCAGATTTGAGGCCCTCTTCCACTCGCAGGCTCCCACCTGCGCCTCATCCCTGGTGGCCCAGTGGTAAGATCTGTCTCTGCTCTTCATTGCTTTCCTGTCTTTTCATTTTTCTTTATTTCTCTTTATTCTGTGCCTTTTCTATGTTTTTTCTTTGTCTTTTACTGTGCCATATTGAGCCTCTTCGCTTCCTGCCCCTACCACTGCTCGGCTCCTGCTGCCCCATCCCCTTCCAGTGCTGCTTGCCGCCTCCCAGCTGACCAATCCCTCCCACCGCCATACCACTACGTAATAGTGGCTGCTGCGTGGTGAAGGAGTCATCATGCGGAACTTCAGCGTCTCTTACTCCCCCGCTCAACAGCTCCACCTGGTAGCTGTTGCCCATCTATGCTCCAGTCCTTGAGTTAGAGGCCCTCCTTCACCCGCAGGCTCCCGCCTGCACTGCATCCCTGATGGTCCAGTGGTAAGTTCTGTCTCTGCTTATCTGTTTTCCTGTCTTTCTGTAATTTTCCTTATTTTGTGCCTTTTCTGTGGCTTTTTCTTTGCCTTTTTCTGTGTCATTATGTGCCTCTTCACGTTCCGCCGCTGCTCCGCCCCTGCAGCCCCACACCCTTCCAGCACTGCATCCCGCCTCCCAGCTGACCAGCCCCTCCCACCTCCCTACCAGTACTTAATAGCGGATACTGTACAGCTGCGCAGCAGCCACGTCCAGTGGGCGGCCCAAAGGTTCGCCAAAGACAAGCCTTTCTGCGCCTGTCCATGCCTCGATCGCATCCAGTGCCACAGGCGCTGGTCCCCGTGCTTTTCACCCTACACCGCCAGCATCCTCCACGCTCTCAATGTCGGACGCTCAACTGGTCTTCAAACCATGCATCACCGAATGACACCCAAGGACCATTCACCTGCCACAACTGCACCTTCTCCTGCCTTTGCACACCAGACCTACCAACCGCATCGTCCCCAAGAACCAGACTCGACCACCTCAACTACATCCTACTCAACACACACTCCCTCAACAAACACGCTGTGAAAATCTGGGAACTGCTCAACTCCATCTCCCCCAAAGTTACCTTCTTCATGGAAACCTGGATGAACCCCACCACTGCGCCAGATATTTCTACAACCATTCCTGATGGATGCAAAATGATCCACAAAGACCGTGCCAACCGGCCAGGAGGTGGCATCGCCACTGTACACTGATATGGAGCACCTCTACTTCACCATCCACACACTCTTATCTACAGACCCCCGGACCCTGCCTCCTTTCAGCGAATACGTAGCCAGCTTCATTGTACACCACAGCCTTGCCTCAACCGACTACCTCCTCCTCAGTGACCTCAAATTCCACATGGACAACCTCAATGACCCCAAAACCTCAGCCCTACTGGAGAACCTCGCCACCATTAGACTCAAACAACTGGTCACCTCCCCCAGTGCATTCAGTAGGATACACGCTTAAACCCATCTTCTCCGCAAGCAACAATATCTCCGTCAGTCACACCTCCGAATTCCAATGGACTGACCACTGCTGCATCCACTTCTCCTTCACTAAACCCACCCAACACCATCGCATCCACGGCTACCCACAGAGAAGCTGGAACAAGGTCGCCGAAGACCAACTTGCCACCGGCCTCCACAAGACATCACCGCTGACCTCTGCGGATACCAACACTTTAGTACGCAACCTGAAGTGTTGCGTACTCAAGTACACAACACTTCAGTACGCAACACACTGGCTCCCCTCAGGAAACGCTCGACAAACAGCCCATGAGAAATCCACCTGGTCCTTCCCTGACCTCTAAGAGTCCAGGCCGACCTGCAGACGACTGAAGAGAAGATTGAGCAGCAGCAAGACCCTAGCACACGACACAGCCTTCAAAACCACTGTCACCAAGCACCACCACCTCATCAGAGCCACAAAGAAAACTGCCATACAGGAATGTATCAATGCCAATGTACACAAAAGCAAAGAACTCTTCACTATTATCAAATAATTCATGAAACCCAGCATGGATGCCACTGAAATTCCCCCTCACAAGTCCTCTGCGACAACTTTTCCACCTTCTTCCACCACAAGATCACAGACATCTGCGACAGCTTCAAAATGCAGGACCCACCCACCCCACCCACAACCACCGCAACCAAATGCTTTAAATCCCAGCCAAACCTGCTCAATTGGACGACCCTCACCACCAACAACACCTTACGGATCATGAAGACCATCCACTCTGGAGCCACCTCGGACCCCTGCCCCCACCACATCTTCAACCGAGGCAGTGCTACTATCATCCTTGAACTCTGCTGCACCATCAACTGCTCCATCAAATCTGCCACCTTCCCTGAAGACTGGAAACCCCCTACTGAAAAAGCCCTCTGCCGACCTGACGGACCTCAAGAATTACAGACCCATCTTTCTGCTGCCCTTCCTAGCCAAATTCATTGAGATGGCCATCAATGCATAACTCACCAAATTCATCAAAACAAACCACATCTTGGACACTTCTCAATCAGGCTTCCAAAGCAACCGCAGCACTGAGACTGCACTTCTCGCCGCAACAGACGCCATCCACAATCTCCTCGACAAAGCCCTCATCCTCCTGGACCTCTCTGTTGCTTTCAACACCATCTCCCACCACTCTATCTACGCAAGACTCCACGACGACGGTAACTGCAAGAAATATTAGAGTGGATCCTCTCCGTCCTCACTAGCAGAACCCAGAGAGTCAAGCTCCTACTGTTCTCCTCAGAACCAACATAGATCAGCTGTGGAGTCCCTCAGGCATCCTACCTTAGCCCCACCCTCTACAACATCTACATGGCCCACTGGCAGCCATCGTCAGAAACCACAGACTAAACATTGTCTCCAATGCCACGACACCCAGCTGATTCACTCCATCACTGGCAAACTTAGAGCCGCAAAGAACAACTTTCACAATGGGATGAAAGCAGTCACCATCTGGACGAAGGACAGCTGCATCAAACTCAACTCTGAGAAAATCAAAGTCCTCATCCTGGAAACCTCCAATCCGACAGATTCACAAGACTACGGCCGGAGGAAGATCCTTCTCCTACCTCACCCAAAGACCTGGAACTCTATTCCTTTACATCTCAGGCAATCACCCTCACTGCCTCAACTGATGAAGGACCTCAAGACCAGGCTCTTTGACTAAACTGGCTCTCTGACTGAACGGCAGAACCTACCCACCCACCAGCACCTCGAGACCCTAGTGTGTGATTAGCCATGTGTTATAAGAACCCTGATTGATTAAAAATGATTTGTACATCTGACCCAAATTGGACCATTGACATTGAACCCTAGTTTAAGAAGGACTCACAGTGTCTTAGCACATGATTGTAGAAAGATTGGCTAATCACTTGAAGAAAGCAAGTTAGGTGTGACTGAATCTTGAATGTGTCTTTTGAAAGTCGATTTAACAATCTTTTTGGAGGTGTGTTGAACTTTTCGCTCCTGTTAAAGGCCTATAAAAATAAGATATCAAATGGGATCACCTGGTAAGGAAGCACAAAAATGGTTTTTAGCAGAAAACAAACTTCCAACTCTAAAAAAAGTGGACAACTCTACTGTGAAATAGTGTACCTCCTTTTAATCTTGAGAACTGACTGACAAGAGTTTTAAAAAGTCCATTGGGTTTTCACACAAAAAAACCCAAATGTACTTCGACAGTTCTTTTGTGATTCCGGGACCTTATGGGATTCTGGAATTGGGGTAGATGGGTGGGGGATATTGTGTCAATTAGACAAAGCTACGATTCATCACTAGAAAGGATTTGAAGATATTGGCGTTTTACCTGGCACAGGCGTCCTCACATTGGCAGATCAAATATTGGTGTATTCCGTTTGATTTTCTGCCTACGACTGTGTTTTATTATGATGAATGCAAATGTCATAAAGGATGAGTGCCATAGAGAAGTTAACATATTTACCAGATACTGTAAACACGGACATAATGCCGTAAGGTATTCATGGGTACAGAAAATGCCTCTTGGTACCTAATATTTCTGGTAAATACCTCCGACTTGGAATGTTAACTCAGAAATGGGGCATAACATGCACAATTTGTTGCGTGTCACACCAATTCTAAATGTAAATGTGTGTGTCTTGTAAAGCGCACTGCTACCCAGAGGCGTCCTGGCGCTATAGACCGCTGGGGAACCCGTCCTGGTGAAGAACTGGGTTTTTCTAAAACCCAGCGGTGCCAGGGGACAACACCTGAAACCTTCGTGGGTTACCTGTTCCGGCGTACAAATAACAGAGACAAGGGACACTTCCTTCGGCGTCAAAGATCGAGGTTTATTTACTGCAGGGAACACAGAAGTCACAAGAAGTACATCGCATGTAGGTTCTAGGAGACTGCTTCAAATTGCATCTGTGGATCGCTCCTTTTATACAGTTTTTCGTCATAGAACAACATGGCAAACAAAAGGTTACAACCCAGTTCCCACAGTAAATTTCATAGGGGGTCGCTTTCATGTATTCAGAGTCCCAGAACATAATTACAGTAACATCACCAGTTCCCAACTGTAAAAGTACATCTTCCCACCATTAGTACGTTCCAATCTGGCTGTAAACGAATTAAGGAAGAGTCAGAAACAGGTGCAGAGGAAGACAAAGATAGTCAACAGATTGAAAAGAGTGTAAGGGGGGTGATATCGGAAACACGATTGCAGGATCAAAGGAGACATGCCTAATGAATGCACGGCTGAAACAATAGACCGGCACGGCAAGATGAGCCTCGAGCGGGGCCATCTGCCTTTGCAGTGCCATCCCCTCCGTCATAAAGACACCCTCAAAGGAACATGTGTCTTCCACAAGAGTTTGGGAATCCCAGGGTCACGAAGCGGACAGTGTCCGTTCGCTGGCTACTTGAGGGCAAGAAACAAAATGGATGCCGTATCTATAATGGAACCCGTGGGTTCAAACAAAGAAACCCACGAAACGGACGAACGGTTTAGGTCAGCATAGCGAAAACGCGTACACCCACTAAACTCGTCATTTGCGGTTCATAGATACCAAATTCGTCCATATTCGAACGAGTCGAAAACACCACTTACAATTGTCACAGAACCTCAGACGCTCCTTTTGCCCTCATGTAGGCAAGCACTAGTCGATATCAGAATCAATCTCAATATTCATCAGACCATTCAGATGTTGCTGCAACATCATTCTATCCATCAGTGCTTCCTTGGTAACAGGTGGCCGTCTTATACACGTCGTAGCACAGAGGCCACATAAGGCTGGACCACACTGTACACAAAGACAACACATGAACAGAAATGCTACAACAACCCCAATGATCATCAGAATTTTCCAACCCCACGTCGACATCAGGCCCCAAAACCATCCTAATAGCGTCCAATCACCTACGTCCACGTGTATGGACTCGAAGATCTTATGTAACTTCAAGATGGCTTGATAGACAGTTGGAGCGTTATCAGGAATGAAAATGCAGCAATTTGAACGGATCACCTTACATACTCCACCTCTATCTGCAACAACAACGTCTAAAACCATACGGTTTTGTAACGTCATAAGCCTGTCCGCCTGGAGCTCTGCTGTAAGATTACCAAGGGCACTTGCAGTAATATTAGCAGTCGATTCCACCACTCGAGTCAACTGTCTCAGGTTCCTACTATTGATCATAGGTCCCCAAAACGGCAAGAATTAAAGAAGTCTCCTGCTTCTTGACCGGCAGTGTCTTCTTCGCTAATCACACCTCTCACAACTCTGGTCTTGTGATAATTCGACCCAACAGTGAAGGTCGGCGGCAACAGATTCGCAATATAACAGGTGCCTGAGAAGTCACGAGGCAACCATGTATATGCGCGATCGTAACATACAAAATATGTACCCTTGGCAATCAAAAGAACAGGGGAAGAGGCCGTTGGTAAAACATACGTTTCAGTACAGGCACTCCTCCCAAGCTGAGCTCGCGGGCTTCGGCCAAGACTTTTCAGACAGAAATTACCGAGATGGGGTACAATCCAGATCGGAGACGAGCTTTTAAGCTGCCGATCACCCACTGACATGCTATACTCAGCCTCACTCAGATCTCTGTATACTCGCACCTCTTCCTCTGGGATAAGCGATGCTTTAAAGATATTCCTATCTAAATCGGCAATCGCTCTTGCCAAAGGCTTGTGGTACGGGCCAGGACCATGATCTGCAGTGCGTGGCTCTCGATGGGGGTAGGAATCTAGTGCGCTACGAAACATAGTTGGAATGCTCGAGCTGAACCCTGGGAACTATGAGAAAGAACCAAATACGGAATTCCCCTATCCGTGGTATGTGGCATTAAACCACACACCCATCAGTTAGTAGTATTTTTCACCAACTGATGTTGATGGAGAAGTTGGACAAAGGAGTTGTTCATGAATACCGCACGTCTAACCTGCTCGCTTGGAGGTAAAAGGTGAAAGGAATGAGGAGAAACAGTGGGAGTAGGTTTGGGTTCAGAAGAAGAAGTAGGTGAAGCAGAAGGCAATAACAATTGTATTCCATAGTATACTCCACCCACCAATAACATGGAAACAGTTAAGAACAGCAGGAACACCTGAAACAGAAAGCATTTGGTACGTACAACCCTGTGCAGTACTGATCTTTGCGCAAGAGTCTTCTCCACTTCCGACAACTTTGAGAATTCCATCCTCTAAAACCGTCCGCAACGTTCTTGACGCACTTCGTTCTGAGTAGCGATTATCAATCCCCAGGAGTTCCTAGGAATCGATGGCCTCTGACCTAGTGTCAGGAACCTGCTAAACAGAAGGAAGTACCCGCACGGCCCTACGGTCAACCCGGATGTAAGGTTCTTTAATCAAACAATATAATACAAAATCTCCTAGCTGTGGAAAAAAACACACATGTGGAAAAGAACTCAGAAATTAAATAGAAACCACAATTGTTCAAAAATGTTCAAGATGATAATGGAGGGTAACATGAATCTTCAAAAAAGGAAAAAGCAAAAAGATTTTATTAGTCTTTGGTATTGGAACGAAGAAAATATCTGCTTCTTCCAGGACGAGTCTGCTCTTCAAATAATTGTTCAGGTTGTGGAACAGAGTCCTGTCGGTCAGACGAAAGTTCAAGTCTTGAGTTCTCCAATGGCAAAGGTTCAACAAAGTTATCTGAATGCACTGAAGTATCTCCCACAGGCTGAGCGTCACTGAACGGCACAAAGTTCACCAGAGCTTCTGTTTCCGATGCAGCGATGCCGGTCCTCACCCACGAGTCCGCTGGTAATGGTATAGGCACCTTCTTTGTATGGGTGGCATGCACCCAATGCTTGCGGCCCTCCAGACGAACTGCAGTTCTCGTGGCGAGTAGCACCTGGAAGGGTCCCACAAACCTCGGCTCCAGGTTCCGTTTCCGGCCAAAATTCCTGGTCACCACCCAATCTCCTGGTTGGAGCCGATGGCCAGGACCCTCCGTCTGTGCCGGAAGTGCTTCAAAGACCTGTTGATGAATTAACCTCAGTTTAGCAATCAGATCATGAAGATAATCAATTAATATTGGATATTCAAGACTGTCGAAAGACCTGGGTCTAGGAACCCCCCAAATATTTGCAGGATGGCCGAACACAATCTCATATGGGCTAAGCCCTACTCGAGAGTGCACAGTCGCCCTGGTCGACAATAGAGCAAGAGGCAAAGCGTCAGGCCATGACAAACCAGTCGTAGCCTGAATCTTTGCGAGTTTCAATTTTAGAGTACCATTGTACCCTTCAACCAAACCTGCTGACTGGGGATGATTGGCGCTGTGGAATTTTTGTGTAATTCCAAGGCCCTTACCCACACTCTTCATCACACTCCCTACAAACTCACTTCCGTTATCAGACCATACAATCCGTGGCATTCCATACCGAGGAAAGTATTCCTTCAGTAGGACTTTCGCTGTGGACAGGGCAGTATTGTCTTTGAGAGGGTAAGCTTCGATCCATCGGGAGAATGCGCAAACCACAACTAAAACGTACTTCAGGTTATTACATCTCTCCATATGGATAAAATCCAGCTGGATAACTTCAAAGGGACATGTAGGAGGAGCAAAATGGCCAGGGGGTGTAGGGGTGCCCTTGCCAGGATTGTACATCATACATACCATGCAATTCTTGACCAATCTCTCAGCACACTTAGCGATACCATCATTCTTCCATACAGGGGACAACAACTTGCAGATACCTTTCGCACTAATATGTGATAAGCCGTGCGCCATAGTCACAACAGCTAGCACATATGCATCCGGCAACATCCACCTCCGATTCTCCGACAAATCAATCCAACATCCATTCGCATCCAACTTTCCTGTGTTCTCCTTCCACTTAGTCTTTTCAGTTTCGGTGGCCTCATTCTGAATCGCTTTCACACTTTCAACAGTATCCTCACACATACCAGTTTCTGCAGGCCACCTTACCGAACTTGTCACATACATTCTGGTTGCAAGGTTTCTAGCAGTCTCTTTAGCAATCTCATCCGCAAACGCATTACCACGACCAACATCATCCATCACCTTACGGTGCGCACTACATTTAATAATCGCCACCTGCTTGGGCAATGTAAGTGCATCTAAAAGATCGTTCACGAGCTGTCCGTGTTGGATCTTCGTGCCATGCGATGTCATAAAGCCTCTCTCTCGCCACAATCGACCAAAACTATGAGCAACGCCAAAAGCATATTGACTATCGGTAAACACATTCACCCGCTTTCCTTTTGACAAAACACAAGCTCTCGTCAATGCAATTAACTCTGCCCCCTGCGCAGAATTCTGATTCAATCTCGCAGTTTCTACAATCGTACTCAACGTTACCACAGCATACGCAGTCGTCACATCACCATTCGGCAACTTAAAACACGAACCATCAACATACAAAGTACCATCTGGGTCTGTCAATGGAGTGTTTTTTAGGTCAACACGACCCTTCGTTTCTTCCTCAGTTCGCAGATAACAATCATGTGGTGGTACGTCATCTGATTCCATATTAGTTGGCAACAACGTCGCCGGGTTTAGGACATTGCAGCGCTTTATTTGAATGTGACTTGCCAAAAGCGTCAACTCATAACCGGACAACCTTGCGCTCGTCAAGTGTTGAGTTTTCGTACGATTTAAGAGAGTGTCAACTGCATGCGGAACCATCACCGTAAGCATATTATCCATGACCAATCCTGCAGATTGTCGAATGGACACCGCAGCCGCCGCTGTCGCTCTTAGACAACTCGGCAAAGCTCTAGCTACTGGGTCCAAAGTCGAGGAAAAATATGCACATGGACGCTGCTTACCGCCAAATTGCTGCGTCAAAACCCTCAACGCACAACCCTCTCTCTCGTGAACGTATAGTGTAAACGGCTTGCTGTAGTCAGGAGTACCTAACACAGGAGCCGAACACAACGCATCACGCAATTCAGAGAAACTTTTCTGACACTCGTCCGTCCATGGCAAAGGAGTTAAAACATCCTTGCACGTGAGGGCTACCAATGGTTTCGCTAGCAATGAAAAATTAGGAATCCATTGCCTGCAGTTTGACGTGATACTAGAAAGGCACACACATCTCTCTGAGTTGTTGGCACAGTCATTCGAGCGATCGCTGCAATTCTCTCTGGGGTCAACCTTCTTCCCTCCTTTGACAATAAGTGACCTAGATAGGTTACTTCTTGGCAACAATATTGCAGTTTAGAAGGTGACACCTTGTGATGTAAGTCACAGAGATGCTGTAACAAAGATACCGTAGCAGTCTTGCAGATCTCTTTTGTGTCAGCAGCCACCAATAAGTCATCAACATATTGGATCAAGGCTGCACCAGCCGGTAACACAAACGCGTCAAGTTGACTCTTCAGGGCTTGGCTGTATATCGATGGACTCTCACAGTAGCCCTGAGGTGCGCGTTTAAACGTAAAACAGCGACCACTTAACGAGAAACCGAATAGGTCCCTGCTTTCCTCAGCAATCGGAATACTAAAGAAAGCATTCTTCAGATTGATCACTGAGAACCAAGAAGCAGATGCTGGAATCAGAGTCAGTAAAGCCGTAATGTCAGGCACCACAGGGAACTGAGGAATCACAATCTTGTTCACCTCCCGTAAATCAATAACAAAACGGTAAACAGGAGGCTTGGATGGATCAGTGCGTTTCAAAATAGGCAACACAGGACTATTGCACACGTTTCCCCGAGTCTCCTCGATAACATCTTTCTCGATCAGATCATAGATGATCGCTAACAACGCTCGTTCTCCATCAAGGGAGATACGATACTGGGGAATACGTGGCAATCGCACATTCGATTTCAGTTGAACAACATACGGGGAGATGTCAAGCAGGCCCACGTCATTGGGACCTGTTGCCCACAAAGATGCAGGAAGAGAACTCAATTCCGGTGGGAGCTTACCAGATGACAAGTACATTGGAGAGATCACTCTCTGCCCCAACGTAAGCTCCACTCCCGCAGGAAAACAATACAAAGTCGCATACAAACGTTTCAGCAAATCCAGGCCTAAAAGATTTTCACCACAACCAGTAGTCAAAATCAAAGGAGCTTTCAGCTCACAAGGCCCGATTGTAATGGGCAAAGGTTTAGAAACCGGATTGCTAACAGGGGCGCCAGAGAATCCAACGGAAACATTCGTTAAGCCAGACAAAGGTGCACCAGGGAGTTTCAAATGCATGATGGAACTTTTCGCTGCACCAATGTCCAACAGAAAAGGCTCAACTATGCCCGATGTGGCAACTGCGACGTAAGGCCCTCTCTGATCAACCGGAACTGATACTACTCCCTCTCTTTGTCTGTGGCTGTCCTAGTAATTACCATCATCAGTACCCTGCTCGATGTAAAAGTCGTCCACATGATACTGTGCAGATCTTCCTGGTGATGAACCACGCTGATCAAAGCAATTATTGGAATCAGATGAATTGTTAGAACGCTCATTTTGATTCTGAGTAACACCACGACCTCTGCCTCGAGAAGCTTGTTGAGGACCACTACAACCTACTCTAGATGAATTACCATTATTTCGATCTCGCAAAACCGGACAATCAAATTTCAAATGACCCTCACCTCTACAATATGCGCATTGATTGTATCCGAGCATAGATCTCTGTGTGGAGGAGTCATTTCGCGACTGCGACCTGGTAGATTGCGACTGCGATCTATTCCGCCGCTGAGAGTCATTTTGATTTGAGCGCGGAGGATACGCTTGTTGTAACAGCACTTTCGTTTTGAGCTCCTTCGTTTTCTTATCCGCACGATCATTTTCCTCCTTCTCCCTATTTTCATAATATTGAGCCATGGCCAATATCTGAGCAGAGGTAGAAACAGCCCACAAACTCTCTAAATTCTTTAATTTGTTACTAAGGTCAGGTAACAAATTCGATACAAATTTATCTACGAACAACCTCTGACCTCCCTCAGTGCTCATATCTTGACCACTGTGATCGATGAATGCCTCCTCAAATCTCGTGAAGAAATCAGAGACACTCTCATCCTTCTTTTGTTTACACTCAGACAGTTCATCCCAGTTAACTTTCATTGCTGGCATAAGTGTCTTCATTAATGTAATGATTCTTTGAGGTAAAGCCGTAATTAACTGCTCAGGCTTAGCCCCACCAACCTGCAATGCGTCAGCCGCTACAAGCGCCGGCCAATCACCACCTAACGCAGCTGCGTGATTTTCTTGACGAATTTTCGCCCAAACCGGTTGAGGTACTACATTGCCGAACAACATATCGATGTCGGCTAGATTCATAATCGTAGCATCCACTAATTGCGACAACTCTTTATAGTACCCTGCAGGATTTTTGCGGGGGTCAGGCAAAGATTGTTTCACTTGCAAAACTTCCGATCGCTTCCATGGGAGGTGTATCCAAACTCTCTGGAAGTGTGGCGGAATAATAGGAACGGCATTAGCATCGCCTGGCATCCACACTGGTGGAACTTCACGCATGGGATACTGACCAGGGTTGCCATCCACTCCTCAGTTTCATCTTTAAACAATGCTCGAGGTATTACAGTGGGACGAAAAGATAGAAGATGTTCCACTGCACGTCGAACATTGCTACCCACAATCATACCGCTCGAAAACTGAAGCTAAAGTTCAGTCAAGTCGGACGGTACATTGTTTACCTCGTCATTTTCTATCACCTCACGTAAACATTTACACATTTCCTCAAACACAAATCTCTGCGTGGGCTCATTGAATTGAGAGAAAGTGTCAAAAATTACGCGCGGGGGATTTTTAACAGGATACCTAATCCGATTTTGTGCCATTTTTATCAGCGTATCACTCTCCCTACCACCAGGAAGTTGACTTCTTCGCTGAGGAACATCAGAAACATCAGACCCAAGAATCGGTCCAAGAGGAGAGTAAAAATTAGCAACAATATTGGGAATACGTCGCCGAACAGACGGGGAAGAAGAAAGAAGTAAAGGGGTAACAACAGGAGGACCAAACACAGGGGCAGCAAGAGCAGTAGGAGTAGTCAAAGAGCAGAAGTAGCGGGAACAGCAGACTGAGAAGGTATAGGCAGTGGAGCAGTAGGAACAGTAGCAGGTAGTGGAATAGGGACAAGAGGATTCGCAAGGACAGGACCAGCGACAGGCTGAGGAGCAGCTGCCGGAACAAGAGGTGGAGGAACAGGGGGGACCACTTGAACTGTAGTATCCTGTGCATATGGAGGTGGCGACTTCAGTAGATAAGACAACAAAGGGTCCTCTACTGCTTCCTCTCCCTTCTTATCAGTACCCGTCGGTAAAACGGGATAACACTTATCCACTGTCATACGTTGTAGTCAATCAAAAACTTCCTTTTCCTTCTCTTCTTTGTCTCGCTGAAACTGCTCTGCATTTCTCATCGTCGTAACGATACCTTCCCTCTTATTACGTTTAAGCTGTTTGATTTCTTTCTGCTTGGCTTCTTTACGCCATAACCGAAAGGAATCGAACATGGCTGGCCTAGCTTTCCTTTTAAACAATGCAGCTTCAAGATTATCCAAAATTGGGGTCTCAAAACTACCATGAGGTGGCCAACTAAGGACACCGTCATCTTTAGTGTAGCGGACCCAGCAATCATTAAATGTGATAGGACCCACACCATGGCGACTATATAATTCATAAACTGGAGTTCCAACTGGAGGTATCGGACATGAGTCCTCCAATCGGGAATCCGCACCACAACCTCTAAAGCAGCTAAACAAAGTACTACGGCCAGGCATCGTGCACACTAACCGAGTTTCACAAACGTCAAGGGTTATTGGATTACAATGTCCCCGCAAAAATGAAAAAACCCTCGGTTTTTGGCGACTGCAGTCGTCAAATAGAACAACTAAAAACAAAGTACGAAGAACCACAAATGCAATGGAACCATGCAACAACTAAGCACCAACAACAACTAAGAATTCTGGGAGCGACCCACAAATACTTAACTCAAAGAACAATGGCGTCACCAGGAAGGCCCGTCAATCGTCTCGCTGTACCAAGGTCTACGCCAGGCGCCAAAACAGGTCGACAGTCAGGGCATCAGTCCGTCGCAGCCGTCAGGAGGCGGGGATCTTTGCGGGAAAAGTCTTCGGGCCACTTATTTCGACAACAGGATCGATGAAGCGGGGTGCACCTTCCCTCAGAGATTTCACATGAAGTTCCTCACGATCGTCAGGCTTTGGACCGGTCCTGCTGATGTCGCCCCACGTTGGGCGCCAACTGAAGGACTGGGTTTTTCTAAAACCCAGCGGTGCCAGGGGACAACACCTGAAACCTTCGTGGGTTACCTGTTCCGGCGTACAAATAACAGAGACACGGGACACTTCCTTCGGCGTCAAAGATCGAGGTTTATTTACTGCAGGGAACACAGAAGTCACAAGAAGTACATCGCATGTAGGTTCTAGGAGACTGCTTCAAATTGCATCTGTGGATCGCTCCTTTTATACAGTTTTTTGTCATAGAACAACATGGCAAACAAAAGGTTACAACCCAGTTCCCACAGTAAATTTCATAGGGGGTCGCTTTCATGTATTCAGAGTCCTGGAACATAATTACAGTAACATCACCAGTTCCCAACTGTAAAAGTACATCTTCCCACCATTAGTACATTCCAATCCGGCTGTAAACGAATTAAGGAAGAGTCAGAAACAGGTGCAGAGGAAGACAAAGATAGTCAACAGATTGAAAAGAGTGTAAGGGGGGTGATATTGGAAACACGATTGCAGGATCAAAGGAGACATGCCTAATGAATGCACGGCTGAAACAATAGACCGGCACGGCAAGATGTGCCTCGAGCGGGGCCATCTGCCTTTGCAGTGCCATCCCCCTCGTCATAAAGACACCCTCAAAGGAACATGTGTCTTCCACAAGAGTTTGGGAATCCCAGGGTCACGAAGTGGACAGTGTCAGTTCGCTGGCTACTTGAGGGCAAGAAACAAAATGGATGCCGTATCTAAAATGGAACCCGTGGGTTCAAACAAAGAAACCCACGAAACGGACGAACGGTTTAGGTCAGCATAGCGAAAACGCGTACACCCACTAAACTCATCATTTGCGGTTCATAGATACCAAATTCGTCCATATTCGAACAAGTCGAAAACACCACTTACAATTGTCACAGAACCTCACTGGCTTTCCCTGTGAGATGTTCCCTCCTGGGTATCTCCAAGATGAAACCAGGAATCCCCGGCGTTTGTGGGGGGCCGTCGTGGAGATGAGGCAACCAAATTCCCAGAGTTTCCGAGTGTGATCCCTGGTTAGAGTAGGCACCGAGGCAAGAATGATCAATTCCATTGACCCTGGTCCACGACCCTGCCGCGTCGGGGATTGAACCCTGGTCCCGGGCCGTCCTCTGCTTCCGGGTCTGCTGCCTCTAACCAGTGAGCCACACCACTCCCCGATTCTAATTCTAATTCTACATGTCTTAGTAATTATTAATCTTTGTTCACCAGCGAAAATTTCAGCACGTTTGACCACCTGAAACTGAGCAGTGGAAAATTGGAGGGTGTGATGCTTATTCATTCTGTAGTTACCCCATGTAGCAAACTCTGCAGGAATTCCAATCACTCCGTAAAGCCCATAGTCTCAGTCTATGCACAAACCTGAACCTTTAGAAGTCTGAACTGTGCACGAAGTGTTACAGAAATGAACATATGTTAATTCCATAGTATGTCTAATTTTGTCTCGTAATCTCTAGCTACACATAGATTCCGTCATGGGTTGAGTCAGGAAAAAAGAGGTAAATAGGAATAAAAAAAGCCATTTGAAGAAAAATAAATGCAAGTCCCCAAAACTGAGTGCTGGTTGCCCCCACCAACAATCGCTGGCTCAAATTATGCACTGGACAAAGGGAGTAACCTAGGAGCAGGAGGAAGGCACCCATCCTGATAAATGCCCCAGACCTGTATGGCTCTTATTAAAGGCATAAACATGTGAATGCTTTATCACTAAGTATCTTCATTATGCAAGACCCTTGAGAACCTTGTTTTGATGGAACTGAGTGAGAAGTACCAATAAAATTAAGGGGCGATTACGATGACGGTAGGACCGCCACCGACAGCCTGTTGGTGGTGAGCAAACCACCATTGGAACCATGTAATCCGACCGCCATATTACAATGGTGGCCACCGGCGGGCTCAAGGAGCCAGTCGGATGCATGGCGGTCAGTCTTTCCGACCACCAACCATCTGCCCGCCATACTGATATGGTGGGAGGATTACATGGTTCCGATGGCGGTGGCGGTCCCACTGTCATTGTAATCGGTCCCTAAGTAATCACTTCCTTTTACACATTTTTAATTCTATTTCTAGAGTCAAGGTTTACCTTACTTGTGAGAAAGTGCTAAGTTTAACCCTCATAAAGAGCTCCAGCTGGAGCCCACTGTATACATCATATATCGGTTTGCAGTAAGTAGGGGTCAATGATGAAGCATACCACGTGAGTGCTTGAGGGCCTTCATCTTTTTTAGGGAAACCCTCTAGCCAGCATCCCTCTCGAAGACATCCCCAATTTGGATGCTTAAACGTGCCCTCAAATGAGAATCAGGTAGGTTTTTGTGCTTTATGCTTTTGAGAAGGTTTTACCACAATTCTCTCTTTTTATTTTCCTCCCACTCGATTAGTTTGCCTGTGCAGGATAATATTCCCATTGAAAAAGGACTGACCCTCTTCCTTTTTTAGTTGCCTTTAAATCAGGCTTGATTCAGCGACAAAATTATCTGCCACTAAAACATTTGAGCCAGTTTTTGATTAGGGTGTAATGGAAACATCTTACACTTTCCAGAGAAAGTGCTAAATACAGAGATAAATGTATTGTTGGAAGTTTCTATACCATATTTAGAACATGGTAAACAAAATCCTGCTAGCATCTTCTCCATACTTAGATGTCCTTCAGATAACAGAGGATTTTCCATCACCACCATCTTTAAATAAGGCCCCGAGGTCTTTCATACCCTAAATGAGAGTAATACCAGTTCACTTTTCAGTTATTTACCATCAAACATTTGGCAGTCTCTTTGATATTACTGCTTATAATATTCCAACTTCTAAACAGGACAATTTGAATTTGAGTGATCAAAAAGATGGAAAGTGAAACGAACTTTGAAATGTAACAAGTATAGGAAAAGCCCATGGGTCTTGCCATTACAAGTCTGCAATGTTTTTTAAATACATTTTTGTAAAAAACGGCATTAGGTTTTGTAGGAAATTAGGTAATTAGTTACACAGAATGGGAGGCCTGCACAAGTTATAGGTCCACAATGTCCCCTTACTGGGAACCAAGCAACCCATTGTAGCGCTTGACTATCTCAGGGTAGCGAAGCAGAGCAGACCAAGGCCACTTCAGGAGAGGTGTTATGGTCTAGTATTCACTGTTCACTGCCACGCAATATTAACACTCAATAAATGATTGTGCAGGGTTAAGAATTGGGTCTCTAGTTGGCAGAGGTATGCAGCTTGTCCAAGTAGGGCCCACAACCCTAGTCATGGTAAGTCAGATACACAACCTAAATTATCCTGTGCTTACCCTCTGGCAGTAGGCTACAGAGCAGTCAGGCCTAATTTAAGAGGGAATGTGTAATATATTTGTACACACTTTAATTACAGAAACACAGTAAAAACACAAAAAAAGACTCCACACCAGTTTAAAACATAGAGAAAATGTATCTGATTAAAACAAGACCAAAACCACAAAAATCCAATCCGTAGAAGTCGAGATGTGAATTTTAAAAAATTAAATGCAAAAATAGTGCTTATAAATCACTTGTGGTCAAACGTTTACTTGAAGTCACAAAGGGCCGGTACAAATCCAAAGTTCAGGTTGACCACGAGGGAGGACAGGCTGGCTACAAAATCCATGCTGGGTCTGCTGAAAAAGTCCCCTTTATGGAGCAAAGCGTTGACGTCGATAGCACAATATGTCAGTCTTGTCCACGCAGTCAGGTCGATGTGTCAGAGTCGAGTCGCGCAGACGGTGTTGAGGGAGTGGTGGGGACCCATGTTGTTGTCGAATTGCACTGCAATGGTATCGGAGGACACTGCATCAGTTCCGATCGGTGCAAAGGGGCCACTGCATCAGTTTTTGAAGAAAACAGCTGCAAAACTCACCTTTGAGGCCCATGCCTCAAAGGTAGAGGAACCTCAGACAAATGTAACCCTCACATATGGCAGCGTCCAGAAGCACCAGCAAATCTGCAATAACTCGTTTGTATCCTTGATGGTCCAGAAAACAGGAGGCAAGCCAGCCAGCCATTGGAGAATCATGGGTTCAAGAATGTAGAGGACAGGTCCACTCCTTGTCACACCCAGGTAGACAGCAGCAGGCCAACACAGCAATGCAGGTAGTAAAGTGGCAGTCCCTCCTATAGCACAGCAGTTCTTTTTCCAGGCCGGATTTCCTTGTTTCCAGTAGAGTTCTGCTTCAGTGGT
The DNA here is from genome assembly GCF_964263255.1 of Lissotriton vulgaris. NCBI lineage: Eukaryota > Metazoa > Chordata > Amphibia > Caudata > Salamandridae > Lissotriton > Lissotriton vulgaris. The sequence goes on along the minus strand of NC_141699.1, from coordinate 883,324,341 downwards.
GCCAGGGTCCAGTACTTATACCCAAATGTGTCTTTGAAGTGGAGGAGACTTCAAAGAGGCATTTAAAGACCGAAGATCCCTGCCTTTCCTGCCCTGGCTCCAACTCACTACAGGGGGTATACAGCTTTTTGTGTGGGGACAGACAAAACCCTATTCAGGTGCAAGTGTCAACCCTTCCCTTGCAGTCTACCTCAGGAAGGCCCATCAGCCTGGTGATGGGCCATCAGGATGCAAATGTCACACCCCAGATCCCTTTGTAAGACTGTCTAGAGGGAATGCACAAAGTCCAGCTTACACTCAACTCAGATGCATATTGAGAGGCAGGCAGAGGCAGAGAACGGTCAAAGTAAGAAAATGCCAAATTTCTAAAAGTGGGGGGGATAGGCAGGTAGGACTGTACTAAATTGAATTACAAAAAGGAGAACCTGGCTCCGTTTGACGTTATGCTCTTAATATTTGTGAGCAACAAACAGAACACTATCTTTTCTGTTTGAATGGAATTTTAATGAAACCATTCCTTTATTGCAATTGTTTATATTTTCCAAAAAGATTTTAGTTGCATGAGAAGTAAAGAGAGACACATTTTTCAAAATAACATGCACCACATGATAAATACTTATGACAATTCACAATAGACAGTGCATGAAATACTTATATACAAACACATTTGTATACAACAACGTTGGACTTTTCCATAATAACATCAGAAACTAGAATACTCTTATCGCTATCTTGTTTTTAGGGGCCAAACATGTGCCAAACACGGGAACGCGTTCATAGTATGTACGTGGGGCATACGATTCAATACAAATCCCTCAAGTCACACCAAGTTTATTCAAATTCCTCTGTGTAGAAAAAAGTGCCATTCTTCTGTGTAGAACACAGAAAAGATAGTGTTCTGTTTGTGGTTCAAAAATAATAAGAGCATAACGTCAAATGGAGCCAGGTTCTCCTTTTTGTATTCAAATTTCTAAAAGTGGCATTTTCAGGCTTTCAATTTAAAATCTGAGATCACTATAAATTGACCTTTTGGATTGTGAGTCCAGAGGAACCAAACTACAAATCTCTATCTTTTCTTAATTGAAAATTACACTTAAAAGATGTTTTACGGAAATCCTAATGTTAACCTATAGGTGAGATAGCCTTGCAGTGGTGGAAAACAAAATCAGCAGTTTTTCCCTTCCAGGAAATGTAAAACTCGAAAATCCATGTCCTACCTTTACAATGTACTGCACCCTGCCCATAGGGCTGTCTGGGGCCTACCTTAGGGGTGACATATATGTACTAAAAGGGAATGTTTAAGCCTGGCAAGTAGGTTAACTTGCCAGGTCAAAATGATAGTTTAAATTACACACACAGGATCTGCAGTAGCAAGCCAGAGCCATGTTTAAAGGTCTACTGAAGAGGTAGCACAATCAGTACTACATGTCCACTAGTCGTATTTAATTTACAGGCCCTGGGCACATATAAAGCACTCTATCAGGGACTTATAAGTAAATGGTAATGTAGAAAATCTTCAAAGAGTGCATATACCATTCGGCATGTTGGCGCTAGTGCCTGCCATGGTGAACAGTATGAAGGCAAAGAAGGGAACCAAAAAGACACATTTTTTGTTCTTTCCTAAATTAACGCAAATTAGGCTAAGCTCTGAGATAGATGTGCACATAATTCAACCATTTAGAAGTGTAATGAGAAAAACTCCTACCCTCCCTAATGTGCTTTATTATTTTGGGGATAATCACCCACATGGCTGTGCTTGATCGGAGAGTTGGAGAGGGGGCAGACGTTTTGAAAATGCTTTGCAAGAAAGAGGGGCCTGTCTGATGCAATGCTTTGTGTACCCAAAACCAAGCCTGAAACTTAACTCTTGCTCTGATAGGCAGCCAGTGCAGTTCTATAATAGTTTGTGAGGTCAAACAAAATGTTGGCAAGTTCTTCAACACTCAAGAGGCCACATTTTGCAGGGACTGCATTTTATTTAGGTATCTAAATTAAGATACTATGTATAGAGCATTACAGTATTCTAATTTGGAAATACCTAATGCTATTACAACTGCTTTTCTCTACTCAAAGAGGAGGAAGAGCTAAACTTTCCTAAGTCTTCTCAGAATAAGGAAGCAGGAGTGTTAGGGTTGGCATCTTTTGGTGTGTTTTCGCAGATTTTTTGCTTTCTGACCTCCCGGTTTTGACTCTGTTTTTGCTGGCATAATGGTTCTGTGCACTTTTCTCACTGCTGATCAGTGGTAAAGTGCAAGTGATCCTGTCGTAAAATGTGTTATGGATTGGGGTTTCCATGATTGGCCTATTTGATTTATGTGTCAGTCCCTAGTAAAGGCACTTGGCGTGCCGGGGCCCATAAATCAAATGCTGTTGGTGGGATGCAGCACTGGAATTTGCCATCCACACAAACAGCCCGTAAAGTGTAACTCTGGCCTGCCATTGCAGAGCCTGTGTGCAGTCTGGGGTTGCCATGTCGACTTGGCAAGTGCACCTACTTGCCAGTCCCTATACCTTCCCTTTTCTACATGTTAGTCACCCCTAAGGTAGGCCCAAGGTACCCCTGTGGGCAGGGTGCATTGTATGTGAAAGGTAAGACATGCCCTGGTGTGTGTGGTATGTCCTGATAGTGAATTACAGCCAATTTTGTTTTTCACTATTGCAAGGCTACCTGTTCCTATAGGCCAGAATGGCCAAGTTGATTATAACATCTTATAATCCTAACTGATCCAGGGAACATGGTAGAAAAACAAATTTAGTATGCCTGAACTCAGAATGATAAAATACATTTTTTAGTGAAGTTGGTTTTAATATTCTGTGTTTGAAAATACCCCTTTTAGAAAGTAAGTATTTTCTTGTCTAACCATCCAGCCTGCGTCTGCTAGGTTGTGTATTGCATGTCTGCTTTGTGAGTGACATGGGCTGGGGTGGCTCCAGTAGGCAGGGTGAGTCAGCACTAGGCTAAATAGACCTTCATGCATTGGGAGTGGTGGGAAGAGTAGCACCTACACATGAATAGGGCTGTGACTGCTTTCCATAATGCTGGCTCTACCTCGTGTGGTGTGTCTGATGACCCTGGCCCACACTGACAAAGGAAGAAGTTGTGTACTGGCATAATACACCCAGAACTGGTTTGGACTAGGTACAGACATTCTCTGCCTTCAGAGAACAAAGGATTTGGTGGTATAAATATTGGGGACCCAACCCCAGAACTTTAGAACTCTTTGGGATCAAGATGACTGCCAAGAAAAAGAGCTGGAGAAACTGTGAGGTGGAACTACCACTTTGCTGTCGGCTTTGCTGTGTTGGCCTGCAGTGGCTGCTTCTGTCTTGGGGATTGTAAGGACTGGACAGAACTTTCGACAATCTACTTTTGTGAGTTTCTCCAAGTGCTCGAGGTAGAGCTTGCCCCCTGTTCAAGAAGTCTCAGGAACAACAAAGACTTCAAGCTCTTCTACCCTCAGCACTGGGGACTGTGTGTTTTGTGCTGCAACAGAAGAAATGTAGCTCGACGACGTCTACGATGCCGCCGCCGACTCTGTGTCCTGACGGCACCGCAGAGGGCACCACCTCAACGCTGCACCGTGACACTGGTCTCACCGACGATGCCTGCGGATGCCGCTACAGAGCCGCTGCTCGCACTGTGACCTGTGCCATCGTACTCCCCACCGCCTCACTTCACGATGATGCCTTGGTATCCCCGCCACCGCCGCTTCAGCCGGAATTGACGCTGCTGCTTACACTGTGGTTCGAGGGCACCACTCGTAAAGTTACATGACACACCGCCCTCATTAGGCACCACAGCCTTGTCCTACCAACGCTGGTGCCATCGACTCCAGTTCGTCAGTCGACGATATTGCTTCAGCAGCGACGACGACGCTGCTTGCGCCGTGACCTGCCAGCACTGCGACGAACACCACATTCACTTTGCACCGCGACCCTGGTCTCACCGACTACACCATCTGACACCGCCACCGAGCTGCTGCTCGCACCACAACCTGAGGGCACCACACCGCTGCTCTTCGTACCGCAGAACCCGCCGCCTGCCGCCGCCAGCGCTCCTGACTTCAACAAAGAGGAGTTTGACCTGGAACGTGTGTGACTTCGACGGCCCAACAACTCCTGCACCGACCTCCGGAACACACTCTTGCAGATGCGGTGCTTTGGGAAGCTCAATGAGAGGTCGCCAACGCCCTGCATTTCAAAGAGATACTGTTTGCGGGTCTTCCCGACATCGTAGCTGGCCTGCAACGCTGCAGTGAGTCAAAACTGTTTGGATTTGTTTGCTCACGACTCCGTGATAGCCCCGGACGGAGCTATCGACATCAAGGAACTGTTGTTCAAGGTTATTTTGATAACTGAAGATTTTTAAGTACTGTATTGTGGATTTTTATCATTTGTGGTCTTGTCTTAAGTATATAAAAATATTGGATATTTTTATAAACTGGTGTGGTGTCCTTTTGCAGTGCTTACACTGTATTACTGTTGGTTATGTGCAAATGCTTTACACACTGCCTCTAAGATAAGCCTTACTGCTCTTGCCAAGCTACCAAGGGGGTGAGCAGTCATTATTTTAGGAGTGTAACTCCCTTATTTTCTCTAGAAAGAAGGGTCCCTATTTGGACAAAGGTGTAAACCCTTGCCAACTAGAGACCCCCATTTCTAACAAAGAGGATGCAAGCTGTTTGGTGTGGTCAATGAACGTAAGTTTGATATCGAACATAACACCCAGATTCCTTACTTTATGGACTGGCATGGGAATGGGGCCTAAATTAGGTGGCCACCAGGTAATGCTCCAAAAAAGGTTCTTCTTACCAAACAGTAAAACTTCAGATTTGTCTGAATTTAGCTTTAAGCAGTTTGTCTGCATCCAATGTGCAATGCAAGCCATGAAGGCATTGAATTGTTTGGCCGCTGTTTCACACTCTGAGGAGATCGACACCACAATTTAGGTGTCATCAGCGGAGGAGAATACTGCAAACCTACAAGGTCGAATAAGGTCAACCAGCGGTGTGATGTATACATTAAATAAAATTGGGCTAAATGAAGACCCCTGTGGAACCCCGCATAGAAGAGTAAAAGGGGCAGAAGTAAACCCTCAAGAGGGGAAACAACCTTTACAACACAACTTTTACAACGCACTACCATTACAACGAAACATTTACAACGCAACATCCATTACAACGCTTGCCATTACAACGCAACCATTACAACGCATGACACTACAACGCATACCACTACAACACATGTCATTACAACACAGTCATTACAACGCATACCATTACAACGCATAGTACCCTTACACTATCCAACACCTACCCTACTGTTGCACCCCCTGGAGTTAGAATAGTAATTTTTACCCCTACACTATCCAACACTTACCCTACTGTTGCACCCCCTGGAGTTAGAATAATAATTTTTACCCCTGCACTATCCAACACTTACTCTACTGTTGCACCCCCTGGAGTTAGAATAGTACATTTTACCCCTACACTACCCAACACTTACCCTACTGTTGCACCCCCTGGAGTTAGAATAGTAATTTTTACCCCTACACTAACCAACACTTACCCTACTGTTGCACCCCCTGGAGTTAGAATAGTACATTTTCCCCCTACACTATCCAATACTTACCATACATGCTATGTAATGGTATGCGTTGTAATGGTATGTATTGTAAAGGTAGTATGCGTTGTAATGGAATGCGTTGTAATGGTAGTTTTGTGAAATGCGTTGTAATGGCATGCGTTGTAATGGATGCTGCATTGTAAAAGTTTTGTTGTAATGGCATGCGTTGTAAAAGTATGCGTTGTAATGACATACATCCCTCAAGAGCCACAACGTGCTCTCTATCTGACAGAAAGGATCTAATTAATTTCAAGGCCGAGCCTTTAATGCCTATTCTTTCAAGACGTTGCCCAAAAGAGAATGGGCAACTAAATTAACTATGCCACTTGTCGATAAACTAGTGTTACCTTGTCTTGAGTACAGCTCATATGCATTTTAGCACTGGTTAGCAATGGCAACGTGCAGAGAATCATAAAGCCAGCAAAAATGAAGTCACACAGGTAGTCAGAAGCCTAAATTCAGGAGAAGCCATGCCAAGGATGCCAGATCTAACATGTGTCCCCTCAGCTGAAGGTGGGGAGAGCTACACAACCCCTTGGGAGTTCTCTTCACCAAGGCAGAAGAACCTGGAGAGACCATCAGCATTGGCGGGGACTGTGCCAGGACAGTGTTCCACCATAAAGTCAATTACATGTAGAAAGATGGACCACCTCAACAGTTTGGGATTCTCACCCCTCATCTGCATTAACCATCTGAGGGGCCTGTAGTCTGTCTGAACCCGCAAGTGATTGCTAAGCAGGTCCGGCTTTAGCTTCTACCGCCCTTTCAATCACACTCCACCTCTGTTACCTGAGAAGTATCCTCCTACTGATGAAGGCTACGGGCTGATCAAGGCCCTCTTCAATTAGCTGTGAGAGCAGGGGCCTAATGCCATGCTCTGAGGTGTCCATCTGCACAACAAATCCTTAGTAGAAGTCAAGGGACTTAAGCACGGGTGCCAGGCACACAGCATCTTTCAGTGCGTCAAAAGCTTTCTGGCATGCCTCTGTCTAGATCCCCTGGTGTGGCTGCTTCTTGGAAGTCAGCTGTGTCAAGGGGGCAATAATGATGTCATACCCCTTGATGAATCTCCTGTAATAGCCAGTGAGGCCTAAGAAGGCTTTCCCTTCTATCTGGCTTTTGGGGGGTCCCCAAGCCAGAACAGCTCAATTGTGGGCACCTTGCCACCTCCTACTTGGTGTCACAAGTAGGTCGCAGATCCCTGCCCTATCTGGCATTTACTGGTCTTGATAGTCAGGCCTGTGCTCTGCAAATCCCAAAGCACTTCCTGGAGGGGGTTAAAATGGTCCTCCCAACTAGAGCTGAAGGCCAAAATATTGGCATAATGGTTCTGCGCACAAAATATTGTCTACTGAAGTTCTCCAACTCAGCTATTACCTGATTGACCAACCTCTGGAAGGTGACAGGGGCATCTTCAACCTAAAAGACATACCCCAAAACTGGAAGTGCCCTTCGGAGCTGAGAACGCTCACTTATCTTTAGCCCCTTCAGTCAAGGCATTCTGCTAGTACCCAGACATTAAGTCAAATGTGTTGAGGAACTTGGCAGCTTCAATCCGATCTATGAGCTTATCAACTCTGGGGATGGAGTGTGAGTCAGTACGGGTGACTGCATTGAGCCCACCGTAGTCCACACAGAACCTACGTTCACATGTGACACCTGGAGGGGCAACCTTGCGAACCAACACCACTGGGCTGGATCACTGGCTGTTTGAGAGCTCTATATTCCTGAGGCCTCTTACGAGTCTGGCGGTCTGAGGACCACCAAACTCGTAGTGGCGGTCCACATTACAACCCTAGTGGTCGTGCCAACCTGAGACCGCTGACTCTGCCACGGAACTGCCATTCCCTGGTGGTGGTGCGGGAGTCCAGAGGCACCTATATGCTTAGTGGGACCGTCACGGTCCTGCCAAGCATATTACGACTTTCATCAGTCACTGTTTTCATGATGGTATTTCCTCCATGAAACCAGTGGCAGTGGGGAAAGAAAGGGGACCCTGCAGGGCCCCCTTGTGCCTCATGTCTTGAAGATGCACACAGATATTGATATTGATATTGATACTGAGCGATATTTATATAGCGCATGGCTACCCGGAGGCCTCCCAGCGCACAACATGTGCCCCCCTTTGTGCGAGCACATAAGTTTTAGCTCGGCATGGATTTTTCAGTCTCTGTCGTGCTGGAACTTCTTTTGGCGTTCCCATTGTAGTTCTTATTTTATAGTCATAGCCGTGGTAACACCAAAGGAACAGCCCGCCAACCGACTCAAAAAGTAATTATGCGGCAAATGGGCAGGCTCCACATGGGTTTGGTGGAGCGGCGGTAGGGCGGTCCTGCCGCCACATTGTCTAGCACGTAATATGTCAGCTTGTTAGCATCTTGGAGACCTCCCCCTGGATGCTAACCCTCACCTTATCAGACCACCTGTAAATGTTGTTCTTCACAGGTGTGTTGTCACCGTATCAATATCATGGGTACAGCATGCAGTGAGTGCTGGGGTAAGGGAGAACAAAGAGGCAAACTGCCCCAGCAACTGGAGGCAGTCTCTCTGTTGATCTGGGGATAGGCGGACACCATCCACTGACTCATCCTGCTCCTTGGAAGATAGGAGGTCGGGAGAAGTTCACTCTCCTCTTTTCTCCATTGTCATTAACAAAAAACATGGTAATCTTAGACCTCTCACAGTGGGGCTTGAGGCGGTTCACATGCATCTTCTGTAAAACCTCCACATAGGCGAACAAACGGCATGGCAAGAGGATGTCCTAAGTACACCTGATGGGTTCAGATAAACCTGCATTCATGCATTGGAAGGTACGGTTGAACCTTTCAACCAACTCATTGGTTTGGGGGTGCTAAGCAGTGGTGAACTTGTAGGCCATATCACACTTCATCCACATGGACTTCATGTAGTTGGACATGAAGTGTGGTAACCAGGTCAGATACCTCCTCCTTGAGGAAACCCACCGGGCCAAGACAGGACCTACAGAACGCATCTGAAGCCTTCCTCACTTGATGACACCTGATGGTAGTAATGCTGGCTCCTGTGTCTCTCAGAGCCTCCACCCACTGATGGATACCCACTGACTATGCAACTAGACACCCAATTTCTAACATTGGTGGCATCGGTGGGATCCAAACCCATGCCTCCAAAGAGACTGGAGGGGGCACCTCAGACAAGGGTATGACTCACGAATGCAGATTCCGGCAGCACCAGAAGAGTTACAAAGAACATTTTGAGTCGCTGAGACTTCAGAAAACAGGAGTCAAGCCAGAAAGCCCTTGGAGAATCTTGGGTTCAAGGATGGAGAGAACAGGTCCAGTGCTTTTCACTCTAGGCAAGAAGCCGCAGACAGCAAAGCAGGTAGCAAAGGGACAGTCCCTCCTACAGCACTTCCAGGCAGAATGTTCTTGTTTCCAGTGGAATTATAACTTGGTGGTGTCAGGGGTCCAGTACTAATACACAAATGTGCCTTTGAAGTGGGGGAGACTTCAAAGAGGCCATTGAAGATAACAATGGCCATGCCTTTCTTGCCCTAGCTCCAGATTCGCTACAGGGGGCTGTGCAGCTCTTTGCGTGGAGATAGGTACAGCCTTATTCGGGTGCAAGGTCAGCTCCTCCCTCCCAATCTACCTCAAGAATGCCCATCAGCCTGGTGATGAAGATGCAAATGTCACACCTCAGCTCCCTTTGTGTGAGTTCAAGTTCAAGTTCAAGTTCAGGAATTTGTATAGCGCACTACTCACCCAGAGGGTCTCAAGGCGCTTGAGGGAAGGTGTGTGCATTACTTATCGAATAGCCAGGTTTTTAGCTGCTTTCTGAAGGAGAGGTGGTTCTGTGTAAGGCGGAGGTGGGTGGGGAGAGAATTCCAGGTTTTGGCCGCTAAGTAGGAGAAGGATCTTCCTCCCATGGTGGATCTATGGATGCGCGGAATTTCGGCAAGGGCTTGATTGGATGATCGTAGTTGGTGGGTGGGTGTGTAGAAGGACAGTCGTGTGTTGAGGCATTCGGTTCCTAGGTCGTAGAGGGCCTTGTGTGCGTGTGTGAGGAGATGGAACGTTATTCTCTTGTTGACGGGGAGCCAGTGGAGGTCTTTCAGGTGACCGGAAATGTGATTTTGACGGGGGATGTCCAATATGAGTCTGGCTGAGGCGTTTTGGATGCGTTGGAGTTTTTTCTGTAGTTTGGCTGTGGTTCCGGCATAGAGGGTATTTCCGTAATCCAGTCGGCTAGTGACCAGTGCGTGGGTGACTGTCTTTCTTGTTTCGTTGGGGATCCAACGGAATAATTTTTTGAGCATGCGAAGGATGTTAAAGCATGAAGATGAGATGGTGTTGGCTTGTCTGGTCATCGAGAGGGAGGAGTCTAGGATGAAGCCCAGGTTACGTGCGTGATCTGTAGGTGTGGGCGCTGTACCCAGGGCCGGTGGCCACCATGAGTCATCCCAGGCAGAGGGGGATGATCCTAAGATGAGGACTTCCATTTTGTCTGAGTTTAGTTTTAAACGGCTGTTCTTCATCCATTCGGCTACTTCTTTCATTCCTTCGTGTAGATTGGTTTTGGTGGTGTTTGGGTCTTTGGTGAGGGAGAGGATCAGCTGGGTGTCGTCTGCGTAGGAGATGATGTTGAGGTTGTGTTGTCGCGCGATGGATGCGAGGGGACTCATGTAAACGTTGAAGAGGGTGGGACTGAGTGATGATCCTTGTGGTACGCCGCAGATGACTTCGGTGGCCTCTGATTTGAATGGGGGGAGGCGGACTCTCTGGGTTCTCCCGGCGAGGAACAAGATGATCCAGTCCAGAACTTTTCCTTGTATTCCGACGTTGCTGAGGCGTTGTATGAGGGTGCTATGACAGACTGTGTCGAAGGCGGCGGAGAGGTCAAGTAGGATGAGGGCAACTGTTTCTCCGTTGGCCAGTAACATTCGGATGTCGTCTGTAGCTGCGATGAGGGCGGTTTCGGTGCTGTGTTTGGCTCGGAAGCCGGACTGTGAGGGGTCGAGGGAATTGTTGGATTCAAGGAAGGCGGCAAGCTGACTATTGAACCTTTCTCAATGACTTTGGCAGGGAAAGGGAGGAGCGAGATGGGGCGGTAGTTCTTCAGTTCAGAGGGGTCTGCTGTGGGTTTCTTCAGAAAGGCGCTGAGTTCGGCATGTTTCCAGCTTTCTGGGAAGGTAGCGGAGTTGAAGGAACAGTTGATGACATCGCGGAGATGGGGTGCGATGATGGTGTCAGCTTTGTTGAAAATGTGGTGGGGACATCGGTCGGTTGGCGATCCTGAGTGGATGGAGTTCATCAGGCGGATGGTGTCTTCAGTAGTGATTGGATTCCAGGCGCAAAGGTTGTGAGGGTGCTGATTTGGTTCGGAGGTGGGTGGAGTGGACTGTTCTTCGGACTGGTTTTCAAAGCTGTTATGTATGTCGGCGATTTTGTTGTGGAAGAAAGAGGATAAAGAGTCGCAGAGGTCTTGGGAGGGAGTGATGTCGTTGGTGCCGGCGGTGGGGTTGGTAAATTCTTTGACGATGTTGAATAGTTCCTTACTATTGTGGGCGTTGTTGTCGAGTCGATCCTTGAATGCTGATTTCTTGGTGGATCGGATCAATTGGTGGTGTTTGCGGGTGGCGTCCTTGAAGGTGGTCAGGTTGTCAGTGGTTGGGTTTTTTCTCCAGGTTTTCTCGAGAGTACGACATAACTTCTTGGATTTCTTAAGGTCATCGTTGAACCAGGGGGCCTTTTTGCTATCTTGTTTGATCTGGTGGTTTTTCAAGGGTGCTAATTCGTCAGCGCTGTGAGTGATCCATTGTGTGAGTTGGGTGGCAGCTTGGTTTGGGTCCGGTGATATGGCAGGAAGGTTTTGGTTTAGCGATGTGAAGAGTTGGTCGGTGGTGATTTTGTTCCAGTTTCTTCGAGGAACAGGTTGTGGGGGGTGGTGGGTCGAGGTCTTGTTGTAGCTGAAGTGAACGCAGCTGTGGTCCGTCCATTGGAGAGCTGTGGTATGATCGAAGGAGATGTGTTTGCTGGAGGTGAAGATAGGGTCGAGCGTGTGTCCGGCAAGGTGGGTGGGGGTGTCAACAAGTTGTTGAAGTCCGAGATTGGCCAGGTTGTCCAGAAGGGTGGTGGTGTTGCTGTCGTTTTTCTTTTCCAGGTGGAAGTTGAGGTCTCCCAGTAGAATGTAATTCTCGGAGGGGAGGGCATGTGGGCTGACGAAGTCAGTGATGTCTTCGTTGAATTGTGTGCGGGTTCCTGGTGGTCTGTAGATGAGGGTGTCTCTAAGTATGGTCCTGGGGTCGGTGTGAATCTGGAAGTGAAGGTGTTCGGCGGTAGCGAGGTTATCGTCGGAGCTGGTCGTGACTCGGATGGTGTTCTTATGGACGATGGCGATGCCTCCTCCTGTTTGGTTGGTGCGGTCTTTTCGGGTGATCTTGTAACTGTCCGGGATGGCTATGGTGATGTCGGGCGCTGATGAGGCGTTCATCCAGGTTTCTGTAAGGAAGGCGACGTCCGGCGATGCAGTGTCGAGTAGGTCCCAGAGTTCAGTGGCGTGTCTGTGGACCGAGCGGGTGTTCAGCAGGATGCACTTCAGGTGGTTAGAATCGGAGCTATGTTTGTAGTTAGTGGATTTGGAGTGGGTCCTGATGCAGGCGAACTTGCAGGATTGGCAGGCGAAGGGTCCATGGGTGTGTCCTGGGGCAGCTTCGCAGCATTGTGGTGTGCGTCCGGGCTTAAGGGCAAAGAGGATGGCGGCGTCAAAAGTTATGCGGGTGGAGGGTGTTTTGCGAGGACCAGGGGCTCTGGCACTGGGCGCGGTCCAGGCCCGGACGGGCATAGACGGGCTTACCTTTGGCGCACCTTCGGCGCTCATGGAGCGCGACCGCTGCGTGTGAACGCTGCGCGCAAAAGCATCTGTCATATGTGGATAGTGGAAGGGGAGGGGCGAGGGAGAATCAGCTGGGAGGCGGGGCGGGCTGTAGAGGACGGGCTCCGAGGCACAACAACAACAAAATGGCAGCGAAAACGAAACTAGAGGCAGGCTGGGGCACAAAGACTAATGAAAGACAGACAATGTGTGCTGAAAGCGCAACAATGATCGATTCACAAATCAAGCAATGCAATATTCATACAAAGCAACACAAATAGCGCTACAACTGGGACAGCACGAATGAAAGCACAGTGCTAAAATCGGCTTAAAGCGCTAAGAATATTTCTATACTTTGACAATGCTAATCGCGCTACAGCGCTATGACAGACAGGAGCCAGCAGAATTGTTAGCAGCAGATCTGAGCAAGGAGCGCAGCACAACGATACCAAATGCGAGCTGGGAGTGTGGGGAGTAACCGCTACTGAGAGCGTCAGGACTGTCACTGACTGTCTAGATGGAATGTACAAAGCCAAGTTTTCACTCAAACCCAGAAGTGTATTCAGAGATAGATAGGACAGAAAGGTCAAAGTAAGAAATTGCTAACTTTCTAAAAGTGGCATTTTCAAACTTACAATTTAAAATCCGGCCTCCCCATAAATTGTGGTTTTAAATTGTGAGTACAGAGATACCAAACTCCAAATCGCTATCTTTTCCCAATTAGAAATTACACTTAAAAGATGTTATAAATCAATCCAAATGTTAACCTAAGGAAAGATATGCCTTGCAGTAGTGAAAAAAATATTTTAGCAGTTTTTCACTACCCGGACATATAAAACTCAAAAGTACATGTCCTACTTTTTAAATGCACTGCATCCTGCCCCTAGGTTTGTCTAGGGACTACCTTAGGGGTAACAAATCTGTAATAAAAGGGAAATTGGGACCTGGCAAGTAGGTTAACTTCACGAAAAAATAGAAAAAATCTATTAAACTGAGTGCAACCAAAGAAAGTCAAACTGCAAATTAGAAATTAGTGTAAACAGTAAAGGAGAAAGAACCCGTTTAGGATTGGGTATCCCATCATTTCATTAAAGTGACCAGTGTCATCATTTGGGGTTCCAAACACATATTCCTCCTCTTTCCTCACCAATCATAGAGGAATGCTGAATGAGTTGTCTCCTCTTGTTGAGTTCTTATCAGAGGAACAATGAGAGCATAGAGGAAGGTTTTAGGCTTATATCTTGGCTCTTTAGAATAGTTACTATTAGAATGGTGCAGTGCAAAAGATAGAAAAATGTGTAATTAAAATAGGATAAGCAAGAGGGGAGACAAGCCTTTTCTTTTCAGTGCTCTCACTTGCATTCCTACTTAAAAACAGTGCAGGCGAAAGACAGCAGTTCTAAAGTATTCACTGCTTAAAAATGGTCATAGTTAACTTAGGTTAACATAGGTTAACTTGCCAGGTCGAAATAACAGTTTAAACTGCACACACAGGCTCTTCATTGACAGGCCTGAGTCATGTTTAAGCCCGTTACGTGCTCCAGCACTACCTCCCTAGTGCTGCCAACGGCCAACGCAGCCCGCCCACTTCATCAAATGCCCGTATCCGCTGCGGTAAACGGATTAAAGGGCTACTGAGTGGGCTGCACAATCAGTACTGCAGACCCACTAGTAGCATTTAATTTACATGCAGGGGGCACATATAGTGCACTCTACCTGGACTTATGAGTAAATTAAATATGTCAGTAGTGGATAGGCCAATGTTACCCTGTTTTGAGCACAGAGCAATGTCATTTTAGCACTGGTTAGGAGTGGTAAAATGGCCCGAATCCTAAAGCCAGCAAAACTGAATTCAGCAACACAGGAGGTCAGAAGACAAAACGTCAGGGGAAACCATGTGAAGGATGCTAGGTCTAGCACACAATCAGTGTTTTTTCTTTGGAAAAGAAAAGGTACATTTACTGCACACACACACACTAATCAAAACTGCGCAGCAATATAAAACATATATGCATAAGGCAGATTAAAAATACCTTAGATGACATTCCACGATCACATTTAACGCTTAAAGTGTCTTGAACCAAAAAATGCAAGTACTCCTACCTACACCGGAAAGCACATCACAATGTATCACTTTAAATAAAACAGGCCTATTGTCAAGGGTCATCACATTTATAGACAGATAATCCACTGGTTATAACCACCTGCGTTTTCATGTAATCAACAATAATCAAGTTTGAATGCAGTAATCACTCTCAATAAAGTATCTCAACAGTGCCCAACAATCATCATCACCATTAAAGGTGAATAAAACATCGAAAATAAACATAAAAATATCCATGTCTTTTTTATACACATTCAGGCCACATAAAATACAAACATAGAGCTAGCCTCTAGAGAGCGCTGCACTCCCACCTGGAAAGTATATGCTCCAGCCCTGAAAATAATGGTGAAGTTCAGAAGGGTCATAATTTCTGTAGCCCCAAAAACATAGGGTCAGTTTTTGAAACTTAAGAAAGGGGGACTGCCACACTCCGTCAGCCCCCAGCACATTTTGTAAGGCTGGTGGTGGTGCTCCTGTACTCCTGAAGTCCATCACAAGGAGCAGAAAAAAACTATGTATGTGTGTAGGACATCACTGCCAGTGCGTTTCCAACTAAAACTTCAAAGAGGAACCCCTCCTATTTTGGCTGCAGTTGTCTTGGCTTCCTCCTTTGTTCAGTGGGCCCGGGCTGTCCCCAGCCCTGGTATAGTGTGACAGATAATTAGGAGATGAAGAATTTTTTCCCACCCTTCCTCCTCAACACTATTAATGACTCCTTTTGTGTTGGGGGACCTTTGTTCCCTCTGCTGGTGAACAATGTAATTAACTTGGTCCAGCAGGGCGTCAACAGGCTGGGCCCTGATCCTGAGCTGAGTCAGGGTAATATGAAAACCTTGGACGACCTATAATGGGTACATGTGTGATCTTGGGATCTGCATGTATGAACTGGGTCCAAACATTCAACCCCAGTTTTCAACCTCGCAGAACTTTGCAGGCCTAAGGGAAGTGAAACTCCACTCTATGGCAGATTTTCCCCAATGAGTATACTAAAGTGTAACTGCAGATAAAACAGTAAACCATACTGACTTTCCGTATGAGTGCCTACTGTTACTCTAAGGTCTACCCAAGGAAAATATCTAACCACGCAGAGTTCCCTCTGCACCAGGATACCTGTGCACAGTTACAGGCTATACACGACAGTAGTTTCACATTTGCAGCCAGTACACATGTGCACATGTGTTCACATGCAGCCAGCGAAGTGCCCCATACCTTTGCTGCATCACAGTGGTCTTAACTTAAAAGGTGGACACAGGTGGTAAACACATTTACTGATTACTGTGGGTGAGACACATGTAGTGAGACCTGCCCAAGTAAAAAAATCTTAAAACGGGTGGTCAAAAAAGCAAAAGATATGGCTGTATTTAACAGGTGGAACCTATTTTTCAACAGGAGTAAAAAGTTTCAAAGTACTGCCATCGAAGGGTTGGGTGCATATGTTTGGAATTTAAAACAAAAGACTACTCAATGCAAAAATAAATGTAACAAAATTAATTAACGGCGGAAATGAGAGCATAGATTGGTCTATTAACCTCAGCACTGAAACTGACTACTTTTTATACACATGTGCATGGGTGTACAATACAAATGCTGTAACTGGCAGTGAAGAGAGATATTAGCTAAAGTGGGCTGACCAATTACCCCATGCTGGTCTGAGGTGAGTGGAAGCAAAAGAGGAACAGCACTTGAAAAGACCAATGTATGAAGAGGTGTTACTGAAAGCATATGTGCGTGTGTGTGCGCCATGCATGAATATTGTGTGTGCAGATTGACTCGTTTAACCTAACTGGATTACCCATGTGGTACATTCCCTTGCGCTGAGGCTGTATGTTGAACCTTAACAAAAGTTACTCCATGGTTTTATGACAAAATACAAAGGGGCAGATTTATGAGGCCCTTGCGCCACGTTTACGCCGCTGTTGTGTCACGCAAGGCGGCGTAAACGTGGCGCATCCCTACGAACGATTTACAACGTGACGCATCTAGGCCGATGCGTCACGTTCTAAAGCCCTGCGCCGCTTGTGGGCGTTCCGGCGCAGGGTGGACGTTCCGGGGCAGGTGCGCCTCGCAAAAGTGGCTGAGTGAAATCTATGAGATTTCACTCAGTCACTTTTAAGCCAATGCTGCGTCAAAAGCCTGCGCCTGCTTGAAGCAGGCGTAGGTCTTGACGCAGCATTGTTAAAATGGGGCACCCCGAGCCTTGCTGGAGCTGCGTCGCGCTTGCGACGCAACTCCAGCAATGCGACACATTTCTGGCACAGATGCGTCACGCATCTGTGCCGTTTTTGCACCATGGCTGGCGGAGCTGTGGCGCACTGTGGCGCATGTTAACTGGCGCATCCCTGGGGATGCGCCAGTTAACATAAATCTGCCCCAAAGTTTAAAAAAATCTAAATTAAAAACTGGATCAACAGGATTCATGTATTGTTAAGCCGTCCCTTTGTTCGGCCATGCAGCTCATTTCCTGTTGATTTGCAGTGCAGGAATATTAAGATCGGTCCCGGTGTAATGGGATTATAATGATGGCGAGCTTGATTAAATAGTCTAGTGTTTAATCACTTGGGGCCTGCAGAATGTTGAACAGAGCCAAGGAAGGCTTCCGCTCCATTGAATTTCGATGCCTCGGGAGGATTTTTCCTTTTAAGATGCACGGCGCAGCCTTCTATGGCGAAGGCTGCTCAAAGGCGGCCTGAGAGGGCTCTGGAATATGTGCTTTCTTGCCCACTGAGAATTGTTTTCTCACATCTCTGGGATGTGGCACTGCCCTTTGGCAAGGCGCCGTGCTACACCAGTTGGATGCCCATGTGAAAGAGGGGTAACTGATAAAAATCGACATGAAAACAAAAATGTTTTGCTTATACTGAAATGTGAAACCTTCACAGTTAACTTACATTTAGTTGCTCATTTTTATATATAATTGGTGAGGCTCGTGCTGACAACTTTGTAAACCAAATGGGTTTCATCAATGCCCTCAACTGCTCGCTGTGGTGGGTGGCCTTAGGACGGCCGTCGGTCGAGTGCTCACACACGGGCATTATGCAGCAACAGGGATTTTTACTATGCATGAAATATATTTTTTTCATTCAGCGGTATGCGAAAGCGAACTCTGAAGAAATGCCACACATTGTCTTCCGCCATCGACGGAATACAAAATGACCCAAAAACAGGGAACTCTCGGGCATGGGAGTTCATGTGTTTCATACTGGCACAATGAGGCCCATTGAGAGCCGCACAAACTGCCCGGCTCATGGACAGCAAGGACAGTGTGTGTGTTTTCCCTGATTCACCTCATGCCAGAGGGAAGCAAACAATATGCACAAAACACAAAGGGGCGTATTTACAAGTGAATGCCAAGAGTGGCGTGAAGCAAAAATTGCTAACGCCACGCCAATCCGAAAACGCAGTTATGTGCCATATTTACAATGGTATGGCACATCCCTGCGTGTTCACTAGCGCTGGCGCAAAACTCAGCTGCCTAACGCCAACGCAGGCACCCTTGCACCATAGTGCAAGGGTGCCTGCCTTGAGGGAATGATTGTTTATGTGCAGAAAGGTGTCCCTTCCTGCACATAAACAATAATTCATGGTGATTGTAACTCCTATGTGTGTTGCATTATGCAGCACACATAGAAGTTGCAAATCCATGATTTTTTTTCATGATTGTTTATGTGCAGGAAGAGACACCTTCCTGCACATGAAGAATCATTCATGGCGTTTTGCTATTTCTACGTGTGCTGCACAATGCAGCACACATAGGAGTTACAATCACCATACAAAGAGCAAAAAAACGAGGAGAAATTAAACATTTCTCCTTGTTTCGCCATGTTAATACCATTTTATTCCTGGTCCTAATTTTGGCACTGCCTCACATTTAAGCTATCCTTGTAAACAGTGGGCAGCATCAAAATCAATGGTTATTGAGCCGTACGGCAACCGCAACACCCATTGCCCGCCCCTTTCACGCTAAGTGTAGTGTGAAAGGGAGCCTTATTTACAAGTCGGTGTTAAGCCTAACGCTGCTTTATAAATAAGGCGAAGGCCTCAACACACAGGAAGGTCATAAAAAGTGATGTTCCTGAGGCGTTAAGCCCTTGTAAATCTGCCCCAAAATCTGCCCGTTTCTTGCCTTTGCCCTTAGAATCTCTGCAAAATTGTGTATCTCATTTCGCTCTGCAGATGAATTTTTTAAAACACAGATTTTGCCTTTTTTTTCATTTACCGCTTTTGCACATACAGTCAATGGGCCATCTGCACGCCCTTGTGAACCGTGCATGAGCCGAGCACTGAAACGTTTCCTATGTAAATAAAACATCCGTAAAATATTATAGTATCTTCAAAGTTTGAAAAAGTGCATTCCTTTAATATGTTGAAGGTTTGACATTAATAAGTCACATTATAGCATTGCACTGAGAAGTACTTATTAGAAGTGATAGGTGTTTAACATGAACCATTAGTGAACTATGAGGCAAGGCAGTCAGTTAACATCTGCACTTGGCCCAGATTAATATAGACCAACTTTATAGTCTATCGGTTCAAACATAATCAGGATTTGTACAGCGGGTATTCTGATCTCACAATTGACAGTGCGTTAATGTGCGATGATGAAGAAAAAAGAGTTTTGGTGAAAAAAACATTCACCTGAGATCAAACAATTTAAGCACGGAAGCCAGAATATTTCCAGGTTTTCTTGATTCAAAGGGGCATATTACCAAGCAATAGTGCTAATTATCGCTATTGCTTGGTTAGAGACAAAAATTTAATGCTGAGCTGCGGCGATTTTTATCGCAAATAAACCTTGGTATTACCAAGGTTTATCGCAAATGCGATAAAAATCGGCCGCAATGCATGAATATCGCTGAAAAGTCCGCGATATTTATGCATTACCGAGCTAATGCTCTTAGCCATGTTATCCACCTCCCATTGGATAACATGGCTAAGAACTGCTCAGGGCAGGTATTAGCTTTTGGAGATATTCGCGCTTAGCGCAAATATCTCCAAAAGTTGGTAATAGGAGATAGTGATGTTAGCAACTGTTTCCAGTCGCTAACATCTTGGCACGCCCACTTTGCATGTCATTAGTGATAAATATCACTGACATGCAAAGTGGGGCCCAAGATGGTCGCTATCTCCTACTAGCTGTCGCTAACTGGTGTTAGCGACAGCTAGGTAATAGGGAGATAATTTTATCTCAGCTTTCTTGGCTTTTAAAGCCAAAAAAGCAGAGATAAACCCCCTTGATAATATGCCCCCAGGTGTGCAAATCAACCTGTAAATGGGTTCCTATTTCTCTTTCCTTATATTAAGGCTTTATTTTTTCCTCTCTCGATTTTCTACTGTTATTGTATGGTGTGAACTTAAAGTTCTTTACACGAGCACTGGTTACTTTATTGTTTATAGGCATGGGTAAAGTTATATTCATTGTTCATAGGAATGGAGAGATTAAGTGACTTGCCCAGAATCTCAGGATGTTGATCTGACATCTAGGGGTATATTTACAAAGAAATGGCACAGTGTGGCTCTGTGGAAAATTTTGCAGCGCTGTGTCATTTAAAAAACGCAGTGATTTGCCATATTCAGAAGAATATGGCAAATCCCAGTGTTTTCCCTTGTGCTGGTGCTAACAATAGCTGCCTAACGCCAACACAGACACCCTTGCACCATAGTTCAAGAGCGCCTGCGTGCCAGGGAATCATCCCTGCAACGCAGGCACCCTTGCACCGTAGTGCCAGGGTGTCCGTGTTGCAGGGAATGACTGTTTATGTGCAGGAAAGGACACCTTCCTGAACGGATTGGTGTCATTACGACGCATACATTTACAACGACCTACCATTACAACGGAACTTTTACAACGCAAAAACTTTTACAACGCATGTATTTACAACGCATGTATTTACAACGCAGGTACCTTTACAACGCATACCATTACAACGTAAGAATTGGTAAATATATATCAATTTTATAATCGTAAATTAATTGAAAAAATATATAATTTAATGTAATTTAATTTAATTTAATTTCATTTAATTAATTTAATTTAAATTTAATTTTAATTTATTTTTACCCTGCACCCCTGTACCCCAAAAACCCAAAACTGACCCTCAACCCCAAAAATACCCCTTTACCCAAAAACTAAAAACTGACCCAGAACCCCAAAAATACCCCTTTACCCAAAAACTAAAAACTGACCCTGAACCCCAAAAAAAACCCTTTACCCAAAAACTAAAAACTGACCCTGAACCCCAAAAATACCCCTTTACCCAAAAACTAAAAACTGACCCTGAACCCCAAAAATACCCCTTTACCCAAAAACTAAAAACTGACCCTGAACCCTAAAAATACCCCTTTACCCAAAAACTAAAAACTGACCCTGAACCCCAAAAATACCCCTTTACCCAAAAACTAAAAACTGACCCTGAACCCCAAAAATACCCCTTTACCCAAAAACTAAAAACTGACCCTGAACCCCAAAAATACCCCTTTACCCAAAAACTAAAAACTGACCCTGAACCCTAAAAATACCCCTTTACCCAAAAACTAAAAACTGACCCTGAACACCAAAAATACCCCTTTACCCAAAAACTAAAAACTGACCCTGAACCCTAAAAATACCCCTTTACCCAAAAACTAAAAACTGACCCTGAACCCCAAAAATACCCCTTTACCCAAAAACTAAAAACTGACCCTGAACCCCAAAAATACCCCTTTACCCAAAAACTAAAAACTGACCCTGAACCCCAAAAATACCCCTTTACCCAAAAACCCAAAACTGACCCTGAACCCTAAAAATACCCCTTTACCCCAAACATATAACATTTAAAAAATAATTATATACTTACCAATACTTACGTTGTAATGGTATGCGTTGTAAAGGTACCTGCGTTGTAAAAAAATGCATTGTAAATACATGCGTTGTAAAAGTTTTTGCGTTGTAAAAGTTCCGTTGTAATGGTATGTCGTTGTAAAAGTTGCGTTGTAAGTGATGTTTCCCTCCTGAACATAAACAATCTTTAAAGGCGATTTGTTCTTTCTATGTGTGCTGCAGAATGCAGCATACATCGAAAAAGTAAAACCGAGGGGAAATAAAGGTATTGCTCCTTGTTGAAACTAATCTAACGCCTGCTTTTGCATTGCATTAGTTTTTGGCTCTGCCTCAAATTTACACATCCTTGTAAATCTTGGGCTGCGTCTAAAAGCAATAGGTATTGGAGTAGATACCTGTGTGAAAGGGTACCATATTTACAAAACAGTGTTATGCCATGTAAAAACACAGCTTGGTAAATATGGTGCAGGGCATTGTGCCACCAGAACATCAAGAAAGTGACATTGAGGTGGCGCAGTCCCCTTGCAAATATGCACCATAGACTCCAAACCTGGATACTCCGTTAAAAAGTCAGTGGCATTGGCTGTAAGGCCACATCCTTGGCCGAGTAAGGCAGGCAAGAGCCACATGAAAACTTAGCCCGTGAGGGGCTCTAGGTTCCAACAGGACCTTGAGCTGAGCCAGGCTTCTGGCTCGAGCTTGGCTGGAGCTTTCAGTGGCTAGCCCACCTTTACATCTATATCAGATGAGAGTAGTAATAAACAAAAAGAATGACATAACATTGAAAAGAAAACATGAGAGCAAAGAAAACATGAGAGCAGAGGTAAAGGGTTGGAAAGAAGAAAAGATCCATGACCAGCAAGCTAGGAAATAAACGAAGAGAAAGTTTAAGCAGAGTAAGAGATGGATGAGAAAAAGATTTGACAGGAGAGAAAAGTTATCACTAAAGAAAGTGTTAAAGAGATAATAAAAAGAAATAAAAGGGAAGAGCGAATGAGGAAAAATTCAAATAAATTGAAGCATAAGAAGACATGAGAAGAAAAATAAATAAAAAACGTGTAATGGGAGAAGGAAAGCCGCACCAGACTTCAACTCTGGTGAACCCTAGAAGAGGGAAACAGACATTATATAGCCTTTTAGCCCACAACTAAATCGATTGTTAAAGGCCCTGATTCTGAGGTATCGGTCTGAGCTGCATGTGAAGAACTAGAACGAGAGAGAGGATTTTTAATATTCAGAATAGCCCGAGTCAGAAGGACTATAGAGCTATTAGAACATTCAACCCATTGTGGGAAGAAAATGATATTAGAACATTGGAATGTTGGTAGCTCATTGAAAACAATGGAGTGCTCCGGGCTTATAATGGCTGGTATAAGCCTGGAGCTCCAACATTCCAATGTTTCTTTGTTCACAGCTCTTGCTGTGAACAAAGGGTTCAGGGAGCCTGAGAGGATTCCAATCCCCTCATGCTCCCAAAAGGCTTTGTTTTTTTGTTAGAACATTCTGTCCTATAATGACAGAATGTTCTAATAGCCTTATAGACCTTCGTAGATGGGCTATACCGCTATTAAAGTCCTTCTCCCTTGTTAAAGGCCCTCGCCTTCGGATCGGGGCCTTTAACGCTGGAGAGGGCCTTTAATAGCCGGTATAGCCCTCTACGGCGGGCTATAAGGCTATAAGAACACACATGGAAAAATTGGAATGTTGGAGGAGTAGACCTCTGCCAGCCATTATTAGCCCTGAGCCACTTCATTGTCTTCAGTGGATCTCTAAACATGCCAATGCTCTGATTTAGCCTTAGAGCCCGACGTAGCGGGCTCTACCAGCCAATAAAGGCCTACTAGAGGGTTGTGTGATGGAATCACGCATGCGTTTACCATGCATGCAGGTTCCACGCAGTCTGTACAACGCAAGTCTTAACCACAAATATGCCTTTACCACCCATTCCTTTACAGCGATTATGCGTTTTCAAAGCATGTATGGTAAACACATTTCCCTGGTTAGGACTTGAACCCCTGACCCCTGTACCTGCCCTGAGTCCTAAAACTATCCCTTCCCGCCTGAAAACCAGGCCCCTCCCTCAAGCACTAAAAACGTCCCTGCCTCTAGTCCTAAATACTACTCCGCTCTCCCCTAAGCCCAAAAAATTACCCTACCCTCCCTTAATCCCTAAAAACGATCCAAACCCCCCTGAGCCCAGATAAAACCCCCTGAAAACTACACTAATCCCCCCTGAAAAATTCCACAAATTCCCCAACCCCTGAAAAGTACCCAAACCCCAACCCCTGAATATTACCCCAAATGCCACAACCCTTAAAACTACCACAAACCCTGCCACACCTGAAAACTACCCCGAACCCCCACCACCCCTGAAAGCTACCTCAAACCCCCACCCCTGAAAACTATCATGAACCCCCACCACCCCTGAAAATGACCCCAAATCCCCCCACCCCTGAAAACTACCCAAACCCCTCACCCCTAAAAACGACCCCAAACGACCTGAAAACTACCATGACCCCCACCACCCCTGAAAACGACCCACACCCCACCCCTAAAAACTACCCCGAACTCCCACAAAACTACCAGATGACTACCCAAACGCCTGACCCCTGAAATTTACCACAAACTATCCCACCTCTGAAAACTACCCCAGACCTGGCCCCAGCCCCACTTACCTGTCCGTGTCTGCTTCCTGTTCCAACGCTCCTCTTTCAAGTCCCCGGCCATTCTGAACACTAGAGCGCATTTGCCTTAACCAGGCATATGCGTGGTTAAGGTAAATTCAAGGAATCTGAAAATGCAGAACATGTAGCACACTTTCTTCTGAAACATTCTTTTTTATTTTGTTGTTTAATTTTCACTCTTTTGCTGCCTGTTTTTTTCTTTTACTATTTCTTTTTCACCCTTTCTTCTTCTTTCTCTGCTTTGTTAGTTCTTTCTATTAACGTCTGCTTCTTTTCTCTCTCTTTTCTCCAATTCTTTATTTTCTCCCCATTTTCTTATTTATTTATTTATTTGTAAAGTTTTGTAAAACAAAACATGACGGAAGATGGCGGCCGAGTAAGAAGCTTGGTCGGAGAGCTCCCGGCTCTCCCGTGATAATCTTCAAAAAAAAAAATTGGAGAGAGGCTTAAATATGCCATAAGAAACAATGCTGATATAATTTGCACTAGATCTATCTCAGCTTAGAGGACGAGTGAAAACAAACTGGCAAAAAAAAAAATTTTGGTTACTTCTTACCTGAGAACGAGCTGAGCTGAGCTGAGTGAGGCGAGCTGTTCAGGTCGCGACGTGGTCCACGGCATGGTGCAATTCTCTGGGTTTCCTCCGACTTCTCTGCTGGGCTCTGGAGAGGAGGACTGTGGCGCATCTGGCGCGGAGGGGTCGCCCTTTGTTCGGGTCTCAGAGGCTGGCCCCATTGCTGCAGGCTTTGTTGCGGTGAGAGGCGGGAGCGGAGGACTGTGTGGCAGAGTAAGCGAGGAGGCGGAAGTCCGTAACGGTGCAGTGGGAGCTGAAGACTCGCTCCTTGACCGGGACCTGGACTCGGAGCCGTGTCCGCCCGTGCTGGAGGTGGAGGAGGACGGGAGCAGCCGAGTGCGCGAAGCGGCGGGGGTTTCCCGAAGGTCTCAAGGAGGTTTCGAGGTGGATTCAGGTACGGGGAAGTGGAGCGCTGCACACAGGGCGAGACTGCACTGCCGCCGTGTCTCCGGAAGGCTGAGGTTTCAGTTCCGGGGCACGAGCGGCAGAGTCAGAGGAGAGTGGCGGCGGGTCAAGGGAAGCCACAGAGGGGGCACAGACTCACTCCCAACAGCGAGTGATTTAGAAAACACAAGGGAAATTGCAACGGAGGGCAGAAATAACGGCAGCAACAGAAGTAATTTAGCAATAAATGTAACAATAGAAGCCTGCAGAAATAGTGGATTGGAAAGGCTAAAACGTGAGTTTGAGGGTGAAGAGTGCATCCCTGGTTTAAAGAACAATTGGATACTGGAAAGTCTGCATCACAAAGCTCATCACAAAGCCTATCAGAAATACTTATGTTATAATATAGGCTACAACTTTAACAATATCTTTAACAATACTAGCAGTGACAGTAATAACAGCAATACTAACAACCAATTGTATCAATTTTTCCTGCTCAGTCAGACGCATAAATATCTTCATCCCTGTCAAAATATACAAACAAACATAGAAGAGAAAAACTCAATTAACAAGCAGCTTATGAGTGATATAGCAGCCTCAAAAGAGGAGGGAACAAAGGAGAAGCCACCTCAAGACTTGAAAAATCCTCCAAAAAATTGGGTCAAACCTAATCTTGAAGAGGAACCTCTTCAATTACAAACTCAGCTCAACTCAGGGAGGTCTTTCTACAGTCTGCGGAATAGAAAGTTTCTAAGTCAGGAACATTTTCCAAAAGGCATCACCCCAAGAGTGAGTAGGAAAAAGCAAAAAAACTTACTCAAAGGCAACTTAAAGAGTAACTCAGAGAAGGGAGAAAGCAACTTGGAGTCTGCTCAGAAATCTAAAGTAAAAATAAAAGTCACTCCCTCTCTTCGGTCTTATTTTAAAATCCAACAACAAGGCCAGAGCCCAAGCCCTTCTAGCACCTTAGAAGCAAAAACAACATTGGAAGTGTTGGAAGTGTTGGAGAGTGAGAAAGAGGAAACAACAGCCAAACTTACAAACAAACCACCAGATAGCCACTTCTTAAAAAAGGAGAAACAACGAGCAGTCCCCACTCTAGCAGGTAAACTGAATACAGGGAGCGCAAAGAAAGGGAGAAAGCCACGAACTAAGAAAAAGATCTTGGTAGAGAACATAAGTCTGGAAGAAATCTGGAAAATTAAAGAAAGTAGCACGGAAGAGAAAGTGGAAACACATATGGCGGAGGGGGGCGTAGATCTCCCCGCTGCAGCAGCAGAAAGTATAAACGCCAACATGACGGAAGAGGCCAAGGACAAGGAAGATGAGGATTCAAGTTCTGTAGAATCCAATAATGATATAACAAAAACTCACACAGACGAACTCCTAGAAAAAATATGGGTAGAAATGAAAGAGAAATTCTCTATCTCTGAATCAAAACAAAATAAAATACAAGAGGTGTGCGAAAAATTGGACAGCAAGTTGAACGCACTAGGTGATAGAGTCACTGCGGTAGAAAATGAAGTTTCCAGTTTAGACAAAAGGGTGGAGAAAAACAGAAAGGAGATAAACTCTCTGAGATTGGAAAATAAAACTATAAATGAAAAACTGGAATCCTTAGAAAACCAAGCAAGGAAAAATAACATAAGGATCCTAAATGTGCCAGAAAATCAAGAAGGCAAGGATGTAAAAGCATTTGTAGTAGCACTACTGATGGAACATTTCCCATGGGCAGACAAAGAGATTCTCGATGATGTTATTTAGAGGGTTCATAGGGATCCCTATGGAAAGAGCAAGGAACGAAAAAACCCTAGAAAGATCCTAGTAAACTTCAAAACCTACACATTGAAGGATAGGATTCTGGGAGAGGCATTGAAAAAAGGGACGTATAACAAAGACAGTTGGAATTTTAAAATAAGATCTGATATGTCAAATGCCTCTCAGACCAGACAATGGGAATTAGGTAATCTAATGTCTGAACTGCATCAATTAGGTGCCACGGTACAAATGAAATTTCCTCCCTCATTACGGATTATGTGGAGAAACAAAATGCGCAATATAAGAGAACCTGAGGAAGTGAAAAATTTGATAGAGTTAATCAAGGACCAGAAACGTGCAGAAGAACCTCTGAGCTAAATGTAGCTGTAACACATATAATCATATTAAACGTAAAATAAAAAAAAAAAAAAGGGGTAAAAAAATAAAAAAAAATAAAAAAAAAAACAATAAAACATATAATGCATACGAATATGTAAATATATACAAGAGTAAGAGAGAAATAGATCTAAAATACATTTAGGAACACCTATGGACAAAATAAAAAAAAAAAAAAAGAGAAGTATGAAAGAGTTATAACACAGCCAACTAAAATCATTATTTTAACTGTACATAAAAAATCACGGGGAGGGGATCGGGAAGCCAAAATGGTTACGAAGATAACCGAAGGAGAAGAAGATGGAGGCTTCCCCGGGGAGGGTAACTTTAAAGCACGACTTACCAAGTACAAATCACACGTAAAAGGGTGGGGAGCAAAATAGGGAAAAAAACAAAAAAATTCCTCATCTGCGAATATGCGGAAAATCAGAACAACTGGGAGTGAAACATAATCCTCAAAAAGAGAACAGAATAAATGGGGAGTGCGTGTAAAGATGTAAATATTCTATCCTGGAATGTTAATGGCCTGAGAACAAAAAGCAGAAGGAATAAAATTCTAGAGTATATCAGAATAGGGAAAAGCGAGATAATAATATTACAAGAAACCCACCTGTTAAAAGAAGAATGGGATCAAATAATCAAGAATCTATGGTGGGTAGACACGTTAATATGCACAACGCAACAATGCCATATAAAGGGTATAGCAATAATTTTTAAAAAGTCGTTAAAAGCTACTATAATCAGTACAGAAGTTGACAATAAAGGACGTTGGGCCATAGCTAATGTTAAAATAGGAAATTCTCCCATCACTATCACAGGGTACTATGGTCCGAACCTGGACGATGCTGATCCCTTGCGAAAATTGTATTCACACCTTCTATTAGCCACCTCCCCCATAATACTGGGAGGTGACTTTAACTTAGTTATGGATCTAACACTAGATAGATCACCACCAGGTAGATATACCAACCTAAAGAAAATGAGACAATGGATTGGGACTTATAAAAGAGATCTAAACCTAGTAGACATCTGGAAAAACAAAGGAGAGAAATCCCAACCGTTCACTTTATATAACAAAAAACTGGGACACAAATCCAGAATTGATTTCTTTTTGGTTAGTAACGATCTATCAAAGAAAGTGAAAAGAGTATCTCATTTACCTGCCCACCTCTCAGACCACTCAGCAGTTCAGCTAGAACTACAAATCACAGACAATATATCGGAAAGAAGATTCACGGTCGAAAGAGTTTTGCTGGAGGATGAAGAGATCATAAAGGAGCTGGAATCTGAAACAAACATCTTCTTTGAACTAAACGCACTAGGTACCACAGAACAAATAACCTGGGATACTTATAAAGCGGTCATAAGGGGTAAACTTCTAAGCTTAGGGGCTCATAGAAACAAACAAGCAAAACAAGAGATTTCAGATTTGGAATCAGAAATCAGACTCTTAGATATCAATATTTCAACAGAACAAGAGGAGGAAAAAAAACAAGATCTTCTAAACAAAAGACAGTCTCAAAAAGAAAAAATAGATCAAATTTTGGAAAATAGGTTACAGAAAAAATGGGACTCTAGCAAACTGGCGAAACATGAGTTCGGAGAAGGCTGCGGGAAATGGCTAGCGTGGAAGCTTAAATCGGATCTAGCCAAAAACAAAGTGAAAAGTATAATTCCGGAAGATCAAACAATTCCCTCCTCTGATGAAGATATTATCAAGAAAGAATTTTGGAAATTTTTTAAAGATCTATACACAGAAGATATAAATCCCTCAGCTCAAACAATAGATTCGTATTTGAAAGATGCAGCACTTCTAAAACTTGAAGAGAACGAAAGAGAAGCTCTGGATAAGGAAGTTCAAGAAGAAGAAGTGGCAGAAGCCATTAAAAGTTTGAAAAGGGGAAAAGCCGCAGGACCAGATGCATTACCGAATGAATTATACATGAAATTGAAAAACTCTATACTTCCGCACATAACGAGATTAATCAACTCAATCTTAACACAACAGAAAACCATACCAGACTCCTGGAATGATGCCATAATCACAATCATTTTGAAACCCGGCAAGAACCCCCTTAAATGCGAGTCATACCGCCCAATTTCGTTATTAAACACAGATTATAAAATATTTACTAAAATTATGGCAGCACGACTAGGGAGAGTACTATCAAAAGTATTACACCAAGATCAAAAAGGTTTCATAAAAGGAAGATATCTTCATGAAGTAACTCAAGAACTTTTAACCTCAATAGACATAGCAATAAATGAGAAATTTCCACTAACCATACTCACTGTTGATGCCGCAAAGGCTTTTGATAGGGTCAACTGGGCCTTTCTTGAGAACGTTTTGGTTAAGAACAACCTCGGACCCCACTTTATTAATATGGTGAATCAGATCTATAAAAACCCAAGATCAAAGGTCCTAATAAATGGGAGCCTAACAGAAAATATAAAGATAACTAGAGGAACGAGACAGGGATGTCCACTCTCGCCCTTACTGTTCAATCTATATATTGAACCGCTAGCGAGCAAGCTAAGAAGCATTTATAATATCAGTCCATTCAAATAACGGTTCTTGGGAGAAAAAAATCGCTCTCTATGCGGATGACCTAATGATTTTTACTGCAGATTATCCTAAAGCCAAGTCAAGCATTGAGAAAACTTTAAAGGCATTCGGGAAAATATCAGGATACCTGGTAAATCAAACCAAGACAGAACTCATGACATGGAACACGACCTTTCAAAGCAATTTCATAAAAAACGAAATAAGATATCTAGGAATTTTAGTAAATCATGATTTAGCGAAGATTGCAAATAGAAACCTAAATAAAATTGCCGGAGAGGTAAGGAAATTGCTTGAGATTTGGACCTCTCTTCCGTTGAGCTTGATCGGAAGATCGAACATAATCAAGATGACCGTTCTCCCGAAGTTTACATTCCTATTTAACACGATCCCCTTGGAATTTGGAAAGACGGAATTAGTTCGAGCACAAAGAAACATAACAAGTTTCAAATGGGCAGCAAAAGGATCAAGAATTGCATGGAAAAAGATCAGGAGGAGTAAGAAAGATGGTGGACTAGCCAGCCCAGACCTGGTGGAATATTGCAGAGCCTTCCAATTCAAAAATATCAAAGTATTATTAAAAAATCACAAACATTACCCTGACTATTTTAAAGCAATTACAAAAGCAGAAGACCATGTGTTGTTTAAGTTTGGACACCCCAAATTCTTCAAAAAAATAAAGCTTAAGATATTAAGGGATGCAGCAAAGATATGGACACAAATCAGAGGCATTCTAAAAATACCGTATTATAGCAAGTGGGCTCCAATCTGGGAATCTCCTGGAACCCCAGAATGCTTAAAGGATACTCTTGCTTTGGCACTGAAAAAAGTCAACATCAAAAATTGGGGACAATTACTAAATGGTTCAAACCTAAAAACATGGTCAGAATTGCAAAAACTGACAAATAATACTATATCCAGATTCAAATACTATCAAATGTCAAGTTGGTCTAAAACTTTGCCCAATATAAGCGGTAACGAAAAATTGGAAGATGACATGATAAAAGCAATACGACAACCAAAGGAAGTGGCGAAGTGGTACTGGGCTCTGATTATGGCCAATAATATCGACGCTAACATGGAAAACCAAATATGGGGCAAAGACATCGTAACAACAGATCTGGATCTAATTTGGGAAAAATCAGTGGACAAATGCTGGTCCAACTTGAAATCCGCGGCGCTGAAGAGAAATCATTTATATACAATTCATAGGGCGTATTGGACACCAAAAAAACTCTCCAAATTTAAAAATGCTGGAATAAAGAAATGCCCCAAATGTGGAGAGGAAAAATCTGATGATGTCCACATGTTTAAAAACTGCCCTCAATTGAAAGAATATTGGGACCAAGTCGGTAAGACCTTGTGCACCATCTTGTCAAAACAACTAACTGTGAGTATTACTCTCGTTCTTTTTGGGATATTAGATCCAGGTAATGAAGGGGGGCTTACTAAGGAGCAGGAGAACCTCCTCTTTGTTTTAATAGTTCTTGCAAGGAGAGAGATCTGTATTAAGTGGATAGGATCTACCTGTCCGACACATGCAGAATGGCTGAACTCGGCAATAAGAATCAGTAAATTGGATAAATTAAGTAATGTAAGCAAGCGATTCAAGTTCTGGGATAGATTCGAAAACTTCTTAAACCCCACATAAGTACCACACTTATGTCCTATGATTAAAGCGATATACTTTCTGGTAGACAAGTATGGTACTTGCTGAGTAGTCAAGTTGGCTAGCTCCCCTCGATCCAAACCAGAAGCATTGTTATGTAACGAGTAAAGGAAACTGCTCAAACTAAAAAGAGGTCATAACTCCCCAGCCAAGCGAGACCAAGGGGCAGTGTCGGAAAAGATCAAAGAGACAGACACCTGAAACTCCGTAAGCATACAATAATCGCAAGATGAGGACAAAAAAAAAAAAAAAAAAAAAAAAAAAAAACATGACCCTTGTGGGTGTCAGAGCACTTTACATGATGAGAAGTAGGGTATCAATTGGACTGGTAAACAAAATAAACTAAAAAATAACACATGCGTGAATGACAATCATATATGAAAGTAAATAGAGTAAAAAGCTTAATCTCAATTATAGTCAGTAATAAGATGGTCAGGCATCATAAAGAGAAGTTAGTATGATTACATTTCAATAAGCATAGATATATTGTCTTAGGGTAAAATCTTAGGGCCATATGTAGGTAACCACTATTTACCGATTTTTAAATACCAAATTTTACCGATTCAGTATTTCAAAATCGGTAAATAGTATATAGGTAAATATTCAGTAAATTTTACCGAATCGGTAATATTCGGTATTACCGATTTGGTATTTACCGATTCACAGGTCACATTGACACCCTGTAGCACCCCTGAATCGTGCATGTGTGCACATGTGGCACACATACATGCCCTAAGGGCATGTATGTTTGCCACATGGCACTGAAAAAAAGCAAACAATTGTTTATAGTTATAGTTGGTTGGTGGTAAATAACGAATCCTGAATGCTAAAATGCACTCACTTGAGTGCCTCTTACATAGGAATTAAGGATTCAGTAATTTACCAAATCAGTATTTTAAGAATTCGGTAATTTACCGATTCCTTAAATTACCGATTCGGTAAATTACCGAATCCTTGAAACCTGCCTCCTACATCTCTAATCCCTAAATACCGGTCGGTAACGGTGAAATTTACCGAAATTCACCGTTACCGACCGGTATTGCCTTACCTACATAAGGCCCATAGTCAGCAGAAAAGATTTTGCTTCTTTTTTGAAGAAGGCGGTAGAGGAGATTAGGCGAACATCCGGTGGTAAAGAGTTCCAAATCTTCGGTGCAACAATCGAGAATGCTCTGGCACCCGTTTTCTTTTTATGGGTTCGTTGGGGTTTCAGAAGAAGGGTGTGCGCACTTTGCGAGGGTCTGCAGCCTCCTGATTTTTCTAGGTTTTGATCCAGATATCGGGGGGGGTATTGCATGTAGCGCTTGATGTGTCATGCATGCAATTTTTTTTGAATTCTTGCTTCATACGGTAGCCAGTCAGGGATTTTAGGGCCGGCGAGATGTGTGTATTTCTTTTTGTTCTGGAGACAAGTCTGGCTGCCGCGTTGAGGGAGGCTCTTAGAGGGGCCAACTTGTATCTAGGTAAGCCAAATAGTGTGGCACTACCATAATCCATTCTGGGCAATATAAAAGCTTGGACCTCTTGTTTTAGGTTTTCATGTGGAAGTTAGGGTTTCCATTTTCGCAGAATGGTCAGTTGGTAATTTGCTCCTTTGATGGCTGCGCTAATGTGATCTTGCATATTCAGATGTTTCT
Organism: Lissotriton vulgaris; assembly: GCF_964263255.1. Taxonomy (NCBI): domain Eukaryota; kingdom Metazoa; phylum Chordata; class Amphibia; order Caudata; family Salamandridae; genus Lissotriton; species Lissotriton vulgaris. The sequence continues at coordinate 883,291,278 of NC_141699.1, read as the reverse complement.
CTAATGTAATACCTAAGGATTATCAGAGTCTATGATGTGAGGAAAGCAGTTGAGGGCTGTAAGATGTTTCAACCAAAGATCAATATTGGGGATGTTATTCAGCAGTGAGAGGAATTCGGTTTTGGCAGCATTGAGATTGAGTTGGTTATCTGCAAGTCAGAGATGTGCATTTTTCAAGCTGAAATTGAGGGATATAATGTCCTCTGGGGAGGCGATTTTTAAATAGAGCTGAGTGTCATCAGTATACATATGATAGTGGATGATAGCAGATTTTAAGTGGTTTGCTTGTGGTCCTGGAACAGGTTGAAGAGAATGAATGAAAGAGCAGATCCCTGTGGAATGCCAAGAGTGATCGCATGGGGCTTAGGCAAAGATTGGTTCATTTTGACTCTCCGGGATCTGTTTTGGAGGAATGCCATTGCAATACGACCCCTGATAAGCCCATCCTTTGTTCCTATAGTTTCAGAAGACAATAATGTTTAACCGTATCAAAGGCGGCTGATAAGTCAAGCAGTATCAGAAGCCATGATTCATTTTGATCCAGCATTTTTAATATGTGATCCACAACATAAGTACGTGTAGATTCAGTGCTGTGACCTTGACAGAAACCTGATTGGTGTTGGTCAAGGAGTTGATAGTTGTCTATGTGGTTGCAGAGTTGGATCTGGACACATTTTTCTAAGAGCTTTGCAAGATTAGGGATGTTGGAGATGGGTCGGAATTTATTGGGATCGGAACAGTCTGCGTTTGTTTTTTTTAAAGGGGGTGTTACTTGTCCTGCTTTTAGGCAATCAGGGAGAGTGCCTTGATGTAGTGAGACATTTAGGGGCACATGCATCAACCTATTTAGGAGGTGCAAACGGTGCGAATCGGTAAATTCGGCCGTTTGCGATTCCTAAATAGGTTTTTGGGATGCATTAAACATTTTTGGGAAAATCGCTATTTTTAGCGAATTCCAAAAATGCGATTGCTTTTAAGGAATCGCTAATTTGCGATTCCTTAAAAGCAATGCACGATTTCTTTTAAAATTGTGAATTCGCAATTAGGGGGTGCAAATTACCACGAGGGTGAACCTCGTGGTAATTTGCGAAAAACTATTAAAATGCTCAAATTAGCATTTTAAACACTGTCATGTTACAGACACACATGTCCTTAGGACATGTGTGTGTGAAAAATGCACTTTAAAATACATTTCAGGGGTGCAGGGGGGTCCTTTGGACCCCCCCTGCACCCATGGAATACATTAACATTTTGCGAATCGCTAATTGAAATTCGCAAAATGTCAATGCCTTCCCATTGATTCCTACTGGCCTTTTGGCCCATAGGAATCAATGGGAAATTGCGAAATCGCAAATTAGAATTCGCATAATATTTGCGATTCGGGAAAAATTGCGATTTTCTACCAAATCGCAAAAATTATGCGATTAAATTGATGCATCCCGTTTTGCGATTCCTTATTTGTGATTCCCTATTTTTCGCAAATAAGGAATCGCAAAACCTTACATTGATGCATGTGGCCCATATAATCTTAGTCCACAGGGAAGTATACATGCTTTGATCTCTTTGAATATAGACGGAGGTAGAGGGTCAGTGAAGTGATTAGATGGGTTTAATGATGAAAGAATATTGTAAATATTCCTTTTGTTGATTGAAGAGAAGGTGTGCCAAGAGGCATTGTTTTTGGAGGGGTGCCTTGATGAATCACTCCCTGCAGTATACTGCGAGGTGTATGAAAAACTGAATGAGGCAGCCAGTAGTAGTTCATTTGGTAGTTGCAGTTCATTCTCTATCTTTGTGAATTTTTCCATGAAGAAGGCAGCCAGTTCTTCTCAGTTTGGGAGGATGCTGGATCCGTAGTTTAACAGATTTGATACGTTGCGTGACTGCTGCTTGACTATTTCGAATAGGTTTTTGGGCCTATTTTGGTTTGGTCAAGCTGTGTTCTAAAGAAATTAACTTTCACTTGTCTTATTCTTCTGTTGTATGTGTTCCTCGTTGATCCTACTCATTTTAGAAGATCCAGGGATGGAGAAGTCTCCAGGCTCTTTCTGCTATTCTTAGATTATGTCTTTCATTGTTGTTGTTGAACTAGGGCTTTGAGTTTTTATTGGATATATTTTTTGTGTTGAATGACCAGAAATACCTCTCACTTCAGGAAAGGCTGGGGACATCTGTTCTAAACAATTAAGGACCTCAGCAACATTCTGTGAGAGAACTGTGATTGAGCCGACTACATTCAGCATTGATACATCTTTCCCAAGAGACAACACAGTCAATAAATATATATGAAGGAGGACAAGGTCCATGCTAGATTATCAGTGTTCTAGCTGGGACTTAATTTTGCAGTCCGTGACTAGAAACAACATGTATTAAAATAGTGTGGGAAACAGCCTAAGACATACACATGATTCTAAATGTCCAGAAATGCCTTTGGCACGCACACAGGAGGGATATGAAATTGAGAGGTATATCTACTATTATTTCACCCAAGGCAGCACAGTGAGGGAACTAACTGCACAAATTGTATGAATGGAAGAGAGGAGAAATATTTGCAAAGGTATGGAGCATTTCTCCTCTCTCCTTGCTTTGGTGCACTGTGTGCTGCCTAACGCCACCTGTCTCCCCAAAAAAGTATTGTTTTTGGCTTGTAAAAGTTCAAAGGCAGCATGGCCTACCAAGATCCACAATATTTTTTTAAAGCTCAGGATGATTTCTGTGCTTCCGTTTTCATAACTTTACTTGAAAAAACAGAATTAATAACATTTCTGGCACTGTATATTTGAATGAGCAGCTACAAACCAGTTTTACACATTTCATGGAGGCCGAAGCTCAGAATTTGACTCAATTGTCAGAAAGCAATTGTGGTGTAGGATACAAGACATTGCTGGCCCTTCTGTTTATGCTCAGACAATTGGGCCCAACTGAGATGAAGAGGGATTTTACAAACAAAAGTGATATCATATTAATTGCAAGGTGTCTATATTAGGACTCTTATGGAAAGAAGCCGTTTGATTCCATTACTGTGGTCGATAAACATTCCAAGACATTTTCCCTGACCATTGGGTTACCTTACTTCAATTTTGTACTGGGGGCCCGGACTTCTCCATATATTACTTTGTTAGTGATTACTGTCCTAGATTCACCTTAAGTATTTTGCATACTTCACCTTAGTGATCTTTTTGAAATGAATATGTGATTATTTTTCTGTTTCCTTTCATCAACCCAACAATTCCTTGATGAAGTTGTATTGACCAAACAATGTTTCTCTTCACATCACAACTAGCTTCCATAACTTGGACATTCACATCACAACTAGCTTCCATAACTTGGACATTATCATCTGGCTGTGAATTTTAAACTGCCCGCCTTCTTCCCATAAGGATCTTCATATAGAAAACTTGCAATTATTATATGATCAGAAGTTTGTCTTTTAATCCATCACAACTCTTTTTTAACACTCAACATATTACCTTTGATTCCAAATCTTATTCTGTTCAAATTTATTGTAACTGAAACTCAACATAAACAACGTAGATAAACGTTTAGCTATATGGTTTGTCAATAAAATAGTATCTCATTGTCCAGTATAACAATAGTTACCTTTACTTTCATAGACTTTGTTGTTACTCTTTGAGTGTACTTCAGACTTAATTTATATTGTTTTTGATAGGGTTTCTTTCCTTCCCCAAGTTGAATCCGAACAGTAGCAAGGTGCGTGTCTGATGTAGTACCCCTCAACAATTTTTTTCTATTCCTCAACATCTATTGCTTCCACTATAGCGTCTATAACTTAGTCAGGAATGTGCAGTTAGTTATCGCCACCTCTACCACTCTAAAGTTGACATTACAAAAGCTAAGAATGGCCTATAAACCATAGTGGTGTACTGAACCACTCCTCTTTAAGATATAATTCATAGCACTTATACAAGTCTTAAAAACACACACACTTTCCACCCAAAAAAAGGCTATTCCGGTCATGCCACAACACCATGTCAATGATGGTTGTATATTATAAAAAAACGATTCACAGTGATATCATTATGAACTAAATCATCAAGTAGAGAATTTGTTGGGTTACCTTCAATTCGAATCAATCTAAAAAGAAAACAGAAAAAAGGCAAAATTCCCACAAACTGTTCTCAAAAATGATTTTGCTCAGGCGATCATGGTCAGTTCATGGGTTTATCAAAGATGCTCGTATGTCAAAATATCAAGGTTCAGTAATATCCACCTGCACATGTATCACATCCACAATATACTCTACTAGTTTATTGTCAAGTTAAATATATAGCTTTGAGTTTCCTCTTCCTATTAATCTACATCGGTGATTCAAGTAAAGAAATGCCTTGCAGTGAGTCAGCCTTTCGGCTTCTATCAGTGACAAAAAAACTAAACGTTTTCAAAGAGTTAGACGAGGATGATTATAACTTGAGGGCAAAATAGAAGATTTAGATTGAAGTGGATTTTGCTACTAAAATAGAGCGATTGGCAGAATTAAGGCTGTGTGCTGCATAAGTTTGAGCCAATCAAGTGCCTTGAAACATGTGCCCATTGTCTGGGAAGATTATTTGATGGCAATCAGAGAGGACTAAACATTGTGAACATACATCAATCAAAACAATTTCTCTGAATTCTATACAAAATGGTCGGACTGTGATTTAGAATAAATCATTAGATGTATATGAAAAAAATATTTTTGTTGGTATCCCATCACCTCCTAATTTTATTGATCAATATAAGATAACTAGGGATCTGGGAGGTGAGGTGCCGGGCTTTTAGCAGTTTCTGTGACAATATTGTCACCTACCCACGCTGACGACACAATCATATCTGACAACAATATTTGAATGGCAGAGACCAATGGCAAACCTGCACTTTTACAGCAAGGATAACTATTTGACAATAACAAAGAAAAAGCATTGGTCACAAGCAGATCTGTAAAGTCTGGATAGTTTTAATTCTGAATCCATGGCCATCCCTAGTGGTATAGGTAGAAACAAAAGCGACCCTTATGTCCATGTGAACAGGCGTGTCAAGTTATCCTTGTAACAGAGGTTCACACAGAACTCATTCTTAGGAAATTAATGTTTAGTTTCACAGACCTTTCTGTGTAGATCTAATCATTAAAGCCTTAAACCACTTTTTTTTATGTATACCACAATTTTAACCATGTTATTCAATACGGAATTGAAGCGAAAAATCACACAGCAGCCAGTATTTGTATGATGAATATTTGCGGTTCAGTCAAACTTAGTTTTTTTTAAACAAGAAACACTTTCAATCGAACAATTTTGTGAGTGTCATTAAAGAAGAAAAGAGAGAATGTATCAATGACTGGACCCCAGGTGTAAAACAAAACCAAAATAGACATTTGAAAGAGAAGGGTGAGATAGGGAATGGGCATATGGGTTATATTGGTTGATTCAAATAAAAAAGACAGCAATTACTATTCAGTACATTTTCAGATACAGGGAATAAATAATTGTATCATAGTTATAGAAAGTTTTCTATCTTTGTACATGTGTCAATGATGTGTCAACTCTTGTAGGGATATAAAGATATCTCCAGGACTGAAGTAGCCTAGGGTCTGGGGAAGACAAGATAGGAAAGGGTTATTGGTCTGCTGTGACCGGTGAGATCAGAGGTGTACAGAATGGAAAACAATTGAACGTATACATAGTGGCTGGACTTGCAGAAGCACTGTGCCCCATGTGAGGGAGCACTAAAGGGATGGCAATCAAATAATCTGGTTGGTAGGAGGCCTTCAAAGTCCTCTTAACAGTTTCGGTGTGGAAAAGAACTAGCATTTAGAATTGTGTCTTTGATAAAGAAATTTCTAGTCAAAAGGAAGAGGGGCATGGCTCACCTCATAAGATGGCTAGATGTAGCTGGTCTTTAAGGGTAAAGGGAGTTTTAAATGAAGATTCCTCCAATTGATAAACCTTAGACGAGTAGATAATGGGTTTGAAAAAAGTGGTTGACTGGGAGAATCTGAGCTATTTGTAGTTAAAAAGCTGCTGAGAAATAAACTGTTTGAAAGCTGTTTACCTATTTAGACAATGAATCCTCTATGAAGGGAGCCCTTTGCCATGCCCTCAGAGTCTGTTACTGATTCTATAAAATAAGGTGGATGCTGGTATGCTCATCTGGGGCGGATAGATAAAGGCTCTGGTGAAGCCCGCGTAGCATCCGCGTGGAGGGGGCGTGTTAATGGATGTTTCCGACTCGAAGGCAAGGCCAGAAGGTGAACTGAAAAAAACGAAGGTGAGTATTCAAGTAATTAAGAATTTAGGTGAAAATTCATGATGAAAGAATAAAAAATGAAAGGGAGTGTGTGAACACCTGCACTCAAGATAGAAACAGGTGTCTGAACCGCTATGCAACGCTATAAAGTAATGAGTGCCGGCTGGTTTTTAAACTGACATCTATGTACAAGGCTCTCTGTATTGTTAAAGATAAAGACTCTGGTGCCACCCGCGTAGTATCCTCATGGAGGGGGCGAGTCCATGAGCATGTCCGACTCGTCGGCATGGCCTAGAAAGTGAACTAACTTTCACTGACTTCGTGTCAGGTAATGAGAGGGTGAAAGTATCACATCGCCTCTTAGAAAAGGGAGTATTGCAGTAATTTAGAATTCTGGTAAAAATGTATGATGAAAAAAAGGAAATTGAAAATTAGTGCACAGGAATTGAACACCCATATTTTAGGAGAAACTGATGTTCAAACCTCTAAGCCATGCTAACAGGTAAGGAGTGCGAGCTGGATTTTGAACCAACATCGGGGTACATGGCTCTCCGAATAGTAGGGAGAGGCCACAGGCTGGTTTTAAGGTTGGGATAAGCTCGCTGCAGTGTCATTACGAAATGGAAGTGAGAAAGGGGGCATTATATGAAGGTGCCTGCCTAGATATAGGAGGAAATCACTAAAAGATATACATGTATACATAATTTCCAAAGATAAGGAGCAATTTTGTGGTGTAACTCAACAAGCACTAAAAAAATGTTGCATACCAAACTGTTAGATCTGGGAGTATCTAGTTGGCAGAGGTAGGTACCTTTGGCCAAATAGGGACCCTTGCGTCTAGTCAGGGTACGGGGGAAACACACTGTTGATAACCCCTGCTCACCCACTTGGTAGCTTGGCACGAGCAGACAGGCTTATCCCAAAGGCAATGTGTAAAGTATTTGTACCAACACTCACAGTAACACAGTGAAATACCATAAATGGTTACTTTATACAAGTTACTTTATAAAAATATAAATCTCTTTATCTGGTTAGGCAGATTCAAAACGACATAAAACCAACATACAATAAATAGTCTCTCTTTAGCAATGTTTTAAAAGCAAAGGTTCTCTTGTAGGGTTCTTTGGAATGCTCTTGTAAAAATAAATGTCCCTGCAAAAGTAAAGGAACTAGGAGAGTCAGTAGGGCTATAGACTGGGTTTCCAATGCGGGGAAAGTCACTATAACAAAGTGTGCGCCTTTCAACAATGCCCCCGCTGTACTAGCGTTCAGGTTTGCTGTACTAGTAAGAAAGAACAGGGTCCTTTCCGAACGACAACACGCCTCACTGCCCTTCGAAGCAAAGAAGGCTGTATTTGACTGATTTTTACCAGAAAATGCCCCTGCTGCCCTTCGTAGCAAAGAAGGCTGCACTCTATGGGTTTTCTCAACAAGATTCCCCAGCTGCACTCGCGGTACAAACAGGGGTGGTGATGGACGGAGCATCTGAATCAATCAAACACTCACACCCAGTCAAAAGATCTGGGTTTAATCCATCACCGTTCTTTAGCCCACTCTGCCACCCCAGTTTAGACATGGCTATATGCAAATCAGTCTGACTCTGTGCCTCATGGGAACAGCCCAGCCCGAACTGCCAAGCCATGTCTTTCCTGGACCGGAAACAAGCTTCCGAGGACCGGTTTCTGGCATTCCAGCCGTCTTCAGCCCGGCTTGCTTGAATCCAGTGGCAAAGTGAGTAAGGGACCCACGTCTGAGCATACCCTGCCACACTTATGGTGGCCAAAAGCGGTACAAAAGGGGGTGGTGATGGACGGAGCATTTGAATCAATCAAACACTCACCCCCAGTCAAAAGATCTGGGTTTAATCCATCACCGTTCTTTAGCCCACTCTGCCACCCCAGTTCAGACATGGCTATATGCAAATCAGTCTGACCCTGTGCCTCATGGGAACAGTCCAGCCCGAACTGCAAAGCCATGTCTTCCCTGGACCGGAAACAAGCTTCCGAGGACCGCTTTCTGGCATTCCAGCCGTCTTCAGCCCGGCTTGCTTGAATCCAGTGGCAAAGTGAGCAAGAGACTCACATCTGAGCATACCCTGCCACACTTATGGTGGCCAAAAGCGGTACAAAAGGGGGTGGTGATGGACGGAGCATCTGAATCAATCACACACTCACACCCAGTCAAATGATCTGGGTTTAATCCATCACCGTTCTTTAGCCCACTCTGCCACCCCAGTTCAGACATGGCTATATGCAAATCAGTCTGACCCTGTGCCTCATGGGAACAGTCCAGCCCGAACTGCCAAGCCATGTCTTCCCTGGAGCGGAAACAAGCTTCCGAGGACCGGTTTCTGGCATTGCAGCCGTCTTCAGCCCGGATTGCTTGAATCCAGTGGCAAAGTGACCAAGGGACTCACGTCTGAGCATACCCTGCCACACTTATGGTGGCCAAAAGCGGTACAAAAGGGGGTGGTGATGGATGGAGCAGCACAGAGAAGGATGCCCCTTCTAACAATAGTGCACCTGCACAGTCACAGGCAGACCCGCCGGTTCCCCAGCAGCTCCTGGCCCCGCACAGACAACAGCGTGGCTGGGAGCGTATTACCTGGGGCTGCTCTTGTGGTAACGGTTCTCTCCTTAAGATACTCCGGCAGGAGCCCTTCTCATCCGGCGGTGACGCGCTGACCGGGACGGGACTTCCTTACAGGCGGCCGTCCTGCTCCCCGTAGCAGCGACGTCGGCACAGGGGTCCTGGTTGCTAGGCAACCCTCCGGCTTCGCTCTAGATCAGTTCACAAGGACACCGTATACAGAATACAACATTAGAGGATGCACAGTTCATATGTTTTTGTAACATAGTTTGACATACCCATGTGTAAACATTTTTGTGTTCAAAGTAAATTTGCATGCAGTACAACCCCCAAATTTGTAGTGGCCTTTGATCGGTTCTAGCCCCCATGCTGACAAAATGGTGTTGTTATGTTAGATTTTATCTGTATTGGCATGAACTAATGACTGTTTGATATGCCTACCTTTCCTGCCAGAAAAATGGGGAAGTTCTTTAAAGGTCTTTATTTTGGAAAGAATTGACCATTTTTTTAAATGATTTTCACGATCTTATTAGTCTCTGGGCAAAAGTAGTTACCCAGACCACGTTGCTAGTTTTGGGTTTGGGATGTGTCTCAAGCATTGGTTCTCTCGGACTGTACCAGGCTCTATTCACCGAGTTTCTTACAAGGCATTTGGGATAGCATATTTCATGGAATTTTGAAACTCAGAACGGTCCCTTCTCTGAAGAAGTCTTCCGTTAAAGTGCAGTTCCTGCGGAGTCGGAGGAACTGTCCAAAAGGAACACCATCTTTCAGGGCTCTTGGGTGAAAGCCTATGTATTGGAGTAGGGTATTGCATTCTGTAGGCTTCCATAGAGAGAGACAATGAGATTATTCTCATAATGTCTTATCTCAAGGTCGAGGAAGGGAATGCAGTGGTTACTGTGATTAGATGTACATTTTTAAAAATAGTTGGCTGCTGTTGAGGTATTGTAGGAATGCAGCAGTTCAGGTTCGCTGCCATTCCATAGCAAAAAGATACTGTCGATATATCTATTCCCGCACTGGATATTGCTTTGGGAGGGGCTTCCAATTGGACGAATCTTCATTCAAATCGCCCTTTTCCCTTCAAGACCGGCGCTTCCTTTTGACTAGAAATTTCTTTATCAGACACAATTCTAAATGCTAGTTGTTTTCCACACAGAAACTGTTAAGAGGACTTTGAAGGCCTCCTACCAACCAGATAATTCAGTTGCCATCCCTTTAGTGCACCCTCACATGGGTCGCAGTCCTTCTGCAAGTCCAGGAAGTATGTATTCGTACAATTGTGTTCCATTCTCTACACCTCAATTCCCACCGGTCACAGCAGACTGCTAACCTATGCTATTTTGTTTTCCCCAGACCCAAGGCCACTTCAGTCCTGATGAGAACCTTATATCCCTACAAGGGTCGAATAATCGTCGACACATGTACAAAGATCCAAACTTCCGGATTGGGTCGGTAACCCCGTCCTGCTTTGCTAAGCTTCGCAAGCTGCGCAAGATAAGAAGATTCTTCAGCAAAGAGGCTAGCATCCAAATCAATATTGCCCTAGTTCTTTCCAAAATTGATTATGGAAATGCATTGTATCTTGGCCCTCCGTCACTTCAGAAGCACCGTCTTCACTTGCTTCAGAATCAAGCAGCTAGAATCATCTATCAAAAGGATTGACAATGCCACATTAGCCCACTGCTGAAAGAACTCCACTGGCTTCCGGTGGAGTAACAAACTTTGTGCAGAACAGGGTGTATCCTTATTAGAGCCATTCAGGGTACTGGTACTAGTTATATCTTATTGAGAATCACAAGTATGCTCCCCAGTGCACCTTAAGATCTATGCATCTGAACCAACTAGTTGAACTGAGATTCAGACGTAAATGCACTGGAGAGTCACGGTTCTCTACACTGGGTCCAAAACTGTGGAACTCATTGCCAATTACTCTGAGACTTGAAGAAGTATACGTACGGTTTAGAAAATTGCTCAAAACCTGGCTCTTTACCCCCGCTCATAACTAGACTGCTCCGGCTTTGAACCCTCTCTGCTCAACTCATAGCGCCAAGAGACGGTTGGTGAATATGCGCTCAAGAAATATCCATTTAACATAACATAACATAACAAGGACAGACAAGTTTCTAAAATTGTGATACAATGATTTATTCCCTGAATCTGAGAATGCACTGAATAGTAATTGCTGTCTTTTTGATTTGAATCAACCAATACACTGTATATGCCCAATTCCTTATCTCACCCTTCTCTTTCTAATTTCGGTTTTGGTTTGGTTTCACACCTGGGGTCCACACTCAATGATATATTGTCTCATTTCTTCTTTAATGACACTCACAAAACTGATTGAAAATGCTTCTTGTTTAAATAAAACTCGGTTTGGCTGAACCGCAGTTATTCATCATACAAATACTGGCTGCTGTGTGATTTTTCGCATTAATGTCGTATTGAATAACATGGTTGAAATTGTTGTATATATAAAAAAGTGTTTTTTGACTCTAATGATTAAATATAAACAGAAAGGTCTGTGAAACTAAACATTTCCTTCAAAAGAATGTATTCCATGTGAACCTCTGTTCCAAGGATAACATCCCTAGTAGTAGCGAGGACAAGGCAAGCCAAAGCACCAAGTAACAGTTTAGGTATGTTGCATTGCGGCACTGAGAAATGACAACGTTCATTCTTATATACCAAGAATGGGATCAAGAATGGTGATGGAATTAAAAATATATATTTGAAGTACATAGGGCTTTTAATTGCTAAAGGGGTGTTTTATACTGTGATCCAGCGCGGCTACAAACCAAACCTCCAAACCATTACTATATTTCCTAGGAGCTATCACACTTTACTCATCAGTGGGGCCCATAACACTGCAAGTCATTCATACACACAAATCACCCTGCTCCCACGATCAGTGAAGACTAAAAGATGAGCTGCTGGATTTTAGCAGAGTGTCTTATTTCATTCTAAAATTTATACACTAAATACATCTGCGGTTTATCAATATTACCATGGTTTCATTCTTAATAAACATTAAAACACTTCACCATTTGGTAAATGGATCAGCTAGTAAAAGTTAACTCATGGACAACAAGACCAGCTTAATTCTCCATTTATTCAATTTTTGAATAGAAACTAGTTCTTCTAGCATGACCTTAATTTATTTAACTTTTACTTCGTTAATTCATTAAAGCATTTAATAACCTAGGAAAAAAGGTTAAATTCAAACAGTCACATTGATTAGCAGAATAGTTCAGAAAAATAAGTTGAGACAATATTGCCAAGACTTCAGTTAATGGACATCAGGGTTAAGACAGCGATGTTCCCAAAAACCACCTTTCTATTCTTTCTTGGTGTTCACCTCCCATCCAGACTCCACACCCATCAAAAGTTAAAGTCAAGAAAAATGTCAAAGTCCATAGGAAAAGTTTGTCAGTCGACAGCATGTCGTGGTGCGAAAATAAAATGAAAAGAAAGCTTTTTATCTTACTTTCAAATGTCCTCTTTTATACCCTTTTTCCCTAACTATCTATCTAAATTTTGAAACTTTTAGGGTCCTTGTTTTCTCTTATTGGTCCATTCAAGGGGTGGATGAGCATCACCTCATCTCCTCATTGTCCATATTTCCACCAAGTCATCCTTATATTCATCAAAATAAGGTTTTGATTGTTCTTTAACAGTCTTTTCACTTGTGTCCTTTAAATTGTCACTTCAGAAGTAGTTCCCAGGCTTACAACATGGTCATAAAAATGTTTGGCACTCATCTACGCTTCCATGCCACGCTGACCTTGACCCACGCTGTACAGGCACAAACTGCTTGCACATCTATCAAGCATAGACGTGCATGCGTAGATCAACACAGTTTTAGAGTCTTGCAAACCTCCATCTTTTCAGTAGGCCGCATGGGCCATAATGGGAACAATCTTAAAAGCAAACACAATTAAAAGTTAGTTTTTTAAGTAACACCATTCTGTTTACCTCCCCCCATTCTAAGGTAATCCTGTTAGTTATTACCTAGCAGTTTAGCGACACTTATGCATGGTTTTCTTACCATTCTCCATCATTTCTGCCACAATAAGACATACAAAAAGCATATACACTTAGATTTTCATTAGATTTTGACATTTGCGTACCAGATTAGTATAACGATTTCACTTAATTAGTATATTATGATTCGCAAAATAAGCAAATTAGTATCCCACTTTTATTTGTGTGTGTGCATTCTATTCTATGTTGGTTAATGTCAAAACCACACGATTAATACATATTACTATTATGAGGAAGAGATTTTGAGAGGGGTATACAAAACAATTTTGTTGTCACCCTCGCTCCATCAATTCCCCCTTTGGTGATTTATCACCAAATAACACTAAAATATTTCATACATTTTATCACAACATGTTTCAAATTATTTTTAATTAGTATGAGTTATACTCTAGTTTCTTCCAGTTTCTTTCTATCTTGATAAAGTTTCTCTTTGAACTCTTCCATTTCAATGTCACCCTTTTCACGTTCCCTTTCTTGTCTTTCTTCAAATTCTTTCTTTATAGACTTTTTAAGATTTCTTCTTTTTTTAAGTTTACAACCTAATCTTCTAATCAAAAATACTACTATTATTACGGTTACTGGAATTAATACCTTCCCCATTATGGATCTACCTATTTCATAAAACCAATTTCTAACTACTGAAAAACTCCTACCAAGTTTCTCAAGAACACCATCAACCTCCTGTGGTTCGATCTACTTATGCAACTCAGTAAGATTTTTAATATATCTTTCAATATTTTGACTTTTATCAGGTATGTATGTACAACAATGTTGTACCTTTAAAATTCCACAGACTCCTCCTTCTTTTGCCAAAATTATATCAGGAGCACGTCGATTTTGTATCACCATAGCTCTCATAGCAACCATTTTGGTATTTGCCATTAAAAACCCTCCTGCCGTATTCATTTGATAAACGATCTATCATTGTTGACAATTTCCGAATTCTGTTTGCATTAAAGGATATACCCACTACTGGTATAAATGCTCCAAAAACCTCACCTATTATTTCTATTACACTTGCTCTCTTTCTATGACTTAAAGGTTTACCTATTTCATGAATTCCATTAGTTCCTCTATCTACATGAAATGTTTTAGGAAAGACCAGGCCTACACAACAGGACTCATACCAGTGATCAGGTAATTTATAATAAGCTTTGTTCCCACATAGAAAATAAATCCCATGAAAATCTGGATCATTACGTCCTTTAAATCCCAACCCCCTTTTATAATATATGTATCCTCACATTGACTTGCTCCCACAAAATAATTATCATACACAGTGTAATCTATTTGAATGCATAATTTCCCTAATAATGGTGTATCTACATTTATAGCCACATTCACATTATATCCTTCTATATTATCATCTTCAAATGTCCACATTGTAGATTTAGATTGTTTTTCTTTTTTCCTCCTTTTATACTGATTCCTTCTTTCTTCTACCATATCCAAAAAGGCTTTTTCCTCATTTCTCATTTTACAAGTAAAATTACGTTTGAACGCATAATCATGGGTCAATTCTTGTGTTTCACAAAAATATTCTCCAAACACTTTTGCAGGTTTGATTTGATTCAATTCAGCTACAAATTTCAATTTCGCAAAAACATCCTCAGAATTTGAATAATAATACTCCAATGTTCCTGTTCTATAAAACAAACTAGCGAATATACTACATGTAACCCCATGTTAATGGAAGGTGATGGTACGTCACACCCTCTAACACAGATGCTGGTAATTTCACACAGACATAACAATCATTCACATCCATAATTTTCACATATTCAGACAATAACTTTGAAAACGTGTTTCGAGAGAAATCACTAATCGAGTTATCTTGGTGCATTTCTGGTCTGTACACATGCAACTTTTCACCTTTTGACTCATAGGCTTTTTCTTTCATACTCTCATTTGCCTTTGCCTTTTCAAAATCTGGCCTGAAAAAAATTATACTAGCTAAAATCAACCATACCAACATTAATAATCCTGTACATAGTAACCACATTTTACACCATTTTCTAAATATTGTACATTTCGATTTTGTTACATAATTAGTAGCCATTTTTTGTTTTTACACAGTGCTTTCCACAATCTTTTCTGTCCTTATGTTGTCCCTTTTAAATTTCCTTTGCACTTAAAGTGTCCTTGCCACCAATAATTTCAACCATTCTTGTTCCTTTGCCATTTCTCTTTTACAGTTTCCCAGTTTAGGTACTTCTTTTCTTTCTTTTGAGTTACAGTTTACTCACTTTCTCTTTCTTCACTTTGGCAATTCAAATTTTCTTGACTGCTATTCACTTCACTTATTGTAGGCAACATCATATAAGTCCACTCAGGTGCCTTGTATTTCTGATTTGGTCTTCTCACTCTTTTTGGCCTTTACACATTTTCTATTTTTTTTCTCCAATGACTCCTTTTGACTGGTTATTTCATTTACTTGATCCTCTTGTATTTTTGCTTTATTAACCAGTTTAAATTTCAGTTCATCATTTTCTTTAGGCCAGTTATCTCCTTTACGAGGTCTCTTTGTTTCAGGTCCGACAGAGTTACTTCCACTCTCCAAGCTCCTTTTCTTGAACTTCTCCTCAGTTGAGTTTCATCTTCCCTGTCATCAGACTCAGTTTCAAATTTTTCATTAGTTTCATTTATGGTGAACTTTATAATGTATGTTTCTTTCACTGAGCTTGTTTTTTCTTTGGTCAGTTCTTTCACTCTGTTATGAACTTCTCCATAGCTGGTACTTGGAAGCTCATCGTCATCATACATTATTTCCTTTTCACCAGTTTCGAGATTACGGTTCCTGCTTTCAGAGCTTTCAGACTGTCGTTCAGTATTTTCCTGACTACCAGTTTAATCTTCACATTGTTCAGTGTCCTTACTGGTATCGGTTCTTACCAAATCTCGACTTTCAGGTCAATCTTCAGAATTTGGTACTTCAACAACTTCACTTTCTCCTTCAGAAGCAGAACTTGCACCTGATATTTCCAGATGTCGACGAACAGGTCGAGCTTCAGTATCTGGATATTTCTCTTGTTCACCTTCAAAATCTGAGTCAGTTGTGCTTTCTGCTTCGTCCTGTGGGTTTTCTGGTTCAGGCACACGGATGGTGTTACTTGCGTGCACCCATCTTTTTACTCCAGCACATTTAACTGCAGTTGTGCTAACCAGAATAACTTGTCTGGGCTTCTGCCAATGAGGGACTAGGCAGTATCTTCTCCTGTGCACCTTTATCCGAACCCAATCTCCAGGTATTAGATCATGAGCTGGATGCTTTTCTTTTGGGTTTGCGTCAGTTCCCACCTGATGGAACACAGAAGTTACCATGTCAGACAGGTTTCTGCAGTAATCCAGTATGATATCATCATTAATAGTCAATAGCTTAGCTTATCAACTGGCACAAATGCTTGTCTCATCACTCTTCCCATCAGAATTTTATGGGGACTTAATCCTGTCTTTTTATCAGGTATGCTCCTTAGGGTCATCAGAACAAGTGGCAAAGCATCAGGTCATTTCAGTCCAGTGGCCTAACAAATGTTTGCGATTCTGTTTTTTATGGTTCCATTCACTTGTTCAACTACCCCAGAAGCTTCTGGTTTGTAAGAATAATGTAATTTCTGACGAATATCCAGTGCTTCACAAATCATCTGCATTAACTCGTTGTGAAAATGTGTTCCACGATCTGTCTCAATTGTTACTGGGAAACCGTAGTGAGGAATAATTTCTCTCAACAATAGTTTTGCAACGGTCACTCCATCATTCCTCCTGGAAGGGAAAGCCTCCACCCACCAAGAGAATAGGCAAATGATCACAAGTACATATCAAAGTCGATTACAGGGTGGTAACTCTATGAAGTCTAATTGCATTCGGGTGAATGGACCTCCCTCCCGTCCTCTGGTTCCCAAACTCACAACTGTTTTTAGGTTTCGACCTTGGTGGGGGCACTGCGAAGCAGTGCCCCTCCCAGTCGAAAGCTATTGTTTACTATATGGGGGACTTGAATCCGCCCCTTCTTTCATTGGCTAGCTCCATAAATGGAGGCTAGCCATTGGAAGACATCGTTCTCAGTCTCTTTTTCCCGGTCAGAACGCGAATCGGGGGCGTTTCTGACTCTTTTTTAAGCCCCGCCCCTTTGTCCCGGGCCGCGCTGCGATTGGCTGCCGGCCCGGGACACCCCGGTGACGTCATTCCCGGGCAGCGCTGTGATTGGCTGCCGGCCGGGACACCCCCGTGACGTCAGCCAATCACAGCGCGGCCCGGGACCTGACTCGTTAGGTTTTGCCTCGGCAATGCGTACGAAGTACGCATGCGCCAGCAAAATCTAATGTTTTCCTCTGTGGAGGGGGGTTGTTTTTGTGTCATTTCATGCCGACCACGAGCCCAGGTGAGTGCTTGTCTTACTTAGCTAGTGCAGTCATGGCTAAAAACGAGCTGGTGCAGAAAGCCAAACTGGCAGAACAGGCCGAGAGATACGATGACATGGCACAGAACATGAAGAAGGTAACGGAGGAAATTACATCCCGCTCCCGCACGTTTTTGCTCTTCATGTATTTTTTCTGTCTGCTTTTGTTTACATCCCGCTCCCGCCCCCCCCCTCCACCGCCAACGGAGGAAGCCTTCCCGACCCCCCTCCCGCTGTCCCCCCCCCACCGCCAACGGAGGAAGCCTCCCCCCCCCCCGCTCGGTAGTTATGCGCTTGTTCAATAGTAGATGCTTCTTACACTGTCCGCTGGTGCCACTTAAAGCACTGATCACTGGTACATGCTTCTAGTGCTTAATTTGAGCCTGTGTGGGCACCAACAATTAATTCTCCTCATTAGACTTTTTCCGAGAGCAAGAGAAGGAAACGAACACAAAACAGAAAGACGGGGGAAGAGAAAGACGGAAACCCCGCCATAAACGGAGAAAGCAGGAACCTGTAAAACTGAGATAAGGGGGCAGGGAGTGACTGGCAGCGAATTAAAGAGGGCAGCGGTGGATTTAAGGCTCCGCACCCTTGGTATTCGACAGGCTGACATTTTATAGCGCCAAACACAGGTCTCTGAGCAGCGCTTTAGTCCCCAGCACTTGTTATTTCACAAACGAAGTGCTGCGGGCTTCTCCCTCTGCCCTCAGCGGCTCTCCTTCCTCAGAGTGCCTCTGCTTGCCAGCCCCACTCTTTCCACACTGCCCGCCAGTGCCAGCTTCTCCCTGACGGTGCCACATCAAACCGCCAACTGTACCCAGCAAACTCCTCAGGCTGGTTGTGGAAGCGGAGAATAAGCTTCGGGACAATCCAGGGTCTTCTCTGCTCGGACTAAACACACCCCGCTGCTGGACGCTGTGTCCCTTCTTCACCTCTCCTCTCCTCTCGCTTCCTCTCACCCTCCCCCCTCCTTTCGACCTCTTCTCTTTTCCTCTCCTTCCCTCTTCCTCTCCTACCCTCCTCCTTTTGCCCTCTCCTCCCCTCCTCCTTTCACCCTCCTCCTTTTGCCCTCTTGCCCTCTTCCTTTCGTCCTCATTTTACCTCTTCCTTTTGCCCTCTCCTCCTCCTTTCGTCCCTCCCCGCCCCTCTTCCTTTCGCCCTCTTCCCCTCCTCCTTTCACCCTCTTTCTTGCACCCTCTCCTCCCCTCCTTTCGCCCACTTTCCCTCCTCCTTTTGCCCGCTCCTTCTCTCTTCCTTTGGCCCTCTCCTCCTTTTGTCCCTCCCCTCTTCCTTTCGTCCTCTCCTCCCCTCTTCCTTTCGTCCCACCTTCCTCTGCAAGGCCTGCGGCGAGCGCATCGCACGAGGAGACACCCTGCCGGCGCTTTACTGCTTTCCGTGTACAGTGTACACACGGGGGCCTCACCCGCCCCCCCTTCGCCTCCAATACAACCAATCTGCTACCCGCTTCTAAGCAGAAGCAGGCTAGAGGCATGTGTCAGACCCTAGGTACTGGAAAGGCACTTCGTAAATTAAAATCCTAGCGCTAGTGCTTTAAGTGGCACCAGCGGACGGGTCATTTCTACATCTGGATTTTGGCAGCTCAGATGTCAAACAGGCCTGCACCTATCCTTCTACTTTCCCTCTTCCTTTCGTCCTCATTTTCCCTCTTCCTTTTGCCCTCTCCTCCTCCTTTCGTCCCTCCCCGCCCCTCTTCCTTTCGCCCTCTTCCCCTCCTCCTTTCACCCTCTTTCTTGCGCCCTCTCCTCCCCTCCTTTCGCCCACTTTCCCTCCTCCTTTTGCCCGCTCCTTCTCTCTTCCTTTAGCCCTCTCCTCCTTTCGTCCCTCCCCTCTTCCTTTCGTCCCACCTTCCTTCTTCCTTTCACCCTCTCTTCCCCTCCTCCTTTCACCCTCTCTTCCCCTCCTCCTTTCACCCTCTCCTCCTTCTCCTTTCACCCTCTCCTCCTCCTTTCGTCCCTCCTTCCCTTGCTCTCCTCCAGCTGCATGTCGCTCCTGTTCATCCCATGACCTGCTCTCGTTTCCCAAATTTCTATTTTTATGCTCTGACATGCGTGCTTTTATGGTTTTCCTTTAAGTGTTGACCTTTTTTATTACCCAGACTTTAAAGGCTTTTGGATCTCCGTCTGCAAGGCCTGCGGTGAGCGCATCGCACGAGGGGACACCCTGCCTGGCAGTCGCTGACTAATACAAAGTGTATGGGTGGGAAATTATGGGCCTCGTACATTAAGGAAAGACAAAATCGGTATGTTAAAATAAATGGTTTACAGTGTGCAAAAAAGTATGGATTCCTTCAGAAAAAGTGACAGGAATAACTAACATACGAATCGAGTTACACTCATTTCCCTAAAATGTATCCATCTGAAAGTACCATGCCTCCATAGACGACTTTAGGTCACCCTATATGGAAATCTGTATGTCTGAGAGTGAATATGTGACTGTGTGTGAGGGACAGGTGTCTAATGAATGGACGTGTGACCATGTGTGTGTGATTGATAGTTTAATGACAGGTGGGCATGAGATTGCTGGTGTTTGCTGTATGTGTATGTGTGAGAGTTAACATGCAGCAATGTGTGTGTATGGTTGCATGTGCGACGAATGGGTGTGTAGCTTCATGTGTGTGTTTGACAGTGTTGCCACGAGTCAACATGATGTTAATTGTGTGACATTTGCAGTTTCTGTTGCCTGCTGTTGGTGGACCTGAGTAGCGCTTGGAGATTAGAACTTGCCCTTGATCTATGTCTTATTTATACCATCTACTTGCAGAATAATAGATCCACTTCCTTGTCTCCGTCAGGAGAATTTATTCAAAATCAATAAGAGAAAATAAATGTATATTTTAAATGTAAAACTCAAGTAAGTAAGCTTCATTCATCAAGGGCAAAGGCGTACTGCAGTCCTGACATCCCACTCCGGCTATCAGCCTCTTCACAAATCCTCTTCCTGTCTTTCTTGTTAGATCCCTCTTTCTGCCACTCACTCCTTTGCACTTTTCCCTGCACCCTCTCGTCTGTTTATCTTCCATCACTTTTCCTATTAATCCTTTGCAACACTCCCTCTGTTCTTTATATCACTATTACATCTATTTCTTGTCTCTAATTTCCTCAAACTCATTATCTTTTGCTACTCCTAAATGTATGCTCCCCAGCACACTACCCCTTTCTTTCGCCCTCTCTCTTTCATCTATTTCTAAAGTCACATTTATATCACTTTGTCCTATTTACTGTTTTTCATATCCCCATATCCCTTTTTTCTATATTACCTTTCCACAAGCTTTCTATTTCTACTGCTCACTTTTACTTGCAATAGAGAAATATTACTGAACTAAATATGTATATTCTGTTAATATCTCATATCAGCATGAAGGAGGGGTTAGAGAGCCTGACAGCATTTTCATTTAATGGTTTATGAGTTTACATCATCGTCTACGTAGCCTTTCAGGAGCTAATATTCACACCTATAACAATCATCTGGATTTTTTGCGCCTTAGAAGGAATCCGCAGCATCTCTGTCACACAGCTCATTTAAGAGTATAGGGTCTGGACCAGCCTTATGTCCTCAAGCAGTTTCCCATTTTCTGTTCTCTGTGCCTCACCCAAAAGCGTTTATCTACTTGGAAGGTGGTCTGGTTTGGTTGATCAGTGTTGCCAGACCAGTTGTTCATTTGCAGGCAGGTCCTTGATTTCCAAAGAAAGTCGAGTATGCTTCATAAGGCTTGAGGAAATATCTCTGGCTAGCTGACAGTTTTATGTATACAATATATTATTGGTCAGATGCCAGTATATTTGCTCCAAATTTCTCCAGACCCTTCTTGCATCGCTCTTTTTTCTACTTTGTAAAAGAAAGCATGGATAATAAATTCACTTTTTTTTAAAAAATGAAAGGAAAAAAACAAGCGGTGTCTTTGGACAAGACTCGGTGCGGTGCTTAATTTCTGTTTACCACTTTTTCTGTCTGCTTTCTCTCCATGGTGACCACTTTTCAGAGTATTAGTGCTGTAGTTGTTATCTCTTTCAACAAGAACAACTATTTTCCGAGTCGCTCCTGGGAAGAGTCCAGTTAATATTGCAGGCCTTTAGTCCTGAGGGGTCCATATTTCCCGGGACAGTCTTCTATCACAGCTTGGCCCCACTAAGCTGGCTGATGTGCTTGGAACGTTGAAATCGCATTTGCGAGAGATTAAGCTATTGCCATTGTAAATGACAATGCCATTTATTTATCTGTTTTCAAAACCAACACATAAATAAAAAGTTTGTCATTCACAATGCCAATAGCTCAAACTTTTCCAAGGGCGAAACCGTTGCATTGTAAATGCTTGTTCTTCTTGCATTCAATTGTTGACAAACAAGACATCGCTGACAAAGGCTCACAGCAATCATCCTGAATTTAGGATTATGCCATGTCTGTCTGAACATTCTAATCATAGCATCTCTCCCAATATGGGCTTGACCATGGTACATTCGGGCCATATTTGAAATCATGTTATCAGGCATTGCTGGTCTTTCATCTTGTAAACCCAAATGTTATCCTCTTCTCTTTGTCTACATCCTGATTTTAACCAGACATCTTTTTCTTCCTCACTGGCTTCTTCCTGCATTTGTCTCACTTCCTGCCAATTCTCAACTACTGTGGTTAGCATTAAAGGACTTGAAACATGTTCAACTTTTCTGTCCCAATTTATAGATGCAAGATTTTTGGCACAGTATTTTGCAATTGAATCAGCAAAACGATTACCTTTGGTAATATAATCATCTCCTTTCTTGTGAGCTACACGTTTTACGACAGCAATTTTATCAGGTAACTGGATTGCATCTATCAACCTTTTCACAAATTCAGCATTTCTGATGGGGATCCTGCAGAAGATAAATAACCTCTTTGGGACCACAGTTGGCTATAATCATGGACAACCCAAAAACCATATTGACTGTCAGTCACTATGGTGACTCGTATCTCTTTTCCCAGTTCACATGCTCGAATCAAAGCAATCAATTCTGCTATTTGAGCAGAACGAATTCCTTTTAGACAAGATGCTTCCAGGACATCTGCCACTGTACATACAGCATATGCAGCACTTAAAGCACCTCATCTGTTCTCAGACATGAACCATCTACAAACATTACATAATCAGATTCAGGTAATGGTTCATCTTTAATGTCAGGTCTTGGTTTGGTACAGTATTCATGAACATCCAAACATTTATGATCAACTTCATTTCTCACTTCAGCATCCATGGCATTAGGTAACAGCGTAGATGGATTTACATTCACACATCATGAAATTATCACATTATCTGCACCTAAAATTACCTTCTCATATTTTGTCATCCTATTATTAGTAAGGAACTGTGTCTTTGTCCTAGTGAGGAGAATCTCCACTGAATGAGGTACATATACTCTCAAAGGATATCCCATCACTATACCTTCACTTTGTTCCATACTTACACTTGTAGCAGCTACTGCTTTCAGGCATCCTGACAACGCTTTTGCAACTGGATCCAAAACAGCTGATAAATATGCAATTGGCTTTCTCAGTTTTCCATGTCTTTGAATTAGAACTGATAATGCACAACCTTCGCGTTCACTGCAATACAGTTCAAACTCTTTTTCATAATCAGGCATTCCTAATGCTGGTGCTTCACATAGACTGTTTTTTAGTCTTTCAAATGCTGCCATTTCAGTTTTATTCAACACTATGGGATCTTTTACATCTGCTCTTGTCAACCTCTGCAATGGTTTTGCTATTAATGAAAATCCACTGATCTATTGTCGACAGTAACCCACCATTCCTAGGAACATTCTCACTTGTCTCTGAGTTTTAGGAGGTTGTATTCCCTGTATCATTTTGATTGACTCTATAGTGACTTGTCTAATTCCTTTGGCGATCTTGTGACCTAAATATTCTACTTCTTTCTGTCAGAACTATACCTTTGATGGGGACACTTTATGTCTTCCATCTTCCAAATGGTTCAGTAATGCAATGGTATCTGAAACACATGCATCCTTGGTTCTTGATGCCACTAACAGGTCATCAATATATTGAACCAGTACTGAATTTCCAGGCATGTTCAAACACTCCAACGATTTCTTTAGCAATTGATTAAGATGGAGGGACTCTCAGTATACCCCTGAGGAATTCGGCACCATGCCAAAATACGGTCTCCAAACCGGAAAGCAAATATTGGCTGGCTATCTGGGTGTAATGGAACTGTAAAGAACGCATTACATAGATCAATGACTGTATACTATTCTGCATCATGTGGAATTTGGTACAGGATTACTGCTGGATTTGGTACAATTGGACAACATGGGAAAACCATTTTATTAATTCTTCTCAAATCCTGTACTATCCTAAATGTTCCATTAGGCTTTTTCAATCCCATTATAGGTGAATGACATGGGGCTACTTACTATTTCTCTCAGAATTCCTTGTTCAATCATTTTGTTTATCACTTGAGTTATTCCTTCAATTATTTCTGCTGTCATTTTGTACTGAGGGATGTTTGGGTAACTTACTCCTTCTTTCACAGAAACTTGCACAGGATCTACACCTTTCATCAGTCCAATATCTTCTCCTGTGAAATCCCACACTTGTTCTTGTACTAACTCTTTCAATTCAATAGGTATCTTCTCTCTGTCAAATAAAGGAAACGTATTATGTCGTTCTGAATCTAATAGTGACATAGTCATTTTATACAAACTATCTTCATCTGGGGTTTGAAGCTCAATGCAATCTGGTGAACAGTAAATGGCACAATTAATTTTACACAGTATGTCCCTGCCAAGAAGGTTAACAGGACTACTGTCACACACTACAAATCGATGCATGTCTTTGAAATCTCCAATTTCCACTTCAACTGGATCGGTCAGGGATGTTTTGATCTGTCTATTTGCTACACGTACAACTTGGAGACTGTCTCTAGAGAGAGGAAGATTTTGAACTTCTACTGATCTAACAGTAGAACGGGTAGCACCTGTTTCCACTAGGAAAGTCACATTTACATCTTTCACCTTTCCATTCACAAAAGGACCATATTGATCTTCCTCTAGAGTTGCGGCAAGTATGCACTCTTCTCTCTCTCTTAGGCACCGTCAGAAGCTGTCATCCGACTCACTCCCATCCTCCTTCAAACAATTCTGCGAACTCACATTCACTCTAGGTGATCTTGTTACCTGTTCTCCTCCAAAGAATTCTGTCTCTGCACTGTATTTCTGTAGATTTACACAGTGTGGAAGTGGTGGTTGTGGCACCTGACTCTGATGAGTAACTACCTGCTGCTGTGGAGATGGCTGTTGAATTATCTCATTCTGCACCTGCGGATTCAATGATGTATTTTTGGGATTAAATCTTGGTAGATACTTACACTCTTTCTTCCAATGCTCTAACCTGCCGCAATTGTGACGAGGAAACTTTTTCTTGGCCTCATCCAAATTACCAATTACTTTTGTTTTATTAAAATTTCCTTTTATTCTTGCCTGACCTCCTTCTGTGCTTTTATTTTCTAACTGAGCAACTTGACGTTCAGCCACTTTTACTTGTGCCACATTGCTTTTTCTTTAAGCTTTCTTTGCTTAACCTCAATCTCATCATTGCAAAATGTTGCATGCCTCAACACTTCATCTACCGAACATGACTGCCATCCCATCAAATTATGCTTAATCATGTCTCCAATCTCTGGTCTTAATCCAAACACGAATCGATATACAAAATGACTCATATCTTTTTCGCTTAATTCTTCATTTCCACTATATTGCTTAAACACTAGCAGCAATCTCTCATGAAAGGAATGTACCGTTTCTTTTGGCTCCTGCAATGTCCTGTCAATCTTTACCCAATCTGTCTCTTTTGGTGGGATTTTATTCTTCAAAAATACTATTACTTGTTCATACTTTCGCATTGCTTCAAGTCCAAGAGCACCTGTTTTTGGGTCTCTCGGATATTCAGTTTTTGGCCAGTCCACTGTAATTTTACACTCAGACCATAGGTCTTCTGGTAATACTATGTTAAACAATTCATCTAAATCTTCCCATAGTACCTTTGAAACCTTTACAAATAGATCCACTTGTCGGTACCATTCCACTGGTTTCTCTCTCAATCTGGGGAAAACATTTGTGAATGACAATATATCCTGTCTAGTCTAGGGAACATGTACATACCCTCCTCCGGGTATTTCTCTCGTAGGAAATTCATTTGCCACAAGCTATTTTTCTCTAACTGGGAACGCTAACGTATTATCATTGCTCTCTTCTCTTTTCTTTGTCCATTTAAACATCCATTTATCCACATCTCCCGACTTTCTCAGCAACACAATTAATTCTCTTTTCTGGGTTAATCTTCCAGCAGTATTCATGTTGTCAATATCCTTTTCAGTAAAATCTACTCTGTAAGGCTTTTTTAACAATTTATTCTTTGCAAAGTCTACTTTGATTTCACTTGCCAATCCTTCTAATCGATCATGCAGGGTTTTCGCTCTCCATGTAATGCTTTTGCACATAAACATTAATTCATCATCTTGGTATGATTTTAACCTATCTGTTCCAATTGTTCCAATTATTAATTCTTCCATATCGATTTTCAACCTGACCACATCTAATACTTTGGGTTCTTGGTCTTTTGCTTTCAATGTTTTCAGCCAATTATCTAATTCCTGTTCTGTTGGCCCTACTGGAGTTTGTGATAAATCGATTTTCTCTATACTTCTCTCAGGTGTCACAGAATCTGATTCTGCACCCGCTGGAAATCTATATGGGAGACTCTGATTAAAAGTCAAGTCAGGCGGTGTCATATAACTGGTGCACCTAACCTCAGACAAGTCTGGAGAAACCTTTTCTTTTACTTTTTGTAAACTTTGGTTCAAAGGGATAGTTAATGATGGTTCTTTTATTTTCTGATTTTTGAACACTGGAATTACAGGACCTATTGTTACTGGGACAGTTACAGCTTCTATATTTTTAGTGAGTTCCTGTATCTTTTCAGTCAATTCATTAGTAAACCGCACATATTCAGAAGTACTTGTTTGTTCTTCAATTCTCCTCTCTACTCTAAACACACTGCCTCTGATTTCATCATTTTGTCTGGGAGTACCAGTAAGTCTGGTTTCCATTAATGACGCATTAGAATCATATCTCATTTCCTCTTTTTCTGGAAGGTCTTTGAATTCAGAAAATCGTCTTGGAGTACCAGTAAATCGGGTCTTCATTGGCGGAGCATTCTGAGTCACATTTACAGAATTTGGTTGATAAGGAGGGGGTCTTCTACTTAATACCTCCCCCAGCACCACATCCTCTGTCTCACAATCCCCATAACTCTTTCTTTCTGACTCCACATTATTTCTTTTCTCCGTACACTTCCGTCCTACCATTTCATCAACTGTCCTCACCGGATACATTCCATCACACATACCATCGTTTCTTCATCTCCGCATTCTACTCTCATGAGTCGTTCCCCATAAACCTTGCAATCTACCTCTAGGTCCTCTGAACTCTTCAAACCTTTCTCTCTCTAATTAATGCATCTCATCTTCCCACTCAGCCAATGGCTCAAATTGAGTCGGTCTAGGTCTTGGTTCAAGCTTGGTCATTTTTTCTCTTAAATTCCGTAAAAAAACAGTACTAAAAGAACCTACTTCTGGAAATGCGAATGCACCATAATTCTTAGTATATCTTGCCCAATTTTCTAACCATATACATGTATGGAAGCCATATTTTGTCATCATATATGATGCAGGCGTTTTAGACGAAGGAAGTAATTTTCCTGTTATCGTCGCTATTTCCTTTTCCTTTTTTAACACATTCTTTAATTTCTTAATCCATGTAAGTTTTTTTTTTCTCTCCGTATAAAACTCCATTTTCTCTGACAGTTTCCTGACTTTTAAACAATAGCGCACTCTTCCGCAAACTGCTTTGCTACACCAACCTATTACAGCACGATTCACTCTAACGCACTGTTAGACCTGACATCATTGGCTTGAGTCTCTCCTCCATTTTTTCTGTTTGCCTCCACTGTTTTACGATGTTTTTGCTGGTATATGCTTTGGGCGCCGTGCCACTGCTGATCAGTGCCACAGCGCAAGTGCTCCCTATGTTAAATTGATGTGTTGATTGTATCCCTGTTTGGCTTATTTGGTTTACTGTCAGTCCCTAGTCTAGTGCACCAGGAGTGCCGGGGCTTGTAAATACAAATGCCGCTCGTGGGCTTGCAGCAAGTGTTGTGCCACCCACAAAAGCGGCCTCGTAAAAGAATGTCTACGGGTCGGTCATTGCGAGACCCACGTGCAGCCTAGTGCTGTCACGCAGGCTGCGCAAGTATGCCTACTTGCCAGCCCCTCAAACCTTCCCGTGACTTCATGTTAGTCACCCCTATGGTAGGCCTACGGGCAGGGTGCATTGTAAGTATAAGGTAGGACACGCCTGACCAAGTTGGCATGTCCTAATAGTGAACTACAGCCATCTTCGTTCTTCACTATTGCGAGGTAGCCTGCTCTCCGTTAGTTAGGATGGGCCGCCGGGATTATTCATGCTATGATCCTAGCTGGCTCGGGGAGCATGGTGCAATGTCAAGTTTGGTATCCCTGAACTCGGGGTTTAATTACGCATCCGTTGGTGTGGATGGTTTTTGGACTC
Source organism: Lissotriton vulgaris (assembly GCF_964263255.1). NCBI lineage: Eukaryota > Metazoa > Chordata > Amphibia > Caudata > Salamandridae > Lissotriton > Lissotriton vulgaris. Next base: position 883,263,366 of record NC_141699.1, on the reverse strand, counting down.
TGGGTTTGAAAATAGCACTTTTAGAAAGTGTCTATTTTCTTGTCTAACCATATCTGGTTTCTGCTGGTCTTGCGTATGTGTGACAGGAGCTGGGTGGCTCCAGAGGTCTGGATGAGTCAGTGTGGGATGAGTGGGACATTTGCGTTGAGAGTAGGGGGAGAGTAGTTGCTGATAGCCTGCCCTGCCTGATACAATGCTGGCTCCACCTCCTCCCAAGCGGCTAATGGCTCTGTGCCTGCCATGGACGATCCTAGCCCCACCTCCTGCTAGGAGGCCGATAGCTCTGCTCCTGCCAGTGTCAATACTGGCTCCACCTCCTGCTGGGCGTCTGAGGACCCAGCCCTGCTCCGTGAATAAGCCAGGTGCTTCTGCCTGACTCCACCCACAACAGACCCAGGATGTTGGGAAAGTCTCCTGCATGGACAAAGGGATCAAAGCCAAAAAGGGGTATAAGAGGAGGACCCCTGAACCAAGAATTTAGATCACTTCTGACAAGGAACCCTGTAACCAAGGACAAGAGGCCTGCTGATCTGAGGACTTGCCTACCCCTTCTGCCAGTGTGCTGTTTGCTGGGGGGAATCCTGCAGTGCTTCTTTATTTTTGCCAAGGAAACCAGGAGAGAGGAACTGTGTGTGTACTCTCACGCTTGCTAAGAAAATCTCCAAGGACTGGAAGAGTGCCAGTCTCCTGCTGAAGTCACAGGGCTAAAAGACTTCATCTGCTTAAAGTGCTATTTGCTGGAACCTGTGAATCCAGCACCTCTGAAAGAACAAGCAATCTTGACGCCGACGGACGTCGCCGAATCCAGCTCGACGTAGTGGGTAACGGCCCCAGTGTCCCGCTTTCTCGACGACTGGCCGCCGGGCCCGATCGATGCCAGCAGCAACGCCAGTGAGTAGTGAGTTCGGCTCCAGCTCCAAGGGCCCTTGTGTCTGCACCGCTGCTGATCGCATCGCCCTCGTGCCCTCTCGACGCCGTGAGTGCTGCTCACACTTTGCAACCGCATCATCGACAACGACGCCTGCTGAGGCCTGATCGACACCGAAGACGCGACGCCGGATTGCTCGACGCCGCTGATCATCGTGTGCTTCATTTTCCTAAGGTACTGTGTTGTTGGGGGTCCGTGTGACTCCGGGCTCGACGTAGCGCTCCTCGCGGTCGACGCCGAACCTTTGGATTAACTTTGCCTCGACGTCGTGTAGCTCCCGTGTGAGTTACCCTGTTGCTAAGAACTGTGTTTCCAAGAAGAAGATTTACTTAATACAACAGACTTTGTGCTAAAGAAGAAACTACCTTCGAACTATCCTTTTTCCTTCTCAAAGTATTTATTCAGATTGTGTACATTTTTGTCGTTATTTGGTCTTGTGCTAAGCCTTATATAAAAATACTTATTTTTATAATACTACGGTGTCGTGCCCATTTGTAGTGCATTCACTTTATTACTGTATGTGGTCATAAATGCTTAACGCACAGCCTCCGAGATAAGCCAATCTGCTCTGCCAAGCTACCGAGGGGGTGAGCAGGGGTTATCAAAGGGTGTGATCCCCTTGCCCTGACTAGAAAAGGTGTGTCCCTATTTGTCAGAAGTGTATACCTCTGCCAACTAGAGACAGCCGGTTCTAACACGCACCAACTGAAACAAGATACGTTTCAATCACTCACAGCCTCTGCTAATACACCAATCAGCGCTTACTCTGTTCTAGTCACACGGACCAATCCCAGAGCGACCCTTTTTACGTCAGCCCTGCTCCAGTTTTTGCAGCTTTCACTGACCCCTCCTTTACAAAATTTATCGGCACACTGTATTTACACCTTTATACAACTAAAATCAGTTAGTAACCGCATAAAACATCTCAATTCGTCTGTTTCACTAAAACCAAAGTTACAGTTTCCTCAAACTCATAACTATTCTGTATTTCCAGTAGAAAGCGCTTACCTCTTCTCTACCACAGAATTTTAGACTCACCAATAAAGTAGCACATCCCTCTACCTTTCCCTTCTCTCAAGCTTAGGTTAAACTCTATTACTCTCTCAGGGATAAGTTTTAATTCAGAATACTCAATGATTCCTGTGCTTAAGCCCAAGATTTTAGCGGTTGCCTTCGCTATTCATTCACAACTTGCACACGTAAAGGTTCCTAACTTGCAACATACGACAATGTCACTACTTTGAAACAGACTACGTGATGTGTGACTTACATGCCACATGTATGTGACTTACATGCCACACGTTCCTCTTCCTAGGCATAGTAACCAGCTTCCTATGTCCCAGAAGCCTCAAATTCTGGACTACAGATAATGCAATACAGACTCAACATTTAGGGGTCGATTCCGATTCGGGAGAAAAAACGTCCGTACGATTCGCATCGGGAGCCCTCTCCGCACGAATCGTACCCGTCCGTCCGAGTCGCGTAGTACGATCCGTATTTCGTGAACCCGTCCGGATTGTCACGATCCGTACATATAGCAAAGCTGAAACTGTGAACCGTACGACTCGTACACATGCCGTACGACCCAACGAGTACGATCCGGAACGTGTTATGAGGACGCAATTTGTACGGTCCACCTCAGGTAAGGGCGATTCATACGGAAAAGCACACAATCACATACACACCATACGGTCTGTACGCCCCATGATCGTGGGGTACGGTGCGTACCCCTGCGATCATGGGGTGTACGTATCGTACCCTTGCGATCGCAGGGTGTACGCACCGTACACCCTGCAAACATGGGGTACGGTCTGTACGCCCCATGATCGCGGGGTACGGTGCGTACCCCCCATGATTGCAGGGGTACACACCATACCCCGGTGATCATGGGGGTATGCACCATACCCGGGGGGGCCGTTCCGTACCTGTTTCGAGGCGAACTCTGATTTTACGTCTGTTTGCGGCAGTGGTAGGAAAAGGGTCGTGCGGTGCGTACCCGACACAGATCGTACTTGCTGGGTTGGAAAAACCAGACGCGAACCGTACGGATATCGCGTACAGCGGATTCCGAGGGAGAATCGTGCGGAGATATGAATCGTACGGTCTTTGTACGATTCGTACAGAGTCCTGCTCCCGGTACGAATCGCACTTCGTAGTACATGCGGGGGACGTGGCAGGGTACGAATCGTATGGGAAAAACGCTCCGAATGGCTATTCGGAGCGTTTTTTCCCGAATCGGAATCGACCCCATAGTGTTAGTCATAAAATCTGTACATCAAAATTCATACATTGCCTTACTTATTCTATACATTACTTATCCAAGTTAACCTATAGCAACCATCCTCTGCTACCAAGAAAAACTGATCCAGTGCGGCTCCAAACCATCACTATATTTCCTAGGAGCTATCACACTTTACTCGTCAGTGGGGCCCATAACACTGCGAGTCATTCATACACACAAATCGCCCTGCTCCCAAGACCAGTGAAGACTAAAAGATGAGCTGCTGGATTTTAGAGGAGTGTCTTATTTCATTCTAAAATTTATACACTATATACATCTGCAGTTTATCAATATTACCATGGTTTTATTCTTAATAAACATTAAAACACTCCACCATTTGGTCAATGGATCAGCTAGTAAAAGTTAACTAATGGACAACAAGACCAGGTTAATTTTTCATTTATTCAATTTTTTTTAGAGACTAGTTCTTCTAACATGACCTTAATTTATTTAACTTTTATTTCGTTAATTCATTAAAGCATTTAATAATCTAGGAAAAAAGGTTAAATTCAAACAGTCACATTTATTAGCAGAATAGTTCAGAAAAATAAGTTGAGACAATATTAGCAAGACTTCAGTTAATGGACATCAGGGTTAAGACAGCAATGTTCCCAAAAACCACCTCTCTATTCTTTCTTGGTGTTCAACTCTCATCTGGACTCCACACCCATCAAAAGTTAAAGTCAAGAAAAATCTCAAAGTCTTTGCACCATAGGAAATGTTTGTCAGTCTGACAGCATGTCGTAGTGCAAAAATAAAATCAAAAGCAATCTTTTTTTCTGACTTCCAAACGTCCTCTTTTATAACCATTTTCCCTAACTATTTATATAAATTTTGAAACTTTTAGGGTCCTTGTTCGCTCTTATTGGTCCATTCAAGGGGTGGATGAGCATCACCTGATCTCCTCATTGTCCATATTTCTGCCAAGTCATCGTTATAGTCATAAAAATAAGGTTTTGATTGTTCTTTAACAGTCTTTTTACTTGTGTCCTTTAATTTGTCACTTCGGAAGAAGTTCCCAGGCTAACGACACAGTCATACACATTTTTGGCACTTATCTCCGCTTCCATGCCATGCTGACCTTGACCCACGCTGTACAGGCACAAACTGTTTGCACATCTCTCGAGCATAGTCGCGCATGCGTAGATCAACACAGTTTCAGAGTCTTCCAATCCTCCATCTTTTTAATAGGCCACATGGGCCATAATGGGAACTACCAAAGAAACAAACACAATTAAAGGTTAATTTTTTAAGTAAAACCCTTCTGTTTACCTCCCCCATTCTAAGGTAACCCTGTTAGTTATTACCTAGCAGTATAGCGATACTTATGCGTGGTTTTCTTACCATTCTCCATCATTTCTGCCACAATAAGACATACAAAAAGCATATACATATAGATTTTCATTAGATTATGACAATTGCGTACCAGATTAATATAACAATTTCACTTAATTAGTATATTATGATTCGCAAAATAAGCAAATTAGTAACCCACATGTATTTGTGTGTGTGCATTCTATTCTATGTTGGTTAATTTCAAAACCACACGATTAATACATATTACTATTATGAGGGAAAAAAATGTTTGTTGTCACCCTCACTCCATCAAAGTTCTCTATGTTGTTAGACTTTTGTTTAACATAATTCATTGTTCTATCTTAAAATGAAATCAGTAATGATACCGTTTTCAACTTGAGGTGAAACTGAGGTGCATCCTTTTGTATTTCTTTTCTACTTTTCTAATGAATGTGTATGTTTAATATTTAATATACATGCAGCAAAGTGAATATCATTTGAAAAGGAGGAATATGAAGGAACAGGAAAGAAGGTTACTTTAAGATGAAATACTAAAACGGAAAACAATTTGAAAGGAAAGCAGAAGAATTTGAGCGAACAATAGTATGGGATTTCACAGGAGGAAAAAGAAGAACGTAAAGTAGAAATGGAAAGAAGAAAAAATGGAAAGTGGAAGTGGAAAGGAAAAGGACATGAAGGAAAGAAGTCTGTGACTGGCGCTTAGCAACATTTTCTCTGGGGGAGTAATAGGAGGAATATTTGAACGTGTACCTTTTTAGGTCAAGCCTCCCAGACAGTACAGCTATCTGGTTGCAAAAGATATATTGTCTGATTATCAAGAACACAGAGGAGCTTGCAGGCCACCCACTACTTACTGTTGGTTGGCTTTACTGTCACTTTAATTTGTCTACTTGTTAGTTGATGGCTTGATTTGTCCATCTTGAGTCTGTCCTTCCCCTGTAGAATACCCAATTTACTTGTGTCCTTCCATTGAGGATTTTAAGTGGACTACTTTTTTCGTTTGTTTTAAATACTCCACAAGAGCGCATGTGTTTTCTAACTGTCATAGTGTCTTCCCCACTCCATGAGCTGTGTTGTTCTCTCTGACCCATATTGCTTCCTCCCACCAATGCCCCCTGTTATACTTCTGGCCCCCTGTACTGCTTTCCACCCCTATGTTGCTTTCACCAACCATATTTCTTTCTCCTCCCACCTTTACAAACACTTTTGCACATTGTCTTCTTTTTATTTAGCAATCCAACTCAGATAGGTAAATAAAAAGAAAAAGGCACCACATCATAGGCATTTTTTAAAATTCTTCTTTAGCCAGGTTGCACCACATTTGGATGCTGTACAGCATAGCTAAAAGCTATTGGCATAAGCAATACATCCCAAAGGTGAGACCTATTGGTAAGGCCAATCCTTTTTTTAATAAGGCACCCATTACGAGTCTCCGGGTGAGAAAATTATTACACAAGCCAAAATCTGGTACCCCCAAGGATAGGAATTTAACAGCTTTGATAATAATCTACTATTCTGTTTACTCCTCAGATTTTTCCGATCTGCAAATTTCGGCCGACTTGACTTGCTGAATTCTAAATGGTATTAGCAGCAAAAATCAGAATTCCATTAACAGGAGTTATTGCACATATCAGAATTTCACAAGCCACTTTTAATGAGGGCCAATAGTGCATCTCAAGTCCTTTTTCCTGGTACAATGTCATACCCAGATCTGGGCAGTAATTATATACCTAGAAATGGAGAAGGATATGGCAATCCACCAGGTTAAAGAAGTTACCAAAGTAATAATTAGTCAAATGTTAACATGCTCCTAGTCCTAACATAAAATGTAAGCTGAAGTGGGTACAGCAGATGAATAGAGTACGCCCCTTGACAGAGAGCATTGTGTAACCTGCACAGGAATCATCTGATTGTTGTATCAAATACTCTCTCCTCTGACTGCAAGAGTGTAAGCTGCCTTGCCCAACAAATTCAAAAAGCTAAACCACATCAATATCCATTGGGCCCTGACCATGCCCCGGTCATGTTATTTCTTGAAAGCATTTCTTTCATATATGCACTAACCTAGACAAGTTATAGAGAAAGCAGTGACATCCAATTGTTAATTTTTTACAGACATAAGTGGTAATATGGCAGCAAAGAGTTACCCCTCTGTGACTGGTCGGTTGAGAAAACCACACTAGCCCTGGATTGGAGGTTTGTTAGACACTTTGCCTGGGCAATGACTTAACAAACAGAGGTTGACACACCATCTATACATGTAGATCATCTCTGTGCCAAAAGGTTCTGAGACATGATTGAATGCCTACAACAGTATCTGAGCAGAAATTATTTTCCATGATACCTTCCTTCTGTACAGGTACCCTACGCAAACTGACATTGTGCAAATCACTGTGGCATTGAGGTCATATTAGATACTGACCACCTCTAGCACATAGTGCACTAGACGCCTACCTATAATTGACTTGCTGTAGCCCTAGCCTTGTGTGGCACTGAAAGCTTTTTAAAAGAATGGTTCATTAGCTAATCAAAATGAAGAGATGCCTCATGTACGAAGTTAAAAGACTAAAGCAAAATATTCTTCCAACTACATCATAAATATGGCCAGGATTTTCAAACAATTCAAAACAAAGCAAAATGTAGTTTGCAGAAAAAAATATTAATCAATCAATCAAAAGTTTGTAAAGCGCGGCTACTCTCCTGTGAGGGTCTCAACGTGCTAGGTGGGAAAGGGGGCTGCTGATTCGTCTGGGAGTGGAGGTTCAGTTGGAGAGCCAGGTCTTGAGATCCTTCCTGAATTGGGTCAGCAACAGGGATTGCCTGAGGTGGAGGGGCAGGGTGTTCCAGGTCTTGGCGGCGAGGTAGAAGAAGGATTTTCCTACTGTTCTGGTTTTGTGAACCCAATTTGTTAATTTTGGACCGTTTCTGGGTAACACCCCTCATCAGCCAGGCTAGCTTAAATGATGCAGTGGCAAAGTGAGCAAGGGACCCATGTCTGGGCATACCCAGTCAACTTAGGGTGAACAAATCAAACACAAGGAGATGATGGATGGACTGCTGAAACTTTTCAGACACTCTCCCACAGTAACTATTAGATCTGCATTAAAGTATTCATCCTTCTTTAGCTCACTGTGCCACCCTAGTTCAGACCCAGCCATATACAAATCAGTCTTGACCCTGTTCCTCATGGGAACAGCCCAGCCTAACTTCCAAGTTAGGTCTTCTCTGGTCCAAAAACAAACATCCCGGGTCCGGTTTCTGGGTAACAGCCCTCATCAGCCAGGCTACCTTAAATGCAGTGGCAAAGTGAGCAAGGGACCCACGTCTGGGCTGATTTATATTGGTCGGAAATAAGTGTTTGGGACACGCATCTACATCTACTTTACCAACTCAATAGCCCCGGGCTTAACATTCCCCCCACATGGACAGGGACAGAAACTATTCCTATTTTCAAAAAGGGCTATAGGGACAACCCGACAAATTATCAACACATCAGCCTTATTGACACTGCCCAAAATATCTTTAATAGGCAGATCTTAGACTGAGTCGAGGACTGGATGCAGGAGGCGAAGGTACTCTCCCATTTGCAAGCTGGGTGTAGGGAAAATACCAGCACAACTCACCAAGTCTTCCCCATTGCCCTTCTGGTCTGGAAGACTGTTACGTTGCGGCATGAGCACCTCTATGTGGCCTTTACTGATTTAAAGGCAGTCATTGATGTTGCTCCCAGGGGCTTGCTTTGGCTGCCTCCTCATAAAATTGGCCAGCCAGATTCATTGCTAGCTTTGATTGCACGCTTGTATAGTAATAATTATGCACAGGCTAGATGGGGGAGGCAGGGCAGAGCTGACAGATAAAATCCCAATAGACAGAGGTGTAGGTCAAGGATGCGCGCTAGCCCCAACACTATTCACTCTTTACATCAATGAAGTAATTGGGCACTTGCACAATTGCAATGATTATTCGCCTAAATTGGGATGTGGGCTAGAAATAGATGTTAACAAAACAAAGTTTATAGCTTTCAATCCCACTATGGTCCTTTAACGGGAAAATACACTTCCAAGGTGCCCCCTGGGGGGAGTAAAGGAGTTTGACTATCTTGAGGTCCGACTGAAGACCTCCCTTTCATGGTCAGCATAACTCCAGAAAAGCAAGGTGCTGCTCCAACTATTGGCCCCTAAAACCAGCCTGACAGTTATATTGTGCGAACGCAGTTGGTGCAGCACTATATGGTTCTGAGGTGTGGGGTGCTGGCAATGTATATCAGTTAGTAACAACACAATATAGATTTATGTGTTCCCTTTTCGGTCTCACACAAAATGTGCCTTTGATCCCTCTAAGATTGGACCTGGTGAGACAGATAATTCAGATATTGCAAATCTCAAGCCCTTTCTATACTGTGTGAAGTTGTGATTGACTAAAGATCTGAATCAGTACCAGCTGGCGTTTAAGGAGCTAATAGATCTGGATGCTGGAGTTAGAACACCCAGGCTCAAATTTGTCAAGACATGGCTCACAAATCTTGGTCTGAGTGGGCTCTGGAATAATCCATCCTCATGTAACAAAGGAGGGGTGGTCCATCTGAAGAGTAGTGAGCATTTGTTAATAAGAACCGTTACTTTACATCTTCTCTGAGTAGCCTACAATTAAAAATTCTTAAATGTAAACTGCATCCCCCAATTCAAATCATTTCTTGACAAAATTGAGCCCCTGAGTCGAATATTTGAAATTCCCAGTGCTTAATTTGAGCCAGTGGTTTCCAGTGCTCTGCACCGGCACTTAATCATCAACACTGTAGCTTATAGCGCAAACTCAACCCAAAGGTATTGGATCACTTTTAATGAGCACCAGTTAGGGACACATTCATTTTTGGTAGGCATGGGGAGATTCAGTGATTTGCCCAGAATCACAGGATGTTGAACCTACGTCCTGACTCAAACCTGGTTCCCTAGTTCCAAAATCAGCAGCTTGCCACATCCTCTCGACGCTTGTAGGGTTTCATGGTTAGTAGTTGGTTCTGTTATGGGTGGCGCTAATCTGAACAAAGGATTGGTGAAAGCTGCCTCCTGACAAGAGCCCAAACCTTTTTTTTTTCACAAATTGAAGGCTGGAAATTCCGATACGGAATCCTACCTGGGAACAAACTCAGAAGTATGTGGTGCGTGCAGCCGAGAATATCTCCAAAATGTCCATGATGGACATCCCTTCTCGAAACAGAAGCACATTTTATAGTCTTCTGTCCAGCATATGCAGGCATTAGGAAATCTTTGCTGGTTCCTGCCTGTAGAAAAATGAGGGGGCATATTTACAAGGAAGTGGTGGAGCGCAGAGTTAACCTTCTTGGCTTAACGCCACGGCGTTAGGCTCCTTGGCTTAATGTCGCGTTCCGCTACTTCTGAAACACAGGGCTGCACTATATTTACAAGAAAACAGTGCAGCCTTACGTTTCCCCCCTGAGCTGGCGCTAATTTAGCTAAATAGCGCAAGAACAGGAACCCTTGCATTATAAAGCAAGAGGGCCTGCGTTAAGGGAAATGATTGTTTATGTGCGAGAAGGTGTCCCTTCCTGCACATAAACAATCTGAAATGGCTCAATGCAGCGCACATAGAAGTTGCAATTCGTCATTTGTTTTCAAAGATTGTTTATGTGCAGGAAGTGACACCTTCCTGCACATAAACAATCAATGACGATTTGCTGTTTCTATGTATGTTGCACAACACAGCACACATGGAAACAGCAAAAACAAGAAGAAATTAAACATTTATCCTCTTTGTGCCAGGGTAAGTCCAGGTTTTCCTGTTTGAGATTGGGGTGCAGTCCAGCTGACTTGCTTGAATACTGTAAACGCAAGACCCGCTATTAGAAAAAATATGATGGTGAACAAATACTGTATTCTGAAGGACATGATTATTGGCCTGTGTTGCTTAATAGTCAGGTGCAGAAATGTGAACACTTTATTGCATTTTGGCAGTTCCAAAAACATATAGATAAGAAATCAAAACAACCATATGCCTACTTGGCATAGAGTTTAGCAGAGAATCAATAGAGCAGTTGGGCGGGTGTCTGGCACCTCGACGGAGCAGTTAATTGTGCATTTGGTGCAAAATCTAGGTCATCAGACTGCAACAGAAATTTGTGCGGTCCAAAATAATACTAGCAGGACAGCGAGACGATTCTTGAGGTGGGGTGTGCTACAGGGGTGGTTCTAGGCTCATGGCGGCCTTGGGCAGGGAGCGTAGGTAGGGGCCCCGGAAGAGGGGGTCTGGGTGGGGCGGAGCACGGAGGCCAGTGAAGAGGGAGGGGTCAGGGTGTTTGGAAGTTGAACAGAGCTGGAGGCCCCCAAATCCCTGCCAGGGGCCACCACACAAATATGTATCCATCCTCAGAGGATTATTATATTAAGGATATATATTGGCGTGGTGGCCCCTGGGGTTTGGTGGCCCTGTGCAGGTGCACAACTTGCACATGCCTAAGGCCGCCCCTGTGTGCTAATTGTAAACGGAGCCCTGTCTTCTTCAAATTCGATGTTGTGTCACTAAAGTAGAAATTAACACCTAGGCTTTGAAGAGGGTTCGCGAAAACTTGCTGAATTCTACTTTATATAATTTTAAATGCATTTTGTAAGTATTAAAAGTACTTCTTCCAGGTCTGATGAGGGAGCACAGCAATTACTCACTGTAGTAGCAGTTATATGTGAGGAGCCACTGAAATGTGTTATGTTGCTTAGCGAGGGAACACCACTGCTGTGGGTGACACATCTAATGTTCATGTTTAAGTGAATAGAAGTGTATTGTAAGTTGGGTGGTGGACACATGGAAGCAGGTTGTGGCCACAATTGCTTCTCAGCTATGAAAAAACTTGAGTTATATATCCACTATATCTGAGTATTATACAATACAACACTGACGGGAGGGATGAGGAGCTAAAAGGAACCTACGTGGAAAATTACTTGAATGGGCTTATTTATTTTATTACTGGCTGTACTTGTCATCGCTGTGGGATACAGAGTGATAAAGCGCAAATAGCACTCTAACTTGTAAGGGTGCACTATACCCATGTTTATGACGCACCCGCATATAATCGTGGTATTACTCTGTATTATGTTTATATAAATGCATTTACCCTACACGATCAATAAGAAATGTAATGCGCACTTTAACCACATGACTGCTGGCCATTTTCCCCCCCTGTGCTGGAAAATGCCATTTTAGTGGCACCATGACGAGCTCAGCTCGTCATCAGCACACGACACCCGTGGGTGATGACGAGCTGAGCTCGTCATCAGCATCGAAAGGGTTAAAAAGAATGTGCATGGTTTAGAAAACACCATCATTTTGACATGTATAAGTGTGCCTTTTAATCAGTATATTCATGAAAATATATCTGTATGTGTTAAAGTTGCCTGCAGTCTAGGCCCAAAGCTGCAAGTTGTTTATGAACTGTTCTCAGCTACTGAAGAAATAATTAAATGTACTTTTGGAAGTGCCAGAACAGTGTGTTTTCCTCCCATTGCAGGCATAAAGAATAACATCATTATTTCCAACTAGGGAGATACTCGGAATGTCTTTGAACGAGCTTCAGAAGCGATGGGGATATACCTTCTGTGCCGGGCCTATCTACGCTCCAAGGTCATATGAAGCAAGAGAATTTAATTAAAGAAGTCACGGAAAAGTACTGAACCTTTGGAAACTTTGGAGAAATGAAATAAAATTGTCACGTGATACTCACAGGAGGGAGCTAAATTATCCTCTTTTTTATTATGCGCAGGGATAGAAACGCCAGACTTCTAGATTTTGGAGAAGAAAGAGCCTCTTAAAACGAGCTCTATAGCTTTAAGCTATTTGACCCATTATAACGTGAGTACTTCTTAGGAAGTCTACACGTGCTGACACCTTCTAAAGCTAAGACAGGGAAGCCACCTAGAATCATCATTAATGAGAGTAGTGTAGGGAGAGATATGTCATGCTTTCTTTCCTGATGAAAAGGGATTTGGACTCTGCCTCCATATTGGGTTGCGTGATGATCTTGGAAATCATCATTTTCTGTCTCTTTTGACTAATTAATTATATGCACAGATTTGGCTCTGTATTGATTTTCCTCTACCTATACTCATTGATAGTAAGGTGTGTTTATATACAATTATTGTTGGCGTCATAATAAAAATCCATAACTGGAATTCGGAGTTTGTGGTCCTTACAGTATTATGAAAGTGTAAGTATAATTTGAGGTATTGTGTTTCCCCTCGACAAATTTTAGCAGGCAAGTAAAAGACCGACCGAGCCAAACCTAAGCAATAAGACTAGGTCTGAGTTTGGCTCTATCAAGAGTGTGTTTTACAGAGGAAGTGGTAGAGTGTATTTTATGGAAGTAGTGGCGGATGATTTGCAAGCTCTAAAAGTTATTGTGACAGGTTAGGAGCGTTTTATTGGGGCATTCCCGTGCTAACTTTCCAATGGCCCTCTCAGTGCGTGCCAGCTGCACGGCATTTGCCATTACTTGATCACAGCAAAGGTGCCTATATCAGCACCTGTTGGCTGTGCTCCTCATAAAGCTCCCCCTTTCTCTTCCTTACAGCGTGGGCCAGGAAGTGATCTGATCAAGTAAGGTCACGCTGAGTGCCTTGCACAGCAGCCATATGTGTTTACATTTTACAAGGAATGGAGAGGATCGGGTATTTAGCCATGCCTTCAAGTTCTACCTTGTTTGCTGCATTGAAGTGTATTTTGAGGTCAGCTGTAAATACATAATTGCCTCATAGTTTTGCTGTGTTTGATCATTTTCTTCAGTTTTTTTATTTATTGAATATTATTTTTTGCCTCAGTGTTAATTCCTGCATTAACTCATTGGGTGGTGAAGAGCAGTAGAGTGGACTAGTCCTAAGGTGAAGTAAGGACACTGAACAAGTCCATTTACAATGAGTACGCAAAGCTATAATGTTAGTCCGCCCCGGGCATTTTGGGCAACTAGGTCGCAGCCTTCCTTGAGTTGAGGTGGTTGGAGTGGAAAGCATACTTCACCAATTATATTGATGCAGTGGATAAAGCCGGCAAGATGTCTCCAGTACAGAAGTAAAGAATACTTTTACACTCTTTAGGGCCAACTGAGTTGAGCGTATACCATCAATTGACCAAGGTTAATGTTTCTGTTGATTTGAATCTTGATGAACCAGCATTGTTGCATCTAGATAACGACCTTGCGCCTAAAGTGTGCATAGGGATAATTAGAGTTAAATGTTTCCAAAAGAAGCAGGGTAAGTCAGAAACTGTGGATAATTATGTCTCTGAACTTAAAATGGTTTGGGGCATTAAATGAAAATCTGATGCACCATCAGGTGCTTATGCATACATGTAATCCTGCCATACAGGAGATGCTTTTGGTAAATGGAGATACATTGTTGAAAGAAATTCTAGCCATTGTGCGTAAAGCCGAAATTTCGAGTAGGTGAGCCGTAACACTTAAACAGGATTTTCAGGTAGCAGAAGTAGTGGGGAATGTTAACAACACTGCAGACAAGAAGGGATCTTCTAAAGTGAGTTGTGAAAAGGTGAAAGGAAAGGAGCAAACCAGATATTATAGATACAATATTAGAGATCATTTGGCGTACAGTAGAGATTTCCCCGTGGTCAAGCAAAAATGCAGGAATTGTGGAATTGTAGGCCATTTTTCAAAGATGTGTAGGAGGAGAAAATCTAAAGTTAAGTATGTGAATGACGAGGGAGATGATAATACGTCTGTTAACAACTTGGTTATGAAGGTAAGGAATAATTAGGTGCTTAACATTAACAATTCTGTGCTTACAAACAAACCTAAATACTGGATGGAGATTGGTGAGGTTGACAAAAACATTTATGCTGGTTCAGGATCTCTGTACACTATTATAAATGAGGACTTATGGAAGTTGTCTTTCATACATAAAGTAGGGGAGCAGTTATTAGAACCGAACATACATCAAGAGGGCTACTGTGGAGAGACGATTGGTCTGGTAGGTTATATTTCATTTACCTTCAAATTTAAAGGCAGGGAAGCAAGAGGAAAATTATATGCGATGAAGACAGGTCCACCAGTTTTGGGAAGGTTTGACTGGAAGCATTACCACTACTGATGCGAGTAACAGAGGTATGGGGGCTGTGCTTTACATGATGGATAGTTCTGGTAAGGAAAGCATAATAGTGTATGCCTCCAGGTCTCTGTCTCCTTGTGAGGAAAAATATCCAATTATTGAAAGGGAGGGTACGTCTTGTGCATGGGCTTTAGAACTTTTCAAGTCATTTGTTTGAGTGAAGGCTTGCACCATTTGTTGTGACCACAAACCATTGGTTAAGATTCTTACTACTAAGGGCTCTGCCAATGCGTCTTCAAGGCTCGTAAGGATTTCAATCTGTATGCAGAATTTTGTTTATAATATAATTTATACTCCTGGGAAGGATCAAGTTGTGGCTGACTTTCTGTCAAGGATGCCTGTTATGCTAGAAAATTGTGAGGATGTGACATGGAATGTATTTCAAGTAGCATTGATCCATGATCAGGGGTGTTCTGCCATCAATAAGAGTGAATGGGTGGCAGAGTAAGAGAAAGACAAAACTCTACAAAAACTATGATCTTATTTGGTGGATGAATGGCAGAGAAAGGAGTCTTTGAATTCTTCAGTAAGACCCTTTCGAGAGGTGAGACTAGAAATGGCAGTGGAGGAAGGTACCTTATCCAGGGGGGAAAGAATCATTCCTCCAGAGGGTCGATGTGATACTATTGTGGAATTGTGCCACGAAGGGCATTCAGGAATTGTTAGAATGTAATCCATTCTTAAGAAATTGTTGTAGTGGGCTGAATTGGTGGGGGAAATCATCACCCACATTGTTTAATATTGGACAGATTTGTTAGCATGAGCTGAAAGCCATTTTGTATTTCTGGCAGACAATGTAGTTTATGCCTGATCAAAGAAGAGAGTGAGGACTGGATAAGCTAGTCCAGATCCCCAATTTATATATGGTATATCAATAAGAACTAGCTAGAGGTGCGAGACTCTGTTATGTACGCTTTTATCTGGGAAACCATTGGGTTTGTTTAAAAAGCCCTCACCCACCAACCTAGTTGGTGGCATGCTTCATCATCGGGCCCACCACAGTGACACCTAGCTTGCCCCGGGTGTGCTTCAACGCCAGTGTTACTGCGTGTAGGAGAGTGGGGTCTGCAATCCTATGGTCACCCCCGATTTTTGCTTTTTGCTTCACTGGTTTATGATTTTCCCTGGCTGTGGGCCTGCTAATCAGACCCACAGCCTAGCTGTTCTCTCTCTAAATTGACACACATGTACCTTAGTTGCATTTACCAATTGGTACTGGGCCACCTTATCAGTCCCTGTACAGCATACCTTAGGTATCCAGGGCATTGGTGTACCCAGGGACTACCAGGGGCTGCAGCATGTATTATGCCACCCCTGGCTGGCCACCCAAATCTGACACAACTGGCTGCACGACAGCTGGGGCAAGGTGGTGTAATCACCCTTTGCTTTAGATATAGTATTCCTATAACTAAACATAAAATGGACACATGTATTCCTATCAGTCACTCCTATGGCAGGCCTTATCAATCCTGAAGGCAGAGTGCTTGGAATTATGTGAGATGGGGCTCTGGCATGAGCTGAGCCCGTTTGCAGCTTGCGGAACCAAGTCCTAATAGCTGTTCCATGATAACGCGTACCATATACTCTTAAGTGCATTATAATCCTCGCGGTCATTTGCCAACTTTGGTATCGCTTTATCAAAACATGTCGAGTTAGGTGTCATACGAATTGGAATACTAACCCCTCACCAATTCTGGCGACGGGGTTAGCATTCCACCCTTCTAGAGGGACACGACATGTATGTAACTGTGAACCCCGGTTAAAGTTAACTCGAGCCTCAGCATCACAAAATGGATGCTGCCACCACAGACACAAGTCTGACCTCCTGCTGCTGGGAGTCCTTCCAGCGAGGAGAGCTCGGACAAAGGGTTTCCTGTCAGGGGCGGTGCTGGCACCATCCCAGACAGGGTTTTGTGTATCCCAGGTAGGCAGGGCTGAGAGGAAGGTGACTGCAAGTGGCACCCCGGTGCTCACTGTGCATATGCCGGCTCAAACCAGTTCCAGGGGCACCCCAGCCCCTGAGCTGGGGAGAGACCGGACAAAGGAGAGGGGTGTAACCACCCCCCTCCTGGTCCCACCCATGGGCAGGACCTAGTTGCGTGCCAGCCCCTTTTCTTAGGATAAAGGTAGGAGCAGGCCCCCTTCCCAAATTAGATAATCTTGAATCTTGAACTACTTTCCACGAAAGGAACTCTTGACTTTCTCTGAAGACTCTCCCTTGTGGCTAAGGAGTAGCCACCCTGCACCCGCAGGCACCACCTAAGCATCGTGGTTTGCTGCACGTCCATCCTCCAGATCAAGACTGACCAGCTCGACGAGACCCGGATTCCCTGGCATCTCTGACCTCTACCTGCCTCATCAGCCCAGCTGAGATTCGTGGGTGTGACGAGACCTGAGGGACCGGCCATCTTCAAAACCTGCACGATGCTTAACCAGCACGACCTCCGAGGGATCCTCGAGTGAGTGCAACAGGGTTTGAGAAGCCCCAACCCAGAGCAGCTCCAGCACCGAAGTCCAGCCCCCCAGCATCCACGAGATCTGCGTGGGGCCCTTCTGCTCTTTGCTGCTTGCCACGTTGTCCGGTCATTTGCCAGTTGGCTAGTGGCCCTCCTGATGACGTACCACGACGATTTCACCGCTGGTCTAGTTGCTCCAGACTGGCCCTTGCTCCCTTCCAAAAAGAGGAGCACCCCAGACCCTCCTGGTCCACTCCAGACGCCATCTTGACTCCACAGCGTGGGCTTGCCTTTGCCAAGGTTTGTTGCCCCCATCTTGGGTCCAGCATCGCCGACAGCAGACACCCTCGTGGGACAGCTCGCACCTCCAGCCTGGTCGCCGACAACGCCTCCTGGCCCATGTGACTGCAGAGTCCAGCGTCGCCCACTCACCTGGTCGAGGTGACTTCATCCGGTGCCATCCTGGTGCCCACACAATCACTGGCTAGTGATTAAGAACTGAGTCCCCTCTGCTTTCAGGTCGTCTCCATCACCGATCCAGGCTTGGATCACACCAAACATCTTCACTGGCCGCCTGCCAGCAACTTCTTCTTTCAGGCTCCATAGACTACAACGAGGATTCCCGACATCTTTTGAACCCTATGCAGCCGCAGCCCCTGGGCTAGGTAACCCGAGCATTTCAGTGCTCCAACGCAGGTTCACTATCCAAGTGTCCAGATACTTTTTCGTTTTAAGTCTACCTAGTCGGATTCGTCCGAAAACAGTAACTTTAGAAATACTAGCCTCCATAGACATTGTCCCGCATCCCGCGTGAGAGTGCACACTCTGCACCCGATCTCCCTAGGCCTCCTGCTCCTAACCTTAGGGTTCAGTAGTGTAGTCCTAGTGATCCTGAAGCCTCTGGATCGAGTTACTCACCTGCTAGTATTTCGCATTCCACTTTTAGTGTATATGGTTTTTCGTGCCCCTCGGGCATTTGTGTAAATTGTGCAACTTGAAGTATTTTCGTAAGAGTTTTGTATTGTGCTTAGCTCCTGACTCATAAAGAGTTCAGGGTAGACTTGTTATAAATAAATATACTTTATTTTCATAACAACTTGTGTGGTGTCCTTTCACTTGGTGTTCAAGGGGTATATGTGATGGTGAAACAGCTGGCTTAACACGCCCTCTAGAGTTTAGCCTAA
The DNA here is from genome assembly GCF_964263255.1 of Lissotriton vulgaris. Lineage (NCBI taxonomy): Eukaryota > Metazoa > Chordata > Amphibia > Caudata > Salamandridae > Lissotriton > Lissotriton vulgaris. Next base: position 883,245,079 of record NC_141699.1, on the reverse strand, counting down.
AGACTGCTTTTGTCCACGCTACTAGGATAGCTGGTCTATAAGGTTGACTTACAACCAATCATCAATAAAAGTCGTTTGGTATGATACACAGTGATCACTAGAATAGTGAGCACTATATATCAGGCCAACTTCTCACACTGCGGAGCTGGTATAATTGCTGAGTGTGATGTGTAGTGAGTGAGAAAGTGAGATTAAAAGCTATACAGTGGGTCCCAGTACCCGAGGGTAAGATAGATAAATGTTATTAACTGGGCCCCTGTTAGCGGATAAAAAGGCTGTCGGACGTGTTGGTGAATTTATGATTCCCTACGTCCAGTGCGGTCTACATGTTTCAGCCAGGCCTTAAAAACTGGCTTTCCTCAGGACCAATAAGTGAAAAAGTGCAATTAAATGATACAAAATTATAGTGTTGGTTGTTTAGAATGTGTCGCACTCCCTAAAGTGCGTCTATATGTAGAGGGGGATTCCCTCTTGCTTTTACTACATATAACACATAGGACAAAGACAGACATACAGGTAGAGTCAATTAGCATGGTGAGTTGGTAACACAAAACATTGCCGACTGGTAAGGTGTGTGCTCGTCCTATATCGGACTAGGGTGTGGTCATGTTCGTGACATGACTTTGTGATTTTATCATGGGACCATATTGGTGGTGGTGGGCTAAGACAGCGTAATTTTAGACATGGTGAGGAGCAGGTAAGTAAGTATACTATATCCTCACACAGGCTAGTATCTGTAAAAGCCTCATTGGGTCACTCAGAAGAGAAAAAGACCCTACAAAAAGTTTTTAAAGGAAGCGCGGTTAATGAACAACCTGTAAGGAGAGAAAGTAGCTTACCCCAATACTGGTGACAGGCTCTTTAAACAACACATGGCTGCCATTTTTCTTTTGGCAACCCTACTTTGTATTCCTTTTCATGAAATGCATCCTCACACTCCAGCAAAGGAATAGGCAGAGTGGGGGCCTAGTGGGTACTGGAACCAGAAAAAACTAAGCCTCAGTAACCAGTTTACAAAGGTATGTAAATATGCAAATGATCTTTAAAGACCAATGAAAAACTTGGGTGTGCCGGTCATAAGACCCTCAACAGCCCAGGTTGAGAGACACACATTGGAGTGGGCAGAAGCCCTTTCCGCCCAATGGGCGTTGCGTGCTTGACTGCAGGAACCCAGCATCCCTACGTCCAGCACCTAGGAGGCTTATATTGATTGCCCCATGCTTTAGGTCCATTATAGGCGCAAGACCCCCACCCACACCAAAGTAGAATAGGCATGCATGAATAAATACACAACACAACTTTTTTGTTTTGGAGAAAATATTGCTGCAGGTTTATTCCATACAATGGCTATAATGACCCAGATAAGCTAAAAATAAAAATGAGAGAACGAAATGTGCCCAGAATGAGCAATTATCAATGGTTCAGGGAAATTCAATCGTCTCCATCTGTTCGTTTTGACTAAATTCTTCAATCCCATTAGCGAGCCAATCTATGCTTCGATGACAGTTTTTTTCTGACTAGATTTCATTTTCCAAGCTTTCGTGAAAGTGTAGTAGGCAGTTTAAATAAGAGCTTAGCGCCATCTACTGCATTTCGATGAGAACAACAACCCAAATTCTGGCCACAATGTATTTTGCAGTAACCATTTAAATAAATTATATTGGTAATTATTGGTGTTTAGTGTTACTGTTATTAACAATTTTGAGATCGATCCCAATATAGTCCTTTGGCGTGAGAAGTCTTTCGTCTAGGTCTTGGATGTTAATAGTTAATACAGGGACATACAAAGTTACACGTTTTTCTCGCTACCTTCGCAAAGTTCTCACACAACTTTGCGTAGGCTGTGACGTTTTTTGCTTCAGCATATCCAAGTTAAAATCTTTTTATGAACTATTTGTGTTGCTTACATCCATGGGTAACATAAAAAAATAGTTATTAGAGAAGGTTATTTTCAAAGACAACAGTTAGTATTTTTATTCCCACAACGCCATTGTGTGCAGCATAGTAATGGAAAAAGTGAATCTGCAAAGAATAATTTATTATATGTTTTTCTTATCTGGAATTATGAAGTAAAATGCCACTAACGCGACTCCCACGCCACAGGTCGTGCTGGGTGGCTGACATCTGATAGTCAGTGGCGGCTGACATCTACTGAAGATGGGGAGGTGTGGGGAGGCGTGTGGGGGGGGGGGGGGAGGGGGGGGGGGGGGAGATAAACAAAATTAAAAAAATAGAAAAATGAAGAGAACTTACCGGATCCTAAGAACATCCTCCCCACTCAGACTTCTTCTGCTGCAACTAAAATGCAAGGCCCAGCAAACTCCCTCGGCCAATCCAGGCCTGCTCCCATGCTGTCAACCAGCATGTGTGCAATGAGTGCCCTTATTGGTGAAAGCGGACTCTCTCGGTGCTCCCGAGGGCACTGGATGCCTGCACTTGCTCTCAAACTAGTTGTTCTTAAGACAGCTGAGTTGAGAGGTTTAAAGCAGGCATGTGTGGCTGGTGGTATCAAGATGGCCAGCCAAAGACACATGCACACTTTAAACAAGTACAAAGGCAGCCTTCTGCCCATCACTCCTCCCTTCCCACTCAGCAGGCCCGCCTCGCTCTGATGCTCGGTTCAAGATGAGACGATAAAAAATAAAATGGTAATCAATTACCATTTTATTTTTGATCTTTGGGGCTTTGGGGGGCACGTAAGGGGGCAACGCTTCTCCGCTCCGATAGAGGAGCTGCCCATGCTAACAGTATGAAAATGACCTTGCTACAAGGAAAAAGATCTTTGTGCAGTCAGGAACGAAGGAAACGTATGAAAATTCGCAAAGTAGGTAAATGGTAAACATTGGGAGCTTCATCAAACTTTGTGGAGAATCAAAATCAGCCACCCCTAGCTACTGGGCAGTCTCTAAGGTCAGCACTATTTTTTATCACTGGGTCCATGACAGGATTGCTGACAGAATGCTGAAGACAAAAATATTGTGTGGACAGACTATCATGTCAGAAATATCAAGGATCAATCTATTGAGAATGTAAGCGCAAACGGTTAAGTATAGATGTACTATTCTTAACTCCACATCTACATATCTTGTCGCTATATATATCATGAAGGTACATAGATGTGGAGTTAGGTGTAGTAAAACTTTGATTTCCCATTAAAATGTACCTTCACAATATTCTTATCCTTGATATTCCTGGGATGATGTTATTTCCATATTATATTTTGGATGCAATATTTTGTTCAAATACGCCCTGGACCTCGGTGCCTGTTGCACTTCATTTTGATAACCAAGTTACCCCCTGCAGGCAACTGATTCTCCAACCGTACGTAGGGCCAGCAGTCGAAGCTTACTCCAGAAGGTTGTAGCTGTTGAGGAACTATATCAGGGGTGGCTGGCATGGCTCACGGGTAAAGGAGGGGTGAAGGGGGGGGGCGGCTGCGGGGAGGGGGGTGCGGGATGCTTTACTTTTTTTTATAATTACCTTGCAGTCGGCGTGTCCCGCATCTTCTCTCCTGCTTGCCTGTGTCCGACTCCAGGTTGGAACAGGAAGCAGGCAGCCAGACTCCCACCCCTATGTCAATCACAATGCTACAATGCAGCGTTGTGATTGGTCTGAGCGTCGTGACAAGTCGCTCATCCAGCGGCTGGAGGAGTGGGCATGTTCTCCATGTAGGCTGTAATGCAGTCTGCATGGAGAATAGGGAAATGCGCATGACTGTTTTTGTCAGCCCAAGGGGGCTGACCAAACAGGAATGTTCTACCACCCCCTCAACCATTGCCACAGTAGGAGGAAAAATAAAATGATAATAACTTTCCCTTAATATCATTTTATTTTTTCCTTTATTTGCTGCTCCTGGCAGTGGGGCGACGCTCCTCTGCATTAGCGGAGGAGCCGCCACTGAACTATATGATACACTTATTTTCATGGAGGAAGGCAAAAGGCTTATCCTATCCAGAGATAAAGATTGTAGATCAAGTGCAATGGAGTAAATATATATGACAGATTTAGTTATACATGAGAAAATACAATTTAAGGAGAATAAATCATTCTTCGCTTTAAATATACACTTCTATCTCACAGTGCATGAGTAAAATTATTGATCTATTAATAATGCATCTGCATTAAAAGACTGAGACAGGTATGTGTTTAAATATTTATCTATGTCCCCTACTTTAGTTTATTGTGTACATATATGTGAGAGTTCATAGTATGTGTTTAAAAATGCTATTTATTAAGCTTGTAAGATTTTATGCAGCTTATTTTTAATTCTTTAGAAATTGTAAAAACAAAGCTACAATGAAGCCAAAAAAAATCAAATGGAATGCCTGTAGGTCCTAGTTCATATTGACTACAAGATACAACACCAAATACAATTACTGCACTCGCATCTTAAGTGCTACACTCAACATAACATGGACCAGTTGGGCAATGATATTCTAACATTCTGGTGTCTTTGACAATTTTCCTGACCTCTCTGGTCTGCTGTGGGTTATGGTGATTGAAGTCAGATGTAAGGAAATGGCACTTTTTGCATGATCATCCCCAAGTTTTTGGACTGATGCTGCTGGTTTTTCGATGCTGAAAGTGCATTGAGGCCTCCTAAATAGACTTCAGCATCAGTGTTCTAACCCTGGAAAGGTATATGTCTTATTGGCTCAACCACAATTGGCATAAGCTAACTTACTTGTAAGTCCCTAATATCTAGTACCAGAGGTACTTATGGCCTGTGAATTAAAGTGACCCTTGTGGACAGCTGCAGTATTGTGCCACCACAAGTGTGTCAAAGCACAGCAAGACTCTCAGCCCGCCATTCTTGAACTGCTAAATCAACTTTGACATTTAAACCAATGACACAGTCCTGAACTTCTTTTTTAATATATTTGTCACCCGTTAGGTAGGCCAATTGAGCCTTAAGGCAGGACACTGTATATTAAAAAATGGAACATGTGCTTCACATGCTCTTAAAGAATAAAAAAAACAAATGGTAATTTTTAATATAGATTGATTTGTAGCCCCATTGGAGAGTAAAGGGCTGCATGCTGACAACTCAGCTGTGCTGATCTCTGAATGGGTCTACTGAAGTTGGTACTTGAAGGTATCAAAAGAATCATTACATTAAACCTGACTTGATGCACAAGTCAAATTTAATTTACATTTTGATTGACATTTTCCAGTTGCTGGCTACATGATAAGCTTCTGCCCTCCTGGGGGAGGTATGAATGAATCTCATAAAGGACAACAAAAGACTTGCTACTGGAAAAGGTGTTACCTCTACCTGGCAGGAAGGCCAAACAGGGTGTGAGACCAAAAGGTGAGCTTCGAAAGGGAAGCTGCCTTGAAGGGCAAGTGGTGGAAACATACAAGAGGGGCTGGTCTTTCTTCTGGTAGACATGGTGGCAACGCAGATATTTATTTGTTTATTTTATTTATTGCATTTATATGGCGCAGCAGCAACCCTGAGGGTTTCCCGGTGCCTTGGATCTGATTTACCCATTAAAAAAAAGGAATGTGGACACTATTGGTTAAATAGCCAGGCTTTCACGCCCTTCCGGTATTGGGTGTAACTGGATTCCAGACGTAGTTTGAGCGGGAGTGGATTCCAGAGGACTGGGGCCAGGTAAGCGAAGGAGCGTCCTCCCAAACGTACCCGTTTAAACCTAGGGACAGCAAATTTGGCCTGATACAAAGACCGAAGGTTTCAAGAGGGTAAGTATTTCTGGGCCAGCTTACATAAATAGGCGGGTGCTTCCCCTGTGTTGATCCTGAACATATAGCATAGTGCTTTGAATTTCACTCTGTTGGCTATTTTCAGCCAATGTAGCTTCTTCAGATGTTCCGCAACACTCGTGCGCCCAGGGAGGTGGAGAAGCAGCCTAGCTGTGGCATTTTGAATGACCTGCAGTTGGTTTATAGTGTCTTTATTGGCACCTAAGTATTGTATGTTCCCGTAGTCCAGTCTAAAGCCAATTAAGGCCTGTATTACTGTTCTCTGCGCCCCTTCCGGGAGTTGCCATAGTATTTTCCTCACCATTTAAGGATGAGGAAACAGGTTGAGGCCGTTTTGGCTGTCTGCACACTCATTGAGAGTTTGTCATCAATTATTATCCCAAGGTTGCGTGCAGATTGTACAGCAACCGTGGACGGACCCATTTCTGCCTGCCAGTGAGTAGGACCCCAAAGTTCCTTATGATCACCAAAAAGAAAAAGCTCGGTCTTTTCCCCGTTCAGTTTTAGTTTTTTGGAATGCAGCCAGTCAGCCATTCTCAGATAGAGGGGCGTAACTTTGGCCAAACTGTAGCCCTCAGGTACCAAACATCTTGATTGGGCTACCAAACTCCACATATCAAGAGAAGGGTCCTATCATCTTGGAAGTGGGCAGAATATTGCATACTGGAACAGCTAGTTGCCACACTCCACAGGAATCCTAATCAGACGGGAGGGGACCTGGTAGACCATTGTCTACTAGTTACTGCATCCCCTGAGGGCAATGTTTGGACATAAAGCTGGCACCAATGGCACTCAGATCATGTCTACACTGGAGAGGGGGGCAACGAAGGACTGCCCTGCTATCCACTGCACCGGGCAAGGGAGGCAGCACCAAGGACTGGATTAAACCTGCTGCTCCTGAACTAGCAAAACAGGCGTGTGGTGCCCTTCTCAGGAAAAGTACCCCCCAAGCCCCATACAGAAAAGGTGACTCAAAGAGTCAGTTGGCTGACTTCCTGTTACACTAAAGCATACATAAAGTGGTGGATGGAATGCTTGAATTAATCTCAACCACTGGCAATTACTCAGGCCGCATCCCCATTCATCATCATTTTGCACACCATGCCACCTCAGGTTGGACCCACCCATATGCAATTTAGTCTTGACCCTGCTCCAATCAGGACCAGTCTAGCTTGAACTGCCAGGCCAGGTCGCCCTAGTCTCTAGTTATGCTCTCTGGAGGTCTTCAACTTCTGAATGGCTAATATGTTCTTTGGTTTCTTCTGGCCTGATGGACTGCAAGCTTCTCATCTCTGTTGGGTAACTCATTCACATGTAATGAACTCTACACAGGGCCCAGTCTGCTGGGCATTAGAATTTGTCCTTTCTGGAAGGAGCCTCCTCCTCACTGCACAGAGTAGTGTTTCCTTCTCCTCTTAACAGGTCGCACAGGGGCATAGCTTCAGGAGAGGTGTCTTAGATTCGACACCCCTAAATAAATGCATTCATGGCTTGGTAGTAGGGTTGGGGTCCCTGGTTTAGGTCAGCTATGTCCGTGCAGTTTTTCGCATTATGAGCCAAGAATGAAAGACAAAAAAGTGACCTTTGATGTAAACAGGGGAGAGAAAGAGAGAAAGACAGAGACAGAGATAGCCATCTGGTGGCTGAATTTCAAAATTTGAAACCACATAACCTGGAATCAATACCAGCTTCCCTGCTTGTCCAAACCCTGTGCTCTTGGGCATGTATTTTATTTCACAGAACCTCTGTTTTCTTTATTATCACATGTGAGTCACTTTAAAATACTTGCGTTCAGGATGTGCACTGTACAAGCACCTCCCATATTTCGGTGAATAGACTGTGATGTTGTTCCGTCTATAAGAATTTTGCCACATTTATGGTTCATATGACTACTGACTTGCCTCTAAGTTCACTAATGGCATTATTGTTGGGGGAAGAACCATGAATGTTTAAAACAATTATAACTTTTGATAAAAGTCTTTCTAGGCAGTGATATAATCTAATGTACCAAGGTGAAACCCTTCTGTATGTTAAACAAACACACTTTTTAGAATTTTGAAGAGATTTTTTCATTATGTTTCTTGCACAATATACACATCAAAGATTTTTGTGACTTGACTTGTTCACAAACTCTTAGAGCCAAGTCTGACCCATGGCCTGGCTCTGGCTCTGCTCATGCTATTTTCGAATTGGGCTTAGTGCATGGAGCCACAAGTGAATTGATAAAATGATTTGTATAGGCAAGGAGCCCTACGCACATGCACCAATTTGAAAACTCTACCATCAAGGCTTCTCGTAGCAGAGTGGAGGAAGAGTGCATACAATGAAAATCCATTTAATGTAAGTGATCCCATGGCAGGGACTCCAGTTCGTTGTGTGTTGTATGTGACCGTAGTCCTGAGTTCCCAGGAGAACTACCAGGCACAGGAGAGACAGGCAGGGACGTAGCTTCAGAAGGTGTGTTTGGGGTGCTACACCCCTCAAATGCATTCTTGGCTGGTAGTTGGGTCTGGGGGCCCTGAGTTGGTTCTGCAATGTCTGTTTCTGCCTTTCTCATTGTTTTCATTTCACCAAGAAACTTAAACTTGCTCTTTTTTTTGGATCTGGATATTAAATAAATATAGTGAACAGTTTACAAAAAAAGTAGTAAATCTTCACCCATAAAAATACTCCATGAATGGGTGCACATTTACTACTTAATGGAATTGATAAACATTGGCAGTAGTAGACTTGAAAAGCTGCACCATTCTTAAACTTCCAGGCATACTACTGCCCCTCAGACACCCAAAATGTGATGGAATGAATGCTTGCAAATAGACTAACCAGTGGCAATCACTCGAGGTAACATTCCAACTCAACGTTTCTAATGCAAACATTTGAGATTCACACACCCAAATCTCCATGACTAATCTACATCCTTGCATGTCACAGCAACATGGCTTCTTTCAGAGTGCAGATCCTGATCCTGGACTTCAGCGGGTACAGTGACAAGCTGTGTCCTGGTAGACATTCTTCGCAAAGTGGGCATCTAAGTTCAGATAAGTACTACAGGCTGGATAAATGGGACAGTGACTTACCATGCATTGGGAACATAAGGGAGAAGATGAGTCAAGCCAATATCCAAGCTTCCCTTTAAAAAGTAAACACTCTTCTAACTGGCACAGTGTGCCCCTCCCAGGCTTTTTGGAAAGCACAGAGAGAAGATTGCATCCACCCAGCATAACAATTAAGAATGGTAAGTTCAGGATAAGTGGGGGGCGTGGCCAACAGCATGGCCGAGTAAGCAGTGCTTTCGTCGAGCTCTGGCGGACAGCACAATCCAACATAATCACCGGCTGTGAAGATTGCAGCTGCGGTGGGGTGTGTTTTTAAGAAGAACAATGGCTCCTTGGAATAGATACTGGATGATGATATAAGAAAGCCGTAAAATAAGTATATAAAGACAGGGTTTGAGGGAGATGTCAAATAGAAAGGACTACCAATACACCATTCTAGTTGTTCAGTAAATTGTATTGAAAAACATTTGAATTGCAGTAAATATTTATATACATAAAGCAAAAATTATTTACAGTTGTGTAAAAGTGTCCCAAGTGAAAATATGAACAAAAGTATTTAGAATAACATAAGTGAAAACATTTGCAAGGTTTCAATAATTTCTTGCTCATAAAAGCGAGCACTATCTTTAGATAGATGGACCAGTTCACGAAGGCCCTTCCCCTGGTACAGAAAGAGATAGTGGAGCCCGTTCGGACACGGAGACCCTCCTCAAAGCAATCCAGGCGTCCAGGACAGCGCTGGAGGGCCAGATAGGGGCTGTGGGGTCAGAGGTGACTCTCCTGCTGCAGGACCTCAGGAACTTGGCAGGTAGGGTCACGGATGCAGAGAAGCGGGCTGGGTGAGACGGAAGATTCGGTCCATGACCTCCACAAGCAGATGCAGGAACTCCTATCCTCCCATAAAGAGCTACTGTGGAGGGTTGATGATGCGTAAAACAGGGCCAGGCGAACAATCTGCACTTTGTGGGCTTTAGAGGGCTTTAGAGAAGCAATTGAGGGGGCAAACATGCAGGAGTTTCTCTATGCCTGGCTGAGGGATACGTTCCCAGCGGAAAAGTTCTCTTCCTGCTTTGTCATAGAAAAGGCCCACCGGGCGTTGCTGGGTAAACCGCCGGAGGGTGCCCAGCCAAGACCCGTTATAGCGCGTTTCCTTAACTTCCTGGACAGGGACATGATACCAGAAACTGGGGGAGATACGACATGAGAACACTCGTATCATGATCTTTCCGGACTACAGCAGGGAGGTGCCAAAACACAGGCGCACCTTTGATTCTGTGAAATCTAAATTGAGAGAACCCAAGATATAATATATGCTGCTCTTCCCTGCAAAATTGAAGGTCCTGTTTCTGGGGAACTCCCAATTCTTCCAGACGCCGGAGGAGGCCTGGCAGTGGCTGGAGGAGCGGCCCCCTCTGCGGCGCCCGGGGACACAACTGGGTGATGGAGGGCCTTCCGGTGATGCCAGAGGCCGATTCATGAACTTGCAGCATGGGTCTCGTCCCCGACAGATGAGGAAAGGCTGCACTTTGGAAGCTACCCCATATGTGCAAAGAGGGACTGGCCGACGGAGATGACGCACTGGTGGGTCCTTGGATTCCCGGCTCTCGGCGGGCGCCCGTGCGCTCCAATCCTCTGGACGGCTCCGGCTGGGTGATGATACAGAACAGGGCGCAGGAACTGCAAGCGAACATTCCTCCTCTGAAGGAGATGAGAGGATGGGCCCATCACTGCACCCCCTAGCGGCAGAAATATTGGCTCTGGAACAAGGGTCATTGCCAGAGGCGGGCCCATCACAGAATGAGCCCCAGACTCCAACTCCTGAACACGGGCCTGCTGGGTCAGCCATGACTAAGATGGACTCTGCCGGAGCAGGCAGGCTGGACGTACACACCCCCCACTTTTTTTTTCTCTCTTTCTCGCCTTTCCTTTTCCTTTATCTACTGCGCTTTTCTATTGCTCTAGTTTCTCCTCCTACCTTTCTTTATTCCTGTCTTCTATACACCATAGCTTTTGGTCTACGTTTTGATCAACGCTGTTTTGATGGTGTTGGGGAACCCGCAGGAGATCGTAGCTGTGGTGTAAGTTGGACCGGGGAGGGCGACAGACCTCCGACTACGCCAAAAGTTTACTTCCTGTCCAGATAGCTGGGAGGGCTCAGGGGCAGGAGGAGGTGGGGTGGGGGGGGGGGAGGAACTGGGATGGGTTTTTTGGTTGGGGATGTTTTGGTTCCTAGGTTATTTCTTTGGTTGGCACACTATTTACAGGGCGAATCGGAGAGGCGCACCCGCTTCCCTCCCCCCACGGGTGGCATATTTGACCCGCAAATCAGCATGTCTTCCCTGACAGATCGCAACCCTAGAGACGGGAGCCTGGGCACGGACCTGTTGGACAGGCCTCATGGCCGGCCGTCCCCTCCCCGCATGGTGGGTCGCGGAACCCTGTTCCCCCTGTTCCCCGGACAAGAATCACCCTTGCAAACCCACCAGGGCAATCCACCAGCCCTTCCCCAACGGAACATTGGCTTCTGAACCCCACCGTATCGGCTGGCCCGGGTCCCTTCCAGAACCCCGGTCTCCGGCCCAGCCGCCATCTTGGACCCTCCACGACCAGGCCTCGTGGCCTCGGGTCGACCTCAGCCCCAGGCACAGCCAAGCCCCGACATCGAGGCACCACCATCCGCCCAGGGGGTGAAGAGACCACTTGGCAGGTCAATGGGAGAAGGAGTGTCAATGGCTCCCCTCCGCCAGGTGTTGATCGCCCCCAGCCTCCCTGAGCGCTGGCTCCACCCCCCTGCTGGGTGTCTGGACTGACTCATCCCGGACCTCCCGACCTCCAAGTGCGAGGGTCCGGACATCAAAGGACGCCAGACCTATAACTGGGGCAGCTCCAGAGCAGGAAGGCAGTTGTATCCTGGAGTCGAGAGACACCGAGACGAACTCATCCTTGGAGGCCTGCTGGCGCTGCCGCGGCTCCTCTTCGTGAACCACCTTTGAAGGCCTGCTGGCGCTGCCGCGGCGCATCGCATCGTGAACCATCTTGCAAGCCTGCTGGCGCTGCCGCGGCTCCTCATCGTGAACATCTACAAGGCCTGCTGGCGCTGCCGCGGCCCCTCCTGGTGAACCCTCCAGCTCGAGGATTGTGAGCTCCATCGCTTGCTGCTTCTGTACCAGACCGGTACTCAGACTGTCCCGCTACCCTTTCTCCCCAAAGAGACTAGAATTGACAGGATCCTCGTATCCTGGTCCTGCTGTATCGCTTATCACCTTGCCAAGATATATATATAAAAGTGTGCAGAACTCATCTCTGTGTGGTGTCCATCTGTGGGGGGGAAGTTACTTGTCTGTACGATTACTGGAGAGGGCCCTCACCGGAGGCCTCTCCCCCTGTACTCGGCCGACCCTCCAGGTCCCCGTCTAACATTGGTGGCCAGCGGCGCAATCCGAGCCGACGCATAATCGTACAGAGAGTAACTCACCCCACAACACACAGCCACCATGACGACAAAGGAGATCGGAACAACCGAAAAAGTTCAGATGGAAAAGCTGGAAGAGTACAGCCACAAAGAACTCAAGCAATTCTGCATAGAACTAGGCATTGCTACCACGGGACTGAGCACAAAAGATGACCTCAAGCACGCCTTAGAATCGTGGGTGGAGACGGAAACATCCCCACCCCAAAATCAAAGCCTCGAGACCACCGAAACGATTACCACTCCTGCAGACGAAAGAAGGTCGGGCCTCTCGGCCGAAGAAGCCCGAGAACGGGAGAAAAGCCGGCTCCACGAGTTGGAGCTGGCCCGACTCCGCTTAGACGGAGAACTCAAATTGGCAGAGCAAAAGATAACCCTCGAACACTTACGGCTCAGGGAAGAACGAGAAGAGAAAAAGAGCCAGAGGGAGCTGGAAGAGAAAAGACTAGCCTATGAGCATAAGCGTAACTTAAAGGAGCTCGAAATTCGACGGCAGAACAAAGACCTCGGCATCCCCGGGCACCAGAGCCCCGCTACCCCTATGGACCCCAAGGTCCACATCCCCAAGGATGTCGTCAGGGAGTACTACCGGAACGATGATATCCAGCAGTGATTTAAAGCCTACGAGGTAGCTATGACCTCCCACCGGATCCCGCGGAGCGACTGGGGAGCCGGGCTATGGGGGAGATTCGTCAACGAAGGACGAGACGCCCTGCTGCAACTCCCCGATCACCAGATGACATCCTACGACCACATGAAGGCCGCCCTCCTCACTCGCTATGGGCTCACGCCCGAGATGTACCGGCAGAGATTTCGAGACTGCAAACGGATCCCTGGTAAAACCTGGGTAGAGTACGTGAACTTCTTTAGCCGAGCCTTCGAGGGAAGGATCAAGGGCAGCCAGGTCACCACCTATGAGCAATTATTTGACCTTATTGTATGAGAGCACCTCTCCAAAAATTGCTTCATCGAACTAAGACAGCACCTCCTTGATAGTGAGTTAACTGAACCTCGGAGACTCGCCATCGAAGCAGACAGATGGGAGAGCCCCCGAGTCCCTCGGAGCTGGCCCAGCGAACAGAACAGAGCCTCCCAAGGACACCACCGCCCACGGGGAGGAGGAGGAGGCCAGGGTCGGGGCAGGGACACCGTCACGGTGCCCCCCACTAGCAACACCCCGCCCCCGGCCGGAAGAGGAAGCCCTCCAATGTGACCAGGGTTCCGCCCCAACGTTACCTGCCACAAGTGCCAGCGACCCGGTCACTACGCCAATGATCCGAACTGCCCGAAAAATCAGGGCCCCACGAACCGTCAGTTCACCGCCGCCGCCCTGGGAGAAGAACCGGGCCTGGAAGGCGACGAAGAGTACGAACAATACCAGCCCGAGTGGGAACCAGCAGCCATGTCCCTGGTCTGTCTAGGGGAGAGAGACATGGTTCTGCGGGCCCCCATCCCCGCCAACACGCAGAAATACAGCCAGTGGGTCACCATAAACGGACGCCGGGCTGAAGCCCTCCGTGACACAGGGGCCAGTGTGACAGCGGTCCGCTGCCATCTGGTGACTCTGGACCAGATACTGCCCAATGTACTCTGCCCAGTGCGGTCGGCCGACAACTCCGAAAGTCTGTGTCAGATGGCCCGCGTCCCCTTTGAGTGGGGAGGGGTGTCCGGCATGCTACAAGTGACTGTCCGCGACGACGCCCCGGTGGACTCCCTTCTGGGGAATGACCTCGAGAGCTCCCCCTGGTCTGCCGTCGAGTGGAGGGAGCACCTGGGGATGCTTGGCCTCCCCGAATGGGTCTGTGTCACGACCCGATCCATGGACGCCCGCGCCACCCCATCCACTGAAGAACCCGCTGGTCGTCACCGAAGAAACCACCCCTGAGCCGGGTCCTCCGGGGTCCGGCGACGAAGCCCCTAATCGATTACAAGACCTCCCGGAGCTGGCACAGTGGCGCCAAGAAGGTGGCCCCACACAGGAGCAGTTCCGCCAGGAACAAAGAACGTGTCCCTCCCTCGAGGGACTCCGACAACAAGCTACAGCACAGAACTCAGGGGATACCTCGGGGGCCCACTGGATCTACTGGGACAACGAGCTGCTCTACAGTGAGCAAAAGATTGCCGAGCTGGGAGCCAGCCGGGTGTTGGTGGTCCCCCTCCGATTCAGAGACTTCCTATTGAACTTGGCACACGATGTGCCCCTTGCCGGGCACCTGGGGCAGGACAAGACGTACAGCCGCCTGGTGACCCACTTTTACTGGCCAAAGATGCGGAACGACGTAGCCAACCACTGCCGGGCCTGCCCCACCTGCCAGGCCAGCGGAAAGAGCGGCCGAAAACTGAAAGTTCCCCTGCAACCCTTTCCCATCGTCACCACCCCCTTTGAGCGGGTAGGGATGGACATTGTGGGGCCCCTGGAGCCCCGGACAGCACAGGGACACCGGTTCATCCTTGTCCTGGTGGACCATGCTACCCGCTACCCCGAAGCTATTCTTCTCCGAACAGTGACAGCGCCTGTGGTGGGCCGAGCCCTGATGGGGATCTTCTCACGGGTGGGCTTCCCCCGGGAAGTCGTCAGTGACAGGGGCACGAACTTTATCTCCAAGTACATGAAGTCCCTCTGGCAACAGTGCGGGGTCACCTACAAATTCACGACCCCCTATCACCCGCAAGGGAACGGACTGGTAGAACGCTTTAACCGCACGCTCAAGGGGGATGATCATGGGCCTGGAAGAACCCCTACGTCGCCAATGGGACGTGCTGCTTCCGTGCCTCCTGTTCACTTACAGAGAAGTCCCCCAGAAATCCCTGGGTTTCAGTCCGTTCGAACTATTGTATGGACACCCCGTCCGGGGCCCCCTCAGCCTAGTCAAAGAAGGGTGGGAGGTGGCCCCTCAGAAGACTCCCCCAGATGTATACAAGTACCTCTTGACCCTCCATAACCGGCGGTTCAGGGAGCTTTATGCCAAGGCCAACCTCGAAGCCAGCCAGGAAGACATGAAGCGCTGGTAGATCAGCATGCTTCATCCATCGAGTTCGAACCGAGGCAACAGGTCTGGGTGATGTCCCCGGTTGAGCCTTGCGCCCTCCAGGACAAATGGATGGGGCCCTTCAAGGTGGTGGAGCGCAAGGGCCCCGTGACCTACCTCATAGACATGGAGTCACCCCGAAACCCCCAACGTGTCCTCCACACCAACAGACTCAAGCCCCACTTTGTGCGATCTGAACTTAGCCTCCTGATGGCTACCGACAGTGGGGCTGAAGAAGACTCCGAGCCCCTCCCCGATCTTCTGAGAACACTCGAGAAGGACGGCTCAGTGGAGGGGGTCCATCTCTCCGATGCCCTGTCTCCAGCGCAACGTCGAGACTGCCAAGAACTACAACACCAATTTTCCGACCTGTTCTCCCTCATTCCGGGGGTCACCCCCTGGTGCCTCCACGACGTTGACACCGGGGATAGCCGCCCTATCCGACACCGGGCGTACAGGGTGCCTGATCGAGTGCGCGCCTGCATCCAGTCGGAAGTCTCCAAAATGATAGCTCTGGGAGTGATCGAGCCGTCCGACAGCCCCTGGGCCAGCCCGGTCGTGCTGGTCCCCAAGGCCGCCGCCCAAGGCGTCGCCCCCGAGCTCAGGTTCTGTGTAGACTACCGGGGCATGAACGCCGTCACAAGGACCGACGCTCATCCCATCCCCCGGGCAGATGAGCTGATTGACCGCATGGTGGCCGCCCGCTACCTGAGCATCTTTGACCTGACAGCGGGCTATTGGCATATCGGCCTCACCCCAGGGGCCCAGGAACGATCCGCCTTCTCCACCCCGGATGGCCACTACCACTTCAAGGTGATGCCATTCGGAATGAAAAACGCCCCCGCCACCTTCCAGAGACTAGTGAACAAGGTGCTGGCGGGGCTCGAGGAATTCAGCGCCGCCTATCTGGACGATATTGCGGTGTACAGCCACCACTGGGCAGGACACCTCCACCACCTCCGGGAGGTCCTGAACGCCCTCCGGCAGGCCGGGCTCACCGTCAAGGCCAGCAAATGCCAGATCGGCCAAGGATCCGTGACCTACCTGGGACACCAGGTGGGAGGTGGCCTGGTGGCCCCCCTCCAGCTCAAGATTGCCGCCATCCAGGCCTGGGAGCCCCCGGTCACCCAGACAGAGGTCCGAGCCTTCCTGGGGCTCACTGGGTACTACCGGCGCTTCGTAAAAGACTATGGCAGCATCGTGGGGCCCCTCACAGAACTCACGTCCAAGAAGAACCCCAAGCAAGTCAACTGGACTCCTGAGTGTCAGGCGGCCTTTGAGAACTTGAAGTCCGCCATGTGTACCGCCCCGTGCTCCAGGCCCCCGACTACAGCCGGGAATTCATTGTACAGACAGACGCCTCAGATCATGGCGTAGGGGCCGTCCTCTCCCAACTCAACCCTGAGGGGGTCGATCAGCCAGTGGCCTTCATCAGCCGACGCCTGCTGGCCCGAGAACAACGCTGGAGCACTATAGAGCGAGAGGCCTTCGCAGTGGTGTGGGCCCTCAAGAAGCTCCGGCCCTACCTCTTCGGCACCCACTTCCGGGTACAAACAGATCACCGATCCCTGCAATGGCTGATGCAGATGCGGGGGGAGAACCCGAAGCTGTTGCGTTGGTTCATCTCCCTGCAGGGGATGGACTTTACCGTGGAGCATCGCCCAGGCCAGGATCACGCCAACGCAGACGGCCTGTCCCGCTTCTTCCGCCTCGGCGAGGAGAGTACCCAAGAGGATGGGTGACTCTCCCTGCCTTCAGCTGGGGGGGACGCATGTTGGACAGGCCTCATGGCCGGCCGTCCCCTCCCCACATGGCGGGTCGCGGAACCCTGTTCCCCCTGTTCCCCGGACAAGAATCACCCGTGCAAACCCGCTAGGGCAATCCACCAGCCCTTCCCCGACGGAACATTGGCTTCTGAACCCCACCGTATCGGCTGGCCCGGGTCCCTTCCAGAACCCCGGTCTCCGGCCCAGCCGCCATCTTGGACCCTCCACGACCAAGCCTCGTGGCCTCGGGTCGACCTCAGCCCCAGGCCCAGCAAAGCCCCGACATCCGAGGCACCACCATCAGCCCAGGGGGTGAAGAGACCACTTGGCAGGTCAATGGGAGAAGGAGTGTCGATGGCTCCCCTCCGCCAGGTGTTGATCGCCCCCAGCCTCCCTGAGCGCTGGCTCCACCCCCCTGCTGGGTGTCTGGACTTCCTCATCCCGGACCTCCCGACCTCCAAGTGCGAGGGTCCGGACATCAAAGGACACCAGACCTATAACTGGGGCAGCTCTAGAGCAGGAAGGCAGTTGTATCCTGGAGTCGAGAGACACCGAGACAAACTCATACTTGGAGGCCTGCTGGCGCTGCCGCGGCTCCTCTTCGTGAACCACCTTTGAAGGCCTGCTGGCGCTGCCGCGGCTCATCCTCGTCGTAACCCGTCTTCAAGGCCTGCTGGCGCTGCCGCGGCCCCCCTCATCGTGAACCATCTTTGAAGCCTGCTGGCGCTGCTGCGGCCCATCGCATCGTGTACCATCTTCCAAGCCTGCTGGCGCTGCCGCAGCTCCTCATCGTGAACCATCTTCGAAGCCTGCTGGCGCTGCCGCGGCCCATCGCATCGTGAACCATCTTCCAAGCCTGCTGGCGCTGCCGTGGCTCCTCATCGTGAACATCTACAAGGCCTGCTGGCGCTGCCGCAGCCCCTCCTGGTGAACCCTCCAGCTCGAGGATTGTGAGCGCCATCGCTTGCTGCTTCTGTACCAGACCAGTACTCAGACTGTCCCGCTACCCTTTCTCCCCAAAGAGACTAGAATTGAAAGGATCCTCGTATCCTGGTCCTGCTGTATCGCTTATCACCTTGCCAAGATATATATATAAAAGTGTGCAGAACTCATCTCTGTGTGGTGTCCATCTGTGGGGGGGAAGTTACTTGTCTGTACGATTACCGGAGAGGGCCCTCACCGGAGGCCTCTCCCCCTGAACTCGGCCGACCCTCCAGGTCCCCGTCTAACAGGACCCTTATACGGTGCTCACATGGAACGTGAACGGATTGGGGGACAAGGTAAAGAGAGGTCTGGTGCAGGCATTCCTGAAAAGAGTACACTCTGACATCGCTCTACTCCAGGAAACCCACTTGAAGGGCACAAAATGGGATTTTTTGTCAAGGGGTGCTTCAAGGTCCTGGCACATACGGGGTACACGACAGGCTCTAGAGGATTAGCTATCCTGATTAGGAAATCTCCACCCTTTGTGACTGAGCGAACTTGGACGGACCCCCAGGGGACGTACGTAGCAGTCTCAGGCACATGGGGACACAGGAAGGTCACAGTGGTTTCGATCTATGCACCTCCAAAGCTCCAGGCGAGGACCCTCTCCGGGCTGGCTGGGGTTTTGCTAGACACATCAGACACAATACACATTGTTGGGGGGACTTTAATGACGTAATGTCCACACCCTTGGATCATTCGGGGAGCCAGGCAGAAACCCCCCTGACTACATCCAAGCACTAGTGCATCCAAGCACTAGTGGTTACTCATTTTATTCAGGGGCGCATCAGGTGCACTCAAGACTAGACTATGTTTTCCTCCCGCGGCATGCGTTTGGGGCAGATGTTGAAGCGGAATACTTGGTACGGGGGATCTCAGACCACTCTCCCCTCTGGATCAAGGTGGGCGGGTCTGCTAGGCCAGGAGAGGGGGATGGAGACTGACGGTGTGGGATATACAGAGCACAGAGCTCATGCGGGGCCTCAGAGCGGACACGAAAGAGTACTTCGCTGAAAGTGTAGGTTCGGTCCAATCACGTGTGGTAGTATGGGAGGCATATAAAACAGTACTCCGGGATAGGGCTCAAAACCGAATCGTCTGGGAGAAACGGAAATCACAGGCGGAACTACTTCAATAGAAACCCGAATTTTAGAGTTGGAACGGCAGTACTTGCCTGACAGCGACCCACAGGTGCTACGGCAACTGGCGGATGTACAGCAACACTATAAAAGCCTGGTGACAGAGGAGGCGAAGGCGCAGGCGCTAGCGACCCTACACAGATTATACGACGTGGTGGATAAGTCCGGGAAGCTCCTGGCGTGGCTGAACCATAAAGAACAGGACACCAGGTGGATAGAGGGTGTGGTAGATGAGCAAGGACAACTGCAGAGGGGGGACGCTGAGGTGGTGCGGTTTTTGCGGCGTACTTCGGTGACTTCTATAGAGCCAGGGATCTGGGTAAGCCAGCGGAGATCGAGGACTACCTGACCACCGTCTCCATATCGACCCTAACAGACGAGGATAGGGAGACTTTGGAGGAAGATATCTCAGTCACCGAAATAGGGAGGCCATCGGAAGATTGCGACCGGGAAAGTCACCGGGCCCCAACGGGCTAACGGCGGAGTTCTTTAAAAAAGGAGCTGACTTGCCGACACCCCACCTATTAGCAATGTTCCAAGATGCAGCTCAGGAGAGTGTTCTTCTGCTGGATCTGCGAATGGCCACGATTGTACCCATATATAAGCAACTCAAGCCTCCGGCAGATTGTGCGTCCTACCATCCGATTTCTCTCCTGAATGTGGAGGTGAAGCTCCTGGTGATGATTTTGGTGGTCCGCCTCCATGGGGTATTTCGGGCCTGGTGCACCAGGACCAGACCGGGTTCTTACCGGATAGGGCGAGGAGGCAAAACCTGAGGCAGACCCACAATTGGCTTATGGAGGTAGAGGGGCGGCCTGCTCCACATCTGGTCCTATCTCTAGACTCTGAAAAAGCGTTTGACGCGGTCCATTGGCCCTTTCTGGAGGCGGTCCTGATTAAGTTTGGTATTGGCCCTAACTTTCATAAGTGGGTGGGACTCCTGTACGCTGACCCTAGAGCTCGAGTCAAGATGATTGGGCTCCTCTCTGAGGACTTTCCCATCAGGAGGGGAACAGGGCAGGGATGCCCTCTGGCCCGACTGCTATTTGCCCTCACTGTGGAAATAGTGGCCTGGGCGGTTCGGCAGGAGGAGGAGGTCAGGGGATTTCAGATATCACCTACGGATGCCCAGGAAGAGAAAATATCGCTCTAGCTGGACGAAATATTACTTTATATCACCTGGCCCGACACTACAGTCCCCGCCCTGTTCAGACTCTTGGACCGATATGGCTCCTTTTCCGGGGTATACGATAAACTGGCACAAGTCAATACAGTATAGTCCGCGACAGGAAGTATCATGGCCGCCCCTATCCATGGCCCTCCAGGTGACTCAAGCAGGATTTACATATCGGGGTATCTAACTGACAATCAGCAGGGCAGCGTCCTATCAACAGAACATCATGCGGTCCTGGCAAACTTTGCAGAGGATGCACTCAGATGGAAAGCTCTCCCTCACACGATACTAGGCAGGGCAGCAATGTTTAAAATGATCACACTGCCCCGCTTCCTGTATGCCCTACAAAATGAATATTTGCCCCTCCCGCGACAAACATTCACAATGATACATGCAGAATTGCGCTCCCTGCTGTGGCTGGGGAAACAACCCAGAATTGCTCTTGCCGCACTCCAGAGGAACCAGTATAATGGAGGGATCTCGCTACCGGATATGGAAGCCTATTATTGGGCCAAGCACCTAGCGCCGATCAATGACTGGCTCCATGCATCGGCTGACCATCCAACATATCGTTTGGCAAGGGACACTATGGCCAGACGTACCAGCCTGCACTATCTATATGGGGGAACGGGTAAGACGCGACTACTGCTGGCCACACAATTAACCGTTGGAGTCTGGGAGAGAGCGACACGGATGATGGGGTGGGCGCACAAACCGACGAAACAGACACTGATATGGTCCTGCTCTTGGTTGAAGGAGCTTCACAAACTCAGGGGGTTTAGGGGCTGGGATACCATTAGGATCTCCACTCTGGGGGACCTGGTGACGCGAGGGGACCTTAAATCTTACCAAACTCTGCAGGCAGAGTTTGGCCTCCGTCCCACACAGTTCCTTAAATATGCACAACTATGCCATACATGGAGGGCTGAACCGGCGCTCTTCTCCCCCTTGCCGGAGTATGCCCTGTTAGAGGGGTGTTTGCTGCAGGAACAGGTGCCCAACAAACTGGTTTCCCTGACGTACAAGACTCTGAATAATAATGCACCGGATAGGCTGGGGAATCTTAGGACAGCTTGGGAACAGGATGTGGGTGAGATGGACACGGTGTACTGGGAAAAAGCCCTAATGCACCACAGGAAGGTGGCAATAAAGTCCCGGCTTCGACTCATCCAATACAACATACTTCACAGGGCGTACTATGATAGAGTCAGACTACATCGTATGGGACTGACCAGCGATGCTTCTTGTCTTAGCTGTAGACACCCACAGGGAGACTTTTATCACGTGTTATGGGACTGCCCGGTTATCCACACTTACTGGTCACAGATTCTAGGAGAGCTGGGGGAGGTGCTGGAGACTGAGTTAGCCATTGTACCTAAGTTTGTCCTTTTAGGAATCACTAATGATGTGGACCTGAGCCGCCCCCACCTGATTTTTGCTATGTGGCTCTGGTGGTGGCTAAGAGAGATGTAGCAGGGGATGGGGACCGCAATCACTGCCACGGGTGGAGGATTGGAGGCGGGGGATGGACCTGTACATGGCGGCCGAAAGGGTCACTTATAAGGCAAGGGGTTGCCCCAAAAAATTCCGAAGAGTATGGGGAAAATGGAGAAGCTACCATGGCCTGGATGGAGGGCTGGGCTCTGATTGATGTACTATGGGCCCTGCTGAAGGGGGTCAGGTTCAGAGGTGTCGAGAGGTGGCCCGGAGCCCGGGACTCACAAGGGGCTGGAGACTGTTTCACGAGTCATGTGAACAGATGTACGGGGTAGGTGGCGGGGGCCTGAGATGCTGTGGATTCTGGTATTGCATTTATGGTGGGGGGGGGGTGGGGGGAGGGGGGAGCGCAGAGGAATGTGGTTTTTCGCCGGTGATGTGCCAAATGTGTTTATGTTAGTTAAAAATACAAATAAAAATGTTTAAAAGAATGGTAAGTTCAGGTGCCTAATGGGGGGGTGGCCAGCAGCATGAAGGCAGTCGAGTTTTAAGATCGCTCCTATGGGAGACCCACCATGCGACAACACCCACTGCCATTCGCGCTCTCCTAGCTCAAACTATAGCTGGATTGTAGCTTGGAGATTGGGCGGCATCCTACAAGCCGTCTTTCAAGCCTCTATGATATTTGGAATCTGCCTTCTTGACTGACGCATGCCCACGCAGCCTTCCTTGCGGCCTGCAGTGATCAGAGCAGGCCCGAGAACCGTGGCGGCCTTGAGCGCATGCCTAAGCAGCTTACAAGTCGAGGGAGAGGAGTGACCAGGCTCTCTGCAACTATTGACAACCCAGGGGTGTCGGACAGAGAGGTAAGTTTACCGGCCACCCGCCTACCACCGTAGGTGCTAGTCTGGGGGTGAGGATCGGCGAGTGCGACCCTGGACCTCGCTGATGATTTTAACTTTAGCAAGGTCCACATGAATTTGAAATCCAGACCAGGTGGACTCGCATTTTTGTACCTGGCAGCAGTCTAGTGGAACTCCTCACCTCTTGATCTCTGCTTTACTGACAACCATCCACAATTCGGTAAGAAATTGAAAAACTTGGCTGTTTTCGAGTTAGTGATTCTTCTGTATTTGAGAGGACCCTATGTTGGGTGTTTTGTCTAGTTGAAACATAAAACCCCCATTGAGCTTAAGTTGGGGCCCTTAAAAGACACTGCTAATCCCCCTGTGTATGGCCATCTACATTACATGATTAATGTTGGTCCGCACTGTTTTGCCCCCCCCCCACTCCCTTTACTGGTTCCTGGTATGAGCACCATAATTATTGATAAACAGTGAACTGGGGCCACCATGCCGATAGTCAAGAAGGAGCATGCGCCCCGAGCCCTAAGGTGACACGAAATGGTAGCCAAGTGTACCTGCAGTGCCAAACCTCTCGAGCCTGCTATGCCCACAGTTCAGAGGGGGGTCATCCTCACAAAACAACAAACCTACCGTAAGCACCCCTCATCAGGGGAGAACTCTACACTCTCTAGGTGAAGCAGTGCGGGGTCTGCACAAGCCTACATACTCTTGGACTTGCAGCACACCTGGGATTTTCAAGGGCACATGAGGACGCTGTGCCCATCGACCGGCCCCTATGCAGGCACCAGACTTTTCCCCTTCCCTGCAGCAAATGTAGGATTTTCCTCCCAGGGATAGCCTTGAAGGAGCCCTTCCCCGCCCATTCAGAAGGAGATCGAGTGGCACTGGTATGTACGGTCTGTGTCCTCAGATGCCCGCCCATGAGATGGAACGTATTACAAGAAGGGCTGGGGTCCTTGTGACGGCATTGGCAGGATCGCCCTTGAGTGACTTTCCTGATCTAGCTATTCCACTGCCACAGAGAAGACTTGTGAAGGAGCTTGGACTGCTCATGTCCACCCTTGTACCAAACTCTGCCAGGGCGTGAGTGGTGAGGCAGGTCCCAGCATGACCTCGCACAGCCTGTGGAGCTCATCTGCTAACACCACAGCACAGCATATCCCTTGGGGATTAAGGTATCCTAGTCTGGGGTGCCAGAGGTGCCCCCGAAATGTCATCAGATCCCCATCAGGAAGAGTAGACTCTGCTCCGACTGTGCTTGCCAACCTGCCTTCTGGATTCTCTGGGAATGCCAGAGGCCTGGCGAGTCTGAGAGAGCGGGGGGGGGGGGGCGGCGGGGCTGATGGGGAGAGGAAGAGGCATGGGCCCCCAACCGGTGGGATGTTAGTTCACAGAGACCATGGCCCGCAGTGACATAGAGACGATGCCAGAAGAATCACCCGCAACGCTCACAGATGTGAAACTGGATAAAATATTGGAAGCGATTGCAGACAATAGACAAGAGCTGCGAAGCAGGGTTGAAGCGGTGGCAATTGAAGTGGGTTTGTTAAGGGAAGATCAGTGAAAACGTACTACTCGTGTTACCCACATAGAGAGTGCCACAAATTAACTCTAATCCGAATTATCGGAACTCACTCTCCTATCCTGACTTGATGGGCACACATCCTTTGTGTCATAAGGGGAGATTTCAACGGTGTCCTTGATCCGCACCTAGATCGGTCATCTCCCCCCCCCACACTGCTCCCTACCCTGGTGATGGCAGCTGCTACCTGCCATTCACAATTACTAAGTCATTGGTTTCTACATGACAGCTGGTGAGTCCTTAACCCGGAGGTAGAGACTATTTTTATTAGTCATCCCCGCATGAGCGATATGTATGATTACAGGCCATTGATGCAGAATACCTGGGAAAAGGTTTCTCTGACCACAATCCACTTCAACTACATCTAGGTAGAGGGGCATTGCCACCGCCAATTCCCATGTGGTATTTGCTGCCTGCCATGCTAGAGGACGAGGCCTAGAGGGAAGAGACATACAAGTAGCAGCGGCCCGTGCAGGTGGGAGCGGTGGGGCGAGGGGGGGGGGTGGACGATGACGAGGGAAATTTAATTATTTATTTAATTTTCCGTCATCATTGTCTGTTAAAATCCTGCCCCACCCGGCCCCACCGGCCCACCGCTCTTACCTGCACGGGCCGCAGCGGCATTCAAGGATATATCCCAATACTTCACAGACAATTGGGGTTCGGCCCGCTCTAGGACAATAGAATTATAAGTGTTGAAGGTGGTGATCAGAGGTCAATGAATTCACTCGGTGGTAGGCGCCAGGCAGGCCTGCATATGGACTGAGTCTAGACTGAAGCTTCGCTGTGGGCTTTGGAGGAAGCAGCCAGAACAGACCCTGAGTAGCAGCCGGCACTATCAATGTCCTTAAATAACCACGCCCAACTGTTACAGCAGCTGGGTTGCCTGGACATCAGAGTATACAAGGCAAAAATGCAGGCTGAAGGGGACAAATTGGGTCACCACTTGTTTCTTACGTACCGCAACAACTATATCCACAAATCACTATGATTAGAGTGACCCCGACGAACATAATCACTAGCCAAGCCGAAATACACTCGCAATTCACCATACACTACCAGATGCTATATGAACTCCCAATCCCCATAGACCATCAGGCATACACCGCTATTTTCTTGATGGGAGTACCTTACCTGCCTTGATCCTTTGGACAGAGAGGAGCTCAACGCACCTATCCCAATCCAGGAAATTTGGGGGGCCATGACAGAAGCTGCCAAACATAAAACTGCAGGCCTAGACGGGACTGCCAATCAAGTTCTATAAAGCTTACAAACCCCTGTTAGCCCCTAAGCGGAGTGGTTTAATGGGGAGCTACTAGGTATGAAAAAAGAGTGAAAAAGTCTGGAATGTGCTTGGCGTAAATACTTTGACTCTACTGACAAGGCCAACTATCATGCAACCTTGAAGGTCTGCCATGGGCAGATTAGGATTACACAATTTCTATTTAGGCAAAATTAATATAGTGCAGCACTCTTCTTGTGAACTTTTTTTGATACTCAAATCCCTCGCCTCCTTGGACCAAGCCTCAGCATCGATTCCACCGTCAGAGGACCATTGCAATATGATGATAAGATTGCCACCATCTATCCTTCCTTCTCAGAGACTGCGACTGTCAGAAATGTTCCTACTCTCAAGACTTGGTTCAACTGCCCAGTGGATAGGGAAGGTCTCTCTAGTTTCAAATCCACCACTGTGGAGGTATTACTCTCACTGCTGGCAATTATAAGTCAGAGGCCCCCTCAGATCCTGCTTATCCAGCTATTCTGAGTGAAGTCAAAATGTGATTATTCCTCTGCTTTGCGATCTACTTAACAGCTCTTTCAAGTCAGGAGAGGTTCCTCAGTCCTAGGAACATGCCACTATAGTGCCCCAAGTAAAATAGCCTCTACTGGATTCCATGAAGCCAGAGAATTTCAGGCTCATCTTACTGCTCCCCTTCTTCTCTAAGGAAGCTGAAAAATATATCAATCAACAATTCTCAAAGTTCATCAAGGCAATAGTCCTGCTTCATAAGAGACTCAATCGGGTTTTTGACCTCAGTACATTATAGAGTTGTCATTAGTGCTTGCCTCTGAATCCGTTCACCAGGCTGGAGACAGAGGGGACACCACAGCTTTGCTTTTGTTGGATCTCTGTACAACCTTTGACACCATATCCCACAGCATTCTACTTGAAAGGCTATGGAGCTGTGGTATTGGTGACAGGTCCCTGCTGTGGTGTGCCTCCTTTTTGCACAAAAACCTTTCTCAACGAATGTTTTTTCCCTGCAGCCGGGGGTGCCTCAGGGCTCTTCATTGAGCCCTACTCTCTTCAATTAGTGCAAGCGCCCCCTGGCTGATATCATTGAGCGCTAGGGCTTTAACATCATATCTCAGGACGTGGCCAATACTGCAGCTCTGCTTTGATCTTGCCTTTCGGAGGTGACTAAGTGGATGAACCTCAGTTGTCTCACGCTAAATTGTAGTAAGACGGAGGTTCTTATCCTTAGCTACCAGCTTTCAATCTGGTCTTCAGCTTGGTGGCCTGAGTTTCTCTGGCCTTTACCGGTACCCAAACAAAGAGTCAAGAATCATGGCATCTGGTTTGACTCAAAGCTTTCATTTGATAGTCAAATCACAAGTCTATCAGGACAATATTTGGGAGAAAAGACCTGGGGTTCGGGGGCCCCGATGGCCGCTAGTGGACTGTAGAGGACAGTCGCATTTCACTCCCTCTCCTGATGCTTGTGATGTAACTTAGGAATGTTGCCGGCCTATGACTACATACAGATTCAAGTGGAGAACCTCACACGCTTTGTGCAGCGGCGAAACCAAGGAGGATTTCCTGTGCTCCTAACAGCAAAATCCTGGTGGGAAAGACTTTGCTACGGCTTCTTCACAGCTCACGGGGCAATGCCGCACCGCTTGAGACAGGAGAAGATGAAAGAACCCCCCCCCCCCGCCAGCTAGCGCGATGAAGGCGCAGGATCAACATGACAGCTTACTACCTGGGAGTAACACGAGGAATCTAACCAGCAGCAAACGGGGAGCACCAGTGACCAGCGCTGCAGCAAGAGCGCAAATGAAGAAAATAGAAAAGGCAAAAAAGTTGTAGCCGATACATAATGCAGGTGAAGGAGCGTCGGCTACCCCGAAACTACTAAAACAGGATAAAGAAACCCCCTTGGCCAAACAGGTCACAAGTAAACAAGCGTTCAATGCCACTGACCCTAAAAGAACTACGCTCAGGCAACCTACCCTTACAGAGGCATTCTCTCCAAAATCAGCGGCCGGCGTTGATTTGGAACATCCAGCACACAAAGACAAAGACGCCGGAATAGCGGAAGCCGTCCTCGAGGACGCAAGCGTCGTGGTCTCTCAGCAACCGCATGGGGAAGAGACGCCTCCACATCCCACGCCTTCGGCGGGAAAAAACCATGCAACAACGCATACAGTCAGCATACAGGAGGTGAGCGGGAGAGCACTGGAGGGGCAGAAGGGGCAGAGGCAGAGGCAGTGCCCCACATGGGGGAGAACTCTAATAATGTACAGATGCTGGATGCCATATTGCAAGTGGAGGCGGGGCTGAGGGACAGGCAGTCTGTTCAGGCAAATTGGGGGAGCCTGGTGAGTCTTGATCTACAAAAGGAACAGGATGAGAACAGGGAGGTCAGAGGTGGGGGCTCCCCCGAGCTGGACAAATTCTTTTCAGTGAATGAAGAAACAGACAATACAACATCAAGCGAGGGAGGAAGCTACACGGGAGAGAGTTCTGACTCGGACTCAGATTTAAGCTATACAGGCTCGGGGGGAAAAGGCACGCAGAAAAGAAGGAAGCCGGCGGCAAGACAGGCAGGGGGTGGTTCCCCCACTAGCCCAAGTAAAAAACTGCTGTGGGATTACTCAGCTACTTCAAAGGTGTATCAAGAGAGCACTACCATGGAAAAGGTAGCCACAGAAAATATGAGGAGTCCATCCCACAACACGCTACACTAGACTTATTATTAGGTACCTTAAAACAAATGCAGGGGCAAGCTAGGGCAGAAAGCCAGAGAGCAAGGCAAGCAACGAAAAAGATTCAAGGCACACTAAGGAAGATGAGCAGGAGGTATGAAGAAGTTGAAGAAAGAGTGACCCAAGTGGAGGAGAGAACTGGCAGGTTGGAGGACGACGCAACGGATTGGCAGACTTTTAAAGTAGATTAGGAGAAACGAGTGGAGGATCTTCAATGGAAGATGGAGGATTTTGAAAACCGCCGGAGGCGGAATAACATTAGACTTCTAGGTTTGGCAGAAGGGGTGGAAGGGCAGGATCCCAGAGGATATGTCATTAAGCTACTTAAAGGAGCATTCGCTGATTCACATTGGCAGTGGGAGACCGAGGTTCAGCGAGCACACAGATTCCCGCTCACACTTAAGAAGAGAAGGGATGGTAATCAGCACAATCTACCCAGGGCAATGCTAGTCTTATTGGGAAACCTCTTAGCTAGACAGGAGATTATGGACAAAGCCAGACTGGATGCTAAGAAAACGGTTGAGGGGGTCACCTTTTTCTCCAGACCGGATTTCTGCCACGTCACACTTGAGAGCAGGTGGCGCCTTAGGCAGTTAATTGCACCCTTTCAAGCTCAAGGCTCAGAGGCTTATCTTCTATATCCAGCAAGACTAAAAGTTATAACTGGAGGGGAGGTTAAGATGTTTCAGTCAGAAATAAAAGCCAGCCAATTTCTAGTGGAGCCTACAGAAAGTCGAAAGGGGCAGGGTAACGTAGGGAAGAAGCAACACAAATAAAAGTTGAAGTTAGCTTCTATATTGGCAAAAGGAAGGAGAGGGAGGCGACACTACAGACTACAGCAGCTACATATAGGTCATGAATGACCTATTTGCCTGCAGTAGGGGGGGAGGGTTTCAAACAGGGTGGGGGATCAGGGGTGGGAGGTGGGGGGGATGGTGGTGGGGGTGGTGGCTTTGTCAGAATTGTTACAGCACAAGGACGGAGACTGCAAGTACTTGGGGATGAATGCATATTGTAGGCTCAGAGGGAAGCTGGTAGCAAGAAAGGAAAAACGTAACAACCAAATATGGCGCTGAGGATCACCACTATAAATGTTTGTGGCCTGAATGACCGAGGCAAAAGGCTGAAGGTGGCTGCTATGCTTAAAGGTTTAAAATTAGATGTGATCTGCCTACAGGAGACTCATGTAGAGGGTAAGAACAAATGTATGCTGGATCAGATAGGCTTTGAGGTACTGGCCTACACATGACAATGTACCAAGACAAGAGGGGTGGCTATATTAGCTAAGAAAGGTGGGGTCAGGGTTATCAGGAAAAGTGAAGATCAATGGGGTAGATGGGTGATGGTGGAGGGTGAAACGGATGCAGGGAAATGTACTATAGTCTCTGTTTATGGATCCACAGATGACGAACCAGATATATTTGAATTTTTAGATGCAGAACTGTCACTCTGGCCGGAACCAGTAATTTGTTGTGGGGACTTTAATATTAATGGTATTGATGGGCTAGGTATGCCGGGTGGGGGTGCATATAGGGGAAGAAAGAAGAAGACCTGTCAGGCGATTGGGAATTTGGCACGCAACAATGCACTTGTGGACTTATGGGCACAGAACAACCCACCTCTTACAGGGAGTACGTATTATTCAGCGCCCCATAGGATGGTAGCCAGGTTAGATTATTTTTTTATTTCAAGCTCCCTGGTAAGCTGTAGTCAGATGGTCGGGACACCAAGAATACTGTCAGATCACAACCCACTCATTCTAACAATAGCCCTCAGTAAGAAAACGAGGAAGGAACAAACGTGGACCTTTGAGAGAGGACTTCTTAAGGAAGAAGGGTATATTAAGCATATGCAGGAATGGATTGTACTCTTTTGGGAAATAAACAGAACAACAGCTTCGGCGGGTACAACTTGGGACGCGTTTAAGGCCGCAGCAAGGGGGGAGACACTGAGCTACACTTTACATAGGGATAGGATGGAAAGGGAAAAGATAAACGAAAGGATTAAAAAAGTGGCGGAGTTGGAGGAATTACTTATTGAGGCTATAGTCAAACAGGATCCTTTAGAGGACATCTTATTAATGATTGAGACATCTAGGGCAGAAGCAAGTGAAAGTATAGCAGGGAAGGCTGCGGGAAACTATCTCTCTAAGAAAGAAAAATGTTACGAATATAGTGAGAGGATTGGGCATTTGCTAGCAATTAGAGCAAGGCAAAGCTCGGCACGGGGGGAAATAAAAGAAATAAAGGATGGGCTAGGAGGAGTCGTAAATAAGGTGGAAGAAGTTAGAGAGGTCATTAGGATTTTCTATGAAAAATTATATGATCAGGGCCCCGTCGACAGTAATACAGAGACTCAGGAATACCTATCAGATCTGCCACACCCAGAATTGTCAGAGGAGGGAAGAGATGAGCTAGATCAGGAGTTAACTATGCAAGAAATCCATGATGCCTTGAAGAGACTTCCCTGTGGAAAAGCCTCGGGTCCGGATCAAATCCCAGGAGGATTTTATAGAACCTTCTGGAACATTCTGGGGAAGGATATGCATGAGACCTTTAGGCAGGCACAAGGAGGGCTATCTGTGCCACACTCCTGGGCAGGGGCAGATATATTAGTCATTTTAAAAAAAGATAAGCCACAACTAGACCCAGGAAGCTATAGGCCAATCACGCTCATGAACGCAGATGCCAAGATTTATTCAAAATCATTGGCCCAAAGATTAGGTAGACTGATATAGAACCTGGTCACTAGTTCACAGCATGGGTTTATCCCAGGGAAGGGGACCACCCAACACACAAGACAGATGATAACCTTACTCAATCCCACTGAGTTTGCAGGAGATCCTGTCGCGGCCATTTTTCTCGATGCGGAGAAGGCCTTCGACAGGGTCTCCTGGAACTACCTCTGGAGAGTGATGGTCTGGTTCGGCATTGGACAGGGATATATTAAAGCAATCCAGGCCCTATATATGAACCCAACAGCCAGGGTTAGGATCAACAAAGGATATACTGAAATAGTACGAATAAGGTGTGGGACGCGACAGGGTTGCCCCGCATCCCTACTTCTTTTCGCTTTATACCTGGACCCTCTACTACGTAGGCTGGCAGGTAACATTTCTATCTCCCCCGTCAAACTGCACAATATGGAATTTAAGGTATTCGCCTACGCGGATGATGTGGCCATTATTACACCAGAGGCAGGGAGGGCTATGATTGAAATTGAGCAGGAGGCATTACACTTTGGGGCAATCTCAGGATATTCTATTAACAAAGGGAAGACACAGATAGTAAAAAATAACATCAGGATGTTAGGGTGGTTCCTGAGGCAACCTACTTAGGGATAAGGGTGACTGCGGATTTAGACAGGATGGTGGAAATAAATATGGAGCCTCTAATAGCCAAAGTGAAGGCAAATACTGAGAGAGTTCACAATTTGCATTTAACTTTAATGGGTCGCATACATTTTATTAAAATGGTTACCTTCCCTAAATTCCTATATATTTTTAGAGCCATTCCCTTTTTCTTTGATCACCTATGGTTTTTCAAAATAGAGTCAATCCTCAATAGACTTATATGGGCACAAGGGGAACCAAGGAGAGCATACCGACACATCACACTGCCAAGAGGGAAAGGGGGATGGGGTGCCCCAGATCTTACACTTTACTACTGGGCGGCGGCCCTACAATATTTTCAGGGGATGATAGGGGGAGGTAGGGGAGAGCATGAGGGCAACGGTCCTAGGTTTATAAATGTATATAGTGCACTGATGGGGGGTGATGCGGCGAATTGTTTGTTAAACACAATTGACTTTAGTTATTTCAATCATACAAGGTTTAAGACGTTGAGGGCGGCATATAAAGTATGGATGGTAGTTGGAAAAAAACTAGGGCTGGGAAGGTATAACAGATATACTCGTTTATACACTAATCAGTCACTCCCTGCGGGTATTTTTAGGGATTCAGTCATGAGAGATTGGGAGGAAAAGGGTATTAAGAAAATAGGAGAGCTGCATGACCAGGAAGGTATCCTCCAGTTTCAGGAGCTACAAACAAAATATAAGTTATCCGGTGGGAGCTTTTTCAAATATCTGCAGCTGAGAAGCCACTTTTGAACAAAAAGGGAGGCTCATTAGGGTTTGGGCAATCCTAGATAATGGAACACATAGAGCATAATCATCGCTGTACGATTCGGTATTTGTACGCAGAATTACATTCACTTAAAAAAGATGATAGGGAAAAATTTGCTACGAAATGGAGAGAGAAAATAGGCTCCTCTATTGAGATCTTTCAAGATTCTTTAGATTTAGGTTGCACTGTGTTATGCTCAGCAACGCTACAGGCACAGCACTACAAGACACTGTTCTCCCTATATCACACCCCGGCCAGAATAGCACAATGGGGGGGGGCACCTCGGGAATAACTTGCCCACGCTGCAACTCAATGAATACTGACATAGTTCATATGTTCACGGAATGCCCACAATTACATTCATTAAAATTGGCAATTAATGCCTTTTTACAAGGATCTTTACGGATTGAAGCAGTAATGACACCAGAACTAATACTGTTGGGGCTCTCGGGGGAGGGCGAAACCCAGTTTACAGAATTTTTTATTGGTTGCTATGGCAGTGCATCGAATATGCATTGCTAAGGCTTGGTTGGATAAGGCTCCACCAACGTTTCAAACTTCGATTGCTAGGTTACTTGCTATATATAATTTAGAGAAGGCAATATATGATAACAAGGGGCGGAGAGCTAGAGGACTGGGGGAGAAGATTTGGAACCCTATAGAGCAATGGAAGAGGGGATTGGCGTACTGATTTAGCCAAGGTTGTCAGACGATTATAATGTCTAGTAACTGTTGCTAGCGTGGACGTAGTAAGGTAACCAAAGGTATATGAATATGTTTACGCTTAAAATTATTTTTTGTAATAAGAAATAGAAAGTGCATGTATAAAAAAGTTGATTATAGAATGTGTAATACAGGAATAAGAAATGTTATGATAAAACCCATATAAATGTGCTGTAACAATGAGCGATACATGTTGGAAACTTATAAAGAAAAAGAAAAAAAAAAAGAAAAAGGACAATATTTGGGAACTTAAAAGTCTTTAAAAAAATCCTTGCCTCTTTGCCAGAGTCCGCTAGGAATACAGTAGTCCAATCTTTCCTCCTGTCCAGGCTGGACTTTTGCAATGTCCTTTATTTAGGGGTCTCTCAGTCACAACTGAGGAAACTCCAGCAGGTGCAAAATGCAGCAGCACAGCTGCTGCTGAATCTTCCAAAACAATCCCCAACAGCCCTGCATTGGTGAAACTGCAGTGGCTACCTTTGAAGGAAAGGGTTTCATTTAAAGCCTTGTGCTACTGCCATAGAATCTTTAACAATAAATGCCCACTGCATCTTTTCCTTCTAGTCACATCCTACTCCCCAAGGGGAAATCTACAGTCAGCTAGGGACTTTCTAGCTGCTATTATGTCATTAGAAGGGCCCGCTGCTTCAGAGGATGCTCCTTTGGCTTCTGGGCCGCTAAGAAGTGGAAGTCCCTTTTCACTCAGGCAGGAAAGGTCTGAGCTATCTTTTCGGAAAGATCTAAAGACCTGGCTCTTTAGATCAATTTCATTTGTTCTCCTTGCGGTTTTTTCGTTCTGAATCCTGGGATTGAAACCTTAGCGCTGGGACATTAACTGTGCACTTGATAATATTTCTCCTCTTATTATTATTAATATTAAGCTCCTGGAACTATACCAGGCTGCTCTTACGGACGGCCAGCTCCCACTGTCACTCTGCGAATCACTATTAGTATCCCTTCCAGATAAAGACTCATTATCAATGCTTGGAACAGACTACAAGATTCTCAGTAAAATCATTCCTGTCCGACTGCTGAAGTACGTGACCTGTCTGGTACACCCAGGTTAGAATGGCTTTGTCCCACGCAGATCAACCACCCTTAACATCTGTAGGCTACTCAGAGTATTGGAGTTGGTCCCAGCCCAGCGTATATATGCAACCTGTTTGGTATCAGACTTGGAAAAGGCCTTTGCTACGGTGGATTGGTGGTAGCTGTCTGCATTATGACCACACTGGGCATAACCGGCAGGCTCTAGAGACTCATTAGACTCTTTTACACAGAGCCCACAGCACAGGTAATAGTAGGCCAGGGCATATCCCCCATTCCCAGTGAGCAGAGGAACCCGCCAACGATGTCCCTTATCCTCGCTCCTCTTTACCCAGGCAATTGAGCCGCTGGCACAGTGGCTCTGTCAATGGGGACAGGAGTGGGGTATACCTCCAAACGGGGAGACGCATATAGTCTCTTTGCATGCTGATGATGTACTCATTTATGTCTGCGACAACCAGGATGGCATAATGATAATAGCAGAGATCTTATTGGAGTTCCAGGTGGCCACAGGGCTGGGTGTAAACTGGACTAAATCCTGTATATTCTCACTTCATGTGAATTGCCCACAACAACATCTGACAGTAGGCCCACACCTTCTGTGATGGGTACTCCGTTCGTTCTGCTACTTAGGCATTTGCATATACCACGACACACCAGGCCTCATAGACGGTAACCTCAACAGAGCCTTCTCCTTTCTATGTCCTAAATTGTCCGTTTGGAGTACCATCCAGCTGACAGTTCAGGGGAGAATGTCTCTGTTAAAAATGGTGATGCTTCCTCATCTACTGTATTTTTTTACAACCTGTCAATGCACATCCCGTGTTCTGCCTTCCATGCTCTGCATGCTACACCAGGGAGTTTAATTTGGAATAAAGGCAGGGGGTGGGTTGAACTAGACAAGCTATAGTTACCAGTCGATAAGGGGGGGCTTAGGGGCCCCTCATTTTGAGCATTATACCCTAGTGGCCCAGTTGCAGTGGCTCATTCGATATTTGGCGGGGCGACTGACAGACGAGTTAGGGATGTTATTGGTGGGTGGAGTTCAAAGAGCGATTGGGGAAGCGCTACTTCAGCAGCTGAAACTCACCCAGGAGGCTAACAATTTACTGCACATAGCATACAAAACCTACAGCAGAAGCTTGTGCGTTATGCAGCCCATCACACCATATTACCCAAGGTCAGGGTAAGAACTATTGAACCTTTCTGTGACCTAGTCGGGAGACATGGAATGGCGGCCTGGGAGGAGGCTGGGGCAGGTCCCCTGGGTGTACTGTTCAGAGGTGGTGCACTCATACCCTTTGATCAGCTGCAAACAGAGTATGAGTTGCTAATAGGCCATTTCTTGGCTCTCGTACACGGGGAGCAGAGCTTGGGTGTTTATGGCACATCACCGACACGGAGCCAGAGCAACATCTGTTAGTGCGCACGCTTTGCATCAAGGTTAGCAGCCATAGACTATTCACTTGGCTCACCAGGGCCCTGGCACACACCACTCAGGACCCCTTATAATCAACCCACAGGGGCTGGGAGAAGGACATAGGCTGTGACCTGATGCCCAGGGAATGGGATAAGGCACGTCACTATTCACGGAAACTATCACGAAACGCTAAATTTCTTTTTTTTTTTTCTTTTTTTTTCTTTGCAATAAACGGAAAAAAAACACATTACAATACACATTGCAGAGTTGGTTTTAGGCCCAAAAAGAAAAAAGACATTGCTGAAAGATAGCTTTGCACATCCATGTAGATAATCTGATGATAAACACTAAAGTGGCGGTTTAGAACATAGAGATCGATATCGACAAGGGGATAATAAACAATAATCATAAAGGAAAAAACACACATCAGTCAATACCCCGTAACACAATGAATCTTTAGCCAACCCATTCAGCCACCAGTGCCCAGATTCTAGTTGCTAATAACCGGCTCCTCCCCCCTTTGCCCGAAAACACAGAAAATTCTAGCCGATGGAGGGCTAGCAGTCTTGCTCGCCATTGTGCAAACGTCGGGGCTTCAACAGATAACCACTGAGAAGTAATACACAGACGTGCCTGGGACATAGCAATGAATAACAGAGCAGATTTGTAGAATGAATGGGTACCAGCTAAGCTATTACCCACGTCAACCCCGAATATTACTAATGCAGGAGTCACTAAGCAACTTATCTTGAGTATAGAATTGATAAAATGCTCAATATCGTCAAAAAACCCTACTAATACTGGACAGGCAGAGAACATATGTATTATGTCTGCGGTCGATGAATTACAGCGAGCACATGTAATGCCCTTACTAGCACCCCATTTTGCGATCTTCATTGGTGTATAATACAGGTCTAACATGGCCATATAGCTTTGTGTCTTCAATGACCCTGATGCAATAACCTTACTGGCAAATTCCATTACCAGGGCTAAGTCAATACCTGTCCGACCTAATTTGGTTTCCCACTTGACACTATATATTGATAAAGTGCCCCGCTACTACTTCTTTTCAGAATCATCTCGATAATTGGTAACTTATCAAGTATAACTGATGAGGTCTTCAGTTGTTTGTACACAAAGCTTTGTATTTGTAAATATTTTAAAAAATCGCGCGGGGTAGTTTATATTTATTCCTAATATCACTGTATACTAAGATTTGCCCATCTTCTACCAGGTCGCCCAGCGTATAGACACCCTTCCTTTGCCAGCCAAGCATTACATGGTCTTGAAATATACTAGGAAACACTCTACTACTTTTAAATGGCGTATAGAAATTCAAATTCGGAATGTCTAATTTTTTTTTAATTTTCCGCCAGATAGAGCACGCAGCAATCAATACTTTGAAGTGTGTCTTTTTGTAGTAGCTAGGCTCCAAAATTTCCAGCAGTATACCCTTAGCAGCTTCACCTAGCCCTATCTCGTATATAGTAGGTTGGTTGGATATAGGCACATTCACCCTATCGCCACATATCAACACTCCCATCGTTTGTAACATTGCTGCCCAGTAATAGATAACTAGGCTGGGAACCGCCCAGCCCCCACGATCTCGAGGAAGATACATCCACTTAGCTGCTCGTCGTGGTCGTCTATATCCCCACAAAAACCTACTACAAACCCTCTCTGCCTTAATCATGCTGTTTTGAGAAAATAACAAAGGAACGGTTCTAAACAAATATAAAAATTTCGGGAGGACTATCATTTTCAGGACGCTACAGCGGCCATATAAAGATAAATGTAGGTTGTCGAGTCTCTCCAGTTTGGTGTTGACTGCTTCTATCATTGGGAGGATATTTAGTTCCGGAATCCTATCAACTGTGGAACTTATCCGCACCCCTAAATACGTAGCTTCAGGAACCACTGGGGCATCGGATATAGACATATCGGGAGTCTGAACCACCTGCGTTTTTGAAACATTGAGCTTATAGCCCGACACTGCTCCAAACTGTTTGGCTAATTCCTTCAGTGCCAGGAATGCAGATTGGACGTCAGATGTTATCACAACTATGTCATCTGCATAGGCTAACAGGTTATAAGAGATGTCGCCAGCCCTAATTGGAACTATAGCCTGATTAGCCAGGATCTTAGAGAGAAACGGATCTATATATAGGGCGAACAACAGGGGTGAACAGGGACACCCCTGCCGTGTGCCCCTGGTAATAGAAAAAAAGCTAGTCTGCTGCCCTGAGATGCGAAGTTGGGCCCTTGGGGAGAGATACATAGCAGAAACTGCATGTATAAATCCATCTGGAAACCCCTTCCATCTAAGTACTGCCCATAAAAAACCCCAGGAAACCCTGTCGAACGCCTTCTCGGTGTCCAACAGGATCAACCCGAGGGGCGATTTTGTGACATGGGCCCAGTCTAACAATGCAATGGAGCGCCTAACATGGTCCGCTGTGTCTCTGCCTGGAATGAATCCATGCTGGTACATGGAGACCAACGGAGTAATCACTTGCGCAAGTCGACAAGCCAGGATTTTAGAATAGACTTTCGAATCTCCATTGATTAATGATATCGGCCTAAATGATGCTGGGATCAGCTCTGGTTTACCTTTTTTCTTGAACAGGACTATAATTGCATTTCGCCATGATTCCGGCACTATACCCTTCTGCGCTGCTCTAAGGACCTCGAGAAAAAACTGTTTAATATCATTGAAATACATTTTATAAAATTCCAATGGAACAGCATCTGGGCCACAGGCCTTACCATTAGCTAAAGATTTAACTGCTAACTCCAATTCTTCCATTTGGATGGGAGAACCCAAAACTTCAGCCTGTTCTTGAGAGATTTTAACTGTCTCAACACCATTAAAAAACTCCTCCATAGCCCTCTTAGCATCCAGCCCAGGAATATCCTCCCTATCTTCCGTATACAGGGAGGAGTAAAAATCCTGGAAGACTCTATTAACTTCCTCTTGAGTATCATATATTATTCCATGTTGATCCTGGATTTTTACTACCTGATTCTGTATACTACGCTGGCGGAGTCTCTTGGCTAAAACCCTACCAGAATTCTCCCCAAACTCAAACATCTCTGTACGATATTGTAAGTACTTCAAAGCTAGATCTTTTCTGAATGACTCCAATAATTGGGCTTTCAAAATTGCTACTTTTTGTTGACTCAGCTGAGTTTCATAACCATTCTTGATATTCAGAGTTAGTTGAATCTCTGCCTCTCTTAACTCCTTGACGCGCCCTCGCATCTGCTCTTGCTCAGACTTCCATCTATATGAAGTGAAGCTTTTAGTCTCCCCCCGTAGTCCAGCTTTCAGTGTGTCCCATACTATTTGATCAGATGCCGACCCAATATTTATATCTAGGAACTGTGCTATCCACTTTTTAATATGGACCCGATACTCGTCATCACAAAACAGCTTTCTTTCGAAAGTCCACTCCCTAGGGGGTTTCCTAGTTCGAGGCCATCCACACTCTGCTATTAATGGGTTATGGACTTCGATTTAGCTACAGATCCAAAATATGTGGGTAGAAAGCCAAAAGTGTTCAAAGCGCTTCAGTCCTTCCTCCAGGAGCATGGTTTGGTTGACCTATGGTACTTACATAATAGAATGGAAGATGGGTTTACATACCATTCTATTCCCCATAACAAAAATGTTAGGTTAGACTATATTTTCCTCACAGAGCAGATGGCAATTGCTTCTACTATTTCCTGTTTCCCACGACTCATATCGGACCATAACGAAATGCGAAATATCAATACATATAACATAATATCATCACTGGGAGCGCATCTCACATGGGCATGCTTACATAAAATGTTCGGTTCATCCTCTCTCTGTCCTAGATGCTGCGTGTTGAATGGCAACATGGCGCACATTTATTAGAATTGCCCGGTCGTTGAGACCCCATGGAGGGAGGTTACAGATGGGTTGTGGGAAGTGACTGGTCACAAAGACGTGCTCACAATGGAGAGGGTGCTGCTAGGCTTGTTCAAGTGGAAGAAGTCTCAAAAAGTGACTAAACGTTTCATAGACCTGGCTCTACTCATTGCCTGGTGGTCCATTGCAAGGCATTGAAAAGCAGAGACACTTCCAGGATTGCAACAATGGTGCGCTCAACACTTAAATGAGGCATGACCGAAGCAGTGGCACATAGCAGCATCATGGAATGTCCTATTGCAGGACTTACAAACATTTAAGGAGAACCTCACTGACTGCCTAGCAGTGCACCCATAATGGAAGTGCAGCAGATTAGCATTGCATTCTCACTCATTAGCCTACTGTGGTACTGAAAA
This sequence comes from Lissotriton vulgaris, assembly GCF_964263255.1. Lineage (NCBI taxonomy): Eukaryota > Metazoa > Chordata > Amphibia > Caudata > Salamandridae > Lissotriton > Lissotriton vulgaris. The sequence goes on along the minus strand of NC_141699.1, from coordinate 883,205,230 downwards.
TTCTGGACCCGTGTTATAAACATCGTCGTATCATGACGATTTTGGCATCAGCAGACCGAGAATGATTAGAATACTATGCACAAGCATTTTCGTCATATTCGGGTGACGAAATCACCCTGAAATCAGAGTTTCCGTTCTGAACCCTCGGGTTCCATTTTGTGAACGGCAGCCATTTTGTGATTGCCCTCACATAGGCCCAATGACTAAGGCCAAAAACGAGTCTGAAGGACACGGACACCTTTGCTGACTCCTCTGTGACCTGGGCAAGCTGACTCCACTGCCCGAAGCCAAACCTGTTCGGCCAGTTCCTTTCCCAGTGGCCGAATGAGATTAGTATCAAGACATAACATGTCATAAACCTTTCATCGCACACAAACCATGCCTAATCTTACGCACACCTGTCCCTGTTTCTTTCTTTATGACTTGCTTTACGAGGAGGAGGTGCCCGTTTTTATTGGGGGTCCGTCGATATCTGATGAAAATACTGGGCCTTGCCGGGTAATTGATAGAGGGCTGGACAAACTGAAATATGAGCTTGTCATTATGACTCTGCTTTTCCTTTGTAGTGAAAATATGTGAATGGTCAACTGTAAAATAAAGAATGTTTGCCTAAAGCATAATGTTTTGTATAAAAAGAGAAGGCTGGCTTTGTAAGATTGAGCAGTCTCCTGAGAATATACACTGTGTTGTACTTCTAGGATACCTGTTACTGTCTGCAGCCAATAAATACGATCTTTGACTTCATCAAGAAGACTCTGTGTTTCTGTAGTCTGAAACAGGAAGGACTCGAAGTCTTTGGGTGTGTTCCCTGGCACCGCTGGGTTCTAAAAGCCCAGTACTTCAGTTGGCGCCCAACGTGGGGCGATTTCAGCGGTACCGGTCTAAGCCAGAGGTTCGTGAGGAGCTTCGTGTGAAATTTCTGGAGGAAGGCCGTCACTTCATCGACCCCTATATGTCGACGTGGTCCGAAAGTCTTTGCTGCGAGGTTCCCCGCTTCCCGACGGCTACGAAGGACTGCTGCCCTGACTATCGCCCTGTTTTGGACCCTTGATGATTGGTAGAGCGAAACGATAGACAAGTCTTCTGGTGACGTCATCGATACCTCAGTTAAGTATCAGTGGAGCGTCTCCCAGTCCTTAGTTTGGTTCTTAGTTTGGGTATCCCCTTGGGATCGCTTTGATTTGGAACTTGCAAGTACCAAAGCCAAGGGACTTGTGTATTCACGAGACTATCGTATTCGATAATCCTTTGAAGTTTGAAGCTAGACTAGAGAGCGAAGATGCCTGGTCTTAGCAGACTTGGAAATTTGTTTTGTCTTGGTTGTAATAGGGATTCCCGATTGGAGGACTCGTGTCTGGTTCCCCCGATTGGAACTCCAACCTACGAACTTTATGTGAAACACGGCGTATGCCCCATCGTCTATAATGAAGTATGGATCCGATACACCAGGAAAGATGGTGTTTTAAAATGGCCCCAATGTGGTAGTTTTGACACGGAGATTTTGGATAATCAGGAGGTTAAACTTTTTAAGAAGAAAGCCCGGCCGGCAATGTTTGACTCTTTTCGCATATGGCGCAAAGAAGCCAAACAGAGAGAAATGAAATTAGCGAAGAAAAATAAACGAGAACGAGGTATGTCAATGGTACAAGCTGCTGTTGCGTTTAGGGATAATGAGGAAGAGCAAGAAAGCGAACAGATGCTTAAGGTGAAGAAGTTAGCGGTAGATAAATGCTACCCAGTTTTGCCGCGTAAAGAACAGGAAGAAAAGAAAGATTTTGAGAAAGATCCTTTAATGCCACATCTCTTGAGTTCGCCACCTCCTTATGCACAAAATGCTACAGCACAACCGCCACCAGCTGTGGTTGCAGTTGTTGTGCCGCCTGTGATTCCACCACAGCCAGCTCCCTTTCCGTTGGCTACTATTCCTTTGGCGCAGCATCCTCAGGGGCCGCCACCTTTGCCTCCTTCTTCATCTGCTACTCCTAAGCCTGTTCTTAATGCTCCCTCCATTCCGACTTTGAATTCTTCTGCTATTGTTCCGTCTTCTCTTATTCTTTCACCGTCTCCTTCTGCTAGACAACAAATGACTACGGCAGTTACTGGCTTCTATTCTCCTTTGTTGGGACAATTGGGTATGTCCCCTGTTACTGAGCGTAGACAGTCACGTAGTCAGTTGCCGAATATGGATGAGCGTACGATTTTGGACCACATGGCGCAAAAATGGATTATGTACGATACACAGTACGATCTTGAGGGTGTTATGCATGTTTTCCTCCAATGGGAAGCACCGAAGCAACGGTACGTTTTCGATACGATGTGTGCTTTTCTTGTTGAAAAATGGGATGAGGAAGTGGGACAAGCTCCTGACGAGTTATATAGCATACGTTCCGAATTTGCGAAAGGAACTATTGTAAGTCCATCTGATGTTGAGAAAGCGGTCGCGATGTTGTTGTCATTTAGGAGTGAGTCTCCTTCTCGACAATTGTTCGGGCCTGATTCTTCAGTTGGGAGAAAGGCACGACAATATCCAATGAGAGAGGTTCCTCCGGTGTGGAAAGAAGCAGTGGTTGCTGGTGCAAATAATAATCCGCCAGCTGTACCGGCTCATTTCAGCATGTCTGGGTGCATGTTCCATGGAAACGTGCTGAAGTTTTAGCTATTAAGCAGTCTTTGCCTGATCCAGGCAAAAATCCAGCAGGGTACTATAAAGAGTTGACTCAGACTGTGGGTTTATGTATTATGAATTTGGCGGACATCGACATGTTGTTTGGCAATGTTGTTCCACAACCTATTTGGAGTAAGATTCGTCATACGGATCATGCGGTTGAATTGGGTGATACATGGGTTAATCTTAGAGATGCCGACAATAGACAAGTAGGAGGTGCTAAGCCTGAGGATTTGATTACTGAACTTCCTGATAGGATTATTACGTATATGAAGACTTTAATGCCCAAATTGCGTGTCAATTGGGACAAGTTGTCTGCATGTAAGCAGAAGAAAGACGAAACGGTGTCTGACTTTTTCACGAGGTTCGAAGAGACCTTCGTCGACCATAGTGGTCAGGATATGGCTACCGAGGGTGGTCAGAGATTGTTCGTTGACAAGTTTGTACATAATTTGCTTCCCAAGTTGTGCACTAAGTTGAAGGATTCCAAGAGTGCTTGGCCAGTCTCTACGTCAGCGCAGATTTTAGCTACGGCTCAGTACTATGAAAATAGGCGCAAAGACGAGTTAGAGAAAGCGGATAAGAAGACTAAGGAATTAAAGACTAAAGTTCTTCTACAACAAGCTTATCCACCCCGTACTAATAGTCAGCGCGATTACCAGCAGCCTCAGCAATATTCGGGAAACTCGCAAAGGAACGAGTCTTCTCAACAGCGTTTCCCGTATGGGCCTAATCAGTGTGCGTATTGTAAAGAAGAGGGCCATTACAAAAATAGTTGTCCGGTTTTGTTGCAGCGCACGAATGGTGCTTCTGGTGTACATGGTAGAGGTGCTCAACAAGTGCCAAGAGGTAGAGGTCGCGGACAGAATGTACGTCCTTTGCCTCCACAGAACTCGATGAATAGTTTTGATCAGCAGCAAAGTTCGTCTGGTAGGACAGCACAGTACTATGTAGATGATTACTATGTTGAAGGTGACGAAGCGAATGGTAATGATTGTTAGGACAGCCATGGACAAAGAGAGGGAGTTGTTTCAGTTCCAGTAGATCAGAGTGGAAGTTACGTTGAGGTGATTACATCAGGTGTGTCAGAGCCTTTTCTGTTGGATACTGGTGCTACAAAGAGTTCTATTATGCACTCAAAACTCCCTGGCGCACCTTTGTCTGGTGAAATGAATGTTTCAGTAGGTTTTTCTAGCACCCCGGTTAGGATCCCGATTTTTAGTCCTATGTCTCTTTCTGTTGGACCGTATGAATTTGAAGCACCCCTTATTCTCACGACAGGTTGCGGGGAGAACCTTTTAGGATTGGATCTGTTGAAAAGACTATATCCGACATTATATTGTTCTCCTTCGGGAGTACAACTTACACTGGGTAGGAAAGTGATCTCCCCGATGTATTTGTCGAAGGATACACTTCCGACAGAATTTTCTTCTCTTCCGGATACTCTTTGGGCTACTGGTCCTAATGAAGTGGGTCTTTTGGAAATACCGCCATATGTTGTGACATTGAAAGCCAATGTTAGAATGCCGCGCATTCCCCAATACAAGATCTCTGGCGAAGGTGAAAAGGCGTTATTAGCGATCATTTATGATTTGATCAAAAAAGATGTAATTGAAGAGACAAGAGGCAACGTTTGTAATAGTACTGTTCTGCCTGTTTTGAATCGTACTGACCCTTCTCAGCCACCTGTTTACAGGTTTGTGATTGATCTTAGAGAGGTCAATAAAATAGTTGTGCCACAGTTCCCAGTTGTTCCTGATATCACTGCCCTATTGGCTATGATTCCAGCTTCCACCACCTGGTTCTCGGTGATTGACTTGAAGAATGCTTTCTTCAGCATCCCGATTGCCGAGGAGAGCAGGGATATTTTTGGCTTCAGTTTAGGAGGCCGAAGCAGGCGCTTCAAACGCGCTCCTCAAGGTTGCTGTGAAGGTCCATCGATATACAGTCAGGCTTTAAAAACACCGCTTGATGCAATTGTTTTACCTGATGGCTCTACCCTTATTCAGTACGTCGACGATTTGCTTGTCGCTGCAGATACTGAGGAGATTTGTAAAGAAGCCACGTTGTCGTTGTTGCGTCATTTGTCTGATTTACATCACAAAGAGTCTCTTTCAAAACTGCAATATTGTCGACAAGAAGTGACCTACTTAGGTCATCTATTATTGAAGGAGGGAAGGAAATTGACCCCAGAAAGAATTCAGGCAATTGTAAAATTGAGTGTGCCAAGGACACAGAGAGAAGTACGTGCTTTCTTGGGCATTACATCATATTGCAGACAATGGATACCGAATTTTTCTTTGTTGGCCAAACCTTTGGTGGCATTAACTTGTAAAGATACACCAAATCCCGTTCCGTGGTCTGAAGATTGTCAGAATTTTTTTTCCGAATTGCGTAATGCATTGTGTTCGGCTCCTGTGTTGGGTACCCCCGACTACAGTAAGCCCTTTACACTGTATGTCCATGAGAAAGAGGGTTGTGCATTGTCAGTGCTGACACAGTCTTTTGGAGACAAGCAGCGTTCATGCGTGTATTTTTCGTCGACTTTGGATCCGGTAGCTAAAGCATTGCCGAGTTGCTTGAGAGCCACAGCGGCAGCAGCTGTTTCTATTCGACAGTCTGCTGGGTTAGTGATGAATATTGTGTTGATTGTGATGGTTCCACATGCAGTGGACACTTTGTTAAACAGGACCAAGACACAGCACTTAACTAGTGCTCGTTTGTCAGATTACGAGTTGACACTGTTAGCGAGTCATGTGCACATAAAGAGGTGCAATACGTTGAATCCAGCCACGTTGTTGCCAATTACAGTTGAGACAGGTAGTGAAGAACAGCATGACTGTTTTCTGAGAACTGAAGAAGAGATGAAAGGGAGAGTAGATCTTAGGGACACTCCTCTTCCTGAGTGTGATGGTACTTTGTGGGTTGATGGTTCATGCTTCAAGCTTCCGAATGGTGATACAACTGCAGCATATGCTGTCACGACTTTGCATACGATTGTTGAAACTGCACGTATCCCACATAATTCAGGTCAAGCAGCAGAGTTGATTGCACTTACGAGAGCGTGCGTGTTGTCGAAAGGAATGAGAGTGACCATATATACTGACAGCCAGTACGCATTTGGCGTGGCTCATAGCTTTGGACGTTTGTGGCGTGAACGTGGGTTCCTGACTTCGCATGGAGCTAAGATTCAGCATGGTCAGTTGGTGAATGAGCTTCTTGAGTCACTGACCTTGCCGTTACAAGTAGCGATTGTGAAATGCAGTGCACACAAAAAGTTACTGATGATGTTGGTCGTGGAAATGCATTTGCTGACGAAATCGCAAAAGAAACAGCAAAAGATGTGATGAATCGAATATATGTTGCAGGCCCTGCACGATGGGTTGGTAACGTTGGAATGTGTGAAGATACGATAGGGAGTGTGAAGTCTATTCAAGCTGAAGCTTCGGAGAAAGAGTTGAGTGTGTGGAGAGAGAGTACGGGTAAATTGGATGCAAATGGTTGTTGGGTTGACTTGTCAGAACATCAGCGATGGTTGTTACCCAATGCGTATGTGCTTGCAGTGGTGACAATGGCCCATGGAATGGCTCATATCAGTGTGAAAGGAATTTGTAAGTTGTTGGCTCCAGTATGGCAAAATGCTGGAATTCCTAAGTGTGCAGAGAATGTGGTCAAGAATTGCATGGTGTGTCTGAAATACAATCCTGGTAGGGGAACCCAAACTCCAGCTGGTCATTTTGCGCCTCCAACGTATCCGTTCGAGGTTTTGCAGCTAGATTTCATCCACATGGAAAGGTGCAACAATTTGAAATACGTACTCGTTGTTGTTTGTGCCTTTTCGAGATGGGTAGAAGCATATCCCTTAAAAGACAACACTGCCTTATCCACAGCTAGAGCCCTTGTCAAAGAATTCTTCCCTAGGTTTGGAATGCCAAGAATGGTCTGGAGTGATAATGGGAGTGAATTTGTGGGTCGAGTGATGAAAAAAGTATGTGAAGGGCTAGGTATCCAGCAAAAACTCCACGCTGCAAACCAACCCCAATCAGCTGGACTAGTAGAGTGCTATAATGGCACGCTAAAACTGAAATTGGCCAAGATCCAAACGAGCTCTGGTCTTAAATGGCCTGACGCTCTGCCTTTAGCACTCCTATCGACAAGAATGACTGTGCATTCGTGAGTGGGACTTAGTGTGAAATTGTGTTCGACCGCCCGGCCAACATATGGGGAGTGCCAAGGCCGACAAAATTCAGTGAGATCGAACACCCTGTACTGCTTGATTATTTGTATGAATTGACGGATAAATTGTGTGTTTTACACCAACAGGTTCACGATACTCTGCCTCAGGTCTCTGAAGCTCCGGGACATCCTATCGATCCTGGATCATGGGTGCTGGTCAAGAACTTCCAGCGGACAAAGAATGACCAGCCCCGTTGGACCGGCCCCACCTTGTCCTTCTCTCAACAAGATCAGCTGTTCGAGTGGAAGGGAAAAAGAACTGGATCCACGGCGTACACTGCAAGAGGATCCCTTTGCCTCTACCGTACGACCGGTGGGTTCAGGAGGGGATCGCTGACTCTGAGACTGAGACTGTGCCTCGTTTTCTGCCTTTTAGCGATGCACGTGTAAAAGGAACAATTTCTGAACGAGAAAGTGACAATATTTTACAAGAAGCTGTGCCACCGTCAATTCGATTGAACACTACAGAGCCTGAACTCTTGTTCCAGAACCAGACAGTACCTGGAAAAAGCTGTTATAATTTGAGACCGAGAACTATGGACAAATAAAAAATTATTTTTCTTTGCTATTTTTGAAAGTGCAGCTCTCTCATCCGAGAAACGTTCTTATTTTTGTTTTTCGAACCGCCATCCTGGTTCAGCTGCTAGGGTCACGGTTGCCCAAGTCTTTGGAGTGCAGCTGAAGACGTTAGGTCGACAGTTCAGGTCTGTCTAAGGGAGTTGCCCTGGACTGACAGAAGCATTCCTTAGCATAGAACACCCTACCGCCGCGGGCAGCAATTAGAGAGGATGGAGTTTTTCGAGATGGATAGACCTGCCAAACAGATAGAATTTAAAGCCAGAATGTGTATATTGATGACAAAGAAACGATTTTTGATATTATGTATTTTCATGTTGCTTAGTGTAATGACGTTTTTAATAGGATATGTTTTATTCTCTTTTCAAGTGACCTTTGCACCCACTACACAGCCCACACCTCCTTCTACTGTTTCCTCGCATTCTTTTCACCCTCTGCCAGAGCATGAGTCCACTAGAAGAAAAGAGTTTATCAATAACTCCTTCATTCAGCTCTTTCACCAACACCAATTAGTAGTGAACGCAACAAATTGTTGGGTGTGTGGTCTTATGCCACATACAACAGATAAGGGTATCCCATACTTGGTCTTACCATTTAGTTACAATGGTTCTTTGTGGGCGTTTCAGACGATGTTCATATATGCCATCAAACCATATCCCCCATGTTCCACGAGAAGTAACTCGAGCAACAAGGCATTGGTAGTGGGAATCACAAATATGAGCAGAAACATTGACTCGTATAGAATGATTCCCAGAGATGAGTTACAAGCTTACGCTAGAAGGAATGTAACAGGATATGGAGTTACTCTGAGTGAGAACCAGCGAGCAAAGAGATCCTCCCGATTTGGATTGTACCCCATCAGGGTCACCTATGTCTGCAAGGTAATGGCAAAAATCCCAGAGCTCAGTTAGGGAAAAGAATCTGCACTGAAACATATGTTTTTGCATCTCGGACTTCCCCTTCGTTTCTAGCAGCTAAGGGTACCTATTTCATCTGCCATGATAGAGCCTATACATGGTTGCCCCCTGACTTCTCAGGCACATGTTTGGTTTCGTTCCTGTTGCCTCCCACCTACACGGCCGCAGCAGATTACCATAAGACAAGGATAGGTAGACGTGTCATCAGTAAAGAAGACACTGCAGGACAAGAATTTGGAGATTTCGTAAAGGGTTTTCTGCCGTTTTGGGGGCCTATGGTGAACAGCAGGAACATAAGGCAATTGACAAGGGTGGTTGAATCCACTGTAGTTGAAACTGCCGGTGCCCTTAGTAATCTGACTGCTGAGCTCCAGTCGGATCGCCTTATGACTCTTCAGAACAGGGTCGCATTAAACGTCATACTTGCAGACCGAGGTGGGGTATGTAAAGTGATCCAATCAAGTTGCTGTGTTTTCATCCCAGATAACGCTCCAACAGTCTACCAGGCCATTTCCAAACTGCACAAGATCTCCAAATCTATTCACGTGGATAAAGGAGATTGGTCATTGATGGGGTGGTTCTGGGAACTGATATCCGCCTGGGGATGGAAGATTCTGATAGTCATTGGGATGATCTTAGCCATTCTTTTCCTGTTCTGTCTGTGTGTACAGTGCTCTCCTGCAATATGTGGCCTCTGTGCTACATCGTGTGTAAGGAAACCTGTATCAAGAAACGAGCTAAGTAATAGGATGATGCTACAGCAACATCTCAATGACTTTATGAATATAGACCTGGACTCAGATTAGTGTGAGTATAGGTTATTGCCTATGTAAGGGCAAAAGGAGGGTCTGTGGTACTGAAAATTCTGGACCCGTGTTATAAACATCGTCGTATCATGACGATTTTGGTATCAGCAGACTGAGAATGAGTAAAATACTATGCACAAGCATTTTCGTCATATTCGGGTGACGAAATCACCCTGAAATCAGAGTTTCCGTCCTGAATCCTCGGGTTCCATTTTGTGAACGGCAGCCATTTTGTGATTGCCCTCACATAGGCCCAATGACTAAGGCCAAAAACGAATCTGAAGGACACGTACACCTTTGCTGACTCCTCTGTGACCTGGGCAAGCTGACTCCACTGCCTGAAGCCAAACCTGTTCGGCCAGTTCCTTTCCCAGTGGCCGAATGAGATTAGTATCAAGACACAACATGTCATAAACTTTTCATCGCACACAAACCATGCCTAATCTTACACACACCTGTCCCTGTTTGTTTCTTTATGACTTGCTTTAAGAGGAGGAGGTGCCCGTTTTTATTGGGGGTCCGTCGATATCTGATGAAAATACTGGGCCTTGCCGGGTAATTGATAGAGGGCTGGACAAACTGAAATATGGGCTTGTCAACATGACTCTGCTTTTCCTTTGCAGTGAAAATATGTGAATGGTCAACTGTAAAATAAGGAATGTTTGCCTAAAGCATAATATTTTGTATAAAAAGAGAAGGCTGGCTTTGTAAGATTGAGCAGTTTCCTGAGAATATACACCGTGTTGTACTTCTAGGATACCTGTTACTGGCTGCAGCCAATAAATACGATCTTTGACTTCACCAAGAAGACTCTGTGTTTCTATAGTCTGAAACAGGAAGGACTCGAAGTCTTTGGGTGTGTTCCCTGGCACCGCTGGGTTCTAAAAGCCCAGTACTTCACTACCCCTTCTTTCCGCTTATGTTAGCCACTCTCTTTCTCATTTGGTCTAGCCCCGAGGACATTGGGAGAGTGTGTTGGGGTGCACGGGCAAGATCCCCTTTGCGGAGCAGTACAGCAAGTCCGGAGCACCAGGATGGGGGTTAATTTTTCAACATGGTGGTAACAATTTATTGAGCAGGACTCCCACTGTTATGACCTAAAGTTTGTAACTGTTTATGTACACATTTTATGAACACATTATTCCTGCCAAACTGCTGACCATGACATATTTATAAAGAACAAGTGTGGAGCGCAACACGTTGAAATGTATTGTATTGTGCCACCACAATGAAAATCAATAAAATTGGTTAAAAAAAAGTCAGGTACTTTAGCAGGATAGATACATGTTGGAAGGAAATGGACCTATCTTATCCTAGCACTTTGATACAGTACCCAGAGGCAAACAGCATGAAGAGTTCACATCCATACAGATGACAAAGACAAACAGAAAGTTTTGTAAAGCCATCTGTGCCCTGGGCACCCCCCAACATTTTGCTGACTGATACTGGTGGTAGCTGACTCTGACTGACCCTGGGCTCTGCCTAACCAGGCCCAGGGCCAGTGGTATGCTGAAGGAGACACATTAGAATACAGTTATACCCCCTACATACACTAGGGTACACAATTGTATGGTGGGGTACCCCTGTGATTGGCATGACCGCCCCCATCGGCCCCTAGTATATAATAGGGCAGGGGGATTGAAACTACCTGCCAGTCCCTAGTAACCTAGGGTATGGCAGTTTAGAGGCCAGCAGCTCTTTTTGCACTTGCATGTGTGCACTGCTGAATGCTGAGGTCAGTTTAAAAACAGCCCTGGGTGCCAAGACTGCTTTTTAAAAAGTAAATGGTGCCCAATTTCGACTTTGGTGTTTGGGGCACTTAAAATGGATAACCTACAATGTTTTGGCATATTAGGGACCCCCAGGGTCTCCCCTAGGAATCCCAGGGATGGGTGGTCAGGGATTTATAAAATGAGTTTTTATATGCCTGGGTAAAGTGACATTTCACATTTTACTCCTAACATTGTAGTAAAGTGCAGCTCAAATTCGACTTTGATGCTAGGAGCACTGTGAAGGGAGAATCTGCAATATTTCTACAGATTCAGAACCCCTAAAGTCTTCCCTAGTTGCACATGGGGTGGGGTTCCTCTGATAGAAGACACATACATATAAAATACGTTTTTGTAAGTCCTGGTGCTGGAAAAATGACCCAAGTAATTTTTCCCATTGCAAATTCCCTATTACATAGGTTAACATAGCAGGGGGATATTGATTAATAACTCTTGATAGGAGAGGGATAGAAATGCCATTCAAAGACTTCCCAGAATGGTATTAATAAATCCAACAATATCATATTGTTGAATTTTCCTTAAAGTGTACATACAAGAAGTTAAAAGACTTTCTTGTTTGTAAGTCCAAATTCAGCCTTCCAGTGGTCTGCCCTGGTTGTTCAGAGTTAAGTGGCTTAGCCAGGCTGCCTTGTGGAGGTGATACAGAGCCCCTGGGGTTAACCAGCTCTGCTTGCAGGGCTGTGTGCTATTCCATAGGAATGCCAGGCCAGGGGGAAAAGTCGTAAACTATGCTCTTCAAAGAGGAGAGCAGAGGCCAGTGTCATTTACAGCTCTGAACTTCCCACCTTAGGCAGATGGTAGGATTAAGGGAGGTATGAGCAGATGCAGGGGGAGAGTCTAAGTAAATTAGCCATCCTAGGGGTGTGTTTAGCCAGCACTTACCTCCTTGCTGGAAAATCAGCCATTATGGATTTGGAAGATTTGATGCACTCTGGGACAAAAGAATGTCACACTCTACAGGATGTGGTCATATATTTGAGGGCTTACCCTGCTCCCATTGGTCAGGAGTGACCTCCTGCTTGACCCAGAGAACTATGAATAAGTATCTGAGAGGGGTAGAGCCCTCCAGATCTGCAGCTTGAAACTTACTGAAGCAAGAAGTGCACTGTTGAGAGGTTTTGCTGTGCAAAGATTTCTAAGGCCTGACCTCTGAAGACTGCACCATCTGAAACTACAGCCCTGTGGATTATCTTGCTGAAAAAGAAGTAAAGAGTGGACTCCCTGAAAGCTTCAGGTTGATAGAGCTCATCTGGAACATCACCAACTAAATCTATACCTTGGAGAACCATCAGTGGGTTTGTAAGGGTTTTGTACCAGTAGATTGTGGGAACTGAAGTCCTCAACTTTCAATGAACATCTTGGAGCTTCCAGACCCTCAGAGTGAGTTTGAGACACTTTGGGACCCCTTGAGGAACTTCAGGAGGAAGTTTAAGAAGTTTAGAGAACTTTGGACCTACTTTGAAAAAAAGCTCCATAGAGGGACCGACTCAACCTGGCCAGTCAGGCTGCCTGTCTTCAAATGCGAGCCGGCCAAACCAACAAGGTTTGTCCCGCTAAAAGCTCCATCGCTCCAACTTCCAGAGATTGACCTGGACTAGAGAAAATCTGAAGCCGGCGAACCCTCATCGGATCCGGCTACATGAGGAGCATCGAGAGCCCCCGCAAGAAAAAGATCCAGAAAAGTTTCTAAGTCCGCTCGTAGAAAAGGTGACCGGGAGCAACTGCGAAAGCCAAGCCACCTGCCTTCCACCGCGTGCCGGCCTGAATTCCTGGGTTGCCCCGCTGAAGCCATCTTGAGAAATTTTCTACGTCCGCTCCAAGGAAGTTGACCAGGACTTCGTCACAAGTCAAGCCGGCGAACCCTCACCGAATCTGGACTGGCTGGGAGCTTCGAGGGTCCTCGAGGAGAAAATCTCCAGAAAAGTTTCTATTTGTGAAGGTAGAAACTGGACCGGGACCTGCCGCGAGCTGTAGCCGCTCAAGGCTCCATTGCGCCGGGCCTGAAACTTTGACTTTGGCCCAGTCTATTGCGAGCAGGTATCACAATATGGTGCTATAATCTTCTAAGTGCTATATTTTATTAAATCATTGAAAACTCATATCTTCGGTTCCCTATATTGGATTTTTGTCGTTTTAGTGTCATTTTAACCCCTTCGATGCTCATGACGGAATGGTTCCATCATGAGCATCGGTGATCCTGTGCTCATGACGGATGCTCATGACGGAACCATTCCGTCATGAGGACAGGGGCACAAAATCCCTCTGGTGCAGGCACCAGAGGGATTTCTTTTTCTATGTCAAAGCCTCGGGAGCTGGGGAAGAGCTTCCCCAGCTCCCGAGGCCCTCCACTCTGTTTCTGTGAAATGATGATCAGCGCGCACGTCGCGCTGACATCATATCACAGAAACCTGAAACTGAAATGAGCCTTTCTACGTGCTTAGGGGGCTATCTCAGCCCCCTGAGCATGTAGAAAGATGGGAGAGGTATCATTGGAAAGGGGAGAATCTCCTCAGTGGATCCCTGCTTGGGGATCACCCCAGGAGGGTGATCCCCGAGCAGGGATCTAACCACTAAGACACCAGGGATGGGGGAGTGGCCGATTAGACAAGGGCTTTTGCACCCCTCAAATAAAATTTCCATATTCAGTCTTTCTGCCCTCAATGGGAGCCAGAAGGGGGCAGTAGCCCTCAATCTGCCCCCCCCCCTCCCAGTGGACAGAAAGCCCACTTGAAGTCAGGGATATTTTTACCGCATATTTATATAGGATGGGGGCTGCCCAAAGCAAGCACACTAATGCGCTCACCCCCTTGCCAAAATTACTACCTTTTGCTCCCCTGGGGGCAGATGGGAGCAGTAGCCCCCAATCTGCCCCCGGGGGGCTGAATACCCACTAGACGCCAGGGATATTTTGTTGCCATATTTGTTTAGGGTGGGGGCTGCCCAAAATGGGCACACCAATGCCCACACATCCTTGCCAAAATTACAGCCTTTCTGTCCCCCCAGGGGGGCAGATGGGGCAGTAGCCCCCAATCTGCCCCCCGGGGGGAAGAAAGCCCACTAGATGCCAGGTACTTTTTATGGGACAATTTAATTAGGGTGGGGGCTGCCCAAAACAGGCATGCAAATGCCCCCACCCCTACCACAATTTAAGCCTTTCTGTCCCCCCCTGGGGGGCAGATGGGGCAGTAGCCCTCAATTTGCCCCCCAGGAGGCTAAAAGCCCACTAGATGCCAGGGATATTTTGGGGGGCAATTTGAATTAGGATGGGGGCTTCCCAAAATGCCCCCCCACAAAAATTTGAGTCTTTCTGCCCCCCCCCCCCGGGAGGCAGATGGGAGCTGTAGGCCCCAATCTGCCTCCCGGGGGCAGAAATCCCACTAGAAACCAGAGATTATTTTGGGAAATTACACTGAGGGGTGGGGGCAGCCCAAAAGGGGCATGCCAATGCCCCCACCCCCTGCAAAAATAACAACCTTTCTGTCTCCCCTGGCTGGCAGATGGGGCAGTAGCCCCAAATCTCCCACCCAGGGGGGCAAAAAGCCTACTAGATGCCAGGGATTTTTTTGCCAATTTCAACCAGGGGTGGAGGCTGCCCAAAACAGGCATGCAAATGCCCCCACCCACAAAAATGTCAGTCTTTTTGCCCCGCTGGGGGGCATATGAGGGCAAAAAGTCAACTAGAAACTAGGGATTTTTTTTATTTGTGTTGCAGTGGGGGCATGACAATACCCCCCAGAGAAATTCCAGTCTTTCTGCCCCCCCATGGGGACAGATGGGGACAGTGGCCCCTGATCTGCCCCCAGGGCTGAGGTAATCAAAAAAAGGTTCCTAGGGGTCCCACTGATACTTGGTCCTTTTAAACCAACAAAGAAGAAATAGGCACAGAGCTGAAATATAAAAGAACATCTTTATTAAACTAAAATGAGTGAGACTACGTCACACAGAAGCCTTAGCAACTGATTGAGGCAGTCTGTGGAGTACAGAAAACAGAGGCTTTATATATGCTTAGGGTTACATAGTAAGCATATGACCCAGGGGCAGTCCTGGCTCATGTAAGCATGCAAAGTGACTAATATGGGTATACAAGATCTACTTGCTCAACAAAGTGGGAGGAGAGTTACTTCTCCATACAGCAACAAAAATAGCCTGACAGTTATACTAGAGAAGCAGGTGCATTATACTAGCTAGGCCCTTCTGGGCATGTACGAAGGTGGAAGATGCTGAATATAGTTTGTCTCTAGGCAGATTTCAAGAGCAGTTAACAGAAAGGTAGGACAGAGCACATGGCAAGCCCAGGGCAAACAAAATGGCTGCCAGAAATACAAAATGGCTTTCACAAAGCGGATAAGATAACTTCTAAATACAGGATGGCTTCTGCTAATGCTAACCCATTGCTGCCAATTTACAACAGGGCGGGGCAGAAATCCCACTAGGCACCTGCGATTACGCTGGCTTTTTATGGGTGGGGGTGCAGGCTGCCCAGAATGGGCATACCAATGCCCCACCCCCACAAAAATAGCCACAGTCTTTCTGCCCCCCTTGGGGGCATATCAGGGCAAACCACCCCCCCCCGATTCCCCCCCAAAGCGACAGAAAGCCCTAAGCACAGACTTTTTTTTTTAGCAATGTGCCTATCTGTGGATTTTGGGCCCTAGCACAGCTGGCACATAAGGAAACCTAGAAAACCTGTACATTTATAAAAACTAGATACTAAGGGGAATCCAGGATGGGGCGACTTGGCTGGCTTTCACCAGGTTCTGTTACACAGAATCCCTTGCAAACCTCAAAATTTGCCCCCCAAAAAATGTCCTCACATTTCAGTGGTGGAAAGTTCTGGAATCTGCGTGGATCCACAAAATTCCACACACCCCGCATTACCCGAAGTCTTCCGAGAAAAATGGTACCTCACTTGTGGGGGTAGGCCTAGTGCCCATGACAGGAAATGGCCCACAACGCAACGTGGACACTACATTTTCATAGTGAAAACTGACCCATTTTTTTGCAAAGTGCCTAGCTGTAGATTTTGAGCCCTATCTCTGTCGGCACCAAGGGAAACCTAGAAAACCTATACATTTTTGAAAACTAGACACCCGGGGGAATCCAGAGTGGGGAGACTTGTCTGGCTTTCACCAGGTTCTGCAAACCTAAAGATTTGTCCCAAAAAAACCACATTTCCCTCACATTTCTGTGCTGGAAAGTTCTGGAATCCATGTGGATCCACAAAATTCAATGCACCCCGCGTTCCCCAAAGTCTTCTGAGAAAAATGGTACCTTACTTGTGTGGGTGGGTCAAGTACCCGTGACAGACAAGGGCCCAAAACCTATTGAGGTGACATCATAATTACCTGGTTTTGCAAGGGGGGTCCCATGGGTTTTTGGCCCATGGGTCGGCGGCTATCTAGGGAAACTTTACAAACCCACAGATTTCTGAAAACTAGACACCCAGGGGAGTCCAGCAAGGTATGGCTTGCGTGGGTCCCCCAATATTTCCCTACCCAGATTTCCTTGCAAACCTCAAATTTAGCTAAACAAATCACTTTTTTCTCATATTTCTGTGTGGGAAAATTCTGGAATCTGCGTGGATCCACAAATTTACTACCACCCAGCGTTCCACCAGGTCTCCCAATAAAAATGATACCTCACTCGTGTGGGTGGGTCAAGTGCCAGCAACAGGCAAGGGCCCAAAAACCTATTGAGGTGACATCAAAATGACCTATCACAAAACAACCTGGTTTTGCAAGGGGGTCCCAGGAGTTTTTGGCCCCGGACTCGGTACCCATCTAGGGATACCTTACTTGTGTGGGTGGGTGAAGTACCCGTGACAGACAAGGGCCCAAAACCTATTGAGGTGACATCATAATTATCTTATTTTGCAAGGGGGGTCCCATGGGTTTTTGGCCCAGGGGTTGGTGGCTATCTAGGGAAACCATCAAACCCACACATTTCCGAAAACTAGACACCCGGGGAGTCCAGCAAGGTATGGCATGCATTGGTCCCCCAACATTTCTCTACCCAGAATGCCCTACAAACCTCAAATTTAGCTGAAAAAAATCACTTTTTTTTTCAAATTGCTGTGTGGGAAAGTTCTTGAACCTACGTGGATCCACAAATTTCCTACCACCCATTATTTCTCCCGGTCTCCCAATAAAAATGATACCTAACTCGCGTGGATGGGTCAAGTTACTGCGACAGGCAAGGGCCCAAAACTTATTGAGAAGACTTCAAAATGACCTATCGCAAAACACCTAGTTTTGCAAGGGGGGTCACCTGGGTTTTTGGCCCGAGCTCGGCGTCCATCTTAGGAAACTACCAAACCCACGCATTTCTGAAAATTAGACACCGGGGGAGTCAAGCGAGGTATGGCTTATGTGGATCCCCCAACTTTTTCCTACCCAGAATCCCCTGCAAACCTCAAATTTAGCTAGAAAAATCATTTTGTTTCACAAATTTCTGTGTGGGAAAGTTCTGGAATCTGCGTGGATCCACATATTTCCTACCACCCAGCGTTCCCCCAGGTCTCCTGATAAAAATGGTACCTCACTTGTGTGGATAGACATAGTGGCTGCTACAGGAAATGGCCCAAATCGTACTGTGGAGACTTCAAAATTACCTATAACAAAACTGCCTGGTTTTGGGGGGGGGGGACCTGGGGTTTTAGCCTCAGGTTCACCGCCATCTAAGGAAACCTACCAAACCCACACATTTCTGAAAACTAGAAACCCTGGGGAGACCAATGAGGTATGGCTTGCTTGGATCCCCCAACGTTTCCCTACCCAGAATCCCCTGCAAACATCAAATTTAGCTGAAAAAAACCCATATTTTCCACATATTTTTGTGTGGAATCATCGTGCCGGCACAAATATCCTAACCCACAGTGTTCTCCTTAGTGTCTTGAGTAAATTGGTACCTCACTTGCGTTGGTGACTAATGCAGAATGGGCTAAAAACTTATTTTAAAAAAATGTAGCGCTTAGAATTCTAGGTGCTATACCCTTAATCCTTATGTTTCGGGCTCTTCCCAGTCACAGGCCCTTGCCCCACCCACACAAGTGAGGTATCATTTTACTTGGGAGACTGAGGGAAATGCTGTGGGGTAGGACATTTGTGCCGGCATGGTGATTCCACCCAAAAATATGTGGAAAATGTGTTTATTTCAGCTAAATTTGAGGTTTGCAGGGGATTCTGGGTAGGAAAATCTTGAGGGGATCCATGCAAGCCATACCTCGCTGAACTCCCACAGGTGTCTAGTTTTCAGAAATGTGTGGGTTTGGTAGTTTCCCAAGATGGCCGCCGAGCCCAGTGCCAACAACCCAGGTGACCCCCTTTGCAAAACCAGATTGTTTTGTGATAAGTAATTTTGATGTATACTCAATATGTTTTGGGCCCTTGCCTGTAGCGGGTGCTTGACCCACCCATGTGAGTGAGCTATCATTTTTATTGTGAGACCTGGGGGAACGCTGGGTGGTAGGAAATTTGTGGATCCACGTACATTCCAGAACTTTCCCACACAGAAATTTGAGAAAAAAAGTGTTTTTTTCAGCTAAATTTGAGGTTTGCAGGGGATTCTGGACAGGAAATCGTTGGGGGACCCATGCAATCCATACCTCGTTAGACTCCTCCAGGTGTCTAGTTCTCAGAAATTAGTGGCTTTGGTAGGTTTCCCAAGATGGCCGCCGAGCCCGGGGCCAAAAACCCAGGTGACCCCCTTGCAAAACTATGTTGTTCTGTAATAGGTAATTTTGATGTCTCCTCAATAAGTTTTGGGCCCTTGCCTGTAGTGGGTACTTGACCCACCCATGTGAGTGAGGTATTATTTTTATTGGGAGACCTGGGGGAATGCTGGGTGATAGGAAATTTGCGGATCTATGTAGATTCCAGAACTTTCCCACACAGAAATTTGATAAAAAAGCGTTTTCTGAGCTAAATTTGAGGTTTCCATGGGATTCTGGGTAGGAAAACGTTGGGTGGCCGAGGCAAGCCATACCTCGATGGACTCCCCGGGTGTCTAGTTTTCAGAAATGTGTGGGTTTGATAGGTTCCCAAGATGGCCGCCAAGCTCAGGGCCAAAAACTCAGGTTGGTTTGTGATAGGTAATTCTGATATCGCCTTAATAGATTTTGGGCCATAGCCTGTCACCGGTACTTGACCCACCCGAACAAGTAAGATACCATTTTTCTCAGAAAACTTTGGGGAACGTGGGGTGTGTTTAATTTTGTGGATCTAAGCAGATTCCAGAACTTTCCAGCACAGAAATGTAAAGGAAATATGTTTTTGTTGCACACATTTTTAGGTTTGCACGAGATTCTGGGTACCAGAACCTGGTGAGAGCCAGTCAAGTGGATTCCCATTAGTGTCTAGTTTTCAAAAATGTATAGATTTTCTAGGTTTCCCTAGGGGGTGGCAGAGCTAGGGTTCAAAAACTACAGCTAGGCACTTTGCAAAAAAAGGGTCATTTCTCACTGTGAAAATGTGATGTGTCCATGTTGCGTTTTGTGCCGTTTCCTGTTGTGGGCACTAGGCCTACCCACATAAGTGAGCTACTATTTTTTCAGAAGACTTTGGGGAACGCGGGGTGGGTGGAATTTTGTGGATCCACGCAGATTCCAGAACTCTCCACCACAGAAATGTGAGGAAAAAGTGTTTTTTTGGTCAATTGTTTATGTTTGCAAGGGATTCTGGGTAACAGAGCCTGGTGAGAGCCGGTTCTTGATTTCCCTGGGTGTCTGGTTTCTAGAAATGTATAGGTTTGCTAGGTTTCCCTAGGTGCCGGCAGAGCTAGGGTTAAAAAACTACAGCTAGGCACTTTGCAAAAAAAGGGTAATTTTTCCCTGTGAAAATGTGGTGTGTCCACCTTGCGTTTTACGCCATTTCCTGACACGGGCACTAGGCCTACTGTTGTATTGAGCCTGTCTCTTTTCTACCTGTGGGATTTCATTGTCATTCACATGATGTCACCACTAGAACCTGTGGTGACATCATGGATCCCATCCTCGTCGCCAAAAATGTTGTAAATAGAAGCCCGGAAACTGGTATCATTTAGGTTGCTTTATTCAAGGTAGTCAAGTCTTCAAGGTGTTAAGATAAGATAAAGAGAAGACCCACCAGGAGTGACCAGCTTGCCACTCAGCCTGCCTGGTTCCAACTGCCAGTTGTCACCAGGCTAAGCCCCAAACACTCCATGATGTCACCAAAGGTTCTAGTGGTGACATCATGAGAATGACAGTGAAATCCCACAGGCAGAAAAGAGACAGGTTAAATACAACACCTACCCACAGTAGTGAGGTACTATTTTTCTCAGAGGACTTTAAAGGAACGCGGGGTGGGTGGAATTTTTGGGATCCACGTAGATTCCAGAACTTTCCACCACAGAAATGTGGGGAAAATTTGTTTTTTTGTCATTTTCTTAGGCTTGCAAGTGATTCTATGTAAAAGAACCTGTTGAGACGGGTACTTGGGCGCAATGAATACTGTGATGGCTACGGTTAAATTTTGTACCTGGAATGTCAGGGGCATGCACACGCCCTCACGTAGATATCAGGTGTACTCCTATCTTAAAAGACATCAGATCCAGATTGCACTACTGCAGGAGACACACCTAGTCGCCACTGAGGTAGCCACGCTTCGCCGTAGGTGGAGGGGGCAGATATTCACCATGACCTTTTCAGCGTTTGCGCGAGGGACCCTGATCTGGGTTCGGCCCGGGGTTCCATTCGCACTGACACACAGTAATGTCGACACCGAGGGGCGCTATGTCTTCATACAGGGCAGACTAGACGGGCAGCAGATTGTCATAGCCTCCATCTACGCACCTAATGTAGAGCAGGGGAAATTCTTCACGCGATTATCGGCAGTAGTTGCGCCTTGGCCAGACGTACCCCTGATGTTGGGCGGGGATTACAATTGCGTACTAGATGTCTCCCTTGACCGCTCGTCCCCCCCAGCGGCACACGCCCCAGTGCAGACGGCCTCCAGGGCCCTACTTGATTGGGCAACGCAGTGGAACTTACAGGATGCCTGGCGAGTCAGAAATCCCACCGCCCGGGTGTATTCCTACTACTCGGGAGCCCACTCATTGCATGTCAGGCTTGACAGATACATGCTGTCCCGCGACCTGATTCCCTCCGTGACAGACACTGACTACCTAGGACGGACGCACTTGGACCATAACCCACACACCCTAGTATATGGATGGAGGCGCCCGCGCCCACCTGTGCCCACGTGGCGCTTACAACCAGATCTCCTGCTCGACACCCCATTCCGAGAGGAGATATCCAGGAGGATCATACAGTATTTCGAGGACAATAGTGACTCGACCTCCTCCCTGAGAATCGAGTGGGACGCCTTCAAGGCGGTGACCAGGGGTAGCTGCCTCGGTGTACAGGCGGGCCTACGAGGCCAGGTGGAGAGAGATCTGATACGGGCGGAAGAAGCACTACTGGATAAAGAACGGGAGGCGGCGGAGGGCGATGACTCCCAGCTGATCTCAGCCAGGGCGGATCATGCTGTTTTGATGGAGCGCCTAAAGAACATTAATTTCGCAGCACACTCCGCACGCACCCACAACACAGGTGATAAACCTGGCAGGCTCCTATCGGGGCTGGTACGACAAGACACACAGTCCGCGTCGGTCCTATCGATCCGCACAACCCAGGGCGTTGAGGTCTACACCCAGAAACAGATTCACGAAGCGTTCACGTCGCATTACAGGTCCTTGTACAGCTCACGGCTGCGGGCCACAGTAGTGGAGATCACGGACTACCTGGCGACACTGCAGCTCCCGACAGCTACTGCTGCCCACCAGACAGTGCTGGGTGCTGCGCTCACCGGTGAGGAACTACGGGAGGTGATCTTCTCCCTCTCCAACAGCAAGGCACCGGGCCCTGACGGACTCCCGGCTGAGTTCTACAAAGCCTACTCACTGGTGCTAATACCGGAACTGTTGAGGGTGTATAAGGCGGCATCGGAAGATGCTGAACTCCCGGCGTCCCTGAATGAAGCTAACGTGGTCTCCCTGCTAAAACCGGGTAGAGAAGCGAATGAACTAGGCTCGTACAGACCATTAGCACTCCTCAACACCGATTACAAAATCTTAGCAGCGACACTGGCTCGGAGGCTTGCGCCACTGGTCCCCACACTGGTGCACTCTGATCAGAACGGCTTCATGCCCACCCGGGGCACGTCCTACAATCTACGCCGCTTTTTCAGAATCCAACGGTATGCGACCCCTGCCTGGCCACGCTCAGGATGCATCATACTCGACCTGGAAAAAGCGTTCGACTCGGTGGAGTGGCCGTATCTCCTCCGAGTCCTCGAGAAATACGAGCTGGGTGATGCCTATGTCCAGATGGTGGGGCTCCTCTATCAAGAACCCGAGGTACGAGTCTGGACTGGGCGGTTGTTCTCTGACAGGATCCGCATTGGGAGGGGTAGCAGGCAGGGCTGCCCCCTCTCCCCTCTATTATTCGCCCTGGCGATGGAGCCGTTGGCGGAACTGCTCCGCACCACCGGCGACACCTGGGGCATACCACTGGCGGACGGCATTCACTCGGTGTCTCTGTACGCCGACGACCTATTGCTATATATCAGAGACCTCACCTGTATACCCGCGGCAATCACGGACATCTTTCAAACGTTTGGGGACATGTCGGGGCTCCGCGTCAACTGGGCCAAATCGGGAGCCTATGCATTCAGTGGCGAGATGCCACAATGTGATGTGCGCATGATGGGGGAGACACTCCGGTGGCACCCGACGGTATTCAGGTACCTAGGGATCTTAATATATCGAGACCCTGTAGACCTACTGGAGGGCAACCTAGTGAGAGCCATATCCTCGCTCTCGGCCCAGGTCACGTTCTGGAACTCCCTCCCACTGAATGTGCCGGCCAGGGTGGCGCTAACCAAGATGATAATGCTCCCCCGGCTCCTCTATTACTATACTAACCTGCCAGTGTATGTACCAGCGCGCATATTCAAAGGGCTGGAAACCCTCACCAGGCGCCTCGTCTGGAATAAAGGGAGACCCCGGGTAGCGTTGAAGACCCTATACGCGGCCACGGACGCTGGAGGCTTGGCGGTTCCCAATCAGGAGCTATATTACTTAGCAGCCCAGCTACAATGGGTCGCTTACTGGCTGAGTGGCAAGAACCTGATGGACACGGCCACGATCGACACCACCCTGTCCCCCGTGCAGGTGCTGACACTCTTCCACCCTCTAACGCGGGGCCGGCCCCCCATTCAGGTCCATGTAGCAGTCGCGAAGCGGTGCTTTGTGCGGAGCCTCAGACTCACCAAAAGTACGGTACCCTATGCTCCGAACCTACCTCTACTAGGGACTCCCTTGGGCACTGGCATACTGTCCTCGACCGAGCTGCGCAGTTGGACTGCGGCAGACTTGGACGAACTGGGCGGCCTGTACAGCGACGGAGAGTTGTTGCCCTTCGAGACCTTGGCCGCAGATACCGATCTGCCAGTGGGCCAGTTTCTGGCACACGCCAAACTCCTCCATGAGCTAACGAAGGCATGGGGTGACATGAGCCACGAGCCGTGCACTCATCTGCTCATCCAGTACCTACATGTGATGGGCGATGGTTCCCATATAGTGCACTGGTTAGCACAAGCACTGCACAGTCATACCCAATTCTCCTCCCACAGACTGAGGGAGAAGTGGGCGACCGACCGGGGTACCGACTGGACAGACAAACAGTGGGCCGCAGTATTAGCGGGCACCAGAAATATTCCTCGCAACGCGCGATTTAAGACCATCCAATATTACATCATCCATCGCGCGTATTTGTCTCCAGACAAACTGAATCGCTACTTCGGACTCACATTGTCGGCGTGTCCCAGATGCGGCCTCCTGGATTCGGACTTCCTGCACGCACTCTGGAATTGCGCCCACCTCACCTCGTACTGGTCGGCGGTCACGGACACGTTGACGGCGGCCACAGGCGATACCCTCCCCAAGACGTGGGAAGTATGCCTGCTGGGACTCTACAAAAGAACCAAGCAGACCAAGCTGCGGGCGCGTTTCTGGGACTTGGGACTCATTACGGCTAAGCGCCTTATCACGAAACGGTGGAAAAGTGCCACCCCACCGCGCCCTGCAGACTGGCGTCGCTCTCTTGGCAACTGGGCATGCACGGAGAGTGTGTCTCTACACAGGGAGGAGACCGCGGGCCTACGGAAGTACCCGATCGCCCAAGACTGGGACGCTACCCTGATCGCGTACCATCGGGCGTGCACCCAAGCCGGTATAGAGTGCCATCCCGACACGGAATAGAGGGGGCCCAGTTGACTGCTGTCCTGACATGACGCGGGCTCCCCCCCTCCTCCTCCACCCCCCCCCCACCACCTTCCACGACCGCTGAGACCTTACCCAACGGGAGATGTCCCCTGCCGCTTCCCGCCCCCGCCTTCCCCCCCGCCCTGCAGTCGCAGCGACACCACATCCTCAACTGTCCCCGCCCCCATGCGGCCCGCATAGGGTACACCACGCACAGCTAGAGTTCCAGATACATTACTGCACACACAAATGCTAGTCTAACAGTTGTTGAAATGTTTCTCCCTCCCCCTCTTCTTTTAAATCCCAGTTAAATCTCTTGGTTGACAAGGAGATTGTTTATGCTGTACTCATGATAATGCTCGATTTCCCCTCCCTGTTTATGTTTCACACAACACTGGTTGGACACTGCCATGAACAGGAGGCTGAAACCCAGCGACCCATATGACTATGTGGGATATGATCCTGCCTTTGACTGCTGCTGTGCTAACCGAGGAACACGACTCAAGACATTGGTTGCTGGTCTTCATGACCACTTTGGTCCTTTTGCAGTGCTGCGGGCCGCGAACACTGCAGCACGAGACATTTCCTGGCACTGCCGCTTGCGGACTAATGCTTCTCCTCTGGCTACTGTTTATTTTCACTCATGTATAACTGACATGTCAATATGTGCTACTCGCTGAGTACCAATTGTAGTAGTAATTCCTTGTTATGACATTGTGTGAATAATTACCAACTTATATGTGAAACTAAATAAAGTTTGGGACCGTTGGTCTTAAAAAAAAAAAAAAAAAAAAGAACCTGTTGAGAGCCAGTCAAGTCACTCCATCCTAAATTCCCCTGCGTGTCTAGTTTTAAAAAATGAATAGGTTTACTATTTCAATTTCAATTTCAACAAGCTTTATTTGAATTGAATGAACAAATTCATAAAAGCGTACAAGATAAAATCACATTAAAAAGAGATGTTTGCAAGGGATTCTGGGTAACAGAACCTGGTGAGAGCCAGTCAAGTCACCCCATTCATGATTCCCCTGGGTGTCTGGTTTCTATAAATCTATAGGTTTACTAGGTTTCCCTAGGTGCCAGAAGAGCTAGGGTTAAAAAACTACAACTAGGCACTTTGCAAAAAAAGGGTAATTTTTCCCTGTGAAAATGTGGTGTGTCCACGTTGCGTTTTACGCCATTTCCTGACACGGGCACTAGGCCTACCCACACAAGTGAGGTACTATTTTTCTCAGAGGACTTTAAAGGAACGCGTGGTGGGTGGAATTTTTTGGATCCACATAGATTCCAGAACTTTCCACCACAGAAATGTGAGGCAAATGTGTTTTTTGTCAATTTCTTAGGCTTGCAAGGGATTCTATGTAACAGAGCCTGTTGAGAGCCAGTCAAGTCACTCCATCCTGAATTCCCCTGCGTGTCTAGTTTTAAAAAATTAATAGGTTTACTATTTCAATTTCAATTTCAACAAGCTTTATTCGAATTGAATGAACAAATTCATAAAAGCGTACAAGATAAATTCACATTAAAAAGAGATGTTTGCAAGGGATTCTGGGTAACAGAACCTGGTGAGAGCCAGTCAAGTCACCCAATTCTTGATTTCCCTGGGTGTCTGGTTTCTAGAAATATATAGGTTTACTAGGTTTCCCTAGGTGCCAGAAGAGCTAGGGTTAGAAAACTACAACTAGGCACTTTGCAAAAAAAGGGTCATTTTTCACTGTGAAAATACGTTGTGTGTCCACATTGCGTATTACACCGTTTCCTATCACGGGCAATAGGCCTACCCATGCAAGTGAGGTACCATTTTCCTTGGAAGACTTTGGGGAACGCGGGGTGGGTGGAATTCTGCGGATCCACGCAGATTCCAGAACTTTCCACCACGGAAAGGTGAGGAAAATGTGTTTATTTGACAGTTTTTTAGGTTTGCAAGGGATTCTGGGTAACAGAACCTGGTGAGAGCCAATCCAATCACCCCATCCATGATTACCCTGGGTGTCAAGTTTTCAAAAATGTATAGGTTTGCTAGTTTTCTCTAGATGCCGGCAGAGATAGGGTTAAAAAACTACAGCTAGGAACTTTGCAAAAAAATGGTAATTTTTCATTGTGAAAATGTGGTGGGTCCAATTTGCGTTTTGAGCCGTTTCCTGTCGTGGGCACTAGGCCTACCCACACAAGTGAGGTACCATTTTTATTGGGAGACTTAGGGTAACGGAATTGTAGAGCAACTGTTATTACCTATTGACTTTCGGAACATTTCTGCCTTCCAAATTAAAGACAATCTGTAAAAAAGAAATCAATTTGAAAAATGACCATCAGTCTCATGCTAGTATGGGTACGCCCAATTTCGGAAATGTGCAAAAATCTACTGTTTCTTAACTCTATATTTTGTTCCCATTTCAGAAATACATAGGTGTTTTTCATACCGATTTTTCCATGTATACATTTTCCCAGAATAATTGCTATATACCCAGTACATAATAAAAAAAACATTGCAAGATGCTGCTCAGTTATTGGCTCTGAGTTTGTTGGGTTCTTGGTGAACCTACAAGTCCTATATATCCCCACACCCAAAATGGTCCCACCGATGTAACAGTATATTGTTTCAAACAAATGTCATAATTAGAAGAAGTTACAGGTGAAAACGTTGACACAAATGGCTGTTTTTTTAAAATAGTTTTCAATTTTTCCTATATTTAACTGTTAGTTTCTATAAAGAAACCTTGAAAGATCTACACAAATGACCCCTTGCTGAATTCTAATTTTAAAAAATGTATAGCTTTCGAGGTTCCATTATTGCTTTCATACCCATTTCTACCATTAACTGGAAGGAGTTTGAAAGCACAAAAAATAGCAAAAATAGGCTATGTCCCAGAAAAATGCCAAAACTGTGTAGAAAATGTTGGTTTTCTGACAAAAGTCTGCTTGTTCCTGAAATCTGGGAAGAGGGTGATTTCAGAACCACAACCCCTTTTTTGATACCATTTGCAGGGAAAAAAAACGACGCTTTCATCTGTAGCCCTTTTTTCACATTTTTCCCAGAAAAAAACAAGATTTAAGTGTATTTTTGCTAATTTCTGGGTTCCTTCCAGAGGAATCAAAAAACCCTGGGTACCTTTAGAATCCCCATGATGCTGGAAAAAGAGGACGCATATTTGGCATGGATACCTTATGTGTTCAAAAAGTTACAGGGGCCTAAGCACGAACTACCCCAAACAGCCAAAAAAGGCTTGGCACAGGGTGGGAAAAGGACTAGCAGCGAAGGGGTTAATGATAAAAATATTTCCTGTTTTTATACATTGGTGTTGGATTTTTATTATGTGTTGTGTCTTAATTATTTACTGAAATTGTGTTTTTAAATGCTTTACATACCTGTCTTTGACGTTAAGCCTGTTTGCTCGCAGCCACGCTTCTAAGGGTTGAGCATAGGAATCTTTTTCTAAGACCTATGCTGAGTCCTATTATGTGTTAGTGGTGTTATTGCCAGTGGCAGACCTACATTTGCCCCTACCAATAACCCACTTTCCAACAGAAAGGGATTGACAAATATATGCAGGCACTTCGCTTGTATTCTGTAGGACACCATGACCTATCTACTGAGGGACCAAATCTCACTAAATTTGAGTTGCATGCCACAAGCACAATATACTACACATTTGTCATGTGGGATAAGAATGGACCCCATGTATTCAGGTTTGAATGTCATTGGACTGGAACTATGCATTGGTAAGATAAGTCAAGCATTTTAAGAGAAAGTTGTAAAAATGTTTTACTTACCTTACCGGTACAGCGCCACCACTCCTTTAATCCTTTTCCAACTCTATGTCTTTATACTATTTCTATGATACAGCAAACAGACATAGAGTTGGAACAGAGCACGGAACAGGAGTGCACTACACAGTTTGTGTGAAAATAGGAAAGCATTTTTTATTTATCTTTTTAAAGCTGTACTTGTTAGACTAGAAATATTCATGTTTGTGTATTGCTTTATGTAAGTTAGCATTTACTGCACCATTTTATATTTAGATGCCATATTGAACCATGATTGAAAGAAAAGGCCTCAGTTATGTTTTGTTTATGCAATGTTAGGTTTTGCTACACTAATGAATAGATTGTTGTAATTAGCGTATACCTTTTTCTCTAGAAAGAGGAACTCTCCCACTAGTCTGGTGGCGGGAGCAGGGTGAGACGACCTTGGGCAGTAAAAAGGAGGTGTGAGATATGAGAACCAAAACTTATTTTTTGTATTTCACTGTCCAGCTGCATCTGCTTTGAAAATTCCACTATGGGCGTGTTTTAGCCCAAGCTACAAAGTGTACATAATGTGTCTTTATGCTTATTGATTTCAGTCCCTCTGCAGCACTCCTAGAGACTGGGAAGACAGGGCTCCACTCTGAGTGTATTTAATAAACAGTTATTGGTTTTTATTCTCTACTGTCACACTGACTCTTCATTTGGTATGGAAGGCAGAGAGGTGGTCATTAGTGACCCAGGTGACCCTAATCGGGCCATTTCCTTCATACTGTATTATGGAGGTCTGCTTTCTGACTAAAAACATAAAAGTTGATGGGCGGAATGCTTGCAATTTGTCTAACTGCTGGCAATCACTTGGAGTAGCATTCCAACTCGTGGTTCTACTGCCCACCAGGAGAAACCCAGGAGCAGTTTTGCCCTGATTGATGCTTGTCAGTCAGGTGTAGCTTGGTTCCTTTGGTACTGTGAGCATGAGACCCATGGCCGGGCATAACCTTGCCACTTAGGGTGGTACATTAAATACAACAAAATATGATGGGAGGAATCCTTGCAATTTATTTTACCACTCGTGATCACTCACGGTTAGAATTTTAACCCTTCCTTTTTTTGCCCACCATGCCACTGTAGTTCGGACTGAGCCATATGCATATCAGTCTCGACCGGGCTCCATTAAGAAAAGTCCAGCATGAACTCCCAGGCCAGGTCCTCCCTGAACAGGTACACAAGAAACTCAAGACTGGTTTTCCTCTGATTGGGGTGCATCAATCGGGTGTAGCTAGGTTCCACTGGCACAGTGAGTACAGGGAGACATGTATGGGGATTCCCATGCCACTTATGGGGGTACATCAAACACACAACAGGTAATGGGAGGAAAGCTTGCAATTTGTCTAACCTCCGGTAATCACAAGTGTTTCATTCCAAATCATTGCTCTTGTATGGCTATCCCAGACGTGGGTCTCATGCTCACTGTGCCTTTGGAAACAAGCTACACCAGCCTGACGTGCCCCAATCATGGTGAAACTGGTCTTGGGTTGCTCCAGCTGATACAAGCAGGAAGTGAAATCACACTCAACTTTATAAAGTTACAGTGCAAGACTGACATAATGTACAGATTACATCCAGTAACTGACTAGAGCAACTGCATTATGATCAAGAAAGAGTTGTATAGGTATTATCTAATGTCATAAAGAAGTGGAAACAGTGTATACTCTGTAAGCTGCTTGTGGATAATTTTTGTATTCCCCATAAAGATTGGTCATGTTATGTATGTATGTACATGTATTTATATAGCGCAAATCGCCCACATCGCAGGCATCTATGCGCTTGCTTAGGGAACCCGTCCTGGTATTCCCCTGTGAGATACCCCGGCAGGGTATCCACAAGATGAAAGCCAGGCATCCCTCCGCGAGGGGCCATTGTGGAGATTAAACAAGCTATTGCCCAGAGTCGCAGAGTGTGAACCCGTGAGTCGAGTAGGCACCGGAGCGAGAATTATCGAGTCCGTGGAATTATTGAGCCCAACCCCCGTCGGGGCGGGGAATTGAACCCTGGTCCGGGTCCGATCTCAGCTTCCGGGTCTGCCGCCTCTAACCCCTGAGCCACACTTCTCCACCCCTGAGCCACATTTCTCCACTGTTACCCTTACCTATAAAAATAAGGGAGTAGTGGCTGACTCCACCTCAGATTGATTCATGTATGAGTGAGGCTCAGGCCTATGTGTAGCATTTAGCTGTATTAAATTATTACATTAGTTTTTCTTTCCAATAAAGACACTGGCTGGATAATGGATTATTAATTGTTGTTTCCTTCTTGAGTTCTTATTCTCAATTTCAAACTGCCCCCCAGAGTAAGCCATAGATCTTTCTATCTAGCTACCTAAGGGCAAAGTGCTAAAGGGGTGTTTTTGGTGGTACGTTGTGGGTGCAATAGTAAGTCAGTCTTTGGAAATCAGAAGTTAAAAGGCTCTTATTGGTACAATCTGAGTCCATCATCCCCTGATTGGTCTGAAACTCCTGAAAAAGGTCCCACAATACTTTAGTCTGATCATATTCTACTGTCAATGAAACAGGCATATTGCTAGTATTCATCTTAGTGTGTGACACAAAAGAGGATAAAACAATGATGCAAGAGGCACCATTTAGAGGGCGCCACCACATGGAGTCCCAGAAGGCTATCTTCCAATCCACAAGCTATAGAAACAGACGTACTTGTGCTCAAAAGGAGCACTTTGATGCTGCTCCACAACAAGGGTATTTTTGTAGCACAGTGTCTTCCTGGCATCGATAGGTACTTCATAGCTGCTTGCCCCTTCAACACATTGTCTTGATCTCCAAACATGCTGTTTCTTCCCAACATATGTCCAACTGGGTGCATGAGGAGGTCACACTAAATACACTCAACAGAGCAGGGTTACTGACTGAGGAAAGAGAGTGCGCTCATGCCTGCTAGTGTCTTACAATATTCAGAAAACCTAGAGTGATGATCTACATAGAGTGGCACCACTGCAGTTGTGTGCACACAGAGATGATTTAGTTCTTTCCTTAGTCTTTCTTTTATCTCTATAATGAGGAGAAGGGTCTGTTGGCAATCACTCTACGCATGTGCAGCCTCTCTGGTATAAGCTCAGTCTCAATTGGAGATACTTTGTTGCCAAAAATTGAAATAAAGTCAGAAGCAGTGAGGATTTTTATGTGTTCCCCAACTCATTAAAAAAAAGGGATGGAGATATTGATGATAAAATTAACCTGAGCTTCAAAGCGGGAGGCAATCCAAAGCCATTCCATCTAAAAGAAGCTTCAGAAACAATTCTGAACGGTGGGGTGTCTCTTTGAGGAGGAACTCTGTTGAGAATAGAAAAGCAACAACAGTGCAACAAAATGCAGACATTGTTTTTCTTCAGTGCCACATGGAGCGATAGGATCTCCCCTGCCCCCTTTATGTATGTAGTTGCCTTGCTGTCTCCATTTTCTGTGTTTAAGAGAAAGGTAAGCTGTGGCTACCTTATTTTTGCTGTATGTAGGGCAGGGAAAGCTTTCAGAAATCTTGCAGAGCTACCACAATAGAGATGTCAGAGTTCTCGGAGTATTGCAGGTGATACAGCATAAGTGGTATAAATATTTTAAGTTTGTCTTTCACTTCACTGTTTACTCATCTATACCTCTGACTGCACTGGGCCCCCTACTGTTAGATGGATTAAGCATTACCCTCACTACAAAGGCAAATGGTCCTTTGACATATCTTTCTACGCCAATAGGAGGAGTGGCAAATTAGGATGTCCAAAACACAAACGTCAGCCATTTCATGAGGGCAATTAATTGGTGAGTAACTCAAAAATTTGAACTTAGATTCACATAGACTACTCTCAGGACATACTGAAAAAATTAAGTATCACAATGGGGAGGCTCAATATTCTGAAGAAATTAAGTCTAACCAGTGTGATACAAAGAAGAATTTCTGGTACTGTAACACAAAACAGCAGAAGCAGAATTTGATATTTTGAAAAGATTCGCTGATTTTCCCTACAATACATTTAGATTAAGAGAATAATGCAATACATTTTTAAATGAAGAACTTCAGGACTCAGTAATAGACTCAACAATTTAGATAGTTAGTTATTGTATTAATGATCCAACATTGATACAAATAAGACATTTCTTAAGCATCTCACTCAAGAATATTAAAGCATGTAGGCCACACATTTAGTCAGAAGTTCAAATCCAAAGAGGATGAGTTTAAACAAACATTAGATACGAGTTTACAGGCTTCTACCACCGTTAGAGGTAAAAGAATAGTTCAGTTCTATCTAAAATTCAAATCAAAGAGTAAAATAATCCATTTAAAGTCCTTAAAGGGCAAGTCAATAAGTATTGGCAAAAAAGAATATAGGAAGCAAAAATCAATTAGTTTGGCAAAGAAGGATTCCATGTCAACTGCATGAATGCAGCAGCATTAGCAAAAAGGCAGTGCAAGATAGGATTTAAAGGATGATTTGAAACTCATAGGAAAATGGTTCCATTATCTCTCAAAGAAAAGGAAAATAAACATTGTGTTGTCCCAAAGAATAATGAATAGAGATGCCCTGTCAGAAGGTAAAAAAGGTATAGCATTGCCCGTCCTTAGGGGTTTCTTATTTTATAGTCCTTATTACGCATTAATGATGTGGTGTCACTCCACTAGTCAGTCCATCATATGATTAGTTTAAGTATATTGTCAGAAAATATGTCTAATAACTCTTGTATTCTTACCCAAGCACTTTGTGTGAACAACTTGTTTTCTGGGCCTCACAGGTTAGTCAAAGGTAGAAAATATACAATGTAACAGACTGCTGAGAGCTGATTTTCCCATTGACTCATTCCACCATGAACGTCAAAAGAATGGACTTTGTGTGTATACTGAAACATGCACAGAACAAATAAAGCAACATTTGCAGAAATGTCAATGAATTATTGTGCTTGCAAAAATGTGAATGAATTATTTTGCCTGCGAAGGGAGAATTGACGATCAAGAAAGGAGGCGCTTAAAGCCTAAAATGCATAAATCACCTCTACATGAGTTAAACTTAATAGGAATCAAATATAATGCATCAAATCCATTTTTCATAATAAAAGAAGAAGAACAAATGTTTCACCAATGTATTACCACATAAAATTGATTAGGGTTACCTATGGGCTACTGCCACAACTTTTCAATATCCATACATGTAAATTAATCTTAAAACCCATTTTACCAAAATCTTTTTTACATTTTTAAAATCATTGAGGTCTCTCCATCACCTCTGTAAGTTTCAAATTCCCAGTTAATTTTATCGCATAATTGCACCACAATCCAATTATAATGCATTTTAAATGAAAGGCAATAGAACTGTTATGCCTCATCTTCAGATTCATTACTTTTCATCTTTACGTGAATAATTAAATATCATTTCATGAGCAATCCTGTTATGAAAATCTATTAACAAGCACTATAACTATTAACAATGTTAAGTCAAGAATAACTTTATTTTGACTCCATGAACCATAAAAGTTTAACAAATAAAAACACTACAGTTTAACAAATGTGTAAAACATGATTGGTAATAGAGTAAGAAAGAAGGAATTCATAAAATTCAGGGGTTTAAAATTTCAATACATAAAGTAAAAAAGTTTAGGACAACAAGGTATTACAATTCCAGCAGTGTAAATATGCATAATGAGCAATTCCACCAATATTATTCAGTCTCTAAAGCTTGTAATGCTTTCTGATAGCCATAGCAACTTTTTTTTTTAAAATGATTTTTATTGAAGTCTTGGACACAAAAAAGCATAACGTTAATTAACCCGAATGTGCACAGAACATCAAAAATTAGAAAACACATATATCACCATGACAGTAAAAACAAATATGCTCTCAGGCTTAATTAACATCAATACAAAATGAAACCCATATTTTCTCGAACTTCCGAATCGACCCCACTCTTTGAGCATACACTTGTTCGCTATTTCTCACTTTTTGCATTTTATAACGCCATTCATGTACGTTGGGGCAATATTGCGATCGCCAATTTTGAAGAATTAATGATCTTGCCACAGCCATAGCGATATATATGAATTTAACTAATTGCCCTTCTAGCATTATTTCAGTATCGAATCCATACAAAATCATTTTATAGTTAACAGAGATTGGAATTTCACACTGGTTTTGCAGAAACCTGAATATATTTTCCCAAAAAGGAACAATTTTAGAACATTTAGCAACCACATGCGACCAATTAGCAGAATCATGCTGTAAACACCTAAAACAATTCGAAGAGCATTCAAGATACATCTTCTTAATTTTAACCGGGGTAAAATACAGAAGCCATTTACTGAAAAACAACATTCTGCGCCAATTGGCCCCTCTTAATGCAGAGAAATTCAGCACATTAATTCTTTTCCATACGGCGGGCGTTAATACCATGCTTTCCTGGTCTAGCCATTTATTACTTGCTTTGTCACATAAATTCAGATCCCTGTTCATGGTTAAACACCGTTTCCACTCCCCTGGCTTCCTTTCTAGTTTTGACAGAAAAAGTTCAGTGAATAGTGAATCAGGGGGGGAAAGATGTGTGGGATCTAATTGAAGCAAGACACCATGAATCAGCTTATATGAGCCCAGTAATAAAAAATTGACCTGAACCCGGCCCGCCAAATCTGACACCCTAATCCAGGTATCATTTTTTTAAAAATCATCCAGTTTCCTGAACCCTATTTTCTGCCACTTTTCTACTAGCTCCAAATTAATATCCACCCCAAAGAATGAAAAAACTGAGCTAATGGACGAGAATATATTGAGAAATGCGAGAGAGTGCCTCTTTAGAAGTGCTGTGCGTCTTTTAAAAAACCAGTGCAAAACCTTATACCTAACTGTTTTTGGTGATTTAAAAACTTGAAGGGGTGAGGGAATCTGAGCTTCTTTACAAATCAAATCAAAGAAAAAATTGATAAAAAGTTGTTGGGTATTGTCCTTAAATCCAGTCAAAAATTGAGCCAAATAAGCATTATAGTAGTCTTTCAGATTGGGAAGAGCAAGCCCTCCTTGTTCCTTATCCTCAAATAAAGTGTGCAAAGCAATGCGTGGTGTCTTTTTAGCCCATATAAAGGAAGAAAACAAAGATTCAGCTTTAGAGAAGAATGAGCCAGGCAAGGCACAAGAAATGGTTGAAAATAAAAAGTTGAACAGCGGAAGAACAGACATCTTAATTAGAGCAATACGTCCCATAATAGTTAATGGTAGGGAAATCCATCTTTCAAACATTACTCGGACTTTCTGCAGCATTGGTACAAAATTCAAACTATAAAGATCAGCAACTGAAGATGAAAACCATATCCCCAAGTATCTTTTGGGTTTATTATTAATGCAAGACTTTAGGTCGGGATGAATGACAGGCTTAATACCCCCGCACACTATAATTTCAGTTTTTTTTTATTTATCCGATATCCCCCCAGAACCTCAAACTCTTCGAAAATTTGTAGGGCTTGAGCTTGACATTGTATGTCTGGCCTAATTAGCAGGATTACATTGTCTGCGTAAAGTTTGATTTTAGGCATTAAGTTAATAGGGGGAAGTAACAGTGGAGCTTTCCTAATTGCAGTAGCTAACGGCTCTATAAAAAAACCAAATAATATCGGGGACAGTGGGCAACCTTGTCTAGTGCCACGTTTCACCGAAACAAGTCCCGCTGATTCTGTATTGATAATAATATTGGCCCTAGCCCCAGAATAAAGATTCCGTATTAAATCTATTATTACATCTGGAATGCCAAAATGCTGTAAAATAACAAAAAGTGTCTCCCATACCACCATATCAAAAGCTTTTTCAGCATCAAATAATAAAATTAATGCTGGAATCTTTCGTGCTTCAAAAAAAATCAAGAGCCTCCGTTAGAAAATGAGTATTAGTCAACAGCTGCCTTCCGGCAACAAAACCATTTTGATCTCCATTAATCAAATCTGCGGCAAAAGAATTAAAACGAGTGGATATTAGTTTAGTAATAATTTTATAATCCGTGTTCAATAATGTGATGGGTCTATATGAGTTCGGGTCTGTCGGGGGTTTACCCTTTTTAAGGAAACTTACCACTGTTCCTTCCCGAAATGAATCCGGGACCTGACCACCCATCAACTTAAAATGTAATAGTTGTATAAAAAAGTCCGCAAAAGCGCTAAAAAAAGCTTAAAAAAATTCTGAGGGGAACCCATCAGTGCCAGCAGCTTTCCCAAGTGGGAGCTGTTGAACTACTTTCTCTACTTCCTCTCGCGAGAAGGGGATCACCATACTCGTTTGATCAAATGAGGAAAGAGTAGGAAGAGATTGTTTTTCCAAGTACTTCAATATATTTTGATGGTCTATCGACGCTTGTGTGTCATAAATTTTCTTATAATGTGTGACCATAATATCGCCAATTTCGGTTGGATCCGAAGTGTTTCTAAAAGTCTCAGGAGATTTCAAAGAATGTATTAAATTCGACGAGGCTTGTTCCCTGGCCTGCCACGCCAAGAGTTTGCCAGTAAAATTACTTTCTTCATACATTTTTTGAGAGCTCTTACGAAAAATCTCCTCACTCTGAGTATAGAGCTCCTGAGAGAACCATAGCAACTTTAATATAATTGGATACCGCTGTGCCAATAACAGGAGATGGCCAAAGCATGCAGAAAGTTAAAACCATCAATATATTACAGATTTCCCTTAAAAGTGGTGCTAAAATACTTTTTCTCGCCTCTTTGTATAGGGGGCAGAATAAGATAAAGCGCAGAGTGCTCTGGTGTGCCGAATTAGCAATGTATTTTCTCCTTTTCAACCTCTTTTAAGCACGATTTTACAGTGCTGTTACTTCACTTGTTTGTATTGTTGCATTAATTGATGTATTTTATGCAATGTGCACATTCAGAGCTTTGGGTCTAAATTGGTGAAGTTCATGTAATGTGGGTTTGAAATATTTGCTCTATCAAAGGTGGGTAAAGGAATCTAATTATGTGGCAAGTATGGAAAACATGTACTGTTTCTTAGTGCCCCTGCAATATACAGTTATGTGTGTATGTTAGCAGAATACAAAGCTGCTGATTGGGTTGTACCTCTCACCTGTGTAAGGCAAGCTTTCACTTCGGCAAGCCTGTACTGCTCCTTCCTAAGTTGTACCTTTTCTGTATATGTATGGGACACCTGCACTGCTACTGCCCATGTTGTACCTGCCCTGTGTGTGGCGAAGCCTACGCTGCTGGTGATAGTGCTGTGCTTGTTGAGGGATGGGTGTTGCTTGCACTGCTCTTCTGCTTTCCATGATGTGTGTT
Source organism: Lissotriton vulgaris (assembly GCF_964263255.1). Taxonomy (NCBI): domain Eukaryota; kingdom Metazoa; phylum Chordata; class Amphibia; order Caudata; family Salamandridae; genus Lissotriton; species Lissotriton vulgaris. Next base: position 883,167,907 of record NC_141699.1, on the reverse strand, counting down.
ATAATCTTTCACTTTGCTGTCCTTCCCTTCCCTCACCTTTTTCTGCGCTTCCCCTGCTCCACTGCTTACCTGTATCATTGGTATGCCCTGTTTAGAACCTTGAGTTGGAGCCTCATATAGAATGCTCATACTTGTCCAGTCAGTGGAGGTGTATACTGACTAAAGTTTGTCTTTTCTTACTTACAATTCCTGTACTTCTGTATTACAACATTTTGGTGACAGAGGATGGGATCTTGTGCAGGGGGCAGTGAAGTGTCTTCACCCCTGTGAGATATTCTCACCTTCTGCTACCTTACAGTGCTGCTGTGGTCATCCTAGAGCGAGAACTACAGGCGATCCTTCCAGCTCTCATCTATATGGACTGTATTCCTGACTACTATCTATCACTGGTGGGGAAATATAATTTTTGTGAAATTATTGCAGTGGCAGATTCTCCTCCAGAATCTGGTGTGTGTTTGACATGGTTTGCCTGCTAACCTACTTCGCCTCATCTGTAGCTGCTTTTCCCTTCTGCTGGAGGTGGTGCTGCGGTTGACCCCGCATTGATTCAGTCATCGTGAGGCATCTTTTTCCACCCTTGCTTCGATGACAGAGCAAGAGGCAGCAGCTGCGCAGTCAGGAAGAGTAGAAATTCCTCATTAATCCGTCTCCTCCTTGCTGGAAAAGGAGCACTCCCTGCATTCGCATGGATGCATGAGGAAGAGGCCTCCACTTGTGACTTCTTCATTTATCAAACTGGAGTTTTCCTCACCCAGTCACATACACCTAAGGAAGAGGCAGTGTCTATGCAAGTTTGCTTCCATCCCCCATTTTTGTCTTACGCCGACTTGGAAGTACTACTTGGTGTTATATGGGGTTTTACAGTATTTCGCCCCGTTCCTCACAACTATGGCTCGAGTTCATCAACTGAGGAAATGACACTCCAATTATATCATATCCCAATAGGGGGTATCTCTGCAATTTTAACTTAGCTCTAACTCTACAGTAAACAGTAGCTCTGTTTACTGTAGAGCAAACAGTTAGTTTGCTCTAACTGAAACTCAACTGTTTCAGTTAGAGCAATTTTAACTTAGCTCTAACTGAAACAGCATAAGAGGTTTGATTTAGGTTAATTAGCTAGCAGTAGTTGGAACCTCTTTATAGCAGCACAAGGACTGGGGTTTGTAAGCTGCAGTTGCGACTTAGCTTCTGTATGTAGAGACTTGGTTGTCCATTTTGGGTGCTATTAAAGGTAACTAGGAACAAAACGTTTTGGTTTTTGAGGGATCTATTTGGGAGTGAATATTATATATAGATATTTATATGGCAGCTAGCATGGGTGAAAATGTGATCATTTATAAGCGCTGCATAGATGATATTTTTATCCTATGGAAAGGGTCTGAGGAGAGCGCTCATGCATTTGCAGCTGCCATTAATGAGAATACCCTCAATTTGAGATTTACATGCTCCACCAGCACAGAAACAATCCAATTTCTTGATCTGGAACTGTATGTAGATCAGAATAATATCCAAACAAGAGCATACAGAAAGCCAACAGCGGGAAACGCTGTGCTTCATGTACAAAGTTTCCATCCGGTCAAACTAAAAGAATCCATTCCGTACGCAGAATGTTTACCTATGACCCGAAATTGCAGCACTCAGGCAGGTGCCAACAAGGCCAAATCCAATTTGTTTGAGAGGCTTGGCAAAAGAGGTTATAGCCCTCAAACCTTAGCAAAGGCAGACCACAAATGCAAGAATGTAAAAAGGAGGGATCTCCTGTTTGCAGACAAAAAAGATAAGAAGGAAAAACAAAGCAAGTCCTTACCGAACATCCCCAGGATGATAACGGCGTAAAACGCTTAACACAATCATGTAAAAAAAATCTTACAGAAGCATTGGCCTTTGGTACAGAATGATCCTGTAATAGGTCGTTGGAGTGGTAGAAGCCCTTCAATCACTTTCAGGAAGGCAAGGTCGATGGGCAACCAGCTGGTATGCAATGCACCGACCATAACCAAGCCACCTATATGGTTGCTCAGCCAGAAAGGGTTCAAAAAGTGCACAAATGGTAAAGCGTGTAAGCAAGGAATCAACACCACACAGGTTAAAGTTCCATTTAGAAATAAACGCTACATCATCAGAGGCTGCTACTCTTGCAAAACAGAGTATGCAGTTTATGTCCTTGTGTGCAAATGCGGGAAACGCTATGTAGGAAGTACCATTCATCCGGCCCATGTCCGAATCCTACAGCACTTGCAAGCCATAAGTAACAACGATGAAACATACCCAGTGGCCAGACACATTAACACATCACACTCAGGCAACAGCAACGACATCAAATATTTTGTCATTGACAGTATCGCAAAAAACATCAGAGGGGGAAATCGCAGATTGGCCCTACGGCGTTTGGAATCCAGATACATAATCCTTTTGGATTCCAAGATCCCCAATGGATTAAATGTCGACAAAGCACTGACAGTACACATATAGTCCAGCGTAGCCCACTCCCTTAACCCAACCCACTCCCAAACATCTGCAACTTCACTTATGTAAATACTTTGTTTCGTTTAGGCACAATTTCTTTTATTGAATTCTAGCACATAATGACCTTGCATCATTACTAGGGGAGACCTACCATATCTACACTAATGTTTGTAATCAATCAGGGGGTAATGTACGTAGAAGACTTATGGGTGTATAACTGTGTGCATTCAGCCACATATTGCACTAGATATAGTGTTTCAGACGTCAATTTACTCCACTTGGAGACGAGGTTTGTTTAGGTATCCTTTCTTGTATTTTTTATGTTTTAAACACTTTCCTTCTTAATGCTTGCAACAGAGGGCAGGATGAGAAAAGTGGCATGGTTACGAGGTATACGCATTCATCTGCAATTGTAATGAGAATCTCTGTGAACACGCATATATATACCGTATGTTAACTTAATATTACACATTAATCAAACCCTCTGTCAAACATAAATCATAATGCAGTACCAACGCGCGTGTTTTACCCTTGACACAGGGAGTAACACGAATGTGCATTGTTCCACAGCGCGTGTGTTGGATCCGAGGTTCCTCTCCCTAGTTAGAGAATACTGACATAGACACCATTTGTAAATGTGCATGTAACCAGTAATACCATTCGGTAGGCATCTACGTTATTTAACTGTATTTTAATTTTTGTTGGTATGGGGCAATATGCACTGAATTGTACATGCACAATCATCGTTTATTTTTGAGTAACATTTTGTGTGAATTTACGTTTACATTCCGTAAGTTTCATGCGCTAGACTCTTCTATGTCTCTTGTCACAATACCGTCAGATCATTGGTAACCATGGTAACGATTAACCAGTCACAGTGAGGTACCTGTGTATGTGCTGGAATGTACTTAATTAACAGCGTCATTCATGGCAGATGAAGTGAGCAAGGCGGAGGCTTCCGCCGAAAGGCGTCTGTAGCAGCTTTATGGATTAAAACTTTTTCGTGAGTTAAATTCACGGTGTCAGTGCCGTCCTTGATTGGAGTGAATGCGGATTGGTAACCAATATATATTTATATGTGTATATGTGTGTGTGTGTAGATATATATATATATATATATATATATATATATATATATATATATATATATATATATATATATATATATATATATATATATATATATTACCTACTGGCGATAGCCAGTAGGTATTTATAGTTAGGATTTTTTCTCTATGGAACTTTTGAAAATTCTATGTCTAATTGGAATTGGCTGAAATTTTCAGGAAAATGGCACATTTTGTTTCTGAGCGGCCCCTGAAAATTTGGGGGGGGTCGTGTCAAGGGGGGGCCGAGAAAAAGGGGGGTCCCAAACGTGTTTTTAACATTGAGTTTTCCATAGGGCGGTTGGCCTCACTTTTAGCTCGAACGGCTGAATGGATTTGCACGAAACTTGGCAAAATTGTAGGGACTGTTAGCCCGATGTGCCTTTGCTAGGTCTTAATATATGTGCTTCAGTGGATTTTGAGGAATTAACGTTTAAAAAAAGATATATATCTGTAACAGTGCTCCGGCAGCGCTCCGGTTCGCGTACTTTTCGCGTAACGGAACTTTGCGATGCGAAGCTGATTGGCTCTTAGGTGTCTGTCAACATTCTAAACAGTCCGGAGCGGCCGCCATCTTGTCTCTCGGTAGGATCGAGAGACAAGAGGAGGCCAAAACAAAGGGGGAAATGAAGGAAAGGGGGCAAGGTAGACCTCTTCTGACCCCCTAGGATTGATGAGGGGGATATTATAGAGCGACGCGGGCCCCCCCAAAAAAAAAAAAATCCGATTTTTTTGCCGAAGAGACGCGTCTTGGTACGCGAACCGGGCAGCTAACCGGGCAGCTAACCGGGAAGCTAACCGGCAGTGTATCGGGAGTCTGAGGAGTAGCTGATTGGCTGTCAACATTGTAAACAGTCCGGAGCGGCCGCCATCTTGTCTCTCGGTAGGATCGAGAGACAAGAGGAGGCCAAAACAAAGGGGGAAATGAAGGAAAGGGGGCAAGGTAGACCCCTTCTGACCCCCTAGGATTGATGAGGGGGATATTATAGAGCGACGCGGGGCCCAAAATAAAAAAAATAAAAATTCCGATTTTTTTCGCCGTAGAGACGCGTCTTGGTACGCGAACCGGGCAGCTAACCGGGCAGCTAACCGGGAAGCTAACCGGCAGTGTATCGGGAGTCTGAGGAGTAGCTGATTGGCTGTCAACATTGTAAACAGTCCGGAGCGGCCGCCATCTTGTCTCTCGGTAGGATCGAGAGACAAGAGGAGGCCAAAACAAAGGGGGAAATGAAGGAAAGGGGGCAAGGTAGACCCCTTCTGACCCCCTAGGATTGATGAGGGGGCTATTAAAGTTCCCCGCGGGGCAAAAGAAAAAAAAAATTGCGATTGCGGTTTTGTTTGCGCTGCAGAGACGATTTGTCACGGTTATGCGATGCATCATGAGGCGTATCACGGGCTACGTGATACGTCACGTAATAAAGAATATATTTTACAGCTATAGATATTAGCTTTTAAAAAACCAATGAAATTCACTGAAAAAACCATAGGTTATAGACCATATATAGTTAGGAATTTGCATTTACAAAACCTTGAAAATTCACTGAATAAACCATAGGTTATAGACCATATATAGTTAGGGAATTAGAATTTACAAAACCTTATTTTACTCGCATAAAACCATTGAAATTCCATATATAGTTAGTTGCACTAACTATATATCGCGGACCCGCAATCCACTGCTAATGATGTCACATATTACATCATTCATGACATGGTCAGTGACATCACTGATGACATCACTGATGACATCTCAAATGACATCACTGATGACATCACTGATGACATCTCAAATGACATCACTGATGACATCACTGACATCTCATTTGACATTATTGATCACATCACTGATGATATCATTTATGTGATAATACAATGAACATCTTCAGACTGTAATATAACCTTAGATACACTCAGTGTAAACAGACACTCACAGACTGTCACACATCCATGGAGTTACTCACACACCTAGTCAGTCATGCAAAGAATCAATCACACCTCCATTTCCTCAACTATACAGTTATACACACCTTACTTATTCAGACATATACTAACACATATTTACTCTCTTATACAATCCCTGATACAAGATCACAATGATCCATACAGCCACTCTCACATTCACTGGCTCTCTTGTGGAGAAGTGTGGCTCAGGGGTTAGAGGCGGCAGACCTGGAAGCTGAGATTGGTCCTGGACCAGGGTTCAATTCCCCGCCTCGGCGGGTCTTGGGCTAAAAAAATTCCACGGACTCGATAATTCTCGTTCCGGTGCCTACTCGACTCACGGGTTCACACTCTGCGACTTTGGGCAATAGCTTGCTTAATCTCCACTACGGCCCCTCCCGGCGGGATGCCTGGCTTTCACCTTGTGGATACCCTGCTGGGGTTATCTCACAGGGGAATACCAGGACGGGTTCCCAAGGCAAGCGCCTTGATGCCTTCGGGTGATACGTGCGCTATATAAATCGCAATACATACATACATACATACATTATGCACAGTTATTTATATATGTCAATTCTCACATGGACTGTGTTTTACATATGTACTTACTTTGACATGTAGCACTGAGATATCCATTCACTCACCAATACACTCATGCACACAGTCAACTGTCCATACAGCTGTTTCTACATGCACTTTTGAACCCATACACCTAGGGAATCAACTGCTCACACATCTATGCACAGAGTCATACACCTCCCAGCCACCCACACACACACTCAGTCTCCCATACAAATACTTGGGCAACCAATCAATAACCCATATAGTTAATCATATAGCTACTTATCAACACATGCAACAGTTTACAGAACAACAGACATAATGTTGCACAAATTAAGACAGTTTAGTCACTAACCCATGCACTCAGTGAGACACATTTAATCACTCACTCATACAGTCAGTCATGCACCTACTAAATCCTTCATCCAGACACTTATACATCCACTCATTCTTCAATATGTAAGACATATTTTAACTTTACAGAAACATACAGTCACTGGGTGTTGTCATCAGTGATGTCATTTGAGATGTCATCAGTGATGTCATCAGTGATGTCACTGACCATGTCATGAATGATGTAATATGTGACATCATTAGCAGTGGATTGCGGGTCCGCGATATATAGTTAGTGCAGCTAACTATATATGGAATTTCAATGGTTTTATGCGAGTAAAATAAGGTTTTGTAAATGCTAATCCCTAACTATATATGGTCTATAACCTATGGTTTTTTCAGTGAATATATATATATATATATATATATATATATATATATATAGATATATATATAACCTACTGGCGGTCGCCAGTAGGTATATATAGTTAGGATTTTTTTGAATAGGGATTTCTGAAAATTCTATGTTGAATAACTTTGGCCTTGATGGAAGGAATTGGCTGAAATTTCAGGAAAAGGGCACATTTTGTTTCTGAGCGTTCCCTGAAAGTTTGGCGGGGTTTCGTCAAGCGGGGGCCGAGAAAAAAGGGGTGTCCCAAAACGAGTTTTTAACATTGAGTTTTCCATAGGGCGGTTTGACTCACTTTTAGCTCGAACGGCTGAATGGATTTCCACAAAACTTGGCAAAATTGTAGGGACTGGTAGCCCGATGTGCCTTTGCTATGTCTCAAGATATATGCTACAGTGGTTTTTACGAAAATTAACTTTGAAAAATATATATTGGGCTACATTGGGCTATATATATGTTAGAGCCCAAATGTAGCCCAATGTAGCCCAAAGATGGCCACCAGAGACATAAAAAACCAAATGTAGCCCAAATATCAGCCAGATGTAGCCCAACTATAGCCCAGTGACAGAATGTCCCAGAGTGTTCTAAAGAACAACTAGAGCGCTAACAGTCTTATTTATGACAAAAGTATGGCACACCTGAAGTCGTCTTGATTGGAATAAAGTGTTAACACTTAAAACATTTAATTTGCAAAGGAACAAAATGAGGGGTTTCATTTTGCCATAGAAATGTTATATATTACCTACTGGCGGTCGCCAGTAGGTATATATAGTTAGGATTTTTTTTAATAGGGATTTCTGAAAATTCTATGTTGAGAAACTTTGGCGTTGATGGACGGAATTGGCTGAAATTTTAAGGAAAATGGCACATTTTGTTTCTGAGCGTCCCCTGAAAGTTTGGGGGGGTTTCGTCAAGCGGGGGCCAAGAAAAAAGGGGGGTCCCAAAACGTGTTTTTAACATTGAGTTTTCCATTGGGCGGTTGGACTCACTTTTAGCTCGAACGGCTGAATGGATTTCCACAAAACTTGGCAAAATTGTAGGGACTGGTAGCCCGATGTGCCTTTGCAATGTCTCAAGATATATGCTCCAGTGGTTTTTACGAAAATTAACTTTGAAAAATATATATTGGGCTACATTGGGCTATATATATGTTAGAGCCCAAATGCAGCCCAATGTAGCCCAATGTAGCCCAAAGATGGCCACCAGAGACAAAAAAACTAAATGTAGCCCAAATATCAGCCATATGTAGCCCAACTATAGCCCAGTGACAGAATGTCCCAGAGTGTTCTAAAGAACAACTAGAGTGCTAACAGTCTTACTTATGACAAGAGTATGGCACACCTGAAGTCATCTTCATTGGAATAAAGTGTTAACACTTAAAACATTTAATTTGCAAAGGAACAAAATGAGGGGTTTCATTTTGCCATAGATGGACGGAATTGGCTGAAATTTTCAGGAAAATGGCAAATTTTGTTTCTGAGCGTCCCCTAAAAGTTTGGGGGGGTTTCGTCAAGCGGGGGCCGAGAAAAAAGGGGGGTCCCAAAACGTGTTTTTAACATTGAGTTTTCCATAGGGCGGTTGGACTCACTTTTAGCTCGAACGGCTGAATGGATTTCTATGAAACTTGGCAAAATTGTAGAGACTGTTTGCCCGATGTGCCTTTGCTAGGTCTCAAGATATGTGCTCCAGTGGATTTTGAGAAATTAACGTTCAAAAAAATATATATATCTGTGACAGCGTCCCGGTTAGCGCCCCGGTTCGCGTACCAGACACGTAACGGAACTTCGCGAGGAGAAGCGGATTGGCTCTCCGGTGACTCTCAACATTCTTAACAGTCCGGAGTGGCCGCCATCTTGTCTCTCGGTAGGATCGAGAGACAAGAGGTGGAAATAAACGAAGGGGGAAATGAATGAAAGGGGCAAGGTAGACCCCTCCTGACCCCCTAGTATTGATGTGGGGGCTATTAAAGGGCCCCGAGGGGCAAAAAAAACAAAAAAAAAATTCGCAGTGGAAGCACTACCCGGTACGCAAACCGGGTAGCTCACCGGTAGCGTAACGGGAGTCCGCCATCTTGTGTTTCGGACGAATTTAGTCACAAGATGGGGGATAAACAATGTTGGGAATGGGTATAAGGGGGCATGGGAGACATATCCTGACCCCCTAGGTTTTCTGAGGGTGGCTGAGGAGGCCCATATATGTAAAAAAAAACTTTTTCAAATTTTCGCACGGTTAGCGCCCGGTCCGCGCACCAGGTAGCGTTCCGGAAAGCGTAACAAGGGGAAAACCAAGGGAAATAGTAAAATAATATTTTAGAGTGCTTTGAGGTAGGGTAGCTCTGAATAGAGCTGTTGTGTTGTGTTGGTGATGTAAGTACCAACATGTAGGTACCAATGAAGAGTCTAAAATTCAATGTACACCGTCTCCTCTGTAGATATTTTGTATGTTCTAATATGGGTTATTTAAATGTAAATGTGTGGAAAAGCACTTCATGCTTTAAAGCAATTGTATTTTTCAACTGATTGTTCTTTCCTCTTAGTCCTCCTCTTTGTTTTTTTTCCCCACACTCTTCTTCAGCATGATAGTTGATAAATTTGTTCCCTCAAAAAATGTATATACATAAAAAAATTATATTAAATACATATAAAATATATTTTTCCTTTAAAAGAAGAATACATTTTACAGCTTTTGATATTTGCTATTAAAAAACCATTGAAATTCACTGAAAAAACCATAGGTTATAGACCATGTATAGTTAGGAATTAGCATTTACAAAACCTTGAAAATTCACTGAAAAAACCATAGGTTATAGACCATATATAGTTAGGAATTAGCATTTACAAAACCTTATTTTACTCACACAAAACCATTGAAATTCGCATATATAGTTAGTTGCACTAACTATATATCGCGCACCCGCAATCCACTGCTGATCATGTCACATATTACATCATTCATGACATGGTCAGTGACATCACTGATGACATCACTGATGACATCTCAAATGACATCACTGATGACATCACTGATGACAACATCCAGTGACTGTATGTTTCTGTAAAGTTAAAATATGTCTTACATATTGAAGAATGATTGGATGTATAAGTGTCTGGATGAAGGATTTAGTAGGTGCATGACTGACTGTATGAGTGAGTGATTAAATGTATCTCACTGAGTGCATGGGTTAGTGTCTAAACTGTCTTAATTTGTGCATCATTATGTCTGTTGTTTTGTAAACTGCTGCATGTGTTGATCAGTAGCTATATGAGTAACTATATGGGTTATTGATTGGTTGCCCAAGTATTTGTATGGGAGACTGAGTGTGTGTGTAGGTGGCTGGGAGGTGTATGACTCTGTGCATAGATGTGTGAGCAGTTGATTCACTAGATGTATGGGTTCAAAAGTGCATGTGGAAACAGCTGTATGGGCGGTTGACTGTCTGCATGAGTGTATTGGTGAGTGAATGGATATCTCAGTGCTACATGTCAAAGTAAGTACATATGTAAAACAGAGTACATGTGAGAGTTGACATATATAAATAACTGTGCATAAGAGCCAGTGAATGTGTGAGTGGCTGTATGGATCATTGTGAACTTGTATCAGGGATTGTATAAGAGAGTAAATATGTGTTAGTATATGTTTGAATAAGTAAGGTGTTTATAACTGTAAAGTTGAGGAAATGGAGGTGTGATTGATTCTTTGCATGACTGACTAGGTGTGTGAGTAACTCCATGGATGAGTGACAGTCTGTGAGTGTCTGTTTACACTGAGTGTATCTAAGGTTATATTAGAGTCTGAAGAGGTTCATCGTATTATCACATGAATGATGTCATCAGTGATGTGATCAGTAATGTCAAATGAGATGTCATCAGTGATGTCATCAGTGATGTCATTTGAGATGTCATCAGTGATGTCATCGGTGATGTCATTTGAGATATCATCAGTGATGTCATAAGTGATGTCACTGACCATGTCATGAATGATGTAATATGTGACATGATCAGCAGTGGATTGCAGGTGCGCGATATATAGTTAGTGCAACTAACTATATATGCGAATTTCAATGGTTTTGTATGAGTAAAATAAGGTTTTGTAAATGTATGTATGTATGTATGTATAGGCATTTATATAGCGCACTACTTACCCGTAGGGTCCCAAGGCGCTTTGACCGCTGCGAAACCCTTCCTGGCTTCCCTGAGAGATGGTCCCTTAATGGGTATCTCCAGGGTGAGACCAGGCATCCCCGGCGGTCTGGTGGGGCCGTTAGTGAAGATGAGGCAAGCTAATGCCCAGAGTTGCCGAGTGTGATCGCTGATCAGAGTGGGCACCGAGGCGAGAGAATTATCGAGTCCGCTGACCCTGGTCCAGAAACCTGCCGCGCCGCGAATCGAACCCTGGTCCCGGGCCGTCCTCTGCTCTCGGGTCTGCCGCCTCTAACCAGTGAGCCACACTACTTCACAGTTAAATGCTAATTCCTAACTATATATGGTCTATAACTTATGGTTTTTTCAGTGAATATATATATATATATATATTTTTTTTCTCTCCCTTAAAATAGTCCAATAAAGCACACACTCAAATGAGCTCTGCAAGTGCACAAAGAGATTTAAGCCTTAGTTGCAATGCGTTTCGGCCAGAATGCCTTGATCACACACTGAGTAAAGTTTTGAAAGTGCATACATAGACAAACAATACAAACAAAGGAGTATTGCTCTTGATCACAAGGATGGTTGTGTGACAATGGCGGCCATTTTTGAATGTGTGTTCATACATGGTATACCAAGGAAAAATCAGATAAGTAACATGTACACGGATTTAATGCGATTGCAACTATTTCGGGTCCCAACGAAAAAGTAAATAAAGTCCAATTGTTATGATGTTACTGTGTCGAAAACATGTTTAAGTGCACATTGATACATCAAACAGTTGTACTAGGTAATGGCGAGGCACAAACATGCAGCGGCCCTCATGGAGTGTCTGATTAGTACAACGGCCGTCGTGTTGTGTAAAGTTTCTTTGTGAGTGCCAACACCATCTGTTATTGTGTGCATATGGAATTATGCAGTGCATGATGGTTAAAGTATTACTCCAAAGTGCAAACTGCAAATGGGAGGGACCCTGAAAATAAATGGGCATGTTGACATTATCATGCACATTAAATCATAGGAATCAAAAATCAAACAGTTGTTCACACGCTTAGTGGTGATTCCATAAGAACATAACATAATTCTGAAGGTTCATAATCCTGTAGTTCTAAAGCCATACATTAAGCCAAGGATCGAATCAAACCAAACAGTTATTACATTTGCCAAGTGGCAATTCCAAAAGAACATATCACAGTTCTAAAAGTCAGAAGGCCTGTGGTTCTAAAGCCATGCGTAATAAAATGCTTTCGCCAAGTGGCAGTTCATAAACAAAACAAAAAAATATTAACACCACCAAAGCACATGTGATTGACAAATAATAAATTCAATAATAAAATGTAATTGAACAAAATTTCCTTATCTTGTCCTAGTGCAAACCCGAGCCCTGGGAAGAAAAGGGTGGGGAACCTGTGAAGTGTCAGTCATGTACAATGGTTCCCTTCCTTTTCTCATGTGAAGAGACAAAATTAGAGACTTGCTAGGGTGGGAACCCGAGAAAGATTCAGGTATGAAACTGGACCCCAATAATGAGGATCAAGTCTTACTCGTTGATAGAACAGAGGTAGGGAAAATTATCTGTGATGAATTCCCAGGTCTGTTTGTAGAGAGGCTGGGTTTACTCACTTAACACACAAAATTAAGTTGGAACCAACAGCTGTGCCAGGTGTGCATACATCTATACCAGTTCCATAAATGATGAAAGCATTTTTAAAGAAGGATTTGGATAAACGTTTCCTTCGTGTCTCGATGTTGGCTCAACTCCTATGATTCTGAGCAAATCACTTGCTCTCCCTGTGACTACCAAAACAAGCATTTGAAATGAAATAGGTCTAGCATTCGGAAAGTTTGAGCTATTGGTATTGTAAATGGCAAATATTTTATTTATGTGTTGGTTTTGAAAATATTGAAATTAATAGCCTTGTCATTTACGATGCCAATAGTTATAACTTTTGCAAATGTGACACCTATAGCATTTGTAACGCAATATGGGTTGTATTTGCGTGACTTAGATGTATTGATATTACAAATAACAATTGCTTTTAATTCTTTTAAATAATTAATACTTAAATAAAAGTTATTGTAATTTATAATGGCAATAGCTTAATTTTTTTGTAAATAACTTTTGTGAAGATTATGTTCAGTGTTATTTATTAGGTTTATAATATTTTGAAAGAGAAACCTCAGGCTGAACTTTCCTGACTGTTTAACGCTGTCGGCCTCTCTCGCCATGCTTTCCTCACGGGTGAGGAGTCAATCACCAGGTTGGAATTTCTTGCCGCCTCTTTCCATTGGCTCAAAGTACGGAATACCCTCTACAGTGGCTGGATGTTTTGAGACTGGAGACAAAACATATTTGCGCCGCTTGCTCTTAGAATCCAACATAGCAACCATGCAAATAATATACCGCAGTCAACAGGGAGAGCCCGAAAGAACACGTACACGAAGGCTTCGTTTTCGAAGAACTATATGGCAACCCTTGGAAAAAAAACACATGGATGTTCTGTTTCAAAAAGTGCGCTTTTAAGGGAGTTCTTTACGTCATGGGTCAAACTTTCTTTGAACAGCCTGGTACCCCTATTGTAAGCAAAGCACTTTCAATAAAACACCGCATACAAGGTCACCAAAAAGGTTAGGTGTTGAAAGGATGAATTGTAGTCACCAGGTAAACCAAAGTAGAGGTTTATTGGTAAGTTACAGGAAGGTAATTACAAGTAGATAAGTTGTTACAAGCTGATTAAAGGCTCCTTCAAGGCCCTACCAGGAGCTGCATCTTTTCTGCTCAGCCCACTCTCTCTAACTGTCATTCCTTCAGTCCACCGGGCACACCAACATTCTACTCAGTCATTAGGCATTCCAACATTCTACACACACATGCATACTGGCTGAGAAGCAGTAAATCTAAGTAACATTAGGGTACATTAATTAGGAAATAATCGGAATTATTGTCACCTTGCAGTAGCTAAAATGATGTGGGGTGCTATAAAAATTATATTTTATTCAAAGGACATATATGAAAATACAAGGGAAGTCTCCACCGCTGCCCCGACTTTTCAACTACACCTGTCCAGGCTGCCTCTGGGGGTCCCACTGGTGCTCTCCAGTACATGGCTATTCCCCGTTTCTCTAGGAGTAGGGTTAAGGATGCGAACCTGCACTGCACCTTTTCTGTCTTCCGTCTGCGGAAGATCCCCAAGGCGCTCGCCTCCCATGTGTCAATGTATTGGAGATGGACTGTCGCCTCCAGAGCCTGATGTACCGCACCCCGGTATGTTTGGATTACGGGACAGTCCCAGAACAAAGTGTAGCAATCACACTTAAAATTCAGTAGAATTGTAGAGCTTCTGGAGTAAGACGCCGCAGCAAACGCTGGTTCCTCGCGTTGCTGAAGCCGCCGGAGAATTAAGGAAGATTGTGGGACTTGAGCCACTCCTGAGACTTATACCATTTTCATTTTAATATATCTTGCTGGGCGGACACAGTGAAGATATTAAGATTTCTCGAGATTTGAGCCGAGACGGTGGCACCTACCCCACCCTCCTGGGTGGGAGTGTGGGTTGGCCGATAAGATTTGCCCTAGACTTGGCCAGGGCCTTGCAAACTAGAGTACCCATGTCCTGATTAAGCCTATATCATCTGGCTGAAACGCGACCGCGACTGCGTCGACACCTTTGGCTTTGAACGGAGTCCCTTAGTTTAATTCAAGAAAGATTTAATTTGTTCATTGATGCACCTACACAAATATAGGCTGGGTATATATGTTAACCCCCTGGTGCTTGTCGTTAGGGACTACCTTTGAGTTGTAGACTCCACTATACTTTAAGAGGAGATACATATGTAAATTGTTGTGTATATATATATATTTGTATATATGTTTTGTCTTGAGGGTACATAGAAGTGTTTTTGATATTATATATGTTGTATAGTTGTATAGAATGTACATGTGATGTGTTGTATATAAATTGTTTTCTGTTGTGCCTCTCTGGCTGTCCGCCCATATATGTATATATGAACTTATAGATATTTTTCCTTGATTTAATTTGCTTATCACAAGATAATTAATTGTTTCTTGTTTGAGAATTAAAAGTGGATTGATCCCTTCAGTACCTTTTCTCTCTACTTTTTCATCCTTGGATGTCTCCTGCTCAGGTACGGGAGGGTGAGGTGGGCAGAACCCCTAACCATTTTTTCTAGTCAATGTATTGGAGATGGACTGTCGCCTCCAGAGCCTGATGTACCGCACCCCGGTATGTTTGGATTACGGGACAGTCCCAGAACAAAGTGTAGCAATTACACTTAAAATTCAGTAGAATTGTAGAGCTTCTTTATTAAGATACAGCAATCAGTGACCCTCAGCTTCAACTGCTTACAAAAGAATCTTTCATGATGTCACACATACATCTGAAAGTTCCCTCTTAAAGAAGACATCACCACACATCTCCCCCTCATAACAAAATATAAACAAATAACACAACTTCCTAAAATAATAATATGTTACTATCAATTAAATTTAACAATATATACAATTTCTTATCAAGATTACATTCAAATTGATTAAACAGGTGTAAAAATCAAACTCTGAAATTGTTCAAGATACAACTTCAGGAAAATGAGGATTAATTTTACATATACTTCCCAAACTCCAGATTTTTCCATTATCCAATTTTGCAACTGATCCCATGACCGTAATCACTTTTCGAGGTTGGGAATATTAGCTTTCTCCTTTTTTAACAAATCCAGACTTACTCACAGCAACCCAATCACCATTCTCAATTCCCACAACTTTCACTCCTTTTCTTTTATCATAACTTTCTTTGTTCCTAGCATGAGAATCTTCCATCCTTTCACGACTGCACTCGCGATCCACCCAAACTTGCTCTTTCTTCTTTAGCCAAATAGGTGATTCTTTAGTGGCTGGTTCTCTTCCTTTCAATGCAACGAAAGGAGAAACTCCTGTAACAGAATGAGAAGTTACCAGATGAGCCCACATCATCTTGTTTAATTCATCCCTCCAAGCTAAACCATTTGCCAACGATAACTGGATATTGTCCATTATAATCCTATTGACCCTTTCAACAAGACCATTAGCCTGTGGTCTGAACAGTGCTACTTGAACATGATCAATCCCAAAATCTTCAAGGAATCTTTTCATCATGCTAGACACCAATTGCACTCCATTGTCAGTAACCAGTGTTCTAGGAATCCCTTCTTCCATGAATACTTCCTTTAGAAACTCAATTACTTTTGTCGCTGTAATATTCTCAACCGGCTTAATGGTGAACCACTTGCTATGATAATCTACTAAGACAATCAAGAATCTGCACCTAGCACCCAACCTTTCCACAGGACCCAAAAAATCCAAGGCTAACTTCTCCCATGGACGGTCAGGAACCTTCACACATCCCAAGGGTGGTTGGCGTATAACTTTGCACTTGTCACTGTTACTACAAGCATAACAGTCTTTAATCACCATTTCTACCTCTTTGTCCATTTCTGGCCACCAGAAACTTTGTCTCAATCTTCTCTTACACATAATCCTACCAAGATGACCCTCATGCACCAGTTTAATCAATCTCGGTCTCAACATCTTTGGCGGTACAACCCTATTGCATCTTAATACCTTACCAGAGTGGATACTTAACTGATCCTTCGCCATAACATATTGTTTCAAATCTTCATCCAAATCTGACATATTTCTCCATCCATTTGTTATAGCATTCTTTAAATTTTCATACAACTCATCACCTTCCAAGGCCATACTCCAATCCTCACTACTCAAGGCTAATCCATCTCCAGAAAAATCTGACATAACATCTACTTCAACCAAAGATGAAATCGTTTCCTCTTCTACAATTGGCATACGAGACAAACAGTCTGCCACAGTATTTTTTTTCCTCTCACAAAATCAATTGTAAAGTTCATGTCCATGACCGACAAAAGCCATCTAGAAATTCTCGGGGTCACATTTCCTTCCAGACCCTTACCACCTTTAAATATATACAATAGCGGCTTATGATCAGTTCTGAGCATAAAAGGCAAACCCTAAAGATAAAACTTGAAGTGATTCCTTCCCTTTCCGGTTGTTGCGGTGGGCTGTTCCCTTCACCTTTGGACCTCACCTTCATCGGCAGCTCCTCGCCGGACCCGCTCCGCGGGTCCCGCTTCGTGGTGTGGAGAGAGGTGCACTTTGTTTGGAGGGGCTCTGTTGCTGGACTTTGGCATGGACACAGGCAAGTTCAGGGCTGCGAGCGGAGCCGCAGGGACTCAAACTTCCAGGAGTCCCTGCGTGAGGTCAACCCACAACACCTGGGTCGCTCTCCCTGACTGCCCCGCCCCCCACCCTAGCACTGAAAGCAGCTTCCATTCTGAACGTCGTGGGATTCCTTGCCTGTCCGGTTGTTGCCGTGGGCTGTTCCCTTCACCTTTGGACCTCACCTTCATCGGCAGCTCCTCGCCGGACCCGCTCCACGGGTCCCGCTTCGTGGCGTGGAGAGAGGCGCACTGTGTTTGGAGGGGCTCTGTTGCTGGACTTTGGCGTGGACACAGGCAAGTTCAGGGCTGCGAGCGGACCCGCAGGGACTCAAACTTCCAGGAGTCCCTGCGTGAGGTCAACCCACAACACCTGGGTTGCTCTCCCTGACTGCCCCGCCCTAGCACTGAAAGCAGCTTCCATTCTGAACGTTGTGGGATTCCTTGCCTGTCCGGTTGTTGCCGTGGCTGTTCCCTTCACCTTTGGACCTCACATTCATTGGCAGCTCCTCGCCGGACCCGCTCCGCGGGTCCCGCTTTGTGGCGTGGAGAGAGGCGCACTGTGTTTGGAGGGGCTCTGTTGCTGGACTTTGGCATGGACACAGGCAAGTTCAGGGCTGCGAGCGGACCCGCAGGGACTCAAACTTCCAGGAGTCCCTGCGTGAGGTCAACCCACAACACCTGGGTCGCTCTCCCTGACTGCCCCGCCCCTCGCCCCACCTCCCCCTTTATTACTACACTGTGACACCGCTGCGCGGGAGGGCGCCAGGAGAAGCCCGGGACAAAGGCGGGACCGTCTTAGGCCGTCATAGGCCAGAGTAGGCTGGGCTGGGCCTACCCTCTTGCTTTGGTTACTTGTGTCCTGCTCCAATTTGCTGATATAGCGCCCCATAGTCTACCAACAAACTTCAGCTGACATGCCGTCCCCGGCAAGGGAGGGTACCCCCATGAAGCAGGGAGGAGTTAAAAACAGGACGCTAGAGAACTACTTTCCCCGGGCCGTGGGGGATGGGGACAAGGAGAGCACTTTAATCCGGCTCAGTGCAGAGCGGAGACGCTCTATAGACAACCTGAAAAACAGACCCCTTGGAAAATATCCCACCACGCCTAGTGAGGAGTCGACCTCAATAGACGACGTCCCACTCCTGTTGAGGGATTGTACGAACACCCCCCTAGTCCCATCTACGAGTCTAACCCCAGCGACCAGTTTAAGCCCAAGCAGGGTGACTATTGACCTAATTTCTCAACCCCCCCAGCTCCGAAAGCTAGGAAAGCTAAACCTAAGCCAGCCACTGTCCAAGGAGTACTCGGGCCCCCCCCCAAACAAACATAGGAGGAAGTCGAGGTGTGCCCAGGGTAAAAACAAATCTAAAACCCCTCACTCTGAGTTTGGGAGGTCATAAAAACCCTCCACACCGACTGTGACATTAGCGGATGAATTACATCCTAAACCTACTGCACAGGATGGCTTGGCCCCCGTTTTGACTAAAGACACAGGAAATAACATTGCTAATGTCCCCCTTTCTGTTGCCCCGCTAGGTAACCTGGAATTCCTGCTCAGGTCACTACTATTACCAATCAGTGAGAGCATCAAAAAGGTCGAAATTAGACTTACCATCCTGGAGGCTACATTAAGTAGCATGAAAATCCCGGCTGGCCTCCAAGGAAGGCCTCCTGAGCTCATTCCCACTCCAACGGCCCCCCATCAGCCTCCAAATAGCGCAATGAGCTTAGCCCCCACACAGGCTGCGAATGCTGTGGCCCCTCCACAACCCCTGAGGATTAACCCTGTACCAACCAAGTCACTTAATTCCAATAGGTCCACTCCCCCCGTAGACTCTGTCCCTCTGGCACAGCCTATAGACAGTGCCGCACCAACACCTTTAATGAAGCTTCCCCCCAGGCCACGTAGACCTAATTTACCACCAGAGGCAAACGATTTCACTGTAGTTATGGCGGGTGTCCCCCCACTTGGAGCGGGTGAAGCTGAGGATTTTTGTTCCTTAAAAAGCAGGGTAATTAAGTGGCTAAACACGAACAGACCCCTCCCGGTACATCTAAACAACAAAATTATAATGGTTAGAAGGGTGCCATGGGTGGGGAGAACACACAAATCCATAATAGGGAACTGCATATTGGTGAGCTTCAGGGATGCTGGAACTGTCTCTCACATATGCCAAGGAAAGAATAGATCTTGGGAATCAACCATTCAAACCCTTCAGGTGTCCTTCTTCTTTCCCCCTATCCTTGCCCCTGTACATACGTTCCAAACCTATGATAACTGGGAGAGGGTTGGTCGGAGGGGAAGACGTCACGAATTTAACCCCAGGCCACTATTTAGCCGCCCAGAGCCATCCTTTCACACTTTCAACTGGTTCAACTGTTTGAATGGTCTCGAGGGGGTGGATTGACAAACGGATATTGTCCCTCTGGGAGATGGGGGAAAAGGGGCTTTGGCAGAGGAGATGGAGGAGCATAGTCTCCTGGCACAGCAAACTCCATCAAGTTGTGTCGGGAGTCTGTGCTAGACGGACCTAGGGCTGCAGATATTGAATGCATAGAAGGGGGACACGGACTGGACACACAAGAGTCAGAGTGTGAGACACAAACGGGGCCCCATGGGGGATTAGAGCAGAGTGGTGAGGCACTGAGAATGATTTCTTGGAACATAGCAGGTCTGGCAGGTAAATTCAACAATAAAGAGTGGCTTGATTACATTAGGAAATACCATGTAATCAGCCTGCAGGAGACATGGGCAACGGAGAATAATTTTCACTTGCAGGGGTATAAGTGTTTCTTTGTACCCGCGCAAAAATCAAGATCTGGGAGAGCCATGGGAGGACTATCCATTTACATAGATTTAGACCTTCCGGGCAGCTGGTCTTCCCCAGATTGGAACTCCCATGGGATTCAGGCAGTTCGGTTCTCCGGGAAGGGGCTAAGATTCGTACTTTTTAACATCTATAACAACGAGATAGCGGGTAACCATACCTCACTTGTAGCTGAACTGGATTACAGGTTGGGTCAGGAATCAACAGTCCAAAAAAAGGGGCAGTCATATGAGCTGTTGGTCATGGGAGACTTTAATTGCCACCTTTGCCCGGCATTGGTCCAAACAAATACAGACTGGTCCCAATGTCCCATGGAGAAGGGGCCGCATTTTTCCCATACACCGACAGGGTCAGCTTTCAGTATGCTCCGGCTCAAGTATGATCTTGAGCATACTATTAACATGATAGGCCCACAGAAGGATGGTACACTCCCACCCACATTTAAGGGCAGAGGATGCTCATCCTTCATAGACTACATCCAGGTCTCAAGATCTCTGCTAAATAAGATAACTAGTGTAGGGATTGAATGGAGCAGTTTCAGCG
Organism: Lissotriton vulgaris; assembly: GCF_964263255.1. Taxonomy (NCBI): domain Eukaryota; kingdom Metazoa; phylum Chordata; class Amphibia; order Caudata; family Salamandridae; genus Lissotriton; species Lissotriton vulgaris. Next base: position 883,147,329 of record NC_141699.1, on the reverse strand, counting down.
ACCACAACCCACTTGTCTTGAAGCTGATGTATAGGGTGGGTTCAAGAAATAGAGACCATCGCACAATCATGGAGAGGGTAACAGATCAGGGCAGGAGATTAAAGTGGTCCAAAATAGATGGGGAAAAGTTCTATAAGGCCTTGGTGGACGCCGGCAAATCTGCCATTAATGACTGTTTAGACACAGAAGTCCACGGATCGAGGCTACTGGAAGCATTCGATCAGATTGCTAACCTGATTGATGGCTTACTAAAAACTAGTGCGCCCATAAGGAACCATGGTAACCCTCGATGGTTCGATAAAGATTGCTCCAAAGCACTGAGGGAGCTGAAAAGCTGCCTTAAATTCAAACCAAGGAACCCCCAAAAAATCAAGGCGTGTAGGGAAAAATATAAAAAAGAGACTAAGAGGAGGAAACTCGCCCTGCAGGCAGAAGCGTGGGCAGACCTAAGAGAAGCAGGGGAAAGAAATGATTTAGCAGGTTTCTGGAGAATCATTAATAATCCAACTTTCCAGGAAAACGACACCCCGGAGATAGGGTCTAATATCCTCCCAGAACAGTGGGTCACCCATTATAGGGGTCTGTATAACCATGAGCCCGGTACTCTTGTAGAGCTACCTGTTATTCCAACTCAGGCTTCAATGGTTGTATTTACTATCAAGGAGATCACTGCTGGGATAGAGGGCCTGACCAAAAACAAAGCACCGGGTCCTGACGGAATTCCCCCTGACCTGTTTCTGGGCAGCATAGAACTCTGGGCCCCTTTAATGACTAGGGTCATAAATACTGCCATCACCTGTGGTCTGCCACCGTCCTGGTCCAAAGCGATAATTGTGCCGATTTTTAAGAAGGGCAATAGGGACGATCCCAAGTGCTATCGCCCTATCTCCCTGATTGACGCATCGGCTAAACTCCTGGGTAGGGCGATCCTCAACAGACTGTCCGAGTGGACCGAAGAAAATAATATCTTCTCGGACACTCAATATGGATTTAGGACAGGGAGGTCCACTAGCGATCAATGCCTGAACCTTTACATGCTGACTGCCAAATATACCATGGCCAGCGATGAATCGATCTATATGGGATTCATGGATTTGGCAGCGGCATTTGATCACGTCAACAGGGAGAAACTGTGGGACATGATGTCCAGTATGGGGATAGAGAGTGGCCTAATTAATATTCTGAGGGAACTGCATAGCGACACCACGGCTAAGGTTCGATTCAACAGGGAGGGGGGACTGACCGACTCTTTTCCCTGTATGAGTGGAGTCCGGCAAGGCTGCATTCTCGCCCCTTTTTAGTTCTCCCTTTATATTAATAATTTGGAGCAGTTTTTGTTAGGTTTAAAGGCAGATTGCCCAAGGGCGGGGTCGCGTCATATTCCTGTCCTGCTTTACGCAGATGACCCGGTCCTGATTGCACGCACACCCAGGAGCTTACAAATCTTGATCGACGGATTTGTTAAGTTCATGGGTGCCCTAGATCTCTCTGTTAACCTGGGTAAATCCTATGTGCTCCTGGCTGGTAAAAAAAACTTCCTCTAAATTCACTTACACAATAGGAAGCCACATAGTAGAAGAGGTCAAAACGTTCCCTTCTCTTGGTGTAACTTTTGATGGCGCCTTACAGTTTAATTCCCTGGTGGAGGAGCGCTGTGGTAAAATGATCGCCTCTAAGGGGGCAATAGCTAGCTATGGCAGGAGGCTAGGTAGATGGTGCCCGGAACAGGTGATGAATTTGTACAGCTCTGTATCATGCTCCAAAGTAATCTATGGGGCAGAAGTATGGGGCTTTGCTAATACCACAAGAATCCAACGGGAAGAAAACAAATATTTGAAATCCATCCTGAGGGCACCCCAAATTACTGCTGGATTTGTAGCACATAGGGAATTAGGGAGGCCATACATAGATGATTTGGTAAAACTTAGGCCAATTGTGGCCTGGTTAAAAATCTGGGTTAATCCTGATGCGTCTCTTAGCAGAGAAATCTTATCAGACTGTTTAGAGAGGGTCAAATGTATGCGCATTCCCTGGCTCTATTACGTAAAGAATACCCTAGAGGAACTAGGGTTTGGGAACCTCTTCACTAACCCCGCAACGATTGTAGCCCAGCATAAGATGCAAGTAGGGAAAACTTTCCTAGAGCGGAAAAACCTATGCAGAGCTGAGGCTGAAGGGCGTAAAAAGACAGTGAGGGCCCACAACCTGGTGAAGAGCGTGGAGGGTATGGAGCCATATTTGTACCTCATGTATAACGCACAGGACAGATTCTTGATGTGCCGTTTTAGACTGAACTTACTCCCATTTATGTTGGCATCACCAGCAGGATTTGTAACATCAATTGAACAGAAGGGACCCTGCGGCTGCGACAATAGGTCTCCGCAGGACTCCCTTCACTTTGTTTTACTTTGTCCTTTTTATTCAATGCCTAGGTGCAGATTTCTTGTAAATCTCTTAAAAAAAGCCAAACTGGAACACGCTAGGGAGGCACTAGTCTTTTTACAAAAAGCTTCAGACCCCTTAACACTGTGTTGTATTATGAATTTCATTAAGGTAGCGGTCCGTTTAAGGCTAACTAGGGGAGATGAATGAAATGTTTCTGATTTTATCCTTTTAAAGTGTTATATATTTTTTACTGCCTGTGTTCTATGTTAACACTAACACTTTGTACAAAGGATCTTGAAAATGTTTAATGACTTTTTATTTATGTAAATATGTGTGTGCTTTTATGGTGTTTTTTAATCACCGAATAAAGATTCTTTGAATTGAATTGAATTGAAGTGATGCATTGCCCAACAACACCCAATGCCTCCTTTTCTATTGCTGAATAAGATTTCTCAGCACCTTGTAGACGACGCAATGCATACCCTATTATTTTCTCCTCACCATCAACATACTGTGTCGAAATGGCTCCCAAACCTACTTTGCTAGCATCCGTCGTCAATACAGTTTTCCTATGAATATCAAAATGGCTCAACACAGGCTTGATTCCACTCAAATTCAATACCTTTTTTCAACAACGCCCTCATCAGCTCAACCAGATCAGAAAAATTAGACACAAATTTTGAGCAGTAGTCTGCCAAACCTAGAAATGACCTTAGTAAATCCTTGTCTACAGGCCTCTGAGCTTCAACAATAGCTTTTACGATACTATTCTTTGGTTTAATTCCCTTACCGGATATCTTGTGTCCTAAATAGTTCACTTGTTCCTTGCTTGACACTTTACTTTCTTTATGGTCATGCCATGTTCATCAATCCTCCTTATTACTTCATTTTAAAGCTCATCATGTTTTTCAAAGGACTCACCCACTACCAGAATATCATCTTGAAAACACAAGATCTTATCCATCCCACCCTCGTCGCCATGAAAAGTGACGTAATCACACTTAAAATTTAGTTGAATTGAAGAGCTTCTTTATTAAGATACAGCAATCAGTGACCCTCAGCTTTAACTGCTTACAAAAGAATCTTTCATGATGTCACACATACATCTGAAAGTTCCCTCTTAAAGAAGACATCACCACACATATGTTTGAAGTTTGCTGCGGGTAGTTGGCACCTGGGGCACGTAAATGCCGTGTCGGGGTAGAAACAATGGAGTTTGTGAGGCGTTAAATATGTGCAGTGTAATATGTTTAATTGGATATTCTTAAACCTTGCATTCCTTGACACCTGCTTTGGGTACTCCAAGGCCTTCTCCCATTCCTGATTATTGAGCACACATCCTATCTCATCTTCCCATCGTTGGCAGAGGGTTAATAACAGGGTAGCCACCGTGGAAAACACACGATTGATGATTACAATCGCATTGGCTGTGACTATAGCAAGAAAAACTCACTCCTGGAGTATTAAGCTAACAGTGGTGTGACGACAAGGTGTGTAGCCCTGACAAATCTGCCGTAACCATTGAGGGAGAGAAACATGTTGGCGATAGGTAATGGTATGGTGATGGTAGCTACCAGCCTTTTTAATTCAACAGCCCACGCCTAATATTTAGGAATAAAATTGCGAAGAGGTGTGCCTGTTGATTTTAATCACATCCGTTTGTCAGGAGCAGATTTATTGGTTCTGCTACCACGTTCTTTTTCACTTATTGGTTTTTGTTTGGACACACTTTTGCTTTCCTTTTGAACTGAATGACGACCAGTGATGTGAAAAGGGGCCCAGTCTGGTGAGTACTTGCCAGTTACCCCGAGGGTGGTGTTCTCGTGAGGTGTCATTCTGTTCTTTACACATTTTTCACAGAAATCTGTCTGCTTTCAATCCCATGTGGTGGATGCACTGTATAGATTAAGGTTTCAGACATCATGTGTTGTTGTTCTAGGCGACTGTCAAGAGTTGTTGGCCAATATGTTTTCTTTTTAACTTTAAAAAAATACCGGACGTATCGAAGTAAATACCCCTGAAGAAATGATAGTGGATAGGAGATTGTAACAGAGATCATGAACATGTGACTGGTCTGTTGCAAGATATACTGACATTACTTACGCCCAAAGGACAGGGTTCATTGATTGTTGATGTTTTCTGAGTGGAGGGCAACTCTGTTCTTTCTTTCCCCACTGAGCTCCTCTTTGTGATAGACACACTTACGCCCCACAGCCCTGGACAGCTCTGGGTCTCTAGTTTATGAAATGCCCAGAGTTCATACATTTCCCTGATCGTGGTCCCAAATACGACAGTTAATAAAAGCCATAAAATAGGCATTTGAACAAGGACCTTAAAAGATGTTTCAGTGGTTGTAGTTTTGGGCCTTATCTTTCCCTGGCTATATATGCCAAACCACATAGTTATGATACTGGTGTTTTTTATTGGAAGCAGGGTGGGGACCCTGGGTTGGTAGGACTTTTGGTCCTCCCCATAAATTCTGGAAGTTTTTCACAGAAATATGAGGAAATTCATTTTCAAGTTTGAAGTTTGTAGGGCATTCAAGATGAGCTAGAGTGGTGGCACCTGCTCAAGATATATTACCCTGGAATATCCGGAGTGTCTCTGATTTTCAGAAATTCCTGGGGCTAGTAGGTTTCAGTGAGTGCCATTTGACTCTGTGCCCAAATGCATGGGCTATACACTTTCTCAAAAAATTGACTTTTGAAATTGACATTTGAAGAGTTTTCCATTGTAAGTTTCAAGCATTTCCTCTTAAGGGCAGTATGACAACCTGCATCTGTGCGGTACAGTTCTTATTATGATAAGTGTGGGAATGCTGGATAGTAGAACTTTTTCCATTGCCCATAAATTCTGGAAAACTCTGTCAGAGAAGTACCATGAAATTGTATTTTTGAGCAGTTTGACATTTCTGGGGTAATCAAGGTAGGAAAACTGGCACCTCTGCAAGCCGCACCACCTTGACTCCCTCAGGTCTCTGGTTTTAAGAAATGCTTATTACAATACATTCTTATGATTTCTAGTAAACAACAGGCCCAAATACAGCAGCTGCCGACAATCCAAAAAATGCCTGTAGGTGAGGACCCCATGGAACCCTTCCATGGTCTTATTTTTCAGCCTTATTTGTCTCAGGCATTAGGCCACCTACACATATGCAGTGCCATTTTTTCAGGGGAAGTATTGGAATGACAGGTGATAGGACTGGTAGCCTTGACCAAAAAATTAAGAAACATTCTTTCACAGATGGCGTCCAAGCAAGCCACATTACTTTCAACTCCCCCTGGTCTCTAATTTTGAGACATGCCTTGGGAGGATAGGTTTCTCTGAGCACCGGCAGACACATAGCTGAACACTGCAACTTCACTCATCCCAAAATGGACTTTTCAGAAGGACTTTTGAAGACATTTCCAGATTTACAGTTTCAGGAGTTTCCACTCCAAGATGATGGGCCAACTCACACTGTGGGGCACAGCTTTTACTGGGAGAAGTGTGGGAGTGCTGTGCTAAGACTATTGCAAATCCCCATAAGTTCCCGAAATTTCTTTCATAGATTTGTGAGGTCATTGTGGTTTTCTGAAGCAATTTTTTTATACTGGGTTCTCTAGATAAGAAAAAGTGGAGGCAATCTAAGCCCCACCAACCAGCACTCTCTAGATCTCTTATGTTCATAAATGCAGTTGGTTGATATATTGCTCTGAGTGGCAGCACCACTTTAGCAAAAGACCTTAAAATACCTTTTGAGAGTTTAGACCTTGGCTCTCGTGGAATACTGACCACCTACACACGTGGAGTGATTCCTTATCAGGAGAAGCGTGTTAACAATGGGGTGGCAAGACTTTTTTCATTTGACACAAGTTCTAAAATTTTCAGTCACAGAAATGTTAGGACATTCTGATTTATGAAGCAAACTGTTGAGACGGAAAAGTGCACTGCATGGTGATGGATGCGAACCCCTGCCCTGAGTGCCCTGGTTGTAATGACTTTTGAATCCAAGGTATTGATTTTTAGTCATGGGTGAACATGGATCATGCATGTGCGCCATGACGTAGGCCTGTCTAACCGAAATACAGTTTGCTTAAAATGGGAGGGGCGCACCTAGTTCTCCCATTGCGTAGGTAGAGGGCAACTGCCCTTAGCTGGTGTTAAGTGATGTGAACACAGTTGTGGCAGCAAACCCATTTCTGTGTTCAGTAAAATCATTAATGTGAACATCCCTTTTTACCTGTGTCTCTGGAATGGAAGCTACTGGACCACTCATGTAACGTTCTGTGGCTGTGTTCTGAACTCACGCTTGGCCTGCAGACTGGGTGTGGTGCAGTATAGCATGTGGTAGTTGGGTGTGTGTGCTGGGTTGCATGTGTGTGCCTGTGGATGGCATGTAATATGAGGCCTGTGGGTTCCGCTTGGGAAGCCCTGGGCCTGGAGAGGCTGGAGAGGTGAAGACTGCAACACCAGGCCAGGAGAAGTGTATTGCTGCCGTTCTTGAGGGCTGAAATCGGACCCAGACACTGAAGGGAGAGGACTAGAAAATATGTGCACATCTTTGGGCTCTTTTATTCCAGGAAGAGATACTGTTCAATAGGACCTGGGATCATGGTCAGGGAGATGGTGGGACTGATACGGTTGGCTCTGCCAGGAAATCTGATAGAGAGGAAGCTTAGTCCTTAGAACCTTTATAAGGCATATTTCAGTTGTGAGTGATAGCCAGGTTTAATCCCTGGTTACTCCCTTGGCCTGTGTTGGAGGTCACTCAGAATTGGAGCCGCTTCTGTTGTGGCAGACTGTCCCTTTAACACAGGGCAGTGCAGAGGAAAGAGTTCTTTAAACAAGCTCACACATTTAACACCAATTTCAAAGGCCAAACACTAAATCTCATGTGTGTTTGGGTGTCAGATTCCGGTATACTCAGGGTTGTACTGATGCTCAATGGGATCCACCTCTCGACTGCCCCAAGTCCGGATTATGTCTATTCACAGGGACTAGTGAGATAGTCGAGCGAGGGAAGGAAAGGATGGGAACTGCTGGGACGGAGATCTGTGAATGACACAAAGAGGAATACAGTAAATATATTGACAGGGAAGAAATATCATACACTAACATACAGCGTTTAACCCACACCCGAACTCTAAATGTCACTATACTTGAAAAGGAAAAAAGGTGCAGTTGAACCAGGAGAGCAAAGGGGGGTGTGTTCTGGCAATTCTCATCACACTTCTAAACAATAAGAAAACATGCAGTAAAACTAAGGAACATTCATAGAACCATCAACCTCCAGTGAGCATATAGGGACCTGTCCCACCTACCCTTCTTAGGAGGTGAGATGACTGATATGCCAAGTCAATCACAGCTTGGACACCCTCCCAAACCACTCTCCTGAGCTTCAATAAAGAAAAGAAAAATACATTGCATAGCCTCATGGTACGGTACAATGCAATCTTGCACTTAACACCAAGGTAGCCCTGCAATCCTAATGCACTAGCAATTGTAACTCTTAGTCTCTGTGCATTGCTATCAGGGGAATTCACCACCGCCTCCTGGTTCATCCGACAGGTTAGAGTGCGGTTAACCCCTCATAACATTAAGTAATATCCAAAGTAGTGCGGTAAATACACTTCCCTGCATCAGATCTCTTATCACTCTGATCTCTCCAACAGGGAACACAATGTCGAGAGTTCCCTGGCACCAGCCCCGCCTTGTGCTCCGCAAAGACAGCTGTCACTGCGGTCTCGCCAACAGAGGACACTAGGAAGCACCTGGGCGTCGGGACAAAGAATTGATGAACGGAACAGAATTCAAGGACGTGCATGAGCACCCAGGCACCAGCCCCGCCTTCTCCTCCGCAAAGAACGCTAACACTGCGGCACCGCCAATGGAGAAGACAAGGAAGCGGCAATGCGTCGGGACACTGAATCACAAGTAGGACAGAAAAACAGAGTTGGTGCGTGAGCACCCTTACCGCCTCTTATGCCGCCCTCACAAAGCAAGCAGGGGTTCACCAGGATTATCGGCAGTGGCTCTTCTCTCTGTTGCCGCTATATCTGGTTCCCTGTTGCGACGTCCCAATCACGTGGGGCGTCTCTGGTGCATGGAATGCCAAGAAACGTAGTCTGTCCTGACTCCGGAATCCAGGCGGACTCTGAAGGTGGCAGTCAGTGTGAGCCTACGCGATGTGCCCTGACACTGGGCTTGGACTTGCCCCCAAGAGTCCATCAAGGGATTGATTAGTCAACCCTGGCTTTAAGCTGGGAGGGGTTTGTGTTAGACTTGGCGTTTTCAGCGGGTTTTCCCCCATACTTTTTGCTTTTTGACCTCCGTTTCTTTTAACCTATTTTCGTTAGTTTTAGGACTCTGGGCACTTTACCACTACTATGCAGTGCTAAAGTGCATATGCTCTCCATGTGAATTGTAGTATGAGTAGTTTTCCATGATTGGGCTATTTGATTTACTAGTCAGTCTCTAGTACAGTGCAATGTGTGTGCCCAGGGCCTGTAAACCAAATGCTACTAGTGGACTTGCAGCACTGGTTGTGCCACCCACCCAAGTAGCCTTTCAAAGGTGTCTCAGACCCGCCACTGCAGTGTCTGTGCACAATATTTACTGCAATGTTGACCTGGCAAAGGCACCCACTTTCCAGGCCTTTCCCTTCCCTTTTATTACATCTAAGTTACCCCTAATGTAGGCCCAAGATAGCCCCATGGGCAGGATGAAGTGTATGTTAAAGGCAGGACATGTACTGGTGTGTCTTACATGTTGTGAAAGTAAAGTATTGCCAATTTTGTTTTAACTATTGCAAGGCTATGTGTCGGATAGGCTAACATGGGAGTTGCCTTGTAACAAGCATATCCTTACATAGAGACAAGATAGAGAATTATTTTGTGTGTTTGAAAAGGCACTTTTAACAAGTGGGCATTTTCTTGCTTAAGCATCCTGTTTGCCTCTGCCATTTGTGTATTCGCTTTCTGGAATTTAGACCGACTGGGGCTGGTTTGTGCATTCACATTAGACAGGGACACAAAGGGGGTTGAGGTGTGTCCTGCCTTTTCTGGGTGACTCATAGCTTGCTGATGTGTCTGTTCTGCATCTAAAGTGGTGGGAGGGGTTGCTGCATGTACCTGAATAGACGTGTTCCTGCCTTCCGCAATACTATCTCCGCCTCCTGTAGTGAACCTGGCCAGAGCAGGACAGCACTGGATAATATGTGCCTGGAGAAATTGATTTATGCCAACGCCACATAACTTCAGAGGGAAATGTGTTATAAATATTGGGCCCCTCACCCCAGAGCTATGGAATTCTTTGGGATTAAGGAACCTGCCAAGAATAAGAGCCGTGAGGAGGGACTACCACTTTGTTGTGTGCTTTACTGTGTTGGCCTCGAGTGGCTGCTTCTGTCTTGGGCAGTAAAAGGAGTTGACTGAAATTTATACAACTTCTTCTGCTGAGTGTTTCCAAGGGCTTGAAGTAAAGCTTACCCCCTGTTCAAGAATTCTCAGGAACAACAAAGAATTTGCCTTCCTCTTGGAGCCGCCTCTGGGACCATGTGTTTCATTTCCTACAGAGGGAATCAGCAATCTGACGCCATCACAGTGACCTCCAGCTGTCCATTGACCTGAAGGCACAGCAGAGGGCAATGCCGCCCTTCGCAGCAGGACCCTGGCTTCACCGAAACAACGTCCACTGCTGCCACTGAGCCGATGCTTGCACCGTGACCTGTTGGCTCCGCACTCCGCACCGACTCGCTTCACTCCTCTGCCCTGGTCTCACAGACAAAGCTGCAACCTGACATCACCACCACTGCCTTAAATGTGGTTTGGCGGCACCACTTTTAAGTTACATGAATGTAGGAAGGTGGATACCTGACTATGGTTACCCCAGATTTTTTGCCTAGTGTTTAGCTGGTTTTCGACTTAGTTGGCCTGGGATCCTGCTAATCAGGACCCCAGGCTATCTGCTCTCTCTGTAAAATGCACTCCATGTACCTTAGGTGCATCTCCAATTGGATATTGGGTCACCTTATGAGCCCCTGTAGTGTGCACTATAGGTACTGATCCAGCGCTCCTACCAAAATTCTGCATAAATAATGTCACCATCTACCACCATACTTACCAATCAATACCAGGCCCATAAAAATAACAGAGCAGCTGAATCATGAGGCAAATGAATCTAATATGTTGATTAAACTATCTACAATAAACAAGGCCAGCTTGTCATTTAGTAAGTTTTTTCAAACATATTCATGAAAGCTTAGGCTTTGGAACTTTATTAAACAATTATTAGAAAATGTCATAAAGAAAGGTTTATTCAGCATTTATAAAGAGAGTTTGTTTCAAGAAATATTATTCATTAACAAAAATAAGTGAAAAAGAGCATTTCCAAACCCTAACTAATTCCCTGTCTCTACCCTCATCGCCTGAAAACAAAGTCTTTAAAAGTCTCCTTTCCTTACGTGCGTTCGTCGATCAGCAGAACATGACCCTCTGGAATCAAAAAGCGTAGGCAAAAGTATGCTCCTTGAGCCAATTCTTATACCCTAAAACTAAGGCTAAACTAACTATTTTCACATTCCAACAGCTGAATTCTGGCTCCCCATTGGCTGAACCACCTCATGCCACAGTAAATTGTTTTCTTTTTTTTAATAATTTTTTTATTGAACATAGCAATGGATATTCAATGGTACAGAACATCTTTTCATTTTTCATTTCCAATAATCATTTCAATAATTTAAAAGGCTAGAGGAAAAAGAACATTTTTTAAATATATATCACTCATGAGACAAAAAATTAGGAAGAGGCGAAGAAATTCATCAATCAGGGAAAGGGAATACAATCAACAATTTTATCAAGAAGGGTCTGTGCAAAATGCGCAATCTATAAAGTGACGCTGCAAAAAAGTGCAAAAACCTGCAATAAAGTGCTACTGCAAGTGCAAAAAGCTATAATAAAGTGAAAATTAGAAAAGTGCTAGTGCAGTCGAATGTATAAACCCTTCCCTTATCTCATCCCTCCTTTAATTGTTCCAAATCCCCAAAATACTTCCAATTCCTTTCAAACCTCCTAATAGAACCTACTCTGCCCGCGTATGCTATTTGAAAAAGACAGGTTCTCCTCATCTTATTGAACCATTTTATCAGTGATGGATTTTCCCTTGATTTCCAATTTTGTAGTATTAAAGAGCGAGCGATCGCACATGATATAAATATAAATACCTCTTCAGATTTGTTAAACCTGCTTCTATCCTTGCTTATACCAAACAAGGCCGCTTCAACCATAGGTGAAAATGATTTTCCAATGGCTAATTCAATTTCCGCAAATATCTCTTTACAGAAAGACTCCAGCATCGGGCAGGCAAAATATATGTGATACGTTCCTCCCTGACCATGAGCTAAGCATCTAAAACACTCATTTTCTGTTCGAGGAAACATTCTTTCCATAGCCTCAGGCGTATAATAAGCTAGCCAACGGGACAAAAGGGCCATCCTTTTATAGTTAGCAGCGCGCAAAGATTTGTTTCCCAGTAAACAGAGAGCCTCCCAATCTTTCATAGAGAAAGTACACTGGGTCGAGAGACTTACTTTATTCCAATGTTTAAAAATATAAGCAAAGACAGGACTGACATTTTAACCATTGACACCCTGCCAATCACTGACAATGGAAGCAAAAGCCATTTATCTAACAGGTGCTTAATTTTACTTTTCATTCTGATGTAATTCAGGCCAAAAAGCTTATCATACTCTGCAGTTACAAAAATACCCATATATCTTATTGGGTCACTTTTTGCTGCTTGGACCTGCAAGAAACTAGGAAGAAACCCTATATCTGTATTTAAAGCAAGCACTTCCTTAGGCTGCTACATTTTGTAGCAAAGATGTTCATGAAATGCACAAAAGTACCAAGACTCATATCCTGGCCTTGAGCCTGTCCGTTCTGAGCTTCCCGTAGCACAATAGCAAACCTCTCCACTGGGTCGCCTTTGGCAGTTCTTTTCAAAGCTTTTCACAATAAAAGTTTATAGGCTTCTCATCTTTTTCAAAATAACTTTTCTCTTGTGACTTTACATCAGCAGGCCTCTTTTCATAAAGCGTCAAGTTTCTGCGCCACTTTTTCTTGCGTCACTTTTTAAAATGCATTATTTTTCTGCAGCCCACTCTATGCTTCTTTTGAAAAACTATTATTTAAACAAACATAAAACATCAATTAATTAAAGAATTGACATTTGTTCTGTTACCCACCCCCTTTGCTAAATGTTAACCCATTAATTATGTTACCTAGCAAAAGCACATTTGAGCAGCATATATTACCTTTGATATACCAATCTGATCTGGAACTGCATTTGTCACAGAAAAGACAAGACAAAAGCACATTTAAAAAGCACATGCTATTATTTTTGACAGCAGCAGTTAGTATATGACAAAGACAATAGACAATAATTATTGTATTATTTTCTTTAGCATTTTGCACCAAAAAGCATATTGTTAGTCCCATGTGTTGATGTTGCACAGTTTATTCTAGGTTGATTTAATAACATATTAGTTTTATTAAACATTATGGAAGTCTGACTTCACAAGCCTGAACAAAATATTGTTCATTAACCCGCTCCATCAACTCCCTCATCTGGTGATTTTTAAATCACCAAACACCACCCAAAAAATTCACAACTTTTACCTATTGAACATGTTTAAGGCTTACTCAGGATTAGTATTTAAACTCTAATTTCATCTATATTTCTGCAACTCTCATATTGAGTCCTACAAAATGCTAAGTTGGATCTTTTCCACCTTTGAATCCCCAACCCCCAATGAATTTATAGGTATCTACATTTTCAATTGCACCAACAAAACAAACATCAATCTGAGTATTATAAAACAAAACACAAAAAAATGTAATTTTTGAAAAATTAATATATAGTATGTACCCCCTCTTTTTTTTTTCTTTTTCAAATTCTAAAACATGTTTTCTTCGACCTTGCGTCTTACATAAAAGTGTTTCCAGCTAACACAATTTCTTCGACCTTGTGTCACCTAACACAATTTCTTCAGCCTTATGCCAAAAGCAAACCTCAACTTAAAGAAAACTAAACCTTAATCATTGTCACTATTTTCTTCCAAATCTTCCTGACTGCTGCTACTGACTTCAACTACTGGTGAGATAATTATGTAGGCCCACTCTGGAGACTTGTATTTCTGATTTGGCTTCAATTGTCTCTTACTTTTTCTAGTAATCACTTCAATTTTCTTTCCAGCTTGCTCTTTTCTGTCTGAATCACTTTTTTGACTAGACATTTTGTTTACTTGTTCTTTCGATCTATTTAACCAATTTGAATTTCAAATCTTCTTTCGGCCAGATATCACCTTTTCTCAAAAGTTTCTTCTTTGGCTCAATTTCATTACATTCAGCTTTCCAGGCTCTTTTTCTGAATCTTCTTATCTCAGATTCTTCATCACAGTCATCCGAATCAGTTTCAGAGATTTCAATACTATATCTAGGAACTTCTTTACTCGGCAGCTTTACTCCGTTAGGAACAACATCTCTGTAGCTGGTACTTGGTAATTCGTCCTCTTCTTCTGGAATTACTTCTAACTTCCCAGTTCCAGAATTTCCGTTCCTGCTTTCAGAGCTTCCAATCTGCTTTTCAATACTCTCCTGATCTTGAATCTCTTCTGATACAGTTTCTTTTTCAGTTCTTTTTCCTAGAACATTTTCATCATTTTCTGAATCAACAACGACAATTTCTAGATCTTTTTCATTTGATGCTTGATCTGCATCAGCATTTTCCAGATGTCGACCTTCTTGTCGATCTTCAGAATCTGGATCTTCAGGTTCTTCTTCTGAGTCTGAATCAGTTATAGTGTCGTCACTATCTTCATCAGGAGGTACGCGAATGGTGTGACTTGCATGCACCCACCTCTTCAGACCCTTACATTTGACAGCATTTGTCGTTACTAGTATCATTTGCCACCTGGGTACTAAACAGTTTCTCCTCCAATGAACTTTTGTCCTGACCCAGTCTCCTGGCAATAGATCATGAGCCTGCTCCTTTTCTTTTGAAATCACATCTGTTCCCACAGTAATTGTGTCATTTTTTTCTTCTTGGAAAAGCTTCTACCCATTTTGAAAATAAACAAATGAAGACTAGGACATATCTCAGTTTGTTATGTTGGGGCATTTCAAAGAAATCTATTTGAATACTTGTAAACGAACCACCCTCCCGGCCTATTGTTCCCAAACTCTCAATCGCCTTATGACTTGGATTGTATTTCTGGCATGTAAGACATTTTTGACAAAGTGACTCCACAACTAATCTGAACTTCGGATTGTACCATGTTTCCCTGAACAGTCGAATCATTGTGTCTCTTCCTAAATGGCCTAGCCCTTGGTACATCCATACCAAGTCAGCAATCATGCAATTGGGCATAACAGGTCTGCCATCTTTGTAAACCCACATTTCATCTTCCTCTCGCTGTCTGCAACCTTCTTTGAGCCATGTGTTTTTCTCCTCATCATTTGCCTCATCTTGTAATTGTTTTCATTTTTGCCATGTCTGAATTACAAAGATTAATATGAGAATGCTTGAAACATGTTCATTAAATTTTTCCCAATTGATTGCAACCCTCCCCTGAGCACAAAACTTAGCAATGGTACCTGCGTGCTCATTGCCTTTCGAGACATAATCATTTTTCTCTCCATTTGAAGCATATTTTATCATTGCTATTTGGTCAGGAAGCTGAATTCCATCTATCAACCTTTTAATTAGAATGACATTTCTTATAGGTGATCCGAAGTCTTGCATGCTCAGAACAGGAGCTTCACACAAACTCTTTTTTATTTGCTCAAAGGCCTCAAGTTCAGTTTTTGTCAGGACAATTGGGCCTTTCACATCTTCTTTTGTCAATCTTTGCAATGGCTTCGCAAATACTGAGAAACCACTAATCCATTGGCGACAGTATCCAACCATGCCTAGGAGCATTCTTACCTGTTTTTGTGTCTTAGGGGATTCAATTGCCTGAATCATTTTATTTCTCTCAATAGTTACCTGTCTGGTTCCTTTTGCAATTCTATGTCCAAGGTATTTAACCTCTTTTTTACAAAACTGCAATTTTGCAGGTGACATTTTGTGTCCCTCATCTGCCAATCGATTCAAAAATGTAATGGTGTCTGTTACACAATTGTCTCTTGTTTTTGCTGCTACAGGCAAATTATCTATACATTGGACCAATGTTGATTTACCAAGTAATTCTAAATCTTCTAAGGACTTTTTCAGCAATTCATTTAAAATAGAAGGACTCTCAGTGAACTCTTTAAGAAGGCAACACCATGCTAAAATTCTCTCTTGGAACCTGAAAGCAAAAAATGTTTGACTCTCTAGGTGCATTGGGACCGAATACCACTCAGCATCATGTGATATCTGACAAAAGAAAAGATCTCTGCTGGTTTGGGGACAATAGAACAACAAGGGATAACTATCTCGTTAACCTTTTTCAGGTCCTGTACTATTCTGTACGTTTCAACTGGAAATGGCGGCGGCGGTATCTCATTCTGCTGATTCACCACATGTCGCTGTATTTGTAGCTGTTGATTCAGTAGCTGTTGCTGCTGATTTATCTCATTCTGCATCTGTGGATTTTTACACTCTTTTACAAAAGCTAAATACGCTTTTTCCTTCTCCTTTTTCTTCGTCCATTTTGTTTTCCATTTATTCTGACTACCCCATTTTCTCAAAGCCCAAATTAAATCTTTTACATAGGCAATTCTACCTGTATTGTCCAAGCTTTCAATCTCCCTTTCAGTGAAATCCATTCTGTAATTTTTCTGAAACAGTTTTTGTTTTCTCAAATCAATTCCCGAATCAAAAGCCATTTCTTCAACAGCATCATATTTATTTTTTGTTTTCCAAGTAATTATTTCGCAAAGAAACATTTCATCAACCTGATATATTTTAATTTGTCTGTACTGATTGTACCATTTATTATTTCCGCTAAAACAACCTTTAATTTTGCAACATCCAGTAATTTGTACTCATTGGGCTGTGTCAGGTCAATCAGGTCAACATCAGAGTCCTCACTAGCTGAAGCTAGAGTCATCACTCTCTCTTGCTGAGTTGGAATGATTACTAGCTGACTTTCAGATACATTAGAATAAAGTTTTTCAGCAAACTTTTGAATTTCAGAATTCAATGGGACCGTTAAAGCTATGGGACTAGTTTCATCTTTTCTAAGCACTGGGAGAACAGGTCCAATTGTCACAGGCACTGTCACTGCTTCCATGTTTCTGGTTAACTGCTCAATAAAATCATTTATTGAATTTACATAACCAGGAATATTAATTCCAGAAGTATTAGGCATCTCATCATACTTGTCTGTTGTGACACCTTGAGAAGGGGTCAGGGCTGGGACTCTATTAATCTGAACTGGGACTCTTGGCGTTACATTAATCTGATCTGGGGGTCTGTTTGAATTTCTTTCCTGATCTGTACTTACAACATCATTTCTACACTGATCAATAAACTCTACTCTGACAGGTTTATTATTTAGATTTGCCAATTTGGGAATCAAATTTTCTTTAAAAACTATTTCTTTTGGGGAGATGCCGTTCTTTTAAAATATATGTCTCTTAAAACTGCATCTTTATTTTCAGTATCTTCATTATGCTTATTAGTTACTTCATTATTCGCTTGTTTATTCATTAATTTGCTCTCACATATAGCAAGAACCTTTTCAACATGTTTAAATACATTTTTCATTTCCTGATACCAGACAAACATTTCCTCTTTCTTTAGATAATAATTATCCATGTTTTAAAATAATCACGTTATTAAAATTGACCACAACAAATAAACAGAACTTCCTGCTTAAATTAATATATCTTGTAATTTACCTGCATTCACATTTTAATTGAGGCAGGAAAATGCGCTTTGCGAAACGCAGCGATGAAAATACTTTGACTGACAGGAGTGGAAACACCTGAAATTGACTGAGTTTTTATAAATGCTTATTTGCACACACACAAAATATCAGCTGTAGGGAAGGCTCAGTAATGTTTATTTATTTAATTATGCTGCACGATCCTCCGCTCTCCCCCTCTGTCAACCAGCTTTAAACCAGTCTTCCTTGAACTTAATTTGACTTTGAAATCACAAATCACCAATTTCGTTTGTGACACAATGCTCTGTTTCTGCTGTCACATCTGCTGTGTATACAGCTTTTGTTGGTGCTATGATTGCTGTTGCTGTTGTGGCTGTATTTGCAGCTCTGGTGGCAGTTGTTAATACTGCACTATTACCTAATATTGTGTAAACAGTCGAACAAGTTCAGACACGTACTGCCAACAATTATTCAATAGGCTAAAATTATCTTTACGCTGTGACTAAGAGAAAAGGACTTCCTTAAGAATGGAATCAGTACTTAGTGCGTTACCCACTTGTTGGTAAACCTTTATAGTCTATTCATCTGCAAGTCCTATGTGCGTTATCCACTTGAAGGTAACAACTTTACAGTATTCTATACATATTACATACACCAACAGGACACCAATTTGTTCAAACTTTGCTAAAATTACGCCGATAGTGAAAGCGGCATATGTTCAGCTATTATACACACCTGAAAAGGCTTTGTGTAGCGATCTCTAATCAAGAGACAACATTAATATTCACACGAGCATGACACAACACACCTATGGCGAAATCCAATAGAAATAGTCTTGCACTGATAATGGGCCGGTAACGCGCATCAGCCAATCACAGTGCGACCACAAAGATGTCAACCAATCACAGCACGGCTGCTGTGACGCCTCAACCAATCACAGCTTGGCTGCAGTGACGTATACTGTTGCTGCAGTCTCTCTTTCTCCCCTCACGCAAACAGCCCCTCCTTTGCAAAATGTACTTACAATACAGCGCGCAACGCTCGTCACACGCATCAGCTGTGACACGCTTCTTTTTACTTGTTAATTAAAACAACTCGACTTTTAAAAATAAACATGTCAGTTAAAGTGATAACTAGGATGCTTGACTCTCCACATATGCCTCAGTTAAAACGTACCATAAGCGCTTAATATTCTGTCTGTTCTTTTAATAATACATCTGTTTAACTATTCGACTAAAAGGCTCTTCAGATACTTTGGCGACAACTCGGCAGTGGTAACGCGCATTATCCAATTGGAGCGCAACCACTCTAAACACAGAAACGCTTTCAGCGAATAACAGCGCGGCTTTGCTGTGACGCTACGAATGCCTCAGCCAATCAGAGCGCGGCAGCTCTGACGTAAACAGCCACTGTAGCTTCAAGCTCTCCCTTGCGCTCTCGCTCATATAAACGGCCCCTCCTTTACAATTTCAATCGTGACAGTTCGGGCGCAGAACACTTTTAAATACATTTAAATAGCGCAGACTATACCCGAAGGCTCCAAAGCGCTTTACAATTACTTTTGGGACAATTTAGTGACTACACAAAACAAACCATTAGCCTGCTTCCCTAAAAAGGACAGTGGTTTTTCAGACACACAGATTTTACTCATTCACTTGAAATAGACGACACTACTTCTCCAGAATATTTTCTACTGCATTTACACATACATTCATACAAAGGAAATCCCTATTCATGCATACTTGTTTCTTCCTCAGGACTTTAACCTTAGAAGTAGACCTCTTTCGCCAGTAAGAAAACAACGCTTATCTTTCTTCCTTAGGACTCTAACCTTAGAAGAGAAAACAACACTTACCCTTCACACAAGCTCAGATATGCCTTTTACTCTTTTCACAGAGAGTTTTAAAACAGGCGCCTAGTCCCTATGCTCAAAGTTCAAATTTCTAAGACAATCTCACTATCATACATACAATGTATTCAACACACCTAGAACTCTAAACTTGTGTTGTACGTCCACAACACAGTGATATGCGACGATATCACCTTTTAACCCCTTAACTGCTGCTGTCGGCCAACGGTCGTCACAAGCACTACCTCCCCAGTGCTGGGCAAGACCGTTGGCCGACGGGCCAGCATTCGTTATCCGAACGTTCAGCACTGGGCCCTGAACGTTCGACGCTCTGATGAGGTTAAAGCAGAACAAATGAACTGTGTAACCTGATAACAGCGTCCTGATAACAGGGTCACACTACTCTTGCCATGGCAAACCAGGAATTTTTCTCACTGCTGGAAAAACCCTTACAACTATATATAACAATATGACAAAATCAAAAACTCAACGTATGTTAAACATTAATCCTATGACTTATACTATCATGTATGTAACATGCATATGTCATGTATGTCAAAAACAACATATAACCGTACGAATGCTACCATAAACTGATCCAACGCTCCTACCAAAATTCTGCATAAATAATGTCACCATCTACCACCATACTTACCAATCAATACCAGGCCCATAAAAATAACACAGCAGCTGAATCATGAGGCGAAGGAATCTAATATGTTGTTTAAACTATCTACAATAAACAAGACCAGCTTGTCATTTAGTAAGTTTATTCAAACATATTCATGAAAACTTAGGCTTTGGAACTTTATTAAACAAGTATTAGAAAATGTCATAAAGAAAGGTTTATTCAGCATTTATAAAGAGAGTTTGTTTCAAGAAATATTATTCATTAACAAAAATAAGTGAAAAAGAGCATTTCCAAACCCTAACTAATTCCCTGTCTCTACCCTCATCGCCTGAAAACAAAGTCTTTAAAAGTCTCCTTTCCTTACGTGCGTTCGTCGATCAGCAGAACATGACCCTCTGGAATCAAAAAGCGTAGGCAAAAGTATGCTCCTTGAGCCAATTCTTATACCCTAAAACTAAGGCTACACTAACTATTTTCACATTCCAACAGCTGAATTCTGGCACCCCATTGGCTGAACCACCTCATGCCACAGTAAATTGTTTTCTTTTTTTTTATAATTTTTTTTATTGAACATAGCAATGGATAATCAATGGTACAGAACATCTTTTCATTTTTCATTTCCAATAATCATTTCAATAATATAAAAGGCTAGAGGAAAAAGAACATTTTTTAAATATATATCACTCATGAGACAAAAAATTAGGAAGAGGCGAAGAAATTCATCAATCAGGGAAAGGGAATACAATCAACAATTTCATCAAGAAGGGTCTGTGCAAAATGCGCAATCTATAAAGTGACGCTGCAAAAAAGTGCAAAAACCTGCACTAAAGTGCTACTGCAAGTGCAAAAAGCTATAATAAAGTGAAAATTAGAAAAGTGCTAGTGCAGTCGAATGTATAAACCCTTTCCTTATCTCATCCCTCCTTTAATTGTTCCAAATCCCCAAAATACTTCCAATTCCTTTCAAACCTCCTAATAGAACCTACTCTGCCCGCGTATGCTATTTCAAAAAGACAGGTTCTCCTCATCTTATTGAACCATTTTATCAGTGATGGATTTCCCCTTGATTTCCAATTTTGTAGTATTAAAGAGCGAGCGATCGCACATGATATAAATATAAATACCTCTTTAGATTTGTTAAACCTGCTTCTATCCTTGCTTATACCAAACAAGGCCGCTTCAACCATAGGTGAAAATGATTTTCCAATGGCTAATTCAATTTCCGCAAATATCTCTTTACAGAAAGACTCCAGCATCGGGCAGGCAAAAAATATGTGATACGATCCTCCC
Organism: Lissotriton vulgaris; assembly: GCF_964263255.1. NCBI lineage: Eukaryota > Metazoa > Chordata > Amphibia > Caudata > Salamandridae > Lissotriton > Lissotriton vulgaris. Next base: position 883,126,320 of record NC_141699.1, on the reverse strand, counting down.
TGACCATGAGCTAAGCATCTAAAACACTTATTTTCTGTTCGAGGAAACATTCTTTCCATAGCCTCAGGCGTAAAATAAGCTAGCCAACGGGACAAAAGGGCCATCCTTTTATAGTTAGCAGCGCGCAAAGATTTGTTTCCCAGTAAACAGAGAGCCTCCCAATCTTTCAAAGAGAAAATATACTGGGTCGAGAGACTTACTTTATTCAAATGTTTAAAAATATAAGCAAAGACAGGACTGACATTTTAACCATTGACACCCTGCCAATCACTGACAATGGAAGCAAAAGCCATTTATGTAACAGGTGCTTAATTTTACTTTTCATTCTGATGTAATTCAGGCCAAAAAGCTTATCATACTCTGCAGTTACAAAAATACCCATATATCTTATTGGGTCACTTTTTGCTGCTTGGACCTGCAAGAAACTAGGAAGAAACCCTATATCTGTATTTAAAGCAAGCACTTCCTCAGGCTGCTACATTTTGTAGCAAAGATGTTCATGAAATGCACAAAAGTACCAAGACTCACATCCTGGCCTTGAGCCTGTCCGTTCTGAGCTTCCCGTAGCACAATAGCAAACCTCTCCACTGGGTCGCCTTTGGCAGTTCCTTTCCAAGCTTTTCACAATAAAAGTTTATAGGCTTCTCATCTTTTTCAAAATAACTTTTCTCTTGTGACTTTACATCAGCAGGCCTCTTTTCAGAAATCGTCAATTTTCTGCGCCACTTTTTCTTGCGTCACTTTTTAAAATGCATTATTTTTCTGCAGCCCACTCTATGCTTCTTTTGAAAAACTATTATTTAAACAAACATAAAACATCAATTAATTAAAGAATTGACATTTGTTCTGTTACCCACCCCCTTTGCTAAATGTTAACCCATTAATTATGTTACCTAGCAAAAGCACATTTAAGCAGCATATATTACCTTTGATATACCAATCTGATCTGGAACTGCATTTGTCACAGAAAAGACAAGACAAAAGCACATTTAAAAAGCACATGCTATTATTTTTGACAGCAGCAGTTAGTATATGACAAAGACAATAGACAATAATTATTGTATTATTTTCTTTAGCATTTTGCACCAAAAAGCATATTGTTAGTCCCATGTGTTGATGTTGCACAGTTTATTCTAGGTTGATTTAATAACATATTAGTTTTATTAAACATTATGGAAGTCTGACTTCACAAGCCTGAACAAAATATTGTTCATTAACCCGCTCCATCAACTCCCTCATCTGGTGATTTTTAAATCACCAAACACCACCCAAAAATTTCACAACTTTTACCTATTGAACATGTTTAAGGCTTACTCAGGATTAGTATTTAAACTCTAATTTCATCTATATTTCTGCAACTCTCATATTGAGTCCTACAAAATGCTAAGTTGGATCTTTTCCACCTTTGAATCCCCAACCCCCAATGAATTTATAGGTATCTACATTTTCAATTGCACCAACAAAACAAACATCAATCTGAGTATTATAAAACAAAACACAAAAAAATGTAATTTTTGAAAAATTAATATATAGTATGTACCCCCTCTTTTTTTTTTCTTTTTCAAATTCTAAAACATGTTTTCTTCGACCTTGCGTCTTACATAAAAGTGTTTCCAGCTAACACAATTTCTTCGACCTTGTGTCACCTAACACAATTTCTTCAGCCTTATGCCAAAAGCCAACCTCAACTTAAAGAAAACTAAACCTTGATCATTGTCACTATTTTCTTCCAAATCTTCCTGACTGCTGCTACTGACTTCAACTACTGGTGAGATAATTATGTAGGCCCACTCTGGAGACTTGTATTTCTGATTTGGCTTCAATTGTCTCTTACTTTTTCTAGTAATCACTTCAATTTTCTTTCCAGCTTGCTCTTTTCTGTCTGAATCACTTTTTTGACTAGACATTTTGTTTACTTGTTCTTTCGATCTATTTAACCAATTTGAATTTCAAATCTTCTTTCGGCCAGATATCACCTTTTCTCAAAAGTTTCTTCTTTGGCTCAATTTCATTACATTCAGCTTTCCAGGCTCTTTTTCTGAATCTTCTTATCTCAGATTCTTCATCACAGTCATCCGAATCAGTTTCAGAGATTTCAATACTATATCTAGGAACTTCTTTACTCGGCAGCTATACTCCGTTAGGAACAACATCTCTGTAGCTGGTACTTGGTAATTCGTCCTCTTCTTCTGGAATTACTTCTAACTTCCCAGTTCCAGAATTTCCGTTCCTGCTTTCAGAGCTTCCAATCTGCTTTTCAATACTCTCCTGATCTTGAATCTCTTCTGATACAGTTTCTTTTTCAGTTCTTTTTCCTAGAACATTTTCATCATTTTCTGAATCAACAACGACAATTTCTAGATCTTTTTCATTTGATGCTTGATCTGCATCAGCATTTTCCAGATGTCGACCTTCTTGTCGATCTTCAGAATCTGGATCTTCAGGTTCTTCTTCTGAGTCTGAATCAGTTATAGTGTCGTCACTATCTTCATCAGGAGGTACGCGAATGGTGTGACTTGCATGCACCCACCTCTTCAGACCCTTACATTTGACAGCATTTGTCGTTACTAGTATCATTTGCCACCTGGGTACTAAACAGTTTCTCCTCCAATGAACTTTTGTCCTGACCCAGTCTCCTGGCAATAGATCATGAGCCTGCTCCTTTTCTTTTGAAATCACATCTGTTCCCACAGTAATTGTGTCATTTTTTTCTTCTTGGAAAAGCTTCTACCCATTTTGAAAATAAACAAATGAAGACTAGGACATATCTCAGTTTGTTATGTTGGGGCATTTCAAAGAAATCTATTTGAATACTTGTAAACGAACCACCCTCCCGGCCTATTGTTCCCAAACTCTCAATCGCCTTATGACCTGGATTGTATTTCTGGCATGTAAGACATTTTTGACAAAGTGACTCCACAACTAATCTGAACTTCGGATTGTACCATGTTTCCCTGAACAGTCGAATCATTGTGTCTCTTCCTAAATGGCCTAGCCCTTGGTACATCCATACCAAGTCAGCAATCATGCAATTGGGCATAACAGGTCTGCCATCTTTGTAAACCCAAATTTCATCTTCCTCTCGCTGTCTGCAACCTTCTTTGAGCCATGTGTTTTTCTCCTCATCATTTGCCTCATCTTGTAATTGTTTTCATTTTTGCCATGTCTGAATTACAAAGATTAATATGAGAATGCTTGAAACATGTTCATTAAATTTTTCCCAATTGATTGCAACCCTCCCCTGAGCACAAAACTTAGCAATGGTACCTGCGTGCTCATTGCCTTTCGAGACATAATCATTTTTCTCTCCATTTGAAGCATATTTTATCATTGCTATTTGGTCAGGAAGCTGAATTCCATCTATCAACCTTTTAATTAGAATGACATTTCTTATAGGTGATCCGAAGTCTTGCATGCTCAGAACAGGAGCTTCACACAAACTCTTTTTTATTTGCTCAAAGGCCTCAAGTTCAGTTTTTGTCAGGACAATTGGGCCTTTCACATCTTCTTTTGTCAATCTTTGCAATGGCTTCGCAAATACTGAGAAACCACTAATCCATTGGCGACAGTATCCAACCATGCCTAGGAGCATTCTTACCTGTTTTTGTGTCTTAGGGGATTCCATTGCCTGAATCATTTTATTTCTCTCAATAGTTACCTGTCTGGTTCCTTTTGCAATTCTATGTCCAAGGTATTTAACCTCTTTTTTACAAAACTGCAATTTTGCAGGTGACATTTTGTGTCCCTCATCTGCCAATCGATTCAAAAATGTAATGGTGTCTGTTACACAATTGTCTCTTGTTTTTGCTGCTACAGACAAATTATCTATACATTGGACCAATGTTGATTTACCAAGTAATTCTAAATCTTCTAAGGACTTTTTCAGCAATTCATTTAAAATAGAAGGACTCTCAGTGAACTCTTTAAGAAGGCAACACCATGCTAAAATTCTCTCTTGGAACCTGAAAGCAAAAAATGTTTGACTCTCTAGGTGCATTGGGACCGAATACCACTCAGCATCATGTGATATCTGACAAAAGAAAAGATCTCTGCTGGTTTGGGGACAATAGAACAACAAGGGATAACTATCTCGTTAACCTTTTTCAGGTCCTGTACTATTCTGTACGTTTCAACTGGAAATGGCGGCGGCGGTATCTCATTCTGCTGATTCACCACCTGTCGCTGTATTTGTAGCTGTTGATTCAGTAGCTGTTGCTGCTGATTTATCTCATTCTGCATCTGTGGATTTTTACACTCTTTTACAAAAGCTAAATACGCTTTTTCCTTCTCCTTTTTCTTCGTCCATTTTGTTTTCCATTTATTCTGATTACCCCATTTTCTCAAAGCCCAAATTAAATCTTTTACATAGGCAATTCTACCTGTATTGTCCAAGCTTTCAATCTCCCTTTCAGTGAAATCCATTCTGTAATTTTTCTGAAACAGTTTTTGTTTTCTCAAATCAATTCCCGAATCAAAAGCCATTTCTTCAACAGCATCATATTTATTTTTTGTTTTCCAAGTAATTATTTCGCAAAGAAACATTTCATCAACCTGATATATTTTAATTTGTCTGTACTGATTGTACCATTTATTATTTCTGCTAAAACAACCTTTAATTTTGCAACATCCAGTAATTTCTACTCATTGGGCTGTGTCAGGTCAATCAGGTCAACATCAGAGTCCTCACTAGCTGAAGCTAGAGTCATCACTCTCTCTTGCTGAGTTGGAATCATTACTAGCTGACTTTCAGATACATTAGAATAAAGTTTTTCAGCAAACTTTTGAATTTCAGAATTCAATGGGACCGTTAAAGCTATGGGACTAGTTTCATCTTTTCTAAGCACTGGGAGAACAGGTCCAATTGTCACAGGCACTGTCACTGCTTCCATGTTTCTGGTTAACTGCTCAATAAAATAATTTATTGAATTTACATAACCAGGAATATTAATTCCAGAAGTATTAGGCATCTCATCATACTTGTCTGTTGTGACACCTTGAGAAGGGGTCTGGGCTGGGACTCTATTAATCTGAACTGGGACTCTTGGCGTTACATTAATCTGATCTGGGGGTCTGTTTGAATTTCTGTCCTGATCTGTACTTACAACATCATTTCTACACTGATCAATAAACTCTACTCTGACAGGTTTATTATTTAGATTTGCCAATTTGGGAATCAAATTTTCTTTAAAAACTATTTCTTTTGGGGAGATGCCGTTCTTTTAAAATATATGTCTCTTAAAACTGCATCTTTATTTTCAGTATCTTCATTATGCTTATTAGTTACTTCATTATTCGCTTGTTTATTCATTAATTTGCTCTCACATATAGCAAGAACCTTTTCAACATGTTTAAATACATTTTTCATTTCCTGATACCAGACAAACATTTCCTCTTTCTTTAGATAATAATTATCCATGTTTTAAAATAATCACGTTATTAAAATTGACCACAACAAATAAACAGAACTTCCTGCTTAAATTAATATATCTTGTAATTTACCTGCATTCACATTTTAATTGAGGCAGGAAAATGCGCTTTGCGAAACGCAGCGATGAAAATACTTTGACTGACAGGAGTGGAAACACCTGAAATTGACTGAGTTTTTATAAATGCTTATTTGCACACACACAAAATATCAGCTGTAGGGAAGGCTCAGTAATGTTTATTTATTTAATTATGCTGCACGATCCTCCGCTCTCCCCCCTGTCAACCAGCTTTAAACCAGTCTTCCTTGAACTTAATTTGACTTTGAAATCACAAATCACCAATTTCGTTTGTGACACAATGCTCTGTTTCTGCTGTCACATCTGCTGTGTATACAGCTTTTGTTGGTGCTATGATTGCTGTTGCTGTTGTGGCTGTATTTGCAGCTCTGGTGGCAGTTGCTAATACTGCACTATTACCTAATATTGTGTAAACAGTCGAACAAGTTCAGACACGTACTGCCAACAATTATTCAATAGGCTAAAATTAGGCTGTCCGGGATTCGGTTAAAACCGACTCTAAACGATAGTAATCTACCGGAAGAAAATTAGCTGACCCGATTTAAACCGAGTGTCACTGATTTTCTTCATTGTTGCAGCACTTGACCACTTGATGGAGCCAAACCATTATAAACTGTGGCGCGGAGGTGTCAGGGGAAAACAGTGTTTCTGGGTTCTGACACATGGGGAGCCGTGGTGTTAATGGCCCCCTGGGGGACTTGTCACGGAGATGGAACGGGTCAAGGAGCGGGGTCAAGGAGCGGCTTCGGCTTGGGCTGAACCATAAACAGTAGAAGGGAGGCGAGTGATGAGTGTGGAAGGGGCCTGATCTGAACAGTGCGGAGGGATGGGCTTAGGACAGGAGAGGCACAGGAGCGTCCTGTTATGGTGGAAGGAGGGCACACTTACAGCTGTGGTGGAGATGTCCCACAGACACAGTGGAGAAGTGTGGCTCAGTGGTTAGAGGCGGCAGACCCGGAAGCTGGGATCGACCGTGGACCAGGGTTCGATTCCCCGCCTCAGCGGGTCTCGGGCTCAAAAATTCCACGGCCTCGATAATTCTCGCTCCGGTGCCTACTCGACTCACGGGGTCTCACTCTGCAACTCTGGGCAATAGCTTGCTTAATCTCCACTACGGCCCCTCGCGGCGGGATGCCTGGCTTTCACCCTGTTGACACCCTGCCGGGGCCTCTCACAGGGGAATACCAGGACGGGTTCCCTAAGCAAGCGCCAGGATGCCCTTTGGGTGACAGGTTGCGCTATATAAGTACACCTACATTTACATTTACATTTACATTTACATTTACATTTACATTTACAGACATGGAACAGGCCCAGGAAGAGGTACAGGTGGGGCAGCGAGGGCTTCCACATGGTTAGGGTGGCACAGGAGGCTCCTCTACAGCTCGTCAGGGATCTACTCGAGGACCCTATATGACGTGGCTGGTGTCCACTACCCACGCAGGTAAGACAAAGTCCATGGTGGGGGATTACAGGGGTCGAGACTCGAGGCCTCACTTCAAATCGATAATCTGTCCAAGGCACACAATGAGTTAATTAACTGGCAAGTAAAGTTTAAACAGAGCCGCTGTAAATAACCCCGCCGCCAAATCTGTGTGAGTTTGACACAAAGCGTGGACACACAATTACACTTAGATGTATTCTATACACTCCTTCAATTACTCTTGCCTTCCCTGTATTCTTTTGTACTCGCTTTAGTTTTCTTTTAGCCGGATGTTTGCATTTCCCTATTTCCTCCGTTTTTCTAACTTTTCGGTTTCTTTTTTCTTGTCAACTCTCTAAACACATTTTACTCTTTCCGCTTTTGCACAATTCTTTTTCTTTCCGTTTCTCTTCAGCTCTAAAATCCTTTATTGAGTTTTCCTACCCAAGCATGACAACATGCTTTGCTTTCGTTAAGCGCACCATGCCCACTTTCATTTTCAATCAGCCGGGTGCATTATCCCGGCTACTTGAAAATGAAATGCCACAGAGTTCCTGCTCGCAGAATTGTAGAGCGAGGTTGATGTGGATCTGTTTCTGCCATGCAAGGAGCATACCCTCCCCTCCCCCTCGTGTGTGGCAGCCCAGGATGAGACAGCCCCAGGCATACACACAGCTGCCGCACCCGAGCATTTCACAGGTCTTTAGACCATTTGCATATTAATGAGACGCTGTTGTTTCACCCCTTCTAAGAGCCCCTGCAGCTCCACTCTGACTATTGCTTAAAGATTCAGCCCCCCCCACTCAAATTCTTTTCTTCACTCCCCCGAAATGTGGCTCTAGTTGCGCCTCTGCTCTGTGCCCTGGATTCCTTGGTGCATGTGCGCAACCTGCCCTGTTAGCTTTGCCCATGTCTTGTTAGGGTCACTTGATGACCCCATGACATCAGAGCACCCTTTTCAGACCCCAGGCTTTCTTAAACAAATCTGTGTATTCCATAAATTGTAATGCTGCTTCCGTTTAATTGATGTGCAGAGGTTGACATGCACAAAACGATGATTTGTTATGATAAGTCGCAGGACTACTGATTACGTGGACTGATGAGATGGCTTCATCTGGTAACCTATTCAACCACTGCGCAACAGCCAGTCTTCCCTTTGGTCCTGTGCCCTGGCTGCCAAGTGTCTTTTTCCTGGTTGGTGCTAGTGCTGTGCACTGTTTGCCAGGTGTATCTGTACCCTCCCTTCCCCATTTGCTACACCTCTGGTGTGTCAGTCCTGTATATTGCCTGCCTTCTGTTTCTGTTCCATGCCTGCCCCCTCTTTCTGTTCCATGCTTGCCCCCTCTTTCTGTGCTTTGCCTGCCCCCTCTTTCTGTGCCCCCCTGCCTCCTGTAGTCCTGTACATTGCCTGTCTTGTGTCCTTGTCTGCTCTGTATTCCTGTGCCCTGCCTAGTGTTTAATACAAACTCAGTTCATTTAGTTTCTGCATGCAGCCTTCTGTGTGCAGTTAGCAGCTTCAAATCTTAGTAGGTCGGAGCAAGGTCTGGAGAAAGGTCTAACGGTGAGAGCTTGAGCCATAATCTTTGGCCTGGGATGACGTCAAATGGCTAATTACACAAACAAGCACCACGTAAATTGCAAGTTTTATTTGTCCACAGTTATAAATTATTTTCATTTTTCTTTCTGGGAATCACAAATTAATGTGTTATTGATAGATTAGTGTCGGGAGCAAATGAGGTAGGCAGCGGGATTTTATACGTATGTTGTGTTATCTCACATTTGACTTTGGCTCAAAAGTAACATCTCCATGTATAACACTCAGTGTATATCGGTAGCCAGAAAATGACTGGGCAAGCAACAAGAACATGGGTTTAAAAATCAGCATTGGCATAGCCAATAGGTCTAGCCTTTGGGACCTTATAAGTGTTTAGCCATGCAACAGTAAATGTTATTGCACCAAGGATATTGTGCTGCATAACTAAATACTAATAAGGTCCCAAAGGTGAGACCTATTGGCATGGTGCACCTAACAGCACTTTATTGCATTACAACACTTGCTACACAATCCTGTTGGAGAGCAGTCAAAAGAGCAAAAATGTACCATCACTGTCGGAGAAAAAAAATCAAGTGCAAGAACAAAGACCCAAATACTTATTATTATTTTTTTGCTAGAGGAAGTCTTTTTCTTAACCCCATTTTTTTGACTTGCATATGCATGCCCCTTCGGCCACACTGCAATTTTATCATAGCATTTAAAAAAATTATCTACGTATATTTATTGACAAACGCTGAGTGACCAATTCACGCTTTCATTTAAAACCAGCATTTGCAATGCAATAGGTCTCGCATTTACGCAAGTTTGAGCTGTTGACATTGCAAATAACAATGCCTTTTATTTTTGTTTTCAAAACATAAATGAAAGGATTTGTCATTTACAATGCCAATAGCTTAAACTCGCATAAATGCGAGACCTATTGCATTGCAAATGCTTGTTAAATCTGAGCTGCAGAATCAAAGGACAATGGAGAGTATTTCATGAATGTATTAACTTCTGAAATGTAGAGCAGAATACAATTTCCTAAGAAAATGGAAAAAGCAATATTTAAAGCGAAGCGTTCCATAAACACCGGTAAAACACTGTTTCAGTTGTTTTTTATGGTGCGAAAATGAGTTACCACTGAAAAGCACTGTTTTTTTAAGGTATGGAATTCACTGGAAAACACTGAAAAAACACCACCAGAATTTACCAAAAATAGAAACTGAAAACAGGAAAGCCTAGCTAAAATTATCTATACGCTGTGACTAAGAGAAAAGGACTTCCTTAAGAATGGAATCAGTACTTAGTGCGTTACCCACTTGTTGGTAAACCTTTATAGTCTATTCATCTGCAAGTCCTATGTGCGTTATCCACTTGAAGGTAACAACTTTACAGTATTCTATACATATTACATACACCAACAGGACACCAATTTGTTCAAACTTTGCTAAAATTACGCCGATAGTGAAAGCGGCATATGTTCAGCTATTATACACACCTGAAAAGGCTTTGTGTAGCGATCTCTAATCAAGAGACAACATTAATATTCACACGAGCATGACACAACACACCTATGGCGAAATCCAATAGAAATAGTCTTGCACTGATAATGGGCCGGTAACGCGCATCAGCCAATCACAGTGCGACCACAAAGATGTCAACCAATCACAGCACGGCTGCTGTGACGCCTCAACCAATCACAGCTTGGCTGCAGTGACGTATACTGTTGCTGCAGTCTCTCTTTCTCCCCTCACGCAAACAGCCCCTCCTTTGCAAAATGTACTTACAATACAGCGCGCAACGCTCGTCACACGCATCAGCTGTGACACGCTTCTTTTTACTTGTTAATTAAAACAACTCGACTTTTAAAAATAAACATGTCAGTTAAAGTGATAACTAGGATGCTTGACTCTCCACATATGCCTCAGTTAAAACGTACCATAAGCGCTTAATATTCTGTCTGTTCTTTTAATAATACATCTGTTTAACTATTCGACTAAAAGGCTCTTCAGATACTTTGGCGACAACTCGGCAGTGGTAACGCGCATTATCCAATTGGAGCGCAACCACTCTAAACACAGAAACGCTTTCAGCGAATAACAGCGCGGCTTTGCTGTGACGCTACCAATGCCTCAGCCAATCAGAGCGCGGCAGCTCTGACGTAAACAGCCACTGCAGCTTCAAGCTCTCCCTTGCGCTCTCGCTCATATAAACGGCCCCTCCTTTACAATTTCAATCGTGACAGTTCGGGCGCAGAACACTTTTAAATACATTTAAATAGCGCAGACTATACCCGAAGGCTCCAAAGCGCTTTACAATTACTTTTGGGACAATTTAGTGACTACACAAAACAAACCATTAGCCTGCTTCCCTAAAAAGGACAGTGGTTTTTCAGACACACAGATTTTACTCATTCACTTGAAATAGACGACACTACTTCTCCAGAATATTTTCTACTGCATTTACACATACATTCATACAAAGGAAATCCCTATTCATGCATACTTGTTTCTTCCTCAGGACTTTAACCTTAGAAGTAGACCTCTTTCGCCAGTAAGAAAACAACGCTTATCTTTCTTCCTTAGGACTCTAACCTTAGAAGAGAAAACAACACTTACCCTTCACACAAGCTCAGATATGCCTTTTACTCTTTTCACAGAGAGTTTTAAAACAGGCGCCTAGTCCCTATGCTCAAAGTTCAAATTTCTAAGACAATCTCACTATCATACATACAATGTATTCAACACACCTAGAACTCTAAACTTGTGTTGTACGTCCACAACACAGTGATATGCGACGATATCACCTTTTAACCCCTTAACTGCTGCTGTCGGCCAACGGTCGTCACAAGCACTACCTCCCCAGTGCTGGGCAAGACCGTTGGCCGACGGGCCAGCATTCGTTATCCGAACGTTCAGCACTGGGCCCTGAACGTTCGACGCTCTGATGAGGTTAAAGCAGAACAAATGAACTGTGTAACCTGATAACAGCGTCCTGATAACAGGGTCACACTCCTCTTGCCATGGCAAACCAGGAATTTTTCTCACTGCTGGAAAACCCCTTACAACTATATATAACAATATGACAAAATCAAAAACTCAACATATGTTAAACATTAATCCTATGACTTATACTATCATGTATGTAACATGCATGTGTCATGTATGTCAAAAACAACATATAACCGTACGAATGCTACCATAAACTGATCCAACGCTCCTACCAAAATTCTGCATAAATAATGTCACCATCTACCACCATACTTACCAATCAATACCAGGCCCATAAAAATAACACAGCAGCTGAATCATGAGGCGAAGGAATCTAATATGTTGTTTAAACTATCTACAATAAACAAGACCAGCTTGTCATTTAGTAAGTTTATTCAAACATATTCATGAAAACTTAGGCTTTGGAACTTTATTAAACAAGTATTAGAAAATGTCATAAAGAAAGGTTTATTCAGCATTTATAAAGAGAGTTTGTTTCAAGAAATATTATTCATTAACAAAAATAAGTGAAAAAGAGCATTTCCAAACCCTAACTAATTCCCTGTCTCTACCCTCATCGCCTGAAAACAAAGTCTTTAAAAGTCTCCTTTCCTTACGTGCGTTCGTCGATCAGCAGAACATGACCCTCTGGAATCAAAAAGCGTAGGCAAAAGTATGCTCCTTGAGCCAATTCTTATACCCTAAAACTAAGGCTACACTAACTATTTTCACATTCCAACAGCTGAATTCTGGCACCCCATTGGCTGAACCACCTCATGCCACAGTAAATTGTTTTCTTTTTTTTTATAATTTTTTTTATTGAACATAGCAATGGATAATCAATGGTACAGAACATCTTTTCATTTTTCATTTCCAATAATCATTTCAATAATATAAAAGGCTAGAGGAAAAAGAACATTTTTTAAATATATATCACTCATGAGACAAAAAATTAGGAAGAGGCGAAGAAATTCATCAATCAGGGAAAGGGAATACAATCAACAATTTTATCAAGAAGGGTCTGTGCAAAATGCGCAATCTATAAAGTGACGCTGCAAAAAAGTGCAAAAACCTGCAATAAAGTGCTACTGCAAGTGCAAAAAGCTATAATAAAGTGAAAATTAGAAAAGTGCTAGTGCAGTCGAATGTATAAACCCTTTCCTTATCTCATCCCTCCTTTAATTGTTCCAAATCCCCAAAATACTTCCAATTCCTTTCAAACCTCCTAATAGAACCTACTCTGCCCGCGTATGCTATTTCAAAAAGACAGGTTCTCCTCATCTTATTGAACCATTTTATCAGTGATGGATTTTCCCTTGATTTCCAATTTTGTAGTATTAAAGAGCGAGCGATCGCACATGATATAAATATAAATACCTCTTTAGATTTGTTAAACCTGCTTCTATCCTTGCTTATACCAAACAAGGCCGCTTCAACCATAGGTGAAAATGATTTTCCAATGGCTAATTCAATTTCCGCAAATATCTCTTTACAGAAAGACTCCAGCATCGGGCAGGCAAAAAATATGTGATACGATCCTCCCTGACCATGAGCTAAGCATCTAAAACACTTATTTTCTGTTCGAGGAAACATTCTTTCCATAGCCTCAGGCGTAAAATAAGCTAGCCAACGGGACAAAAGGGCCATCCTTTTATAGTTAGCAGCGCGCAAAGATTTGTTTCCCAGTAAACAGAGAGCCTCCCAATCTTTCAAAGAGAAAATACACTGGGTCGAGAGACTTACTTTATTCAAATGTTTAAAAATATAAGCAAAGACAGGACTGACATTTTAACCATTGACACCCTGCCAATCACTGACAATGGAAGCAAAAGCCATTTATGTAACAGGTGCTTAATTTTACTTTTCATTCTGATGTAATTCAGGCCAAAAAGCTTATCATACTCTGCAGTTACAAAAATACCCATATATCTTATTGGGTCACTTTTTGCTGCTTGGACCTGCAAGAAACTAGGAAGAAACCCTATATCTGTATTTAAAGCAAGCACTTCCTTAGGCTGCTACATTTTGTAGCAAAGATGTTCATGAAATGCACAAAAGTACCAAGACTCACATCCTGGCCTTGAGCCTGTCCGTTCTGAGCTTCCCGTAGCACAATAGCAAACCTCTCCACTGGGTCGCCTTTGGCAGTTCCTTTCAAAGCTTTTCACAATAAAAGTTTATAGGCTTCTCATCTTTTTCAAAATAACTTTTCTCTTGTGACTTTACATCAGCAGGCCTCTTTTCAGAAAGCGTCAATTTTCTGCGCCACTTTTTCTTGCGTCACTTTTTAAAATGCATTATTTTTCTGCAGCCCACTCTATGCTTCTTTTGAAAAACTATTATTTAAACAAACATAAAACATCAATTAATTAAAGAATTGACATTTGTTCTGTTACCCACCCCCTTTGCTAAATGTTAACCCATTAATTATGTTACCTAGCAAAAGCACATTTAAGCAGCATATATTACCTTTGATATACCAATCTGATCTGGAACTGCATTTGTCACAGAAAAGACAAGACAAAAGCACATTTAAAAAGCACATGCTATTATTTTTGACAGCAGCAGTTAGTATATGACAAAGACAATAGACAATAATTATTGTATTATTTTCTTTAGCATTTTGCACCAAAAAGCATATTGTTAGTCCCATGTGTTGATGTTGCACAGTTTATTCTAGGTTGATTTAATAACATATTAGTTTTATTAAACATTATGGAAGTCTGACTTCACAAGCCTGAACAAAATATTGTTCATTAACCCGCTCCATCAACTCCCTCATCTGGTGATTTTTAAATCACCAAACACCACCCAAAAATTTCACAACTTTTACCTATTGAACATGTTTAAGGCTTACTCAGGATTAGTATTTAAACTCTAATTTCATCTATATTTCTGCAACTCTCATATTGAGTCCTACAAAATGCTAAGTTGGATCTTTTCCACCTTTGAATCCCCAACCCCCAATGAATTTATAGGTATCTACATTTTCAATTGCACCAACAAAACAAACATCAATCTGAGTATTATAAAACAAAACACAAAAAAATGTAATTTTTGAAAAATTAATATATAGTATGTACCCCCTCTTTTTTTTTTCTTTTTCAAATTCTAAAACATGTTTTCTTCGACCTTGCGTCTTACATAAAAGTGTTTCCAGCTAACACAATTTCTTCGACCTTGTGTCACCTAACACAATTTCTTCAGCCTTATGCCAAAAGCAAACCTCAACTTAAAGAAAACTAAACCTTAATCTTTGTCACTATTTTCTTCCAAATCTTCCTGACTGCTGCTACTGACTTCAACTACTGGTGAGATAATTATGTAGGCCCACTCTGGAGACTTGTATTTCTGATTTGGCTTCAATTGTCTCTTACTTTTTCTAGTAATCACTTCAATTTTCTTTCCAGCTTGCTCTTTTCTGTCTGAATCACTTTTTTGACTAGACATTTTGTTTACTTGTTCTTTCGATCTATTAACCAATTTGAATTTCAAATCTTCTTTCGGCCAGATATCACCTTTTCTCAAAAGTTTCTTCTTTGGCTCAATTTCATTACATTCAGCTTTCCAGGCTCTTTTTCTGAATCTTCTTATCTCAGATTCTTCATCACAGTCATTCGAATCAGTTTCAGAGATTTCAATACTATATCTAGGAACATCTTTACTCGGCAGCTTTACTCCGTTAGGAACAACATCTCTGTAGCTGGTACTTGGTAATTCGTCCTCTTCTTCTGGAATTACTTCTAACTTCCCAGTTCCAGAATTTCCGTTCCTGCTTTCAGAGCTTCCAATCTGCTTTTCAATACTCTCCTGATCTTGAATCTCTTCTGACACAGTTTCTTTTTCAGTTCTTTTTCCTAGAACATTTTCATCATTTTCTGAATCAACAACGACAATTTCTAGATCTTTTTCATTTGATGCTTGATCTGCATCAGCATTTTCCAGATGTCGACCTTCTTGTCGATCTTCAGAATCTGGATCTTCAGGTTCTTCTTCTGAGTCTGAATCAGTTATAGTGTCGTCACTATCTTCATCAGGAGGTACGCGAATGGTGTGACTTGCATGCACCCACCTCTTCAGACCCTTACATTTGACAGCATTTGTCGTTACTAGTATCATTTGCCACCTGGGTACTAAACAGTTTCTCCTCCAATGAACTTTTGTCCTGACCCAGTCTCCTGGCAATAGATCATGAGCCTGCTCCTTTTCTTTTGAAATCACATCTGTTCCCACAGTAATTGTGTCATTTTTTTCTTCTTGGAAAAGCTTCTACCCATTTTGAAAATAAACAAATGAAGACTAGGACATATCTCAGTTTGTTATGTTGGGGCATTTCAAAGAAATCTATTTGAATACTTGTAAATGAACTACCCTCCCGGCCTATTGTTCCCAAACTCTCAATCGCCTTTTGACCTGGATTGTATTTCTGGCATGTAAGACATTTTTGACAAAGTGACTCCACAACTAATCTGAACTTCGGATTGTACCATGTTTCCCTGAACAGTCGAATCATTGTGTCTCTTCCTAAATGGCCTGGCCCTTGGTACATCCATACCAAGTCAGCAATCATGCAATTGGGCATAACAGGTCTGGCATCTTTGTAAACCCAAATTTCATCTTCCTCTCGCTGTCTGCAACCTTCTTTGAGCCATGTGTTTTTCTCCTCATCATTTGCCTCATCTTGTAATTGTTTTCATTTTTGCCATGTCTGAATTACAAAGATTAATATGAGAATGCTTGAAACATGTTCATTAAATTTTTCCCAATTGATTGCAACCCTCCCCTGAGCACAAAACCTAGCAATGGTACCTGCGTGCTCATTGCCTTTCGAGACATAATCATTTTTCTCTCCATTTGAAGCATATTTTATCATTGCTATTTGGTCAGGAAGCTGAATTCCATCTATCAACCTTTTAATTAGAATAACATTTCTTATAGGTGATTCGAAGTCTTGCATGCTCAGAACAGGAGCTTCACACAAACTCTTTTTTATTTGCTGAAAGGCCTCAAGTTCAGTTTTTGTCAGGACAATTGGGCCTTTCACATCTTCTTTTGTCAATCTTTGCAATGGCTTCGCAAATACTGAGAAACCACTAATCCATTGGCGACAGTATCCAACCATGCCTAGGAGCATTCTTACCTGTTTTTGTGTCTTAGGGGATTCCATTGCCTGAATCATTTTATTTCTCTCAATAGTTACCTGTCTGGTTCCTTTTGCAATTCTATGTCCAAGGTATTTAACCTCTTTTTTACAAAACTGCAATTTTGCAGGTGACATTTTGTGTCCCTCATCTGCCAATCGATTCAAAAATGTACTGGTGTCTGTTACACAATTGTCTCTTGTTTTTGCTGCTACAGGCAAATTATCTATACATTGGACCAATGTTGATTTACCAAGTAATTCTAAATCTTCTAAGGTCTTTTTCAGCAATTCATTTAAAATAGAAGGACTCTCAGTGAACTCTTGAAGAAGGCAACACCATGCTAAAATTCTCTCTTGGAACCTGAAAGCAAAAAATGTTTGACTCTCTAGGTGCATTGGGACCGAATACCACTCAGCATCATGTGATATCTGACAAAAGAAAAGATCTCTGCTGGTTTGGGGACAAT
Organism: Lissotriton vulgaris; assembly: GCF_964263255.1. Lineage (NCBI taxonomy): Eukaryota > Metazoa > Chordata > Amphibia > Caudata > Salamandridae > Lissotriton > Lissotriton vulgaris. The sequence goes on along the minus strand of NC_141699.1, from coordinate 883,109,256 downwards.
AGAACAACAAGGGATAACTATCTCGTTAACCTTTTTCAGGTCCTGTACTATTCTGTACGTTTCAACTAGAAATGGCGGCGGCGGTATCTCATTCTGCTGATTCACCAACTGTCGCTGTATTTGTAGCTGTTGATTCAGTAGCTGTTGCTGCTGATTTATCTCATTCTGCATCTGTGGATTTTTACACTCTTTTACAAAAGCTAAATACGCTTTTTCCTTCTCCTTTTTCTTCGTCCATTTTGTTTTCCCTTTATTCTGATTACCCCATTTTCTCAAAGCCCAAATTAAATCTTTTACATAGGCAATTCTACCTGTATTGTCCAAGCTTTCAATCTCCCTTTCAGTGAAATCCATTCTGTAATTTTTCTGAAACAGTTTTTGTTTTCTCAAATCAATTCCCGAATCAAAAGCCATTTCTTCAACAGCATCATATTTATTTTTTGTTTTCCAAGTAATTATTTTGCAAAGAAACATTTCATCAACCTGATATATTTTTAATTTGCCTGTACTGATTGTACCATTTATTATTTCTGCTAAAACAACCTTTAATTTTGCAACATCCAGTAATTTCTACTCATTGGGCTGTGTCAGGTCAATCAGGTCAACATCAGCGTCCTCACTAGCTGAAGCTAGAGTCATCACTCTCTCTTGCTGAGTTGGAATCATTACTAGCTGACTTTCAGATACATTAGAATAAAGTTTTTCAGCAAACTTTTGAATTTCAGAATTCAATGGGACCGTTAAAGCTATGGGACTAGTTTCATCTTTTCTAAGCACTGGGAGAACAGGTCCAATTGTCACAGGCACTGTCACTGCTTCCATGTTTCTGGTTAACTGCTCAATAAAATCATTTATTGAATTTACATAACCTGGAATATTAATTCCAGAAGTATTAGGCATCTCATCATACTTGTCTGTTGTGACACCTTGAGAAGGGGTCTGGGCTGGGACTCTATTAATCTGAACTGAGACTCTCGGCGTTACATTAATCTGATCTGGGGGTCTGTTTGAATTTCTGTCCTGATCTGTACTTACAACATCATTTCTACACTGATCAATAAACTCTACTCTGACAGGTTTATTATTTAGATTTGCCAATTTGGGAATCGAATTTTCTTTAAAAACTATTTCTTTTGGGGAGATGCCGTTCTTTTAAAATATATGTCTCTTAAAACTGCATCTTTATTTTCAGTATCTTCATTATGCTTATTAGTTACTTCATTATTCGCTTGTTTATTCATTAATTTGCTCTCACATATAGCAAGAACCTTTTCGACATGTTTAAATACATTTTTCATTTCCTGATACCAGACAAACATTTCCTCTTTCTTTAGATAATAATTATCCATGTTTTAAAATAATCACGTTATTAAAATTGACCACAACAAATAAACAGAACTTCCTGCTTAAATTAATATATCTTGTAATTTACCTGCATTCACATTTTAATTGAGGCAGGAAAATGCGCTTTGCGAAACGCAGCGATGAAAATACTTTGACTGACAGGAGTGGAAACACCTGAAATTGACTGAGTTTTTATAAATGCTTATTTGCACACACACAAAATATCAGCTGTAGGGAAGGCTCAGTAATGTTTATTTATTTATTTATGCTGCACGATCCTCCGCTCTCCCCCTCTGTCAACCAGCTTTAAACCAGTCTTCCTTGAACTTAATTTGACTTTGAAATCACAAATCACCAATTTCGTTTGTGACACAATGCTCTGTTTCTGCTGTCACATCTGCTGTGTATACAGCTTTTGTTGGTGCTATGATTGCTGTTGCTGTTGTGGCTGTATTTGCAGCTCTGGTGGCAGTTGTTAATACTGCACTATTACCTAATATTGTGTAAACAGTCGAACAAGTTCAGACACGTACTGCCAACAATTATTCAATAGGCTAAAATTATCTTTACGCTGTGACTAAGAGAAAAGGACTTCCTTAAGAATGGAATCAGTACTTAGTGCGTTACCCACTTGTTGGTAAACCTTTATAGTCTATTCATCTGCAAGTCCTATGTGCGTTATCCACTTGATGGTAACAACTTTACAGTATTCTATACATATTACATACACCAACAGGACACCAATTTGTTCAAACTTTGCTAAAATTACGCCGATAGTGAAAGCGGCATATGTTCAGCTATTATACACACCTGAAAAGGCTTTGTGTAGCGATCTCTAATCAAGAGACAACATTAATAATCACACGAGCATGACACAACACACCTATGGCGAAATCCAATAGAAATAGTCTTGCACTGATAATGGGCCGGTAACGCACATCAGCCACTCACAGTGCGACCACAAAGATGTCAACCAATCACAGCACGGCTACTGTGACGCCTCAACCAATCACAGCTTGGCTGCAGTGACGTATACTGTTGCTGCAGTCTCTCTTTCTCCCCTCACGCAAACAGCCCCTCCTTTGCAAAATGTACTTACAATACAGCGCGCAACGCTCGTCACACGCATCAGCTGTGACACGCTTCTTTTTACTTGTTAATTAAAACAACTCGACTTTTAAAAATAAACGTGTCAGTTAAAGTGATAACTAGGATGCTTGACTCTCCACATATGCCTCAGTTAAAACGTACCATAAGCGCTTAATATTCTGTCTGTTCTTTTAATAATACATCTGTTTAACTATTCGACTAAAAGGCTCTTCAGATACTTTGGCAACAACTCGGCAGTGGTAACGCGCATTATCCAATTGGAGCGCAACCACTCTAAACACAGAAACGCTTTCAGCGAATAACAGCGCGGCTTTGCTGTGACGCTACGAATGCCTCAGCCAATCAGAGCGCGGCAGCTCTGACGTAAACAGCCACTGCAGCTTCAAGCTCTCCCTTGCGCTCTCGCTCATATAAACGGCCCCTCCTTTACAATTTCAATCGCGACAGTTCGGGCGCAGAACACTTTTAAATACATTTAAATAGCGCAGACTATACCCGAAGGCTCCAAAGCGCTTTACAATTACTTTTGGGACAATTTAGTGACTACACAAAACAAACCATTAGCCTGCTTCCCTAAAAAGGACAGTAGTTTTTCAGACACACAGATTTTACTCATTCACTTGAAATAGACGACACTACTTCTCCAGAATATTTTCTACTGCATTTACACATACATTCATACTAAGGAAATCCCTATTCATGCATACTTGTTTCTTCCTCAGGACTTTAACCTTAGAAGTAGACCTCTTTCGCCAGTAAGAAAACAACGCTTATCTTTCTTCCTTAGGACTCTAACCTTAGAAGAGAAAACAACACTTACCCTTCACACAAGCTCAGATATGCCTTTTACTCTTTTCACAGAGAGTTTTAAAACAGGCGCCTAGTCCCTATGCTCAAAGTTCAAATTTCTAAGACAATCTCACTATCATACATACAATGTATTCAACACACCTAGAACTCTAAACTTGTGTTGTACGTCCACAACACAGTGATATGCGACGATATCACCTTTTAACCCCTTAACTGCTGCTGTCAGCCAACGGTCGTCACAAGCACTACCTCCCCAGTGCTGCGCAAGACCGTTGGCCGACGGGCCAGCATTCGTTATCCGAACGTTCAGCACTGGGCCCTGAACGTTCGACGCTCTGATGAGGTTAAAGCAGAACAAATGAACTGTGTAACCTGATAACAGCGTCCTGATAACAGGGTCACACTACTCTTGCCATGGCAAACCAGGAATTTTTCTCACTGCTGGAAAAACCCTTACAACTATATATAACAATATGACAAAATCAAAAACTCAACATATGTTAAACATTAATCCTATGACTTATACTATCATGTATGTAACATGCATATGTCATGTATGTCAAAAACAACATATAACCGTACGAATGCTACCATAAACTGATCCAGGGCTCCTACCAAAATTCTGCATAAATATTGTCACCATCTACCACCATACTTACCAATCAATACCAGGCCCATAAAAATAACACAGCAGCTGAATCATGAGGCGAAGGAATGTAATATGTTGTTTAAACACTCTACAATAAACAAGACCAGTTTGTCATTTAGTAAGTTTATTCAAACATATTCATGAAAACTTAGGCTTTGGAACTTTATTAAACAAGTATTAGAAAATGTCATAAAGAAAGGTTTATTCAGCATTTATAAAGAGAGTTTGTTTCAAGAAATATTATTCATTAACAAAAATAAGTGAAAAAGAGCATTTCCAAACCCTAACTAATTCCCTGTCTCTACCCTCATCGCCTGAAAACAAAGTCTTTAAAAGTCTCCTTTCCTTACGTGCGTTCGTCGATCAGCAGAACATGACCCTCTGGAATCAAAAAGCATAGGCAAAAGTCTGCTCCTTGAGCCAATTCTTAAACCCTAAAACTAAGGCTAAACTAACTATTTTCACATTCCAACAGCTGAGTTCTGGCTCCCCATTGGCTGAACCACCTCATGCCACAGTAAATTGTGACATCTTCCACCTCAGGTCCGGGCTTTTACACAAAGCCATTGTTCATGCACAGAGTCCTGGCAGCACTTCCTTAGGCTGCTACATTTTGTAGCAAAGATGTTCATGAAATGCACAAAAGTACCGTGACTCACATCCTGGCCTTGAGCCTGTCCGTTCTTAGCTTCCCGTAGCACAATAGCAAACCTCTCCACTGGGTCGCCTTTGGCAGTTCTTTTCAAAGCTTTTCACAATAAAAGTTTATAGGCTTCTCATCTTTTACAAAATAAGTTTTCTCTTGTGACTTTACATCAGCAGGCCTCTTTTCAGAAAGCGTCAATTTTCTGCGCCACTTTTTCTGGTGTCACTTTTCAAAATGCATTGTTTTTCTGCAGCCAACTCTATGCTTATTTTGAAAAACTATTATTTAAACAAACATAAAACATCAATTAATTAAAGAATTGACATTTGTTCTGTTACCCACCCTCTTTGCTAAATGTTAACCCATTAATTATGTTACCTAGCAAAAGCACATTTAAGAAGCATATATTACCTTTGATATACCAATCCGATCTGGAACTGCATTTGTCACAGAAAAGACAAGACAAAAGCACATTTAAAAAGCACATGCTATCATTTTTTACAGCAGCAGTTAGTATATGACAAAGACAATAGACAATAATTATTGTATTATTTTCTTTAGCATTTTGCACAAAAAAGCATATTGTTAGTCCCATGTGTTGATGTTGCACAGTTTATTCTAGGTTGATTTAATACCATGCAGCAAAACATATTAGTTTTATTAAACATTATGGAAGTCTGACTTCACAAGCCTGAACAAAATATTGTTCATTAACCCGCTCCATCAGTACCCAGGGCATAGGTGCATCCAAGGCCTACCAGGGGCTGCAGCATATCTTTTGCCACCCCTGGCTGGCCATCCAAATTGACACAACTGGCTGATCACTCAGCTTGGGTAAGGTGGTGTAATCACCCCTTGCTTAGATATAGTATACCTATGTCTAAACCTATATCTGGACACATATGCACCTATAAGTCACTCCTATGGCAGGCCTTAACAATCCTGGAGGCAGAGTGCTTGGTTTTATGTGAGATGGTTCTCTAGCATGAGCTGAGCCTGTCTGCAGCTTTCAGAACCATGTCCTTATAGCTGTTCTGGGATATTGCCATACCATATACTCTTAAGTGCATTATAATCCTTGCGGTTACTTGCTAACTATGGTTTGGCTTTATCAAAACATGTCGTGTAAGGTGTCAAACGCTTTGGAATACTACCCTCTCGCCTGTCCTGGCGACGGGGGTAGCATTCCACCCTTCTAGAGGGAGAAGTCATGTTACTTTCCTTAAACGCGGTTAAATCTAACCAGAGCCTCAGCATCACAAAATGGATGCTGCTGCCACAGACACAAGTCTGGCCTCCTGCTGCTGACCGAAACTCCAGCAGGGGAGGCCTCGACAAAAGGTTTCCTGTCACAGGGAGGTGCTAGCACCACCCCAGACAGGAGATAGTGGATTGGGGCAGGGAGGGCTGAACGAAACTAGACACTGCCTGGGGCACACAAGGTGTCCCATGCATAGTCAAGTTCAAACCGGCGCTGGGGCACTCCAGCCCCAGTTCTGGCGCGAAACTGGACACAGGGAAAGGGGTTTAACCGCCCCCTTCCTGGGTCCCACCCATAGGAGGGACCTAGCAGGTGATCCAGCCCCTCTATTTGGAATAAAGGTAGGAGCTGTGCCCTTAGACATTAGATCATCCCGACTGAAACTTTGAAACATAACTCTGGACCCTTCAACATCCTACTCGACGTAGAAGACTGAAGAATCTCCCTTGTGGTCAAGGAGTGACCACCCTGCACAAGCAGGCACCATCAATGCTCAAGGGTTTTCTTTGTTGTTGCTCCCACCAGAGCTCGAATGACAGAGACCAACAACAACCAGACTTCCAGACATCCGACAGCCCGACCCACAGTCCCAACAAAGATGAGACCCGTGGAGGCGACGTGAGACGAGGGACCGGCCATCTTGGAGAGCCAGCAAAGTGCTTCCTGTGCAGCTCCCGAGGCACCCTCGAAGCTGTGCATTGGGGATTAAGAAGCCCCAGCCCCAAGCAGCTTTTGAACCAAAGATCATCTCTCCACACTCACCGAGTGTGGCGTGGGGCCCTTTTGCATTTTCCTGCTTGACGTGTCTGTCCGGTCACTTGCCCGTTGGCTAGTGGCCTCTGTGACGACAAACCTACACATTTTCATTGCTGGTCTGGTTCCTCCAGACTGGCCCTTGCTCCCCTGAAAAGGAGCAGCCCATCAGACCTTGCTGGTCTGATCCAGAAGCCATCTCTGATTCCTGCGTAGGTTGCATTGGCCAAGGCCTGTTGACTCCGATTTGAGAACCAACACCGCCGACAGTGAGAGCCTTCGTGGGACAGCCTGTGTCCACCTCCTGGTTGTCGTAGATCCTTCCTGGTCCACGTGGCAGCAGAGACAATCTTCACGACAGCACCTGATTGCAACCCAACATCGCCTGGTTCCTTCCTGGTTCCATCCTGGTCACTGGCTAGTGGCCCAGACTCTGTCCCCTCTGCTTTCAGGTACTCTACATCTTCGATCCACCCTTGGATCCAACCGGACTCTTCTCTCCTGGTCGCCTGCAGCATCTTTTCCTCCAGGCTCCATAGAACTCCACGACGAAACCCGACGCACTTTGACATCTATGCACCCGCTTCCTGTGGGTGAGGTAACGAGAGTACTACGGTGCTCCTGTAGTGGTTTACACCTCTAGTGTCCTATTTTTCAGTCGTTAAGTTGTAGTCCAATCGGAGGACTTCTAAATCTGTAACTTTGCAACTTTTACGCACCATTGACTTCTATTGGTGAACGCGTGTGCCTATAGACACTGCGCCCGCATCCTGTGGGCCTCCTACGTCCTAACTGCTGTTAGTTCAGTGTAGCCCCAGCGATTCTCAAGGCCCTAGGCCTTACCATTGTTCGTGACGTGATTCTTATACCACTATTTTAGTATATGGTTTTAGGGGCCACCCAAGCCTACCCATATTTGTGCAACTTTTGTATGTTATATGAAGTTCTTTGTTTAACGCTTGTGCTTCTGTCCTCATAAAGAGTACAGGGGATTATTCTAGTAATAAATACATATATTTTATAATATATAACTTGTGTGGTGTCCTTTCATTTGGTATTAAAGGGATTGCATATGGTAAAACAGCTGGCTTCACATGCCCTCTTGAGTTTAGCCTAAGACTGCTTTTGTCCATGCTACCATTAGGATAGCTGGTCTATAAGGTTGACTTACAACCAATCACCATAAGTGTCGTTTGGACTGGTGCAAGGTACTCACTAGAATAGTGACCATCATATACCAGGCCAACTTCTCACAATGACACACCACCCTGTCCCACACCGCGGTCAGCCCCAATGACTCCAGCTCCTCAACTGGCGCGGTGGCTCGCACCTTGAGCTGCCAGCACCGCAATGAGCAGCACCCCACTTTGCACCTCAGCCCTGGTCTCACCGATGCTGCTGGAATAGTGCCTCCGAGTCACTGTCTGCACCGTGACCTGAGGGCATCGCACGCTGCACCGCTCAACTTCACACCGCAGCCTCAACGCCCATCACAGTCGGCCTGCACCACCTCAGACGGCCAGAATAAAAAGGTATTATCTTGAGGATCTTCCGACACCGCACCTGCCCAACACCACAGTGGTACGACGGAACCGGGGGACTCGTTGGTTCACACCGCCGTGGTAGTCTCGGACGTAGCTATCCAGTTCAAGGAAATATTTCTAAAGTCTATTTTTGATTATTGATTTTCTGAATAACTTTATGTTAGATTTTTATCATTTTGGTCTTGTTTTACACAGATAAATATTGGATATTTTTCTAAAATTGGTTTGGTGTCCTTTTGTAGTGTTTTCACTGTACTACTGTTTTTGATATCAAAATATTGTACACATTGCCTCTGAGATAAGCCTGACTGCTCGTGCCAAGCTACCAAGGTGGAGAGCTGGGGTATTTTAGACGTGTAATCTCCGTAACCTGTCTAGAGTGGTGGATTCTGCATTGCTTAGGTGAATACCCTAGCCAACCAGAAAACCCATTTCTAACAGGACTACAAAGGTGGGATCATGGCCCCATATTTTGTTGAACAGCTCCATTTCATCAGAAGAGGGAAGATTGTCAAAGAGTTCTCACTGCTAGAACTAAACCTAGGGACCGAGGTCTGCCAGTCTCCCATCTGGATGAAAGACAATCACCCAAGAGCCCAAAACGGTGGCCCTGTATCTGGAACACCAGCAGTCTGTCTGCCTGCTATGCCCAGCGGCGTCTGTAAGGAGGCAGAAAGCTCTTAGAATGTTGCCTGACTGCCAAGAGCAGCAGATCCTGTTTAAAGGAGGAGAGCACCTAGAGCAGAGGTCTTCAAACATTTTTATACCCTCACCACCCACCCGAGCAAAATGCTATTAAATCGGGCACCCCTTCAAATGTTTAGAGTCCACAAAAAGGAGTGCATGATTGGAACGTATGGGCAGGATTTACTTTGTGAAAATACTCACCTGGGCTATGGCAATAAGAGCTCTGAAATTTACCAGGTACACAGATCAGTAGCTCATCTACGCCTGGCTTTTTTTGCATTCTGGGACTTGTAGTGCTGATTAGATAATGCAATAAACACATTTACAAATTCCAGAATACAAAGAAAAAGCTGGACTTGCACAAGGACCTAGGAAACTTGAAAGTATTGCCCCACATTCTGACCCGCTGGGATTAAAAGTAAAAAGAGTCCTGCACCTCAATTTCCTCTTCTGGGCTAGGAGAGCTTGTGGGACACCTAAAGTGCTCTCAAGTTTCGTAGGTATATGCATCCAGTTTGCCAGGTACATGCACCCAACCCAGGTTTTCTTTTCATTCTAGGACTTGAAGGCCTGATTTAATAATGTAATGACCAGGACTTCAAATTCCAGAATGCAAAGAAAAAATCTCAACTGGATATGCTACACATGCTAGGGCCAGGGAAAGGTGAGGGTGCTACCCCAGCAGTCTTGCCCCTTCCAGGTCTAAAATATAAAACAAATCAACCATGTACCCTACTCCTTCCCTGGGGCCATATTGCAGCTCCTCCAGATATCGCCCCCCTCTGGGACATTAAATAAAATAAATTGAGGCCCGCTCCTTGATTCCCCCCACGACCCCCCCCCCCCTCTGTGCTATGGCTCAGAGGCCCCTAAGATTAGCTCTCATGTTTCTGTGGCACATAAATGAGCAGCTCATCTATTACAGGTATTAATCCTTTGCATTCTGGAACTTGTAGTCCTGACTTGAACATAATCTTCAGCAAATGCTTGAGTTCAGAAAAAAACATGGGTTGAATTGATTATTCACACATCGACCTGGGAAAATATGAGTGCTATTCTAGCAGCTGTCCCCTCTGGGCTTTGATTGAAAAAATGAACCTTGTATCTCACCTCCCTCTATGAACAATAGCAGAAAGGCTTTCAGATGTCTGATCCAATACCTGTGAGGCATTAAGTAATAAAATGTGCCCAGTGTTTCCCTTTTTTCCCATGAGCTTTATGCTCCGAGCCCCCCCCCCCCCCGGAGTCAAGGATGTTGTTGGCTCCACATATGAGGCTCACTGCCTGTCCAATTATGGGCTCTCCCGCAGCACCCTCTCGCCATTCCTCTCCCACATCTGTTAAAAAAAGACAAAGTGGAAATTTTCCAAAGAAGGATGTGTTTCCATGCCATTTGTCCACTGCTTTACCCTCTCACATTACAGTGCAATGCTCCATGAATGCGTTCCCCTGGACATCATTTTAACCCCTTGGTGGCAGCGGTAATTCCGCTGCGGCACTGGGGGGGGCGGGAGGGGGGCCGTGAGGCGCTGCCACACTCATGACGGAACCACTCCGTCACAAGCCATGGGCAAGCTGTGCTTGTGACAGAGTGGTTCCGCCACGGCCCCGCCCGCTCAATAAAACGGCCGCGCAGGCACGGAATTGACGCAGGTAGGCGGAGCGGCCGCGCCGTGACAGACCACTCCATCACCAGCACAGCGCGTCCGTGGCTCGTGACGGAGTGATTCCGTCACAAGCACAGAAGGAGTTAAAGACCCCCAGAGGTCACAGCACATACTTTGAAGAACTCTGGCCTCAAGGGAGAGAGGCCCAGCGGGGATCCTGATGAATGGATCTCAGTGAGCAGAATGCTGGGTGCCCAGTCTAGTCAGGAATGGTGTTGCAGGAGAGAGCCATCTGCTATCTGGCAGAAGCCAGGATTGCATGACACAGGATTGTATGTCACAACCACGCATGTGATTACTTCGCATGCCTTAACAATGCAGTCCTTACCACAACAATGTCTTTACCATGCCTGCCTTTGCAATGACAACAAATTTTGTTGTAAAGGCATGATTGATAAATAGATACATCCAGGCCCCCTACCCTGAGCTCTAAAACCCAACCCCCAGCCCTCAAAACTACCCCAATCCCAATTCTTAAAACACCCTATTCTCCTAGCACTAAAAACGACCCTGACCACAGTCCTTAAAAAAAAACAGCCCCCGGCCCTGAGACCTAAAACCGGTCCCCAGCCCTTAAAACTACCAAATCCCCCACCCTGGGCCCTAAAACCCAGCCCACAGCCCTGAAAAAAAAACTACTCATCAAGCTGCAGGCAGGAAGGGAGGAAGCATGAAGTCCAGACATGAAGTTTCCAACACCTCCCACACCCGTTTATTTGCTACAAGTCGGGAGCGATGACTGATTTTACCACGACTATACCTTTATTGCCATGTGTGGTAACGGAATACATGTGGTAAAGGCATATGCATGGAGCAGAGAAGTTGAAGGCCTGTGCTTGGTGTCACTGATCTCATTGGGACATTGCCCGTGTCTGCCATCTCCACATTACTGAAGTGGCCCATCGAAGACTCCTAGGGTCTACTCCTGTTACCACTGAGACAGTGTGTGCTGTTTTCTGGTGCAAATAAGGCTTTGAGCCACCACACATGTTTGTGACCCCCATGTACCAGGAAGGGGCCACCGAAGACTGTAAAGGCAGGCGCCTTGAGGATCCAACCTGACTGAGAATTTTGCCCGGGCCTGTGACGCCTGGATGCTATAAATGGGCCATTAAAAACCTTAAGGTCATCGCCATGTCAGAGGATACCCCGCAACCCAGGAACTCAGTGGAGAAGTGTGGCTCAGGGGTTAGAGGCGGCAGACCCCGAAGCTGAGATCGGCCCTGGACCTGGACCAGGGTTCAATTCCCCGCCCCGACGGGGGTTGGGCTGAATAATTCCACGGACTTGATAATTCTCACTCCGGTGCCTACTCTACTCACAGGTTCACACTCTGCGACTCTGGGCAATAGCTTGCTTAATCTCCACAACAGCCCCTCGCGGCGGGATGCCTGGCTTTCACCTTGTGGATACCCTGCCGGGGTATCTCACAGGGGAATACCAGGACGGGTTCCCTAAGCAAGCGCATAGATGCCTGCGATGTGGGTGATTTGCGCTATATAAATACATGTACATTTACATTTACTCAGAAACAAGACCATAAGCCACCCTTCGGAAGGTCGCTATTTAGTCCATTTACATGGGAGAACAGTGATGAAGGAGCTGCTGCACCTTGAGGCCACTGCAATCTGAGACCACCTCATAAGTGCTGCCTTCACTGAATGCAGTCGAATGCGGAAGAATGCAGTGTATGCTTCTGGCTGTGGAGCACTGGAGAGAAAAGCTCCTGGATGCTTCGGAGACTGTGGTCATATAAGACTGAACCCCTTCATAGAAACTTGTGCCAGATCATTTTTGTTCTGCCTGAGAATTGACTATTTAAGGTTAAAGCCAGACTTTGATGCACACAGTAGTATGGACCACATCTGGGATCAACTTCCGAGTTCCACCCAGGGATGCAGAGTCAGAGGAGATAGAAGGGAAGGAGAGAAGGGACCCACAAGGGAGAAGTATAGCTTGGTTCAGCGCTATCGCACTAGCCTTAAAGGCGCTATATATATGCAGTGTGTCATATTGCATGTGTAATAAGAAACTGCTTTTATACTAAAATCAGAATAGGACTGGACAACCACCTTATAGGAGGTACTGTAGATATCTTTAATTGTGAGCTCTTGCATGTCTTGTAGATACCTCCCACTGAAGAGCCTTGGATTGCTTGACCTGCACTACCCCTGAGGGACTGCTGATGGGATAGTACTCGGCCCAGTTATTCAGAGACCATAGTAAGTCGGGCCACGGGGACATCAAGAGTAAAAGGATACTACACCTCAAGTTGAGCACAGTAGTTCCTGCTTGCCTCAAGGCACTTTGAAATGGGATTTTACACAAAGTCTGACATTTGCAGAGCATTTGGGGTATGAAAAGTGTGTAAAAATGGTCTTCTCTGAAGAGTCAGCCCAAACTTTTTGCCATCCTCGTCCACTTTTTCTGACCTAGTTTTTGTTGGCTTTAGAACTCTGAGCACTTTACCACTGCTAACCAGCGCTAAAGTGCAGGTGTTCTCTCCTCTAAACAGGGTAATATTGGCTCACACCCAATTGCATTTAACTTACTTATAAGTCCCTCATAAAGTTCACTACATGTCCCCAGGGCCTGTAAATTAAATGAAGTCAGAAAAAGTGGAGGAGGAAGGCAAAATGCTTGCGGTGACTCTGCAGAGAGGGCCATTTCCCAACAAAAATCAGTTGCACTAATGCATGCACTACTACTCTGGAGGCCCGTACCTCTTAAAATCCAGAAGCAAAAGCTCAGTGATTTCAGCGTTGAGCCTTTTCTGTCCTGAGCAATAGACTAATAAACACATTAGGAATACCAATAAGAATTAGAATCAGAGAAGAGTGGAAATTAGGAATGGAAAGACATTTGCTATTATCTTTGTGATTTCTCAATATTGTTGGCTTTTGAGTACCCTCAGAACCAATTGGTATTATGTGTAATCCAGAATTTTAAGTGGTAGATAGGTCTCATCTCCAGGAATTCAGATTTATAGGTAAATATGAAAAGTGCTTAGCTTCCATTCATACCCAATTTTTATGCATTCGACTTTTCAATAACAAGTGATGCCTGGTTGATACACAATGAAAAATCATTGTGAGCCAATGCTCAGCTGTTAAATCTGAGTATCAGAGGCTTGCTTATAAACTACTATCATTTTATATTTTCTTTCCACTTCTCGAAAGCATGGCACCACAGCGGAGGATCCGCCACTGTCCCTTTCTTTCACATTTTTTATTCAAGTCTTTAGAAAACCCAAATCATGCTACAGAAATGGTGGCTAGCTGGATTCAGATTTTTTCTAGTTTTCAGAAGTGTGTAGCTTCACAGTTCATCAATAGATTACACATCAGTTTTCTTCAACGAATTGCAAGAAGGTAGATGGCACAAAATAGGAAATATTCACCCTGACTGCTGTATCATTGTTAAACTATGGACAATAAGTGTGAACATCTGGTTGCAAAATGCTGATAACTGTTTACAGATGTTGTCAACACAAGCTTGAGGCTCAAAAACCCTCTTCCTTCAAATGGATGTTTTAAAGAGAAGACTGCAGCTCCTCGCAGGTACTATGTGCTGCCCAACAGTAATAGATATTAATAATACATGGAGGAGCCTCTTTCAATGGATACGGTAAGCCTATATCAATGTTCAGGTGAGACTCCAGGCCTTCACACAGATGCTATACAGAATATATCATAGCCTGTAATGCTGGGGTACATTTTAAGATACAACTTTCAGGACCCAAAAGAAATTGACTGTCACGAAAAACTATCCTTTGCCTAATAATCTAGTCTTCTCAGATTAATAAAGCTCCACCAAACTCAAGGCTTGCAATGGCTTTTTCTGTTCTCTTTGCTTTCTGCAGCCTGTTTTATCAAGTGAAATGCATGTGTTTCCACAACATACATGCAACAGTTTTTAATTCACAGTATTCTGTGTAATTAATCTGAGTTTTGTATTTCTAGCGCAATGGAAGCTTATTTTTTTAAATAGCCTTTTGCCCACAAGTGAATTTGAAAGACCCAAATGCAACCCATCCCATTAGCTTTCTTCCTTTAATGGACCAAGAGATAAGGGAATATAAACACAGGATAAAGTCACACAAAAAGCTATTTCTTATCTGAGAGAGAGAGAGTGACAGAGAGTGAGAGAGCAGAAATCCGAATCATAAATGGGTTTGCAGTGGCATTATATAGTTATGGACTTCCATATATGACAATTATGGCTCACAATAATGCTAAAACCATAATACGCAGCAGTCAGCAACAAATTGTAATTTATATCTCTTAAATTCTCATAAGACATATCTGCTATTAGGGTTGTCAGTCACCAGCACTGTACAGCCAGAACAACCAAACATAACCAAATGGACAGGCATGAAATAACTGAAGAGATCTGTCACACATTACTGGACAATTTGGAGTACTTTAATCTCTCTCCCTCCAACCATGCCAGCTCAGGACCACAACTATGCACAAAATTTCAAATTGGACAACACAATGCAGTAACCAGCTAAGGAGACTATATTATTTGAAATACAATAAAGGAACCTGCAGAGCTGTTCAAAGCTACCAGCATACTGAAAACCATAAAACTGTGAATCTGTCTCTCACAATTCATCATCCACCATACCGCTATGCTCTGGAAACACTACCCTCAAAGGATCAGAATAAAAACAAAATCCTTCCAACCAAACACGCTACACAGTGTAGTGTGCTACCCAAGTAGAGGAGTGCTCCAGCACCCCATTTAGGGGTAGCTAGCGCTATATAAATGCTTCAATACAATACGAGTTGGTCGGTTCTTAAAAATCCGAACAGTAGTGGGTCAGAATCTGACCAAGATCATGAATATTAACAAGGTAGTTCACAAATTTTGACTCACTGTGATAGAAGGAATACTAGGGCCAGCAAATCACAAGGTCTGTGATTACTTTTTAATATAGCAAAAACACAGGAATGGGTTTAAAAAGAAAGATTTCTTTTTTGTTTGCTTAAAAGTTGGCAGTGGTCCTGTGGACTATTGTCTACTATTCAATAATCAATAATCTTTCTTTTTCACATTCATAAAGGGGACCCCTTCCATTTTGCAAATGCTTTACTACGTCCTGTGAGGTGTCAGTCGGAAAAAATTAACACATAAGAAACAGGAACACTGTGAAATCCAAGGTTATACATAAGTCATACTAACTCATGATCAATTTTTTTACTCTGATTAATTGACTTTGGAAGGGTCGCCTTCCAGATACTGACTGGGTATCATTTCCGAATCCCATTTTAGGAGTCAGAAAATCTTTTCCAAATTCTAAGATAAAAATGAGTACATATGGAAAAGCATACTAATGGTTGGAAATGCTGATTAGAGCATTTTTTACCTTTAAAATGCTATATGGCTAAATTGTTTTAATGCAATATTGTCCACTTTTCTCTTACCAAAAGCAATTATTTACAAACATATGCCTATATGGAGAAACAGTGTATCTGACAAGTTCTTAATTACAAACTCAGCGTTGCAATTGTCATTGCTTTTACTAAAGCTCAATGTTATCTGGTTAGAAGACTGATACCTTTAAGCACAATATGCATTTCTTGACCATCTTCCATGATGGAAAGAAGGAGGATCCCACCGGATCTATGTTAGAGCAGCTATTTCTGGCCCAGATATGGGATCCGGTTGACCCTGGGAAACATGCTGAATTTGTCCTGGGATAATTTCCCAGCACTGTGACATAGTCCAGCAGTGGCCGCATGGTGTCTGCATTTTGCTGGAAAAAGCAACTTGCAGACTGAGAGGGGTTTTCTTATTTTAACATTGAGCTGGCCCCCAAACAGTGCCTGTTTTAAAGGGCCATTAGCCCCTTCTTGAAACGTTACATAGGAGAATGAGTTTTATAAGATGTAGGTATCGCATATCACCCATACTTGTAGAAATTATACGCCAAGATTGACTGGCCGAGAGACACACAAAGACAGGTTATAAAATGTAATGCCGTGATTGCAAGACTTTATTACTTCCCAAAGTAACCCTTCTTTACAGTCTTAGAATAGCAACTGATTGATTAAAAAATAAGGATCTAAACCAATGACTCACAGTTTGCATGCAACTCTTTGATGCTGATAAATAGTTCACTTTGCTATATTAGAAGGCTTGCAACTTATGAACTGGAAGTAACAAACAGTTCTCAGTGCCAGAAGCAGTAAGCCACTTACCTTTCTACTTAAAATATCAATCTGTGATCTGCATGTTACATAGTGTGCAGGCACATTAACCCTCTATGCTACTTTATGAGTCAAAACTGTAACTGAATATAAGAGGGATGGGCAGAGGCATTGACAAGGAGGCTGCGTTTGTTTTTCAATGTTGATTTCATTTGGGTTCACAGTATTAAAGGAAAGAGTGATGAGGATAATTATCCATGATAAAGCACATCAGGGTGTAGTCAATGTATATCGACAGGTTTCTCATTTTTTCTTTCTTCTGTAGATATCCTCCATGAGATGGGACTGGCCCAGAGTCTCGGAGAGAAAGAAGAATAGTGGTGAGTGTATGGTAGGGCAGGGAAATTAGTTTTACCATCATCGTACCCAATTGTGCTCAGGAATCGAGGGGATATATTTCTTGGGTGTATTTCACATGCTACTACTCTGCTACCACGACTTTGACCCTGAACTAAATCACGGCTCTAATCAGACCAAATTGCCCCCTCTCCTGGATTAGTCAAGGGAAATCGAGTCGGGTTTCCCTCTAAGCGCGATATCGATAAGGAAGGAGACTTACAATGTGTTACCATTTGCTAGCCAGTGACAGCTTTATTAAAGCCTCGCCGTGCCTGGCAATATGTAGTCTATTTAAAAAACAATTTGTACTCAAAGCATAATGCATCAAAAAAGAAACACCCCTTGTGCTTTTCAGTGGGATATAAAGAAAATCAGACACTCTTCCCATGATACACTCTTCCCTCCACCCAACAGACCTTCCTCCTGCAATATATGTAAACACCCCTACAGCAGATCTTATAACCCTGAGGCAAAGCACATTATATTACATGTGAAGTATCTGAATGAGCAGATATGCCCCTGTGCTGTCTAATTCAATTGCTTGATAGTACCAGTGAACAGGGAAGCCATCTTAAGTGTACGTACTGGGCACTGGTCATTACAAGTTCCCCAGCTACATGATGACTTCACTGAAACCTTAAGCATCTCCCTTGAAGTGGAGAAGTCACTTCCCTGCAGTCTGCAGGCACTGACCACAACATCCAGTTCACTGTTCTGATATTCACCTGGACCGCCGACAGAGCAGCCCCCCAGAAAAAGGTCACCATGCTGCAGGAGGTTAGATCCGCCTCCCCACCAACCGTGAAGACGCCAGGACCAACTAGAGCTGCTTGCACTAATACCTGGGGTACCGGACCCCTTGCAGAAACCAAAGCTTGTTTGCAGTCCAATCTAGACTCCAATGCCGAAACGACCAACCAGCTGACGAAGAACATAAGTATTACAGAGGCCAGCATGAGAGTGGCCCAGATGTCCTGATTTGCCCCCTCTGCAGCTCTAACCGGGAACCGTGTCTTTGATGCACGAGCCCAGCTGACCAAAACCCTCTGCACCAGAACTCCCCAGCCCGGATCCACGACAACCAACTAGGCTTCCCTTGAGGAACCAGAATTGATTTTTGGTCCCATGAATCATATATTCGTTGTTTGAAAGTTAGCGTGATGCATCTAGAATAATTACTAAAAGCACGCAAATACTAATATACACACGAAAAGCAGTAACTTAGGAATTGACATACACCACATTACACGTTTTTGTATCTGCTTGACACGACTGACGCCATTTTGTGGCCTTGTTCGGTCTCTCATTAACAAGCCCTATCCTTGTATTTCACCGAAGCTTTTCGCTTGGGAAATAGCCCAACTGTTGCAAACTGCTGTCTTTGCTCATTAGACCTGTCAAGGTTATAGGTAGAAGGAGGAGGCTGGATAAGCACATTCCCGAGGGGGTACGGTACAGACTCTCTAGGAGTTAGCAAAAGGGAGTCACCCGCCCGACCTTGCTAATCTAAGATGAGCTAAACCAAGAGCGCTTTGTCTCCCATATATGGTCTTTCCCTCTGCACCAACCTGTACCAACTTGTATTTTTCCATCTTGGGTAACGGTTTCGAAATGTAACAGTATATATGTGATGTTCTGACAATGTGCCAGCAGTCTTCTTGGTGGACCTCGTGGGGTTAGGTCGCAAGGAGCTCCTCTGGTAGAGTTTGTTTGTTGTAATAAACAATTGGATCTTCTACGCTGCCAACCGACTGATTATTGGTAATGGGTATGGGACTAGTTGTAAGTATGACTCTAATTGGGATGTGATAAATAATTTTCGGTACCTCAGTTGGCGACTCCGCCGCTCTCCGTGTTGGGGTCGTTCCTCTGTAATAAGAAAAGAAACGGGACATTGAAAGGGGTGATTTTGATCGGGGGGTTGACGAAGAGACCAAAGAATTTAGGGTCTACTCCACTCTCCCGATCGCGAGAACCTCAGCTGCTAGTGACCCCATGCCGGAGTCCTTCGGTTGTAACCCGAGAACCGCCACGCTGGCATTAACGGGAATTGGCAGTGAAGAACGTACAATCAGACCTGCGTGCACCAGGTGAGTGTCTTGTTTTGTCTTGTGTCGAATATCTTTTGGATTTTTGGATTTGGGATTTGGCATTTGGCGACCATCGGTCACGGAGAACTTTGGAAAAGGGGGTCTGACGGGGCAGCATTAAAAACTGCACGTGTGGACGCTCCTGTTTTGGTTTATGAAAGTAACTAGAGACAGAGAACAGACGCCTTGGTGCGAATCGCGGTTTTCACCAGGCCGGACTGCTCTCTGGAACGCAGGCAGTTAAGATTGGGTAGCACTCGGACAGATCTGGAGCGGCGCTTGAAAAGCGGGCTTAGCCAGAATAGTTCGGGAGGTGAACCATGAATACCGTCGGATGGCCCGTAGATCGGTCTGTGGTTTAGAAACCTGTGTGGCTGTCTCTAGGCAGTCTAAGGACAAGACTGTTGCACGGAGGCGTTTTGAGCATTGAAGGTTTGGAAAAAGGTTCTCCATAGGTGGGAGTCCACGGGCTCCACTTTTTCTTTGCAAATATTTGTGTTTTCGTTTTGTCTTTTATATTGATGTAAGTTGAAGGTTTGTTTCCACGCTGCGGTTATTTAATTTGTGTAAGAGTGAATTAGAATAAAGACATGGCCATGTGTATGAGAGTGTAATGATTAACGATTCTGGATTCCTTTTCAGCTTAATTTAGGTAGAAAGGGGCAATGCCGTGCTTTAGTAAATTATGTTTTGGCTGTGTTCACCGAGGGAGCACGAGGTTGGATGAAAGCCAGCCAGCCCCTCCGGAGGGGACTCCCAGCCATGATATGTATTGTAAGCAAGGGATAGGACCTCCTCTTTAACACCTTGCGGCACAAGTATACCAAGGACAATGTAGAGCTGCAATGGCCAAACACAGGGTCTTTTGATGAGAAAAAGATCCAGTACCTGCAAGAACGCCTATTTGCTAAACGTAGTAGACAGGCCATGCTTGATACCCTTAATAAATGACAGAAAGAGGCGAAGCGGAGACGCATCCAGTCTGAAAAACTCCTGAAAATACAGCAAGGGCAGACTGTAACTCAGAAAGTCATTGCTCATGACAAGAACAAGACCGAGAAGAATATTAAGTATGCAGATAGACAGTTTAGGTTGCAGGTAGATAAGAGTTATGTGACGCGGAATGAAGCAAAAGACGAAATAGAGGATTTGTTAGATAAAAGGCCTCCCCCACCGTATGCACCGCAACGCATATACCCCGCAGTACCTCTCCAGATGATGGCTGCGCCACAAGCCTCAGCACCGGAGGAACACGTGCCTCTCACCTCTTTAGGGACTACCCGTGCCCCACCTACCTCAGTGAGAGACCTGGCTACCCTCATCCCTGATTCCAGACAACCCCCGAGATCGCCCCATGTGAGATTAGCAGCTCCAAGTCCCATATGGACCTCCCAGTCAGCCAGTACAACACCCGGAGATCCGGGGCAGACACCGAAAGGGGAATCGGGAGGCCTGGGCGGTAAGCGACTATTCACCAGAGCATCTGTAGGGTACAGCAAAAAAGAAGCAGTAGCAGATCAGGCCGCCCGATGGATGCAGAACGATATATATACAGTAGCTGATATATGGAGTACTATTAAAGATTTAGAGCCGGTGATGCGGCAACATGCCCTATATCAGATGTCTTGCTACCTCATCGGGGCCTGGGAACTGTGTTTCCGGGATGGGAGGGCCCCTAATATAGTATATACCATCTGAGACTGGACTCATAAGTTTAATATGGATCCACAGGAGGTATACAAGAATGTCGACACCCTGGTAAAATATCGAGGCAGAATGTTCATAAAAAGTCCTAATTGGACTTCTCAGCATCCCATGCAAGAAGCACATCCTTTTTTTCACCCCGAAATTCCTGAAGCACGCAATGGTTCTGACCAAGTATTAGGGCTCGAGTAGACGCCCGGTTCCAGGAGCAATGGGTGTACACTCCGTGGAAACGAAGTGAGGTTCTTGCCTTGAAATCGCAACTTCCCGATCCCCGCAAGAACCCTACCGCCTATTACAAGGAACTGACCGAGGCTGCGGCCTTGGCCGTGATGACCCTGGCAGATGTCGAGCTATTCTTTGGGTTACTAGTTCCTGTTGATATATGGCTGCAGGTGCATGACGCCGATCATGCTGAACTAGGGGGGACCTGGGATGAATTGAGAGGTTGGGATCGAGATCGTAAACCGGGAGATAAGCCCAGAAATGAAATTACCTCCTTGCCAGCAAAAATAATAGCCTTCATGCATACCCTGATTCCTCCGCGAAAGGTTGACTGGGATAAACTGACAGCCTGTAGGCAGAAAAAGGATGAAAGTGTGTCTGACTTCTTTACTAGGTTTGAAGGAATTTTTATTGACTTCAGCGGACAGGATTTGGCCACGGAAGGTGGAATTAGGTTGTTTGTGAATAGATTTGTTACCAACTTGGCACCGGAAATTTCTGCACGTTTGCAGGCCGCAGAAAGCACCTGGACTACCTCTACCCCCTCCGTGATTCGGAGTATGGCCCAATATTATGAACATAGGGAAAATGAGAGCAAGGATAAAGTAGATAAAAAGGCCAAGGATCTTAAAACACAGGTGCTGCTTCAGTAAATTGTCCGAGGGCAGGGAGGAGGGAGAGGAGCCAGAGGGCCCATGTCCAGAGGGGCGGGAACAGGCAGAGGCGCAGGCGTGGCTCCAACAGTAGGGATAAACCAATGCTCGTATTGTAAGCAGGAGGGACACCGGAAAGTGCAGTGTCTGCTATTACTTGCCCAGAACGGCGCAGTCCAAGGGTGAGGACGAGGACGAGGTGGCCCAGGTTGGAGTGATATGCACAGGGAGGAAGCATCAGGCAAGTCTGAACTGAATCATTTTGATGGTCACCAAGGCAGACAGTATTATCATGATGATTACGCATTTGAGGATCAAGATGGGTACGTTCACCCATAGGACAGCCAGGGACAGAGTAGGGGCCAAGTAGCAATCCCAGTCAATCAACAAGGACCCTATGTGGAGGGGGAATTGATGGGGACTTCTGAGAATTTCCTTATTGACACAGGGGCAATGAATAGTTCAGTTGCTCGATCAGTGGTTCCAGGGGCGGCTTTGTCCGGGCAAAATAATGTATCCGTGGGATTTTCAGGAGTCCCAGTAGTCAGTCCCATCTCTAAACCACTCCCCTTCACGATCGGGCCTGCCACTGTTGAATCACCTTTCCTGCTAACTTCACATTGTGGGGAGAATCTGTTGGGCTTAGACATGCTGAAGAAGTCGAACGCAAAAATATACTGCTCCCCTGATGGGGTTTATTTGACGATACAACCCCACCCTGACTGTATGAAACAATGTTTTGCTAAAAATGAACGTCTCCCCCCTGAGTTTGACGGCATTCCCGCTGCTCTATGGGCAACCGGGGATGCGGACGTGGGTAAGTTAAACATTCCCCCAGTCCATATTACGTAAAAAACTGGCGCAAAATTACCACGCATACCGCAGTACAAGATCTCACCAGCCGGGGAGCGGGCTCTGCTTTCAATCATTCAAGACCTCATTGACAGAGGGGTAGTGGAAGAAACGGCTGCTAATATTTGTAATAGCCCGATTCTCCCAATCTTAAAGAAAAGTTCTGATCCTACCACACAGGGACAAGGTGATGCCTATCGTTTCGTGATTGACCTGAGAGCTGTTAATAAGATTGTTGTACCACAGTATCCTGTGGTAACGGACATCACCACTGTCCTTACCATGATCCCGCCCACTGCTCAGTATTTTTCGGTCATTGATCTGAAGAATGCTTTCTGCAGTATTCCTATCCATCCCAATAGCAGACAGATCTTCGGATTCTCGTTATCTGGCCGTAGCTTCAGATTCTGTCGTGCACCTCAAGGCTATACTGAAAGGCTCTGTTGGACGACCTAGCCTTGCCAGAGGGCAATGTGCTTTTGCAGTACGTGGATGACCTGTTGATCGCTTCTGACACAGAAGAAGGTTGCAAGACTGCCACTGTTAAATTACTGCACCATTTGGCAGCGAAGGGGAATAAGGTATCATTGTCTAAGTTCCAATACTGCCGAAAGTAGGTAACCTACCTAGGTCATCTACTGTCGAAGGAGGGTAGGCGATTGACTCCTGAACGCGTTACTACCATCTCTAACATGTTTGTCCCTTGCACGCAGCGCGAAGTTCGTGCTTTTCTTGGCATCACTTCTTACTGTCGCCAATGGATACCTAATTTTTCTCTTCTCGCTAAGCCTTTGTTGCATCTAACCACTAAAGACGTACATGAACCCCTTCCCTGGACGGATGAATGTCAGCACTCGTTTGACTCTTTAAAAACTGCTCTCTGTTCTGCTCCTGTCTTGGGTACTCCTGATTACCGTAAACCTTTTGTACTATACGTGCATGAGGTCAACGGTTGCTCGCTTTCAGTGTTAACGCAAAAATTTGGCGGTAAGCAAAGACCCTGCGCTTACTTGTCAGCCACATTGGATAATGTTGCAAGGGCACTTCCTAGCTGCCTGAGGGCCACTGCAGCAGTAGCGGTGGCCATCCGGCAGTCGGAAGGACTCGTTCTAAATTCCAATTTAACAGTGATGGTGCCGCATGCTGTGGACATACTATTAAATAAAACCAAAACACAGCATCTTACGAGTGCACGCCTCACTGGGTACGAATTGACACTATTTGCTCCACACATCACGATTACACGGTGCGCTACGCTAAATCCAGCTACACTGTTACCACTCCCTTTGAGTGAAACTACCAATGATATACATGATTGCATATTTCAAACTGAAGAAGAAACGAAGGGAAGGGTTGACCTTACCGACATTCCTCTATCTGACCCTCAGGGGGAGTTATATGTGGATGGGTCCTGTTTTAAATTAGCAGGTGGAACAACAACAGCTGCATATGCAATTACGACCTTGAAGACAGTAGTTGAAACATCTCGAGTACCCCACCGGTCAGCCCAAGCCGCTGAACTAGTGGCATTATTACGAGCCTGTGAATTGAGTGAGGGGCTTGAAGTTAATATTTACACAGACAGCCAATACGCCTTTGGCGTGGCCCATAGTTTTGGGCGGCTGTGGAAGGAACGCGGCTTCCTTACTTCGCATGGTCAGAAAATACAGAATGGTCCCCTGGTATTACGATTGTTGGATGCCCTCACTCTGCCCAAGAAATTAGCCATAATAAAATGCAGCGCACATAAGGCAGTGGTGGATGAAGTAGGGGAAGGGAATGCTTTCGCAGATCAGGTGGCCAAACAGACAGCCCAATCTCCAATGTCTGCCATGTTTGTAATGTCCTCTGTGAGATGGGTGGAGGAATCTGAATTGTTCGATAACACTATGGAAAGTGTAAGAGAATTACAAAAGGAGGCTACCCCTGCTGAATTAGAAAGATGGGAGAAGGAAGTAGGAAGATTGGACGAGAACAATTGTTGGGTCGATCTGACAGAAAAGCAGAGATGGTTGCTACCTAATGCATTGGTGCAGGCTGTTGGAACTATGGCCTATGGTCCTGCCCATGTAGGAGCTAAAGGTATTTGTGGCCTTCTAGACCCGGTATGGAATAACCCTAACATACAAAGGACAGCTGTCCGTTTGGTCCAATACTGCATGGTCTGTTTACAACACAATCCGGGGAATGGAGAAAATGTTCTGAGTGGGAACTCCGCACCTCCAACGTTACCTTTTGAAGTGCTCCAGATGGATTATTTCCACGTGGAGCGTGTCAACAATTTGAAATATGTGTTAGTAGTGGTGTGTGCTTTTAGCAAATGGGTTGAGGCTTACCC
This sequence comes from Lissotriton vulgaris, assembly GCF_964263255.1. NCBI lineage: Eukaryota > Metazoa > Chordata > Amphibia > Caudata > Salamandridae > Lissotriton > Lissotriton vulgaris. The sequence continues at coordinate 883,084,369 of NC_141699.1, read as the reverse complement.
CACGAAAGAGAACACAGCCCTGGCCACAGCAAAGGCCCTTCTCAAGGAATTTGTACCACGCTATGGTTTGCCCCGTTTGATCTGGTCGGAATATGGGGGGCATTTCCATGGGGCCCTTGTTAAGCATATTTGTGATGGATTACAGCTAAAACAAAAATTCCACGCAGCCCGAAACCCCCAGTCAGCAGGGCTCGTGGAAAAATACAATGGGATCCTGAAACTAAAGATGGCTAAGATTCAGGAAAGCACAGGGTTGAAATGGCCTGACACCCTGCCCTTGGCCCTGATGTCATTGCGAGTTACCCCATATTCTCGCTCTGGTCTTTCTCCATATGAAATAACATTCGGACGACCAGCTAACATATGGGGGGTACCCAGACCACGATCCTTTTCTGATATAGAATATCCTATGTTGATCGATTATCTGTATGCCCTGACTAAAGATCTCCGTTCTATTCATCAGCAGGTAGCATCTGTACTGCAGCCTCTGCCAGAGGGCCCCGGACATCGACTGCAACCTGGCCAGTGGGTGCTGGTCAAGAAGTTCGAACGAGACTCCAGCCTGGCTCCGAGGTGGTCCGAGCCGTGCCAGATCTTGCTCGCCACCCGGACGGCCGTCAAAGTGGATTGGAGAAAGCATTGGATACATGTCTCCCATCTGAAGAGGCTGCCGCTCCCGCTTCCTTATGATCAGCGATGCTCAGGGGGAATTCTGACCCAGGAGACCGAAAGAGCCACTGCACTGGTACCCTTTTCCGACGCCTGCGAGACAGAACAAAGGCAACAAGGGGGAGTGACGAGATCGGGTGAACCGGTCTCTGCTGAATCTGCAATTGCTCTGAATCCTGTTTTGAATACCCCGGCAGGCGAAAGCTCTCATGAAGGAGAGATACCTACTGTGCTGTTTTCTGATCAGGAAATTCCGGGTCATGTGCGATACAACCTGCGGCCAAGAAAGCATCACGGCGCCTCAGACCCCACTGTTAGGAGATAAGGAAAGACTTGATTGAATAAGACAGGGTTTGCTAGATTACAGATCTGAGGTGCTGAGCGAGACACTGGACTGAACTCGTTGAGAGCTGGAACTTTGGTTACTGTGCTCTGTTCAGAAAGAAAGACTAGCTCTTGTAAACGGCCAGGTTGTGCACCAGGATCCCTTTGACCACGACGCTTTGTTTTTCTTGAGATTAACGATAGGAGGCTGCCTGTGAGACTCTGATGGGCACAGGGAGAAGAACCCTCTGGCAAGAGGGACTACTAGGCCCGAGTTTAGTTTTGGACTTTTAGCTAGGAATTTACCCTTTTGGTCGTATTGTACTGGAAGGGTTCAGACCCAATCACAGCACCGAATCTGCCATCCTCTCAGTGACCGATACGATCAGGATGACACTAGATGGAGGGGGCTCAATGATTCTGGTGCTGTTAGATTTGTCCGCGGCCTTTGACACGGTGTCACATGAGATTCTTCTCGGCCGCCTGCGGAGGGTGGGCATAGGGGGTGTGGCTCTGTCCTGGGTAGAGAGTTTTCTCACAGGCCGCTCACAAGGTGTCAGATTGGGCTCCCTTCAATCATCTCTAGGGAGCTCACCAAGGAAGTGCCACAAGGCTCATGTCTAAGCCCTACACTATTTAATGTGTATGTGGCACCCTTGGCTGACATTGTGAGAGAATATGGGTTCACCCCGGTGTCCTACGCTGACGACACCCAGCTCCTGTTCCCTTTCCAGTCCCTTACTCCAGCAATAAGGAAATCTTTTGCGGATGGTATGAGGGGGATTTCTAACTGGATGGCTTCAAACTGCCTTCAATGCAATGTAGGCAAAACAGAGGTGATGTTATTCGGAGAGGCCCCGCTTTTGTGGTCCCCAGAATGGTGGCCTCTAGATCTCGGGCCAGTGCCAAGTCAAAAACATACCGTTAAAAATCTTGGAGTGAGTTTGGATCAGGCACTGGTGCTTAAAGAGCATGCCAATCAAGTTGCTGGTCTATGTTTCCACACCATCGGACTTCTGCGACGTGTTTTTCCACTCTTGCCTGACTATCATCGCAAGACTTTGGTCCAGACGTTGGTGATCAGTAGATTGGACTACTGCAATGGCCTGCTCATCTCGGCCAATGAGGAACAACTTAATCATCTGCAAGTGGTCCAGAACACCGCAGCAAGACTGGTACTCAATGCCCAGCCCAGAACCCCTTCCCGCCCGCTTCTGGATAGACTTCATTGGCTGCCGGTTCGGCAGCGGGTTAAATATAAAATCTGTTGTACTATTCACAAATGCCTTTTTGGCACAGGCCCTAAATACCTAACAGACAAGTTCATCCCTTATAGTCCTGGACGCTCCCTCCGCTCAAGCAACCAGCAACTGCTTCAGGTCCCCAGGATTAAGAGAGTAAGACAGGGAGGACGTGCCCTCTCCCACAAAGGCCCCATTCTCTGGAACTCACTTCCACTTGCCTTAAAAACTAATTTAAATTTTCAATCCTTTAGGAAGGGCCTAAAAACCCATCTTTATTCGACCTCATAGTTTACTGGTAGCTCTACATCTCTGTTATCAGTCCAGCATCTGCACCTATGCGCAAGCGCGGAGATACCCCCTTTGGGGTCGAATCCTGCGCTATATAAGAAAATAAATAAATAAATAAAATAAATAAATAAATAAAGAACTTCCCATTGCACCAAGATACTTGCCATTTTATGAACCAATGTTTTCTACTTGGACCACGAGGGTCAAGGTGGCCTTCGTGTTGGTTATAACGATCATATTAGCTATTTTTAGGGGCCTATTCATATATCTAGAACATAAATAGCCTTTGCAAACTTTTCTACCTTCTACTGTTGCCCCACCTGAACATTCTATGTTCACCTTAGCACCCCACAAAGAACGGCATCACCAGACTTATGCGAAAAATGTATTTGTAAAAATGCTCCACCAGACACACAGTGCTACCAACATCACCGACTGTTGGGTTTGTGGGCTCCTGCCATCTGTTATGCATAAACATGACCTGTTCCTCTCATTACCCTTGTCTTATCTAGGGAGTTGTGAAGCAGGATTTAAAATGTTTTCTGCTTTGTACAATCATTATGTAGAAATTCCCAAACAATACACCGAGAAAGACTATAACATGATCCTAGCATACATTGAAAAACATCAGGGATTTGACCCAGAAGTAAATTGGGGACAGGGATCGTTGGATCCAGAAGCATGTATGAATATGCATACAGAGGTTGAGAATAGTACTTGGTTAAAAGATGAACTCTATGATTTTGCTAATTTTAATGATTCGCAGTATTTCCAACATTTTGTGGTTAGAAATGTTACCAGTGAACGCACCGTACCCATTCCCATTTTGAATACCTCTTCCGATTTCTGTGTACAAGGGATGGGGCATGTACAGGTTTTTGACAGTGTCTGTAATTATACTTATCGCATGAAAATATTCAGTAGCCCGCCCTTGTTGACGCCACCAAATGTGTATTGTGTATGCAGGAAAATGCTTACACTTGGTTACCCCGAGGTTGGGCAGGACAGTGCTATCTATCCTTCCTGTATCCACCTGTATACATAGCGCCATCCGATTATCATAGAACACACCAGCTCCATACAGCTAGAACGATATCCAATAGGCAACGTAGACAGCTTACAGCAACGGAAGTCGATCAAACTGACACCTCCCTGCAGCAGTTCACTGACTTTAGCAAGGGATTGGTACCATTCTGGGGACCCATATTCAGTAGCAGAGAAATTAGACGGTTGTCCATAATAGTAGAGAATGTCATTAATATCACTACCGATATCATGACCAATATTACCGTAGAGCTTCAGGCGACAAGGCTCGTTTCGCTCCAAAACCGGATGGTTTTGGACGTTATCTTGGCTGATCGAGGCGGAGCATGCCGGGTGATTGGCAGCTCCTGCTGCGTATATATTCCAGACTCCGCCCCCACTGTTCATTTGGCTATCCAAAAGCTACATCGTATAGCGGCTGAAATGCATACCGAAAATGGGTCCTGGTCATTGTCTGGGTGGTTCTGGGGGCTCCTGACAACGTGGGGTTAGAAATTATTGTTGATACTGGGTGGGGCAGCCGGTGTCATTTTTACCTGTTGCATCCTTGTACAGTGTGGCCCAGCTTGTTGTTCCTATTGTGCCAGAAAATCAGGAACCCACTGTGATGGGTTCAGAGACCTAGTTTGTGTCTATGGTTACTGCCAAATTTTGTCAGTTTCTACCAAAATGAGAAAGAAAAATTTCTTTCTAGAGTCCCCTCACTCACCGGGGTTTCCCCACGGTGACATGCTTCATCATTGGGGCCATCCCAGTTCTCTACGAAAAGGGGCGTGCTGCAACTAGCAGACTACGCAGGAGCACTATAAATACCGTGCTAGTGGGCCTCAACAATTTATTCTGCTCCTAGTTTGGTATACTAAAATGGGGTAACACTGTTATCTAACCTTAAATTTGGGCTAGATCAGTGTTCTGTGGTCGACATGTTTCAAGCTTCCCAAGCTTTTCATCAGGAACATACATACAAATATGCGGTCGGGTGAGGATCGAGCAGGTAATACCGAGCGGGTTCGCCAATAGGAACAATGTTTCCACGAGGTGATCCTGCCCTCGCCTGAGACCATGAAGTGTAACTTAGCCCTCATACATATACGCCAATAAGATACAAATCGTATGTATAAAAACGCATGTTTAATCATCAACAGCGCAAAGTAAAATAAATAAAAAAACAAACCTATTTATTTAAATATAGGAGTGGAATATACAGGGCTGGACCCTGTATGGTCCTGATGAAAAGCTTGGGGAGCTTGAAACATGTCGACCACAGAACACTGATCTAGCCCAAATTTAAGGTTAGATAACAGTGTTACCCCATTTTAGTATACCAAACTAGGAGCAGAATAAATTGTTGAGGCCCACTAGCACAGTATTTTTAATCACGCACCCACTCCACCACCAAAACACTCTACACCACACATAGTCTTTCACAAATATAGTGCTCCTGCGTAGTCCGCTAGTCGCAGCACGCCCCTTTTCGTAGAGAACTGGGATGGCCCCAATGATGAAGCATGTCACTGTGGGGAAACCCCGGTGAGTGAGGGGACTCTAGAAAGAAATTTTTCTTTCTCATTTTGGTAGAAACTGACAAAATTTGGCAGTAACCATACACACAAACTAGGTCTCTGAACCCATCACAGTGGGTTCCTGATTTTCTGATATAGACTGGAGGCCGACCTAGTTTAGTTTATCCTCCTTCTCCCCCCTTTTTCTTGTTCCTATTGTGCCACCAGGGTGACGGCCATGTGTGTCCCCACTCCTGTCCCCGCCAAAGTTCAGATGCTCCAGCAGGAGAATCATGAACTAATGACCATTAATGAGGATGTTTTCCAGGACTAGGATTCCCTTATTATTAGCTACATCACGCTAAAATGAGGGTTTGAGGAACCAGAATAGATTTTTGGTCCCATGAGTCATATATTCGTTGTTTGAAAGTTAGTGTGATGCATCTAGAATAATTACTAAAAGCACGCAAATACTAATATACACACGAAAAGCAGTAACTTAGGAATTAACATACACCACATTACACGTTTTTGTATCTGCTTGACACGACCAACGCCATTTTGTGGCCTCGTTCGGTCTCTCATTAACAAGCCCTATCCTTGTATTTCACCGAAGCTTTTTGCTTGGGAAATAGCCCAACTGTTGCAAACTGCTGTCTCAGCTCGTTAGGCCTGTCAAGGTTATAGGTAGAAGGAGGAGGCTGGATAAGCACATTCCCGAGGGGGTACGGTACAGACTCTCTCGGAGTTAGCAAAAGGGAGTCACTCGCGCGACCTTGCTAATCTAAGATGAGCTAAACTAAGAGCGCTTTGTCTCCAATATATGGTCTTTCCCTCTGTACCAACTTGTATTTTTCCATCTTGGGTAACGGTTTCGAAATGTAACAGTATATATGTGATGTTCTGACAATGTGCCAACAGTCTTCTTGGCGGACCTCGTGGGGTTAGGTCGCAAGGAGCTCCTCTGGCAGAGTTTGTTTGTTGTAATAAATGATTGGACCTTCTACACTGCCAACCGACTGATTATTGGTAATGGGTATGGGTCTAGTTGTAAGTATGACTCTAATTGGGATGTGATAAATAATTTTCGGTACCTCACCCTGCTCCCTGAACCTCTCACAAACTGAGCCCCATGTCAGGAGCTCCTGTACTTGTCCCGAAGTCCCCTTATGCAGACGATTTGTAGGTGGCCCTCCTCTATCCAATGGTCAATCGCACAAGGCTACCAACCCATTCAGCACCTCTGCACCCGGAATTCCAGGGCAGGTAAGCTCGAACTGCTGGTGCTATGTTGGACCCTGGCCTCCTAGCAGCTAATTCCTAAAGGGGACCTTGGAATGCAATTGCATGTACCTGTATGTAGTATATGCCTTTTTTCTCAATAGGAAAGCATTATCGCATTAAAAAAGAATTTCTGCTACAATTTTACTTACTTGAAAAGATGTATATCCTGAAAAATACTCACCTAATCACAATGTTCTTGGTGTTAAGATATATGTAAAGATACTTTTCTTTCTAAATTGGTCAAGTTTCTTCTTGAATATTTGTCTCATTTATTGACTCTGTGTGTATTTTACAGATGCTTAACACTGTTCCCTGATAAGCCTAAACTGCTTGCCCACACTACCACAAAAGAGAGCATTTGAAATTATTAATTTAAGCCCTGTAAAGCAATCAGGGTTGTCTGGACTTTGTACATAGTGTACCTCTTTTTGGTACACTACATGAAAAAACAGCATCCTGTATGTTGTATTTCAGATTTTGACTTATTTCTTAAGGGATACCAAGGGGAATTGATTATTGAATTGCAATATTAGGGACAAAAATTCTATAGTAAAGAACAAAGTATAGAACAAATATTAAAATGTCAATGCATTTTAGCTGGCTTTGTGATGATTTCTCTTTTGTAATCCCTTGGCCTGTGCTTTAAATTGCATTGCTTACATTTGTAAAGCTGAAACAATAAAGTTGGTATTGGTATTGGGTAGGTTTTAAAATGTTGTAAAGTCATCTAGTCCATTTCAAAAACTGCTTGTTTGAGGGATAAACCCAAAAGTAAACCCTACTCACATATTTTGCGAGGTTTCACTCGTTCACTCCCATCATGCACTAAAACAGGCATTGGCAATGTAGATCGATTTTGTAGAACGAGATGGGGCTCCGAAAACACCACTCTTCATAGAACAGCTACACCCTGAACAGAAACAGTGCAAGTTTCCCTCTTACAGAAGACAGGTACAGCTAGGGTAGCAATCGCACAAATGTTTCCCATCACAGGACAGGTACAAATCGTGCAGAAGGGCAAGCGTCACTGCCACATAGACTAGGACAGTATGTCAGTAGCAAAGCAAGATTCCCCCTCTGACAGAAGGCAGTAAGTGCAATCTTTCATTTTCCGCACAACAGGTCTAGCAGGGGAGAGTTGTAGAAGCTTACATCACCACAGAACATGCACACTTAAGGCGTTAGCTGCATGTAGCTCACCTCCAGCTCTCTGGAGGGAGTGTCTACCTCACTGAGAGGAATGTATAGTAGGACAAGTGAGTGAATATGCAGGTTCTGACACCCTACTCACTTAGGTGATATTCCATGTCAGCACCCTGATAATTCTACTCAGAGACCTGCTATTCAGGCCTGCCAAATTTTTCAAGTGCATGAGTTATGTGCTTCTCCAATCTGGGGGGTTCTTTGAATTCTGGGACTTGTAGTCTTGTTTATTGCATTATGAAACAGGACTACAAGTCTCACAATTTGAAGAAAAGAAAACCTGAACTGGAGCAGCACATCACACATGGACCTCTGAAAACTTGGCAGCTCTGGCTGTTTGTGTTGATTCTTTAGTTTCCTGTGTGTTGAGAAATTGCAGTAAACTCTAGGCCAGTGTTATTTGGAGCAGCCTCGCCACAGGATTCTGTAGGTAATACTCTACAGTCACACAGGTACCAATCTCTTTGAAAAGGCTTTGTTTGAATGCTGTGTGCAACCCCAACGTCCGTTCTGCACCTGCTCAATACGTTGAGGGCCGCCACCTGCTGTGTAAAGACGCAACTGCAGTGGCAGCTGGGAAGTTTAGTACCACTGAAAATATAGGTCAGAACTGACGCCCGTCACCTTTTAACAATGGTGGGGTCCAGTAACCCTGTGACACTAGAGTCCAGTCCGTAATTTATATCACCCATATAAGTGTATAACCTAACAAACGTGGGCGGTCTTAAGTGTGTGCCTGCAAGTGGAGCGCGTGCAGGAGAGACGAGCGTGTTTTCACTTTTGATCTACCTAATTGGTGCTTTGAAAACTGAACTGAATTGAGCGAAGACCAGACGACCCCTTGTTTAATAATTCGGTGCGACGTTTGGTCAGTTTTGTCTAAAATCAAAGGACTTGCTGTTTTCTTTCCCCTGTGACGCTCTGAGCAACCGAGCGCGTGCGGGTTGGTCCTTTTCGCTCCCGCACACCTCTCTTCAGACAATGGAGTCCTTCAGCATGTGCAGCGTCCATTCGGAAGAGGTCACACCTGCCTACGTTCTGTGGGGTAAGTTCGCGCTTCTTCCGCGATTTACAACACACCGGCATTTGTAACTCTACATTTAGTTTACTCCCCAGTTGTGGTTGCTAAATGATCCCCACTATGTGTGGAAATTGCCGCCGCCACCCCCGCTTTTTGAGTCGATAGCGTTTAGCACACTGGCATGTTTAAACTAATACTAATTACAGTATGAAGGAAACTACTAGTCCCAAAATGCAAAGTGGTGTTGCCTTAAAGTGCAAGAACACTTTTTTATTTTCTCTTCACGGTGTGTAGCGTCCGGGATGATTCCCCCCGTAAATATGCCACGTGAAGCTGTGAGAATCGAGAAGAGCTATATTATTATTTGCAGCTGTGTTTAAATTGTGACTGAACCCGGCCACCTTCCTCTGTTTGCAAAAATGCGGGTGCTGTTAGCGCAAAATTCACGTCCTGATGTAAATTAGCGTTCATCACCTGAAAGGTCTAAGCGCCATCCAAGAATACCTTTTCTTTTATCTTCCCACAAGCGTCGCGACCCCATCTTTTAATAACACGCCGAATACGTTGCTAATAATTATGTTTATGAAACAGCCGTGCCTTTTCCGTTAGTGTGTGTCCTTAGGCCGTATCAAGGCCGGGTCACTAGTGCCTCTTCTATAGGGCTGGGTTCACAAACTAGAAGTTGCAATTACAAGCACATGTTTTCATATTCTTCCCTATGTCTGCACGTGCAAATAACGTATTTGTGGTGTTTGTTCCATTGATTTGCGGCTGAGGAAACCTGCTCAAATGGCGGAAGCAAACTCTGGCCTTGGGCACCCAGCATGATCCCGCTTTGGCCACAACCTGGAAACGGTCCCCAAAAAGGGATTCGAGCCCTGCTCGCGATTAGGAACTTCGTGGGCTTAAAATTAGAAGTTGTACGTCTCCCCCCCCCCCCAATCAAGTTAATTTGTTTTATAATTTGCCAATTGAAGTCAGCCATACAAACAGTAACATTGATAAAAAAGTTTTTAAAAAAACATTGTAAAAAACAGTTAGAATAAAATGCGTATTATAAATATCTATTATTGTAAATGTGAGCTTAATACGTGAAAAACTCACTTCAGAAAAGTGCACAGTTTGGTTCCCACGTTACATATATTCTTATTGTTGTTAACATCATGTATATATGTAGGAGGAAATGCAAAACTCAGAAACGATCAGATCTCATTTAAGCAACAGCCGAAATTTAATTTATGAAGGGCAAAGCATCATGTCTAAATGTTTAAGCCTTAACCATGCTCTGCAAAACATGCATTCATACATGATGCTGTGTACCGAGAAACCCATGCCCACTTCCTCCTTCACACACAGCTGGAAGCCCCTCCACGACAGCTCTGGACCCCCTAGGCCTAAAATCAGCTACTGTTCACTTATGTCTTGAGCTGGGGTGGCAAGGAGCTAGATTCCAGGCAAGGAGCTTGATTCCAGCCCTGTGAGTGGCAAAGGTGCCCTCGTGTGTGGCCTGTCTGGACATCAGGGCACCATCTCTTCTGCCTTCACCTGTCGCCATTTGTTTTCATCTTGACCGCTCCCTCAAAGTGGTTTGGCCTCCTACTGTTCATGGCAAACATGGATTTACTACTAATCGTGTCAACTGAAGGCATACCTGTGTTACTGTCTTTCCCAACTGTCCTAGAACTGTATCAGCAAAGCTACTACTACACATTCTCATCTTGCCGAAGGCCACACCCAGGGTTCAACTGGACCCAAACTTCGGGGGGGGGGGGGGGGGTCAACAGGTCAACCAATGGGTTAGGGGCTAAAACGTAAACCAATGGGGCGGAGCTATCTTTAGAGCCAATACAAGAAAATAGTGATAAATTGTACATGTGAAACATATTGGTCGAACCCAATGCAAGTATAACAAACGAGTTTTAGTGTATTTGACTATGTTTATAGGCTACCGATGGAGATCTTTAAAAAGGGGGGATTATTGATTTGATAACCAAAAAGTAGCTTCTACAAATTTTAATCCAAAGCACATTATGACCAATTATTTCAAGAAGAAGAATTTGTTGCCAATTCTCTGGAAAATCAATTCTGTGAAATGACTGGCTCTGAAACCTTTTCAATTCCATCTTCAGAAACACGCTGCTGCCTGAATTTTGATCACAGGTGTCTTTTCATTCTGCACACCAGGACAGTGCAACATACGCTTGTTTGAGGCTGCACACATGACGGGTTTCAGAATATTGAGCTTATTGGGTTAATGCACCTAATTGTGGGATGTGTGACTAGTAAGTCTCAGGTTTGATTCCTTATGCATCTTCACTATTTCCTGAGATTGAACAAGTGAGTGCCAATCAGTTGGTAAAACTACCATCTGTTAATTACTTTAAACGTCTTTACTATTCTAAATCAAAATAAAATTGCTGCACTTAGCCCCCAACATTGAGCAGTTCTCATATGAAATGGCTGATCTACATCCTTGAAAGAAGCCACCAGGCCTATGGAGCTGGCAACAAAGGTAGTACCCTTGAAATAACTTTTCAACAAATTGAGTTCTAGCTTGAAAAGCACAGAAGTATTTCTTCAAGTTGTAAAATGCATTAAATGACGCTGTCTTCCACACAATTGTGTTGGAAAGAATATGTAATTTGGGGGTGACCTAGCAAGCCTGGAAATGGCTGGCCTCTTTTCTTCAGGATCTGAGCTTTCAGGTTTGGAACTAGCCCTTTTACTCAGATTCTTTACCTCTTAAAGGTGGAGTCCTTCAGAGCTCCTCTCTGAGTCCTACGCTGTTCAAAGTTCATGTTTGTCCTCTCACCGACCTTGTAAAGTCTGTTTGTTTGTTTACAGTATTTGTAGAGCGTGACTACTCCTCCCCCTAAGGAATTATCACAGGTCTAAAATTGTGGAGAACTCAAATGCCTTATATGAGTAGGATAATTCAGTTAGATAAAAGTTTATCTTTGAAAAGCCAGGTTTTTAATTTTTTTCTCAAATGAATGTGGTTATCCGTGAGGTGGGTGTCAAGAGGTAGTAAATTCTGTCATCCCGCACCACGATGGGAAAAGGAGTGGCCCACTGTCCCTAATTTTTTAATGTACTTCGTCTTAGCTAGAGCTAGGTACTGGGATCTCACGTTTTGGGTTGGTTTATAAAATTCTAATTTGTAGCTTAGTATTACTGGGCCTGATTTGTAAAGTGCTTTGTGTGCATAGCAAAGAAGTTTACATTTTGCTATTTTGTGCATGGTTAGCCATTGGAGAATTTATAAACAGGCTGAGCAAAATTTATCTTTGTTGCAGATGAGTCTGGCTGCCGCATTTTGAATTACTTGAAGACTGGAGGTTAGGTAGCCCGCCATGCCAACATAAAGCGTATTCCCGTAGTTTAGTCTACTCATAACTAGTGCCTGAGCCATATTTAAGAAAGGAGATGCCTCAATCCTAATAACTACAGGCCAATTAGCTTAGTTGACAATTTGCAAAAGGTCTTCACCAGGCAAGTTTTAGATAGAATTGCATTTTCACCCATCCAATCTTGCTATTTATCTCCCTACCAGGTGGGCTTTTGAACTAAGATAAGTACCTGTGATCAGGCTTTCAGGTTTGCACTACTTTCATGGAAGAATGTGATGTTAAAGAAACAAAAATTATATGTAGCATTCGTTGATTGTGAGGGCTGCGTTCAATCTTATCCCCATTAAAAAGGTATGGAGAGTGATGCTAAACATGGGAATTCCGGCTCATTTCGTAAACCCGATAGCAAGATTGCATGAGGACAATTAAGCTCGAGTTCGGTGGGATAAACGGGGTGAACTAACTAGCAAGATTCCAATACAGGTGCATACTCACACCTACCCTGTTTTCTTTGTATATCAACAAAGCTGCCAATACACTTATGAATTGCAGTAATGACCCTCCTCTCTTGAATGGCAAGCTTTGGGCTCAGCTCTGGAGCTGAGCCCAAAGCAGTCGGCCACCTAGAGAAGTAAGAAATCTGTTATGCACCACCAAAGACCCAGTATCTCTGTCTTTTCAGTGTTTAATTTCAGGCAGTGTGCTCTCATTCAACTTGGTAACTCTGTAAGACAACTGGTGCGATATTCCCTAGTTTCCTGATGTTTGTCCCCATCAAGATTACCAGTTGGGTTTCATCTGTGTTAGAGCAGATCTCAAATCCCCTTTTCCTGACAATTTTTGCGGTGGGTGAGACTTTGATAAATATTAGGCTCAAGGAGGGACTTTGCATTTGGATGTACGGAAAGAACTGAAAATTTCAAACTGCACAGATTGTTTTCTCTTTATTTGAAAAGGAACAAAACCATTTTAGGCCTTTGGAGGGAATCCAAATCTCATAAAGGATTTTTTTTTATCAGTAGATGAAGGGAAAACAGTATCAAATGTCGTGGAGTGATCAAGTTGGAGAAGGACATCGGCCTCGCCCTCACCCATTTCTAATCTGATGTTGTCTAGTATGGCAAGGAGGGTGGATTCTCTGTTGTTGTTTGCTCTAAATTCTGTCTGAGATGGGTCTAACAGGTTGTTGTTTTTAAGAAAGGCAATAATCTGGTATTTCCAGAACTTTATTCATGTAAGGTAGCAAAGAGATGGGTCAATAGTTTGATGTAGTTGCAACATCTATGCCTGATATTTTATTTATTTTTTGCTTAGGGTACTATTAAACCTTGTTTCCAGGCATCAGGGTACTCTGCAGGTATCAGGGTACTATGTGATAGAGAGGGATAGGTTGAAAAAATGTTGAAAAAAGGGCTTGGTGTAGGGAGCCAAATGAGCGAAAATAAAATGGGTATAGGGATCTAAAGGGGAACCAGACTTAATATTCACCATCATATTTTCGACTTGTTCTACAGAGAAATTTACGATATTCCTTAGTTTTACTCTGCTATTGTTGGGGAGTTACATTGTTTCCAAGAGATCTTGTCTAGATAGGGTTGTGTATCAAAGGTTGCAGAAATACTATTGGACTCACTTTGGTATTTTATGCAGAGGACTCCCAACTGGTCAGCTCTTTAGCCGCTGAACAGTACACTTTTTTTATCAGAATAACTTTATTTTTCCAACACAATGTAGGAATAAAAAGTATACTACATTTAAAAGAAACATTTCACAGCATTCCAACAAAGTTAAAATATATATACAAGTATTACAAGCATTTGCAATGCAATAGGTCTCGCATTAATTACGTTTGAGCTATTGGCATTGCTTAATATTGCAACACCAATTGCAACAAAAGTCTATAAATTTTAGGCCAAAAAAATGTGCATTTATTTTTGTAGCAATGGTGGCATGCTGCGCTTTAGATGAATATATTTAAAAGTAAAAGCGCGCCATACTGCGATTGCTACAATAGTTAGTTGTGGATGCGTTAACAATTGATGTGTGCACTGATGGCTGATGGTGTGTGTCCCTGTAGAAATTGTGCACTGCCGGCTGGTGGTGTGTGTGTCTGGTGGAAGCGTGCACTGACGGCTGGTGGAGTGTGTATGCCTGGTGAAAGCGTGCACTGACAGCTGGTGGTGTGTGTGTGTGTGTGTGTGTGTGCGCCTGGTGAAAGTGTGCACTGACGGCTGGTGGTGTGTGTGTGTGCGCCTGGTGAAAGCGTGCACTGACAGCTGGTGGTGTGTGTGTGTGCCTGGTGAAAGCATGCACTGACGGCTTGTGGTGTGTGTGTTCCTGGTGAAAGTGTGCACTGATATCTAGTGGTGTGTGCCTGGTGGTAGCGTGCACTGACGGCTGGTGGTGTTTGTGCCCGGTGAAAGTGTGCACTGACTGTGTGGTTGTATGTGTGTGTGGTTGTATGTGTGTGGTTGTGTGTGTGTGTGGTTGTGGTTGTGGTGGTTGTATGTGTGTGTGGGTGTGTGGTTGTGTGTGTGGCAAAGTACAAAGGCTTCAGAAAAACTGCGTGGACACGTGCCAGCTGGGGTTTAGGGCTCATTAATGTCGTCCCTTCATGGACCCATATGTCACTCCCCATTAGGGGTCGGGAATTGCAAATGTCCAGATGACTTTTTTTATCTGCATCCACTGCAATCTCCTAACTCCATGAGGCAGTAATAACAGAGTAATGGGCAATGTGCAGATCAAGTAAAAAAAATAAAAACAAGAAAGGATTCACTATCTCGCTATTTACTCACTGGAGTATTTTTTTTTATCGAAGCAGCAATCTGGATTTGCTGTTGTAGGCTCAAAAATTATAAGTACAGTTTTAGAAAGTATCAAACAGGTAGAATTAAGCAACAAAACGTAATAAACAACTGTCATCTTCCTATTTGTCTTAATAGCCCCTACCATGGAGCTACTTACTGTTCATATCCCATTTAGATACACAAACATATTTAATGTTTGTCAATACCACAATACGAATATTTTTCGGTGCCATGGTTTATTGTTATTGAGTAGTGGAAGCGGGGTGTACTATTATCCTAGTCTGTAAGCCGTGTGTTCCGTAAATCTGTAATACAGACCTACAGAGAGCAAGACCTTAGAAACGAGCTGGGATACGATTTACTGAATGGGGAAGCTAAACTATTTCAAGGTTGCCTCGAGCACTCACAGACAACACGATTAAGGCGGAAACGCGCAAATATTTAGAGTGCACTACAGCACTGCGTCCTCTGTGGCAAGCAGAACCATACCAATCACCACAAATGGGGTTACATTTATCAATCGCAAAAGTGTCACTTTATAAGGAAAAGTCTCCCGTAAAAAGAGTGCTAATTAGTTGTTATGCAAAGACAAATATACGACCACGTTAAAGACAATAGGTTTCTCTAATACCACGACGGGCAACCTATTTGTCATATTATTAAGCAAAAAAAATAAATGTCATTTGAGTCAGAAATTAGGGCAGCGAGCATTTTAAACAAGTATAAGACTTGCAGAAGAGTAGGTGGATGATGTGAGGATAGTAGGGCTGGGGTGTTTGTTCTGGGGCTGGCTTGGTGGTGGTTTGAAGTTTGCAATTTGTGGGTATTATGTGGGGCTCCGATGGCATCAGGACTGCAGGGGGGATCTGTGTGGGGAGGTGCGCATCCTGGGGTTGGGGTTTGCAGGACGGGAGTTGTGGTGCTTACTGCAGGTTTGGCTCAGGGTTTAGCATACTAAAGGATCAGTCTGGGCATGGTGAGGTTGATTACAGCATCATATACAAATTACGATTAGTCCGGTGTAGATCTTTCTCTAATGAAGTTAGGCACAACTAGTAGGATTAAACCTCAACAGGAGAACTAGCAGGAAAGATAATTCATTTTGGTGTAGATGAGTTAGCAAACAGCATGTATTAAAAGTGCAGACACTTTACCTGTAGTGCAAAGTGTGTGCAGCGAAGACACGGAGGCCAACAGAGTAATGTTCTCATGGTACAGACTGTAGACAGATGCACACTTCTCTCAACTTACTTCTCAGTAGGAGAGATTTCCTCAGTGTCACGCATTTTTAAGATTTGGTTGCAGATGCAGAGCTGGCTTCGTTATCGAACTTGAAGGACTGGGGAGGGCAGCGAGGAGGTGAGAGCTCCAGAGGACAGGGATGCCGGAACGGCTGGATTTGGCTCAGCAGTCAGTCCCATGGGACCACGGGCTGAGTCAGAGCATACCTCAGGCCCGGCCAGGCTCGCCCCATAGTCTGCGTGCTTCATGGTCAAAGCTTAAGCAGGCTGAATACTCCTGGTTTTCAAGACCGCAGTGGGGGTTATTCATCGCGGGGTGGAGGGGGCGGGGGACTGGGGGCAACGGTTCCGATCGTTGCTGAACCTTTCGCCTTTACCATAGTTTCTCGCGTCACAGGAATGTCAATGTGGTCATTGCGAAAACAAGCGTTTTTGGGGAGACGGCGCGTTCTTGTAACCTCCTTATCAGCATGTTTAATTAGCGGCAAATGGCAGAGCGTAAAGTTACCTTCTTAAACAGGCAAGGTCTTGTGCACGTTACTCCGCAGCTGCTCAATGCGTTAAGAGGAGATTACTTTCGAAAGGGAGGAAATAAAGGAATAGGGAGAGAGAACGAAGTTGACAATGTGCCTTTAGTATACCACGGTCCTGCAAGGAAATGGGGGACGAAGGAAAACACCTTGACTCAAGAGTGCATCCGTTTTACCGCATCGTAAACGGAGCACTGGGGAAGTGAATATTTAAATACCCAGTCATTACAGCGCGCACGCACTGGCCGCGTCATGAAGTCGCTAGATGCTGCCTGGTGATTAATGAGACAAAACCTTCAGTGAACAAGACGTGCGCAAAAACGAAACCGGCGATGCGGTGAGTGGGGTTAGTTTGGGGGGGGGGCGTCTCTGTATGTGCGCGTGTGTGGTGGTGGGGTGGGCGTCTCTGTATGTGCGCGTGTGTGTGGGCGGGGGGGGGGGGGAGGGAGGGGATTGTCTGTGTGTGTGCGCTCGTGTGGGCAGGGGCGTAGGGTGACCAACTGGCATTGGTGCAAATTCAGGACGGTGAGTGTAAAAATTCAGGACAAAGGGTCAAAATTCAGGACACAAATTCAGGACAATAGGTACGTTTTACAGACACATCAGAGGTCGCACAATAGTATATAAGTAAGCCCAGCCATTTCCAAACATATTCAACCATTTGCAAACCTATCCATCATGTATCCTTCCATCTATCATTTCACTCATCCATCCCTTCATCCATCCCCTCATCCATCCCCTCATCCATCCTTTCACTCATCCTCCATTATCCATCCACCCTTTCACCCTTCTGTACACTTATCCATCCACTCTTCATCCCATCCATCCATTCACTCATCCATTCAGCCATTTACCCTTTCACCAATCCAGCCATCCTTTCACTTACTAATCCTTCCACCCATCCACACTTGTAGTCATCATCCATCCTCCCTTTCTCTCTCCATCGACCCTTTCACTTAGCCTGCCTTCCATCCATCCATCCATCCACCCATCTACTCATCCACTCATGAATCCATCCATTGCCCCTATCACTTATCCATCTATCATTTCACTCCTTCACACATCTATTCATCCTTTTGTCCATCACCCTCCCTTTCACTCACTCATCCATCCTTACACCCACCCTTTCACTCATATCTCCATTCATTCACCCTTGCACTTATCAATCCATCAATCCATCCATCATTTCACTCATCCACCTACCCCTATCATCCACCCACCCACTCATCCATCCTTTCACCCACCCACCATCCAATCCACTGATCCATCCTTTCACCCACCCACTCATCATCCATCAATCCATCCTTTCACCCACCCACCCATCATCCATCCATCCATCCATCTGTCCTTCCCCTCATCATCATCCATCCATCCCCTCATCATCCATCCATCCTTCCCCTCATCATCCATCCATCCATCCATCCGTTTCCCTCATCATCCATCCATCCTTTTCCCTCATCATCCATCCATCCTTTTCCCTCATCATCCATCCATCCTTCCCCTCATCATCCATCCATCCTTTCACCCCCTCATCATCCATCCATCCTTTCACCCACCCCCTCATCATCCATCCATCCACCCCCTCATCATCCATCCATCCTTCCCCTCATCCATCCTTCCTTTCATCCATCCTTCCCCTCATCCATCCTTCCTTTCATCCATCCTTCCCCTCCATCCATCATCCTTCCCCTCATCCATCCTTCCTTTCATCCATCCTTCCCCTCACCCCTCCATCCATCCCATCCATTTATCCGGCCCCTCATCCATCCATCCTTCCCCTCCATCCATCATCCTTCCCCTCATCCATCCTTCCTTTCATCCATCCTTCCCCTCACCCATCCATCCTTCCCCTCATCCATTTATCCTGACCCTCATCCATCCATCCATCCATCCATCCATCCATCCATCCATTTATCCTTCCCCCTCATCCATTTATCCTTCCCCTCATCCATTTATCCTTCCCCTCATCCATTTATCCTTCCCCTCATCCATTTATCCTTCCCCTCTTCCATTTATCCTTCCCCTCATCCATCCTTCCCCTCCATCCATCATCCTTCCCCTCATCCATCTTTCCCCTCATCCTTCATCCAGCTACCCTTCCACCCATACATCCAGCTATTTACATTTTCTCTCCATCCTTCCACTCACTCATCAATCCATCTATCCTCTCTCATTATCCATTTATTCAATCTTTCATTCATCCATTCACCCTTTCACTAATTCATCCAGCTATTCACACATCCCTTCACGTACTCACTCGCTCACCTTTCCATATTAATCTTGAGCTGAGCCCTTTTGAGAAGAGGCCCATCAAGAACTTCACCCTCGCTGCAGGGGCCCCGTTCCAGGACTGGGACAGAAGCCACCCAGGGAGGAGACAGGATCCACCACAGGGGGGACAAGCGCCACCACAGGTGGGGGTGGACTGGAGCCACCACATGGGGGGACAGGAGCCATCCCAGGCGTGGGCTGGACTGGAGCCACAACATGGGGGGACTGGTGCCATCACTGAGGGGAGGGCAGGAGCCATCACAGGAGAGGGAACACAGGGCTGGGCATGCAGTATTCTAGTATCATCTTAGGTTCCTCTCCTGCACAAGACAACGAGAAGACAGGCTCTCTGTCCAAAATGCCATCCCCCACTGTGATGTACAGTACTTACAGGAGATACTCTAAGAGAACTGATTGAACTGATTGTCCTCCATACTTTGTTAATCAGTGTGGGTGCGATTGTGCCATTTCTTTATTGTATTACATTATGCATGTTTGAAGAACCGAGGTTTGCTTACAAATTAGTGACAGTAATTAAGCTCGGTGAAGAGAACCACGTGCTGCCTCGGTGTAATCAGGCGTGTAATCTGTCCGAGTCTCGGATAATTGGGGCCCTGGGTAGAAATGGAATGTGTGAGCCCTCCTCTAAATAGCAGATACAAGACGCATTCAGGGCTGTTTGCATGTGAATGGATGCCCCCTGCTCCTGAACCTGCAGCCCCTCCCTCTCAGTCACCTCCAAGCACCTCTTAACAGCTCATCAAGGGCTGGAGGTGTGAGGGTTGCCATCCCGCTGTGCCTCTACAGTGCTGCTGGGGGTCTGAGCTTTCATACAGCATCGGAGTCAAGAAGGGAGGTGGGGGCAAGCTGTGCCGGGTTAAAATTACAGACAAATGGCGTCCGTTAAAGAATCCTTCACGGACAACGGACAGACAGCCAAAATTACGAACTGTCCGTGAAATTTACGGACGGTTGGTCACCCTACGGGGGCGCCGGCAGGGCAGGGGGGGCTGGGGAGGTGTGGTGTGTGTGTGTGTATGTATGTATGTGTGCACTCGTGTGTGTGTCTCTGTGTGTGTGTGTGTGATCCATGGTGACCGAAGAGCCTGCCGGAATCGGAGCACGTGACCTGATCCGATTCCGGCAGGCTGCGTGCGTGCGCGTGCCAGTCTGTTGTCCCAAACCTTGTTAGTCCTTGAAAGCCAGAATGATTACAATAGGACTCCACTGCGACAATCGCTTTCGCGATTGCTTCGCAGTGCGAGCCCTAAAAAATGACAAATTCATAGTTATTTACACAATACAGTAAATTCATTTCATATTTGGGGATATATTTTTTAGCGGAGTGTTTTTTTTTATTTTTTTTTTTTAGTGCAGATAGTAAAAAGGACGCCAGAGAGAAGCAAATAAAAGGGTGAGATAGTAACTGAAAATAATAGAGTTCCTGTTTTAAAGTTCATTTTACGAATAATGGCGATAATCCTTTTTTCATCACAATAAAATTTGCAAAAGAACATAGTGTACATCATCCTGTACAGATCGCTCATCACAAGTACAGGATGGAAGTTCAGAAGCAACATAGACATTAATGGGCAAACCCAACATAAGTGGAATATAATTTAAACAAAACCTCACCAGGTTGTCCCTATGTTGCAGATTAGTGACGAAAGATAGATATGTTATGGTTGAATCGATTAGATTTATACTAGGGGAGGCCAGATGTGTTTTAACTGTCAACAAATTAATATTTTTTGTCTCCCTTATCTGTCGTTTAGATAATTGCGCTTTTAAGTCAGTTTTAGATATGGAATAACAAATAGTAGGATCCAAAAAAAAAAGTGATGTAGCCCAACTGCCTTCAATGTCGATTCAACATAAGTTGACCAGGTAATGTTACCTACCCCCAACTAATTTCAAAACATCCTTTATAATGTCTCTTGTCAGTGCAAGGGTCTACTTTCGCCATATTGAGTGCCACATTAGGATTGGGCCATTGCAATTTTACCTGTGATATAAGTGCTCTAAGTTCCATGTGGCTCTTATAGTTGGCACATGACTTTGGTAGTGAAAGGACCCTTTTAAAAAATTATCTTAAATAATCTGCAGTTTCGTACAATCTCTCATTCCCCAAACAGCTACCCTGTAAGTGGCGGCAGATACAGTCTTAGCTTTATACGCTGCTTTTATTATTCTATTGGTATTAAGTCAGTTTTTTAATGAATTTTGTTAAGGCCCCAATTTTTTTTTTCTTCGGAGTCTCTCTATTAGCAATCCTCTTTTGCCAGTTGGTTTGAAAATCAAACATAATCCCTAGATAGTTAAAAGTATCGACAACCCCCAATATTCCCCCTTCAGTAGTGATTTGAGGATGATTTTGTTGTTGTGTGCCTGCTACTAAAATAAAAGACTTGAATAAATAGCTTTCATACCTAGATTGCTCATAAACTGTGCGCCGAAGGCGCGCATAAGGCAAGCTCGTCTGCGCTCGTCCGCGCCTCGGCAGCGACCGGAGCGGATTCCGGTTCTCTGGCCCTCCAATCCACCACCACCCATCCGCATCTAACTCGCGAGTCCTTACTCCGTCTCAGGGATTTTGCTCATGAAGGCCATCTCTCCTTCTCAGACACTGCCTACCCTCTACATGATTTCGCCTGTAGAGGTTTGCTGTCGGGTGGCCTGCTGAACGTTAGGTCACTGCCTAAACACGCCAATGAAACCTCCCAGCTCATTGATAACCATCACCTCGATGCACTATTTCTTACCGAGACATGGACCCACTCCGACTGTAATATTGAACTGGACTGGGCCTGTCCACAAGATTTCAAAATATTGCATCTTCCCAGACCCAAGGGTCGAGGTGGTGGAGTCGGCATTATCTACAGAGCTTCTTGGTCCATAAAAATCCTCGACATGGACCCAGTGGCAGGTACGGAAATACTTGGCCTCTTCCGATCTAGGGACACCAGAGGACAACAGTCCCATCCACTTTTCATCGATCCCCCCCTCTCCACCCACGCCCTCCTGTGACCTTAGGCCCCCATCTGATACCTGTCCTTCGGTCACTCAGCTGATCGACACATGGGATCCGCTCAATATTGAGACCCTCTCCGACATCATCAGTAAAATGAAATCCGGTTCCCCACTGGACCCTATTCCCCCTCAAATTCTAAAAAAACTGGACAAATCCTCCCTAGAACCCATTATGGACCTTCTAAATTCCTCCCTTAGAGAAGCTATTGTACCCTCCGCATGGAAACACGCGATGATTATGCCGTTATTAAAAAAAGTTAATGCCGACCCCAGCATTCCAGCCAACTTCCGTCCCATCTCGCTTATTCCGGTATTTTCTAAAATCTTAGAAAAGCACATTAATTCTCAACTGTCCACCCACGTTGAGCTAAGGGGAATCCTACATCCGTCACAATCCGGCTTCCGATCAGGCTTTTCGACGGAATCCACTCTGCTGGGAGTCTCAGAAAACATCCGTCACCGTGTTGACAGGGGGGAAACCGTGGCACTCATTCTGCTGGACTTGAGCGCCGCATTTGACACGGTTTCCCACCCCATTCTTGTCAACGCCCTCCGATCATCTGGCATCACCGGTTCAGCCCTTAACTGGCTTGTCAGTTTCCTATCCGACCGAACCTTCCAAGTCTTCTCTTCATCATCCGCTTCCCAAACTTTTACATCTGCGTATGGAGTCCCACAGGGTTCCATCTTGAGTCCCTTGCTCTTCAACTTATACGTCAGACCTCTGGCATCTGTTGCAGAGCAAGCTGGGCTCACTATTTACTCCTACGCAGATGACACCCAGATCATCTACTCTCTTTCCTCTGACTCTCTTGCCCCCTCATCCGCTCTATGTTCAGGATTGAGAAACATCGCAGCCTGGATGTTGGACAACAAACTGCAACTGAACGGTGGAAAAACAGAACTTCTGCTGTTTGGCCACAATACCACTCTATGGGGACCCCAACACTGGCCCACTCAAATGGGCACTCCTCCTACCCCTTCTAAATCAGCACGCAACTTAGGCGTGATCTTTGACGACCAGCTGTCAATGAAAAACCATGTGGTCAAAACCTCCTCCACCTGCATTACAATCATTAAGTGGTTGCGCAAGATAATCTGGATGCTGCCTGCGGACACCCAGAAAACTGTAGTCCAGGCCTTAATCACTTCTAGGCTGGACTACAGCAATATTCTTCTTCTGGGTGCCAGCAAAGAGGTGACTCGCAAATTGCAGACAGTCCAGAATATGGCAGCACGACTGCTCTGCAAACTCCCCAACACTTCTCCTACCTCTAATTCCCTCCGCTCACTACACTGGCTCCGTATCGAAAACCGCACGAAATTCAAGGCTCTCTGTTTCATGCACAAAATAAACACTGGCCGGGCCCCACCTTATCTGACATCCTTGGTTCACCACCATTGCCCCCCCCGCACTCTGCGCTCATCTAGCCAATACCTTTTCTCAGTGCCCAGAATCAGAAAAGCCAGAATGGGAGGCCGCTCTTTTGCCTGGCTAGCCCCTTCACTATGGAATTCTCTTCCCCTTCAGTTACGAAAAGAGCCCAACTACCTTAGCTTTCGCAAACAGGTGAAAAATTGGTTATTCAACATGTAGCCTCCTCCCCTCTGACTTCCCCTCTTTATTAGTTGGTTTTAGCGCCGGGAAACCTTCGGGTAGCTGAGCGCTTTATAAACTTAAATATAATAATAAACTGTCACTCTGGAATCACCTTCACGGCCATGATATGCTACCGCCCTCCGGGAGCCTTCAACTCCTTGCAGCAACAGTCGCTTCTTACCACCCTCACCAATATGGCTACCTCCCACAACAAGCTGATTATCCTGGGCGACTTCAACCTCTGGCCAAACGGCAGTCTGGACTCTGCCCTAAACAATCTTATACTTTCTTGTGAAGGTATGGGACTTTCCCAACTGGTCAATAAACCCACACACTCTGCTGGGCACCAGCTTGACCTGATCTTCTCCTCTCCCCAGCTAGTATTCCTGAGCGATATATTGCCTATGTGCTGGACCGACCATGCACTTATTAAATTCCACATAGCTGGCAGCAGAGCCAACAGGCCGCCACTTAGCACCTCCCCTGATTCTCTGTACAGAGATTGAAAAGCTCTGGACAAACTAAGATTGGCTGGCCCCGTATTTAATGTGGGAAATAGTTTTTCCATATCTCATTCGGTGGAGGACAACTACACGGCCCTCTGCACAATGATTTCTAACACCTCGGAACCCCTTGTCCCCCAGAAAAAGTGCAAACCTAAGAGAAGAGCACCAGCCCCCTGGTTTGATGACTCATTGAGAGCCCTCAAATTAGCCTGCAGACAATCAGAGAGAAAATGGAGGCAAGGCTACTCTGACACCAACAAATCTCTCTGGAAAGTTAACCTCCGGGCATATAAAACTGCAATTGTGCAAAGTAAGGCAAACTACTTCTGCTCTACCATCGCCAACGCCCCCAATAGTGCGAAAAGTATCTTTCAGATACTCAAAAACTTAACTCACCCAGACTGTGCCACAATGACTAAGCCTCCCACTCAAGCACTCTGTGACAATCTTGCAGCATTTTTCATTGATAAAATTAACACCATCATCCACAATTTGAAGACCCCCCCGCGCAGGGATGTTCCAACAGCCCGGGAGCTAGCACCAGCATCCATGACTCAACGCCCTCAGGCTCCATCCCTATGGCTAGGTTACGGGAATTCCCCCCTACCCCTGAACCAGAGTTTGAAAGACTGGCGCTCGGAATCACCTCGGGATCCCCTCTCGACCCCCTTCCTCCAAAAATTTGGAAAAGCTTTGGAACAGAACTCTTCTGCACTTTACGCCGAATATGCAACCAATCCCTACACTGCGGATATGTTCCAACCCCCTGGAAACAAGCGCTCGTTACCCCGCTCCTGAAAAAGCCCTCCTTGAGCCCTGACTGTCTATCTAACTACCGACCCATCTCCCTCCTGCCATTTCCAGCAAAAATTGCTGATCGATGGGTCAGCTCTTGTCTCTCCACTCACCTGGAGCAGAACAACTTCTTGGATGAACTCCAATTCGGTTTCCATCCCGCTCACGGCACCGAAACAGCTGTCTTGACAGCCATGGAGGATCTTCGCATGCGTGCAGACAGGGGCCAGCCAGTAGCTTTGATACTGCTGGACTTGTCTGCCGCATTCGATACGGTCAACCACAGGACGCTGTTGGAGAGACTCGGTGAGGCAGGTGTGGATGGCACGGCTCTGCTGTGGTTTCATTCCTACCTGCAGGACAGGAGACAGGCTGTTTCCCTTCCCCCATTCTAATCCGCATTTGCACCTGTGCCCCAGGGAGTTCCCCAGGGCTCTTCCATCAGCCCCATCCTTTTTAACGTGTATCTTAAACCTTTGATCACGTTAATTAAGTCGTTCAGGATAAAAACGATCAACTATGCTGACGACACCCAGCTCATTCTCTCCTGGGAGGGAGAAGACTCCATCCCCTTAACTTCCTTCCACGACTGCCTAAGAGAGACGGCTGGGTGGTTGCACAGGAACTCCCTACAATTTAACTCCTCTAAAACAGAGGTCCTGTACTGCGCTGGAAACAACATTTCTCGCCAGTTTCCGAGCGATTTCTGGCCTCCAGAAACCAGGGACAAACCACAGCCAGTTACCTCGGTCCGCAACCTGGGAGCCATGCTCAAGAACAAGCTGAGTATGGAAACCCAGGTCGCTAAAACAGTGGGGACGTGCTCAGCTCTTTTACGTTCCCTGCGTAAAATTATGCCACTCCTCCCTGCACAAGCTCGGGCGTTGATTGTCAGGTGCACTATCCTCAGTCGCCTTGACTATTGTAACGCTCTGCTACTTGAGTCTCCAGTTACGCTGCTAGACCGGCTTCAAAGAATTCAGTCAGCCGCTGCCAAGCTAGCTCTCGGCTGGACGAGGAGATCTTCGGCCACAGCGGCCTTAGCCGAGTTACATTGGCTACCTTTGAAGCAGCGGGTGGCGTTCAAGTCCCTCTGCATTGTCTTTAAAGCTCTTTTTTATCAAAACAAGTGGTCCTGAGCATACAAGGATAACGAGAAAAATGGTATATATAGATCACAATGGAATTCTATATAGTTTAAGATTCCTTGACCAGCCGGCCAAGGAATATTTATTGGTTCAATTGTTTATGATCTCAAAGATACAACAATTAACCCAAGTGGTAAGGGTTAAATTGGGGCACAGTCCTGTGCCATACAGAGAAAAGCGAGGCAAGAGGGTAAAGGTAAGTGAGGAAAGTTATCAGGCAAACAAAAGTGAGCTAGCAGGTCACTGGCATTAAATATACATTAGCAGTGTATCCTGGAGTCATTCGTACACACAATAGTATCATATAAGTACATGTATGAACTACTCTAAGGTCGACGTTTCGATCCCTAGCTCGAGTATCACGGGATCATCATCAGGACAAGAAATTAATATTGCCTGAACATAATTATTTATAGCAACTGTTTTGAAAAGGAAAAATGAAAAAGGAAGAAAAACACAGATATACATAGTCATTGTTTGTATAGTCATAGCTCACATTGTAACAACAGACTTTGCATTCGGAAACGCAGTGGTCGGTGTTGCTATGAGGCGTGCGTATTCCGTGCAAAACCTCTGAAAAGCATGCACTTACTGTGAATGGTCAACCATGGTAGGGTGAAGTGTTTGTGATGGGGCACATTGGAATTGTGAGTCAAAGTGGGTGGGGCAATTTAAGTAAGCCGTGAATGAGTGAGGCTTGTGTTGGTGGAATAGTCGTGGGGGCGAATTATCGGGGCTTGGGGTGATTGTAGGCCTGGGAAACCTACCAGGTTGGTGGCCCGGGGTAGTATTGGCTTTACTTGGGAAGGTCCTTTTTTGGGGGGAGCGCGCGCCCTCGTGATTCTGTTGAGAATAATTGGTATTAATACCGGTCTTAAAACTCATAGGAAAAATCATAGGAAAAAGGCAACTTAGTGTTCAATGAGCCTGGGTACCTTGGTGGGTACACCGTACTTCAGGATGCGGTTTCGTTTAAGATTCTGTGGAAGCGCCGGTATAGGTTAGCTGGGAAAGCCCAATCTAGAAATAAAAAATTGCATAATCTTACTGGGTGCATGCACGTTTAAGGTATTGCCACGGTGGGGAATTAAAAGGATTACCTTCTAGGTTTGTTAGGTCGAATATTAACGAAGTCACAAATCTTGGATTTGTTCAGTTTAGGGGCATCTGCACCTCTGCAATTATTTGCTGTTAAGCGGATGAGAGAAAGCAGGGATTAATTTCATTAATTTATGCTAATGGTTTCATGGAGTGTCGAATAAGCTGCAGTTACCATAGTTCGGTGGGGAATAGCATAGATATGGCATAGGTCCGAAGCAGTTACTGAAGGGGCAGTCTGCTCGATCTACATGGAGCCCGACACAATGGTCAACCTATATGGAGAAACGTGGAAGAGCACAATTAAATCCGAGGTAAAGTGAAGGGTTTATGGGAGGTACCGGCGGTTCGCGTTATATTACCGGATGCCTTCAGGGCGGGTGCGCTGTCCTCACGTGTCTGTGAATGGAGCCGGGTGAGGGAGTGCGGCCAGGCAAATAACTGGTCCGCTGCGGGTTAAATGAAAAGGAAGTTAGATTCAGACATATTACCAGAACGGGGGCGTTCTGGTCAGGTTAAAAACAGAAATACGGCGAGCTTACCAGCGGGAGACAGCAGTTCTCCGAGGATGCCGGTCACTGGGGCTGCTCTCAGTCGAACCCTTCCGTATGCTTGGCAAGCACCCTGAGTATTGGCTGGGAAAGCGATCATGTGATTAGGGAGGGTGCGCTGTGATTGGCTTGTCACAAGACATGTGACGGGGGAGCCGCAGGCCATGGTGGCTTCATTGCACACGGAGGCGGACATTTTGAGCTGGGTAAAGCTATTGTAGTTAGAAAATTAATTGTCTTTAAAGCTCTGCATGGACTCGGACCCAGACCTCTGCAAACCCTGTTCCTGTGGTACACCCCCACCAGAGCCCTGCGATCATCCTCAGCCTGTCTGGTAAAAGTGCCCAGATACAACAAAGCGAGAACTGGGGGCAGATCATTCAGGGTCGCAGCGGCTAAGTTATGGAACAGTCTGCCCATCGACATACGCCAAATCTCACAACTCCTCCCCTTCCGGAAACGGATCAAGACCTGGTTATTCCCCTAATTCCTCCCGCTGTTACCCGCTATTGTTTCTCCTCAGTTAGAGTATTCTCCAGCGCCAGGAAGCCTGCAAGGTATCAGTTGCGCTATACAAATACTTAAAATAAATAAAATAAATAAATATTACAGGAATAGATGACGCAGTGTGTTACTAGTACGAGCTAAAAGCACTGCATCCTCCGCATAGATTAAAATTGGGACCTGTGCTGAATTAATATAAGGGACATCCGGAGTTGAACCCAACAGTACTCCAAGCAGCACACCTAAAGCCATGCCTCACAGCAGTGGCCAAGTGAATGCCCAATTGTTGTATAAAACGTAATGGTGCAAAATGGAGGTTACGGTAACAAACAAAAAACCTAAGTTCCCGGACTCCTGCGTGTTGGCCGGATAACCTTTGGCTCCAGCCTCAAATAGTCCTCAAAAATCTAGGTATCTGACTTGATGGCAAGGTAGCAAATTAAGTATTGATCTGGAAATTGGCTGCATGATGTTTTGAGATTTTCAGAACTATCGTACTGTTATTTGGAATCTTTCAAAATACTACTCCAAGCACAGTTGTCTAGACTTTGGTAACGTCTCGCCTTGGCTACGGAAATGCTCTTTATCTGGGTATCTCTCAGCTCACACTTAGAGTACAGATTGATCTAAATGCTGCAGCATTCTTGCTGTTGAGGCTGCTGAACAATCAATCAGTCTCAAACTCTGGTAAACTTCATTACCTCATCGTCCCTCCCTCGCTTCCCTTCCTTACAAAATTGAGGCATCCCTGCCTCACCAGACACCCGTACCCACGTGATTTGTCACGTGGGGACTATATATAGCCCCCAGCCCCCTCATACCTCCTGTTTTTTTCTGTCTCACCACTGAGACGCGCGTCCCATGCGCTGACCGTTCTGCAGAGCTGAGGTCTTTTTCTCTTTCTTGGGGGCTTCTCCCTCACTTGCTATCGCCATCCTGGGTCTGGCGGCGCTGACCTGGTGTATGCGAGCCTTCCCCACCGCATTGGTGTTGTTGCGGTGCACTTCTCGGCGGCTGGGCGGTCGGGTTCCGGGTGACGGAGTCAGCGGCCCTGAGTGGCTGGGGCTGTGGTTCCGGTTCGGATGGCCGGAATGGAGGCGGCGGCTGGCGGATGTGCTGTAGCTTCTCGGCTGGCTGTTTCCGATGCTCCTATGCGGTAGGGGCCTCGTTTAAGGTCGTTTTTTATGCATTTTAATGTTTTTGATGATTGGTTTCAGTGTCTGCGAGGCTTCTTTATTGGTTGCCTCGTGTATCCTTTAATTCTATTGGTTTTCTCCCGGCTGGGGCTGTGTTACACATTATTTAAGGGCTTGCCTCAGCTTTCTGCCCTGTCAGTTTCACTATGGCTAAACGGACTTCGAAGCGCTTAAGGGTTTTGTCCTCCTCTGATGAGGATGGTGAGGTGCCTGTCCCGGCTTGTAGGACCAGGTCCCAGGGTCCGGTGGATTCTTCTGCCCTCCTGTCTGCTTCTGAGGTGCAGTCCATGATTGAGGCTGCTGTGTCTCGTGCTTTGGAGGCGAGGGGTGCTAAGCCACGGCGCAGGTCTTCTCGTGTTGCGGGGGGTCCAGTGGACTCTCCCTCTGAGGACTCGTCTTCTTCTTCGGACTCTGCCATGCCTTCTACATCTTCGGGGAAGTTTGTGCGTAGGGAGGAGGTGCCTGCTATTCTCCAGCACATCAGGGAGAACTTGGGGTTTTCTCCTTTTGCTGCTCCCATGGGGTCCGAGGACATTTTTCCCCAATATGTTAAGCCTCCTGAACTCACTATGCCCTTTCATGGCCGCATCAAAGACTTGATTTCGGGGGAATGGCGGGACCTTGAGCGCGCCTCGGTTCCTCGCTTTTTACAGAAGCTTTATTCCCTGGAGGAGGGGGAGGTCTCTCGTCCTCACTCTGTGAAGGTGGATGCCATGTTGGCCACTCTTATTGGGCGCACTTCTATTAATCCTGAGGATGGTTTGCCTTCGGATGCCACGGATAAGAAAGTGGATGGTGCGCTGAAGAAGGCCTTTTAAGCTGGGAATTTGTCTTTGCGTGCTGGCATCTACTCTGCGTATGCGGCGCAGTCTTTGGTGTCTGACTTTGGCAAGCTGGCCACGGCTGTTCAGGAGGAGTCGGACTGCTCTGGCTTGCTTGTCCACATGGAGCAGCAGGCTAAACTCTTGGCTGACGTCTCTTCAGATGTTCTTCGCTCTGCGGCCATGACCTCTGGCTCCTTGGTTTTGACTCGTCAGAACTTATGGATGCGTGACTGGAAGGCTGATTCTTCGGAGAAGTCCTCACTCCTTAAGATTCCCTTTGATGGCAAGTTGCTCTTTGGTGACCAGCTGGATAGTATGGTCACTAAGGCATTCAAGGACCGTAAGCATGCTCTGCCTTACAAGGGCAAGGTGTCTGCCTCTGGTTCTCGCTGTTTTTGGAATCCTGCTCCTTCCTCCTCTGCATCTTTTCAGTCTTCCCGCCAGTCCTCCAGGAACTTTTCTGCTCGTCAACGCCATTTCAGGCCCAGGAAATCTTCAGCCTTGCCTGGTCCCAAGCTTCCGGCGGATACCTTCAAGAGGAAGTCCTGACGTCGACTGTGTTTCGCCCTCTGGTCCTATGGGCGGGAGGCTGATGTTTTTCCTGGACGCTTGGCAGCTGGATGTAAGGGATCGCTGGGCATTGACTGACTATTGTCAGGAGAGGCTATCTTATCGACTTTGTCGCCGTTCCGCCCGGCTGGGGCACCATCCTTACTCCTATCCCCAAGTCTTCGTCCAAGAGGGAGGCTCTACTGGAAGGGGTTCGGGATCTTCTGTCAAAGATGGTGATCGTTCCGGTCCCGCTGGCGCAGCGAGGTCTGGGATGTTATTCCATTTTGTTTCTGGTCCGGAAGGTGTCGGGGGGGGGGGGGGGGGGATTCCGGCCGGTTCTGGACCTGAAGAGGGTGAATGGTTGGGTTCGGACCGTTCACTTCAAGATGGTGACTTTGCAATCCATCATTCCGTTGGTGGGGGTCCGGGACTTCATGACGTCTATCGATTTACAGGACGCCTACCTTCACGTTCCTGTGGCTCGGACTCATCAGCAGTGTCTTCGCTTTGCGGTTGGCGGCTTCCACTTCCAGTTTGCGGTTTTGCCATTCGGGCTGAAGTCCGCCCCTCGGGTCTTCACCAACCTCTTGGCCCCCTTGGTGGCCCTGGTCCACTGTCGGGGGATATTTTTACATCCTTATCTGAACGACTGGTTGGTTCATGCTCCCTCTTTCCAGTTGACTGTCGTTCACACAGACTTGGTGCTGGCCGTTTTGAGGGGGCACGGCTTTCTTGTCAATCTGGGCAAGTTGTTCCTTGTTCCTTCCCAGGATCGTCTCTTCATTGGGGCCAGGTTTCGGACAGGTAGGGAGTGGTCACTCTCCCCGAGGCTCGGGTGGTCAAGATTCAGTCTCACATCCTGTCTCTGCTGTCCGATCCAGTGCAGGTGGCGGCACGTTGGCTGCAGGTTCAGGGGGATATGGCTGCCACAGTGTTTCTGGTTCCTTGGGCCAGATTTCATTTGCACACACTGATGGCTCATGTTCTGGCGCATTGGTCTCCCCATTGCCTTCCCCTCTCTTCTCCGATCCCGGTTTCCCCTCAGATCAGATCTTCTCTGGGTTGGTGGCTGGTTCGGGGTCATTTGCTGAAGGGTGTCTCTCTCTCTCTCTCTCTCTCTCTCTCTCTCTCTCTCTCTCTCTCTCTCTCTCTCTCTCTCTCTCTCTCTCTCTCTCTCTCTCTCTCTCTCTCTCTCTCTCTCTCTCTCTCTCTCTCTCTCTCTCTCTCTCTCTCTCTCTCTCTCTCTCTCTCTCTCTCTCCTCTCTCCTCCGGCTCCGGTTGTGGTGATGACCGATGCCAGCCTCTCGGGTTGGGGGGCCTGGCTGGGGGTTCATCAGTCCAAGGGCTTCTGGTCTCCCGCTCAGAGCAGGATGTCGTCGAACTGGAGGGAGTTGGAGGCTGTCCGTTTGGCTCTGTTGGCCTTCTCCCAGTTTCTGCAGGGTTCCGTGGTCCTGGTCAGGACGGACAACGTTACGGCCATGGCTTACGTCAACAGGCAGGGGGGGACGAGGTCCTCTTCTCTGGCCCTAGTGGCGAGGCGGTTGTTTGTTTGGGCGGAATCTCATCTGTTGGTTCTCTCGGCGATCCATATTCGGGGGGTGTCCAATTCCCGGGCGGATGCCCTCAGCAGGGCCATTCCGTCGTGTGTGGATTTCTGCCTTCGTCTGGAGTTGTTTGTGGCTCTGACGTTGCGTTGGGGTGTTCCGGTGGTGGACCTCTTTGCGGATGTGGGAAATGCCTTGGTGTCCCGGTTTGTCTCCCGCTGTCGGGAGGGGTCGGCCTGGGCGGTGGATGCTCTCTCTTGCCCTTGGCCCCGCGGGCTTCTGTATGCGTTTCCTCCTTTCCCCCCTTCTTCTCCGGATCCTGCTGAGGGTCCGGTCCTCGGGGGCTTCTGTGATTCTGGTGGCTCCGGCGTGGCCTCGTGCCTCCTGGTTTCCTCTCCTGGTGGAGTTGAGGTCAGAGGTGGAGTGGTTGCTGCCTCTGTCTCCTCCCCCTTTGGTCTTCCCGGCGTTTCATCAGGATGTTCTGGGCCGGATGCGCTTGGCGGCTTGGAGGCTGAACGCCTAGGTCTTCTGCGATGTTGGGTTCCGGCTGGTTTGACCTCTACTCTGCAGGCGGCTAGACGCCCTTCGACCAACAAGACTTACCTACGGCACTGGCGTTCTTTCAGTCGGTGGTGTCTTGTCAAAGGTTTGGACCTCTCTTCCTCTTCTTTGTTTGAGTTGATGCTGTTTCTTCAGGAGGGTGCTTCCTTGGGCTTGAAAGTGTCTTCACTTTGTTTGCAGTGGGCTGCGATTAGGGCATTTAGGAGCTCTTGGGGCAATCTCTCGGATTCTGAGGGGTTGGTCAGTCGCCTTTTTAAGGGTTTGAGTAACGTTCGTCCTGCCCCTCGGCGGCATTTTCCGACCTGGGATCTTTCTCTGATATCATCTCCCTTTGAGCAATTGGTTTCTGTGGATCTGCGCCTGTTGTCCTTCAAGACCTTCTTTTTGGTGGCCATTTCGTCTGCTCGCCGCCTGAGTGAACTGGGTGCTCTTTCTTCCAAACACCCTTTTTGTTGGGTTTTTGATGACAGGATCGTGTTGCGACCTATTCTTTCCTTTTGTCCTAAGGTGGACTTTCAATTCCACAGGGATCAGGAGTTAGTTCTTCCTTCCTTTTTTGGTTCCCCGTCCTTGGAGTCTGAGGTGCGGCTTCACTCTTTGGATGTTAGGAGGGCTCTCCTGGTCTATTTGGAGCGGGTCGCTCCTTTCCGTCTCTCAGATTCCCTTTTTGTTAATTTTGGTCCTGTAAATAGGGGTTTGTGTCCTTCTACTCCTTCCTTGAGTCGTTGGGTTCGTTCTCTGATTTCTTTGGCGTACAAAGAGGGGGGGCACCTTTCTCCTTTGGGGGTTCAGGGTTGTTCCACTCGCTCCATGGCTGCTTCCTGTGCGGAGGTCCAAGGGGCTTCCATTTCAGAGATCTGCCGGGCTGCCACCTGGGCTTCCCCGCTGACCTTTGCCTCTCATTACAGGATTGGCCAGGAGGTTGACTGTGCTGATGTGTTTGGACACAGGGTTCTTTCCACTATGATTCCTGAATAGTGGTTTTTTCCCCTGGTCTTCTGTGTTTTTTAATAAACCTGTTTTTTGCATACCTTCTTTGGTTGTCCTGTTTGGCTTTGTACGTCTCAATTTTGTAAGGAAGGGAAGCGAGGGAGAGACGATGAGGTAATGCTTCAATTACTTACCGGTAATTGCATTACTCTGAGTCCTACTCCCTCGCTTCCCTTACTTACATCCCTCCCTCCCTCCCTGATGGTCCAGGCTAACCTTTTGGTATGGTTTCGATCTGTGTGGTATTACAGGAGGTATGAGGGGGCTGGGGGCTATATATAGTCCCCACGTGACAAATCACTTGGGTACGGGTGTCTGGTGAGGCAGGGATGCCTCAATTTTGTAAGGAAGGGAAGCGAGGGAGTAGGACTCAGTGTAATGCAATTACCGGTAAGTAATTGAAGCATTGGCGTCCTATTTCTTTTTTTAATGATTCAATTTAAAGCATTATATCTTGCTCACTGAGCCTTTAACAATAAGTGACAGTTTGCTGCATCATCTGGTTCTACCTTGTATACCAGCAAGATCTCTCAGACAATCAATTGCCCATTTAGAAGTGATTACCAAATTTCACAATAGTGGAAACAATGGTCTCCCATCATGCGCCTAAATTATGGAATCTTCTTCCTACCATGCTTTGTAACTGTGCGGATGAACTTCGCTTCAGGATGTCCTTTGAGAGAATACGTGTTGAGACCTTGCCTGTCTTCTTCCAATCAAGCACTGGAAGGCCTAGTGGGTAGCTGTGTGATTTATAAACACTAGATTCGAATTTGTAGCTGATGTGCAATGCAAAGAAGTCCCTCAAACCTAAACCGAAATGGGGTCACTTAATAGCATGTGTTATAGCAACATCCACGTTTTCAATATTGTTTTGAAGCTCCAGCACATAACCTGTGAAAGCCACTAAACTATCAATGCATTGTTTTAATCCCGCAGGGGCAAGGTGCATTATAAAATGCAACATTTGTTTCAAATTTCTCCTAAATTAGTTTGATAAGAATAGCCATGTTCTCTATAATGGTTGGCCTTGAAAGTCTATACTTATCCTAGCAATTAGCATAGCCTGGGTAGTGGAAGGAACAATCTTCAACGGACCACAAAACAGAGACCATGCAGACAACATGGTCCGTAGTTTGTCATTGTGACACTGGAATAAGTAGTGCACAAAGTAGTGTTTTCATTGTGCAATGGTTTTAATGTGGTGACTAGTTATACACAATATTAGAATATTCTATCTGTAGCATACCCAGGGCCAGTTTGACTGCAGAATGAAAGAAGATGATGGGTTACAGACGGAGCTGAAACTGTTTGGTTGGAGGGCGCACAGCGATTGTTGGGATGAGTTTTGAAAAGTTTTTTGAGGATTTATTCAAAGGTTGGGTGCTACATACAGGTGGCACGTCCGTCCGGCGTGCGTTTAATAATACGAATAATCACTGTGTCCCGATCTAGCTTGGGGACATCCCTGTTTCTTGTGCACACCGTAGGTGCTTGAATAAGCTTCCAATCAATAAGTTGTTATGTTTTTAATCATTTTTCGTCATTAACTTCATGACATTAAATTTCATAAGCTCCCAGATGAAGGGTATACCACCCGAAATGCATTGGAGCCATCTTAAGAATGTATGACCTTTACATAAAGAAAAGAAATTTAATGTCATGAAGTTAATGACGAAAAATGATTAAAAACATATCAACAACTTATTGATTGGAAGCTTATTCGAGCACCTACGGTGTGCACAAGAAACAGGGATGTCCCCAAGCTAGATGGGGACACAGTGATTATTCGCATTACAGACAGAGCTGCCATCTTTGAACAAGGAAAGTTGAGGCATGAAAAGCAATGAAAAAATAGACAAAGCCTCTGCTACCAGTAAATGTCTTTTGATTTAAGCTCAGTGGTTGAAGTGGGTGGAATCTATCTATTGGGAACAATATTCTCAAACATTTTTGATTTTTAATTTTACAATAGCAGTTTTCACACAAAAAACAAAACTCCAGAATGGATAGTGGGGACCTTCAGGTACCTTTTGGCTGAAGGAAAGGCACGAGGTCTCCTGGTTTGTGAAGCCAAGGGAGAGGCACACAGTGAAAGAAGAAACAGGCCTTCTTGTCACCGTTTCTGCTGCCTGAACAAAATATGAATGTCAGCAGTTGGTTAATCAGCAAATCTAACGGCTGACTGGGAATCAGTATATGGCTTTAATTGATTAAGTCATTTGAGGCTTCACGGTGACAAAGATGTAGTATTTTTTAGAGGTAATGTAAGGGTGTATGGGACGTGTTTTGGAGAGGGTCCTTATAATGGAAACTGAATACAGCTGAGCACAGACACCACAGATGCTGATCTTCATAGGTCTAATATTCACCCTTTATTTCATTTTCTTAATTTTTATTTATGGTTACATTTTCATAAGATTTTGCTTGTTAGTACTCCGATCCCAGGCCGACACGTTTTGGCTTCCGACTTCTACTGGGCCTCCATTTACAACGCAGCTGGAATCCCCCATCTTATTTAACATGTCCCTTCACTATGTTCAAGCCCAGTTGGCTGCTAGAGTGTGGATTACTGTTTTAGGCTGGTTAATCCTCACCGCCATATTACAAATGTTCTATCACGTTTTTAAATTGCAAACATGTTCTTTCTTTTCATCTTTTTTTAATTTGTTGTGATCTTCCATTATTTATATAAAATTTCTACTCTGTTGCTGAGAGTGACTTGTGCAATATCATGGTATTTCTTGAAAGGGGTATATCATGTTTACATGTTATCAAATTAACCTCCTATTCTCTTGGCTACCATTATTGCATGATTAATCCCCACCAACATGTTTCACATATTCCATTACTCGTTTGAGTCACAAATATGTTTTTCATTTTTCTTCTTTTTTAATGCACTGTAATCTTTCATTAATCTGTACAATTTCTACCTAGTTAATTTTACAATTTATACTGAAAGTGGCCTGTGCAATATAATGCAGTTTCTTAAAAATGGGAACCTAATATTATGTTTGTTGTAATTATTCTCCAATTCTCATAGCTGTCATTATTGCCATATCCTTCAGATGTCAATTGATCTCCTTGTCTTATCTTTATTGATCTATAGTTCAGAGATGTCTTGTGCTATTGTACCTGTTCAGTTAAATGGTGGTTAGTCCAAATTGGAAAAGTGTCAACGTACTTAATGAGATTTAATTTTTTTATTTTTTACTCCGCCATGTCACTTATGGCACAGCTATTATGCATCTGTCTCCTATCTATTTCATAAATATTGCACTACTTCTTCTACATTAACTAAGGTGACATGCTATAAAGTCTCATGATATTGCACTTATTACCCCGTTTAAAGTGACCTGTGCATTACTTTTTCACTTTTTCATGTAACCTTACTGCACAAACCTATATATATTCACAGAAAAAACCATAGGTTATAGTGGATATATAGTTAGGAATTTGCATTTACAAAACCTTGAAAATTCAATGAAAAAACCATAGGTTATAGGCCATATATAGTTAGGAATTCGCATTTACAAAACCTTATTTTACTCGCATAAAACCATTGAAATTCCATATATAGTTAGAAGCACTAACTATATATCGGGCACCCGCAATCCACTGCTGATGATGTCACATATTACATCATTCATGACATGGTCAGTGACATCACTGATGACATCACTGATGACATCTCAAATGACATCACTGATGACATCACTGATCACAACATCCAGTGATTGTATGTGTCTGTAAAGTTTAAATATGTTTCACATATTGAAGAATGAGTGGATGTATAAGTGTCTGGATGAAGAATTTAGTAGGTGCATGACTGACTGTATGAGTGAGTGATTAAATGTGTCTCACTGAGTGCATGGGTTAGTGACTAAACTGTCTTAATTTGTGCATCAGTATGTTTGTTGTTGTGTAAGCTGCTGCATGTGTTGATCAGTAGCTATAAGAGTGGCCATATGGGTTATTGATTGGTTGCCCAAGTATTTGAATGGGAGGCTGAGTGTGTGTGTGGGTGGCTGGGAGGTGCGTGACTCTTTGCATAGATGTGTAAGCAGTTGATTCACTAGGAGTATGAGTTCAAGAGTGCATGTGGAAACAGCTATATGGGCGGTTGACTGTGCATGGGTGTGTTGGTGAGTGAATGGATTTCTCATTGCTACATGTGCAAGTAAGTACGTATGTAAAACACAATACATGTGAGAGTTGAGATATATAAATAACTGAACATAAGAGCCAGTGAATGTGTGAGTGGCTGTATCGATCACTGTGAGCTTGTATCAGGGATTATATAAGAGAATAAATATGTGTTATTATATGTTTGAATAAGTAAGATGTGTATAACTTTATAGTTGAGGAAATGGAGGTGTGATTGATTCTTTGCATGACTGACTAGGTGTGTGAGTAACTCCATGGATGAGTGACAGTCTGTGAGTGTCTGTTTATACTGAGTGTATGTAAGGTTATATTAGAGTCTGAAGAGGTTCATTGTATTATCACATGAGTGATGTGATCAGTGATGACAAATGAGATGTCATCAGTGATGTCATTTGAGTTGTCATCAGTGATGTCATCAGTGATGTCATTTGAGATGTCATCAGTGATGTCATTTGAGTTGTCATCAGTGATGTCATTTGAGATGTCATCAGTGATGTCATCAGTGATGTCACTGACCATGTCATGAATGATGTAATATGTGACATCATCAGCAGTGGATTGCGGGTGCGCGATATATAGTTAGCGCTTCTAACTATATATGGAATTTCAATGGTTTTATGCGAGTAAAATAAGGTTTTGTAAATGCGAATTCCTAACTATATATGGCCTATAACCTATGGTTTTTTCATTGAATTTTCAAGGTTTTGTAAATGCAAATTCCTAACTATATATCCACTATAACCTATGGTTTTTTCTGTGAATTTCATTGGTTTTTTAATAGCAAATATGAAAAGCTTTAAAATGTCAAGTACGTGATAGATAAAAACATTTTCGTATTTATGCACGCTGATGTGCTTTGAACGCTGCACCCCCCCCCCTCCCCTCTTTTGCCTTAGTAGTACTCTCTCTTTGCAGATACTGAAGGGTAGTTAACGCAGGCCTTTACCCCCGTTGTAATCCGTCGTGCCTCCTTGTCTCTCCATTTGATTGATTGTTGTCCAAGCATTTACTGTTTTAGAATTGGTTCTCTTTGGATCATTCTCTATTTACAAACAAGCACAAAGGCGCAATACTCTGTTTAGTCTTTGCAGATAGTGAAAAATCGTGTAAAAAAATAAAAGTAATCGAGCAAAATCAGTAGGCCACTAATTGGATCTCTTTTTGACCTCGCTAAAATAGAAATATTAGGAACAACCCTTCATGAGAAATACGAAAATAGTGAGATGAACTGAGCTCCACACCATGAGGGCTGCAAGACAGCTCGGCTCCATCACCCATCCCGCACAAAATAACGACAAACCCTATGCAAATATTAAAAATGTAGACAACACACCAGCAAAGAAACAGGGTAAAACATTTTATTAAAAAACTATTTACATAACGTTGGTTTATAAGATGATGTCAGTAGTGGACCGATGTGTGAATAGAACGAAAACAGCACAAGGCTCCAAGATCCGGATGGCAAGCTCCTGGATGTTGGGTGCCATAGTTTAGAGTTCTGAATTTCAGCCTTTTTCAATGCCTGTGCTTTGTTGAATCAAAATGGCGGCTTGACACAAAGCTGACTCAAGCGTTGCTACTAATGCTATGCAGACCAAAACTGGTTTTCAGTTTGTACATTTTTCTAGATTTTTCAATCCAAGTTT
The DNA here is from genome assembly GCF_964263255.1 of Lissotriton vulgaris. Taxonomy (NCBI): domain Eukaryota; kingdom Metazoa; phylum Chordata; class Amphibia; order Caudata; family Salamandridae; genus Lissotriton; species Lissotriton vulgaris. The sequence goes on along the minus strand of NC_141699.1, from coordinate 883,044,876 downwards.
GGTTGACTTTGTAGAACGATGGCTTCAGATTTTCAACATACGGTGTGGTGGCGCTGACTGGGAGGGGGCGCTTCGCTCCTGCCCCCTCCCCAAGTAAGATTTTCATACGTGAAAGTACGTTAATGGTTTTGGTTCCTGAGATGCTTCGATGTCACTACCATTCTCAAATAGCATAAGTTCTGGATGTTGGGTGCCATAGTTAAGAGTTCTGAGCAGTGCTTGTAACACTGTCTGAAGCTTATTTCCACCTACTGCAGCTTCACTATTCTCAAAGTAAGTGAGTGTCGTTTGTGGACCTGACTGCATTAGAAAACAATGTGATATGTTACCTTCCTAAACAGCTTGACGGAGGCCCCTGAGGGGCGGTGTGATGGCCATGGACTCGGAGAAGACGCTTGGCTCCGACACCCTCCCCAAGTCTTATAGCACTGATGTAGCCTGAGATCGCCCCCGACATAGGCGGCCGGCTCTTGGGGTCCGGCGGAACATTTTGCCTTTTGATGACTCTTCAATTCTGGACCTTGTCCCACAATCCGTTTGACCTGAAGACAAGCTGTAGTGGGGCGCCCCTTTATCGTTTTAGTTGCCATTCCGCCCGCTTTTGCTACACTGTGCCTCTTCCGCCATTCAGCTGTTTACCGCCCGCTCTTGCGACTACAGCGTCTCGCTCACCATGTAGTTGAGATGCGCCCGCTCTTGCGGTGCAGCGATAGGCGGCTGCCACAGGACTCTCAAAATGGCGGCCGGCTCTTCGGTTTTGGGCCTGGTCCACTAAAATGGCCCTGGGACACCTTGGAACTCGGACGCTTGTCTGCTAGGGCTTGGGTCCCATTCTCGAAAAGCGTCCCCTCAGCCGTGAAGATTCTACAAAAGTCTTGGGGGCCTCCGACTCCCGCAGGCTTCTGGTGGGGAGCGGCTGCCATGATTGCTCGTGGAATGGCCACGACGGAGCTACGAGATGGTAGTGGTCTCATGCTGACGCCAGCTTTAGTCTGAAACATCCAGAAACACTATAGACTACCAATTCGATCAGTTCCGGTAGCGCCCCAACATGAACCGGAAGAGAAGAACTTGCCCTCCCCTCTTTGACTGATGGTTCTTGTTGCCTGTCCCCTCTGTTGTCATTTAACAGAACTTTTTGGACTGCTGAAAGGGGTTGTGTTCTGAACGCTGGTTGGTGGAGACATTTAGACTATATTCTTGACCTACGTTGTCGCGTAATGCGTTTTATGACACGCCGCGTTAGCGCACCCGGAAGTGATCCGAGACGCGGCGCGCAGCGCGTAACGTAAGCATAACAGGTCATGTGACTTGTTAATAAAACTTTTCATTGGTTCATTTTACTTTTGTTAATTTAATGATGAAAAGCTTGGTCATATGACCTAAAAATTACGCTTTTTATTATTTTCGAACAATATTTTTTTTTCAAACATATGTTATAATATTCCAGGCTAATGTACTTTCCCGGAAAATTTACAACTGTCTTGCAAGTAAAATATATTCCTTTTTCGAGAAAAAGGGCGTTTCTTCCTTCCATGACGGAGCCGTTGAGTAAAAGAGATTCGGCCTGCTGTCTTAGTCGCCGATACGCCTGATTATCAGATTCTTATCGATCACTTTATGTTGCAGACATGAAAAACACAACTGCCCTTGACCATTTATCTTTACTGCGTTCCTACATATTATACCTTTTATCCGTCATGTAATTGGACTGCTTTATTTCACTTGCCTTTTACTGATTCGAAAACAGTCACTAAAAGTAAAAACTTTACAAATGTAAATACTACTACCGTGTTTTGTTTTAAAAACCTTTATTGTGAAAATGTCAGTATACAAATACGGGCCTATAACCACGTGGGCCGGCCACGGAGCAAACTGAAATCGTATATGATGAGGAGACATTTACACTGTAGAAGAACGTAACGAGCGGGCCATTAGGTTGCAAGAACAAAGGTGTCTAACAGTTGCGGAATCGGTGGACGTACATTTTGTAATTAAAATACGACAGGGCCACTTACAATAACATTTTCTAGATATACATTTGCGGGCAAGGAGTTACGAGTCCCATTTATACCGGCGCCATTTTGGGCGAGGCCGGGCAGGTCCAAGATATAGTCAAAATGTCTCCACCAACCATCGGCCAGACCAGAACCCCTTTCGGCCCTTTATGCTACAAGATGGTGTCTTCCATTCAGAAAATATTGGTGGCAGCATTTTGAAAAGAAACAGAAACAGCCGTTCTCCTAGTGAGTTTCACATTGTTACATTTAGGAAGAATGTTGAAGAGTAGTATGTGGAAAATCTGAAGCCATTTTTCTACAAACTCTCAATCAGACTTGGATGGAAAAAAAAAACCTGAAGAATGTACAAACTGAAAACCAATTTTTGTCTGTATAGCACCAACAGTAACGCTTGAGTCAGCTTTGTGTCAAGCCGCCATTTTCATTCAATCAATAGCGTCCCCCTGCACACATTCAGGGACCTGGTCGTGTCTTCAGATGAAACGCATTGTAGGAAAAGAAGCAGAAAGGAAAAGGAAAAAAGTTCCGCCGGACCTCGGGAGCCGGCCGCCTATGTCATGTGCCACCTTTGGCCACACCAGGGCACTAGTGAAGCTGCAGCAGGTGCAAATAAGCTTCAGACAGTCCTACAAGCACTGCTCAGAAATCTCAACTGAGGCACTCAACATCCAGGACTTGCCATTCGGATCTTGGCGCCTTGTGCTGGTTCCGACCTATTCACACATCAGTCCACTACTGACATCACCTCATAAGCCAACGGGGCACCCCACGCCGACTTTCGGCGGAGCATTGTAGGATGGCCATACCAGTGCAGCCACTTGCTGGACACCACCTCGGTGCCATCCGGATCTCGGCGCGTTCGAGTCACTGTGCCGGAAGAGTGACCGGAACTCAGCTGAACACGCCGTCTTTCGGCGCAGCATTGTAGGATGGCCACACCAGTACGGCAATTTGCTGGACACCACCTCGGCGCCATCCGGATCTCGGCGCGTTCGAGTCACTGTACCGCAACAGTGACCGCAATTCAGCTGGACACGCCGTCTTTCGGCGCAGCATTGTAGGATGGCCACACCAGTGCGGCAATTTGCTGGACACCACCTCGGTGCCATCCGGATCTCGGCGCGTTCGAGTCACTGTACCGCAACAGTGACCGCAATTCAGCTGGACACGCCGTCTTTCGGCGCAGCATTGTAGGATGGCCACACCAGTGCGGCAATTTGCTGGACACCACCTCGGTACCATCCGGATCTCGGCCCGTTGTGCTGCCTTCGGCCTATTCGCACATCGGTCCGCTACTGACGCCGCCTCACGTGCCAACGGATTTTCTACGCTTTTTGTAGCCCTATGCCGCATAACAGGTCATGTGACTTGTTTATAAAACTTTTCATTGGTTCATTTTACTTTTGGTTTCCTAAAGATGGAAGGCTTGGTCATATGACCTAAAAATAACACTTTTCATTGGTTTAGAACATTTTTTTTTCCCAAACGATGAAAGCCCCACCTTGTTTCTGGATCATTCAGACTGAAGCTGGCGTCAGCATGAGAACACCACCATCTCGTGGCTCCGTCGTGGTCATTCCGCGAGCAATCATGGCAGCCGCTCCCCACCGGAAGCCTGCGGGAGTCGGGGGCCCCCCAAGACTTTTATACAATCTTCACGGCTGAGGGGACGCTTTTCGAGAATGGAACCCAAGCCCTAGCAGGCAAGCGTCCGAGTTCCAAAGTGTCCCAGGGCCATTTCAGTGGACCAGGCCTAAAACCGAGGAGCTGTCCGCCATTTTAAGAGCCATGTGGCAGCCGCCTATCGCTGCACTGCAAGAGTGGGAGCAACTCAACAACATGGTGAGCGAGACGCTGTGGCCGCAAGAGCGAGCGCAACTCAGCTAGATGGCCGCCACCTGGGGAGGCCCGTTCACGCCGGCTCCCCCACGCCCCCCCCCCGGGCCGCCGCACGCCAATTTTCGGAGCAGCATTGTAGGATACCAAAACCAGTGCGGCAGTTTACTGGACATCACCTGGGTGCCTGTCGTACATGTTGTGTCAGCCATGTGACACTGGACACAGACCGCTACTGACGAGGCCTCCCCCCGCACCACCCGGGACGCCCCACGCTGGTTTTCTGTGCTGCATTGTAGGATCCCTAAACCAGTGCGGCACCCAGGCGACATCACCTGGGTGCCGTCCAGAACTCTGCACGTTGTGCTGCCTTGGGACTATTCGCACAACAGACCGCTACTGACGAGGCCTCCCCCCGCCCCACCCGGGACCCCCCACGCCAATTTTCGGAGCAGCATTGTAGGATCCCTAAACCAGTGCGGCACCCAGGCGACATCACCTGGGTGCCGTCCAGAACTCTGCACGTTGTGCTGCCTTGGGACTATTCGCACAAAAGACAGCTTCTAACCATTGTTGCTTTTTGTGTTGAGAAATGTTTAAATGTTTTTAGTTTTTGTTCCGTTCGTTAAAGTTAGTAGTTAATAAAGTTTTATAACCTTACTTTCTTGGAGTGTTATCTATTTTTTTTAAAAACGGGTGAATGGGGCCTTGAATCGGGTTATTGTCATGTGTGGACTTTGGAAGTGTGCTGCTGCAGGATCGGACATTTCAAACTCAAATGCACGTTCTTTTTCTTACCTTTCCGAAGCATGGAGCGCAATAGCAGGCAGAGAAAGGGTGATGCACGTGTTGAACACTGCCTGGCCTGGCAAGTTGCTGGCAGTGCCCCCCCGCCCGCTCCTGAAAGAGGGCACACACACACCGCCGCCCCGAGTACTTCACAAATCTTTAAAAGACCATGCGCTTGTTCATGAGGCTTAAATGGTTTATCACCTCTTCTAGAACCCCTGCATCGACCCTCTGACGTTTCATGGAAAAATTACCATGTAACACAATACCAAGCCCTGTCAGCTGAAACCCCCAAGGAATCGTGGGGCATATTATCAAGGGGGTTTATCTCCGCTTTTTTGGCTTTAAAAGCCATGAAAGCGGAGATAAAATTATTTCCCTATTACCAAGCTGTCGCTAACACCAGTTAGTGACAGCTAAAAGGAGATAGCGACCATCTTGGGCCCCGCTTTGCATGTCAGTGATACTTATCACTAATGACATGCAAAGTGGCGTGCCAAGATGTTAGCGACTGGAAACAGTCCCTAACATCGCTACCTTCTATTACCAACTTTTGGAGATATTCGCGCTAAGCGCGAATATCTCCAAAATCTAACACCTGCCCTGAGCAGTTCTTAGCCATGTTATCCAATGGGAGGTGGATAACATGGCTAAGAGCATTAGGTCGATAATACATGAATATCGCTGACTTTTCTGCGATAATAGCAAGGTTTATCTACGATAAAAATCGCCGATGTGCGGCGATAATTTTTGTCTCTAAACAAGTTAGAGACAAAAATTATCGCTAGTTGTTCGTAATATGCCCCCGGGTTTTTGCTTGCAGAAATCGGGAGGCGGGAGACTAGCACTGAAATCAGTACTCACACGCCTGAATCAGGAGGATTGGCATGTCTGAATTCTCTACAGCTGGGGCCATAAACTACATCCGCAGGGTTAGGTGATAGCCTGGGACCAGCCTGGCATCTAAAATGGCTGCCGTGCACGACAAAATTGTGGCATTCGAAAAAAGGCAAGATGGCGCAGCCGCTGGAAGAGATGTATCAACATATATCAGCCTCCTCAGCCACCCTCAGGAAACATAGGGGATTAGGATACGTCTCCCGCACCCCCTTATACCTAGTACTTTAATTAACGAAGCACAAAATGGCGAATTCCCGTTTCGCTACCAGTTTGCGGCCCAGTTCGCGGCCCGTGAAGCGCTTCTACCGTGAAAAATCATTTTTTTTTTATTTTCCCCACGGGACCCTTTAATAACCCCAACAACATTCCTAGGGGGTCAAGAGGGGGATACCTTGCCCCCTTTCATTAAATTCCCCCTTAGTTTTTCACCTTTTCTTCTCTCTCGATCCTACCGAGAGACAAGATGGCGGCCGCTCCGGACTGTCACGCAGCAAAAAAAAAAAAAAAGCTCACGCACAGCCGCTGGAAGAGATGTATCAACATATATCAGCCTCCTCAGCCACCCTCAGGAAACATAGGGGATTAGGATACGTCTCCCGCACCCACTTATAACTAGTAATTTAATTAACGAAGCACAAAATGGCGAATTCCCGTTTCGCTACCAGTTCGCGGCCGCGCTTCTACCGTGAAAAATCATTTTTTTTTTATTTTCCCCACGGGACCCTTTAATAACCCCAACAACATTCCTAGGGGGTCAAGAGGGGGATACCTTGCCCCCTTTCATTAAATTCCCCTTTCGTTTTCCACCTCTTCTTCTCTCTCGATCCTACCGAGAGACAAGATGGCGTCCGCTCCGGACTGTTTAGAATGTTGACAGACACCAGAGAGCCAATCAGCTTTCTGCGCGCAAAGTTCCGATAAGCGAAAAGTAAGCGGACCGGATCGCTGCCCAGAGCGCTGTTACAGATATATATCTTGGTTTGAACGTTAATTTCTCAAACTACTGGAGCACATATATTGAGACCTAGCAAAGGCACATCGGGCTAACAGTCCCTACAATTTTGCCAAGTTTCGTGCAAATCCATTCAGCCGTTCGAGCTAAAAGTGAGTCCAACCGCCCTATGGAAAACTCAATGCAAAAAACGCGTTTTGGGACCCCCCTTTTTTCTCAGCCCCCCCTTGACGAAACCCCACCAAATTTTCAGGGGCTGCTCAGAAACAAAATGTTCAATTTTCCTGAAAATTTCAGCCGATTCCGTCCACAAACGCCAAAGTTATTAGACATAGAATTTTCAAAAGTCCCATAGAGAAAAAATTCTAACTATATATACCTACTGGCGATAGCCAGTAGGTAATATATATATATATATATATATATCTGTCTCTGAAGGTGAAAGGCAACAAGAATGTTGTAGAAAATGGTTTACTTTTTTTTAGCCTGCCTATATCTTACTCTGGATTAGTTGACCTACTTTTTTTTAAATGCACTTCAACTGCTGGATGACCAGGAACATACTTTGTATGAGGTTGTCGTGAGACCCCATTTCCAGAGCGGCACAGAACAGATCAGCTGAAGAGCAGAGTGTCCATGAAGCTGCTGCAGCCAGGGCTAATACACGCAGGGTGCTAAAGCCCTTACAGCCTAGAGGGTGTTGTGGGCCTGGCTACAACCGCTGCATGTAATAGTCTCGCCCTATCCACAGAACTACATATGGTCATCTTGCCGTAAGCCGCACCCACTGTATATAATAGTCTGAACACCCCCATTGCTTACTCTCTGCTTTCCTTAGTCCACATCCAATGCATATAGTCATCTGGTCCGAGGACCTGTCCATACATAAGACCATCTTGTCTTAGGCCATGTTGGTCTATTTCTTCTCTTGCATTTCAGAGGAGCCACGAAGTATTTCCTACTCGTAGTGATGCGTGAAACTGCATGTCCTTAGTGGCTAATCTAACTAAAAATACATCAACTCTGGGAATCGCTTACTGATTTTTAGATTGAGGGTTGAACACACAGTTCCTTGGTCAGAACATTTTCCATGAACTTAATTAGACCCTTAATCTTCAGGGTCAATTTTCATTCATTTCCCAGGTCTGTGTCCAATCCAAGATGTACTGTTTTATTTAGTTTTTTAGATCTGTCCCATTCCTATGCAATCGTGTTAATTCAGTTGTTTCAATTCCCACATCAACTTGTTGTTTCGTGCACTTTTTAGCAGTGTCGATAGGAGCCCCAATTGCCCCTGATTAGTCCCTCACTGCTGAATATTATGGTGGACCCCTGTCTTATAAGAAGGAAAAATCAAAGCGAAAAGCCATATGTATTTTTTTTCTTCATTTTTTAAAACTTTTTTTATATCCCCTAACTTGTGTTTTGTTGTTGGGCAGGCTGTGAGCTGAACAAGGAGACGAGCAGCTGCACCTTTAAAGTGAAGGACGATTTACTGGAGCACCTGCTTTTTCTACGAACGGTAAGAGGATTGGGGAGTCTGGGTCTGTCCTAAACTGCAGTGCTTAACGTGTGATCAAACTAACCCCGAGCCCGCTGCAGCCTGCGCCACCTACTATCCCTGACAACGCTGCCAAATGCAAGGGCCACTGCTGCCTACTAACCACCACACTCCAACAAATGTGTCAATTTGGACGATTCCAGGTCCCCCAGAGCTTTAAAAATGGTCCGATCGAGGTATTATTATTTTAATGTATGTTACATTTTCAATGGATCTGCTGAAATGATGTGCTCAAAAATAGACAAACGGCACCGCGTGGTGCACCGCCAGACGATACATTCCAGTGTAAAGAAATAAGTGCAGGTGTCGAGCGCCCTTAAAACACTGGCGCAAATTAAGCACTGCCTTTAAGGGATTACACCAAGCTCCTACCACGAAAAGCAGGCCATGAACCACAGCTGCATGGGTAGTCCTGCACGGCTATGCACCAGGCCAAGCACTGGGTCATGTCTGCCAGAGGAGGAAGATGCACAGTTGAATTCCTGTGCTGGAACAGAAGAATCGCGGGATTATACGCACCCCAGTATTCATGTGAATGCCCGAGGCTGGGAGATCTCGATCCAGAGCTCATTCCTACTGCAGGTGGCACAACCGACCCTTGTGTCGGAGTTTGATCCCAGCTGTGCGAGGTCCTTGGTACCTGGGACCACTCGCGTCCATATAATGTTAAGGGTGGGGGGCAAGGAGTTCGCTTCACGCCATCAGACACGTCCACAGCCCATCACTTTTCAATCAGTCTATCTTGTTTCTTGGAGTCCTTGGTTCTCACAGATAAAGCATGTTTTTAAAGTTATGTTGTACCCAGCATGTATAATTTTTTTTGCTTGAATGTAAGAAATTGGATTCGGATGGGTTGGGTGAACTGTTCTGGGATGTGCTGCCTGCACCACATTGTGGCATTGAACAACACTGCAGATGGGGAAGCAAGAAATAGCAGGGAATGAGAGAGAGAGGGATTGAGGACATCTGCAGGACAATAGGAGGAGATTGACCCCCGCCCCCACCGCGCCCCCCCCCCCTACCCCAATTCCCAACAGGCCCCACAATTCATCTCTTCCCTAATAAAAGCTGAAATGGTCTAGAAACAGAGGAACAAAGTGAATAACTAAGCAGGAGGGGAAGTATTTGGAAACATCAGAGGCAAGTGGGATTTTACTGTTTGAAGAGCAAGCAGCACTTTGCCAGCATCTGTAAACGTCCAACTGTAAAAAGTCCTAGAACCACAAAGAATTATGTAAAAAATGGACGCTAGTTAAAAATTGGAAAAAATACTGAGTATGTAATGGTTCTTTGATGTGGGCCTGCTGCAGTTAAACAGGCTGCTAATATTGTTAGATTTTCTGCTTTCCAGACATAAAACCCCTTGCATTCTTGTAAACTGTCAAAGCTCTGTGGAGAGGAGGGGGAGGGGGGGTTATGAACTGTGCTGAAATGTGGGGATCTTGCAATGTCCGCTACGTGCACACGTGTCATGGTGCCACCAGCTATTTTCACTGTTATACGTGGACATTTTACCTTGGTAGAAACAAATTTCAAATGAGTAAGCAAAACATAAAAATACAGCTAATGGGGAGGGGGAGGGGGGGGGGGGGGAATTGTCCACGCCAGTATGTTGGCACTAGTATTTTAGAGGCAAGCCCTATTGGCTTTTCCAATGCTTCTTGTGTTTGGAGCTTGCCCAATCAAACCTTAATGAAGTGGGAATCGTGTCAGTAATCTGAACCTGTTAACATGTGAAGCCTGCCCATGAAAAGAAGGGGCGTGCGCAACAAGTTTCAAAATGCTTGTCCTTTTTTTTTTAAATATATGCCTCGAAGTTAAAAGAGAATTGGAATTTCAAAGAAACTTCTGGAAGCTATGCACTTTTGAAATGCGTGGCTCTCAACTTCTGCTGGAGTAGTATCTGATAATACTACACAGTCAACCAAAAGAAGCGCATTTCAAGTACATGTAATGCAATGTTGTGTTTTGTTTGGTGTATGTTTTTAGTTGCCTAGGCTAGGTCGTTGCTGTCTTGTAATGCTGACCGTCAAATGGATTCAAGGCATGTGTGACAAGTACAAACTGTCCCGACTTTCAACCAACAGGCCTTTGCCTTCTGGGACTTTTAGTTTTGAGTCCAGCATTGTACTGTATTGACAACCGCAGCACTGAAAGTACACTTGCAATGTCAAACGTGTTTCTTCCGTAATTTTTTTTAATAAAATGTTATAAATTAGATACTCTTGTTCTAGAATAACCAGTGCTTACTTTATAAGGAGTCTTATAAAAACATTCTATGACCTATATTTAGCCCAACTTAAGTTATTCCGTTTATGTAATGGCAACATGTTTAGTTGCAGGGTGATTTACAGGCAACTCTTTGGATTGCTCGCTCAGCTCGTGCCTTTTGAGGCCAAGTCAGGCTTCCAGCTTGGTTATGGCTCGGCTGCCCGGGGTCTAAGGCCTGCCTACCTCTAGCTACTGGGTGAACATTTCTTTCTGCATATTGAGCATCGAAGGTTTAGCCTTGGTCCCTGAATGTACCCCCATCTGGAACATTTAGGACCTGGTGGCTATTTGCGCCTCACAACCAGGAGGCCAAAGACTTGTTTGGTTGCAGTGAAGTGAATGGAATGTATCCGAAGTCACACAATCTATTTAAGTTTCCAGGAATGTTGTGCTGCGCACCCGGCTCCCTTTTTATAGATAAAAGATGTTTTTGGTCTGTTTGCACTCAGGCATGCTTAGGGCGGGAGTAAGCTTGCCTACTAGCCGCAAGATGACACAAGCCTCTCGCTCTCCGGCATACCTCTCTCATATACATCATTCAGGGGTCGCAGCTGCGCACCTAGCACGGCCTTTGCGACCCCTGACCTCCGCGGTAGCAAAAGAAATTGCAAGAACATGGGGGCTGCCAATCCTTCTAGGTGTCTGGGCTCCACCCTTCTTGTTTTCTGTCCGTGTTGAGTTATTTATAGTGAATAATGGCCTTTTATTCACCATTAGTGTAATAAAAATTGGAGCTCCAAGAACTGAAACGAGAGATCCCTTGGTAGCTGATATAAAAAAAAAAGCATTTGAAATCTATGGTGTGTGTACTTGAGTGCGTTTGTATGTGTGAGCATTTGTAACTAAATGAGTCCATGACAGCTAGTGGGTTAGACTGAATGTCAGTGAGTATGCGTGAATCAGAGTGAATGGGTAGACTGAGTGCACAAGTGTTAATATGAAGGAATAAGTGAATGAGTGTGAAGGCGTGAGTGCCGGAGAATAAGTAACAGTGAGAAAGAGGGAGCGAGAGTAAGAGGGTGAGTGTAAGTTCCAAAAAAAAGATGCATGGAGCACTTGCACTTTTTTTCGACTTTCAGTCCTCATGTCCAAGTACTTATGTTTACAACTAAGCATGTGCACTTTGTTTCAATTGCTTTTTGCTGCTAGTTATTTATTTCCAGAACACAATTAGAGTTTCAGAGTTTCATAGGTCTTTATTTGAATATTTCATCATACCAGACAACCTTAAAAGCCGTAAACACAATCATCATCCTTAAACACATCTTACCCTGATTATAAAGGTTAAAAGCCATTCTGGCATTACATTAAATACTTGAGCAAAAAACTAGATGATTACATAGCAATTCATATCACTCTAAAACCACAGAAGAATACAACAAATAAAATGTGTGTAGTTTTGGTGGCAGACAAGAGCATATATAACATCTGAATTAATAACTAATATTTAACCACTGTCTATGTTCTTAGTTCTGATAATCCATGACCAGCCCAGAAACTTTGCTACTGCGATTACCACAGGTTCCGTTGTATCAACCCTCATAATCCGCAGAGCCTCCAGCCCCGCCCGTGTTCCCATATTTTTGCAAATTGGTTTACGCCATTTATTCCGGGGGGCTAAGTATGCTGGGCATATAAAGAATAAATGACCAAAGGACTCCTTCTGGTCCTTACACCAGGGGCAGAACTCGTTCTCCTGACCTTTCAATTTTTCTGTGAACGATCTTACTTTGAACGAGCCAACCCTAAACTGGTGATAGAGCTTCCTATCCCCACTCTTAGTAATGATATCCCAGTATTCTTCTAGCAATGTTTCGAGTTTATGTTCAAGGAACCTGCCAGATAAAGATGAAGTATTTATCTGGTCAATATGATGTTGCCTTATGGTAGACCAGTATAAAGCTTTAAATACCTTTTTAGAGGGAAAAACATTATTAACCGGGTCAGTCCACAGATGGCTCAGGCCCATGTTCTCTAAAAGCATTCTTACTTTTTTGAACCAGAGAATATTCCCGAGCTCAACACTGATCTGACATCCATAATTTCGTTAGCAAAAAGTGCCAGTTCAGGGGTGGACCAAATTCTCCTCCACAGGGCCACTGGTTTAAAGCATGCCACATCATCGATTGCATGACAGCCTAAATCCAGTAACAAAGGCTTCAAGGGGCTGGAATGAGTAAGGCCTACTAGTTTTCTAAAAAAAATATTTTGGATTCTTACAATTGGCGATAGATCCGCAAAAGCCCAGAGGTCCGCGCCGTACAAGATCGCTGAACTGATCTTGGCATTATAAATTTTCAATGCAGGACCAATCCTTTTCGTACGTGAGGTTCTCTGTTCTTTAATTAGACACCCTGTTAACTGTGCAAACTTAAGGGAAAGAATGTCGAGCTGGGGTTTCCAGCTGAGCCTATTTTGTAACACCACCCCTAAGTATGTTATGACTTTTACCTGTTCCAGATTGGAATCATTCATAATTCTCCCGAGCACTCGAAACAAATTAAAGTAAATGTTTGCAGGACGCCGACTTCAGAGCGGTATCGTGGATAGACGACCGCGCGACTGAATATAGATCGTGACTGTGGGGATATAGCCACATTGTATACAGAGAAGAGGACTCCCGTTCTGACTTTATTTTGAAAGTGGGGGTCAAAAAGTGCTATATTGGAAATTGTGAATTACCTAAAAGAGAATAACATTTGAGAAGTAAACTCGTCGGTACATGTGAATTACGCCCTGATGAAGTCGATGTGTACAAATTAACACAACGAAACATGTGTTTGCTGCTTGTTCCGATGACTACTGTATGTGGATATTTATGAACTTTGAAGAATAAGAACCATCAAAGAAAATAAAACATCCTTGATTAGAAGGACTTGAGTTGATGATCGATACTTGGATTACTAACCTGTGACTGTGTCAATTTACAAACTATATTGACTTTGAACTCCAAACATTTACTTTAATTTGTTTTGAGTGCTCGGGGAGAATTATTCATTGTTGAGACCTACTTAGTAGGTGTGGTGGGTGTTGGTAATCACACCTCTCCTCTTGAAGTACCAGTAAGATATTTCGAATTTAATACAACATCCTTATTTTGCTGAGCGCCCGTTCACCTGGGTTACCGTATCATTGTTAAATGGAATCATTCATAGTAACATGACCAAACAGAGGTCTATTTTTTGTTAAAACCATAAATTTTGTTTTGGTAACATTGACCTAGAGGTCATTAATTTGGCAAAATTCCTCAAATTTGTTTGGAGCGGTTTGAAGACCCTTCTGGGTTTTTGATAATATCAGCGTGTCGTCTGCAATGATACGTAGTGGAAACTTAGTGCTGCCTAGGGCAGGTGCATCTGTTGGAAATCCTGCAAAGTACTGCACGACCCTGTTAATAAACAACAAAAACAGGGTCGGTGCAAGTACACACCCTTGGCGTACACCACGGGACACCAGGAATCTCTCCGTAACCTGCCCTTGTTTGCCCCATCTAACCTGTGCAAAGTTTGCTTCATATAGCCTAATTACCATTTCAAGTAGTTCATGTGGCATCCCCTTGGTGCTTCCCATAACTTTGGTCTTGGAACAAGGTCGAAAGCAGACTTTAGGTCAACAAAGGCTGCATAGATGGTACCTCCACCCAGCGTAACAACCTTCCAATAAATTAATATAAACCTAAAGACCTGTTCGATCGTGCTAACACGAGCTCTAAAACCTGCTTGTAATGGGGATAAAACCTCCTCTGATTCCATCCAACTCTGGATATTAGCTAGCACCATCCTGGCAACAATTTTTTGGTTAGCGTCTATTAAGCTAATAGGGCGGTGGTTACCCGGGACGGAACGATCCCCCTTTTTGAATATGGGCAGGATCTCCGCTCCATGCCAAGAATCCGGAATGGATGCCCCCTTCGCAATGGCGTTAGCTAAAAAGGTAATGTATGGTACCCAATTGGTCACATCATATTTGAAAAGGTCTGCTGGGATGCAGTCCATTCCTGGTGCTTTTCCACCTTGGACCTTCCTTAGGGCATCCGCTACATCTTTCCTGACAAACACTAAGGGTTGACAGGCCTTGGTAAATAGTCAGCAGGATCAGTATCTGTTAATACTTCCAGCCCCCTAAACTGAGTCTCGAAGTGATCGACCCAATCCTCCACAGACACATGGTTTGCTGGTACTTTTTGTTCAACTTTATTTCCCCATTTGACTGTATACCAGAACTTAGTCTGGTTTTTCAGCCTACTAGCCTCATATAACTCCTGCCAGTGCTGGCCATCCCAATCCTTTTTGGCCTGCCTTTGGATTTTACGATAGGCAAGCCTTGCCATCCTGATGTCCTTGGAGTTTCGTGCCTTTATAGCTGACACCAAAGAACCATAGGCAACCCGGCAAGATTTATTGTACCATGATTTTCCTGGGGTTTTAGATTGTACCTTCGTTGGAATGCCACTTTTGGAGAAGTACAATTAAACTCCCTAAATAGCTGTTCATGGAGAGCAGTTGACTTCTCAATGATTTCTTCCTGATTGGACAGTGCCTGAAGCGCTCCCAACGTACAGGAAACCTCATGGGAGATCTTCTCTAGGGTTAAGGGATCCTCAACTACCCTAGCCCATCGGCCCCTGCGCATAACATTAGTAAGCTGAGCTTCCGCGGTGGCTATCTCCGTAGCTTTTACTCTCTCTCTGGGCCACCTCCAATATTTAAGCTCATTATAAGCGGGTTGTGATCACTCTCGGGACGAGCAGAAATTATCATATCCTCAAGAGAGGACCAATACTCAACCTTTATGAGAATATAATCAATACGGCTGGAGTTGGTGCCATTGTCAAATGTTACCCTTCCAGATTTGTCCGAATTTGAACGTCCATTTACTGCTCGCAAACCCCACTCAAGGCAGAAGCCCAACCACTGAAGGGCAGCATCTGTCCACTTCTTTAGAGGATTTAAATTGAGGTGGGGGATATTCCATAGGGTGTCTTCCTCTGCAAAGATATCATCACCCACAATATTTAAGCGCTCGAATGTGCAATTTAAGTCCCCTGCCAAGATCACATATATATCCAGCCCAACAGAATTAAAGAGTCCAGCTCGTTTGTGATTCCCGAGCTCCGACCTCCCGGCTGGCCTCTAACATAGATATTAACTATAAGAAGCTCTGATTGATCTGGCCGCAGATTTTTTCCCTCGTATCGCTGGCTTAAAGTTTAAAAAACCATTACAGTGGATAGGGTCTACAGCCCAGCTCTCCTGAAAAATCAGGATATCATGAGCTTCCACGAAATCCAACCACTCTACTATAGAGATTTTGCTCATTAACCCTGCAATGTTCCAGGAGACCTTTTTGAGCAGATTGGGCTTATCCGTTTTGTTAGGCTGGTTTTGTACACTAACCATTGATTTAATCTCAATTTCCCCCCTACCCGCAATTTGGGCCCCACTAACTGGGGACCTTATTGCCAACCTCTCTTGTCTCAGTCCCTCCTACCATTTTCTTCTCAAGATTAGTCACACCGAATACACTGGGATTACCCTGGGGGGGGGGGGAAGCAACCACCCAACCCACTCCCTAGGCAATCTCTGTTGGAATTCCGCTCTCCTTCTATGGGACCGACTCCCTAGTTATACCTCCACCTTCTTTTACCCTACTCAGTGGTTGGGCCGTAATAGAACCATAGGGGCTGTTCTCATGTCAATCCACCCCATCTAGACCCATTAATGGGTCATAGCGGTTTGCCAGGGTGGGTGAGGACTGAATATCTCCCATTCCACCAGTCCTTGCTTCATAGCATATGTGTTCAACTACCCATAGGTCCCTGAAGTTTACGATAACTCAATCGCCCTCTATATCCTTTTGTCTACACCCCATCCAGCTCACCCTTCTAACATGTAAAATTTCTGCACTTGTACATAATGGGAGCGTTCTGTAACTATTGAGCCAATGAGTGACCTTATTCTTCAGTTCCCTATGAGATTCCAGTTTTCCTTCACCAATCCCAGGAACTCCAGCCAAGATTACCGTGGGGGAAGGTTAATACAGGGCAGCCGCTGTTTGTCACCCTCAATGCCGTGTTGGGATCTCCCATATGTCCGCCTCTCTCCTGTCTGAGCATGTGCTACATTCTGGCTTCTAGCCTCCTTACCCACCCCTTTATCACCATCCCTTACGCAACCTCGAGGTTCGCTCTCTTCGGGGTGGTTCTCGGGGCAGGGCATAGTGTTTTGATTTTTAGCCCTCCCAATTAATTCTGGCTCTGGGTCCTTACCAAATGTCCTGGGCCCGAGGCTGGCAATCTGGGACCTTAGGGAGGGAACCCTCTATACCTTTCACAACTTTATCCATCATACTAGAATTTGCTAGTACTCATTTTTCGAGTTTCTCCAATTTTGCGTTCATTAATTTGGTTCTCTCCAAAAGGGATAACATCAAAGATTTCACACGTTTTTTCCATTTCCACTAGGAGCCCCTCCTTATCAACGCAATGGATTGGCGTTTCACTTTGGTGTAAGGAACTAGTAGCTAGGGCTGGGAGGTGCTTATTAACTATTGGGACGGGGTTTGCTCGAACTGTTTTTGGCACTTTCGCTGAGCTACCCTTTTGGGGGCCCCCTCCTCTCTTTCTTTTCCATACTAACTGTTTAGCAGTAGAGTCTTTACTAGGTAGTATTTCAGGAGTGGAGTTTGCGCTGGGGAAGCTGGGTTGAATTGGCGATCTGGAATCCCTTCGCCTAGCTCCACTAGAAGAAAGACTACCAGTGGTTGCATTTAATGGGGAGCCGGCTCCTGGAGTCATCTGATCCTACCAACAATAGGCTGGTTCTCGGGCTCGGAACTACTGGAAGTTCATTAGTTCTTATTTGTTCCGGAGTAACAGCAGTTCCAGTATTACCCAGTGATGAGCGCTTCCCTGAAAGAAGGTCTAAAGACAGTCGTTTCTCTGTTAAGGCAATCTCTTTTTCCAGAACCACAGCAGCCCTGGTGATAAACTGGTCAATCGTCCCAGTAACTAACCCCCCTGTAGTTGAAAGAGTTACTTTTCTTCCTTTCCCAGAGCATAACGCCATTTAGATAAATGCTCTGGCGACCCCTGCTAAAATACCGGTGAGGGACAGGAAATTTTTACACAAGATTTTGAACAATAGCATAAAAAGTCTCACAACCCAGATCCGAGATGTTAGGGGGGTGGCCCCGCCCAGCCTCAATTGGCCTCTGGCGGCCGCAGACGGTCCTGCGCTTCTCCTGGCGCGCACCTGCACGCGTACCGTGCAGCGGGAGTCAAAGTTAGATAAATACCGTCAGGCAGGGGGCGGGAAGAGGACCACAGCTGAACGGTTTAGCCGGGCTGCTGGTCCTCGCAGTCCCAGCCCGTCGGGCCTCTCAGCACAGCAAAAGTCCAATCCAAAGGTACACGAGCCCAGTAAAATGTTAATCCGTTCCAGCAAGGCTGAATGTTTAAAATCAACCTCTGCGAGAGGCACCTATATATTAATGTTCTTGTTGCTAAGTTACCATGTTTCAGATGCTTAATGCTCAATAAATTGCGTCGGAATTAGGCCTAGGCTCCAATATATAATTCAAAGTTACTGACCTTTAGGTTTTGATGTACTTTACTAAATCCGGTTTTGCCGATAAACTATTTTTATAAAGTTCTCCTTTGATTGAATGTTTTTAGGATAGAATTAGCTCAGATAATTTGTATAAATTGGTAATAATTCATATATGGCAACTTTATTAACTAAAGCTTATGTCTTTTTAAATGAAAATGATAATCTGTAATTTTACTTGAAATTATTGGTGTAAGGAATCGTGTTTTAATTATGTATTTTATGTGGAATTCTTCGGAATTCTAAATCATAATAAATAAAAATTGAAATTGAAAAAAAAACTTGAGAATGAGTGAGCTTGTGCAAGGAAATAAGCTCTTTGCAGTCCCCACCATCACACTTTTTGCCCCTGTTTTTGACTATTAAGTACTGGTATAATAAAGCAAAGCGCACTGGGGCTGCTAACTAGACTTCTGTGCCAGAGCTCTGACCCATAAATCATAATTGGTTTATACCCAATTAGCACGACTTAACTTGCATAGAAGTCCCTAGTAGATCGTACCAGGAGAACCTAGTGCCTGTAAGTTAAGGTGTCACTCATGAACTGCACCCCTTATTGTGCCATTTCAAGTGTGATAAAGTAGAATTGAACTCCCAGCCCCCCAATGCTGGCTGTTAAAGCAGTTTATGAATTAACTCAACCTTGTCGTTGGAAGTAATGACCAAGCCCAAACCTCCCTCTTAATATATAAAAAAAAAATGTATATCTATCTTTATCTATATATAATGTGTATCACCCACAGGCAGGCCTGGCAAGGCCTAAGGAAGGGTGCAGTATATTAAGAAGTGGTATATGTTTAACATGTTTTTGACAAAAAAAAATACATTGTTATTTTTACTGTGTGCGGGGTTAGTAGCCCCATTGGCGAGTGCAGGGTTACAGAGTGACAACTCAGCAGTGCTAACTTCTGAATGGGACTACTACTTTAAGGTTTCAAAAGAATCTGACTTTAAATCCAACTTAACTCTTAAGTTGACTTCAATGTAAATTTTCAGTAAAATGCAACTTTAGAAAGTTTCCACTCTAATGCCTAAGTTTCCAGTGCCCGTTTGAGTGGTGGCCACAAAACCGCTTTCTCCCCTCCTGACCCCCAGTAAGGAACACCAAGGGCTTGCAAAGGGATGAGGTGTGAATCTCTTCCTTGCAGGAAAGCCTAACCAGGTGTGAGCTCAAAAGGCAGCTTCAAAGGCAAAGTCACCCTTAAAGGGCAGGGGGGTCTTCCCTTTTAAGGTAGAGCATTTGAGACCTCCTGTATATAATTTAGTATATACTTATATATGTATGCACTTTGTGGGCTATGGAGATCAGCCCTAGGACATGTCTGCTTCCGCTTAGGGACTTTTTTTTCTCTGTCCAACTGCCTCTATTTAACTGTCTTGATAGCAAATGACCAGCAGAGATCAGTAAAATACCAGATTCGCTTTCTGCTGAGAGACTTTCTTTTTTAGGTCTCTCCTGCTAATGCGCTTGCGCATTGCTGGTGAGAGATATAGAGGCTTAACCAGAGCTTAACCAAACGGGCGATTTCATGCAGTGCCCGTGAAAAGCGAGTGCACGTATCAAAGCCACCATCCTCCCTCCCACAGGCATCCCCCAGTGCGCTCTGCCTCAGGCATTTCTCCTCCCCTAATTATTCACGGCTGGCCGGCCGTACTTTCACTTAAATGGCCGCCAGGCCGTGTCTCGCCTTTACTTGAAAACACGTTTGCAAGTTTCCCTTCTGAAAGCCTCGCCTGGTGTTACACTAGTTTTAAACTTTTTTTTGTTTTCACTCTCCTCTGGTTGTTTACAAAGTGCGTCTTTCTTCTTTGCTGTGCGCCCCCGCGCTAATTCAAGACTTTTCTCGTAACTGTCTTTTTTTTGTTTTTGTTTTAATAGTAGGACCATTACGTGTGTCTGTCTTTTGTTTCCATGCTCCAGGGGTTGCTTGCTTACCTCCCGTGTCCTTTCTTTGTTTTTATGCTGGATTTAGCAGTAACAGAGGAGCCGGTGAGATTTCCATTCTATCCTTCTCCTATTTTCGATCTCACTGCCTATCTCTGTCTCTCCCTACTCTTCTCTCACCCCCGTTTCCTTGTTTCCACTCGCGGTACAACTCTCTCCCTTTCTGTTTCACTTCCCAGTGCCGCCAGGCCATCTCTCTCGTTTCTCCTCCCCCCTTCCAGTGCACTTTTTTTTTTTAAACTTGTTTACTTTAACAAGCCATTTCCATCAACATGCAAGTGTACCTAGACAGTTACACTTCCTTGGTTTTGGTGGCTTGCCTTCAGCCGCTTTCACAGTGCTGCTTTTCACGTTTTTTGGGGTGCATGTGAAATACACGTGTTTGCAGATTTGAAACAGTATGCGTTTTTTTACTTTTTATTTTGTGTGTTAGCAGTTCCATATAAGAAAAGCAATGCCAGTGTTTTATATAGCCAGCAGGCCTCCACTCATTAGCATATTGTACAACTTACGATAAAATTCAAACTGCCCCTTTTTTTACATGACCTTATATAGACCACCAGAAAATGGTGTTGCTTGTTTCATCTGATAATTACCCTCCAAGGCAGCACCGTGGTCTCGGGCTTAGTTGGCCTCCGTCAGGCACGGCACTTCTTTCACGGCCGCCAGGCCGTGTCTCGCATTTTTTCACTATTCTCTTCCCACCATTTGATGGGTCACTGTTTGCGGGCAGCAGCTAAACTCTCGTCTCCAGGGCTCACAGGGTCAGTATTTCTTCCATGCCCATGTTTGTTTCTGACCACACCGGGTGTCAGAACTACCTTTCCCAGCACGCTTTAGGATTAGACCTTATTTCCCAGCACTCTTGGTGTCCTTCAGGTCAGCAACAATTTAACAGACTGCAGGACACTTTACTGCATGTACCGGTCCGGACACCTGCCTATGGAGACAACTTCATACCTACGTGAGTACTTGGTGCACTGGTGGTTTTCACACCCGCCGCCTTATATGGTTTTAATTGTTTTTTCCCTTGGTATGCATTACTTATCAGAGACCCCGCTTCGACTAGTAGCTCGCGGCTTTTCTCTTCTTTTTAAATGCCCTATCTCCAGTCCTGGCCGTCGGCTCAGCCGTACCTCATACCTAAAACTTGTCGATACCAGCATCTTTTTCCTCCACAGGCCCCTGCAGCCCTCATGCTGTATTTTTTTCATCTGATAATTACCCTCCCACACAGCACAACTCAGCACCACCACAGCCTCACTCTGCGCCACCACAGCCTCACTCTGCGCCACCACAGCCTCACTCTGCGCCACCACAGCCTCACTCTGCGCCACCACAGCCTCACTCTGCGCCACCACAGCCTCACTCTGCGCCACCACAGCCTCACTCTGCGCCACCACAGCCTCACTCTGCGCCACCACAGCCTCACTCTGCGCCACCACAGCCTCACTCTGCGCCACCACAGCCTCACTCTGCGCCACCACAGCCTCACTTCATCAAATATGTTCTCTCAATGTTTCAAGCTTTATTACAAATGACACAAAAAATGTTAAATAATGCTATAGGTGTCACATTTGCAAATTCTATAAATACTGGCATTTACAATAACAAAAATAATACATTTGCTATTATAAACACATAAACATAACTTAAAAAATGATTAGATTTACAAGACCAATAGCTACAACTTTTCTAATGCGAGACCTATTGCATTTCCAATGCTTGTTTTCCCTGGCAACTGCCTCTATTTAACTTTCTAGATAGAAAACGACCAGCAGAGGTCAGTAAAATACCAGAATCACTTTAGCATTCTCTAGATTCCAATCCATAGACCTTGTCTTCCACAAGCACCCGTAGACAATAATATTTTTTTTCAAACATGTATTTTCAGTGATGTGACCACTGAAGGCTCTGCTTTTTTTAAAATAAAAAAACAGAGCTTTGGACTATACCCTTTTCAGGTTAAAGGCAATATTTCTCTGTGTTTCCATACCTGGCGTGTCACGCAGTTTGGTGCTTACTTTCCCTCCATGTTAAAGAACCGTAGATGTTTCAGCACCCAGGCTAATGTGCTGCATAGCTAAATGCATACAAGGTCCCAAAGGTGCGACCGATTGCATTGCAGATGCTTGTTTTTCTAGTAGACAAGCTGGTAGTGGAGATGGAGAGGGGAAATCAGTTGCCGAACTGTTTTTTTTTTTTCCATGGGTGTATGACCAGATCTCCATGATGGGCGTGTTGCCATACCCCCATGATGGGCTAACAAACTCCACACAGTGAGAGAAGGGTTCTACCATCTTGAGATTGGGCAGAATTTTGGCTGCCACACATTGCAGGCCGTTGCCTTCGGGTAGAAGGTACCAGAGAAGGCCATTGGTTAGTGATCGCAGCATTCCCCGAAGGCGCTTTGTGGGCATATGTATGGCACCCTAGGCAGTTAGACCTCAGATCCCCACCAGATTAGAGTGCGGACAAAAGAACTGTCCTGGTGTTTCCTGGACCTGTCAAAATGAGGCTGTATCACTGACTGGACCACACCTGCTGATTCATGAGCTATCAGGACAGGACTGTGCCTGTGGTACCTTGCTCAAGGAAATGTAATTCCCAAGCCCCCTTTAGAAGAGGTGACTCTTAGAGTCTGTTGCTGACTACCTGTTCTCCGCTACAGGGACACAAAAGCTGTAGAAACCCGCCTTAGCTAGTCATTAGGCACAATTGCTTGATTGCCACGGACTGCTGACATGCAGCCTGGGAGACCAAGTACAGCCACTCTAAAACTTACACCGAAGTCTGCTGGACCTGTGGGAGTCATCAGAGTGCAGTTTGGTCAGCCATGAAATATACCAGCATTCGCCATGGGGAACCACTAGTTTCCCTGTGACAGGTGAGAAGTTGTCTAGTGGCAACTGGATTTTTGCTGGTTTGCTGGATTTCCCTCAGGACTAGGGACATCAACATCTGTGGCCCAAGTCACCCCACGAAGAATGAGGAGTATCTCCAGGAAGTTATGCTTGACTGCCCAGCATCCAACAGCATTTTCTGCATCCTGCCACCTTTATATCTGGACCACTTCATTGATGTCTATGGCTGGTCACACGTAGAACCTGGAACTGAATTTGAGACTGCTTCGATGACAAGGTTCTACAACTCCTGACTTGCTTTTTGTCAGAGTTGGTCCCCCTAAGGCGGACAGAGTAACAAACGCAACTTCATAAACTTTTTTCAAAGTTTCAAACGTTTCTACTAAACGCAGCATCTGCTAGTACTTGTTTGCCTTTTCACTGGAAAGCTGTTATTTATTATTTAGTTAAATATTTGCATCTCTGGAACCCTCCAGTGGATGTTAGTTTTGGTGCCTAAAACTTCAATTAAACAAGAGCTATTTTTATGAAATAATGTTGGAATCCTTTTAGTTATGTGATTTTAATTTGATCGTTTGGTACTTCTAAATGTTTTGCATAGGTCCTTAGTTTCAGCCTGAATTTACAAAGCCGTTGCTACCCAGGTAAGTGCTACGGTTTTACAAATGAGTCTGACTGGACCCAAGATGGTATTGTGAGTGTATTACACAGAGAGGCCCTACAACCGCACCATGTAATACACCACTTGACTCACATTGGTGCCTATCCGCGGGTTCCAGAACATGTTTTGCCATACCAGATAATGAATAGGCCAGGAACTGCCAAAATCTGGCAAGTCAACATCTAAGACTGTTTTTAAAAGTTTGCCAAGTTCTGATTCTCTACAGCACAGTTTTCGAGGAGTTTACCAGCTTTTCTAAAAGTCTGAAAACGTTTAGGAAAGATTATTAAATTTACAAAAAATTTGGGAAACGGGTAGAATTGACTTGGTTAACATATCCACAATGAAAGTCAAAGAGCTGAGGGTGCTCTACAAGGACTCTAAAATCTGTTTAGGCATCTCTGCAAAGGAGGACCTGGAAAAGGCCCTCTGGGATGGGGAAGAAACCATGCAAGCCCACGCACTAGGAATGAAAACCCCTTTACAGCGGGAAGATGTTGATGACCGGCAGACTGTCAAGGAAGAAAAAGGAGGGGAACAATGTCCTGAACCTCTTCACCATGCCAGGGTGCACTCCAGAGCTGGCGGTGGAAGGAGCTCCAGCAGATGCAGGAAGTCTCTATAGTTAGAAGTGGCATCCTTAGTATTAGAAGAGTGGCATTGGTCCTGGAAGAAATGGAACCGGTTCTTGAATAAGGGGAGGTCAAACTGGGCACGAAACCTAAAAAGAATGGTGGCAGCAAAAACATGACTGATGTATCTAGGTGGGATGGCAGTGATGTTGGGTTGCCCAAAGGGATTGTTAGTAGCGAAGTACAGGGGGATGACATTGACAAGTGGCTAGCATCCTATCTCGGTGCTCTTAGGGTGGGGAACACTACTATGGAAGTTAGTGCCAGTGGTTGGCACAGATATGCTTCTTAAATTTGAGGATGAAATGGCAGAATCTTACCCTACTTGAAAGAAGCACTTGTGCAGCTATTTTGTCCTACCTCTGAGGAGTATAGACAAAATCTTAGGCCAATATACAAGGGTCAACACAGACATGGGTGGACTTTGTGTAATCTTCAGTAAACGCACTGGAGGGCTGTATAAAGGATGACCGGGTAGACACATATGTAGGGATTTATAATTTAGTAGTTAAAGAGCACATCTTGACTAACTGTTCATCACAGAAGTTAAACCAGCACCTGGTAGACTCAAAACTGTGTAGCCCCAGAGAGATGTGTGAGATGGCAGATAGGTGGATAAGAACAAGAACAAGAGTACCCAAGAAGACATACGGGGGTGATCCCAAGAAGGAGTATTAGGCCCACAAAAAGGAAAGGTGGTACCCAGAAGCCTACCCGTGAGGTTTCTTCAGAGTCCTGAATCACGAGGAGCAGGTCAAGACCCAGTCCACCTCTGCCAAGCAGAGTAGTGGCCACCCCAGGCTAAAGAAACTCTTTGAGAATATGTTGTGTTTTGACTGCCAGCAGTCAGGACACCACATGACTGATGAAGCATGCCCCAGAAGGCAGGTTACCACTGCTAGCTAGTGCAGCTTTAGAAGAGGATTCCTCAGATAAGTAGGTCCTAGTGACTTTCATTTGGGAGAGGGGGCCAGATGGTAAGCTTGCAATGCCTGAGGGTGGTAGTGGATATTTCCACCAGGTCACCATAAATGGGGTCCCAAATCCTGTCCTGAGGGATACCGGTGTTAGTCACAGCATGGTGGCGGACAGGCTGGTTTACGCAGACCAGTATTTGCCAGGTGGGGCAGTCAGGCTAAGCGCCTCCCAGGGGAAAGTCGCTGCTGGCCCTGTGGCTATGTTATCCCTAGAGAATGAGGGTGCACTTACTCTGGACAGTGAGACGGTCTGTTATGACCTGCCCCCTAGATTGTACCCTATACAATGAGCTCCATGATGTATACAGAAAATAGCAAGGGGCAGCCACACAGGACACGCAATTCACAAGGATGCTGGAGATCCTACCCCCTAAGCCAGAGGATCCAGAGAAGAGTTAAATGTAGTAATGGGAGGTTACTCCTAATTAGAGACAAAGAAAGCCAGGGGCAACCTACCCAGGTAGGAGACAACCCTATGAATGGCATTGGCAAGGCCTACTCTGCCCAAAGGGAGAGACCAAGGTTTAGAATCAATGGTGGTATGGATCCTGGAGTGATCCAGCATACAAAGTAGAGCAATGGATTATGGGAGATCTGTCTCTATATTCATATCTACACAATAGATCAGATACACAAGTTCTCCCCCCGGTGATAAGAGTGGTAATCTTGACGTGGTGCCAGTCCCTCCGCCAAATGGGACGGTGGGGCTACATTACCCGAGAAACCTCATTGTTGTGAAACAGTGGCATATCACCCATAGGGAATTTTATGTGGGGTCATACCCCTAAGGCGTTTCAAGACCTTCAGAGAATTTTCTGTGCCCGCAGTCAATTTTACAAATATCTGCAATCACAACACGCTTTACACCCCTAAATTTGTGATCTCCCAGCCCTTCCTGAATTCAGCCCATTGGAGGGTAAACTCCTGATGATGGATTTGGGAGACTTCAAAACCATGAAGATCTACCAATCCATTATTACAAACCGTTTGACCACCTTAAGGAGGGCCTGGGAAGCCGATCTAGGCCCAGTCGATGACTATGGCTGGACAGAGGTGCTAGAATCGCTGATGGGGGCGGTTATTTCATCATGCTTGGGGCTTATACAATTCAAATATCTACACAGGGCATATTGTACTGGACATAGACTTGGAGGATGGGACTAATTGCCTCCTCGGAATGTTTGTGATGCAGAGGGGCTGAGGGTATACAATCTTGTCCTGTACTGCATTTGTTAACTTTTGGCGAGGGGTAGTTAATTGCCTTGGGAAAGTTTTGGCTTAGGATCTTCCCAGGTACCCGAAACTCAAGTTA
The DNA here is from genome assembly GCF_964263255.1 of Lissotriton vulgaris. Classification (NCBI taxonomy): domain Eukaryota; kingdom Metazoa; phylum Chordata; class Amphibia; order Caudata; family Salamandridae; genus Lissotriton; species Lissotriton vulgaris. The sequence goes on along the minus strand of NC_141699.1, from coordinate 883,018,548 downwards.
CTACTCCGCATCGAGGGAGTGGGGGAAAACGGATATAAAAGACATTTGCTGTTTCCAGGCCTCAAACTTTCCAGACGTGATCTTGCCAGACAATAGAAGGTAGAGAGCCCACCCTGTCTGGGAGTTTGGAAAAGGGGCATGGACTTGAAATTGAGTTTGGAAATATCGTTTTTTACGGCATTAGTTTGCCCACAGAACATTAAAAAATATGGCTAAGAGGGGGGGACTAACGGGACCTCGCACCGGAACCATCCTCGCACTCTGCAACAGAAAAGCAGTTGGAGGTCGATTGTGTCATTTGGGTGGGCCTCGAAAAGTACTTTGCCATCCAATATTCCTCGCTTAGAAGGGTGGCCGATGGAGGGAGAGGTTGGAACTCTGTCAAGTTTTTGTGCAAGGAGTTATATTGTCTTGTTGTACTTTAACTTTCAGTAACCAGTACAGTCACCCATGTTCTGTTATCTGGATGTAGTGCTTTATCTCTACATGGATGTATTTACTCTATCCGGTCTGGGTTCATCAGAGTCATATGGTGTTAAACTCTAATAAAATATGTTGTGGAAGAAAAAAAACAGCGACTCGAATCCCCAGAGCTAGTGGATGACTCCTTGCCAGCCCCAAGGCTGGAAGTGAGCTCCACAGCTGCCCCAAAAGGAGCAAATCCACCTGCCAGTGGAGAGCTCAGGATGTGGGTTTGGGGTCTTACAGCCGTCGGGCGCCTCTTCTTCTGGTTGCTTGACTTTGTTGCATCACTAGATCTAACATGGGGAAGCCCTCATGGCTTCGCAGGAACCACTTTATACCCTTCATAGGGCGTATTACTCTCCCCAGAGATTATCTAAATTTGCCACAGGAAATTCAGTGGCGTGGAGTGATGTTTTTTTATGTCCAGTTTCGGGCCTAAGGTGATACCTAGAGATTTTACCAAATCCGCCAGGATGAGGTTGCCATTGAAGGCATCAATAGCTTTGAGCCATTCTGCGATTTGTGGGTTTTGGTCCTTGTTGGAGATGAGGAATATTTCCGTTTTCTCTTGATTGAGTTTCAGGTGATTGTTTGAAAGTCAGTATTGTACTTCTCTGAGCGTGGCGTTGAGTCTCTGGATGTCGGCAATGGAGGAGGTTTCCAGATATTCGTGTGTCATCCGTGTGTAGGTGGAAAGGGGTGTTGGATTTCCCGAGTAGAGTGGTAAGGGGTTCAATTTAAATGTTGAAAAGCTGAAGGGAGAGAGCACTGATCCTTGTGGTGGAGTTCTGGACTTTTTTGGTTCCGTCCAGAGGTGTCAGGGATAACACCCGAAGACCCCGGAGTTCCACCTGTCTCGGTGCACAAATAAACAGAAACACGGGCTTCTCGATGGTGGCGTCAAAGACCAAAGGTTTATTACTGCAGGGACACAGAAGTCACAGAAACTACACACGGGCAGTGTCTAGGAGCCTGTTCGATTTGTACAAGAGGGGTTGCTCCTTGTATACAAAATATTAGCCTTCAGGCGAATTCTTCACAATGCTAGTACATTCCCAAACCTTTGTGTCCTGAACAATAAATATTTGGCGTTGCACAGGAATCGTCGATAATATTTGATGTCCAACATTACGAAGAGGGGTTCCCACTATTCCATCACAATTCCATGTCAACATTTCATTCAAGGGCCGGACCGCCTCATCGTAAATTTCGTTACCTCCCCCTAATAAAGGCCCAGAAGGAAAGGAGCAGAGCCAGGTGCAGAAGATAGAAAAGCAGGATAAGGGATGTTTGTGGGTCGTAAATGGGCAAGGCTACCGGCTTTGGCCGCCTAATCATGATCAGGCCAACGAACACGAGAACCAGTATAGCAGGACTGGCCTCGGGCAGAGGAGGCAGCCTTTGTCGAGTCATGCAGCTACAGCATGTTCTGTTCTAAGGTGCACATGTCACTAGAGAGGTGAATCGCCGGCTAAGCCTACGTGTCCTTAATCGAAATGAAGTAATCAGAGGTCATTGCGTATGTGAGGGCAAGAAACACAAAATGGCTGCCATGATCTAAGATGGATGCCATGGGTAGATCGGAAATGTGTTTGTAACAGGAGTACTCTTGCTCGTAGCATAGCGAAAACACCAGGATATGCTAAATGGATCATTTGCGGTTCGCTGATACCAAAATTATGTATTTACGACAATGTTGAAAACACGGGTTCAAATCGTCACGGAACCTCAGACCCTCCTTTTGCCCTTACATAGGCAATTACTTAGTCTATGTCAGAGTCTAACTCTATGCTCATCAGGTCAGTGACATGCTGTTGTATCATCATCCTTTCTCGTGCCTTTTCTCCAAACACAGGTGGTTTTCTGAAACAGGTTGCAGCACAGAGACTACACAAAGCAGGACCACACTGGATAATCAGGCAGCATGAGAATAGGAATACTAAGATGACACCAATGACCATCAGAACCTTCCATCCCCACGCTGATATCAGAGTCCACAACCACTCCATGAAGGACCAGTTTCCCTTGTCTACATGTATAGAGTCGGAAATCTTGTGTAGCTTAGAGATCGCCTCATAGACTGTTGGAGCATTATTGGGAATAAAGACACAGCAGCTCGATTGGATCATTCTGCATACCCCACCTCGATCTGCAAGTATTACGTCTAGAACCATACGGTTCTGCAACGTCATGAGTCTATCCGCCTGAAGCTCAGCTGTCAAGTTGCTAAGGGCACCAGCAGTTTCGGTAATAGTAGATTCAACTACCCGTGTTAGCTGACGTATGTTTCTACTATTGGCCATAGGCCCCCAGAACGGAAGGAAACCTTTGAAGAAGTCTCCAGCTTCCTGACCAGCGGTGTCTTCCTTGCTGAAAACACCTCTTGCTACTCTGGTCTTGTGATAGTCTGAAGAAGCAGTGTATGTTGGAGGCAACAATCGAGCAATATAACATGAACCTGAAAAGTCAGCAGGTAACCATGTATACGCTCTGTCTTGACAGATGAAGTAAGTACCCCTAGCAGTAAGGAAGGCAGGGGAAGAGTTAGACGGAAACACGTAAGTCTCAACGCACTCACTCCTCCCTAGCTGAGCTCTCGGATTTCTCCCATTTCCTTGCAAACAGACCTGACCTCGGTGAGGTACGACCCAGATTGGAGTGGAGCTTTTACGCTTGCTTTCTCCCAAACTAAGGCGATACTCTGTAGAGTTCCAACTCAAATATACTCGTAATTCGTCTCTAGGGTAAGATGGAGTATTATTGACGTCCTTGATCATGTCAATAATTCCCTGGACTAAAGCTTTGTTGGCAGTTATATTTAGTGGAACGTGGTGGACGCGGAGGATAGGTTTCAAGGGCATAGGCAAAAATGGTCTGAAAGGCCTGAAATGATCCATTATAGCTAAAAGGCAAAACCAGATAGGGAATGCCTTTATCCATAGTGTGGGGTATCAAGCCACACACTCAGCAGTCTGTAGTGTTGACCACCAGTTGGTGTTGGTGCAAGAGCTGTACGAAAGTGTTATTGATAAATTCTGAGCGTCGAGCTTGCTCATGTTCAGGAAACGAGTGAAAAGAGTGCATAGAAGAAACAGTAGAGGTAGCAGGATCAAGGGGAGGTACTGCAGTTACTGGCATAAAAATTAAATTTATACCAAAAACGATTCCACCCACCAACGTTATCAAAACAATTAAAAATGTAATAGCACATTGCATCAGAAAACATTTGCTATGAAGAATTCTGTAAAGTCTGTTTCTGCGAGCATAAATCACATTTTCTCGTTGCAGCGCAGGAAGCTCCATCTTCTACAATCCGCTCGCGACCACTGATGATGTGTACGTAGTTGAAAATGCCTCTATCAGCCCTGGGAGTTCCCAGGACCAACAGAAAGATCGACCTTGTGTCTGACCCCCGCAGATTCAACTAGGTACACAGCCACGACCCTACGGCTACCCAGACGGCAAGGCAATTTTAAAAACAATAAAACAATAGCAAACTTCCTGGCTGAAGGCAAAGTGTTAAAATTTCAAATGTGTAAAATAGGCAGTTTCCTGCTTTATTTGTCCATATTGCGAGATCGTAAATTGTATCTCAGTTTTGCAGGAACTGTTTGATCAGGAAACAGTGTGTTATCAGCAGAGGTTGCAATGTTCAAGTTCGCAGATGGCAAAGTTTCTTCTGATGCAGAGGGCAAGTGTTCAGGAGTCAAAGAAGTAGTTTCAGGAGGAGAGTCAGAGTTCGATGTGTCAGTTATCAGTTCGGCATCGCTGAAAGGGATAAACTTGGGTGTTCGCTCGAACTCAGAGGCACCAATTCCCTTCTTAATCCAGTTGTCATAAGGAAGTGGCAGGGGCACACGTTTGACGTGTGTCGCATGTATCCAGTGTTTGCGTCCGGCCACACGAATAGCAGTTCTCGTTGCTAGCAGTACTTGATAGGGGCCGACAAATCTGGGTTGAAGGTTCTTCGTCCTCGTAAAGTTGCGCACCACAACGTGGTCACCTGGTTTCAGCTGATGACCTGGACTCTCCGGTGGCTTTGGCAATGCATCGAAAACCTGTTGGTGAATAAGACTCAATTTAGCAGTCAAGTCGTAAAGGTAATCAATCAACATTGGATATTCCAGAGAACAGAATTCCTTTGGCCTTGGCACTCCCCAAATGTTAGCGGGACGGCCAAAGACAATTTCATAAGGACTAAGCCCTACTCTAGAATGTACAGTTGCTCTCGTGGATAATAAAGCCAAGGGTAGTGCGTCTGGCCAGGATAAACCCGTGGATGCCTGTATTTTAGCAAGTTTTAGTTTGAGGGTGCCATTGTAACCCTCAACTAAACCAGCAGACTGGGGATGGTTTGCACTGTGAAACTTTTGCTTGATCCCTAAACCGGCACACACACTCTGCATAACTTTCCCTATAAACTCACTTCCGTTATCTGACCATACAATCCGTGGCATTCCGAACCTATGGAAATATTCCTTGTGAAGAATTTTGGCAGTTGATAGGGCAGTGTTGTCCTTTAGTGGATATGCTTCGATCCATCTGGAGAAAGCACAAACTACCACCAGGACGTACTTTAGGTTGTTGCACCGATCCATGTGAATGAAGTCTAACTGAATCACTTCAAAGGGGCAAGAGGGAGGAGCGAAGTGACCAGCAGGTGTAGGGACTCCCTTGCCAGGATTATGCATCAAGCATACCATACAATTTTTCACCACTCTCTCTGCACATTTACTAATCCCATCATTCTTCCAGATGGGAGCCAACATCTTAGAGATTCCTTTAGAACTAATATGCGCTACTCCATGTGCCATTGTCACCACTGCAAGCACATACGCATCAGGCAACATCCAACGCTGTTGTTCCGACAAATCAATCCAACACCCACTCGAGTCCAATTTACCCGTACTTTCTTTCCATGCACGCTTTTCCTCCTCAGTCGCCTCTTTCTGAATCTCTTTCACACTTTCCACTGTGTCTTCGCACATTCCAGACTCAGAAATCCATCTCGCAGACGTAGCCACATACATTCCACTCATCATATTTCTAGCTGTCTGTTTAGCAGTCTCATCAGCAAAAGCATTCCCACGACCAACATCATCCGTGATTGCTTTATGCGCACTACATTTCACAATCGCAACTTCAGTCGGCAAGGTTAGAGATTCCAACAAGTCGTTAACTAACTGACCATGTTGAATCTTAGTCCCATGGGACGTAATGAAACCTCTTTCTTTCCACAAACGGCCAAAATTATGGGCCACTCCAAATGCGTACTGACTATCTGTGAACACATTCACTCTCTTTCCCTTTGCTAAAACACACGCTCTCGTTAGAGCGATTAATTCTGCAGCTTGGGCAGAATTCTGACTCACTCTTGCAGTCTCCACAATCGTACTCAAAGTCGTTACTGCATAAGCAGCAGTCTCATCACCATTCTCCAATTTAATGCATGACCCATCAACATACAACGTGCCATCTGGATCTGACAATGGAGTGTCTTTTAAATCAATTCGTCCTTTTGTCTCCTCCTCGGTTCTGAAACAAGTCATGGGGTTCGGAATCACTCGACTCTTGATTAGCCGGCAACAGTGTTGCTGGATTCAATACATTGCATCTTTTAATTTGAATATGACTCGCTAGCAGTGTCAGCTCGTAGCCAGATAATCTAGCACTGGTAAGGTGTTGCGTCTTGGTCCTGTTCATGAGTGTATCCACAGCATGAGGAACCATGACCACTAGCATGTTATTCATCACCAAACCAGCAGATTGTCGAATGGAAGCCGCAGCTGCCGCTGTAGCTCTCAAACAACTAGGCAACGCTCTAGCTACCGGATCTAATGTTGATGAAAAGTACGCACAAGGGCGTTGTTTATCACCGAATCTCTGTGTCAGAACACTCAACGCGCAACCTTCTCTCTCGTGAACATAGAGCGTGAATGGCTTGCTGTAATCGGGTGTACCCAATACAGGAGCTGAACATAGTGCATTTCGTAACTCAGAAAAACTCTCCTGACATTCAGCAGACCATGGCACCGGACTCGGAACATTTTTCCCAGTCAAAGCTACCAATGGTTTTGCTAAAAGAGAAAAATTTGGGATCCACTGCCTACAGTAAGAGGTAATACCTAAAAAGGCACGTACTTCTCTGTGTGCGAGGAACACTCATCTGCGTAATTGCTTTTATTCTCTCTGGGGTCAACTTCCTTCCCTCCTTTGACAAGAGATGACCTAGGTAGGTCACTTCTTGGCAGCAGTATTGCATTTTCGAAGGTGACACCTTGTGATTCAAATTAGACAAATGATGCAATAACGAAATCGTAGCTGCTTTGCAAGTTTCCTTGTCATCGGCAGCCACTAGGTCATCTACATACTGCACTAGAGCAGAACCTGGAGGAAGTACAAAAGAATCTAACTGACTTTTTAATGCTTGGCTGTAAATGGATGGGCTCTCACAATAGCCTAGTGGAGCGCGTTTAAACCTGAAGCTTCGACCTCCTAGACAGAAGCCGAAAATATCTCTGCTTTCCTCGGCTATCGGAATGCTGAAAAAGGCATTCTTCAAGTCGATGACTGAAAACCATGTAGCTGTTGCAGGAATCCATGTTAATAATGCAGTAATATCTGGAACCACAGGAAACTGCGGAACCACAATTTTATTAACCTCTCTGAGATCGATAACAAATCTATATACTGGAGGCTTTGAAGGATCAGTACGTTTCAAAATTGGCAATACAGGACTATTACAGACATTTCCTCTAGTTTTTTCAACCACCCCTTTCTTAATCAAATCTTGCACAATTAATAAAAGTGCACGTTCGCCTTCACTAGATATTCTGTATTGAGGAATTCGTGGAAATTTGACATTTGCTTTCAAAGTGACTACATATGGTGGTATTTCTAAAAGGCCTACATCGTTAGGACCAGTTGCCCAAAGAGTATCGGGGAGAGAACGCAGCTCTGGCGGGAGTGCATCCATTGACAAGTACATCGGAGAGGTGATTCGTTTACCCAATGTAAGCTGTACTCCTTCCGGAGAACAATACAATGTCGCATATAGGCGTTTTAACAAGTCTAAACCAAGCAGATTTTCATTACAACCTGTCGTCAAAATCAGGGGGGCTTTCAATTGACACGGTCCAACAGAAATAGACAAAGGACCAGATACTGGATTGTAAACAGGGGCGCCTGAAAAACCTACAGAAACATTTGTTAAGCCGGACAAAGGTGCACCAGGGAGTTTCGCATGAATGATAGAACTTTTTGCGGCACCAGTATCCAACAGAAACGGTTCGACTACATCTGATTTTGCTACTGCGACATAAGGCCCACTCTGATCCACTGGAACTGATACTACTCCCTCTCTCTGTCCATGGCTGTCCTAGTACTCATTTTGTTGAAATCCCTCATCATTTTCACAATAGTCTTCGACATGATACTGTTGCGACCTATTCTGTTGAGCAGACTGTCCATTTCGCTGATCAAAGTGATTGGAAGGGCGATCGTTTGTTTGTGGAGGCATAGCACCTCGTCCTCGACCTCTAGAATTTTGCACAAAACCACCACGACCTCTCTGAGCTGCTGCTGCGTTATTTTGCGCTAAGACTGGATACTCATTCTTATAATGACCCTCTTTCTTACAATACGCACATTGATTCCACTGGTATTGCGGTCTCTGAGAACCATAATCTGTCCTTTGATACGACCCTTGCTGTGTATTATTCTGATTCATGCGAGGCGGATATGCCTGTTGCAGAAGAACTTTAGTCTTTAAATCTTTCGTTTTCTTATCTGATTTCTCTTTCTCCTCTTTATCCCTGTTTTCATAATACTGTGCCGTTGCAAGTATTTGCGCAGTTGTAGAGACAGCCCACGCACTCTCGGAGTCTTTTAATTTATTGCAGAGCTCTGGTAGCAGATTGTGTACAAATTTATCGACAAACAATCTCTGTCCTCCTTCTGTGCTCATATCCTGACCACTGTGATCTACAAAAGTCTCTTCGAACCTCGTGAAAAAGTCAGAGACACTTTCGTCTTTCTTCTGCCTGCATGCGGACAACTTGTCCCAGTTAACGCGCAATGCTGGCATCAGAGTCTTCATTAAGTCAATTATCCTACCTGGAAGATTAGCAATTAGAGGTTCGGGTTTGGAACCACCTATTTGCTGACCATCTGCTGCAATGATAGCTGCCCAATCACCACCTAGAGCAACTGGATGATTCTCTTTACGAATTTTAGCCCAAATTGGTTGCGGAACTACATTCCCAAATAACATGTCAATGTCCGCTAGATTCATTACACAAGCCTCAACTGTCTCTGCTAACTCCTTATAGTATCTGGCAGGATTCTTACGCGGATCTGGCAAGGCCTGTTTCACTGCTAACACTTCAGCTTGCTTCCACGGAATGTGTATCCACACTCTCTGGAATTGCGCCGGAGCGGCTGCAATACCAAAGACTGCATCAGCTTGTATGGCTTCGCGCCAAATTGGTGGAACCTCTCTCATTGGATATTGGCGATTCTGCTTTGTACTATTCTTCTCTAAGTCCCTTGGTGAACGAAGTGATGGATCATTCCTATAACTTAAAATTAGTTCCATCGCTTCTTTTATATTTTGACCTACTATCATACCTGCAGCAAACTCTTTTTGGACCTTAATCAATTCTTCTAAACTTGAGTCAGTCATCTTCTTCTAACTCTTCTCGTAAAAGAGAGCACATCTCGTCGAACACATATCGTTGTGTTGGTTCGTTCCACTGCATAAATGTATCCAATACATCTCTAGTACTGTATCTTCTACTCTTCGAAATCCATCTGAGAGCCGTGGAATCTAATATTCCCCGTTCCTCAGTACTTGGGAGCTGACTACGTCTTTGTACAGAGTCAGAAGTAGGAGTCTTAATTAAGGTTTTATAGAAAGGAGACAGAATGTTAGAGACAGAATCAGTGATTCTTCGACGAACAGAAAGCGGAGTCATAATACTAGCAGATGTAGAAAACACAGTAGCAGTTGGAACAGATATTACAGGGACAGTAGGAGTATCAAGTAAGGTAGCTTGTGAAGCAGTAGGTGTAAGCGATACAGGTATAGGCAAAGAAGTCGGCAACCCAGGAAGAGGGGGTGCCGAAGGAACATTCATATTAACCACAGGAAGTACAGGAGCTTGATTCTGAGGGGCAGGAGCAGGAATACCAGGTTGTCCAGCAACCGGCAATTGAACATTCGGTACAGGCGGAGCCGGAGTACCCTGTGCATACGGTGGGGGTGACTGTAACAAGTAAGACAACAGAGGATCGTTTTCGGGGTCCTCTACTATCTTAGTTGTACTCGATGTCAAGGCAGGGTAGCACTTGTCTATCGCTAAATTACGCTCTCTAGTAGCTATCTCTATTGCCTTCTCAGACTCGTTGACTTGCAGCTGCTTAGCCGCCTGTTCTAAAGTCAACTCTTGCTCTTTCTGTTCTTTCTTCAACCTTTTAATTTCTCTCTGTTTAGATTCTTTTCGCCAGTAACGGAAAGAATCAAACATTGCCGGCCGGGCTTTCTTTTTAAACAATTTCACTTCTAAATTATCAAGAACTTCAGGTTCAAAACTACCATGCAGTGGCCAACTAAGGACACCGTCTTTTTCAGTGTATCGGACCCACACCTCATTATAAGATATAGGACCCACACCATACTTACAATACAGATCCTAAAGAGGAGTCCCAATCGGAGGAACCAAACATGAGTCCTCCAACCGGGAATCATTGTTGCAACCAAAACACGACAACATACAATTTTTCCGACTTACCATTTTATAATCCGAAACACAGAACAAACAAACACAAACAGGAATGTGCACTCGAACCAAGAACTTAGGCCTACCAAAAGCAAACCAATGTATCGATACCAGACTAAACCAATAGATTATCGTAACCAGAACAACCAGTGATAATCTTACGAAACCAAACCAAACCAAGAACTAAAAGGATTTTAAACAACCCTTACGAAGTAACCAATTAGCAACCACTAAATACTTAACTGAGGCACTGAAGACGTCACCAAGGAGAAACCCGTCACATTTCGCCGTATTAAGGACTGCACCTCGGGTCCAAGACAGGGCGACAGTCAAGGCAACGGACCACTGCAGCCGTCCTGAACGGGAACCCTCGTGGAAGAGAACGTCGGGCCACTTTTGCGATATGCCGGGATCGATGAAGTGGGGCGCCTCCCTCAGGAATCTTCACACGAAGCTTCTCGAACTCTTCAGGCTTTTGGACCGGTACCGAATGACGTTGAGCCCCACGTTGGGCGCCAATTGGAGTTCTGGACTTTTTTGGTTCCGTCCAGAGGTGTCTGGGATAACACCCGAAGACCCCGGAGTTCCACCTGTCTCGGTGCACAAATAAACAGAAACACAGGCTTCTCGATGGTGGCGTCAAAGACCAAAGGTTTATTACTGCAGGGACACAGAAGTCACAGAAACTACACACGGGCAGTGTCTAGGAGCCTGTTCGATTTGTACAAGAGGGGTTGCTCCTTATATACAAAATATTAGCCTTCAGGCGAATTCTTCACAATGCTAGTACATTCCCAAACCTTTGTGTCCTGAACAATAAATATTTGGCGTTGCACAGGAATCGTCGATAATATTTGATGTCAAACATTACGAAGAGGGGTTCCCACTATTCCATCACAATTCCATGTCAACATTTCATTCAAGGGCCGGACCGCCTCATCGTAAATTTCGTTACCTCCCCCTAATAAAGGCCCAGAAGGAAAGGAGCAGAGCCAGGTGCAGAAGATAGAAAAGCAGGATAAGGGATGTTTGTGGGTCGTAAATGGGCAAGGCTACCGGCTTTGGCCGCCTAATCCTGATCAGGCCAACGAACACGAGAACCAGTATAGCAGGACTGGCCTCGGGCAGAGGAGGCAGCCTTTGTCGAGTCATGCAGCTACAGCATGTTCTGTTCTAAGGTGCACATGTCACTAGAGAGGTGAATCGCCGGCTAAGCCTACGTGTCCTTAATCGAAATGAAGTAATCAGAGGTCATTGCGTATGTGAGGGCAAGAAACACAAAATGGCTGCCATGATCTAAGATGGATGCCATGGGTAGATCGGAAATGTGTTTGTAACAGGAGTACTCTTGCTCGTAGCATAGCGAAAACACCAGGATATGCTAAATGGATCATTTGCGGTTCGCTGATACCAAAATGATGTATTTACGACAATGTTGAAAACACGGGTTCAATTCGTCACGGAACCTCAGTGGAACACCCTTGTAGACTGGGTGGAGGTCGGACTCGAAGTTTTTATTTTTTATTCTTTGTGAGCGGTTGTGGAGAAAGGAAGAGAACCAGTGGAGGACTGTCTTTTCAAGACCAGCCCTTTCTTGTAGAGTCTTGATGAGCAGTTTGCGATCGACTGTGTCGAATGCAGCCTATAGGTCTAGGAGGATGGGAAGGCAGCATTGGTCCGAGTCAGGTAACTTGTGCAGATCGTCTATGACATTAAGGATTGCAGTGTCAATGTTGCAGCCCTTTCTGAAGCCAGATTGATGGGGTCCTAGGCGATTGATGTTGTCCAGGTGTTGGGTCAGCTGCACAACAATTCAGAAGTCCTTAATCTCTCTTCTCGAACGAAGACAATACAAACGTCCATTTGTTGTTTCAATTTATTTTCCACTGTTGTGTTATTCTTGGTTTATTCTTTATTTTGGTACTTCCAGCGTTGATCAACACGTGTTTGCGTCTTTTATAGAATTTTCAAGGCTGGAATATAAATATAGTGTGTGTTGTCTTTGTTCATACCGAGTGATGTTAAGATCACAAACACTTGTAAACTCTTTTTCTTAGCACAACAAATAGCCACTCTTTTAAAGATTAAATGCTGTGAAGATGTTTATCTCATATTAAAAAAAAGCTCTATTGATTATTCCAGAAATTAAGAATGTCATTGAAGTGAGAGGAAAAGTTATTGTACTTTTAACCTGAAGTTTCACCGAAAGGAAAAGAGTCTGACAGGCACTAATAGTAAGATCAATTCTTCACCAAAAGTCGTGTCGGAGTATACGTGTGATTCTGCCCAGTTGTTGTAAAATAGTGGTGTAATAATAAACCCACCAGTTATATATCGGGTATATAGATATTCTTGCCAACTGGTTTCCACTACCACAACGTCATAAATCATGCCCAACAGGTATTAGTAGACTAAATTCTGTAACAATGAGTAAAATAAGTCAAAATGCTGGACTATCGTAGATGAGACCTATTAAGATCGCCAAGTTTGTAGATCCTAGTTAAGCCAAACTGAAATAAAAGTATGGAATAAAGTCTGTCTAGTGGTTCTTTTCAGTAGTCCATGTATCTGTTATACTACTGACCGTGAGCCCATAGTATCTCGCAGAAAGTTGTTTAAATATGTCATGATTGTGCAGTTCACGTACTTGTAGATAGTTGAAAGGTAAAGTCCTACATCCCAGTTAGAAGTCCTTAGTCCAGTCCATAATGTGGTATCTGTAACAATACACTGTTGCCTATGAGAAATTTAATAACAAAATGATCCCATAATTATATCCTATCATGACCCAGAATCCTCACGTTTTTGTTTAGGTTAATGATCGGTAGTTGAAGATTAGCGTAGTCTTGAACAATGACTATAGACTACTTATATGCAGGGCAAGAGCAACTTGTTTAACTCAAATAGTTCTCCAGAGTGGAGTTCACGTTAAACACTAGTACCAATGGTGAATAGCCCGTATTGTTCCCGATTGTACCAAGCAATAAGGTTTTGGGTTGAAAATCATAATCTTATAGAAGGGATACCATATTTACTGTTTGGAAGAAGTTAGGCAGAGGATAGCTTTAAAGCCTTTGTGTAATGTTTCTTAAGATACTACAGGGAAAAGGCACCTGCCCCCAGAAAGAAAATAAAAAAGGTACGATCCAGGGATTTGCCTTAGTTTCCTCAACCAATATTCAAAATTGTGTGCCAAAATTCAGTACGAGACCGGGCGGTCGAACCTTCATGGTCAGAGCAGCTCCGCTCTGGAATAGTTCCCGGTTGCATTGAGTTGAAACGGAACTACTACGTTTCAGAAAAGTCCTTAAAACATGGCTCTTTCCGGGTAACCCCAGGATCCTAGTCACTTGCCCTGGTTAGGTGAGTAGCTCACATCTTGTCTCTATATAGGCCTCAGTGCCACAATACCTTTAGTAGCCTCATTGGCGCATGCAGGGTTACATGCTGTCAACTCAGCAGTGTTAACTTCTGAATGAGACTACTAAAAAGGATAATTCAAGGTATCAAAATAATTGTGACTTTAAATCTGACATGCTGAAATTGAAATCAATTTAGCTATCAGTAACAGACCAGTTTAGAAAGTTGCTTAAATGGCCATTTACGGTTGCTGGCCACAAGACCGCTTTCTGACCTTCTGGGGAGGAGTGTGAATGACTCCCAAGAAGGGCTGGCCCTGGGAAGGGGTGTCAATCTCTTCCTGGCAAAGAAGCAAAACCGGGATTGAGCCCAAAAGGCGAGCTTCAATCGCAGAGTCACCTTTGAAGGGCAGAGTGTGTTCACACATGGAAGAGGCTGTCTTTTTTTTTGTTCTATAAGACAAGTTGCAATGGGGACAGAGAGAGGAAAACAGTTGCCAAACTGTTTTTTTTCCTTTCTATGGATATGAAGCCCATAGATAGGTTTACCTCTAGGTTGGGCTACGAATCTCCACTCACCATGAGAATGGTTCCTGTGGGAGGGCCGGCCGGATAAATAGATGAGGAGGCTGTATATAGAGTGCCAGTTGGTGACTTTTATTGACAGTCTTCGATATAGAGATAGAGGGGTTCAGTAGTTCTTCGGCGTCCTCAGGTCTGGACTCTCCCAGGGGAAGCGTTGTCTTCTGTGGTCTCCTTGACGATCTTGTCCTCTTTGGTCAGGGTTTCTCCTACGGAGGCTTATAAGAGTAAAAAAAAGAAGGAACCGTCGGTCTTCTCTACTATCACATGCCCATAAACTAGGGTGTTCCCGTCACCTTGCACTGTGGTGGTTGACTTACTATACATGGGGAGGAAAGGATACTTGTGGGGGAAGGGATTTTTACTGTGCCTAAAGGAAATAAGTGGTAGGAATATGCAAGGCTTTTATACTCTGAACATATTTGGTAGCTCACAACCGGAGGTCACACTGGAAGTGAGGGTAGTGCAGTGTAAAAAGAAAAAAAAGCCTTTGCCGGTTCTTTAACCCACTACCCCCCTCTCCCTACTCACCCCTCTCCCTCCCCGACCTGAGAGACTCACCGACTCTGCTGCAACTCTCCAGAGTTGCGGCCGCTCTCCAGCCTCCTCCTGTGGGATCCACCAATCCTCATACCACGGCTCGTCTTCTTCACCGTCTTCTTCTTTGTTTACTCTGGGGTCTTAGACTTCTTCTCACTCCGTGTTCTCTCGTTTCTCCATCTCTTCTGACGTCTTCTTCCTTTCTCTGGCTTCTTCGCGCCTGTCGATACCTGATTGGTCCTTTTTCCTCCTCCTCCATGCAATTACTTCCGGGGTAGCTCCCTCCTTTTCCTGTGACATCATACGGACCCGCCTCCTGTGTGGGCAGAACATGGAGGGGTGTGTTTATCCTCCTTGTGATCGGCACGGGTGAAAGAAACATCGGGGTCCTAGCTCCCGAAGGTAAGTGCCTTCTATCCCGATGTACCGGCCCGAGAAATGCCCCGTTCGGTCTGCCTTCACATCTCCACTATATTGGGAGTGGGCAGAACATTGCATCTTTGAATTGCTAGATGCCACTCCTTGCAGGACGTTGTCATTAGGAGGGGGAACCAGGGTAGCCCAGGGCACATTTGGGCATAAATATGTCACCCAGACTTTGGATCGCATGTTGACTATAAAGAGGACCAAAGGATGACTGTCCTGCTGTTCCTTGGACCTCGCAGAGTCTGTACCTTGGAGTGGACTGCACCTGCTGAACCTTGGATTAGTAAAGAGAGGACTGTGCCTGTAGTGCATGGCTCGAGTAAAAGGCATCCCTGAGCCCCAGACAGAAGATGTTACCCCAAGAGTCAGTTGGCTGACTTCTGTTCTCAGCTATAGTACCACAAAAGCTGACAAAGCCCCTCTTGGCTAGTCAGTAGATACAATCACTTGATCACCACTGATCCCTGACTTGCAGCCGAGGGACCAAGTCCTGATGCTCAAAATTTGCACCGGAGTCTGCTGCACCCATGAGAGTCGTTGGAGTCAATTTGGTCACCCAAGAAGGAAACCTGCCTCCACCAAAGGGAGTCACTGGTTTTGGTGTGACCAGAGACCACAAGTCCAGTGGCATTGGTGCTTTGATGGAACCCCCCTCATCAAGACTTCAAAGGACATAGTCTCCTGTGGCTAAAGTGGACCATTAAAGACCGTGGATGGTAGAGTAACCCATGATCCCCTACTAGATTGATGTATATGGTGGTTCCCCCATTGAAACTGGACTAAGGATTACTTTGGTGACAAGCTAGGTGTTGAACAGCTTCTCACTCGCCCCTTTGACTTGCTCCCTTCCAGAGTTGGTCACACAAAGCAGGCCAGAGTATCTGAACGGAACTTCATAAACATTTTACAAAGCTTCCGCTAATTACATCATTTGTCAGTGCTAGCTTGCATTTTCACAGAAGAACTGTGATATTATTTTCTTAAATAGTCATATCTCTATCAAAATAAAAGCTAATTAAAAAAAAGTTGTTGGAATACTTTAATGTTTTGTGACTTTATTTAGTCGTTTTGGTATTTAAATGCTTTACACTTGTTCCTTTATTTAAACCTAACTGCTTGAAGCCACAGCTACCATGGGTTGAGCTAAGGTTTTAGAAATGAGCCTGATTGGACCCAACGTGGAATTGTGGGTGTATTGCATGGTGGGGTCGCACAATTACACCATGTAATGTGCCACGTTTCTCACAAGGAGAATGAGTAAGAGTGAGTGAACGTAATTAAGTGAGCGCAAGTGAGATTGCAGTGTTATGCTTTCAAGCCTTGCATTGGCTTCCTGAACTTAATATTTAGCTTTTCAAGGCTCCCATGGCTTTCAAACTATTGCTGACACACTGGAGGCAATTGTCAGCATGACAGGCACCTGTGACAAATCCCTGGCGTACAGGAGGGAATTCTTGGCCTAATGGGTACCCATTGCAAAATTCTGGTACTGGAATACTTGAGGTAATTCTTGATAGTTGGGGCATCTGCGGAAATGCTGGCACTGGAGTACTTTAAGAAAATCTTGCCGTAGGGGGCTGCCAATGCAAAATTCCGGTGCTAGCTAACTGGAGGGATGTCCTGGCACAAGGGAGGACATTAGTAGCAAGTGGGAGGAGGGAAACCATGACAAAATACTGTTCCTGTAATTCTAGACATAATATTTGACATAATTCACCAATGGTATATGGACGGCATTAATGGAAATATTCTGACACTGTAATAGTGCATGCCTTATTTTGGCATAAGGGAGCACCCAATGCTAATCAGGGGCACACATGACAAAATGTGGTCCTTGCACTATGTAGGTAATGTATGCCATATGGGGCATCCATAGCACACTTTGTTAAAGTTTTTTTTTTAAAGGGCCAACTCCTTGGGGCATTAGGTTCTGTTGGTTTAGCACACCATGAAAAGACTTGATTATTGAATTAGCTCCTTTTCAGAGCCTATGGCTTTTTGGCAAATTTATGTCAATTATTTTATGCTCACTATTTGACCCTAATCTTTCAATAATTCAAAGAAGGAGGTGGTGATTAATTAATCCCATCCCCCGTCTGAGCCTCCCTTAATGAGGTCTAGCTCACTTACATCCTTGCTACACTTGGGTGCAAGTATTATGTATACCCCACCACTTTCAGAGATCACGCCAGCACCCCAATACTGATGGTATCTAAAATTGCATTTCAATGGGTTGATTTATATTAACCATGCCGTAAATATGAAACTTGAGCAATTTCAATTATTGTAATGTCTTCCGGGTTAATGTCATAAGACATTCTTCCTAGGGACATTTGGGGGTCAAAGGTCATATGGTGTCATTTCCTTTGACGTGATTAAGGCCTGAGGATGTGTGACATCAATTTCCCTACCCCTTGCATTTTACTGAAATTATGTTCAATCAAAGGCTAAAGACCAGCAAAAAAGAAAGCTGATGCAACAAATACCTGCCCTCCACCAAATATATCTGCTGAAAGTAAAGGAAATGGTACACTAGCAGAAAGATGGAAGCCCACATTGCCTTCAAAACCGCTCCAATGGCTAGTGAAAGACATAAAGAACACCCTAGCAGACCGCATAGAAGCCAGCACAAACTGCAGCAGGAATCTCTTCACCATTGTGAGAATTCTCCGACCCCCGCAACCACTGAGAATTACATCACACACTCCCAGGAACTGTGCAACAACCTTGCGGACTTCTTCCACAACAAGATATCGGCCATTTGGGAGAACTCCAAATGCCAACCCTCTGCGATCGAAAGCATCCATCAAATCCCAATCCCCGAAGCCCTACTTAACCACTGGTTTCCCCTCACCATACAAGACACAATTGCCATCAAGAACTCCGTGCACTCAGGAGCACCCATGGACCCCTGCCCACATCACGTCTTCAACCTCCGATGCAGGACAATTGACAGCTAACTCCGAAGTTCTGAATAAAACATCTAACGACCCATCTTGCTACTCGCCTATCCAGCCAGAGTACTCTAGAAAGCGTTCAACCATCAACTCACCCAACACCTAGAAGACCACAACCTCCTGGACCCTTTCAAATCCGGATTTAGAGCCAACTACAGCATCTAGACAGTCCTCATTGCAGCCACAGATGACATCAGAGTCCTCCTGGACCACAGAGAAACATCTGCCCTTATGCTCCTGGACCAGTCTGCTGCATTTGACACCGTCTCTCATCACATCCTGATCAACAGACTCCACCTTATTGGGATCCAAGGAGATGCCATCAAATGGATCATCTCATACCTCACTGACAGAACCCAAAGGATCCGCATTCAATTGCTCACCTCAGAACACAAAATAATCTGTGGAGTTCCCTCCCAACCCCCCCCCACCCCAAGGATCGTCGCTCAGCCCCACCCTCTTCAACACCTACATGACCGCTCTGGCTGACAGCATCAGAATCAGATCCCACAACTCAATCTCTCCTACGCCACCGACACCCAGCTCGATCTCACTGTCTGAAGGCGCCTCCACAACTAAAGCCAACTTCCACAGATGCATGATGAACGTTGTGGATTGCATGAAAGACCACTGTCTTAAACTCAATACGGACAAGACAGAGGTCCTCATCTTTGGAAACAATCTCTCCTTTTGGAATGACACGTGTGGCCCGCAGATCTTGGCCAACCCCCATCCCCATCAGACCACGCCTGCAACCTCTGCATCATCCTGGAAAGCAAGCAATCCATGATGAAACGAGCACTGCAATCTCATCGGCCTGCTTCCTAACCCTTCCGATGCTGCCTAAGCTCTTCAGGAGGCTCCCGCTCAACACCAGATGGACTTTCACTCAGGCCCTCATCACCCGCAGACTGGACTATGGAAATATGCTCCACGTAGGAATCCCGTCACGCCTCCAAAAGACTTCAGACAATACAAATCTCAGTGGCAAGACTAAAACTCTACCTCCCCAGAAGAAATCATATCACACCCAATCTCAAGAGACTACACTAGCTCCCGATCTGGAAGAGATGCCAGTTCAAGATGCTGACCCATGCATTCGGGGCCCTGCGGAACGAAGGACCAGCATACATCAACAAACTCCTGTCCTTCCACCAACTGACCAGACACCTTTGATCAGCTTCCCTTTCCCTTGCAGACCTACTAGGTATTCACCAAACCAACAGAGGGGGTACACATTCACACACTAGGTAGCAAAGGCTTGAAACTCCCCCCGTCCCCCCCGCCCCCAACCTCCCCTTGCACTTCAGGACGGCACTGTTACTCTAGCAATTCAAAAGAGAGCTAAAGACCAGGTTGTTTGAATGACTTGCCTCCATGCAGCAGCTACAGATATAGTGCCTAGAGCCCCTAGGGGTGATCAGCCATACTTTCTAAACGTGTGATTGATTGATGTTCATACACAAGAAAACCTGCTCATGAAGAATATACAGGTTAGATTAAAACCGACACTGTTTCTTCACATTCCAGAACTTATATTGTTATTTGGTTTGGCATAGTGTGTTTATGTATGCAGTGTTGGAATAGAGCGGGATCCAGCCAGATTTCAGATCCTGCAGTTATTCTTGACCAGGATCTGGGCATGTCCCAGTGATTTCCACCATGGTTTGCTAGTGTAGTGTGTAGAAACTGGGACAGTGAAGCAGTAAAAGCACACGTTCACTCCGTGCTATGCTACACCTAAAGGAGCAATGCAAATCCCTCCCTTTGTGGCAAGCACCTGGTTTTGTTTGATTTGTACCTGCTTAAGGAGAGAAACAAATATGTAAACAGCGTGTCCCTTCACAAATTGTAATGGAAGAAAGTACTCTCTAAACATTTTACCCAGACTTTCTGAAACTCTGTATGAAAGACATGTTGGTATATGAGGATATCCGTTGTATCTGCATATGTGTTGGACCCGGCATCCATGGAGTGGTTTCCCCCCTGACTTTTTTTGCCATCTGACCTCCTGTTTTGCTGACTTCCTTCTTGCTGGCCTTAGTACTCTAGGCACTCTACCACTGCAAGCCAGTGGCAAGTGCATGTTCTTTCTACTAAAAACGAAGGAACATTGGCTTGCCCCCAATTGGTATATTTAATATAGTTTTAAGTCCCTAGTAAAGTGCACTACATGTGCTCAGGTCCTGTAAATTAACTGCTACTAATGGCCCTGCAGCACTAATTTTGCCACCCACTTAAGTAGCATTTTAAACATGTCTCGGGCCTGCCACTTCAGAACGTGTATATACCGTCTTAAACTGCCATATTGGCATGGCAAGTTAACGCTCTGGCAAGTTCTTAACCTTCATTTTTAATACAACTGTCACCCCTAAGTTTGGCATTGGACAGCCGAAAGGCAGGGTGCAGTGCTTTTTTTAAAGTTATTTTTTTAATTTTATTTTTTAATACACACAGGGGTGTCTAATGGGAGTGAGAAACCAAATTAGACCTGTAGTACTCCCTAAATAATCAAGCACGTACAAAGGTATGTCTGGTGAAAAGGGGTGGGGCATTGTTGTATGTGGGAGAATGCTTTCTTAAAGACAAGAACTCTCACCCAACCGAGGATGGCATGCTTCATTTTTGGGTTCCCTCGCAGTGGCGGCTCCTCGAGAGAGTGCTGCGGGGCAGGGTGTTGGGTAGAATATTCCGGAATTGGGCTGAACAGACTTGAGTAAATAAATACATAAATAAAAATTACATTGCTCACGCTGCAACGCCAAATTGGTGATGCAGCTCGCAATTTAATTTGTTTCATTTATTTATTTCATTACAGAACTCCGTTGGCCCAATTCCGGAGTTTACTACCCCCCACACTGCCCCTCCCCGCCCACTGGCCGCAGCACTCCCTCGGAGTCACCACTGTTCCCTCCTCACACCTGCACCAAATGGTGCCAGGTGTGGGCTGTGACTCTCCACTGAGAGGAGCTGAGGTGATTTTTGTTGCAGATCAGAGCTACATCTGAGTGAGAGGTAGAGTGATATATACATATGTTGGAAGTGGGGGTCCTTATCGCTTACTGGTGCCACCACCAAATGCTGGAGGCAGGAGTCCCTGACCCCTCGCTTCAACATAATGTTAAATAAGGACACCGTCTGAGATGGCCCTGCTCACCCCCTTAGTTACTTGGCACAAGCAGCCAGGCTAATCTCCAAGGCACCAGTGTACAGAATGTGCAACCACGCTGACAGTAACCCAATGATGTCACCACAAATAGACTCCACATGTGTATTTATAAAATGATAAACATTATAAGGGGTTATACGATCCGACCACACAATACAAAATCAACATACAAGAATGGGTAGTATTCTTTCCGGTGGGTTGGTAGGTTCTAATCCCAACCACTGCTTCTAACCAACAGTAAAGCTCACTTCTAAACAATTCCAAAAGTTTAGGCCAGTCGTATTGCCAGAATCGCACACGTTGCAAAAGAAAACAAATACTGCAATACGTAATGATATTCTCGTGTACTGTGCAACAGAGAAACAATGCCCTTTGTAGCGCCACAGTCATGTACTCTGCAAAAGAAGGAATAATGCAGTGCGTATCACTACCAGCATGCCCTGCCCAAGGAAGAAACAAACCAATGCGTCACGCTACAATCCTGTACTGTGCAATGAAGAAATAATGCACTACACCACATTATAATCAGATACTGTGCAATGGAGAATTAATGCAATGCACCACGTTACAATCCGGTAATCTGCAAAGGAAAAATAATGCAATGCGTAGTGCACCAAGTATGTAGTTCATCAGGCACAAATGAGGTCTGGCGTCCTACGACAGTTCGATAGTTCGTTAGCAGCAATAATGCAAAGTGTAATAAGACAGTTTAGGTGCTCCGTTACAGTACCCCCACTATGAATCAATGGCGACATAAATACTGCTTCCCACTCCGCCCCCAGTACTGCCCCTCCTTGGGTCAGCATGGGCCGAGATCTGAGCTGAAGCAACAGGCTTGTGCGGCTGACGGAAGCGAGAGGCCAAGAGAATGTCCCTCGGTGTCCCCACCCCACCACTCCCCAGGTGGTGATCTACATTACCTGGGGGGCACGACCCTACTCTCCTCTCCGACGTCAGTGACTTGGACCTTGAGCCAGAACTCAGTCACGGGGAGCAGCAAGCTTGGGCCAGCAGCTCAGCTTCTCTGGGGCTGCCGGTCCGGGCTGCTGCTGTTTTCCTCTGAGGGCCCAATTACTTAGCCCTCCTTCCGGCAGTCTCCGTGACACCAAGACCCACCCTCAGCACTGTGGAGAATTTCCTTCAAATTCTGTGCACACCTGATCCAGGTACTACTCACCAGCACCTCAGGTTGCACTTCGACACTCACACTGCACGTCCGTGACTAGCCTCTTCTCTGGTGCTCACGATGACCCGGCGCTCTTCACCAGCGCCTCTGATTGCACCTCGAGATGCACCCTGCATGTCTGAGCCTCTCCTCTTCTTCCGGTGCACATGCTGACCAGACGCTCCTCACCAATGCCCTGGCTGCACCACGACACACACCCAGCATGTCAGAGACTCTGCTTACTCCTGCAAGCCCACGATCACAAGGTACAACTTCTGAGGGTCTAAAGTTGCAAAAGCACGCTCACACTGCATTGCTTGGGACTTCTCCAGGAACTTTTATGATCCTGTATTTCCAAACAGGGAGCCAGCTCTCCTCCAGCCCTTGGGGTTACAAGACAGCACAAAGCACAGTCTTCTTCAAGCAGGGGGACCCAGCGCCTCCAAGCACAGACCCAACAGCCTCTCCCTTGGTTACAACAGCAAACTGCAAGCCAGCCCCAGATCACGAAGCAAGGATTGGTCTTTCCACACCAGTCTCTTCAGTTGCTCCTTCTTTAGCAGAGGTTTCTCTTGACCACAGAAGGGGTCCAAGCCTTTTCATTCTCAATTAATTTGTTTCATTCCAATGTTCAGAGGTTTTAGCTCTCATAGTTATACCCCTTACTGTCTTTTGAAGTTCGTTTGTGCTCGGGGGTCCCTGACCCCTCCTTAAACCAGTTCTGGGTGTCTCCCTCCCAGTGTTACCTCTCTCCCTTTGATACTTGGGGTCTGGATCCTTATTCACTCAGCAGGAGATGGGTCAATTGGTTTCTAGCACCAGCACAGGCCTTTTCCCCTTCGGGGCTTCTCCTCCCCCTACTCTCCAAATTCAGGGCAGCCTGGTGCCATCTCCACCCCTCCCTGGGTCAAGACCTCTCCCAGCTCCTCATCTTCCAGATCGAGACAGACAATCCACATTTCAGCAGAGACGCACTAAAATGCCTATAGCACAAAACTCAGCCATTTACTAAAAGAGTGGTTTCAGAACACACATTGACAAAACTCCTTCACAGAAAGATGTGCTCTAACACTGTGAACTCATGCATACTAAACTTCAGCACTCCATTATAAACTTACAGGAAACTGGGCTACCAAACCCAAAACCTAGCTTCCCCATTCTGTCCTATGGGCAGGATGGCCTTTCAGCTGTGAAAACCAAAATGGAGTGTTTTTCACTGTCGGGACATAATACACACCTTAGTATATGTCCTGTCTTTTACCCACACTGCACCCTGCCCAGGGAATTCCCGGGACCTACCACAGGGGTGCCCAATGTGTATGTAAAAAGGAAAGTCAGGCCTGACAAGTGGTTGCACTTGTCAGGACAACATGCTAACTTAGCAAACTGCGCGCAGGCACTACACTGCAGGGCTGAGTTCCCTTCTCTGTGCGCCTTTGCATTACTAGTCCTGGCACACACAGTGCACATCACTAGGGACTTTACTAGTAAGGCAAACAAACCAATCATGGCCAACCAATCACCATTACATTTTACATAGGGAACACCTGTACTTTGACACTGATCAGCAGTGGCAAAGTACCCAAAGCATCTAAATTGGCAACTATGTCAGGAAAACAGTCTAGGGGGAAAGCAAAAGCAAAAAGTTTGTGGAACTTTAGCCAAAAAGGCCAAGCCCTACAAAATATATATATATATATATAGTCCCTGAGAGTGGTCTGAGGCCACGCCCCTTTTTACACCTCTCTGCAAACGCGCCTCTTGGCGCATTGCTGGTGGGACGATGAGTTCCTCTTGTGTCCTGAGGACCTCAGGAGTAAAGTGTGCTCCATCCCCTGAGCAGCAGTATGTCAGGAGGCGCATTTGCAGAGTGGTGTAAAACGGGGGCGTGGCCTCAGACCACTCTCAGCAATCCAGCTGTGTGGGGCTTACTAGATATACCCGGAGGGCTAGTTGGCCCCCCAAGGACCTCAGGAGGTAAGGGGACTTCATCCCTCAACCAAGAGCATGCCAGGAGGTGCGTTTGCAGAGTGGTGGCAAAATATGGCGTGGCCTATGTCCACACCTTAGCAATCCCACTTTTTGAGGCTTACTGGAGGTGGCAGGTAGGCTAGTCGGCCCCTAAGCACCCCAGCAGCAAATGGGACTTTAATCCCCATACAAGAGTGCACCAGAGAGCGTGTTTGCAGAGTGGTGGGCAATGGGGGCATGGCCTGCTTTGAGAACTTTCCAATGCTGCTGTGTGGGACTTACTGGAGGTAATAGGAGGGGTAGTTAGCCCCCAAGGTTGTCCTTCAGGGGCCAACTACCCCTCCTGTTTCCTCCAGTAAGTACCACACAGTGGTATTGCTGAGAGGTCTTCGGAGGCCACGCCCCACTTTCTCTACCACTCTGCAGACAAGCCTCCTGGCACACCATGGGTTGGGGGATGAAGTCCACTTTACTCCTGAGGGACTTTAGGAGCCAAGAAGCCCTTCTGGTACCTCCTGTAAGTCCTATGCAGTGGAATTCCTGACCCCTGGTCGGATGCCCAGCCCCGTTTCTGCACCACTCTGCAAATGCGACTACAACATTATAGTTAGAAATTAGCATTTTAAAAACCTTAGAAATTCACTGAAAAAACTACAGTTTTCAGGGACGTTCTAGTTATTTGGACATTTCACTCGTAGATAACCAGATAAATTCTGCCTTTCTAGTTAGCTGAGCTAACTAGAACTCGCACCCCCATAATGCACTGCTATTGAGGACGCATATTACATCACTCATGACATGGTCAGTAACATCACTGATGACATCATCCAGTGACTGAGTTTCTTAAAAGTTTAAGGATATTATATTTATATACGTCAAGGTGTATTGAAGAATGAGTGAGTGTCTTTATGGATGATTTAGTGTGTATGTGAAAGTATGAGTGAGTGATTAAATATCTTAGTGAATGTATGGGTGAGTGACTAATCTGTGTCAATGTGTGTATCAGTCTGTCAGTTGGTGTGTAAGTGGCTGCATTGGTTTGAGAAGAGGTAGATGAGTGTCTATATGGGTTATTGATAAAACTGTCTGTGTACCTGTATGGGTGTCTGAGTGTCTGTGTGGGTGGTTGACGGGGGTGGGCCTTCCTGCATGGATATATGAGTGGGTGAGTCCTTAGGTGTATGGGTTCATGAGTGCATTTGTGAGGGATTGTATGGGTGAGTGAATGTGCATATGTCTGCGTCTGCGAGTGAATGGATGTCTCTGTGGTATATAGGTGAGCAACTGCATATGTGAAATGCTGTATATGTGAGTGTTCGAGTATATAAGTGACTGCATGTGAGACTGAGTGTTCTTTTGAGAGTGGCTGTATGGGTGAGCATGTGCTGGTGTCGGTGACTGTATGGAGAGTAAGTATTTGTATGAACAGTGAGTGTGTGTGTGTGTTTCTGTAGGAGTGAGTAAATGGCTAAGTCATTGAGTGTTTAGGTGAGTGAGTAGGTGTGTGAGTAGCTCTATGGGTGACTGCGAGTGTATGAGTGGCTGTATGGGTGTATGAGTGGACATCTCAGCAGCTTCATTGGTGAGTGACTGGCTGTATGAGTGGCTGTATGGGTGAGTGAGTGGGTATGTACATCCTGGTATTGGCGTGTCTATGGTTTTGAGAATGGTAGTCTGTTTTTTAGAGTGGGTGTATGAAAGTTTACATTAGGGTTTGAGGAGCTGCATCAGATATTAAGTGGACGATGTCATCGGTCATGTCATCGGTCATGTCATCGGTCATGTCATCGGTCATGTCATCGGTCATGTCATCGGTCATGTCATCGGTCATGTCATCGACCTTGTCATGAGTGATGTAATATGTGACGTCATCAGCAGTGCATTGCTGGGGTACGAGTTGTAGTTAGCTCAGCTAACTAGAACTGCTGAATATCTCTGGTTTTCTATGAGTGAAATGTCCAACTAACTGTGGCAGGGTATACTCAGACATGAGTCCCTTTCTCACTGCTCCATCAGGATTCAAGCAAGCCGGGCCGAAGAAGGCTGAAATGCCAGAAACCGGTCCCCGGTAGCTTGTTTCCTTTCTGGTGAAGAATTGGCTTGGTAGTTTAGTCTGCCCTGTTCCCATGATGCACTGGGCCAGGGACAGACTGATTTGCATATAGCCAGGTTCTGAGCTGGGATGGGGCAGTGAGATAAATAACGGTGATGGATCAAGCCCTGATCTTTGGACTGGGTAAGAGTGGTCTGCTTAACTCAGACACTCTGTTCATCACCACCCCCTTTTCTAAATCAACTAACTATAATGTCCCTTAAACATGTGTTTTTTTCAGTGAATATAAATATAAATAAATATATATATATCAAACAATGCAGTCTGCCGAAGAGAGAACTCGCAGGGTTTCGTAGCAAAGTGGTTTTAATGTGCGGAGCCTCCCAGCACTGACAGACTCGTTTTGGCACAATGCCTTTATCAATGTCAGTATGTTTCTGTTCACGGAACCATTTTAAAATAAAAAGGGCATGATCTAACAAATGTCAACAACGGCGAGGAAGGCCTGAAATTATTTTCGCATTTGAGAAATAGTGGTGGCCATCTTATAACCTGCTTTAAAACGCAACAAGTGAATATAGTGCACATAAACCATGCAAAATATAAACACATTTTCTGACATTTGGGGGCAAATCCAATTGTGTATGAGGACAAGGATAAAATGGCAGGAAAGTTCGTAATTTTTGGCTATATCAATCATCAGAGTTCTAGGATAAGTCTCCCAAGTTCTTATATAATTGCTCCCTGAATAGATGATTAGAAAATATAGTCACAGAAAAGCATGAATAAACATATAAATATACATACATACAATATTCCCTCATGCTCAGTAGCCTGTCTAAAATATACATCTGAGTATCCCACATCAATAGTAATCAAGCCCTGAATGACCAATCTAATTCTTTGGTGAAAAGTAGAGTATATATAAGCAAGCTAATTTTGGCTATATGCTGCAGATTCCCATAATAAATTCCTACAGATTCGATCTCAGTGTACGGAAAACATTGAGTAGTTCCTAACAGGAAAATGAGATAAAGTAAGTGATTCAGGCACCTTCATTCTAGATGAACACACAGTTCCTCATCATTGTTAATACCTAACAGGGCTTTTGTTTGCAGATCTATAATGTACCTGGATTCCAGTGTACGTAGACTTTTTACCCTGTCTCCCCCTTTCATTTTTTGGGACCTGGTCAATGCAAACAAATCTCAAAAGGTCTCCATTACTGTGGTGTGTGGTTTCAAAATGGGGGGCCACTGGGTTACTAGCTTCAGTCTTGGTGATGGCCCTCATGTGTTCTAGAATAAGTTTCTTCGTAGGGTGAACGGTACTCCCTATATAGTATTTGGGACAGGGACACTCTAGGCAATAGGCTGTGAACTCTAAGTTGCAATTTAGTGGCCGAATAATACTCCTAACTGTTTTAGATCCCTACTCTATAGTGCTATAGTTGTTGACTTTTACAGCTGTATTTGCAGGCTTTGTATCTCATGCAGGGAAAGAAGCCAGTAACCCTATATGCTTTTAGAGGGGTTGGGCAGTAGTGGCTACATACCAAGGAATCACTAATCAAGTTACAGCGTCTATTTGGGATCTGTGGCTGATTAGGGATAATTTTTACTAATCTCTTATCCATTTGGAGAATAGGCCAGTTTTTTCTAAAGACCTGAACAATTTGGGGAGATTTTTAATTGTAATGGGTGATGATACTCACTGGTCCCCCTTCATTATGGTTCTTGCAATCATCTGTTGTTTTGACTACTAGGAGTTCCAATTTGGTTACTTTCTGGGTAATATTGGAATATCCCATGGCCTTAAATCGTTCCAGAGCTCCAACCTTAGCCTTCTGATAGTCAGACTGGGTGGCACAATTGCGTTTTATACGCACACATTCTCCATAGGGAATATTCTTCAACTTCTTGGATGATAACTACCAGCATGTGAAACAGATTTCCCAGCTGTGGGTTTTCTGTACAGTCTTGCTAGACGTTTGGCATCCTCCCAAGAGACCTCCAGATCAAGATAACAATCATTAGTGCTGCTGATGTGCTCCGTAAATACCAAATTCACATCATTGGAATTAAGGTAAGCTATATACTCGGCAGATGAACGTCTGCCTCTCCACACAATAAACAAGTCATCTATATAGAGGGCCCTTAGTGCCACATGTTCAACCAATTTGTCAGGGACCTCCTTCCAGGCCACATGCTTCTCTCACCTGCCCACAAACAAGTTTGCGTAGCAGGGGACGAAACACATTCCCATCATGGTCCTGCATTGCTGGCTAAAAAATGGACCAGAGAAATTAAAAATATTCTCTAGGAAAAATCTAGCCATATTTAGAAGAATGATATTGTGTTTTTGATATTTCAAAGGTAGTTTGTTCAGAACCATTTGACAGCAGCAATGCCTTGTTCGTGATTGATGCAGGTGTTTAAACTGGTTATATCGAAGATGTTCAATAACGTATCTTCCTCCCAGATTCCCTCAATTATTCTAAAAAATTCTTGCGTGTCTTTTACATAGGAACTCGAATCTGTGACCCATAGTGATAAAAACTAAACTATATATGGGAATGTGTTTTCAAAGAGGCTATTTATGGAAGCAAAAATAGGTCTTCCTTGTGGATTGCTCATTTCTTTATGCACTTTAGGAAGATGGTAAAAAGGGAGTAGGACGGGATGTTCACAATGTAAGAAATTATATTCGTCTTGATCAAACATTCCTTCATCTCTCCAGTTTTTAAGCTGTTGGTGAAATATTTTTTACACAATTGACATCCCGTTCTTTTTATTTTTAATTTTCTTTTTGTTTAAATCTCTTTATTGGTATTTTTTCTTTTTAACATGGCTATCACAAATTCGTACAAAAATATTTTGATGTTCTTATCAGAAATACAAATCCCATGTACAGAATAGCATTAGATATCACAGCAATATATAATCAACACTAATGTGCCATTCTCCCTTACAAATATTTATATTGTTCATGAGCTTATGTTCTAGCATCTCTGCATGCCATTGCCCACTGCTTTGCTGTTAGATGCTTTAGGCACTGTGCCACTGCTGTCCAGTGCCACAGTGAGAGTGTTCCCCACTGTAAATTGATGTATTGATTAGTGGATTCCTGATTTGATATTTGGTTTACCTGTCAGACCCTAGTACCAGGGCGTGTAAATCCAAATGCTGCTAGTGGGCTTGCAGCACTGATGGTGCCACCCACAGAAGCGGCCTTGTAAAATGTGTCTAAGGTCTGCCATTGCAGAGCCTGCGTGCAGTCTGGTACTGTCATGCTGCCTGGGCAAGTGCACCCGCTTGCCAGTGCCTAAACCTTCCCTTTTCTTCATAATAGTCACCCCTATGGTAGACCCAAGGGCAGGGTGCATTGTAAGTATAAGGTAGGACAAGCCCTGATGTGTGTGGCATGTCCTAATAGTGAATTACAGCCATTTTCGTTTTTCACTATTGCAAGGCTACCTGTTCTCCATAGGCCAGAATGGGCTGCTGGATTGTTACATGTTTATAATCCTAGAAGACTCGGAGAACATGGTAGAAATTCAAGTTTAGTATGCCTGGACTCATGATAATAAAATACATCTTTTAGTAAAGTTTTTTATTGGAACATTCTGTGTTTGCAAATACCACTTTTAGAAAGTAGGTGTTTGCTTGCCTAACCTTCTGAGCCTGCCTCTGCGAGGTTGTGTATTCCTTTGTCTGGTTTTGTGAGTGACAGGGCTGGGGGATTCAAAGAGACAGGCTGGGGCAGCCCGGTGGTGAATAGGAAGATCTGCATCTAGATGGGTGGGAGGTGTGGCACCTGGGACCTGAATAGGGCTGGGCCTTCCCTCTACAATGCTGGCTCCACCTCCTGTGGTGCGTCTGATGTCTCTGCCCTGCACACTGAAAGAGAAAAGAGGAGGAGGAAGACTGTCAACAAAGTGGTCCAGGACTGTACTTGCCTTCCACAATGCTGGCTCCACCTCCTGTGGGGCGTCTAATGTCCCTGCCCTGCGCTGTGAAAGGAAAGGAGAAGTCTGGTAACAGAGTGCTTCAGAACTGGCTTGAACTAGGCATAGGCCCCTCTCCCTTCAGAGAACAAAGGATTTTGGGGTATAAGTAATGGGACCCTGATCCCAAGAAATTAGATCACTTCTGGACTTACAAGACGAAACCTCTGCTGAGGAGAAGGAACCTGAAGAAACTGTGGAGAGACTATTACCAAGCTGAAGTGCTGCTTGGGGTACTGGCCTGCAGTTGGTGCGTGACATCCAAAGAGAGGAGAAAGAACTTTGTGGACTTTTCTTTCAACTTGTGCAAAGATCTCTAAGGTCTTGGAAAAGAACTTGCCCCCTGACCGAAGTCCTAGGACCAGTGGACTTCACTATGCCTTTCTGAATAGCTGCTGGAAAGAAGTGGCTACAGAGGCAGGGAGCTCTGACCGACTCTCATGACCGGCCGGGTGTCCTGTAGGCGCCGCTCCAAGCAACGTCCGCCTCGAACAACGCAAGCTCTGCGCTCACCGACTCCGTCCTGACGCCGTCACCGAGCTGTAGCCTGCACCGCGACTGGTAGACACCGCGATGTGCAACGCCTCGCAACACCGAATTGAACTGGTCTGACCAACTCGGTCACTGCTGATGACTTCGAATCCTGTGACTGCACCGGAGTTTGCCACAGTCTCGCAAGCTTCGCGTTGCACCACCCGACTCTCACCGCTGACCGGACTGATCGCCATCAGCTCCCAAACTCTGGCTCGTTCGCCGCCCCGCATCGAAGCACCGTCTTGCCCTGTAATGCAAGCCTTGGATCCACCGACTGTCAATGGGCCGCTGCCTGCACCCATCGAGGGACACCGTGTCCTGCAACGCTTCCTTTCTGCACCGCGACGATCACCGGAACCGGCTCCCACATCCGTGCCGGCCGCCCCAAGTAAAAGGTACTGTGACTGTCAATATTTGAGTGGGCCCATACCGAATCGGTCTGCTGGTTGTGCTAGACTTTGTATTTTCAACAACGCTGTAGCCCGCCCGGGCTACCGACTCATTCAGAACCTTGATTTTAAGCTTTTGTAACAAGAAATCTTGAAAGCCAATAGTACTGTGGATTATTTTTGTCGTTTTATTAGTCTTGTGGTAACTCTATATAAAATATACTTATTATTTTTTATATAAAACCTTGTGTGGTGTCCATTTGTAGTGTTGTCACTCGGTTACTGTATGTGGCCACAAATGCTTAACTTACAACGCCTCTGAGATAAAGACTTGCTGCACGTGCCAAGCTACCAAGGGGGTGAGCAGGGGTTATTTTAGGAGTGTAATCCCTTTACCCTGACTAGAGGAGAGGGTCCCTATTTGTCACAAGTACCTACCGGTGCCAACTAGAGACCCCAATTCTAACATTAGCTATTTCATTATATGTAAACTGGTGTCATTGCGATCCGCTTCTTACTCGTAACACATCTTATCTGAGCAGTTATGACAGGATCTGACGTGTGTATACATCACACATGTAAATCTTTACCATTCAGGCCTATTCGTCAATTCACTGCATGTGAGGAGAAAGGGTTTGAATGATGATGTGGTGCAGATAATGGTCATCAGTGAATACCAAGAAGTCTCATTTTCAAAAATATACATTACGTAACTTGAAACTTAAAATATAAAAAGAACTTCCGCCAACCAATAAATAAAAGAATATCAATTAAGCATGATTAAGTACAAAGGTGCATTATCGGTACAGTGTCACACAACCGTCTATCTGATTAGCAGTTGAACTAGTGCACAGAGCATAATAACTTGCCAAAAAAGAGGACCTTTGTGTCTGAGGGCAGGTGTGGTGTAGGTGGCTATCCATGGCGGACAAGGCGGGGGAGCGACTTATATTTACTCTGCATACTTTAAGATCGATCAACTCTACCTAACTGTCGGGGGGTGGGGGGGGGGGGTGTTTAAGGTGATACGATAATTTCATGCTAATTTCTGACTGTAACACCTCATCTTCCTCTATTTTACTGTTGAAAAGGTATTGGGCCCTTGACACCATGTATTACCTTCAGGAGACTTCACATAAACATGAACAGCCACATATGCAATTATTATTTAAGCCAATAAAGAGAGTTGTTGGGTATTTTAAAGGGTTTTATTTTCTAGTCAAAGATACTTTTATCGGTGAACAACCTTTACAACGAAACATTTACAACGCACTACCATTACAACGCAACCATTACAACGCAAACCATTACAACACATTGCACTGGGGGGCGCTCTAGGATAGGGAATAAGTTTAATTTACTATCCAACACCTTCCCTAGTGTCCACGGGGACTGGAGTTGGAATAGTAAATTAAACTTTTCACTATCCAGCACCCCAAAGCGCTATTCGTTGTAAAGGTTTGCGATGTAAAAACCGCGTTGTAAAGGCATGCGTGGTAAAAGTATGCATTGTAACGTCATACATTCACTTTTCTCTGACCCGTTATTCATTAGTCAAATATCAATCCGGTTACATAATTTTGAAAACAGGAAAAATAGATTTAAATACAGAAACATTATATGTTGTATACTAAGCATTCCTTAAAGGAAAGGATTAAGGCATCAAATGTCAATCAGAATTCTTTAAAGAATTCAGGAAATATAATTCAAGAGTGAATTATGCAAGGCTAATCAATAAATAATAATTTTCAAAAATCTCCCATAAAGAGAAATAAATGCATAAGACCAATAAATCCTTTAAAAGAACTAGTTAATTAGTCAAAGCATAAACTTAGAATTTTAGCATCTAAACCTGTTCTAATCAGCTGCACTCTCTGCCCTGGTGATGCTCAATCTGCCTGTCTTCTGTTTAGGAGTAAGACAGCCCCCGCACTTCACAAGTCCACAGCGGAATGTGATCAGCCTTGCCAAAAATATGATGTGCAAGGACTTCTCTGAAAAAAATGAGCAAGAAACACCCCACCTCTCCTTGGATGCAATCTCCTCCCAGGCTGCAGCAATCTCCTCTCGCAAGGTTTTCCGTACCTAACCCATATGATGTCTGGTCTAATCTGCTCCCTCTCAAGAGCTCACACGCCCCCTAAAGCCTAAGAGCCTAAAGAGCCAACCACACCTCCAAAGGGGTCATTATTTCTACTCTAATTCTTGGCAGACTGCACAAAAATGTTTCCAATTCAGTGAAGCTTGTATCTCATTGGTTAGCAGGGATGGCATGAGGGTCTCAACATCCCATCCCATCCTATTTTCATTGCCAATTCCAATCCAATATCGGTTTTAACAAAAGGTTAATGATTAATACATTTATATGTTTTAGCAACATTTACTAGGAAAAATGTTTGTCTATTTCTTCCTTCCTGTCACATCGCACACAGGAAGGATACTTTAACTAACACTGGTACCTTGGCTCGATCACAAGAATGTGCATTTCACAATGGCCTTGACTCCTTCTGTACTTGAGGCAATCTGGTATAATCTGCGCATGCTCTCTTCTTTTTACTGCAATTCACAGGCAGCCATTTTTATCTTGGGCACCAAAAACAAACACAAAATGGATATTCATTTACTAAATAAAATGCCTTATGTTTTTTCCACCCCATACTAATACCCTTTATAAATGATTGCTTAGCAAAGCTATTAGTTTAAAGCAGCTTTTCTTACTGTTAGTGCACAGCAAGCAAAATGTGCAATGTGCAACATAGCATGATAAATGCACTAGTGTAAATTTTGAAAACTCATACATTTAATACATACTCATAGCAACATGCTTTATTGTTTTAGATCGCCTTTCCTGCAAAAAGCGTTTGCCCCACGTGCAGTGTTTGGTGCATAATTATTTAACACACATTATAAAAAGGTGTGTTATGAACGGAGATTTTTTTTTCTAAATATGCAACAAAAACTTACCCCCAGATTCATCATTGCCATGTTTTGCGAGTCCTTAATAGCGATTTTTAAGAAATCGCTATTAAAGACTTGCAAAACGTGATTCATGTAGAAATCTCTATTTATTGTGATTTCTACAGCTTCCTTATTTGCGATTCGCTAATTGCTAATCTCAAATAAGGAATGACTCCCCATTCATTCCTATGGGCCTAAAGGCCCATAGGAATGAATGTGGAGTCATTCCTTATTTGCGAATCGCAAATAGCAAATCGCAAATAAGGAAGCGATTTCAAGGGTTTCCAAAGGACACCCTGTAGCACCCCTGAAAAGGTAATGTACACTGGTGTTGCGCACACACATGTCCAAAGGACATGTGTATGTGTGTAACATACAACTTAGAAAAATGCACCAAAGTGCATTTTTCTAAGTTTTCGCTATTTACCACGTAGTTATACTTCGCGGTAAATATCGGCCCTAGATTGCGAATTCGCAATTTTAAAATGGTTCATGAATTGCATTTAAGAAATCTCAAATTGAGATTCCATAAATGCAATTATTCGCAATTTAGCGATTTTTAGAATTGCGATTTTTGCATTTGGGATGGTGAATCCCAAATGCAAAAATAGCGCTCGCAAAGGGCCAGATTCTCAGAATCTGGCC
This sequence comes from Lissotriton vulgaris, assembly GCF_964263255.1. Taxonomy (NCBI): domain Eukaryota; kingdom Metazoa; phylum Chordata; class Amphibia; order Caudata; family Salamandridae; genus Lissotriton; species Lissotriton vulgaris. The sequence continues at coordinate 882,983,550 of NC_141699.1, read as the reverse complement.
CTTTGCGAGCCGATTTCGGCTTGATGAATCTGGCTGTAAGTCTTTTAAGACCGGGACAGGGGTATAGATTACAAGGAAAATGAGCTGGGAAGAGAGCACACATTCTATGGTTATCCTCATAGCTAAAAAAGGCCACTGAAATCACAAGTTTTCTCTACACTGCAAAAACACATGTTAATTCGGCACCAGCATTTCAGACTGACTAGGCCTCATTTCATGTCTTATGTGCCATGTGTTTTCACTTGCATCGAAATGTGCATGTCAATTTAAATGCAGTGTGTCTGAAGCACAAAAATAAAGCAATGCCTGACTCAAGATGAAATCTGCTCCATCAAAGGGTTAATCCCTGATAAACTTCTGAGGCGGTATGAACTGTGATGGAGTTGCCGGTCTGTAGGGCAGTGAGCAATGTATCCCAGCTCTACGCAATGGGAAATTTATGAAGCCCCGCTGTCTCTTCTCTATGTAGTGCTGTGCTTTCCGCCTGCGCCCATATTATGAATGAGCGCTTCCAGCTAAGTATCTCTGGTGGAACTGCATTTTTCCATTTGTTATCAGACTTTTTGCAGAAATGAGGTCCAGATCTCGAAACTTCGAGGTGACTTTTGTTTTTTTTAATCTAGTGTAACGCCCCAGAAGGCAGACTTCCCTTGACAATGGTAACGTCATGTTTGTGCATGAAGCTACAATCATGACTACTTCTTGCCAATAATGCTAAAGAGATGCACAAGCCCACAGCATATGAAGTAGGTGCGCATCTGGATGCTGACAGCATGGGCATGTAGAGGAGGTATGCAAGAGAAATTGGCCCGCTGGCAATTAATTGTCTTAAACTAGCGTCTCAAATGTTAATAATGCACCATCTCGATTTAAGTCGCCCAATGTGTCGAGCTCTGCTGCAAGCCATGTCACTAGAACTACCTCAGAGGTACCCAGTCTACCCCTTGGTGTCCCCATCAGCGGTAAAATCGGGGCGGGTGGAAGTGTCTTGTGGGTAAGATATAAACTTCTTTTATAGCATTTATGGGCTAATCCTAAATGCAACTGTGGTGCTGTGGAATTTTGGCGATGGGATGAAACAAGTGGCAAATTTGGGAGTGGGTCCAGGACGGATGCATGGTCACTGTGTCTTCAAGGCTCTCTCCATTCAGCCACTTCGTCGCCCACTGAAGCTGGGCAGCTAAATAGTACAGTACCATATTACGGACCGACAGCCCTCCCTTACTAATGGGAGAGTACAACTTCCACAAAGCGACACACGGTCTCCCTCTATTCCATAGCAAGTCCCGGAATAGTCTCTCCAGATCTTGAAATGTCTTAGGCGGGACATAGATTGGGAGATTTGAAAAATAATATAGCAGTTTGGGGAGTACAATAATTTTTAGCAAGGTGATGCAGCTCATTACGTTTAACGGAAGCGTCTTCCAGAATTGCATTTGAGCCCGTATGGCTGATATCGCTCTCGTTAAATTACCTTCCAGCAAGTCTTCAGGTGATCGATATATAAAAAGGCCAAGATATCTGAATGTGGTGGGATAACATGTGAGGGGTGTGCATGTTGAAGATAAGTCCACCTCTGGTGCATTAGCGCTAAATAAATAGATACCCGATTTGGCCCAGTTGACCCAGAGTCCTGACTTCTCCTCAAAGGTTTTAAAAATTTCCGCAATGTACGTCTGGATTGAAGTGCTATCACGAAGATACAATAACAAATCCTCCACATACAGGTAAACGGCGTGCAGCCCATCGCCCAATCTTATCCCCCACTCTTCACCATCTCTCCGTAGCAACATTGCTAAAGGTTCCATAGCTAGGGAGACCCATAGGGGAGATAGTGGGGATCCTTGACGTGTTCCCCGTCTCACTCTGATGCAGTCTGAGATTAACCTGCCAGTACGGACCCGAGCAGTGGGCCACTGGTACAATAAATGAACCATATTTAAGTAGTGTTCCCCGAGTTCGTATTTACCCAGCACAGCTGCCAGATAAGGCCATTCCAAGGAATCAAAGGCCTTCTCCGAATCCGGTTCCAGGCAGCCCAAACGAGGCCAGGCATGCGAGGCATACTGTTGCACTCTAAAAAATCTGCGCATATTCAGGGAAGTGCAGCGCACAGGAACAAAACTGTTCAGATCGGGGTGCACCAACGTATTTACGAGCGGCGAGAGATGCCTAGCTAATAGTGATGCAAACATTTTATAATCTGTGTTAAGGAGCGCTAATGGACAATAGGAGCCTAAAAGGTCAGGATTCTTATCAGGTTTAAGGCGGGAGACCAACAGCGCCTCATTCTCCGTAGCAGTGAGGGTAGATTCATCAAGCCCTGTTTTGTATATTTTTAGCAGTTGTGGTACCAAGATGTGCGTATATGCCTTATAAATTTCAGCCGGTAGGCCGTCCGGACCTGGCGGCTTCCCATTAAACAGGAAAATAAAATACTGTCTCTAAGTTCCTCTGAGTGGAGAGGGGTGTTTAGTTCTTCTCTTTGTGGGCGCGTGAGCTGCAGCAGATCTAGACCATCCAGATAGGTCTGTATCTCTAGGGGTGTGACTTGCACGCGCGACTTATACAGATCACGATAGTGCAACATAAACGCACTGTGTATGTCTCGCTGTGTATATGCAGTTTCCCCAGTCGAATTCCTCACCGATGCTATAGGTGCCGACGTCTCATTCTGACGGATGAGCCATGAGAGCAGTTTGTCTACTTTATCGCCCATATTATGGGTCCTTGCCGAATGTGCAGTGTAGTTAAGACATCTGTCACTCTAGCAGTCTTGCATGTTCCTCCTGGAGGCAGCCCAGCTATCCCGGAGTGTCATCTTTGTCCGCCTCCTCTGTGGCGGTTAGCCTGTGCTCTAAAGTAGGGAGTTCCTTTTCCAGCTGTGTACATATACCGGTTTGTGACCCCAGACAATGTTCTCTAACAACTACATTAAGGGCATCCCATTCTACTAATGGTGACGTGGCTGTACCTGCATTGTCTTCAAAATATTGTGCCACAGTGGTAGCTAATCAGTCGCAAAAGGGCGCATCTAGTAGGACATCTGGTTGAAGGCGCCAGATTGGGATTGATGGTGACTCATCCTTCCACTGTAACTCAATAATATGCGGATTATGATCAGAGTGTGTACACCCCATGTAGGTGGAGTCCGAAATGCATTGTAGGAGGTCATTTGAGACCAAGAAGCGGTGTAAGCATACATGTAATCTATGGGCCCGGTGTAGCAATAATACACCCTGTCTAGTGGGTTTCTGTATCGCCATGCATCGGAGAAGCGCCACTGCAGTGCCCAGTGCCCCAACGCTTTCGCGGCTGTGTGTGTGGCGGTACCAGGCAAGTGAGGCAAGGACCGTTCCAGGGAGACGTCCAGTACACAGTTAGTCTCCACCAAGGATCATAGGGATATAATGCCATGTGGGCAATTTCTTCGATAAAAGATCTAAGAAGGCTACCTGCTCAGTGTTGGGTGCATAGAGTGATGCCAATACTACTGGCTTCCCATCAAGTACTCTTTTAACTAGAACATATCTGCCCTCCTCATCCACCAATGCATCCACCACCTTAAATGGAGTTCCGGTCTCACCCACACTAGAACTCCCCGTGCGTATGCAGAATAGCCTGTTGCATACAGTTGCCCCGTCCAATGTCTACAGAGTTGTGCAACTTCTGTTGAGCTAAATGTGGCTCCTGAAGAAGTGCTATTTGTATGTGATGGCGTTTCAGGTAGGAGCATATGACAAAGCGGCGTTCCGGGCTGTGGATGTCACAAACGTTCCATGTGACTATTCTAATGGGTGCCAAAACCAGGGAGTGTCAGGGGTGCATCTAGGCTTGTCCAACCGACTGCCGGGAGAGGGTGGCAGCAAGTATATAGAACCATTCTAGTGCGTGCCTCACTGTGCAGCCCTACTATACAACGATCATACCCTGGCGGAAAAAACAGAAAAACCACTTGCAATTAAAAATACCATAAGAGCAAATTAGCAACATGCAATTGCCCAAACTTGAAATGCAATAGCACACAGCTAACGTCTCGGGGAAGGCTATTGTGTACAGCAACCTATGAACCAAGGCAAATAAAGGAGGGGACCGTCATATGTAGCTGAGCCTGTCCCCGGTCGGACCTTATTTTGGTTGGGACCGCTGCCTGCGTATTATACATAAAATTCTCATATATTGCAAAGCTGACCGAGTGCGCCGACAATCCCAGGACCCACCCCACAATGCTGACCAGTATATAAATACCAGACTTATGCATTACAACTTGCGTGCCCAAAAGGTTTATGCGTCGCTCAGAGTATGGAGGAATCAAGCAATGTTATCGGAGGTCCATGGAGTGACATGGGGCAGTTCACAGGAGCCTTGGGAGACGGGGAAAGTGTCAGAGTTCCTCTTCACTGTGCTGTCCCCGATGATCAGCGTCTGAGTCTGATTCCCCTCCGGAGATTCGCTGATGTTCACCACTGCCTGCACTGATTCGAGAACTCTGATTGATATTGCTTATGTTAGGATGGGATATTTATTTGCCAAAGATTATGAATTTTTCTGCTATTTGATCCTTTTCCTCATACATGATTGGATATTGCTCTAAAAATGTCTGAAAATTAGTTTATATTTTGTATTATTTATGTGAACTGTATTTACTTGTGTTTCAAAGCATGTTATAACATGGCTGCCACTATTTCTCAAATGGGAATATAATTTCAGGCCATCTTTGCTATTGATGAAATTTGTCACGTCATGCATTTTTTATTGTAAAAGTGTGGCGTGAACCAATACTTACTGACCTCGATGAATGTCTAGTGTGGAAACGCGTCTGTCAGTGCTGGGAGGCTTTGCACGGTAAAAGCGCTTTGCTAAAACTCCTGTGAGTGCTCTCTTCTTCAGCTGACATTGCATTGTTTGCCATTGTTGATGCAAGTATAGCAGCTCACTACCGCTGGAGATTCGCACCTGGGATGTGAGATGCGGCTGCGGAGACCCTGGGTTGGAATATTTTTTGCCACCTGCCCAGTCGCTGAACAAATTGCATCCGCCTGATGATTACAGATGGATGATTATCCTAGGAAAGTACTGACACAGAGAGGCTTTCACCACCGCTTGGGACGCTCAGGATGTCTTGGATCGGAGGACCCATGACTCCTGCTTCGGACCGCCGCTGAGTGTATATTCTTCCTGTCATCCCCCTTTTTCATTTGGAACAGCTTCAGTCCAGAGGTATTCATTTATTTTGAATGTGCAAGCCTCCCTTGCTTTTGATTTGAAACAAACCTGTCTAGTGTCACAGAACAAGAAGCTGCTGTCGACCTCTTTAAGCCGGGAACTGGGTGAGGAAAGAGTGGCTCCAAAGGAACTAATGCTGCAGCTAATCCTCCAAGTAATCTAAAAATTCCATATCGGACACTAGTATAAACCTATGAGAAAGAAATCTAGAAATGTTGGGAGGCCACCTTGTTAGAAAAATCCCTTGATGTTGAACGTCTAACAAGAGGCTTCGCATATTTACAGTTCCGTCACATGAGACTCCGGATTAGCAGCTACTAAAAGATTGGTCAGAGTACACAACCGAATCAGCAAAAGGAATGGTCAGGATCCTCATCAAGTATGCCTGGAGTGATCATACTAAACTATTAGAGGAGATCAAGAGTCTGGAAGAGCTGATTAATAAAGATAAGGACACTAAACTGAGCAAAGAACTTAAAACGGCAATGATGAATTGGCTCAAAGACTACAAAAGCGGTGTAAAACGTTGCAAGCAAACTACATTTCAGCAGGACTAGCAAGATTACGCTTCTGGTAGGATTCTGACCTTTGCTCGTAAATTTGATGCATCGAGAAAGCTGAACCAACCAAGATGTGGCATGTACACCAATAGGGAGACCTGGGAGTCAGAAGTGGAGACATCAGAAGGGGAGAAGACAACAACCACTACCGAAGAGCAAGATAAAACCAGTGAGCCTACTTATTTTTGGGGGTACAAACTAATCAGGGAATCTCGACAAAGACCAGATCCAAGAACCCACCCTCCAGAACAACAAAGAAACGAAAAACCAAATGGGGTAATAAAGGAAGGGGAAAAGTGTCCACTCCCAGAGTCACAAGCAGCAAGGGGAAACAGGGCAGATGTTAACATCCAGAGAAGAAAGAACAGTTATCAATCTATCAGACAGAACATTGAGCAAAGATGAAATACAGGTTCAACAATTGGGCTTATCCTTCTGTCCTACTGCAGGATTCAACTACGTGGAGACCCGCATTTGTCTCTTTAAATACAGAAGGAAATTGAAATTACAAAAGATCCATCTGCTATACCCCCAAAAAATACCACATGGTGCAATCAAGGCACTGGATGACACAATCTCCTCATTGGTAACTACCTAGAAACTTTGGTGCCACAATCTTTAGAATCTTCAGTGAATAGCAGAGGACCTGACCCATTAGCAAATATGGACTTTTGCCTACCACAAGCTAGAATAATGCAAACCTGCGGGAAGAGTAAACTAAAGAGAAAATCTAGAACCACTCCACACAACGCTATTTATGTGTTTTATGATGCAATAATTGCAGATTAAAAATCTTTGGAAAGTAATGATAACTCTGCCAGACTTTATAATATCCCCTGTAAGCAATGGCATGCTATTCAAGCCCTCAAGGAAGAGGACTCCCTAGTGATTAAACCATCGGACAAGGGGGAGAAATATCGTTCTGTTTAACAAAGATCAGCATTACAAAGAAGCAATGAGGCAATTGGGTGATTAACAATTCTATTTGCCCACCAATAGAACGGAATATGTCAATTGGGTAAAAAATATTTCACCCACAGCTTAAAAACTGGAGAGATGAAGGAATGGTTGATCAAGATGAACAGAATTTCTTACATTGTGAACATCCCACCCTTCCCACTTTTTACCATCTTCCTAAAGTGCATAAAGAAATTATCAATCTACCGGGAAGACCTTGAAGGACTGGGTTCTTTAAGACCCAGCGGTGCCAGGGCACAACACCTGAAACCTTCGTGGGTAACCTGCTCCGGCGCACAAGTCACAGAGACACGGGACACTTCCTTTGACGTCAAAGATTCAAGGTTTATTTGCTGCAGGGAACACAGAGATCACGACAAGTACACAGCGTGCAACTTGGGGAGACTGCTTCAAATTGGTTCTGTGGATCGCTCCTTTTATACAGTTTTTACCCATAGGATTACATTGAACACAAAAGTTTACAACCCGGTTCCCACAATTATCCCCCAGAGGGGTCGCTTTGGTCACTTTGAAGCACATGAGGTCCGGAACATAAGTGTGGAAACATTTGGCGGTTCCCAACTGTAAAAACCCATCTTCCCACCATTAGCAAATTCCAATCAGCAGTAAAATAGATCGAAATAGGAACGAGGACAGGTGCAGAGGAAGACGGAGACAGAGGGGAGATCAGAAAGGGTGTAAAAGGGGAGGTATCGGGAAACACGAGATACAGGCATCAAAGGGACGTGCCTAATGAGATGCACGGCTGAGACAATAAGTCCATGCGGCAAGATGAGCCTCGAGCGGCGCCATCTGCCTTACAGTAGCATCCCCCTCGTCATAAAGACACTTACAAAGAACATGTGTCTTCCGCAAATATCTTGGGAGCCCCAGGGTCGCGAAGCGGACAACGTCCGTTCGCTGGCTACTTGAGGGCAAGAGACAAAATGGATGCCGTATCTAAGATGGAACCCGTGGGTACAGATGAAAAACCCACATAACAAACGAACGGTTTAAGTTAGCACAGCGAAACTGCGCACACTTACTAAACTCATCATTTGCGGTTCATAGATACCAGACTCGACCGTATTCGTGCGAGTCGAAAACACCACTTACAATTGTCACGGAACCTCAGACGCTCCTTTTGCCCTCATGTAGGCAAGCACTAGTCGGAATCATAGTCGATATTCATCAGACCATCGAGATGTTGCTGTAGCATAGCTCTGTCCAACCGAGTCCCCTTGGTAACAGATGGTTGTCTCATACACGTTGTAGCACAGAGGCCACATAAGGCAGGACCACACTGCACACAAAGGCAACACGTGAACAGGAACACTACCACAACTCCAATGATCATCAGAATTTTCCAACCCCAAGTCGACATCAGGCCCCAAAACCATCCAAGTAGCGTCCAATCCCCTACATCCACGTGTATGGATTCGGAGATCTTATGCAACCTCGAGATGGCTTGATAGACAGTAGGAGCATTATCTGGAATGAAAATGCAGCAGCTCGAATGGATCACCTTACATACCCCACCTCGATCTGCTAAGATGACATCTAAAACCATACGGTTTTGTAACGTCATAAGTCTCTCCGCCTGAAGTTCTGTGGTGATATTACCAAGGGCACTGGCAGTAATATTAGCTGTCGATTCTACCACTCGAGTCAACTGTCTCAGGTTCCTACTGTTAACCATAGGTCCCCAAAACGGGAGGAAACCCTTGAAAAAGTCTCCTGCCTCTTGACCGGCAGTATCTTCTTCACTAATTACGCCTCGCACAACTCTAGTCTTATGATAATCGGCATCTACAGTGAACGTCGGAGGCAACAGATTTGCAATAAAACATGAGCCCATGAAGTCAGCGGGCAACCATGTGTATGCACGATCATAACAGATAAAGTATGTACCCTTGGCAGCCAGAAACACAGGGGACGAGGACATCGGCAGAATGTAATTTTCAGTGCAAGCACTTGCTCCAAGTCGGGCTTGCGATCTTCGGCCACGACCCATAAGACAAAAATTACCAGTGTGGGGTACGACCCATATTGGAGGCGAGCTTTTAAGCTGTTTTTCGCTGCTGAACACACTATATTCACCTCTACTTAGGACTCTATAGGCTTGTACCTCTTCTTCAGGGATAAGCGAAGGATCATAGATCTCACTATCTAAATCCTCTATGGCTATCGACAAAGGCTTCTGATACGAGGTAGGGCCAGAGTAGGGGGAACGTGGTTCTCGAATGGGGTGGAAACCCAGTGCGCTTCGAAACATTGTTTGAAATGCTCGAGCTGACCCTTGGGAACTATACGGTAACACCAGATATGGAATTCCCTTATCCGTAGTATGTGGCATCAACCCACACACCCAACAATTAGTAGTGTTAACCACTAACTGATGCTGATGGAGGAGCTGAATAAAGGAATTGTTGCGGAATTCTACACGTCTAGCCTGCTCGTGTTCCGGTAACATGTGAAAGGAATGGGGAGAAGCAGTAGAGGTAAGATTAGGGTAAGGAGTAGGAGTAGGTGTAGCAGGTAAGAAATAAGACATCGTGTAATACACCCCACCCGCCAATAATGCAGAAGCAGTCAAAAACAATACAAACAATTGGAATATGAAACATTTGGTACGACTGAGTTGCTGCAGCTTGAATCTATAGACTTGAGCCCCTTCCAAATCATTCAGCTTCGAGAATGCCATTCCCTACGACCGTCCGCAACGTTTCTTGACGCACTTCGTTCTGTGCAGCAATAGTCAATCCCTAGGAGTTCCTAGGAACCGACGGCCTTTAACCTAGCGTCAAGACCTACTATCCAGAAGGAAGTACGCGCGCGGCCCTACGGCCTTCAATACACAATATGTATATACAAGCACAAAGTCTCTCGGCTGTGGAAGTAAAAAGATACAAGGGAGGAAGCTCAATATATATATATGTACACAAATCACAGTGATACGAATGTTCAAAACTGATCACGGGAAACGGGGATAATGCAGTTGTAAATTTCAGCAAAGCAAGAAAAATTTTTATTTGTCCTTAGTGCGAGATCGCAAAGAATATCGGTGTTTCCCGGGACGTGTCTGCTCGTCGAACAAAGGATCCGTTGAAGAGACAGCGTCCTGCTGATCAGTTGATTGTTCTGGTCTTGAGTCTTTTGCTGGCAATTTTTCAACAGTGGCTTTCTGCTGCGCTGAGGATTCTCCAACAGGCTGTGCGTCGCTGAAAGGCACAAACGCCGGCAATGTTTCTGTTTCTGTTGACGCAATGCCTTTCCTTACCCACGGGTCTGCCGGCAAAGGGATGGGGACTCGCTTGGTGTGCGTAGCATGCACCCAATTTTTACGCCCCTCAAGACGAACGGCAGTCCTCGTGGCCAGGAGCACCTGATAAGGTCCGGTGAACCTCGGGTCCAGATTATTCTTGCGTGAAAAGTTTCGTGTTACCACCCAGTCTCCGGGCTGGAGCTGGTGGCCTGGACCCTCCGTCTGCGTCTGCAATGCGTCGTAAACCTGTTGGTGAATTAACCTCAGTTTAGCAGTCAAGTCATGTAAATAGTCAATCAACATTGGATACTCAAGATCAGAAAACATTCCTGGCCTAGGAACCCCCCACACATTCGCAGGACGGCCGAACACTATCTCATAGGGACTAAGCCCTATTCGGGAGTGTACCGTCGCCCTAGTTGACAGTAATGCTAAGGGTAAAGCGTCAGGCCACGAAAGACCAGTCGTGCCTGAATCTTTGCTAGCTTTAGTTTAAGGGTGCCGTTATACCCCTCAACTAATCCAGCTGACTGGGGATGATTGGCGCTGTGGAATTTTTGATTTATTCCAAGGCCCTTACACACACTCTTCATCACACTTCCAACAAACTCACTTCCGTTATCTGACCACACGACTCTAGGCATTCCATACAGAGGAAAATATTCCTTCAGTAGGATTTTCGCAGTAGACAAAGCAGTATTGTCTTTGAGGGGATAGGCCTCAATCCATCGGGAGAATGCGCAAACCACAACTAAAACGTATTTCAGGTTATTGCATCGCTCCATATGGATGAAGTCCAATTGAATCACCTCAAAGGGATATGAAGGGGGAGCAAAACTGCCAGGAGGAGTTGGGGTTCCTTTGCCAGGATTGTACATTATACACACCATACAATTCTTCACCAGACGTTCAGCACATTTCGTAATGCCATCATTCTTCCACACAGGCGACAACAATTTACAGATGCCTTTCACGCTAATATGTGCTAACCCATGTGCCATTGTCACAACGGCCAGCACATACGCATCAGGCAACATCCATCTTTTCTGATCCGACAAATCAATCCAACAACCATTCGCATCCAACTTTCCCGTATTTTCTTTCCACTTCACCTTTTCAGTCTCGGTGGCCTCATTCTGAATTGCTTTCACACTCTCAATAGTGTCTTCACACATACTCGATTCTGTGGGCCACCTAACCGAACTCGTCACATACATTCGAGTGCTAAGGTTCCGGGCAGTCTCCTTAGCAATCTCATCCGCAAACGCATTACCACGACCAACATCATCCGTCACTTTACGATGCGCACTACACTTAACAATCGCAACTTGCGTAGGCAGAATCAATGCATCCAAAAGATCATTCACAAGCTGGCCATGCTGTATCTTCGTACCGTGCGACGTCAAGAAACCTCTCTCTCTCCACAATCGTCCAAAACTATGCGCTACACCAAAAGCGTATTGGCTATCGGTGTACACATTCACACGTTTCCCTTTTGCTAACACACATGCTCTAGTGAGAGCAATCAATTCCGCAGCTTGGGCAGAATTCTGATTCAATCTTGCAGTTTCAACAACAGTGTTCAATGTTACAACAGCATAAGCGGTAGTCACATCGCCATTCGGTAACTTAAAACATGACCCATCCACATACAGAGTGCCATCCGGATCTTCCAATGGGGTGTTTTTAAGGTCCACTCGACCTTTCGTTTCCTCTTCAGTCCTCAAGTAGCAGTCATGTTCTGCTACTTCATCTGACTCTGTGCTAATTGGTAACAAAGTTGCCGGATTTAGGACATTACAACGTTTTATCTGAATATGGCTTGCCAAGAGCGTCAATTCGTACCCAGACAACCTCGCACTCGTCAAGTGCTGAGTTTTCGTTCGATTCAAAAGAGTATCGACTGCATGCGGAACCATCACCGTAAGCATATTATCCATGACCAATCCTGCTGATTGTCGGATGGAGACCGCAGCTGCCGCTGTTGCTCGTAAACAACTCGGCAATGCTCTAGCTACTGGGTCCAAGGTCGAGGAAAAATATGCACATGGACGTTGCTTACCACCAAAAGGTTGCGTTAAAACACTCAAAGCACAACCTTCCCTCTCGTGAACATATAACGTGAACGGCTTACCGTAGTCAGGGGTACCTAACACAGGAGCCGAACACAATGAATCACGCAGTTCAGAAAAACTTTTCTGACATTCTTCCGTCCATGGTAAAGGAGTTGAAACATCCTTGCACGTAAGAGCCACCAATGGTTTCGCTAGCAATGAAAAATTAGGAATCCATTGCCTGCAGTACGACGTGATACCTAGGAAGGCACGCACATCTCTTTGGGTGTTTGGCACAGCCATTCGCGCAATCGCTGCAATTCTCTCTGGGGTCAATCTCCTTCCCTCCTTTGACAATAAGTGACCTAGATAGGTTACTTCTTGACAACAATATTGGAGTTTAGAAGGTGACACCTTGTGATTTAACTCACAGAGATGTTGCAGCAATGACACCGTAGCGATTTTACAAATGTCCTGAGTATCGGCAGCCACCAATAAGTCGTCGACGTATTGGATTAAGGCCGCACCAACCGGCAACCGAAACGCATCCAGTTGACCCTTCAAGGCTTGACTGTAAATCGATGGACTTTCACAGTAGCCCTGAGGAGCGCGTTTGAACCGGAAGCTACAGCCACCGAGAGAGAAACCGAAAAGGTCCCTGCTCTCTTCGGCAATCTGGATGCTGAAAAATGCATTTTTCAAGTCAATCACCGAAAACCATGATGCAGAAGCCGGAATCAGAGTCAGTAGCGCCGTGATGTCAGGCACAACAGGAAATTGAGGAACCACAATTTTATTTACCTCCCGTAAATCGATAACAAAGCGATAAACAGGTGGTTTTGTAGGATCTGTACGTTTAAGAATGGGTAGTACAGGGCTGTTGCACACGTTTCCCCGAGTCTCTTCAATAACATCTTTCTCGATCAAATCATAGATGATCGCCAACAGTGCTCGTTCACCATCGAGGGAGATACGATATTGGGGAATACGTGGCAGCCGCACATTAGATTTCAACTGAACAACATAAGGGGAGATATCAAGTAGGCCCACGTCATTTGGACCCGTCGCCCACAAAGACGCAGGAAGAGAACTCAATTCCGGTGGAAGCTTATCAAGAGACAAATACATGGGAGAGACAACCCTCTCTCCTAACGTAAGCTTTACACCCGCAGGAGAACAATACAAAGTTGCATACAAACGTTTAAGCAAATCCAGGCCCAAAAGATTTTCGCCACAACCCGTGGTTAAAATCAACGGAGCTTCTAGCACACGTGGCCCAATTTGAAGGGGCAAAGGGCGTGAAACTGGATTGCTAACGGGGGCGCCAGAGAATCCAACGGAAACATTTGTTAAGCCAGACAAAGGTGCGCCAGGGAGTTTCGAATGCATGATAGAACTTTTCGCTGCACCAGTGTCCAACAGAAAAGGCTCAACGACGCCCGATGTAGCAACTGCGACGTAAGGCCCTCTCTGATCAACCGGAACTGATACCACTCCCTCTCCTTGTCTTTGGCTGTCCTAGTAATTACTGTCGTCAGTTCCCTGATCAACATAATAATCATCTACATTGTACTGCGCAGATCGTCCTTGCGATGATCCACGTTGATCGAAACAGTTATTAGAATTTGATGAATTGTCTGAGCGATCGTTTTGAGCACCACGACCTCTACCACGTGATGCCTGCTGTGAACCACCACGGCCTCCTTTAGACGAATTACCACTATTACGTTCATTTAAAACAGGGCAGTTGAATTTAATGTGTCCTTCCTGTCTACAATAAGCACATTGATTGTACCCTAACGATGATCTTTGGGAGGAGGAATCATTACGCGGCTGCGATCGATTCGATTGCGACTGCGATCTATACTGTTGGGGCGCATTCTGATTAGAACGCGGCGGATACGCTTGTTGCAACAACACTTTAGTTTTCAGTTCTTTCGTCTTTTTGTCAGCACGGTCATTCTCCTCTTTCTCCCTATTCTCATAATATTGTGCCGTAGCCAATATCTGAGCTGAGGTAGAAACGGCCCACGCACTCTCCGAATTCTTTAATTTATTGCTCAAATCGGGCAACAAATTTGACACAAATTTATCCACAAACAACCTTTGTCCACCCTCGGTACCCATATCCTGTCCACTATGGTCAATGAACGCTTCCTCAAACCTTGTAAAGAAGTCCTAAACACTCTCGTCTTTCTTTTGTTTGCAAGCTGACAATTTGTCCCAATTTACCCTCATAGCTGGCATAAGAGTTTTCATTAATGTTATTATTCGCTGAGGAAGAGCAGTAATCAATTGGTCGGGTTTAGTAGCAGCCACTTGTCCAGCATCTGCCGCTATAATGGCAGCCCAATCACCGCCTAATTCATTTGCGTGATCTTGCTGGCGAATCTTAGCCCATACCGGTTGCGGTACGACGTTGCCAAACAACATGTCGATATCGGCAAGATTCATTACCGTAGCATCTACGAGCTGCGATAATTCCTTGTAATACCCAGTAGGATTTTTGCGAGGATCGGGCAAAGATTGTTTCACCTGTAGCACTTCCGAACGTTTCCATGGGAGATGTATCCACACTCTCTGGAAATGCGCCGCTGTCGCAGGATTAGCATTAGGATCAGCCGGTACCCAAACCGGCGGAACTTCACGCATAGGATATTGGCCAGACTCGTCTGGTTGGTTTTCAATATCCTCGACAAACAATGCATGAGGTATTGGAGCGGGACGGAAAGATAGTAACCGCTCAATAGCACGTCGGACGTTAGTATCTACTATCAGTCCGTTTGCGAACTGAAGCCGAAGTTCAGACAGGGCGGTCAGCACCTCGTCAGGCGCATCGGCCGCTATCTGATCATGAAGGAACTTGCACATTTCGTCGAACACATATCTCTGGGTTGGTATGTTAAATTGACAAAACGTTTCGAGGACAACACGGGGTGGATTTCTAAGAGGGTTTACCATCCAACCCATCGCCATATTATACAGCGCAACACGTTCTCTGTTTCCAGGAAGCTGACTTCGTCTCTGAGGACCATCGGAACCAGCGGACCCATGAACAGGTCCGAGCGACTGAAAGAAGCTAGCCGCAAGGGGAGAATTACGATTACGAGTAGAGGGCGAGAGATACGACACAGGACTAACAAGAGAAGGAGTAGAGACAGTAGCAACGACAGGGGTTAACAAAACAGGAGCAGTAGCGGGAGCAGGAGTATGTGGAAGCGGAGGAGCAGTAGGGATAGCAACAGACAAAGGAGCAGGAACAGGCGGAAGAGCGGGTGCAGGTTGAGGAACAGGCGGAGGAACAATAGGTGGAAGAACAGGTACGGCAGGGACCACAGGAACTGCGGTACCCTGTACGTACGGAGGTGGCGACTTCATAAGATAGGACATTAAAGGATCCTCAACTGCCTCTTCCTTCTTATCCGACTCCGTAGGCAAAGCAGGATAACATTTATCTATGGTCATACGCTGTAGTCTTTCAAACACTTCCTTATCCTTATCCTCCTTATCACGCTGGAACTGCTCAGCTTTCTTCACTATGGTAGCAACATTATCTCGCTGACTACGTTTATTCTGTCTGATCTCTTTCTGTCGGGCTTCTTTGCGCCACAACCGAAAGGCATCAAACATGGCCGGCCTTGATTTACGTTCGAACAACTTCATTTCTAGATTATCTAAGATCGACGCCTCGAAGCTACCGTGAGGTGGCCAACGAAGGTCGCCGTCTTTCTTTGTATATTTAATCCAATAATCGTTAAAGGTAATCGGGCCTAGCCCATGTTTGCTATACAAGTCATAAGTAGGAGTCCCAACCGGAGGTATCGGACACGAGTCCTCCAGTCGGGAATCCGCACCACAAGGTCTAAAACAACTGAACAAAGTACTGCGACCAGGCATCTTGCACACTAGCCGAGTTTCACAAACTTCAAGGGTTACGGGATTTACCAAGTCCCAGCAAAGAACAAAACCCTCGGTTTTTGGCGGCTGCAGTCGTCAAACAACACAACAAAGTACCAAGAACCACAAATGCAATGGAACCATGCAACCACTAAGTAACCACAACCAAGAACTCTGGGAGCGACCCACAAATACTTAACTCAAAGATCGATGGCGTCACCAGGAAGGCCCGTCAATCGTCTCGCTATACCAAGGTCTACGCCAGGCGCCAAAACAGGTCTACAGTCAGGGCAGCAGTCCGTCGCAGCCGTCAGGAGGCGGGAATCTTCGCGGGAAAAGTCTTCGGGCCACTTATTTCGACAACAGGATCGATGAAGCGGAGTGCACCTTCCCTCGGAGATTTCACACGAAGTTCCTCACGATCGTCGGGCTTGGACCGGTACCACTGATGCAGCCCCACGTTGGGCGCCAACTGAAGGACTGGGTTCTTTAAGACCCAGCGGTGCCAGGGCACAACACCTGAAACCTTCGTGGGTAACCTGCTCCGGCGCACAAGTCACAGAGACACGGGACACTTCCTTTGACGTCAAAGATTCAAGGTTTATTTGCTGCAGGGAACACAGAGATCACGACAAGTACACAGCGTGCAACTTGGGGAGACTGCTTCAAATTGGTTCTGTGGATCGCTCCTTTTATACAGTTTTTACCCATAGGATTACATTGAACACAAAAGTTTACAACCCGGTTCCCACAATTATCCCCCAGAGGGGTCGCTTTGGTCACTTTGAAGCACATGAGGTCCGGAACATAAGTGTGGAAACATTTGGCGGTTCCCAACTGTAAAAACCCATCTTCCCACCATTAGCAAATTCCAATCAGCAGTAAAATAGATCGAAATAGGAACGAGGACAGGTGCAGAGGAAGACGGAGACAGAGGGGAGATCAGAAAGGGTGTAAAAGGGGAGGTATCGGGAAACACGAGATACAGGCATCAAAGGGACGTGCCTAATGAGATGCACGGCTGAGACAATAAGTCCATGCGGCAAGATGAGCCTCGAGCGGCGCCATCTGCCTTACAGTAGCATCCCCCTCGTCATAAAGACACTTACAAAGAACATGTGTCTTCCGCAAATATCTTGGGAGTCCCAGGGTCGCGAAGCGGACAACGTCCGTTCGCTGGCTACTTGAGGGCAAGAGACAAAATGGATGCCGTATCTAAGATGGAACCCGTGGGTACAGATGAAAAACCCACATAACAAACGAACGGTTTAAGTTAGCACAGCGAAACTGCGCACACTTACTAAACTCATCATTTGCGGTTCATAGATACCAGACTCGACCGTATTCGTGCGAGTCGAAAACACCACTTACAATTGTCACGGAACCTCAACCTATTGTTGCTTCTATAAATAGCCTCTTGGAAAATACCTCCACATATATCGATTTTAGTTTTTATCACCATGGCTCGAGGACTGGAGCTACTATTTAATAGACACAAGATTTTCTGAGATTAATTGAGGGAATCATCTTGGAGGACGATATGTTATTGATCCCCTTAGACATAACCAGTTTATACACATGCATCAATAACAAACAAGTTATTGCCGCTGTCAAATAGTTCTTAAACAAACTATCTTTGAAATATAAAAAAAACAAAATCACGCTTCTAAATATGATTAGATTGTGCCTAGAGAATAATAATTTTATTTTCTCTGGTCAATTGTTTAGACCGCAGCGCAGGACCACGATGGGCATGTGCTTTGCCCCAGGTACGCAAAGTTGTTCATGGGCTGATGGGAGAAGCATGCGGCCTGGATAGAGGTCCATGAGAATTGGGTAAAAAATGTGGCACTATGGGCCCACTATGTAGACTAATTGTTTATAGCGTGGAGAGGCAGCCGTTGATCTGCTAAGGAGTATATAGTTTACCTTAATTCCAATAATATGAAGTTGGTATTTACGGAGCACATCTGCAATACTAATGTATGTTATCTTAATCTGGAGGTCTATGTGGAGGATGCCAAACTTCTAACGAGACTGTACAGAATACCCAGAGATGGTAATTCTGTTTTAAATGCAGGTAGTTATCATTGGTGAAGTTTGATTAAGAATATTCCCTATGGGAGGAGCCAAGATGGCGGACGGGATGGACGCTTGAGCTCCCGGCTCCGCAAGCCGTCTGGCTTCCTTTGGACATCCTGATCATTTATCCTGACCTGCGCCGGCCTACCAAAGTGAAATACTGGCGCTGAAATGACTAGCTTTCTTCCGGTGCCTTTACCAGCGGAATCGGTGGCAGACTCGGTGTTTTCCGACCTTCGGAGCTTCCCTTGGACCCTGCGCTGATGGCCGCCGCTGGATGCTGTGAGACGTGGATGAGGAGACGAGCTGGTGAAACGCTGTGGACCACGGGGGTGTAGAGCGCTGCCCGGACGACCGGAGTCGGACCCCTCCACCTGGGTCGGACTCTCCTTCGCGCAGCTTGCGGTGTAGATGACGCTGAAGCCCCCCCACGGTTAGCACTCCCCTGCCACTCCATTGAGTAACGGGCGGACTCTATCTTGGAGCGTCTTCACTGTGGTGGACGGCGGTTGCCCACGGGACATGTAGAGGACTCCCATCCTGTGCTGCCTCCTAGTTGCTCACGGAGTTCCCCCGGCGGCTACGTTATTGCCTCTTCAGATGCCGCTTTCACCCCCGTATTGTCATTTGTTGTGCGCAGCAGGCACGGACATGGCGCCTGTCCTCCCTGCCGATGCGTTGGCTGATCCTTTGTTTGCAGTGACTGGGCGCCCATACGCCCTGGTGCCGGTGACCGCGTTGAGTGAACCGGGGGATAATGCGGACCAGCTTCCGACGCGGAGTGACCCGACCTGTGGTGACATCCTGGCCGCTCTCCTGGACTTGAAGGCTGAAATGCGGAGCACTGTCCGGGCACTGGTCCGGAGACTTGATGAAGCGCTGCCAGACACGGGGCGATCTCGGCCGGAGGTTCCCCGCCGCCCCTGCTCCAACCTGGAGGTGCTACATTGTTACCGACTGTAGAGAAAGCGGTGAGGCGTTCTCCTGGCTACAAGGTAATGAGTCTGTCCATTGACGATGCTACAGTTGCAGAGGCACCCTCTACTTTCTACGTGACGACTCTGCCTACAAACTATCCACCGGGCCCGGAAACTCCTTTTCCTCGTTGCCTGTCCCCCTCGCTGCCTCTACCATTGGAGCCCCCGGGGTCGGTTTATGCACTGCTTGGGTCCCTGCGACATATGGAATCTTCATTGTCCCCTCTCCGCGTAAGCGGCCATCTTGCTTCTTTGTCCTGGTTACAGGCGCCTCACAGCAATGGACAGGCCTGGAGAACTTCTGCCGATCCGGCCAGGGTTGAGGGATTACTTGTTGTTGTATTGATTGGATCGGCTGGCGAGGACCCGGACTGGCTTATGTTTTATGCTACTGGCTGAGTAATCTTTCATATCCTGTTTTTCCGCTGCACGTTACTGTCGATTTCTCCAGTTGTCTATTTTACCTGCTGGGGGGGGGGACTTGTGCTGGACTGAGGTACTGGGTGTTATTGCTCCTGATCGACTGGGAGCACAGTTTGTTGTCATTGTATTGTGGTTGGTGCGGGAGATATTGACGGTGAGGGAAGCCGGGAGTTCAGTTGCTGGGTGGGCTCCTCCCCACTTTTCCTTTTCCTGGGGGCAGTAGGGTAGTGTCTTCTTCCCTCTCTCCCTATGTGCTACCGTGCATTTCTGGAATTTTCTTTTCCTTCTTCGCTTGTACTCTATATTTCGGGTTCTTTTTGGGGCGACAGACACACTGCTAAGGGGGGGGGGTAGGCCATAGCCTCGGCATGCGTGTAGGGTGGGGGGTCTTCATCGGTTCGTTTTTTGTTTCTATGGGCCTTCTTTTACTTTTTTTCTGTTTCTCTTTCTTATATGCTTTTTTCCCGGGTCAGTGGGTGGGATTGGTGTTAGGAGGGTAACGGCTGGGGGGTACATTTCACTATGGTTTGTTGCCCTAATATCCTGGATTTGTGCCGCCATTTTAGATGTTTATTGTAAGTGGAATCTCCTGATGGACGTTGCCCATTTATTATTCGGATGTATGTACTGTACACTGATCCGCTCTAGTTTCTGTATCTCCTTAGATGTAAAATTATTTTAAAATTAACCTTACTACTTCCTGACACTTGGGACACGCTGATTTACTGTAATACAGGTCGTAAGCTTCTACATGCTGTAGTTCGCCCGAGTGGATGTATACTTTGCTACTGAGCTACATAAGTGTCGAGGCCGGCCGGATGGTTGTAGGCCCGTATATGTCTTGTGAATCGTGCTCAATAAAGGTTTTCAAAAAAAAAGAATATTCCCTATGGAGAATTTGTGTGTATAAAATGCAATTGTGCCACCCAGTCAATCAATCAATCAGTGACACTTATAAAGCGCGCTACATACCCGTGGGGTCTCAAGGCGCTGGGGGGGGGGGGGAGCCGCTACTGCTCGAACAGCCAGGTCTTCAGCTTCTTCCTGAAGGAGAGGTGGTCTTGGGTCAGGCGCAGGTCGGTCGGGAGGGAGTTCCAGGTCTTGGCGGCCAGGTGGGAGAAGGACCTTCCTCCTGTAGTCGCTCTTCGGATGCGGGGGACGGCGGCGAGGGCGTGGTTGGCTGATCGGAGGTGGCGTTTGGGAGCGTAGAAGTTGACTCGGCTGTTGAGGTAGCTCGGGCCTTGGTCGTGTAGGGCTTTGTGTGCGTGGGTGAGGAGGGGGAAGGTGATTCTTTTGTTGACGGGGAGCCAGTGAAGGTCTCGCAGATGTCCGGAGATGTGGCTGGTTCGTGGGATGTCGAGGATGAGTCTGGCTGAGGCGTTCTGGATCCGCTGGAGTCTCTTCTGGAGCTTGGCGGTGGTCCCGGCGTAGAGGGCGTTGCCGTAGTCCAGTCGGCTGGTGACGAGGGCCTGGGTGACGGTCTTCCTGGTCTCGGTGGGGAGTCTGAATATCAGAAGGATAAGGTTGGAGCTCTGGAACGATTTAAGGCCAGGGAAAATTCCAATAGTACCCTTTATGAAGCATAGAAAAGGGTAGCGAAAGTGACCAGACTGGAACTCTTAGTAGCCAAAACAACTGATGATCGCAAGAACCATAATGGGGGGGACCAGTGAAGATGATCACCCGTAATAATGAAAAATCTCTCTGAATAGTTCAGATCTTTAGAAAAAAATGTCATATTCTCCAAACAGATAACCTATTAGGAAAAATTATCCCTACTTAGCCACAGATCACATATAGATGCTGTAATTCCATTGGTGATCAATTGGCATATAGCCACTACCATCCAACCCCCCCTAAAAGCTGATCTTGTTACCAGCTTCTTTTCCTGCATGAAATGAATGGCAAGCAAATACAGCCACACAGTCAACTATAGCACTTTAGAGAAGGGATCTAAAACAGTTAGGAGTATTCATCGGCTACTAAATTGCAACCCTGAGTTTGCAGTCTATTGCCTAGAGTGTCCCTGTCCCAAACGCTATAAAGGGAGTACCATTCACCCTACGAAAAAACGTATTCTAGAACACATGCAGGTCATCACCAAGAATGATGCTAGTTACCCGGGGGGCTGCCATTTTGAAACCACCCACCACAGTAATAGAGACCTTTTTGAGATTTTTGCATTGACCAGGTCCCAAAAAATGAAAGGGGGCGACAGGGTAAAAAGTCTACATGCACTGCAATCCAGGCACATTATAGATCTGCAAGCAAAAGCCCTATTGGGTCTTAACAATGATTAGGAACTGTGGGTTTTACTAGAATGTGTGTCACTTGCTAGATCAGATTTTCCTATGGGGTACTACTCCATGTTTTCTATACGCTGACTTCGAAGCTGTAGGAACTTATTATGAGAATCTGCAGAATATAGCAAAATTAGCTTGTGTATATATACTTTTATATTCACCCTAGAACTAGATTGCCCATTCAGGGCGTGATAGCTATTGATGTGGGGAACTCGTATGTATATTTTAGACAGGCTACTTAGCATGAGGTAATATTGTATATATGTATATTTCTACTGTCACGCTTTCTTAGGAGACTTAGGAGACTTAAGAGACTTATCTTAGAACTCTGATTGGCATTGCTTATGTTAGGATGGGATACTTATTTGCCAACAATTATGAATTTTTCTGCCATTGTATCATTGAACTTATACATGTTTGGATTTTGCTCGCAAAGGACTGAAAATGTGTTTTATATTTTGTATGATTTATGTGCACTGTATTCACTTGTGTTTCAGAGCATGTTATAAGATGGCCGCCACTATTTCTCAAATGCAAAAATAATTTCAGGCCATCTTTGCTATTTTTTTGATAACATACTTTTATTAGTGGGTTGTAATACAGTATATCACTGGGTGTAGAATCCCACATAATTGCGTCATAATGATACGAGTCACATTCCACATAATAGTAATTACAATATGCAAGGCCCATAGTTACTGCAATGTCACATCTTAGCATATTTACACCTTTAAATGTACCCAGTATCATTACTACTTCCATTTTATCTTTAAAAATAAACATCCCCTCTTGTCCTTATCCAGGTTTACACAGCTCTGACAGGTTACAACTTGTGATAAGGGACCATACCTGATCTATACTGCATAACCAAGGGACAGAGCGTAAAAATTTGAAAGAACAAACATCAACTTCCCCACCCACTACCTCCCCCCATAGGCTCAGCAATAAGAAACTGTGCACCCATATACATTGTTCAGATCAGCACATTGTCTGATTGTTACATCCATACATTTGT
This sequence comes from Lissotriton vulgaris, assembly GCF_964263255.1. NCBI lineage: Eukaryota > Metazoa > Chordata > Amphibia > Caudata > Salamandridae > Lissotriton > Lissotriton vulgaris. The sequence continues at coordinate 882,960,791 of NC_141699.1, read as the reverse complement.
ACACTGGCCTCTAGCAGTCTCCCCTTTCGTACCTCAGAGCCACAGCACCTCTTCCGCTTTGCCCATCCCCGACTCCAACATGTCACACTCTAGGGGCAATACTCAAGTATGTCCACTGCGCCAAGCTCTTCTATCAACACATTCCATTCCATGGATATAGGTGTCTTGCGCAGTCCCTGCTGTTCCTCCCTTTTCAACTCCGCCCCTTCAGCTCTGCCCCACTTCAGTAGTTCTCCGTACCAATCTTTCAATGCCGGTGGCCTGGCAGCTTTCCATTTCATTGTGATATTACGTTTGGCTAAAATGAGCGCCTGGTTATTAAATTTAGTGGCCGGACTACCTTTCTTCCCTTTTGGGTCCGAGCCCCAGCAAGCAGTATTCCATGCTGTCAGTGTTCCTTACTGGAGCTATATTTGTTAAAATCTCACAAACCGACACCCAGTAATGACTTGATCGTGGACAGTTCCACAGCATATGTGTCAAATCTGTTGGATGCCGCTGGCAAAGCGGGCACTCATCCGATGCATCTGGGTACAAGACCTTTAACTTGCACGGTGTCAGGCTCGATGTAGGAGCATGAGCTGTATGAATTTAAATTTCGGGTTTCTTGACACTTTTCTGGGATATTCCACTAATACACCCCATTCTTTGTCGCTGAGCGCCCGGCCTACGTCTACTTCTTCTTTTTTTTTTTTTTTTTTTTTTTTTTTTTTACTTCCCACTTGTCACGAAGCCTCTGTAGAGACACCCTTTCCACCGTACGTACATCTCTGTATAGCCACCTCGTAAGGTGTCGGCCATTACCCATCAGATGTTGCATTGTGATCAATGTATGCGTGGCTGGTTCCGCACCCCTACGTGCCCATGCAGTATGGATGTAGTCGGATAGACTTGCGTGCAAAAGGAACAGTGTGTCAGGTGCACCATGTTCTCTAATGAATACATCATTTGGCATCAGGTTACCCTCTCTAAAGAGATCACCCACTGTGGTTATACCCACATTCTCCCATGTCCGTATTCTCTGCTTAGTGATCCTGTCCACTTGAGTGGGAATTCCCCGTAGGGGTATAGTGGGGGCGTACGGAGTCACCACCCTAGTGTATCTAAGGGAATGCCTCCAATATAGTAATGCAATTTTCAGAAGGTGTGGTGCCATCGCTGGAATTTTGCTATTAGGCAATAGAAGCGTATGTACTTCACCTCTGTGCCATTCTACTTGCGTCATGTTGATTTCTTGCAAATTCGGCCCTGCCAGCCAGTATGCCAACCATTGCAATTGACTCTCGTAGCAGTGGGCCTTAGATCAGGGACCCCCATTCCCCCTTGTTTAGTATCTAGGTACAGTTTTTTTAAGCCCTATACACTGCCTGCCCTTACCCCAGATCAGCTCAATCAGTAGGAAGGAGAGCAATTTGAACATCTTGGATGGCACCATTATGGGTAAATTAGGAAAAAAGTATACTCGTCTAGGGAGTACCACCATTTTGGCAATTGCCACTTTGTCAGCCACAGATATGGGCAAAGTGACCCAGAATTTTATTTGGGACCAGAGTGATGTGATGGCACAATCCAGGTTGCCCTCCAGAAGGTCCGCTGTATCCCTATATATGTTGATTCCGAAGTACCTGGAGGTGCTGGGCAAGATCCGAAATGACCAGTCCCCAAATGTCAATGCCCCAGTACGTGTTGCTTTCGTAAAATGATAAACATAGTATTTATTTTTGTTGATAGCCAGCCCAGACAGTGTTTGAAATGCAGCAAAGATCAAAGGTAAAGGCTCATAATCATTTTCCAGGTCCCTAAAATACAGTATTAAATCATCTGCATATGCCGATACTATGTGTGTGGTGGGACCCAACGCTATTCCCCTGTGAACCGCGTAACTGCAGTAGCATGGTTCTAATGCCAAAATAAACAGCAGAGGCGACAGTGGGCATCCCTGCCTAGTACCCCTCGCAACCACATATTGCCTCGAGATATGCCTGCCCATTCTCGCCCGTGCTTAGGGTCTGTATACAACAACCTCCCCCATTTTATGTATTCTTCAGGTATCCCATATTTAGTCAGAGCATTAAACATAAACTCCCATTTCAGGGAATCAAAGGCCTGGCGTAGTTCTAACGAGATACAACCTATTGCGCCGGCTTGCTGTAGAGTATAGGCCATTACCTGATGCAGCCTCCTGATATTGAGTGCTGTGTTCCTGCTTGGGACAAACCCGCATTGGTTGTTGTGTATCAACTGCAGTATGTACTGACCGAGCCGAACTGCCAGTATCTTGCTTAGTATTTTATAATCTACGTTTAGTATAGAAAGGGGCCTGTACCCCGCCATGTCGGTACTATCCCTTCCCGGTTTTAACAGTGAAATCACCGTGGCCTGTAGCGTGGTATGTGGAAGGGTGCCTGCCTCCAAGGACGAGTGATATAGTCGCTGCAGGTGTGGCACCAACAGATCAGCAAACGCTGCATAAAATTCCAGGGGCAGCCCATCTCCACCAGGTGATTTATTACGGGGCAAACTATGAATCGCTTTCTTAATTTCTATTGCAGTCACTGGGAGTCCAAGCTCCTCTTTGTGTGCCTGCAACAATTGGGGAAGATGTAGATCATCAAAGAAGGCATCAAAGTCTGCTCCTCCTATGACATCGGGTCTCGTATATAAGGTTTCATAGTACTCCTTAAAAGCCTAATTAATTTCTAATTGCATACACACCAGGTCACCTTTTGTATTCTTAATCTCTAATGTGGGGACAACCGGTGGGGCATCCTTATTAATCCTAGCCAGTAACTGTCCCGCTCTATCTGCTACTGCATGCTGCTTCGGCACATATAGCCTATAGTCCAACAGCCTCAGATCTTCCAACAGTTCAGCGTAGCGTATGTGAGCTTCTTGCAGCTGTGCCCTGTGTGTCTCGTCCAATGCAGTCATCTGCTACAACCTCACCAGTGTATTTTCTATTTCAGTAAACTGAGTGATGAGGGTGTCTCTCATTCTTACTCTCGTGCCCATCGCTACTATCCTCAGCACAGTCTTGAATGCGTCCCACTCTACCTATCTGGATGATGCTGTATTTGCATTTTCTGAGCAGTAGTTATGTATAGCCGTGGATAAGGTTGTTTTAAAAACTGAGTCCTCTAACAGCTGCGGTTGCAGTCTCCATGTTGGCACTAGTGTTGGTATTTTGCCCCATTGCAGTGTAATCGCCGCCGGGTTATGGTCAGACAATGTTTTCCCCAGGTGTGTGGAGTCACTGACCGCATCCACCAATGTGGCTGAACAGAATATCTTGTCAATGCAGGTATGTAATTTGTGCATTGGGGAGTAGAATGAATATTCCCTGACTCGCTGGTGTTTGGTCCTCCATGCGTCTACCGGCCTCCAGCCATCTGCCCAGTTCCTCAGTATCCCTGCCAGCTTCTTACTTAGTGTGGTATGCATCGGGGGTGTGACCTGTTCAGTTCTATGGCACCGCATTAAAATCACCCCCAATCACCCACTGGTATCCCTCCCAGTCTACCATCAACGTGTTCAAAACCTCCCAGAACTTGTCCTGCTCTGTATTTGGCGTGTAAACACTCCCTAATGCAATGTGTTCCCCATCGAGTAACTCATGTAGTAGCACATATCTGCCATCCTTATCAATCCTTTGTTCTATCTCCATTTCTGAGCCCAATCGTGGCCCCTCTAGCGAAGGCCGAATATGATGTAAAGAATAATTGCCCTCTCCACTGCCTGTTTAGCTTCACCGCCTCATCTTGGTTTAAATGGGTCTCCTGCAAAAACGCCACATTCACCTTCCGCCTATTGAACTGTGCTAACAGTCTGTCTTTTCTGGATTTAGCCGAGGCTCGAACATTCCAGGAGATGCATTTGTAGGTATCCGGGTGTGCCATGAGGCCTTATTAGTTCCTGTGGTCTTGGGTGGCCACCTTGTATAAGTCTGAACAGAGTCATATTAGCTAACGCTGATCTCACAAAAACAATAAAACACCCCAATACTCTGGCCCCCCTGTAAACAGCAGAGGACCAAGCCAGAACTAACAGTTCAACCAGAACTCCACTGAAATCATACCACAAAGCAGTCGCCAAGGGGGGCGCCCCAGTAGCTTACATCATTCTCCTCGGTCACGTGCCATACTTGCATCGCTCAAGCGCAAACCCTTCATGCACCCGTGTGATTACATACAGAACAGGGAAACGTATTACGTTAGCAGCAGAACAGTCCACTTAAGCATTACAATATACGATACCACTCCATCCAGGCCCCCTCCATCAGTTCAATAATTGTCCGCCGTTCGCGGAGTAACTAAAGGGAACAAAGTTAAGCTAAATTCAGACTCCTGCGTGGAAGGGGGCGTGAAAGTGATCTCAAGCCAGTCCGCAACCTCCTCTGGATTGTCAAAAGAAAGCGACTTTCGACCATGTATCAACTTCAATCTGGCCGGAAAGAGCATATTATAGGCTGTGCGCTCTCAATTTCTTAACTTCTTGGAATGTAGCCCTAGCCTTCTGGACCGCCAGCGTAAAATCCGGGTACAAGGAGATTATTTAATTCTCAAATTGGATAGGAGCATTCTCTTGTGCGACTCTTAAGATCGTGTCATGGTCCATGTAGTTCAGTATACTGACAATCAGGGGTCTTGGGCGCCCCAGGCAGGGGAGGCCTAGGTGGTACCCTATGTGCTCTCTCCACGCTATACAGCCCCTCTCGCCACATGTTCTTTTAGCCAGGTCTAAACAAACTGTGTGGGGTTGCGTCCCTCGCTTTTCCCCAGTATGCCCAGAATTCGTACATTGTTCCTGCGGGACCTCCCTTCTGCATCGTCCACCCTATCCTGGAGTCCCCTCAACTGACACCGTACCTCTTCCAGTTGTGTAGCTTGCTCCGTTTGTTGAGGTATCAAGTAGTCGATGGCAATTTTATTGCATTTCACCTTTTCTGCCACTTTTGTGGTCTGCCTGTAGCAAGTTGAAGCTAGTAGAGTGAGCCCAGTTGCGTCTCCATCACCAGGCGCGAGCCTCTTATTTCCTTCAGTATTGGGTCCAATTTGTCCATAGCTTGGGCTTCATCTGTAGGGGGGGGGGGGATCATGTCCGCATCAGAGTCCTGTGTTCTGCCACTTGATAGGACTGTGTTCACAGGTTCCAGGACCTGTGAGTCTGACTGTTTCGCTCTAGTGCGCCCCATGGCATCAAGTGCGCCCTGCGTCCGGGACCCCGCGGCACCCAAACACAAGGTCAGCCGGTAACACCAACAGTCACACCTCAAGAAAGTGAAGCGGGGGCACCAATGCAGTTCCACTCCTTGTTTGGCACCAGTCTTTATTTGGAGTCTCAGGCTACCCCTTACTCTGATCCCGCATCCCCTCCGGCCTCCTCTGGCAGCGGTTTGCAATCCACACAGGGGGCGCACTTCGTGCTCACCCAGTTGGGGAACTGTGTAAGCTTAGTTCGGCTAACTGCAATCCCAAGGCAGCGTTCTGTAACCGCACCGCAAATGTTCTGGACTCTGGTATGTCTTCCCAGCAGCCGGCCTTCTCAGCACTCGTTCAGCGTGGAAGTCACCATTATGCACCTGCTTGTCGACTCAGACAGGCCAATATCACACAACTCCACTTACGCCCCTCACCCGTTAGCGCTGACGGCCGGGTCCACCAGTCTTACTGCCCAGGTCCAGCAGCAGAGTCTCAGTCCTCACTACAAACCACTCCCAAGCAGCATAGCAGTTGAGGATCGATTCCGTTGAAGGGGAAGGGTGCAAAATACTTAGGGCAGCACGCCTTGAAGTCCGTATGGCACCTCGCCCTTATTTCCACATTGCCCAGTCCGCTGTCCAGCATGTACACCTCCGGGTGGGTGCCGCACAGCATCACAGGCCCTAGTCCTTTGTGCTCCTCTGTGCCCTTCTCCACGACCTCTTATGCCCACAGCAGTCTTAAATCTTCCGTGAAGCTCAACAGGCGGCCCCTTAGCTCATACCTCCCAGTGTCCGCAGCATGACCCAGTTCACCGACCTCCGCCATCAGCATGCAGCATATCTCCAGAGTTTCAATACGCTCGGTTAGGGGGCGGGGTTCTGCTCCTGGTGCACAGCTTACAGGCACGGTCGCTCGCAGTTCCGCCCCTACTCTGTTACCGAATTACTCATGCCACCCTGGGTATCCCACACAAGTGACTGAAACTCCAGCCTCGGGAGTCACCGCCCCGCAATGTGGCCGTAGCTTGCTAGTATGTTCATCTCGGTCCTCCGATCGCCATCTTGGATTGCCTCCGTTCTGCAGCGTCTCCTATTATTTCCCAGTGCTCCTGAGACCTTGGTGCAAGGCCGCGTGCGCCGATCGCCTCCCAACACAGCCTCCTGACTCGTGTCCAGCGGGGAAAAAAGGGTAGAATCGACACTGTGCAGTTCCGTACGGCCCACGCTCCTCCGCTCTCCGGGCCCCTCGTCCTCACTACGCGCCGGGCTCCCCTAGCGGCCGCAACGGTCCGGTCTGCTTCATTTAGAACTGGAGGGGGCCACTCCAGTTCTCCGCCAGCCGTCCTCCTGCTCAGTAGGTAGTATGCTTTAGTTTGCAGGTGTTTTTGTTACAAAAGTGCCCCATTCCAGCGGTGTAAATTGGCATAAAGTCGGGTTTGGCACGGAGCTTTCTTAGCTCTCATCCGCCATGCTAGGACGTTAGCCACGCCCCACAGGCCATCTTCGCTATTAATGACATTTTTCACGTCATGCTCTTTTTATTTTAAAATGGCTCAGTGAAAAGATACATACTGACAATGATAAAGGCGTAGTGCAGAAACACGTCTGTCAGTGCTGGGAGGTTCTGCACATTAAAAGCACTTTGCTAAAACCCCCCATGAGTGCTCTCTTCTTCAGCTGACATTGTATTGTTTGCCATTGTGGATGCACGTATAGCCAGGGCTCGAGTCGGGGTACCACGCTGGTAGACGGCGTTAAGCATGGGCAAATTTTGCGAATCTCGCGTTCGCGAATTTTGCGGATTTGCGAACTCGCAATCCGCAAAATCCGCGAATTCCCGCGAATTTGCGGATTTTTTTTTTGTGTTCGCGCGTGTTTCTGCCAGTTCGCGAGGGTTTTTACAATTTCGCAATTTGCGAACTTACCTGTCAGGTCGCAAGTTTTGCGAACTTGTTGTTTCTACGTGTCCAGCCTGTTTGGGACACTTCTTCATCACTGCCACTCTCTGTCACCACTGCCACTCTCTGACTACTCATGCCACCCTCTGGCCCACCCATGCCACCCTCTGTTTCATCACCACACCCTCTGGTTGTCCAGTGTACATTATTTTCGGCAAAGCAAAGCACACCTTCCCTGCCTCAAGTGACCTGAATTAATTTGGGGCTGATTAATGTGTCACAGAATATTTTTTTAGCTGGCACCTGCTTCCTTAGTGCTACCTGATTAGTGATCTTTTGCACTTGCTAAGTGCTTTCATTGTTGCAAAATTAGTTACAACACCTGCCCTGCCCCAACTGACAATAATGAATTAGGGGCTGATTAATGGATTTTAACTTCCAGCCTGGCTCCTGCTTGTCTCCCTTAGCTGTAATTCAGGACCTTTGTGGCATATGTGTAACTATTCTGAGGTTCAGAGCAGGGTCACATAATAGTTGCAACTGGCAACTGAACTCTGGAGGGGCCCCTCAGGAAGCACTACAGGAAATGGCTACTAATGATGAGCCTGAACTTTTGAACCTGGTAAGTAGTTTCAGTTTTGCTAAGATCGTATTTCTGCAATTTAGCACTTGCTCGCGGGGTGCGAAGTTGTACTGGCAAGCCGCGAACTCACGCGAACAGTGCGAGCAAGCCATAAAATCCGCTGCTCGCGGATTTGCGGATTTTGCGGGAGATTCGCGGATCTCGCGGATTGCGAATTTACCGAAAATCCGCAAAATCCGCGAGCGAAACGGATTTTCCGCCCATGCTTAGACGGCGTCCCCCGACTTATTTTCCAGGGGAATGCTGTCCTCCCTGCTTACTTGTTAAAACGCCGTCCACCCTGCACTGGCCCGCCCCTTCACCATGCGGTGCAGCGTGCACCGACCAAAGCACACATTTCCGGGTGAAGCCTCGGACTGCTCACCACGCCCACGCCTATTGCAGCTCATGCAACCCGCCCCACCCCTTCTTAACCTTGCGGGGGGACTGTGAGCTACCAGTGGAACAGAGACATCTGCGACCAATCAGTGGTCATAGCAGACGTCACTGGATGGGTGTTTCTGCACCTCAGCAGTCCCGCCCTCGTGCGCCATGCCCTTTATTTTTCGGGCTTTTCTTGCTGTGGCTCCTTTCCTTTTTAACCGGATCCGGATATTGACGCGGTTTCAGTCCCTGCCTGGCCTCGCCTGCTGGCTGACCTGCTGGAGACTTCCCTTCCTGTATCTACGACCTATACCGTCACCTAGGAAACCATTTTCGGCTTCAGTTTCACTAGTTTTAGGGTAAGTGTAAGCAAGTTTAATGGCCCCACTCGTTTTTTTTTTGTGCCTTTCTGCCCTCTGTTCGACTCGTTTTTTCACTTTGTTTCGTGCCTTTCTGCTTTGTTTACCTCGTTTTCCCTGGATTTAGTGCCTTTCTGCCCTCTGTACCCCCCGTTTTCCCTGGTTTTTGTGCCTTTCTGCCCTCTGTACCCCTCGGTTTCCCTGGTTTTTGTGCCTTTCTGCCCTCGGTTTCCCTGGTTTTTGTGCCTTTCTGCCCTCTGTTGGACTAGTTTTTTCCTTGGTTTTGTGCCTTTCTGCCCTCTGTAGCCCTCGTCTTTCCCTTGGTTTTGTGCCTTTCTGCCCTCTGTACCCCTCATTTTCCCTGGTTTTTGTGCCTTTCTGCCCTCTGTTGGACTTGTTTTTCCCTTGGTTTTGTGCCTTTCTGCCCTCTGTAGCCCTCGTTTTTCCCTTGGTTTTGTGCCTCTGCCCTCGTTTTCCCTTTTCTTGTGCCTTTCTGCCCTCTGTACTCTTCATTTTCACTGGTTTTTGTGCCTTTCTGCCCTCTGTACCCCTCGTTTTCCCTGGTTTTTGTGCCTTTCTGCCCTCTGTAGCCCTCATTTTCCCTGGTTTTTGTGCCTTTCTGCCCTCTGTTAGACTTGTTTTTCACTTGGTTTTGTGCCTTTCTGCCCTCTTGTACCCCTTGTTTTCCCTGGTTTGTGTGCCTTTCTGCCCTCTGTTAGACTCGTTTTTCCCTTCAGCTCACAATCCCTCCAGTCCTCCTTGCACACCCCTCAGTTCTACACTCTGAGCAGCGCAGCTCGGATATGGGCTCAATAAAAGAAATACCCAGGAGCCTGGGAGGCCAGTTTTGTCCATTGTCTAGAGGATGTGGCGAATGGGAAATAAAGCACAACAGGAGGGGCTTAATGAAACACTTTCTTACTTTGCAAGTCTCCTTCTCATTTTCTATCAAAAAGAAATGCCGAGCAATCTACAAGCGCTCTTCCAGCTCTCATAAATCGGTGTTAAAACATACAACTAATGTCAATCAAGAAAGAAACCAACAAAGTACACACTTTTCAATACATCTTAGTGCTAGAGTTTACGCTACCTGAGAAGTGAGTCAACTGAATCCTGAAGATGAGGTGGTGGGATGTAGGTGCAGAGATATCGGGTTCTCAAAATATCGGTTTCTGGTCGGTATCCCTGCAGCTAAATCTAACCAACTCATAATGAGAGTTTTAGATGGCTAATTTTCCTAATGTTTCACAAGCTGTTTTTGTCCTGGGAAAGAGTAATAACCTTGAGGATGTGGAATAACTTGAGAAAGTTGTCAATATTAGTGGTAAGAGAGTGCAGATCTGGGATTGTTGGTCGGGTAAGGTGTCCTGGATAAAGAAAACCTGTAGTCCCCCTTGGTGAAGTATTGTCTAGAGGTGGGAGTTACGGGCAGTTTGAACTTGCACCATTAGCTCCTGCCCCACCTTAACCCAAGGTGTTACAAGGTGCAGAGCTGCACCTGTTAAATCTGGGTCCGATGTTCACACACGCAGTGATCCCGGGTGCGGAGCCACTGGGCCACTCGGAATTAGCTCAATTGGCTGCAGTCAACTCCACAAAATAGCTTATAAGCACCTGTATGTTCCAATTAATTCTCAATATCTTTGCACCTATGTGACATTGTGTGCATGCATTATGCATGAGATGCATGGTTTTCTGGTGCCCTAGGTGAAGTGACTTTCTGATACTCCCAGGCAATGGGGTACACATTTGGTCAATTTTAGGGTAAAATAGTCTCATTTGTTTATGGCGCCCTTGAATCTATCTGGTAGGGCTTGGCACAATACAGTCCATGTGTTATGATATGTGTAGCACATAAGGATTATCCTATTGTTGTAAGTGTTAGACCTTGTATATTTTGGTGTGGTTTACCCTGACTATTTGCTTTCTAACCTCCAGTTTTTTACTTAGTTTGTGCTGACTTTAGGACTCTTGAGCACTTTACAACTGCTGACCAGTGCTAAAGTGCATGTGCTCTGTATCACAAACGTGATGACAATTGACATCCATGATTGGCATATTTGGTTTACTTATAGGTCCCTACTAAAGTGCACTACCTGTGCCCAGGGCCTATAAATCAAATGCTACTAGTGTGCCACCCACCTAAGTAGCCTTTTAACTATGGCTCAGGCCTGCCACTGCAGAGCCTGTGTGTGCAGTTTTAAACTGCCATTTCGACCTGGTAATTTCACCTACTTGCCAGGACCAAACCTTCTCTTTTATGACAAATAGATCACCCCTAGGCCCTGGACAGATGAATTTTTAGCTCTTACATCAGAGATAGATGTTATCAACCCACAGAAGTGGCCAAACGACATTGAGAGCCCATGGTATGAAGGTGAGGATAAACTACAAAACATGTGTAGGAGATTTGCTCTTAATTATAAAGGGATATCTGAAGGTTTCAGAGACTATATTGATAATGGTGGTAATGATATTCCAGAGCAACTGCAACCTGTTTTGAGGGCTGTAAATACATTTCCTGTTCAAGTGACTGCAAAAGGGGTTTCAGCACAATGAACTTGATACTGTCACCCATACGAAACTGCCTTGGTATCGGACGTCTTTCCTCATTAATGTTCATAAACCTCATGGGCCCTCCTCTGCCTCTTTGGAATCCAATGCCGTATGGCAGGTGGTTGAGTGCTCATCGCCATGCAGATGATACTCCGTCTAGAAAGGTAGATCCTACAGCCCAGCTCAATAAAAGATATGCAGAAGCATGGGCGTTTTTTAATTGATGGTTTTCAATGCTATAAGCGGTCTCCCACATTTTCCATGGTCAAACATCCTGTGGCAGTATAGCTTGTCCCATAATGTCTGCAATAACAGATTTACAGAGTATCAGGTTGAAACTGTACAGAGTGCACCTTGCATTTTTTTTTCTCATGTCCACAGTGTATTAAATTTGTCAGTATTTTTAAAAGTGGTGTTCTAGGTAGTGTAATTTTATAGTTTTGATAATCACTATTGTAGTTTCTAGCATGTGGTTTTCTTTGGGTTTTTTTTCAACGCACAAACTCTGCTTTTGTTCATGGTGCCATGTTTTAGTATGCCTCACTCACAGCACTTAATGGCTTGACTAATGTAGTTGTATGCCAAGCTTCATCCCCACTTAGGCTGTTAATTCCCCCACACAGGGACCTTAAGTCACTGGCTTAAGTACTGAGCAGCTTCAATTGTTAAATCTTGCAATATGTGCAAATGATAGATCTGCCTCACATGTGATGTCACTTCCTGCTGTGATGTCACTTCCTGCTGTGATGTCACTTCCTGCCGTGATGTCACTTCCTGCTGTGATGTCACTTCCTGTGACACCACCTAAATAGGAGAGTCCCCCCACTTCTTTTTTTAGGACTTGAGCCCTGCGTGTAGCGGCTTCCCACCGATGGAGATGGGCACCTGGGACATGAGGTGCGGACGCAGTGACTCTGTCTTGGAATAAATATATATCTATATCTATATAGCAAAACTATCTGGTGGGACATGAGGTGCGGACGCAGTGACTCTGTCTTGGAATAAATATATATCTATATCGCTATAGCAAAACTATCTGGTGGGACATGAGGTGCGGACGCAGTGACTCTGTCTTGGAATAAATATATATCTATATCTATATAGCAAAACTATCTGGTGGGACATGAGGTGCGGACGCAGTGACTCTGTCTTGGAATAAATATATATCTATATCTATATAGCAAAACTATCTGGTGGGACATGAGGTGCGGACGCAGTGACTCTGTCTTGGAATAAATATATATCTATATCGCTATAGCAAAACTATCTGGTGGGACATGAGGTGCGGACGCAGTGACTCTGTCTTGGAATAAATATATATCTATATCTATATAGCAAAACAATCTCGTGGTGGGCTGAATGTCAGTTTTATACAGCAACCCCCCCACCCGGGGATTGGATTAAAAGAAAGAAAAGGGACGGAGTTTGGCAACAATGCTCCCTTCATAAGGTCAAGATGTTTCTGCCCTTGGGTGACCCAGCTCTACGCTCATTGAGCATTCATCATGATCAGTTCGTATATGCACTCTGAGAAGACGACCTGAAGTATAAAACCTGGAGCTGGCCGTTGTGTAGAATGCTAGGTAGTACAGAAGATGGCACACAATTTTTTTTGTTAGGGGTTCATTGTTGTAATAAATTGTAAAAAGACAAAACGTGACTTTAAAAGGATTCAAGAACATAGAAAAGTCGACTATTAAGCACTAGTGACTGTCTTCCCACCGATGGGCACACTAGTGATGTGGACAGAGTGATTGGTAATCTTACCTGCAATGTGTGAATTCTGCTCACTCTAAAGCTTTAATAGGTTGCCCAGACCACGAAGCTGTACAACACAACTAAAAGCAGAATATTATCAATATGGATTTGCGAGTGCTCTTAGGCAGCATGCATGGGGCAATTAAGATGGAGCACACATACCATATGAACTATGTGCATTGTTCAAGAAATACCCAACACTCCTCCACCTATGAATTCTATACATATTAACAAAGTGAAGCTTAAAAAAGGCCCCTGCTGCACCATGATGGTTGACCTATGTGGGAGGTCTCACTCTTTACCCTTCCTTCAAAGCAGTGTCATACTCTGGCCAGGATAAATGAATCAAAGTTTGTCTCGCTAAAAGCCACTGACAAACAGTATGTGTAGTGGATGCTGATGGTCTGAAAAATACTGATAGCCGAAATGGACTATGCATATAATAGGCATGCGGCGGAATTAAGTCCTCTCCCTGAAGTTTAATTGGGCGTATAATGCTCCAAGACGGACTCTCCATATTTTTATATAGGCCAATCATTGGTGCCAGGTAGTGGCAGAAAATCGAGCAATCTGTAACCTAATTAATATCTTTGATGAAGTGTATGTAGCTACCTCTTCTCTCCGTGACTATTAAACTAATGTTAATTGTGACAACTTGTTGATTAAAGTGGACGATCTGTAATGTCATTGACTAGAGGGAAGGCATCAAGACCGACAGCATGTCGTAGACCGCAGCGGTCGGAATACAGACCGAATCTGGTCTACAATTGTTGTGCAAATTGGAACGGGGCGGACTACCATGAAGTTATAAGCAGAGACTGAAATGCTCTCTCAGGTGTATAATTAATCCATACCTGGAGACTTTCAGCATGTCCCAAATGTGGCATATCCAAGCGAGAGGAGAAATTTGATGCCAGGGTCATCATGTTAAAGTCCAGCACAGTAGCACATCACACCAGTTACACATGATTCGAGGAACATGGCTAATGTATTCCATGTTCAATCTGTTGTTGTGAGACTAATTTGACAGGTACAAGGACATGACTGTGGTGTGGAACCCAATGCACCAGTGTTCTAAGCCATTCTGGGTTACACTTCAAATGGGGCTGTCAGGGGCTGTTTGAGTATGGACCATTGTGAAATAGGGCCAGGATGTAAAAGCCAATTTCTAAAAAACATCTCCTGTATTGTGTGTGTAGATTCTCTTTGAATTGTATAATTAATGAAGCCCCATTGTATCCAATTACATCATATTGAGGGTCTTCTTTCTGTTGCAACCCACAGTAGTTGTGGGTGAAATGATAGAGGGAGAGAGCACTGGTCATAGTACTGGTGCTGTAGAGAGTTGGGAGTGGGCAATTTATATTTTTTATCTTACAAAATCATTTGGCCTATTGGCTTAGAGTAGAAGTCAATATAGTGCACTCCACCAGATAACTTTGTTCAAGCCACATTGGTGTCTTTCAATCTAAAAATCTACAGTTTTTCTCTCTGGAAAAATAGATCCTCAAGGTTGCCCATGTGTGTAATATATTGGGGCTTGTCTTAGAGTGTCCATCCGACATCCTCATTAGTGTGCCTAGCCGCTAGGTAGTTCCTGATAAGCTTTGTGTTCGATATTTATTTTGCATCTCACTACTACGATGCTTGACCACCCTTGTTTTCATCATGCGGGTCATCCTACCCACATACTGACGTTTATGTGATTGTTTAGTACCCAACGGTTTCTCAGTCCTAGGTCTATCTGTGTGAGGGATTGGGCCAAATAACAGACTGAACAAGAGCTGCAGAAGAAGTGTCCCTTAACACATGGTACAGACCAGTGTGTCCTGACTATCTCTCGGTGAACATGGGTTTTCCAGGTTTGTGTCACCTGTGTTAAGAATATGCTAGTTGTAATTGACTACTTACTTCATGGTGTCAGTCAGTTGGCTAAATGTGCTTACACAAATCAATCTGAGGTGCATTTAGGAAATACCTCTAGGAGTGCATCTCTGTGGTTGTCTTGCCCTTTTTGCTACTCCATGAAAGAGTCAGTAAGGACACTGCACACGGTATACTTTTAATAGACTTTATTCAGTTATTGTACACAACACCAACAATAACAGCCTGCTAGTTCGCTCCCAGTCTCCAACTGACTTTACATAGAACATCATACAATGGAGGCTGTGAACATGAGCTGCTGCATATACTTAAAGGGAACAAGCAGCTACAAGTAACTACAACACGTTCCCCTTACTTAACAGTGCAAGGAAGAAAACAAATTATAATATGCAATGAGAAAAAAGCTACACATGTAAAATAAGGCAATACTAAATACCCACCTAAGTAATAGAAGAGGAAACAATAACACAACACTAAAAGAATATTCTTCACAACCACTATGTAACACCTGCAAGCAGGCACTAATTCATGAGTTAATGCCTGAAATATTCAGGTGCTTTCCAAGATCTCATAGGATCACTTCTCCTGAGATAGTCATTAGAAAACTAATTTCACTATCATGCATCACTGTTCCTGATGAGACCGTATCTTCCTTTTCATTTGGCAACCTGTTGCCACGGTTCTTCTCTAACCGGGACATGCTCCACTTGCTCCCAGTGTGAACCATCACCACATTCCTTCTAATGGCAGTAATAACAAAAGGACCCATACATTCAGTCACTCGTTTCCTCCCCCACAGTGGTTTCTTCAGTAAGACCAGCTCACCTACATTCCATTTTTTATTCTTCAATGATTTCTTCATATCATATCTGTGATATAACATCTGCTGATACAACCCGATTCTAGCACCCACCTCCTCTTTGTCCAAATTAGGAGGTTTTTGTTGGCAACCATTCAGGATTTAATTTGGATATGGATACTCTGCCCCTCAAGAGCTCGAAAGGGGATCTCTGTTACACAATTGAGGGTAATGCGATGTGCCCTCCATGCGTCTGAGGATTCCCTTACGTGGCGTCCATATTTCTATGGCTCTCTGCACACTGCCATTTACCACTCTATTCATGTTTTCCACAAGACCATTGGCCTGCGCTGCATAGAGAGCTGTCCTCATATGGGTGACCCCAAAATCTCTCAAACGCCTGCATTTCTCAAGAGGTGAAATGCATCCCATTGTCAATGACTAGATACCCCTGAGAAATTCTAAAACTGTCTTAGTGAATACTGTGCTTACACACCTTGTGGATAGCCATTTTGAAGTCCACTAATAACCACACATCTCTCAGTTGGCTGTAACAACTCAAATGGGCCCATTATATCCAGACCTAATTGGGTCCATGGCTCTTTTGGCACAACTGGTGAGGGGGAAGAATTGAAGCCTCAAAATGTATCATTGGAGGCACACTGATAGTTGATTGCCTCCAAAGGCAAGATGAGGTCCGTGATGACGGCCGAGTGAGCTGCTCTCCTCCTTCTCTCTGCCACTGACTTACTGGCTTGGCTATGAAGTTCTTTCTTCTTGCCATATTACACTGAATGGAATTGATTGAAACTAAACCCTTATCGACTCTGGCCTGACTGACTTAGTCACTTACGTGAATGATCTGGCACTGTAGTCCTTGGCTGTGGGGTACTCCGCTCCCCTTTTTTCTGGTATACCGATGCCGAGTGGGCTATGCATACGCTTCGACTGCTGCTTCGCTGGCTGTTAAGATGCGGCCGTTTCTACCTGTGATTATGCCGCCTAAGGTCTGCAGCAAAGGAAACCGGGGCTGCGGTTTAGCGACTATCACGGCCGGAGCTACGGCAATGACTCCTGGGACCGATTCTGCCACTGAGGGTCAGGCTGTTCAGTACCTTTCTAGCAGCCTTAGGCGCGACGGCGGAGCCTGGGAAAAATCTTATCACCGGCCATGTCAAGCCGACAGTTCCCGGGCTGTTCAAAGCACTGTCATTGAAAACTAAGGCTGTATCTAGTGCTTCTGCTGGGGTCAGAGGCTCCGGTTCATCGAAATCCCCTGTCTCCATCTTGAGTAGCAACGCTGAGGGGCCGCTTGTTCGCGATAATACTGAGGTTCCTCCTGTGCCCACGCTAAAACCGGTAAGCGAATGCTCCCAAGGGTTGGAGTCTGTGATGCCTGCATTGCCTAGCAGTGAGGTAGTAGGTGAGGTAGTAGCGCAAGATTTTGCTTTGACCACAGTTCAGGCAAAAACTGGTACGGATACAGACAGCCATTGCTCAGCAGAAGAGATGCATGCTGGTAAATGAGGTCCCCCTCTTAGATAAACAGGTTGTTGAGACCCCAATCACTTTTAAAACAGGTGTACCAAAAGAAGATCTGGATTTAAACAGAGATGAGACAACAGATAAGTTCGAAACGTCTGACAGGGAGAAAAACTTATCAGGAGAAGAAGACATTCAAGATAAAGACTGGGCTGGAGAAGGCAGTGTCTAGAGTAGCCTTCACTGGGAGGGGGATGCCGATCATTCTCTGCTTAGCCCAGAGACTGTCAAACAAATAAAAACTATATCGGTTTGTCCCACTCAGACGGAGGAGGCCACTGGTGGGATGTCTTGGGACTACTCTTACTCACCAGGTGTGGGGGGGTCAAAGCATTACAACGAATGGAGCAGTGCCTAGCAATATGGGGTTAACTACTGCTTGTCCGGAAGAAATTACGCTAGCAACCATCTATCAAGTGATGATGGCTCACAGGGAAGAGTCCAGGGCGGGAACCTCTCGCACACAAGGGGCCTGCAGGAAACTTCAAAACTACATCTGCAGGATCGCTAAAACCTGCTCAGATTTTTCTTCAAGAATAACAGAAGCAGAAACCAGGATCTCTCAACTCGAAGACTTCTTGGCCTTGCAGAAATCCAAGGTGGAGAACATACAATTGGTAAAAGATGATACCTTGCTTAAACTGACTGACCTAGAAAATCAGGCTAGGCACAATAATCTAAGAATTTTGGGTAGCCCAGCTGCTCTCTATCTAAATTCACTAAAATGCACTTTAGGTGCATTACCAATTGGATACTGGATCACCTCATGAGCCCCTGTACAGTGTACTATAGGCAGCCAGGGCATAGGTGCACCCAATGCCTACCAGGGGCTGCAGCATGTATTATGCCACCCCTGGCTGGCCATTCCCATTGACACAACTGGCTGATCACTCAGCTGGGGCAAGGTCATGTACTCACACCTTGCTTAGATATAGTATACCTATATCTAACGTTATATCTAGACACATATACACCTATAAGTCACTCCTATGGCAGGCCTTAACAATCCTGGAGGCAGAGTGCTTGGTATTATGTGAGATGGTGCTCTAGCATGAGCTGAGCCCGTCTGAAGCTTTCGGAACCTTTTCCTTATAGCTGTTCTAGGATATTGCCATACCATATACTCTTAAGTGCATTATGAACCTCGCCGTTAAATGCTAACTCTGGTTTGGCTTTATCAAAACATGTTGAGTAAGGTGTCATACGATTTGGAATACTACCCCCTCGCCAGTCCTGGTGACGGGGGTAGCATTCCACCCTTCTAGAGGGAGAAGTCATGTTGCTCCTACTATTCCCAGTTAAAGTTAACCAGAGCCACAGCATAACAAAATGGATGCTGCTGCCACAGACACAAGTCTAACCTCCTTCTGCTGGGAGTCCTTCCAGCGAGGGAGGCTTGGACAATAGGTTTCCTGTCTTGGGAGGTGCTAGCACCACCCCAGACAGGATTTTGTGTATTGGGACAGGGAGGGCTGAAAGGATTGAGACACTGCCTGGGGCACACAAGGTGTCCCATGCATAGGCCAGTTCAAACCGGTGCTGAGGCACTCCAGCCCCAGCGCTGGCGCAAAACTGGACAAAGGGAAAGGGGTGTAACCACCCCCTTCCCTGGTCCCACCCATAGGAGGGACCTAGCAGGTAATCCGGCCCCTAAGATTTGTATATAGGTTGGAGCGGAGTCCCAAGACTTTAGATTATCCTGACAAACTCTGAAACGAAACTCTGGCTCTTCATCACTCTACTTTGAAAGAAGACAACTGACTGAAGAATCTCCCTTGTGGTCAAGGAGTGACCACCCTGCACAAGCAGGCACCAACCAGCGATCAACGGCTTGCTTTGTCGCCGCCTCCCGCCCGAGCCCAGAGCCTGACAAGAACCAGATTCCCAGACTTCCCACAGCCCAATCCACAGTCCCTGCAAAGCTGAGACCTGTGGAGGCGACAAGAGACGTGGGACCGACTATCTTGAAAATTCTGCGACCTGCTAACTGTGTAGCCCCCGAGGCCTCCTCGAAGCTGTGCATTGGGGATGGAGAAGCCCCAGCCCGAGCAGCATCTGTACCAAAGATCAGACCTGCACCCTCCGAGTTCTGCGTGGGGCCCTTTTGCAATTTCTTGCTTGACACGTCTGCCCGGTCACTTGCCCGTTGGCTAGTGGCCATCTTGGCGACGATCGACGATCCTTTGAATGAACACTGCTGGTCTGGTTGCTCTAGGCTGGCCTTGCTTCCCTCAAAAGAAGCAGCCTCTCAGACCTTGCTGGTCTGAGTAAGAATGTGGAAGAATGGACACTTGTAGCTTCATAACCGTTGGTTAGAATGGATCACCCTCATAAACGCTATGTTTTTAGAATGCGGTGTGTATCTGTTCTCCGCCCCACATTAGCGTTACGGCATTGTCATTGGATGTCCAATATCGTGCTATATGCCAGCCTCATCCAGAGGCAACCTCTGGTTTTGATAGCAGTGTCCAGGGAATGAGGGGCACCCCAAGTGAAAGAGGTGAGAAAATTGAAAAAACTAAAAAACTGAGCCTCTCCAAGCAAAACTTTAATATAAAAAGGAGGGGTTCTGTTATTAAAAAATAGTTGATGGGTACAATTGTAGATCAAGTTACTGGATCTTATTCTACCACTTGATTAATACTGTCAACATGTTTCTGCTACTTATTGCCCAGTGGAGCATTCGTCAGGACAAACAAACAAAGAGTAACTTACACTACTTGTGCAGTATTCATAAGTGTCGTGCTGAAACACTTATTTTCTAGCTCTCTCTCAATTCCTGTAATCAGAAGAAAAGAGAAGACAAACAACAAAGTATATACAATTTGGGGGTGCAAGTTATGGCACTGTAGATAATCTCCATTATGAGAGAGAGTGGAAAGTGCGTGCCTTTTGTGAGCACTAAATTTTAAAAAAGGGGCGTTCTACTAAGGATATACATGGGCCGAGCCACACTTAAGTGAGAGACTTTTACAATGAGTGTTTTTTACAAGAACAGAATTCAGTATGGATGGCTGGTGTTGGTTTAATTGAGCCAATCTTGTTGCTTTTATTTCATATTGGTATCTGTGTGTATTTCCCTCATATCTCAGAAGGCGGTTACATTGGCATGAAAGGTATAAGCCTGACAATATTAAGGGGCGATTAAGTAACACACTGTGATAGTAAAACCTTGTAAGAAATAAAGGGAGCGCGATGTCGGAAAAAGGCGTATTTCTGATTAGTCTACAAGCTTCTGTACAATAGTGTTAAGCAGTGTGATACTTAGTGGACAAGTTACGTATCCGACCTCATTCTGGAAAAAGATCACTTTTCTTAAAGAGCACTAGCTTTTGTCAGCTGTCTGGATCTGTTGTATGTATAGGAAGGTGTCTATGCAGGTTAGCGAAACTCAGATTTTACCTGTATTGAAAGGATTTCGTACTTGAGCAGGTAGCGGGGCTACTATATAGTGCCGAGCTATAAAGCAAAAAGATTAAATACCTCCATTAATATGCCGTTGTTTTACCGCTATGTCGCCAGAGAAGGTTTTGCCTGCAGGACGCCATTCTTACCCGCGTGAGGGAAGGTTGGCGCATCTAGTGCTGAATCTGCCCCTGGATGTCGGGACGACGTTCTCATTCCCTATTTGTATAAATGTTACAGTAGAGAGGACTATGCCAAAAGGCTTAAACTTTATTAAATCGCGTCGTCTATCACAATATATTGGTGTTTATTAAACAATATATATTTACACTTTTGGAACGTTACTCGCTTTTCTCATTAAGAGAACGTGATTTTTTGGGGAGAGGAGACAAGCTTATAATCGGTCCTGATATTGTGTAACTTAATGCATATTAATTTGTGTTAACGCATAGGTGAGCCCTATAAATGAATGTGGTGTATATTTTTACCATTCTCCCGAGGAGAAATTGATGGAGTGTAAGGCCCATAGTGCTTATAAGTTTATCCTATCGGTTTTTATAGGACAAGGACGTGGTGTATCCTTTTAAAATATTGGTCGCGCTATAACTCTATTTGCTTGTTGCTTGACCGTGATGAGTAGTTTTAAGTGTTTTATCTAATATTTAGTATGCAGCTAATACAAGCCATAGGTGTGCATTTTTGTCGGTGTGGTAACGTTGGCTTCCTCTGAAGACAGAACAGGTAAAGATGTTAATACCGCTATGTTATTGGGTTTTGTGCTATTGGTTGGGCAGGACACGGATATGACTTCTCTTTTTAAAAGTATATGTGGCATTGTTTCACATATTGGTGGGTAAATCACGAGATTTCACGGTAAGGACTTGTAAGGGTATCTGTTCAAGTCACTAATGTGGCTACTCTGGCTGTCTGATAAGTTTTGTGTTTCAGTTACCATTGTGATGATGAGGTCAGGGGAAAAAACGGCATTAGGGACTTATGTGAATTGGTGCCCAGGTATATTGTCATTCAGTCCTGATGGGTGAGTTTGTAGAAGGTTCACCCATCTCTGTTCTTTCTCGAACAGTATCTTTTCTGCATTTGTGGTTTTATCCGTCAACATCTCCAGGACTATCCATCGCAATTCTTCACAATTATGACCGGCTTCAATGAAATGGGAACATATTTTCGTCGTGCGCTTTTTTTTTTTTTTTTTTTAGTTTTATGTTGCTCTTATGTTCTCCTATCCTCGTTTTGACTTTTCTGCAGGTCATGCCTATGTACTTCTTTTGACATGGGCAGCATACCATATAGACTACATGTGTAGAGTTGCCGTTGGGTCCAATTCAGGTTTCAGTTAGTTGTAATGATTTTGATGTAGTGGTAAGTTTGCACACTAGACAGGTTCCACATGGATAATTACCTGTGACAGGCGTCATGTTGGTATCTCTTGGTTGTGAGAGATTCTTTTTCTTCACTGGACGTGTATATACCAGTACAACGTTTAGATTCTTGGTCCGTCTATTAGCGAACCTGGGTTTGGGCCAATTGTACTTGCCAGTAGTAAGTATCCGCCAGTTTTCGTTGATCAATTTTTGGACCTCGTGTTACACACGTGACTAAATCCGGAATGGGTTCCTTGACATTAAGTTGTAAGAGGCATTCTCTCGGCTGGTGTCTTGCTCGTTTTCGGCATCTTGATATTGTTGAGTATGTGTAATCTCTGGCTTTTAGTTTCAGACTCAATTTCTGTGCTTGCAGTCTATAATCGCTGTCCTTACTGCAGTTTCTTTTCAGCCTGAGGAATTGGCTGTAAGGGAGATTGTCCCGTAGGGGTTTGGGATGGTAACTCTTGTAGGACAAAAGGCTGTTTTTTGCAGTGGGCTTTGTGTATGTTTTGGTTTCCATCTTGCCACCTTCGATGAAAATTGTTAAGTCCAGAAAGTCCAATTGTTTATTATTTGTGGTGAATGTGAATTTTAGCCATTGGCCCCTGTCATTCAGCCAATCAATGAATGAGTTCAAATCTTTTTCTATATTCCAGATTAGTAAGATGTCGTCAATGTAACGTTTCCAGTATAAAATATGGGAAACGAACAGATTTGTGTCATTCAATACAAAGCAACTCTCAAAATGGCTTACGTAGAGGCCCGCTACTGAAGGGGCAAATGCACTGCCCATTGAAGTACCATGGCATTGTAAAAACAGATCTCCAGTGTACTCAAAATAAATTCTTTTAATGCTAAGCGACAGCACTCCAACACCGGCTGGGAGCAGCCAAGAACCTCAGCACCATCGACTTGACATCAGGGTACTGGCAAAAGGACATATCCAAGTCTAATTCCAGGAGTCTGTGTTCGTTCCATCCCATCTCATCATAAAAAAATGCAGGAAATGGAGGGCATTTGGAGGAGTCCAGACCCGAAAGGCTTCTTGGAGGCGGGAAGTGGGCTACGATCTTTGGAGCCACCACTGACATTGATAGTCATGTTGGTGGTTGACTGATGGCAAATGAAAGCCCAGCACTTTGCCAAACCACAAAAAGGGGATGCTCGGTCTAGGAAGTGTGTGTTGTTGTACAGAAAACTAAGGTAAGAGGAAGCGACATACTATGTGTGATGAGTCATATCTGGCTGAGAAATTCCCATCTGACCACCCTATTTTGGCGGAGTATCGTCATGTGGGAGTTGTGGTTTGATCTCAATATCACCCAGATCATCAAATGACGGTACGGATATGGATCTTCAAGAGACTCTAGCCAAGATAATGCTCGAAGAGTGGAAAAAATGAGGTGCAGGGCTTAAGTGAAAGTGATGATTAAAATTAACTAACTAGACAAAAAATATATTTATTAGAGATTGTCTAGGTGTCAAAGTTAAATCCACGCCCTGTAGTGGCCCAGCACTTTGGCCATGGACCCTACTATGACCTACATTTTAGGTAGGCAACCTCTAGTTTAGTAGCACTGAAATCTGAGCATAAATGCCATGAAGTGACCCTTTGGATACCTAGAAGGAAAGTATCCTTAGACCACCACACAGATTTGGCACCCCTCACTACTGACTGCATGTAAATCCCAGCGCATTGTAAAGAACACTTTAAAGGTACTGCAGGGAAGGGTGGAGGTGGATTGGTTAATTGGTGAGTAAGTGCCTGAGCTATATAGTGACTTTATTATGAATAAATGTTAGAGCCATTCGAGCAGGAAACTGTGAAAGTGGGTGATGTAGGTGGCTAGTGTAGGGAGGATTCTTGTTGCAAGTGTTATAATGCAGTGTTGATGATGCCTAGAACCTTAGGCAGGGAAGGGTGTTCCGAAGTTTTCCAAATAGCAGTTGCCACTCTGCTGAGTAGCATGTTGATTGGACGTTAACTTGCTCCTACATAACCTCTATGTTCTTGACTTTCCTTGATTGGCTTGTCTTTTTACTGGCATAGACAATGGGATCTGAACACCCCTGTGCAAAGCCTAATGAAGAGAGGAGGCGAGTCCACATGACTACTTTGTTAAAGTGGATAACAGTAGAGTTTCTGGGAACAGATGGCTAGTATTTTGCTGACACTCTGAGCTCGAGTATTAGCAGCTAAGAGGACAGCTACTGAAGTAAAGCTTTGTGTAGAAGGTGACATTTGGGAACCGTTGATTTGATTAGCTACACATTGTTCCTAAAAACGAAGTGGACTCCTGATTTCAGAAGGTTTTCTTGGTCTCTAGTAGGAACTCGCAGACACAGTGAAAAACGATGAGCTATCATTTTTCTGAAGGGCTTAATGTCTTTGGGGTGTACCTTGATGGATGAGAATCACAGGTCCAATTTATGAAGATGCAGTAGATGATGGCAAACCCGCTTCGTCTTGCTAAGTAATGAGGTTGAAATCTTTCTGAATGGGTTGCTGCTTCTTCTACCTAGCAGTGCAGACCTGAAACAAGCTACCCTACATCTATGGACCTCCCCATCTCTGCCATGCCAGCACTATGCCAGCACCTGGATACACTCATGGGTGACCAGTAGCGCTTTGCAATTCTGCACATTGATTGATTGATGCAGAATCTCTTCCAGGTAAATGCAGGGGAGGACCTGTCAAAGGGTGTTACGTTTTTTCAGAAGATTAATTCCTTAGCTAACTGGGATTACAATCAAGAAAGAAACTTTCTTATAATGGTTTAGAGGTGATCTAATTTAAATAGTTTATAGCATTTGCTTAACAATTATTGGCAGAACTATATTTTGGTTTATTTTTGTGGTACAGGTCCAATCAACTCTTCCTCCTTGTGAACCTTCTTTGCAAAATTCTATTTTTGCTAGAAAGGTAGTACAGTTTTGAAACCGAATGGTGAGGGCACACATTTATTTGTTTTGCATTACCAGCTAAGTTAACAAACACTTTCCATTGGACTTTGTGGCTGGAGCCCTGCAAATAATGTGACATTCCCATTAAGAACGCATCTCAAGTTCTTGTTCACTCCGTATTTGAAGTCTGCATTACATTATAGTCTGTTGAAAGCTTTGAGCATCAGCTATACCCCTCAATGTAAATGATATTGCTTTTTAAGTGAGGAAGTCCACCAGAAGTCATAGCAGGGCCGGTCTGGGAACCAAAAGCAGCCCTGACGAATTTTGCCAGACCAGCCCCCCCCCCCCCCCACCCCCCCTCCGTACATTGCCTAGTGAGGTAGCACAGCGAGCGACTCTGACCACTACGTGGGCGGTTTGGCACCAGCCCCCCCCCCCCCTCATTTTGGCAAAGATTGTGAAAATTGTAAATTCTACAACACTTTTTTCATTATATACTCTATTGTATTCGCTTTAAAGCATAGTAAATGATGACAATACAGTGCACCAGGATACAGCAATCCATGTTGGGACCCTCCAATGATTCCCTTACTATCACCCTCAAGCAGCACCTCTCATCTCTCCATAGCCCCTCTCTCATGCATGTATTTTATTTGCTTTATAGCACCTCTCATACTAGAGTAGGGTGTTGTAGCACTTCATATCTCTCACACCCACACACCCACACACCCACCCACACACACACCCACCCACCCACCCACACACACACACACGCGCGCACACGTGCACACACACACACACACACAATGATTAGTATGTGAGGAAATCGGTGTATAGAAAATGTTACATGATGCAACGGGGATTATGAGGTGTAGGCAGTTTTTTAGGAGTGCTTGGTGCGGAGAAGCACAAACCTGGCATTCAAAAGTGGTTATGGTTGGCAGAAACAAATATGAATTTGTTTTTACCCAAACAACCCCTTTTTAGCAACATTAGAATTATGAAATACTCTGAAAAAACATAACTTTCTAACCTGTACCGTGCAGTTTCCATGCAGCTCTTTGACTGCAGTTCAAAGCTTTCTGTGCTAGATTACGAGTTAAGTTTATGAACTGCACAATAACAAAAGGGCCCCCATTGCGAAAGCAGTAACCCCACTGAGCTATGCACCCAAAACTGCCATAAGACAAACCTCTGAGTTCTTTCCAGCAGGAATACTAATCACTAGGGATATCTGGACTCTTTTATTGCTGCTGAAAACTGCTGGATATACAAGAAACGCTGCAGTGGGTGCTTTTTAAACCATTAACATATTTCAAAACACAGGGAGGCTGGAAACGAAAGTGAGGACTGAGTGAAAATATACTGGCCTGCTGATTTTGTTACTGTCTGTCAATATTGCTTCACTCCTGCAAACCGGCCTCTAGTAACAAAACCTGGCCCCACCCTTCAAGCCTCCCTGGGAATTGCCCGATGCCGGGTCCGGTCTTGAGTAATAGTGTCCCTAAACTGTTCCGTTCAGTCAAAGGTTTCAGTAATTTATTTTAACCTGTGTTTATTGGCTGGTAGATATAGTAGGAGTTAGGATTATTTTAAAGAAAATATGTGAAGCTTTTAGATATATGAATGAACAAATGATTGTATTCAATTATTTAAAATTGTTAACACTAGTAAATACCATTCAATGAAGCATTACATTTTTGTACACATTACAATATTTCATTAATTATAGGAACATATTCATACTAACAATCTGCAGAAGTAATTTAAAATAATTAAAATCATCCAGTAAAAAATTGAAAGTATAAAATGTTACCATTCCTTTATTTTAGAGCTGTAAGACCATTCAGTCTTCATTTTATTATTTATACATATACCAAAATGTGCACGTTCTGTGGTGGTGTTTGTAGTAAAACAAGATGCTAATGCGCTTCTGCAAGTAGTGATTATGTTATTTAGAAACTTTGGCCTAAGTACAGCTCCGCTTGCAAGCAAAAATACTGGGCAGCAACAAAGTACATGTGCAAGCATTTAGAAATATCCAAACAGTTATTCAAAACACAAGAGAGTAAATAGTCTACTCTAATTTAGGAAAATATAGTAAAATCTAATAAACAAAATGACATCTTTAATAATGAAACCCCAATAAGAGGATCCAGTAATATGAAATGTAGAGGATTTAAGGCTAAAAAGAAAAACAGCTAGAAAAAGTAAAGAGCAAATAATAGTTCATGGTTGCAGGTGACCGGCACCTAGGTTCGATTTCAAGCCAAATGCAACAGAGCGCAGGTCGGCTACACTAAGCAGGTTCATCCTGGTTGGGTGTTTTACCTTTGGACACAGTCTCTCAAATGAAAAGTGGTCAGCAGCTGATCCTGGGAGTCAACTTTATTGTCATAGGTACAAGTGGGAGTATGTCAGGTCTCTTAACCGGTCTCAAAAAGCAGGTACAGTCTTTCTTTTCTTCCACAGCTCCAGAAAGTTGTCTGAGGAGGGTGCCTTGAGGTGCCATGTTTATTGTTACCACTAGCTAGGGGGTGGTGGCGACTCCTGGCTCCTCCTTAACTAATGGAAATAAGTTATTGGGGCTACCCTATGCACATTCTGCAGCACTTTATCATCTTCGCAGAATTGGTAAAATCCGAAGGTTTTTATCCTCAGAGGCTCTCAAACTTGTTATTATGGCCCTTGTCACTTCACGCATTGACTATGCGAACTGCCTATATGTGGGGATCACCGCGTACCACCTTCACCGGCTTCAGCTGGTACAAAACCAGGCGTCCAGATTGGTTTTTCAACAGCCTAAGCACCAACACGTCATACCCCTGTTGAAAAGACTGCATTGGCTCCCGGTCGTGTCCCGCTGTATCTTCAAAATGGGCTGCACCGTTTTCAATTCTCTTTCTGCTCGTGCCCCTGTCTTTATTTCTCTTTGCCTCAACCGTCACATTCCCTCAAGGTATCTCAGGTCCTCTGCTCACAATCTTCTAATTACCCCCAGGTACAAACGTAAGAAACATGGTGGTGCCTGTTTCTCTTTTCTTGCCCCTTCTACCTGGAACTCTCTCCCTCTCCGGCTTAATCCCGACTATATCAGTTTTCGTAAAAACCTGAAAACCTATCTGTTCCAGCTAGCTTTTGATTAGCCTCCTTACTCACAGCTGCTTCCTCTCTCCACCTGTCTCTGAGCGCCATGAAACCAATTGGTGTCCGTGCGCGGTAACAAGTTCTTTTAACATAACATAACATTCATGTTTTCCCTACTGTAAATAATCCCATTGATTACCTTATGTTGAAATATTGAAAATGGGCAACCCTTTGTCCCTATGCTGAGCCTGTGTGCCCATCCAGAAGTGTCTTGGGAATTGAGCAGTTCTCTGTTCTATTGTCACTCGAAACAGGTTCCCACGTTACATTTACTTGCATAAGGGCAGGCCCGTTACAAGTTAATGAAGTTACTAGGTCCAGCCTAACTTGTTTTCATGCAAGGAGAAGAAAAATTCCTCCTCACATCCAGGCTATTTTCTCTGTTCTGGGAGCAATTTTCACACCTCATTCAGGTCTAGCACTAGCTGAGTGGCTGTGGGAGAGCGAATGCAAAATTAGCCTTCAGAAGCTTCAAGCAGGGAAAGGGTAACTTTCTGAAAGTTACTTTTGCCATTAAAAATAAAATGTCATCATTTAATTGTTTTTTATTAAATATAGTGGTTGAACTAATTAGCTAGCTTGTCCCATATCCGAGATAGCAGCATTATAATTTGATATTGCTTCCCAGGTTCTCACTATCAGTCAGTCCGAGCCTTCTAAAGTGAAAATAGGTTTTGTTGCTAGTCACTGTATAGGCATGTAAATCTCATGTTCCTTGTTCCACTTGTAAATACAACGCAACAAAATTTGCATGTTACAAGCCCCATATAAAGGTCACTCATTACTATTTAAAAATAACGTTTTTCACTGTATTTTGACAGAGCAGGCTACAGGATTAAACTGCAGCAATGAAGCAATAAGGCAGGCCTGAAGCTATGTTTTCCTTTGTCACGCTGGAGGATGGCACAATCTGAGCTGTAGACCAGAGGTGATAATTAACGTGCAGCGCCATGGGTCTATTTCTATTCCATATAATATATCCTTATAGGAGAGTTAGATGTCCCAATCTTGGATTAGTCAAGATTTGCATGTTTACAGTAGTGCCCTGTGTGCAGAGTTACCAAAAATATCCATACAATTCAGTTGAAAATGGGGTTGACTTCACAAAAAAATTTCTCTCAACGTCCATTTTGTTTTCCATGAGCCAACCCATTTCATTTTTGTTGGTTTTCCTACAGCATAGCAAGATTTTTTGGTATCTTTTAATTAAAAGCTTTGGCCATCAGAACCCTTTATGAAGCTCATAAACTGAAACTCAAACAAAACAAATGTACTTAAATTGCTGAGCACATCATCCTTCACAGTAGTTCCCATATTCCTTATCTCAAATCAAGTCATCTAATAAAATCACCAAATGATCTCTTATAACCCCAGATTGCAAAATTACAAGCCTGCCATTTACAATGGGTCATCCCACGTATTTCATCAATATCATAAAATCTCTGTCTGCATCCCTGAAAGCCAACTTCCTCAATTAAATACTTTCACTAAATTTTAAATTTCATCCTACTCAAGAGGTACCTGACAAGGTTGAAAATAAAAACTTCTGCTTTTACGATGAATTTACAAAATGCATTTATTAAATTGTGATAATAGGAAAAGCAAGAAGAGGGGCATGCATCCAAATCTCTTTTGACCTGAATTAGTTGCTGAGGTGTTCACCTCCTGTGCCTCTCCCTGCGATATCAGCGATTCTTAGGGGCATATCCGCTTCCATGGGAGGGGTAGGGACTCGTACTTTCAGCATGGAGCAGACTTTCCTTCTATGACACACAATGTATTCTACCACATTAGTAAACCTCTGTGAAATATAATGTTTGGGAATTTCCAATGTATCCTACAACTCCACTATATATTTCTCTCCCCCCTTCCTGAATATTAACCATTGAGATTGCTCCTGTTTATTTTTGAGAAGCTGACTTTCCCTCACCTCACAGGGTCAGGGACTTCCTCCGAGATGGACAAACAAATAGTTAGAAGGGGACGGGCCATAACCACCCATTCATTCTGTATCCAAGGCACAGCCACTGCCTTGACAGAACCAGTTGTTAAATAAAAAAGAGGGTGCACTCACATAAATTGGGTAGGGCCAAAGCAGAACCACAACCTGTTCCCCGCCATTGGTAGGCACCGGAGAGCATTCAAACAAGGCTATTAAGGGTGTAATCGGAGGAGGGTCTTGTAAGGACACATAACCCAAAAGGCCCTACATGAGGAGTGGAAAAGCAGTTAGCAGTGAAGATAACCTGGAGTTCTATAGGGTGTTCTTACCACTGATGAGAGTTGGAAAACTTTGAATGAAAAAAACGGACCCTGAACAAGTGGAATTAAGACTGCTGTTATATTTGAGACTTTTAGATCTAAATGTGGAAGTAGGGTGAGTTGTAATATCCTACCACTCAGTAACTGTAACCACAATATAGAGCTGTAACTACTAACTTCCTAATCCAGTGGTGCTTCCTGAATTCACATAATCCTACAAACAAACCTCTGCCTTAAAAACAACTGCCAAACATGAAATGAAAATGGAAACCATCATATAACCTGCCAAGGGTCCTATTCTCATGGACATTGACTCCACCACCAGCTTGAGACAAAAACAAGTCCTTTGGATATTAAAAAGAAAACATCAAGCAGTCCTACTTAACACTGTCCCTGTGAAGTATGCTAGGTACAATCAAAAAATGAAGATAGTGTCTATGGTACAATACCCATTTTAATGTTTGTTCTCTATTCTTTCCCTTGTTTTTCAATAGTCTTAAAGAAATTGAGTTCTTCCCTGTGAGATAGTGAACATCCAGAATATTTCGATTAATAAACTACAACTACTTAAAATTAGCACTCAAACCTGTCCCCTCCCAATTATAATAGAAAACAACTGAAACAGCTACCGCAGGACAACATGTCAAAATCACCAGACCATTGCATCTAAATCAGAAACCATACTGCAAATCATGGTACCCCAACAAGTCTCAAACAATGGCGCAAACTTTTTAACCTGTCTCCTACAGTACAAATTTAAAAAGATATCAGGATTTTTTTTCTAAATGCTCCAAATGGGCTTCCATTATCCACATTGTCTTGTCTCCAAACCACTTGCAAGTATATGAACTACTAGAATCCAGGACCCGATGGCGTTCTTAAATATTAAATGTTAACATATTCTAGAAGCATGTCTCCAAAGAAATCATGAACACAAACCTTACAATAAGAAAGCTTCTTTCCTGCCTACTCCTCCTATCAAGACAAAAATCAGACTCCTGGATTGACTGATGGTGATTGCATTACCGAGAATACAGTAAAAAGGCCCATGATCTAATCGCATTTACCGAGATGGGGAAATGTGTTGGTAAATCTACAGAATTAAAGAAAACTGTTGACAATTACTCAAAAGCATCTAACTTGAAAACCACTTGGTTGAAGATGGCACTTCACTGTGAGACGAAGTACCAAAACCACCAGAATCCTTCAACACCAGTTATGAAGTCACAAACCTAGAATTCCTAACCCTTCCAAGTATCCTCTACTCACTTATCTATATATTGAGATTCACCTCTGACTCGCACTATTGCACACTCCATAACCACACAATGTTTCACCATAACTAAATTGTTACCCACCCCCATTGTCCTTTCTATTATATACCATTACACCACCCCATCACACCCCCCACCCTCGTCACCCAATTCATGAATTCTATATCTACTCCGGGTCTTTCCAAATCATTAACCCATCACCACTGTCCTATCTTTCACTGTTTCACTTCCTTGCATGTTACCATAATCCTGCTTGTTCAAACAACATTTTCTAAATGTATCCTATTCCCTCTCAAAAGAGACCTTCGAGAGGATTAAAATGTAAATTACATTTGTTCACCAGTCCCCTATGTGCTTGATCTTGGGCCAGCTGCTTGTTCTATAAGTAGCCCAATTTGAATATTATAAACTTTGTGGACTCGCAGGGCCCCTAGAAAATAATCGACATCTTCACAATTGCACACCTAGGAGTTTGGTGGATCGAGGACAGTGTAAATCTAATTTTTATTAGGCAATGTGTTCCAGAGACAGGGTACAAAGGAGTATTTCATAATGCAATCAAATAAGAAACGGCTGACTCAAAGTGAGTGAGCTCTAGAGCCCAATATGGAAAACTCATAGAGGTTTATTACAAAATTCAAACCGACAATGCAGAAATAATGGAATGCCGAAGATGAGTTACAAAGTAGTCTATCAGCATAAAGGCCATCCATGCAGAATAATAGAAAATCTGTGAAATGCTAAGTGCAAAATGTTCAGCAAATTAAGAAATCGGGTCACATCCCTAGTAGCATAGGAAAAGTCTTGTTCCTCACCCCATAGTTTAAGCCTTGCAGGTGTCTCCAAACCGATCCTGGAGGGCCGGATCCATGCCAGCTTTTTTGGATATCCCCATTGAGATACATGTAGTAATTTTAAAAATATGGCATGGATCCGGCCCTCCAGGACCGGTTTGAAGACCCCTGATTTAAGGGTTAACAAAGCCAATTTATCCATAGAGGAACATTAGAACTGCAAAAGGATTTTGGTCTGAGCAAAGAAATGCATTTTCATCAAATCAGAATGTAAAAATATAAAATGCCACTTAACCCTACCAGCTGAGCACTAATCCACTACATGAATATTGATTGAGGGGCTAAAATAATATCGGGAGGTATCCGAACAAACTAGTTGCACAGGGAACCGTTCTGATTGTCAAGTCAAATGATCTTTATTCGGATTGTAAAACATCCATAAAAGTACAGCATAAAATCCAACAATAATATAAAACACAGATTCCGTCCCACTTATACAAACTCATAATATACAATTTAATCATGTGCAAAAGTACAATTCTTAGTGCAAAGTATGCATTGTGCAATAAGCAGATGTGCAAGAAATAAGCATAGTGCAAATATTTCAGTCAATTAGCAGAGAAGCACATGATCGTACAGCTGCTTTAAGAAAGCTGCTCACTCTGAGGATGGCCTCATCCGTCTTTAACATTAAAATATCTTTAAAAGCTAGATTAGAATCGGTCAGAGCGTTTTTCCTACAGTACGGCATTATAAAGTGCAAAGTGTGCATTCTGTAAAAACTGAAAAAGAAAATGAAATGGAGCAGACTTTGTGTACCACCAAGATTGCAGGGACATTTTAAGTTTCCACACATTTGTTAAAACCTAACGGAAAACAGAGTAAGTTTATAATGCTTCCGTCCCTGAATCGGAATAGCAGACTCCTATTCCATCTGCCTAGTTTTAAGCATAGATAACTCTGAGGCGGGGCAGATGGTTTCTCACATAACTCCATAAAGGAGGTGTATCTAATTGTAGAAGATTTTGTCAAATCGCGCCTTAGCCTCTCCTTGCGGTAACAATCGTAGAGAGCCCTTTTTGTTAAATTCTTATGTGTTTGATCAATCAGTTGTGGGGATGTAAAAAGGTGGCCCAGGCCCACACTTGATAAACTGTTTTCTACAGCCCTAAACCAGGGTATACAGTTAGCCTTCTCACATTTTAGGCAGTCCCTAATGATATCACGTGACAGGGAGGCAGCGGAATTACACCAGATTTTTATCCAAAACCGTGCGGGTCTGGATCTTATAAAATCTTCAATATAAAGGAGGTTTAATTCCC
Organism: Lissotriton vulgaris; assembly: GCF_964263255.1. Classification (NCBI taxonomy): domain Eukaryota; kingdom Metazoa; phylum Chordata; class Amphibia; order Caudata; family Salamandridae; genus Lissotriton; species Lissotriton vulgaris. The sequence goes on along the minus strand of NC_141699.1, from coordinate 882,927,293 downwards.
TATGACAAATAGATGTTGGTGCACTTATGACCCCCCTAAAATCTTCCGACAATCTGTTTTCTTCGGTCTGTAATTGTGTGCTGTTGGAATAACCCCATATCTCGGCACCATAGGTGCCCACAGGTAGACATTGTGTTCTATAGATTTGTAAGAGTGACACAATCACGTCTGCTTGTTTGGGTTGGCGAAGGGAGGTTCAAGAGTTAATGGCCTTGCTCATTTTATTCCTTCCCAGGGCGACATGGGGTTGCCAAGAGCCAGTGTTAGAAAATAACAGACCGAGATAAGGGAAAGTGCAAGTGCTTTTTAAAATATCATCCCCTGATTGAATGTGGCTTATTTAATAACTTTTAGGGCCGCAAGACTTTATAAATGACGTTTTAAAGTTCGTACAAAGGCCCAGGTCTGCCATGAATTTAACAAAGCCAGAAATTAAAATTCGCAAGGCATTAGGGGTGCGGCCCATAAGGACCGCATCGTCCGCATACAGTAATGCGGGAACAGGATTGCCGTTAACATGCGGAACATCATTAGTTAATTTGCTCAGACAAACACTCAGATCATTTATATACAGGATAAAAAGTAGGGGGGCTAGAACACAACCTTGTCTGACCCCCTGCTGATTAAAATGTCATTAGAGACTTCACCATCATTATTTATACGAACACGAGCTTTCAGATCACTATGAAGGTGTGCCAGAAAATAAACTAAAGATTCATCTAAACCATAATTTAACAGAACTGACCATAAACGGGAGCGATTAACAAAATCAAACTCTAACTTAAATCCATAAAACCAAAATATATGGGTGATTTTTTGGCAATCTTATATTTAGCCATAAGTAGGTTAAGGTTCAAACACTGTTCCACCGTACCCACTTTACTCCTGAACCCTAGCTGGCAGGGATGTAAGATGGTATGTTCTTCCGCCCAAACACTAATTCTATTAAAAAGAACCCTGCCTAAGACTTTTAAAGTATTATCAATTAATGATATTGGGCGATAACAGCCAGGGTCAGGTCTGTTGCCTTTTTTTAATATGGGTACGATGGTACTACAAGACCATGTTTTCGGGACAGCAGTGGTGAATAAATTATTGAAGACATTGCATAACAAGGGTGCCCAAAAGTCAGGTTCAGATTTAATTTGATCGATGGATCAACCATCTGGGCCAGGAGCTTTGTTGCCAGCACTTTCAGTGATTGCGTCCTCAACCTCAGACAACAGAATATTTAAAGGCTGTGTAGCAGGGATAGTTATAATTGGGTTGCCAATCGCAGAGGCGTCATAGATCTTAGAAAAATGGTCAACCCACGCATCCCCTGTGATATTGCAATTAATGGGACAGATGTTAGAGCCCAGTGACCTAAGATTCTTGACAGCCCTCCAGAATCCTCCAACGTCTCGTAGGGCTGCGGTCCAGACAAGGGAATCCCAGTGATCTTTTAATAGTTTGTCTGATCTAGTTTTTAGACAAAGTTTGTATCTGAGTCTCAAGGTCCTTACCAGAGACGGGTCTCGTGGTACTGCAGTAAGGGCAGCCCGGAGTTCCCGGTTGGCTTTGGAGCAAGAGGTGTCGAACCACCTGGGATTGGTATTAGTGTGGGCTGGAACTGGTTTAGAGATTTCTCCTTTTATTACCTTGCATAGCTCACAAAAGGAGTTAACAATGTCAAGCCCTGGGCTGGTGGTTGATAGACCTACTGAAACTAGAGTAGGATCTTTTTTAATGACTCTAGCCAAGACTCCTTGGTTGTCTATCCCCCTCCAAGCCACCCTTAACCTGCCTGTTGATGCTATTTAGTTTTTTGCCCCAATTTCTATTCTATTTGTTGGTGTTTTGATTGATTTGAGGCAAATTAAAATTGGATAGTGGTCGCTATACGGAGACGTAATGACCTCAGATTTCAAAAGGAGATCCTCAAGGAGGGATGAAATTAAAACATAATCAATAGTGGTAGAGCTCCCACGGCCGATGTACGTAGGGGCGGGTACGTAGATCACATCCATATCCAATTTCTCCATAGCATCAATAATAATAATAATAATAATAAATATACTTTATTTAGATATATAAAACATATCTTTAAAAGATTCTTCCAGCACATTAACACAGTCTTATAACTTAAAAGAGATTAAGAACAAAATAAAATGGGGCCTGCTTAACAGCGCTTACAGCAACGTGTCAGTTTAGATATTAGCCCTCCCAGAAAATGCAGATGGAATTAACTACATATTATTCTGCACAATGGTCCAATTTTACTAAAAGACTATAAGCATGCTGAACGAATGTGGCCAATTTTATGTTTAAAACAGTGTTCTCTAAGGACAGAGCAGCAATAATGGCGTGTCTAAAAGTCCGAACTCCCAGCCTGTTCCATTTCGACCTAAGTAGGCGTCTGCGTTGGAGGATAAAACAAGGGCATATACAAAGCACGTGCAAAAAAGTTTCGTTTGCTGACCCACACCCTCTGCACGTTTGATCAGCCCTTTTTTGACGCCATACAGGGAGATTTTGAAGGAAGCGCCAGTCTCCCAGTCTTAGGGCGATCAGACATCGCTTTAAATGATAGGAGAATGTTGTTGAAAGGTAATTTGCCGGGGATAGTCGTTTATAGCAGTTGATTACTGCCCAAGCATGGCTGCGTTTCACAAGGAGAGCTTTGTCCATGATCAGGGATTTCAGTCTTGTAGCTTTTTTGATTGTATTTTTGAAGGCAGTCTGGCTTGGGTTAAGGGCCCACAGATCCGCAGCAGACATTTGTTGTATGTAGTCATTTAGGAGGCGGCCGAATGTTCCCCCCGGATTGCTCATACTGATTTCGTTCCAGACCAAGAATTCCAGAGTACCAGCTTCTGCCTGTCTCAGTTTGTGGATCAGGTTAAGATATGAGCCAAGATTAGAGGATTCATAGTTAATTAAGCCCAACTCTAATCTGACCTGTGCTGGCGAGGAGGAACTCTGCAAATGAAGTAATTTCTTATAGAGTTTAGTTAGTTTATTTAAGGAATTATTCATTTTTCCCTTAAAGGTCTCTATGCCATACGAAAGTGTGGGCCCGATCTTTGCTCTGAGCACTTCCAATAGGGGCAAAACCGTGGGGCCTGAGAGTCTCCTCGAGAGCTTAGCCAAGGATATCATTAGCGCTGTAGCCTTGGCTGCAATCACAGTGCTCTGTTTGGTGAAACTGCCCCTGGAGTCCAAATGGACCCCTAAGTATTTGTATGATTTGCCGATAGAGATGGTTTCTTTGTGTATTGTCCAGCCTCCACCGCTGTAGCATTTTTTGCCAAACGGAACAACCATAGTTTTTTTCATGTTAATTTCTAACTGGTGGTTAACCGTGTATTGCAGTAAGGCGTCCAGGAGTCTCTGTAGCCCCACTCTAGTGAGACTGAACAGTGCCAAGTCGTTGCATATAAGAGATTGCATAATGCCGTGCCTCCTACTTTTGGTGGATGGCTAATTACTTTCTCTAGAGAGCTTGATAGGTCCGCAATGAATAGATTGAAGAGAAGGGGAGCCAGCACGCATCCCTGTTTGACACCACGAAAGGTCCAGATTTTCCGGGAGAGATGCGTGCCAGACCCTAACTTTACTCGAACCCATGTGTTGGAGTACAGCAAGATGATGGAATTCAGGATATTATCTGGGATTCCCCACTGCTTCAGTTTTTGCCACAGAGCAGCCCTAGGCACCCTATCAAATGCTGCCTTGAAATCGACAAAGCAGCAAAAAATCATCCTGGAATTTGTATGGGCTTTGTCAATGATGGTGGAGATTGCCAATAAGTTTGTCATTGTTCCTGATTTGGCAACGAACCCCGTCTGATTTAAAGGAATCTGATTTTTGTCCTTTTCCCATTGTCTGAGATCCTCCAAAATGAGGCCTGCAAAGTGCTTTGCCTCTATGTCCAACAAGGCAATTAATCTGTAGTTGTTCGGGTTGCCTCGTGCTCCGGCTTTAAAGATGGAGTGGATAATAGCACCCCTCCAAGAGTCGGAATGATTTGGTGGCTCAGGGTGTAGTTAAAGAGATTTGATAGCACCTTGGACCAGAAAGGGGCGTCTGATTTGAATAGCCTCTGCGGCAGGCCATTCGGGCCTAGTGCTCCGTCTTGTCTCCCTTTCGCCAGTGCTTTGGCTACTCTTTCTACAGACAATTCCTCGAATGAGGAGGGCCCCTGCGTTTGATTGGCTAAAAGGTTCAATGTTATGCCTGTGCCAATGTCAGAGGCCCATGTTAATCCAGAGCGGTCGGGGTTATCTTGTGCCTGGAAATGCTGTTAAGTACGAGATCCAGTCTGCTTCCTGGATGTTCGCTGATCCAAAGGATGTTGTATTTTGACCGATGTTGTTGACAAGTGACCAAAATGTCTTTGAGTTCTGTTGTTTGCTTTCCCATACCAGTTAAACCCAGAATAGAGATTCCTGGTCCTTTCTCTCTTGGGTAACTGCCTTCCTGAATGCCTTTTGGGCTTGATGGTATATATCAAAGAAGCTGCTGTTCCCTGGGAATTTTAAAAGCAACCTCAGTGCATTGTTTCTTGTTCTTTTTAATGTTTTTATCATGGGGAGTGCTGTTGCTCCTACTGGTGGTGTGCGATTTGGGCCCTGCCTTGTCGCTGGGTAAGTTCTGATCAAATGTGCGCATAACTCGACCATATTGCTGTTGGGGAGGCCATTTGGTCTAGCGCACACATGATCACATCCTTGCCTGTTTTTAGAATACATTGACAGTTGGACTCACTCCATTTCAGGCGTTTTAAGTTATCGGAATATATTCCTTTGTATGTAGATGGTGCCTTTTTATGGAGAGCTAAATTTGTAGCAAAAAAAACGACCAATGGCCTATGGTCGCTTTCGAGCCTTGGCAGGACGGAGAAGCTAACCAAATTGGACAGAAATTCCGAATTACAAATAGTAAAGTCCAGATAGGATTTTGTTCTTCCTTTTGACCAAGTCCAGTTTGGGGGGGAATCACTTGCTGATCTTCCATTCACCACCAAATACCCAGTGTTGTAAAGTCTCAACACGGTGACCTCACCAAATATATTGAAAGCTTGCGTGGGGGGGGTTTGGATTGGGGGACAGCCTCAATTATGCTGGTCTGGTTGTGTCCTTCTGAGTTGGCTATATTCCCCTGGAAAAGGTTCGTGTAGAAGTCCCCTGTGATGATGCAGTCCGAGTTGGGATATTCTGTGGCTATATCGTTCATTGTTTCACAGAATCTGGCCAGGTCTTTTTTTGTGCGGGTGTTGGGATTAATATACACATTTATAAGTAAGAGCAATCGCTGTCTGCTCCGTAGATTGATTTTAACCCCCAGTAGCCAGTCTTCTTTCAGGTTAAGTTGACTGAATTCACCTTTTAGATTGTTGGATATGTATGTAGAGAGCCCGCCTTTAGGGTGGCCGAAGCGGCTGTCCCTCAATGCCTGTTTCCGATATTCAATGAATCCTTCAATGGGGCGGCCCTCAAGTTTCCATGTTTCCTGCAGGGCGATTGCCACATGTTCCCCCAGGAAAGACATAGTGTCTTCATTTGCAAATTTTTGGTGTAGGCCGCTGATGTTCCATGAGCACAGTGAGAAAAGTGGCTCCCCCTTGCTGCTGACCACACTGTGCTGTTGTATCCCTGGCAGAGGGATGGATTTTAATAAATTATATGTTTTTGCTGGTGGACCTATCACAGATGGTCAGTTTCTGCTTTTTATGGCCAATACTGCTGGCAGCCATCCCCAGGAATAGTCTGGTTCATTGTTTCTCACCACTGTTTCAGGGCGTTTAAGTTCTGTGTCCGGCCCTGAGGCATTTTTTAGAACCGAGAACGGCCTCCCATGCTCTGTATTTTTGGTGAAGGCCGGCTTGTTGGGTGTAGTTGCTCCTGATAGCAACGTGATTGGATACCCTGGTGTTGAAAAGGGGTGCACTCTAATCCCCCAATTCCGCAGTGTAGCCTTGTGTTCGAGAAAGGCTCCAGCCCAACCTGCCTGCGTGAAAGTTACAACAGTGACTTCAGAGGGTTGGTTTCCTCGTGGGGGAAGAAATTCAATTGATTCGATGTTGTTCGTGTCCAGACCCACTAGCCCCGGTATGCCTTCCGCAAGTTTGATCTGTTAAGAATATCGTGCCGCCCCTTAGATTTGTACTCAGGGGCTAATAGAATCCGATGACACGATTGGTTGTCGCTTTGCGGCTCTGGTGCAATTGTCGGTTTGGGGATCAATTTTTCAATTGTTGCATCAGATCTGTTTTTATGTAGCATCTGTGGTGGTTGGAGGGGAGCCTGTTTTGATTGTGGAGTAGGACTGATCCGAGCGGCTATGTCATTGCAAATGGTTTTGGTGAAATTCAATTTTGACGTTCTTTTTTCATTCCCAGAAAGGGGGAGATCCATTGAAAGCCGAGATTTTCGTGCCGCTGACTCTTGTCAGGTGTTGCTTGACATTACTGGACTCACCCTTATACTTGTTGCAGGATCGCTACCCTCTTTTTTCGTTACCGAGGCAATTGTTGATGTTCTTAGACTCTGAGGGCTCCTCGCCAATTCTTGAGTGGGTAAGTCCACTGTTGGTCCATTCAAGATTGATGTTGGGTTTGTTGTAGATGCCACTGCACTGGGCTCTATGGAGGATTTTTTGTTTTCAGCTATAGAAAAAATGGGGAAGAGATTCTGATGAGCCAAGTTGGAATCAGCCCTGAGTTTGTTCCTTGCTTTGCGTTGATGTTTACGCTCTCTTTTACTGCACGGGGAATAGGCCTGGGAGAGGCCAGGGCTGATGGAGCGGGTGAAGAAACAAGACTATTGATTAGTCCGTCCTCTGATTTGACATGCTGGTTTGAAGGCACGGATGATGATTGAAGCGTGCAGATTTCATCCGTCGGTTTTATTGGAGCACTGTGGGGGTGACCTTTCACCGATGGAAGACTGTTAGTTGATCCTGTGGTATCCATTTCTTCTTCCTTTATTTTTGTATTTTTATTTTTAATTCCACAGTCCTCCTGTGGTTTGTCCTGTTCTTGATGTTTAGTGGGTTGCAATACGGCTGACACGTACCCCCCCCCTCAACTGCTTTACTTCCCTGATAACTGTAGAGAGGCAGTCTGGGAGCAGGGAGAGGGAGTCAATGATTGGAGAGCAGCAGGACGTTGGTTGAACAAGGTTTGCAGATGCTTGCGCTCTTAGAATTAATGAGTTCAATTGATCTAGTTTACCATCGAACCCTGACGTAAAGAGTGCCAAGGTATTTAGTAGATCAACTTGCACCTCTAGTTTTATTGAATGATAGTTAAGTGCGGTCACGATTTGTTGGAGGGTCTGCAATAGATGAGGCCAAGCACTGGTCGTAGTGTCCTCTTCAGTGTTACGTTTGTCATCCGGAGTGAGACTCGGGCTTGGGGGATTTGAGGTGGTTTTAAAGAAAAGGGACAGATTCGACATGGATTGGTCATTTGGTGCCATCTATGCTGATTGCCTTTGACATAGAGTCCCTATTTGGCCAAGAGATGGAGATAGCTTGTTTAAAGGACTTAGATCTGTTGATACTATTAATGTTTTTGTTGTTGGTGAGGTTAGCGAATTTAGGGGTGGGCAACTGCCGTTGAATTGCGGTGGCCCGGCTTGGCCATGGATTTGGGCAGTCGTTGTTTGCTGTGGGGAGCCCGTAAGTGGCTTAATCGGGAAGTGTGTACGTTGTTTCGGCAGAAGAGAAGCCTCTATTGAACACATGATATCTTCCAGCTGTAATTGCGATTGAGGGGCAACCCAGTTATCGTCTGCCAGAGGGGTAGAGAGCTTCTCTGGATTGAGTGGAACTGTTTGGGTGTTTTCCCTGTTTTGGTTGATGCATAGCATCAACTAAATCACGTGTTGCTAACAGGTCTAATAGTTCTTCACCTCTCCTACAAGGCAGGGAACTATGGTAAATGTGTGCGTTAAAATCGCCTCCCAAACAAATGCCATCAAAGCTACCATATTTTTGGCCATCCACTACTTCATCAATAAATGTAAACAAATCCAGAAAATTAATATTGGGAGGAGTTGTAAAATCATTATTATAAAAATTAATCCAGCATAAATTGAACCGTCCAGTATATTTCAATGCCATAAAATTTTTGTTGGTGGTTGGCAGTAGTTCAGTTTTAACACCAGCTGGAATTTTGACCCAAATTGATAAGCCCCCACTTGGGCGGCCAGTGGGGGGAGATGGAACAATCAAATTATGGCAGCTGTAACCCTCAAGGAGTAAAGATCTTGTACACCAAGTTTCCTGCAACATTAGGACATCAAAACTTGTTACCCAATCAATCCAAGACTTTATATTCATTTTGGCGTTGAGGCCAGCAATGTTCCAGCTCAAAATGGAGAATTCATAAAGGACCATAGTAGGGGTTTGGCCAGGAACGCCTTTTTTGGGACAAGATTACATCCTACACCTGTCTGAGGAATTCAACAATGTTGCACTAGAACAGGTGGGGAAGTTGCCAACAAGGGCCTCATTGTTGGTGTGATCATTAGCTGAGGTGTAAGAAAGAGTATCTAATGGTCAGTCCAAACTCCATGTATCTGCCAGTGCGAAGAATCTATTAAAAAGTGGGAAAGGCGACTGCGCTGGAAAAGGTTGAAAGGGATGTGGGGAAGAAAAGGCTTGCATAGGTGGGGGCCTGTAAAAATAACCCAAGGGCAAGAGTGACAACGGTGGAAGGTCCAGTGTTAGTGCTATTATGGTTAAGTATATATTTAGCAGTGCCAGGGTGCCTAAAATTTAGGACGATACAGTCCCCATTGAAATCTTTGCGTAAGGGACCAATCCAACTCGCACGACGGGCAGACAGAATTTCATTCCTAATATCATAGCCTACCCCCTTGTGTTTGGTCAACCAATCAATACACTTATTGTTCAACTGGACCCAGGATTCCCCCTGTCCTTCTTTGAGAGGTGAGACGCCAGCCAATACTAAAACGTAAGGGCAGGCGTCAGGTGGTAAATGAAGGGTGGGTTCTTGAGATTTTCTGGGTCTACTAGCTATTGGTTGGGCGTTCCTGGCGTTATTGCTGTTTTGTGCCACATGATTTACAGAAGGGATGGTTGTGTGATGACCCTCCTGTCTTATACTGTTAGAAGTAATAGTAGGGTTAGAAGAGCCTGCAACTACAGGAGGAATTGGCTTGGCTTTAGTGGCAGGTTTGGTCTGCCCTGAGTTAGTTGGCCTAGGTGTGTTATTGGCTATAGGGGTACTGCTAGCAGGTTTGGGAACCTCCTTTGTGCCGCTACTGCTGATGCTAGGCGCACTGCACAAAATAACCTTACTAACAGACTCCAGGTCCTTCAGAAGACGGTCACCCCTAAGCTGGTCAAGGCTAATCACCCCTTTCCTTTTAACCTCTTCCTTTTTAACGAAATTTTCTAATTTATCTAACCTTTTAAAAACGATATTAAATTGTTTTATCATTTGACATTCCAATTGTTTAAAAACAGTATCTACAATTGTCTCGATAAGATTCCCATTGAGCTTGGGTTGAATAATACGGTCAGTCAAAAACTCAGTCTGTGTGCCCAGGGAATAGTGATCATCACTAGAAATGGTTATGGACGGGGCTGGTACATCAGTTTGCGGTGTATCAATGTTGTCGATTTGATCCCCAGTTTGTTGTTGTTTCCCTCTGGTCCACATACTCTGCAGAGTTGGCTGGTTCTTATTACGGACAGGTTGCTTCCTTTTATTAACAATTGATTTCAAGGGGCCCCTTTTCCTTTTACCCTCACCAGCTTTGTTGTTCGTGGGCGGGGTGAAGTTATGAGCTGTACGGCACAGTCAGGCTGTGAGTCAATAGCTACGACCGGGCTGCTCTCCCCAGGCTGCCGTTCCGATGATATTAATGTAGTGGAGGGATTCATGATGGTAATTACAGGAGATAGCGGTAGGTTGTTAGGAGGGCTTGCTTGGGGTGAGTGTAAAACAGTGTTGTTATAACCAATGACATCCTCCTTTCTGTGTTGGCTATTTCCTCCTGGACCAGTGTTAGTGCATTTTCGGGTAGACATTCAAAGGAGGGAGGTGGGTTGGGAGAAGACATGGGAGCAGGCACCGTAGGCGTGTTTCACTTCCCCATGTTGGATTATACCCCTGCTCACCTCTTGTAGTGGATGTTAGGGCTATGGCCCAGCCCAGCCTCCTTCGGCCTCTGATGGCCACAGAGGGCCTGCCCTTTGCCCGGGCTTAGCCCAGCGCTGGTCCGCGCGCGGTCCCGCAACACGGGAACTGTGTGGAGTTTATGTGCCTCCTGGCGCTGTGGTTGCGGGTGGTGACCGCTTCCTGTTTCCTGCCGCTGTGCAGGCTGGGTGTTGTAGTTTGCCTTTGCCTGTCTCCCCTCCACTCGGCGGCCGCTGTAGGCTGGAGATGTGGCGGCGGGAGGGAGAGCGGCTGCAGGCTGGGCAGGTGCTGGCGAAGTGCGGGACCCAACAGGCAAGTCCGGCGAGTCCACAGATTGCCCCCGCTCCACCGAAACTGTGTGGAGTTTATGTGCCTCCTCCGATGTGATTGAATGTGGTACCATGTGCAATTGAAAGGTCTTTCAGAAACTGTCAAAGCGGGCTAGAACAGTGCATCCCAAATATTTTAGAAGCACACCAAGTTTTAGAAAGACATGTTTTGTATTGCATGAACTATTACGACTCCCCAAAAATGCTCACAGCCCAGCAGGGGGTCGTGACCGACAGTTTGAGAAACATTAGGCTACAGCCTTCTTCGAAGATAGTGTCATTCACCAAAAAATAAAAACACATGTTACTTGAATAGATGTGGCAGAAATAACACTGTTATGACACGAGTTTAAGACCAGATGGTGCCTACTTAAGGCATGGTTAACAAACGCCTGGAAAACGCACTTTAACACAATACAGCAAATTTGTTTTGCCTGCATTTGCTCCATGTCAGGGCACACGTGTGAATTCAAATTCCAGAGTAGATTGATCACATTTTTATTTAGACGCATAAATGTCATCCATTGAGAGTACACGTAAAGCATGGTTGGACTCCAGGCTTCATAAACTACCTACTTTGAATGATACCCCAACACTCAAACACATTTTGTCTGCTTGCTTTCGCAGATTTTCCTTGGAGCTGAGGCCAAAGATGAGCTGCACGTGGTAGCAGTGGAATCACAGAGCACCTACCATGGCGATCCAGTGCCCATTGCGTCTCTCAGGCCATCCATCCAGACAATGGTAAATCCTCTCATTTTAAAGTGAAGGTTGGTTTGAAGTGCACGTCACCTGTCATGCTCACAAATGGACCAGTAGCTCAACTATTTAATTCCTACCCCATAGTGGTAGGTATGTAGCATCCAAACCCTTTCCTTATACGATGAGGTACTTGTACAGGCTGTATGACACATGAAGAGTTAGTAAACTCTGCCATAGTGTGGAAACAGCTGATATTTCACAAAATAATGTTTGCCTTTTGTCACATGATCTAAACGGAGGAGGACGAAATGAGGTGAGATTAACCTCAACATATATAGATGAGCCTGTCAAAGCAAATAGCAGATAATCTAAGCAGATGGTTTCCGGGTTCTAGCATCAATCAACCAGGAAGCCCAACACGTTTGAAAGATAAAGCTTTAATTAAAAAACTTACAGCCAGATTCATCAAAGACCCGTTTTGCGAGTCTTTAATAGCGATTCATAAGGAATCGCTATTACAGACTCGCAAAACGGGATTCATGTAGGAATCGCAAAATAAAATGCGATTCCTACACATTCCTTATTTGCGATTAGCAAATTGCTAATCGCAAATAAGGAATACTCCCCATTCATTCCTAAAGGCCCATAGGAATGAATGGGGAGTATTCCTTATTTGCGATTAGCAATTTGCGAATCGCAAATAAGATAGCGATTTCAAGGGTGCCAGGGGTGTCCAAAGGACACCCTGTAGCACCCCTGACATGCAAATTTAAACAGGTGTTGCGCACACATGTCTGAAGGACATGTGTGTGTGTAACATGCAAAAGAAAAAAATGCACTAAAGTGCCTTTTTCTCTTTTTTGCAATTTACCACGAAGTCAGACTTCGTGGTAAATAGCGACCAAATATTGCGAATTCGCAATTTCAAATTGGTTGATGAATTGCATTTAAGGAATCTCTATTAGAGATTCCTTAAATCCAATTCCTCGCAAATATGCGATTTCGCTAATAGCGATTTTTGCATTTGGGATGATGAATCCCAAATGCAAAAATTGCACTCGCAGAGGGCCAGATTCTCAGAATCTGGCCCTTTGCGAGCGCAATTTCGCTTGATGAATCAGGCTGTGAGTCTTTGTCCCACAATAGACACATATGGTCGAACTCTTATTAAAAATCCGGTATGTTTTCCTTCGAAATAGGGGTCCATATAGCTTCATAATACATACTCTTCATATCAGCAGCCTACATCACTCCCATTGCACTCCACTATTTCACCAGAACCCTTTACTCCACTAACACTTCCCACTTTATTCCAAATCGTAGAAGTTCTAACATTCAGTGATTAAGAACTAGTCTTAAGCCTCACACTCTACGGACTAAAATGAGTATCATCTGCACTTTTTGTTTTTTATTTCCCCCGCATCCCCATGTGGGAGAATCCATCTTTACACCGCAGTCATTATATTGCACTACCTTTACATAGCAGTCATTACATCGCAACATCCTTTACATCACAAGTCATTACAACGCATCCCATTACATCGCATAGTACCCTTACACTATCTGACACTTACCCTACTGTTGCACTCACTGGAATTAGAATAGTAATTTTTACCCCTACACTAGGATGTCACCCCTTCTATTTTTCCGCAAGTGCCCTGAAGAAGTTCTGACCCCTGCATCCGGGTCCTGCACCGAAACGTGTCAGCTCATACTTTCCTAGTGGTGCAACTCCTCTACTAGCTGGGACATTAATAGTTGCTTTTGGGCAAACGATAAAAAAATGCACTAAAGACGTTAAAAGAATACTACATAGCAACTCATTGACAATACCGTTCAACTGTACTAGGAAATAGATGTTCTACAATATTAGTGTTCTATTTATATGTCTTGGCACATTTTGATGTACATGGTGTTTTCAATGTTGAGTTGATCGGTGTTTGTCTCGTGTTTTGTCCATATGTCTGGCTGAATGAGTGTAACCATGTTTTTAAATTCATGATTATGTGGGGTTTTCATGTATTATATTTGTTACACGTCTGGCTGGGAGGTGTCTTTGATATATACCAAGAGTTTCTGTGTATCCATTTTATGGATTTTGTATGAGCAGTTTTTTTATTTTGTTACTATTATGTATTACTTGCCTGCATAACAAATTAAAGGCTTTTTATATCCCAATAAAATTAAAAAACATTTTTCATTGAGGTCTTTATTCTTACCTTTGTGTCTGCACACTGTTCTTGCTTATTTTTTACCCTCTTTATTCAAAGACTTTGTTGCGTTATTAAGAAATTATTTTCAGGAAGTGGGTTTGGCTGTTTTAATAGCTTGTTTTCCCCTGTACCCCTGCCTAGGTATCATTACAGGGGCCCCCTTTTGTGTGATTGTTTTGTGTCCTTAGCTCACTATGTCCCCATCGGAACAGTCTAGCCACCATTGTAAACAACGGTTTGCCACCGCCGCGCTGACGTTTCAGGCAGGGTCGCGTCCTCTGACTTCAGCGCGCAGGGGAAGATTGGCCGCGTTACATATAAAAGTGCACGACTGCTCAGTTGCAAATATGCATATTTGACTGTGAAGAAGAAAACATTTTATTTTCATAGACCTTGGAAAGGCCTCTGTGCCTCAAGATCACACTAAGCTGACAAGCTAACTGCAGCCTCATTTCCGACAAAACTTTTTAATTTTTGTCAAATACTTTTCCATGTCAGCTTAGTCAGAAAAATCACAGTGGAAGTGATCTGACTGAACAAATTGAAATCTAATTATTTTGTCTTTGCATTTCAAACAAAAAAAACTTGCATTGAATACATTTTTTTCAGACCAGAGTTAATTCCTGAACATAATTAACTCGCCTGGGCTGAGGGACGGAATTAAATTTCATATGCAAATGAAAAGGCTGAAATCTGTTGACAGACGAAAATATAGCTGGGCAAAATAGGAGGTAGGAGGGATTTGCTTCCCTCTCTGAAAAATGAAATTTTTCCTGTTGTTCTACAGCTATTCTATTGGATAGCAGTAAACGGATATGGTGACCTGCAAGGAAATGACTAGTTCTTTCACAATCACACGAGGTACGGCAGTATCGTATCATTTCGCTATGAAACTGGTTTAGTGAGTATATGCAAAATATGTTGATATTGGCGTGATATTTCTCCTTTTTAATGGCATAATTAGTCTTAAAAAAAAAAATGCATTTTAAGACCAGCAATACGACTTTGCAAGAAGATCAGACCACATTTAGAAGTTTAGTTTCACAAGACTAGCTTTAGGCACATAAACTATCAATCTGCTGTCCCTGCCTGGTTACAATAGTCTGTTTCTTGCAGGGGGAGGGGTTTGGTTCTGAAAGCAGTGGCCTGGAGAGGATCTTGTGATTCCAAAGGAAGCTTCTAATCCATGTGGGATTTAAAATCAAATGGAGTTCCCTGTCTCTAAGTGGATTAGAAGCGAGTATATGGATTTAACTGGTCATATGTGAACTTGGATATTCCTGTAACTTTTTCCTCAAAACCACTGGCCACTTTAAAGGTATCCTGGTGATTTCAAGAACACTGATCTTGTGATAAAACTCACTTAATCTGCTTTAAAGATTGGAACTAGAGAACCATACTTAGACCATAACTGCATTGACAGTCAGTATTGTGAGCTTGCTTCGACCTAAGGACACTTGCGAATCCAAACACCATGTGTCCTCGGGTCACTGGGTTAGTCGAAAAGTGGCTTCCAATCCCGGAGGAACCTGTTAAATTCTGTAGGTTTGTACGAATTAATGTTTTCCCACTTTGAACTTTCGATTTGATTAGGATGTTACACTCTGCTGGCTAGTGCCTGGCTTTGTGGAACCAGAATTAGATACTTTTTTAAGGGCTGGCCCAACATAAATGTGAAGTCCATCATATTTTTAGCTGGAAAGGCGAAACTCTGAACCTGCAGAACCTCTAAGACCACGCCATTGCAGTTGCCCTTATTGCTCCAAAGTTGAAATCCTGTTGTGAGTAGGTCATAGTCACTCACTGGACAACACTGAAATACTTTTTTTTCCTTCACTTCTTAAAACACATTTGGCCCACTTTGTTTTTTTAATTTTAAAATATGCCTGTCCCATCAAATTTCGGTAGTATTTTTTAAGTGCTTAATAACGCAATTTTTGCAGCTAATGTTTCGTTATTTTTGGATTTCCCCTGAAGTTGAAACAATCATCTTTCACTATTGACTTGTTTTCTGAATTTTTTTCCTCTTAAATAACCTTGGAAACCTTTAAATGTTTTCCTACATTTTCGCTTTTATTATTATTTTTTTTTAATTCGATGTATAGCTTGTTTTTTTCTATAGCCTTCTGTATTGTTACATGGGTTGTTAAACATAGTACTGACGTGCATATCCATTGGGAATTACCAAATCAATCCGGGCAAGTTATCATGCATTGGCCAAGGGTATACCCTTGAAAGTTTTTCATCTCTGTGAGTTAAACTGCTAGGCATACCCAGATAGACAATTTTCTCCTTGAATGTAGAAATATAAAACGTGCTGGTCTCCCTGGCTGCTTGATGGTAGAACCTGGAATACAGCACGTTTCTGTAATTCTCAGACTGTGGCACTGGTCTATCTTCTATCAAGATTTGTTAGCCACACTTTATCAGCTGTTGTTAAAGCCTCAAAGCAAATAATGTACAGACAGAAAGAGTCCATTTGGATGAAAGTTAATTTAACATCTGTCTTCATCCTATAATGTAGAAACTGAGTCATTTAACCAGTCCAGTCCTTTATGAAAGGGTGTAATAAGAGGAAAGAGTGGATTGTCTCGTTGCTTGGGCAGACATCTTGTTCAAATACGATTCTCAACCCTTTATTCATTCATTCATTCATTCATTCAAAGAAACTGTACTTTTAAGGGCATATTGACCAAAATAAAGAGTCCTGATTCCAATCATATCTTTAAAAATTACATCAAGGCATACAAACAACAAATTTAAGACCCTTTAAAAGTCACTGTACACATGATTATAAAGTTTAAAACCCTTCATGCATTGTAAAAATATAGTTTTCGGTGGTGTTACTAGGCGGAGAAAACACATTTTTTACGGAAAGGGCATAGTGCAATAAATAAGTGAATAAATTAGATAAAAAGGGGGTTCTTGAAAAAAAGGTAGGCCCTTAAATATAAAACAATGAGCTTATCCACAGGAGGTGATTATACTAGGTTACAATAAAGACCTTTTTAATTCCCTATAATAGATCCATCACATCCTTGGATGACTTCAGAAAAACCCTTCTGGTGCACTACATAGAGAACAGGAATCTGGCAACTGAGTAGACAATCGGGATACTGAGGTCATACTTCAGTATCCTAAACACCTCAAGGCAATGCCTACTGCCAATGTTCCTGCAAATCTGGACCAACCAACGTTTTCTAACTTTAAAGTAGCCGGGGCAACTAAAAAAGATGTGGAGCACTGATTCTTCTGGGTGATCACATGCCGGGCAATGTACCGCTTGCTGATCTCTCTACCTTGATGTAAAGCAGCGGAGCGGGAGAACCCCAATCCTGAATTGTAAATATAGCTTTCTTGCCGCTACCGGTTTAATAAGATCTAACACCATCTCAAAACAAAAGGTGTCTTTTATTTCTAGGAAAGCTAAAGTTAATTTGCCTGTTTGGAGCAGTAATGAAGTTGAGCCATGCTGTACTCTTCATAGTATACCTTCATTTGTTTCTTTGATATTAACGAACAGGTTAACTCTGGTCCTGCCCAGCAATCCCCCAAGCCCATATTTGCTAGCAAATTTTTAATATGGGCAAACAAAGAAAGTTTGGCAGCACCTGTGCCATCATAACTTCAGACAATTCCTCCCTATAAGGTAGAAGTTCGGGAGTAGTCCACAAGCGATGCCAGTACATTAAGGGTTTACGCTCGACACTTCTGCAATCGCCATTAATCCTGTGTCTAATCGAAGCAGAATTAGTGGGTGCCATGTGGTAACCTTAACAACTGTCTAAGATATTGATTCTCCACCTGTGATAGGGTCTCAAGCTTAAGATGACCCCATAACTCTGTGCCATATAATGCGCCACCTCGAGCCTAGGCCTTATAAATTTCTAATGCCCGGCTGACAGCTCTCTCACTGGACCTACTAAAAACCTTCCTGATGCCACCTGTTGATTGAGCTAATTTTAATGTCGACTTCATAATTTGGGACCCCCTATCCATGGTTTCAGAAATTGTAATGCCTAAATAAATAAAAGATGAAACTCTTTCAAGGGGTTTGCCATTTACTGAAGGGTTTGGGCGTGTACTTTTTGTGGTATTAAACGCCATAAATTTGGTTTTTCTGTAGATTTATTTCTAAACCTCTTTCCCTAAAGAATAACTCAAATTTATCTAAGACCCTTTGTATCCCGATGGGTGATTTAGCTACCAAAAGAGTGTCATCAGCAAACATCATTGCTGAAATTCTACGGGAGGCTAACTTTGGGGCATCTAGATCTTTTTCTGTTAGCTAGGCATCAATCAAGCCATTATTATAGAGGCTGAATAAGGTTGGCGTGAGCACATAACCCTGGGGTACGCCACGTTTAATGGGTATGGGTGCAGCAAGTTTTTCATCCCTACCATGTCTAATTTGCACATAGTTATCTTCGTGGAGTCGTTAAATAATTTGAATTAAATACATCTTAACCCCCATCTCACAAAAAACTGACCACAGTTTTTCCCTTGGCACCAAATCGAATGCTGACCTCAGGTTTACAAATATTAGGTAGAGACTGACCCCCTCCAGGCAGACGGTCTTCCAGTACAACAGTTGCAATCTTAGCACTTGGTCCAGGGTCGACAACTTTTCCCTGAACCCTGCCTGTAGGGGGGACAGTACCCCCTTTTCTTCCATCCAGGATTGTAGCCTGAGGAGTAAGACACGTGCAAATATTTTTGGGGAAATATCTGTTAAGCTGTTGAATGTCGGTATAGTTAGTTGGTAGGAGTGGAGAACCTTTTTTAAAAATCGGAATTATCTCCCCACCAAGCCAACTAGAAGGAATCTTCAAGCCCTGCATTATGGCATGAACAAGTACCCAAAAATACGGGGTCCAGATAGATGGTTCACTCCTAAAGAGATCCCCAGGGATCTTATCCAGGCCTGGTGCTTTACCTGGGGCTATTTTTGCCAAAGAGCCCTCTATTTCCTTTAGACTTATACTTGTACTCGTACTACTATCGGGGTGAAAGTTTAAATCCCCTTTTTTTGTAGGGCAATCCACTTTCGAATAACAGCCAACAGTTGGGACATCCTCTGGCATCTTTTCCTCCGCATAAAGGGATTCAAAGTGCTCCCCCCCAAACCTCTTCATCCAGGTTTGGTTCAACCGCTCTTTTGGGGATAGAAGAACCTGAATTTACAACACCCCAAAATGCCCTCATGTCTCTATCCCCTAGGGCAATTTTCAATGTATCTCAATTTTCTGTTTTCCACCTTTGTTTAGCTTCATGAACAGCCACTTTATAAGCCTTTCTTGAGATTTTTATTTGTGGGCGGTTGTTAGCTTTAATAGATACTACTAGTGCCCTTTTGGCCTTACGACAGAGAGTATTGTACCAGGGGTGGGATGGCAGTCTACCAGGCCTGATGGTTTTGTTGGGAT
This sequence comes from Lissotriton vulgaris, assembly GCF_964263255.1. NCBI lineage: Eukaryota > Metazoa > Chordata > Amphibia > Caudata > Salamandridae > Lissotriton > Lissotriton vulgaris. The sequence continues at coordinate 882,908,467 of NC_141699.1, read as the reverse complement.
AGAAGTTCAAAGTAACCTCTCCTAAATTAGCATAATTCAACTCAACCTCCTCTAAATCTAGATTGTCCCTACTTTGGTTGTATAAAGTGGACACCTTTACAAACACAGCGATTAGAGTATCCTTTTTTGTTTTGTTTTTTGATTCCACAGTATATTAAACAACCAGAACACATGTATTCATTGAAATATCACTTTAAGCATGTACATCCATGTGATCGGCAAATGATCCCCATATACCCATCCCAATCTTGCGTTTTCTCACCCCTGTAACTGAAAATAAACTAAACTCTAGATTAAATAAACTATACATTCTATTCCTCCATCGTGAAAATGATGGAGCTTCAGATTGTAGCCAGTCAGCCGCAACACATAATCTTGCTACAGTCATCGCAATGAATATGAAATGTCGATGTTTAAAGAAGAGACCACCCCTCATAAATTGCGGCCGACCCCAAAAGCATAATTGCAGGTGTTAAAACAATCAGATTCGTTATAATTTTCCTTAGAAATTTTTCAAGGTTAGCAATAAAATTTCCCAAATGACCACAACTAAAAATAATATGTAGCATATCAGCATTATCTGCACGACATCGAAAACATTTCCCGTCATATCCAGATTTCCACTTGGCCATGTGTGCCGGGGTGTAGTACAAATTAAAAAACGTTTTGTAGCATTTTACACGCAGATTGGCAGATAATAACGATTCCCTGCACAATAAGATAGCATAATCCAATGATACATTTTCAACCCCCAAAACTTCAGACCATTTATCGGCTTTTTTTTCCAAGTCATCTTTTCAAAATGTCAGCAGTAACTGGTACACCTCCACAATTTTCGCCTGTCGTTGCATGACTTTTATAACGGAGTTGTAAGTAAATACAATTCTTTGGCGTAACAAAGTCCTGAATTTGCAAATATTTAAAGAATTGTTGCTTCGGTAAATTAAACGATTGGGATAAATCAGCATAAGAAATTAAAACCCCCATTTGTCCCTAAAAAGTCCCCCAGTCGCACAATACCTCGAGCCCGTCCACCCAGCAGCCACCGCACCACAAAAAACAGAATGTAAGAGCTTTTTTGCATTGGTAGGGGTATACCAAGATATTTTCCCCAATTGGCACATTTTTTCAATTTTTTTCCAAACATTGAATGCCGATAAAGACCTTAAACCTAGTCTGTTTAAAGTAACCATCATCTATTTCCTTAAATAGACATTGTCTTGCCTCTGATCCTAGCAGCGTTTGAAAGATTGAAGGAGCTTCTGCTTCATTAATCATATCTTCTCCAGTCAAGAGAATCCGCATTCTTAATAAAAAGCATGCATAGAAATAAAGTAGAAAATCCGGAATAGCTAATCCCCGCGTATAATCGGTAAGGTCAGATATCGCATATCCCTTCTTGGTTTCCCAGGTGCCCACACAAATTTCGAACAGACTGTAATTGTTGAAGTTGGGGGTACAGTGAATTCTAATGGAATCGCTCTAAACAAGTATAATACCTTGGCCAAAACATTCATTTTAATTACATTCCTCCTACCAATATGTGTAAAATGTAATCGTGACCATTTATATAATGAATTCTGAATATTAACTAATAATGAAGCACAATTAAAATCCAATAATTCCTGCATGTATGATCGAATTTTGACACCTAAGTATGTTACTTCTTTTTCCACTCTAACATCGTCCATTATAACGGTCTCTGAAATTAATAGTTGTGTTTTAGTTGCGATTAATTTGTATCCTGATGCTCGACCAAACACTGTAGCCACTCGTTCTATTTTTTGCAATGCCAAGTGAGGATCCGAAGAGGCAATATCGACATCGTCCGCATAAGCAAATACCGAATATGTTATATTATGTACAAAAAATGGTTTAATTAAACCATTGTTACCCAATAACTCGATGAACGGATTAATGTATAGTGCAATGGTGAACAGGGGCACCCTTGTCTAGTGCCCCTAGTGATATTCACTGTCTCAGATGTTGATCCCGTAATAGAAATGTTAGCAACCGGTGAAGTGTACAATACCTGTAGGGCTGTTATAAAACGTTGGCCAAAACCTATATAAGACGCAATAATTCCCACAGGTATGCCCACTCCACACAGTCGAAGGTCTTTTTACGCGTCCAATAAAATTAGGCCCAGATCACGTTTCTCAGCTTGTGCAACCTCAAATAATGTCAATACCTTATTAATATGTGAGGTGGTATTACGTCCAGTTATAAACCCATGTTGGGATCAATAGACTAATGAAGCGATGACTCTAGAGATGCGGGCGGCTAATATTTTCTAATAGATTTTGCTGTCGCAATTCAATAGCGATATTGGCCTATATGAACCTACTAATTTCGGATCTTTACCTGTTTTATTAAATACTATTATAGTAGCTTCGGCCCAAGATTTTTGTGCACGACCCTCTTATGCGGCCCTAAATGTGTCTCACATATCGGTTTTAATTAAGCTAAAGAAAAGCTTATAAATCTCCGCTTGTGATCGATCTGGCCCAGCACCTTTTCCTATAGGTATCCCTTTGACAGCAATTTCTTGCTCTTCCATAGAAATAGGCTTCTCCAGTGATAACATATCACAGGGATCTAAACATTTCAAAGTCCCCTCAATTACATTAAAGAAATGGCTATAATCTAGTTCTTGTCCTGTATATGTCAGAATAAAATTTATGAAAAATCGATAGAATCCCTTTAGGTTCTTGGCAAAGACCCCATCATCTTTCTAAGCCTTAATCCGCCCCATCGCTTCTTTCCTGCATAACCGCCATGCCAAACGACCCACAGATTCCCCATATTCATACATTTGTTTTTTATTAGCGAGATATTTGCGAGCATTTTCGGTATTCCAGATCCCTTGAATTATAGCCCTTACCTGTTTCGTGGCTTCTTCACATTCCTCAATATTATTTGCCCCTAGTCTAACACCCTGTGTTAGCTTTTCCACCGCATCCTTAAGCCTTGCATACAAATCCTGTATCTCTGCCTTTTTTGTCCCATTTTGCCCATATACAAAACTTGATACTCCCAAGAACATGCTTTGAATGAGTCCCAGACTATAGCACAATGGGCTGATTTTCTATTATTAATAAAAAATTCACTAATCCAGCAAGATAATTGTTCCCTAATGCGCTCATTTACGCAGAGTTTGCGGTCAAATGAAAATGACCTCATGGGTGGGGGCTGAGTATTAACATTTAATGTCACTAATATCGGAGAATGATCTGAGGTAATCCTTGGTAAAATTCGGATTACTACGTCATTTTTTAAGGAAGTTGGCAGAAAAAAGTAATCCAGACGAGCAAACATTTTATGAGGATAAGAGTAGTAAGTGAACCCTGGAATTGTCCGATTTAAATAGCTCCAGACATCAATCAAGGCATGATCATTTACAAGATCATACAAGGCTTTGAACACCCGAGGTTTCCGCCCTTGATATCCCGTGGACCTCTCTGCAAGTCTACATGTGTTAAGTTAATATTCATGTCGCCACATAATATTAACAGTGATCCCCACAAGGCTAACTCAATATTTAACTCTTCAAAGACAGAGGCTTCATCCAAATTGAATCCATAGACAGCACAAATTGTGAACTTAACCCACCCAAAAAAACATTCTGCGATAACCCATCTTCCACACTTGTCAGCTAGACACCGTCCCGTTGTAACCCTATTGTCTTTAGCTAATATTGCAACTCTTCTGATTATGGATGATTGGTGTGAAGCCCTTATCAATGAGTAACCCAAGGTTTCTAAAAGTGCCCTTTGTGCCCAAGGTATATGCGTCTCCTGAATACAGACCACATCAGGCTGGGTGCCACGTAGTTCAGCTGTCACACAACTCCTTTTACTCCAACTGTTTAGACCAGAGACGTTCCAAGTGCAAATTTTTACCCCATTAACTGCCAGATTTATTGGTTAAGTAATATTACTACCCATGCTATCTCAGGTTGCTGAACAAAGCCAATATAATTAGATTAGGCATAATATAAACTACTCCAGTTATCCAGCGATTGATAGAAATCAGTCCATCGCACTCTTCTCCTACAGTTCGAAACGGTCAACCTGGGGTCAATAGGGTTATCTGGGGAGTGCACGTTCTCGGAATTTAATGCTTTTAGTTCTACTACTAGCGCATGGTGATCACTATCTAACCGTGGGATAATTTTAAAATCAACTGTCGCAATGCATTTTCTGGAAGCTAAACACAGCATTGCCCAACTCAAATTTTTGATTTTAGAAACCATTCAAAAAACAGAAGGAAGAGACAATACCAAACTCTTGCTTCAGAAAGAGAACTCTTGGATGTACAAACTATGTACTCACAGACCCTTCGGACTCAATGAAAAGAGCGAATTTTCATGTTATCTATGAATCATGTTTTGAATTGTAAATTTGCCCCATGTGCTCCTAGTTTTGGTACCCCTGTGTATGACCACAATACATTCAGTGTAGCGATCGATTCAACAGCATTCCCCAGTAGCTCAACACAGTATAGCTCTCTACATTAGGACCATCCTTTTTCAGACTCCGGTTCACGACAGCGAGTCGACTAGCCCCACCCTCATTCCTAATTTTATTTTTCTTTCCTTCTTTCACATTACAATTTTTCTTTCTTTCACTTTCCTTCAAAGATATCTCATATGTATTTTTAATGGCCCCAACATATCGTCACGGTGAAACTTCACCGACAACCAACAGCATTCCCATAGTCTTTCTTCAACCACTACCTGACACGTGATCGGGTCCGCGTTTGATCTAGCAAACCGAATGGCAACATTGTTGCAGCAAGAGACGCGGAACGACACAGGAACTGTTGCTCTTGATACTTTTGGAAATCTAATCCGCCGAACACCAGGTTAGTTTGTGAGAATGAACCCATGCGTTCGCTCTGCATATTTCAAACCGCGTAGCACCGACTAACAAAACCTGCGCTTTCCTTTTTCTTTCAGTTTACCGCAACATTAGATCTTTGATTTGCCAAAACGACACAGGCATGTAAGTTATCGCTCATACTTACTTTTCACTTACCAGTGTAGAGGCTAGCACATATAGACTCACATTAGCCAAACCCCAACCATTTCTGATTGTTTTTTTGAGTGTATGATTTATGGTCAATTACAAAATGTGGTTACATTCAATCATTTATTTCCACAGCGTTATTCCCTGATGAAGGGCTCACACCGTAGCCCAAAATGCATTGGATACTTTAAAATATAATGATGCCTCATGAATGAAATGAGCTACATATGTGTACTAAAGAGAAATCATTAACTATTTAATATGCTGCAAATCAATATTCAGTGAACATTGACAAATAAATGAGAAAAACTTGATATACACTAACCTACTGTGTGGAATCCTCTGTTGTCAAGAGGAGTAATTTTAAAATCAACCATCCTGTCCCAGGAGATAGTCAATTAGGATGTAATCTAATAAAAACCCACGATCCTTGCAATAAAACTTGCAGCCGTTTGATGTATCAGACAGTGATCTTCCATTGCACGCTCTTAGTGGATGTTTTAGGACAAGGCAATTCATCTGGATCACCAGGGGAGACCATTTTTTAACTTGTGGATATCTGGACTCTGGGATTTCCAGAAAATAATCCTCATCATGTATATTGTCAAAGAACAAACCCTCAAGTGGCTCGAACTGGCAGTTAAAATCCCCTCCTACGATGACCATTTGTTTTGCAGCAGTAGAACACAATATTCTGGTTAGTTCCTCCACCGTATTGGACTCTTTACCTCTAAGGGTGGGCCCCGAGTATTTATTTATTAGGGAAACAGGAGGCTTAGAAGGAAACTGCAGTTGGACACACAAGATGTCAATCTGTGGCCACAGCTCCCCGGGCTTTCTCTAGCATCCTGTCTATAGACTTAGGTTTAGAGCATGTTTTAGGCAAACCTAAAATTTGTTTCTTCTCCATACAAGCCAGTTTCCCCATTTTGCGGACTCTTAACTATTATAGGGGGATGATTTATACACACCACTACACTATTAGGATATAATCTACACACACAATGATTTCCCTGTAGTCTTACAACATCTACTTTTATGCTTCACAGAACGCCAAGTCAATATAATGAAAATTGACAGATCTCAGGGGGTGTCAAACTTGGTAAAAGTAAACAGCAACTCATGTCCAGGACCCTCGTTGTAAATGTTAGGGGGAATGCCCAACCCAGCCTCTTCCGGCCTCTGACGGGCGTGGACGAGCCCGCCCTTGGCCCGCGTGCGTCCTGCGCTGCGGAGGGCCGGACCGGTTTTGAGGGCCTCTGGCCCCCTCCAACAGCATCACTGGCTCTGCGCCTCGGAGAGCCTTCTGGAGGTTTGTAGTTGGGGCCTCAAGATTTTACTGGCGGCTCTGCTCCCCTAAGCGACTATGATGGCGGCAAAATTTAGCAGGCTCCCGCTGGTTCCCGCCGAAGTAAGTACCAATGGCCATTCTCCTTACAGCTGGGTCAAGTTCAGGAGCATTTATCACCAAATAGACTTTAGACATTGAACCAGAACCTATTGTTTTAAAAATAAGAGCACCCTATGTTTCTCCTAATGAGTTGTTTTATGAATCTCTCCTTGACTCTGGGTACTTTACCACTGCTTATCAGTGCTAAAGTGCATAGGCTCTCTGTGTAAATTGTGATTGTTTATCCTTCATTGGCGTATTTGATTTACCAGTAGGTCCCTAGTAAAGTGCACTGAGTGTTCCAGGGCTGGTAAATCAAATGCTACTAGTGGGCCTGAAGCACTGATTGTACAATCCACATAAGTAGCCTTGAACAGATGTCTCAGGCCTACCACAGTGATGCCTGTGCACAGTTTAACTGTCATGTCGACTTGGCAAGTGCACTCACTTGCCAGGCCCTACCCTTCCCTTCTCTTACAAATTGGAAACCCCATGGTAGGACCAAGATACCTACCTGGGTAGGGTGCAGTGTGTGTGAAAGGTGGGACATATACTGTTTTGTGTAACATGTTCTGATGGTGAAATACTGCCAATTTCGTTTTTCACTATTGAAAGGCTATCTTGCCCCATAGGACAGAATGGGGAATGCTTTGTAACATTTTACAAGTATATCTTCCCATAGGTTTAAGCTTGAAAAATGGAGTTTTGTATCCCTGAACTCAGGATTTAATGGCACATCTTTTAGTAAAGATGGTTTTTAAATTGTGTTTGTAAATACCACTTTTAGAAAGTGTCTATTTTCACGTTCAACCATCCTGTGCGCTTCTGTCTGTTTGTGGATTGGAGTGACAGGGGCTGGGGAAGTGCAGTGGGTCCAGGAGGCTGAATGAGTCAGCACTAGGCTGAATAGGCCTTATCTGCATTTGGAGTGGTGGGAGGAGTAGCACATGTACCAGAATAGGGCTGTGCCTGCCTTCCACAATGCTGGTTCCAACCCACTATGGTGTATCTGGAGCAAAGGGTCAAACTGGCAATAGATGTTATTGTGCACTTGCAGAGTGCCCCCCAGAAATGGATTGGACTAGGCTCAGAGCCCCTTGCACAAAGAGAACAAAGACATTTTGGGCATAAGTATCAGACTCAAAACCCCAGACTTTTAGATCATTTCTGGAATTCAAAAAGAACCATTGCCAAGGAGAAGAGCGAAAGAGACTGAAAAGAAGTACTGCACATGCTGTTTGTCTGGGGTTGGTGTGCAGTTGCTGTTTCTGCCAAGGAAAGGATAAGGACTTTACTGTGTCCCCTGCCTGAAGGAGATTTCCAAGGGCCTCAAGTGAGCTGGCCTCCTGTTTTGAAGTCTCAGGGACACAGGCATTTACCCCCAGCTCCCCTGAACTCCTCTGCTGCTGTGAGTTCAAGCCTGCCCAGAGGTACCTATGCCAGTTTTGGGCCTCTGGAGGTTCTTGTTGCTGCTTGGGAGCTGGAAGAAAGAAGAAACTCTAACTACAGAAATTGATGCATCGCTCTTCTTGCAGCTGTTTTTCCGATGCATCTCCATGGCGCAAGAAGAATTTCCACGCATCGCTACACCGGAAACTGCTGCAGCGCCTGTCGCCGCTACAAGAATTGACACATCAGCGGATCGTGGCTGATGAGGCCTGACACCGCATCAATCAACAGCACATCCCGGATTTCCATGCATCGTACCTGTGCGGTATGCTTTCCCTGAATCATCACCTGCGAACCAGAACAGTCACGAAGGATCGCATCACTCTCCATACAGACCGGATTTGATGCAACTCTTCCTCAGCGTGTCGCAGAACCGTCGCATCATCTCCCCAAGGTCTCATGAGTGTTGCATCTTCGTTTTCCGACTTTGCAGCTGTTTGACTTTTCTACGGGTACTTTGGTGAAACGTCACGCATCCATAATTTTCTATGGTACAAGTTCTTGAAACTTTCTAAAGTCATATTTTTACCTGTGTATGTTGGATTTTTTTCGTTTTGTTCATGTTTAGTTTAGATAAAGATGCTTTCTTTTTCTAAACTGATGTGGTGTCCTTTTGTGGTGTTTTTACTGTGTTACTATGAGTACTGGTACAAATACTTGACACATTGCCTTTGAGATAAGCCGGTCTTCTCATGCCAAGCTACCAAGGGGTTGAGCAGGGGTTGTCTGAAGTGTTTATCCCCCTTACCCGGACTAGAAGCGAGGGTCCCTATTTAGACAAAGGTACCTACCTCTGCCAACGAGAGACCCCCATTTCTAACACTCGTCACAAGCTTCTAACATTAAATTTAGTCCTAATATGTTAGCATAAACTGATGATTTGAATTTCCATGACAGAAAAAGGCAGCTTGTTCTATATATTTTTGAAACTTTCTAACGATTACAAGTTTTAGTTATATGTGGGCAAGTTTAATACTTGAAAGTAGAACAAATTGAAAATGTGTACGGTGTAGCCATTTCAGTAAAATAGTTCTTTCTCTTCTTTTTTTTCGTCAGGTTAACGTAAATGGTCTTGAATTCACCCCACCTGTCACCTTTATATTAAAATCTGGAACAGGTCCAGTGCATATCTGCGCACAACATCTTACACGTAAGTGCAGCAGAGACACAACGTTTTTCTAGTGCTGTTTGGTAAATAACGTCCAACCTTCTTTTTCCGACTAATATCGCTTTCCATGTACTCATCAGGCCAATGTTACATCCACAGTGTGATAGAATAACAAATGTTGATGCTTGCAAACTTTATTCCACAGTTCTCATTTTAGCAGCCAAACCTCATGGAAGCCTTTGAGTATCTCAATCAACATGCAGTGCTTGATTTGAAGGATGGTTAGGGGGGGGGCTGTTGCCACTCATTTTTGGGGACCAGTGCTTGGGTTTCCTCATCAGACTTTGACCCAGAGCAAGAGAGAAATGTACAAGAGGGGAGAAAGAAGTAGAAGTAAGATTTGAACAAAAGGAAAAAAAAACAGGGAAGGAGAAACTGCAAGAATGGGATAAAGCAGTAGGGGAGTGTCTGGTGGTAGGTAAGAGATATGAGGTAGAATTGCAATTAAACAGCCTCGGTATGCAGTACCGTGACATTCTATTGCACTGGCCGCGGGCTTCTGAGCAACGCTTGGCTTCTTTTAAAAATTATGCACTGTCAAAATGTATCACCTTCTTAGGTCATTTTTAAGTAGCTTATTTGCATCGCATTGCAAAACCACCGTAATTACCCAACTAGTGCAGCATTCCATTGAGTAACCCATAGCATTTGGGCACAGGTATTAACCTTGGTGGAAATTCAGCTATGTATCGGATATAACTAAGATTTTGGCCAGCCACTGGCTTATAAATATTAATGAAGGGCTTAAGCCAACTGGTGTCAGGAGCTAGTGCTTATATGCGTTGGTTCTAGTGATACTGAGTAAGTTCTGTTAGGGCGTACTGAAATGGGGAAGTGCTGTTTATGTGGAGAATGTGGTTCAGATGCAAATCATGAGGTTCTACTTTTTATTGGCCCATCCCAAACTGACGCTGCACTGATAAAGGCACTCATACATTTAGCTAATTGGTTGGTGGCAGAAGTAAAAAAGATTCCTATCCTGATTATTCTAAAATGGCTCTCATTAGAAGTATGAATACATTTCAAGACTTGAAGCATAGTCTATACAGCTCAGTAACTCCTTCCAAGCAGATGCTGCTACAACAAAGTAGCAAGCAGAGGAGAACCACACAAGACCTACATCCTGGATTCACGTGAAGATTCCAAAGAAGGGGAGGGTGTATGAATCTAGACTTCAAATCAAACTTTTTCCTGCCATTATCTTTAGATATGCAGAACGCATTCCAAATAGCCAAGATGGAGTCACTCTGTGTTATCTTTCAAGAAGACCCTAAGCTTTACAGCAATTACAATGTCAAAGGTTTAGAACCTAGGATGAATATTTCTCATCATGAAAGAATGGTGTACAATCAAAGATTCAGAGTAGAGATACTAATCTTTTACATGGCCACATCTTGAGCTCTATACTTCAAATATCAGTCAAAAGAAAAGAGCAATGCGTCTTTCAGGAGAAATCACTGCCATAGTCAGTGGCACAAAGTGTGGAATCATCTGACCAGTTGAAGAAAACTGACCATGGCTTTGTGTAAACCTCCACCTTGCTGTCACATTTTAAGCATATTAGCCCTTTGAACTGGCCTAAAGCTCTGTTCAAAGGCACAACTAGAACACAAACAGTCTTAGGGTATGTCCAGGGGTCCACAAATCTACCTACACACATTGACATTACTAGCCTGCATTAGCTGGGTCATTCTAAATGGTAATGGTGTCTGTTGGGTAGGTATAGCCTTCTGCCCCAGTGTAGGAGAGAGAGCTCTGGTTGCATTTCTGAGGATAAATGCAACACACTGAAATTTGATACACAGTCCAGATCTTAGATGAGGTGAATGAGTGGCTTGTCTAGCAAAAAGTCACTCAAAGCTTGGAAGCTCAGGAGCTGATGGGCCTAAGAACTGGCAGCAAGTACACAGTATGTGATCATATTGAGACAGCAGCTTGTCCAGTAAATCGACCTGTCAAAAACCAGAAGTCCGGCTCATACTTTATTTCATACACATGGGACTCCATTCAACATAAAATTGAATCTGTGGTCCTAAGACCTTGAATGCTGATGTGAAACGGATAATGCCTAAGCACATTGTGGAGTGCGCACTCTCAATGAATATATAAAGTATGAGATTCAGACTGCAAGTAGACAAAGTCTTTAAAAAATCCCATTTTGTTGAGCAATATGTCCTACTGCAGGGGATTAACTATATTCCCCTTATCTGTGTAGCGTCCTCCCCAACCTAGTTACATACTAATTCTTTTTTTTCTTCATATCCCATAAAACTTTTTTGGGTCATTTGTACAAAACATCATCAAAGTATACAAAGATAAAAACATAAATAAATACGCAGTTAAAATAGTATTAAACCATTACAAGCTTAGGTACGAATTACATCCTGAATCGAAATAACAAACATTTGAGGATACATAAGTTCATTCGGCCTAGTCAAGCTAAGAGGGATTCTATGCAACCACCTAGCATTTAGGGTACTATACCATATGTACAGACTTGATATTTTGAGATACATGACCAAGATAAGGAAGAAAAAAGATTACTTCAATACTATGCTAAAAAATGTTTGCGAATCAGCCAAAAGGAAAATAAAAAGCGACTGAGGGCAAAAACTATTGGCCCTGAAGTATCTGCTTTTAAAATACTAAACGCAGTCTGGAGCTGCCTAGCACCCAGATTTAAACATAAAGGTCATATCCATCTCCTTAGCAGCTGCCGGTACTTGGTGCAAAAAAACAGGATGTGTTCTTCAGTTTTGTTGGCTTCGCGGCAAGCCGGGCAAGGATCTGGAGCTAAGCCAGTCGCCTCTTTCCCCGGAAATTTCAATAGCAGATTGCCATATCTAAACCTAGTGTACAAACTCTTGGCAAGGAGGGGGGAGAGGGGAGGGGGGTGAAATCAGGTTTAAAAAAAGGGTTCAAATAAAGGGCTAGATTTGATATTTAAGAAGTTAGATGTTAACTTTCCGCATCTTTGGGTGTTAGTATAATTCTCCCCTACTACGCTCCAGTATGTGGCTTTAAGGGTCAGAATATCCCGTTTACTGGCCCTTTCTGGGTGCTAGTAGCAAGGAGATGTGGAGGGTTCCCACACTGAATCCTGTGGTGCTCCTGTGGAGGTGACTACCTCAGTTTCTTAAAAAAATACTCAAATTCAACGATTCAATTGATTAATCGTAATTTTATTCCAATGAGTCATATATTTATATTCATATAGACTGTATAGTGTAGTTCAGTTCGTACAAAACAAACGTTTTGAAATGCCAATGTCCCTATGCATTTCGGGACAAAAGTCCCTTCATCAGGGGAATGAGATAGATCTGTGGAGGAAATAAACATTGCTTTAGGAAGGGGACTGTTCCCTCAACGTGCTAAAGAAAGAGATTGAAAAAAGTGACTGAAACCTAAAAGTCACGGGTGATAAGTGGCGACAGAAAAAAAAACGAGTGTTGGTTGAAAGGTATGCTGTTCATTTAAGTGTAATAAGATGAGCATGGCTTTCGCGGCTGATAAGTGACAGCAGGAAATTAACCATGCATAAGTGGAAAGTGATACTGTGCATTATGTAAAAACACCCGTGGAGCCGAAAACTAACTAGTGAGGTGGAAACCTGGAGGTTGAAGGATAAACGAAATCCCCAAAGTTAACACCCGGTAGGTGTGCATCCCTTATCTGGCAATGCGTAATCGGAACAAGCAATCGAGAGAGTGAATTCTTACCCAAAACGTTCTCGGTGCAGCGATATAGCGTTCTCTGATGGTTACCAATTCAGTGACCTGGAGTGCCGGAGTACGCGCGGGATAGGTGCAAGGGCATAGATAATGGACCAAGTGGGGCCAATAACATTAAAAAAAGGACTATAACCAAAATTGTCGTGAGTAATGTCAAAGTGGGATATATAATGGTAAAAACGACCCGAGGGTTCCAAATAATAATGTAATGTGCCCCGAATACGTGACTATTGGAAACCAAGTTATCAAAACAGCTGAAGGTGGGCAATGGTACAGTGCAAGAATAAATGTGGTGTTATCCGGCCGGTGTCGGCCATGTTGAGTGTGGGAAGTCTCAGGAGATACAGTTTCAAAAGATAAACAACACATCAGAAAATAAATAAATAATTGCAGAATTCAAAGAAGACATTGTGCTCAGTCCAAATCAATCGCTTCTAGGAATGTAAAGGCAAGAGTATGAAAAATGAACAAGAACAGTGACCATGTCGAGGAAAGGGCAGAACAGAGATCTTTTAACGGGGAAAAATTGTAGGAACCAGTGGAGGGAGGATGCATACAAAAAGAATGCATATGAAAAAGGAAATAGGAAATGGGGATACATGCAGTAGAGTGAGAATGCATACAAAGGAAAGGGTGCATACAAAAGGGAGGAAATGAGGGAAAATTAATTATGGGTAGAAGAAACATGAAGGGTTAGCAAAAAGGAAGAAAGGCAAGTATAGTGAGCAAAAAGTTGGTGCATGTTTTTAGAGGAAGCAACTATATTCAATCCGTTCGTTAAGTCCTTTTGGTTGGCATGATTCCAACAATTTGATCCAGACAAGTTCACGTTGTAATAATCTCTTGCGATTATCAACGCCCGGTCTCATAGGACAACCTCTAGTACAAGGAACCTTAGTTGGCTAATGTTATGTTGGGCAGATATGAAATGGGCTGCTAAAGGAGACTTCAGATTCTTGTTCCTTATGGTACTTTTGTGCTCCGTTAAACAGACTTTCCTTTCTGTCTTTCCCATGTAGGGTAAGCGGCAAGGGCACTTCAGCAGATACACCAAGTTCATAGTCGCAGGTGGCGTTAGTTTTAAGTTTGATTTGTTTGCCAGATCGAGGATGGTTCATGGAGTTGCCTCTGATTATATTGTTGCAGTGACTGCAGTTATGACATGGTTTGGTACCGGAAAAAACAAAAACTGTTGATTTCGGTTTGGATTCCAGCATGTTTTTCAGATTATTGGCTCTTTGGTAGGCAAACAATGGAGTGCAGTTGAAAATGCCTTGAAAATCTGGTTCAAGTTTGGACACAAATACAGGTCTTTCTGTTTTGCGCTGGCCCAAACTGGGAGTTAGAAGATCTTTTCTTTCTTTGGACATAACAGGTTCACGGGCAGCAAATAGGGTGGCTTCAGGATATTTCCATTACCTGTATTTCTGCAGAATGGTTTTTTTCAGTATATTCTGGGTGCTCCCGCAAGACCGTCAGATTCAATAGCTTACGCCACTTAGCGATATGTCTGAACCAAGGTAGTTGTTTTGCCCCATTATATACTAGGACCTCCCGCAATGAATTACAGTAATCGGTTAATTGCGGAGTGGTCCATACGCGCAGCCAATAAAGCAGTGGTCTCTGGGCTGCTAGATCACCCATTCTCTTTAACCCAAGATCTTAAAAGATTGGGGTGAGCGGCGTAGTAACAGGTAGCGAGATGAGAGCCCTTACAGGGTACTTGCTAATTAATACATTAGACACGGAGCTTAGTATAACATGTCTTTATCCGTCTGCGTGTTACCACAAACTCATCATTCTAAGCCTGCATTCACTTCACAACACACAAACACTTAACGTTACAATTCTACAGAGTCCATCAAGAGCCAAAAGAATTCTGAAATTGCTAACTCGCAAGACACTACATCTCCCCCTCTGATAATTTTTTTTCTTTTCTGTTTACAAATAAATACAATTATAGCTATTCCACGAGTCTTTGTGGCACTCTGATCACACATCCTGATTGTGGTTTTGGGAACTGGGGGGCAGGCAGCCAAGGTGTCCATGATCTGCGTTTGCGATGTAGAGACCGCAGCAGTCGGGAGGGTCTTTAATTGTCCTTTCAGACCCTCCTCTACATTGACATCAGTCCCTGACGAGCAATGAAATACAAGAATTCTGTTGTGATGGACTTTCCAGGACGTTGGGCAGTCACCCTGGGTCCTTTGCTTGTCTTAACATGAAATGATCAGCATCAAAGGGAGCATCAGATGTTAGTTTTCTAGACTGATGAACACTCACTCAATCTCCTCTAGTGAAAGAAATTTCTTTTGCATGTTGATGATTGTCTGCATAGGCTATCATTTTCCTTTTACAATCCAAGTCTTTTATACAAGTTTCTTCCTCAGTACCTGATCCTCTGTTGGTCCATTGAGGTAACTTGGTGATCATGGATCACCCAAACATAAAGTTTGCAGGGGCTTTCACCTGTGGTCGAGTGAGAGGTCGAATGGTAAGCATGAAGAGTAGAAATAAAGTTAGTTTTAAGGTCGATCTTTTCCAATGCAGCACGCTGAACAGCTTTCTTGAGACTACTCCTAAAACGTTCGACAATGCCATTGCCTTGTGGCCAAAGAGGTGTGCCCTTCAGATGCTTCACATTAAGATGTTTGAGAAAGCATCCGAATTCTCGACTGTTGAAAGGTGGGACGTTGTCAGATTATAAGATTGCAGGAATACCCCAGAAACACCCGCAGTAGCTAGGATGCCGTATGATCTCTCAATTACTTTTTTGAGCGATGGATGACAGTTCATCTGTCAATGGAAAACAGAAGTATTCATCAACAATCGCCATCAGGTGATGCCCATTCTTAAGAGGACCAAAGAAGTCAACAGCCATATTGTTCCATACGTCCTTTGGCAACACTGACATGTTTAAGATGTGTTGAGTGGTTTTCGATGAAAGACAGTTGCATAGATGACAGGCCTTCAATTCTATTTCAACTCTCATCAAGATGAGAAATTAGACTACATCTCAGAGAGCTTGTTTTTTCTGGCAATGGTTCCACGATGTCCTTCATGGGCCACTTCAATTATCTCAATCAATCAATCAGATAATTTGTAAAGCGCACTACATTAAGCATGAGCGGGAAATCCGTTACGCTCGCGGATTTTGCGGATTTTTGGGAAATCCGCAATCCGCGAATTTTGCGGATTTCCCGCAAAATGCGCAAAAAAAATCTGCGAGCGTAACGGGTTCAAAAGTTGAACCCCCACTCATGCAACTATTTTACAATGGCGCCAGCAAGCTGCCAGCGCCGTTGTAAAATAGTTACAAAGTTAGCTTGCACAGGAACCACTAGATAAAATGAAGCAGGTGCTGCTTTATTTTATCTAAGTGCTTCCTGTGCAAGCTAACTTTGTAACTATTTTACAACGGCGCTGGCAGCTTGCTGGCGCCATTGTAAAATAGTTACAGGCACAGCCTCACACAGGTCACTCAAGGGACCCCTGCGCCCTTCAGGGCGATTGCATAGTAACACACACATGGTCACTCGAACTAGTTGCTCAAATTCAGTGACTCATTCATTAGCCCAAAAACAATCCTGAGCGTCTTCGAGGCTGGACAGGTGTGCCTCTTCCCAAATCTACTGTGGAAAATCAGCTGTGATGCTGGGTAGAGGGCGGCCTTTGCATGGTCGCTCGAACTAGTTGATGCTCAAAATCAGTGACTCATTCATTAGCCCAAAAACAATCATGAGCGTCTTCGAGGCGGGAAGGTGTGCCTCTTCCCAAATCTACTGTGGAAAATCAGCTGTGATGCTGGGTAGAGGCCTTTGCATCCTTGACTTTCATGAGCGCAATCCCCGTGCTGTTCCTGTGGCCAGGAGCTTCTTTCTCTTCATATAATTGTGTTCTCACGGGTTGCTGCAAGTTCGCACGCGTTTTGTACAATTTCGCAATTTGCGAAATTGTACAAAACCCTCGCGAACTTGCAGAAACCCGTGCGAACATAAAAAAAAATCCGCAAATTTGCGAGAATTTGCTGATTTTGCGGATTGCGAGTTCGCAAATCCGCAAAATCCGCGAACGCGAGATTCGCAAAATTCGCTACCCGCGAGGGTTTCAAGGCACTGAAGGGAGGGGAGGAAGGGAGTGCTGTAGCTACTGGTCGAACAGCAATGTCTTGAATAGTTTCCTAATCAACCAGTAATCAAAAGGAGAATGGACACTGGTATCTGCAAAAAACCAAATAGTTTTTTATCGAGAACCCTCATAGACTTCCTGGAATCGTGTCGTAGCGGTATATCTTTTATCCGCCCCCTCAGGAGTCATGGCATAGTCATTGGGTTAACGATTAACGTGCAGGGTGCCTGCCTCACCAGAGGCTACTTCTGGTATTTACAGAAGTGTCCAGAAATAAAAAGTGGGTAGAAAAAACTGTTAAAAATAGTGAGTAGATCAAAAGAGTGAATTTTATTTACAAAGTCTAATCACTAAGCTAAAAAACGTTGTGATATTAGGTAGTCGGGTTAATGAACTACTATATCGTATTCAAAAAGGTGTCGACATGTTTCAGCTCTCGGGGCCCTACAGGGTCAGGGGAGCTTTCGTCAGGACAAGGACAAGAAACAAAATTACAAGGAAATACACACACTATTTGCGTGGTATTGGATGCTGATGGCATGGAATTTCCAAGCTGTATTCAAAGACAAAAAGAACACCAACAAATAGTGAGTTGGGTAGTGTGTGAGGTGCGGCACTGTCGGGCACACATTATGTACAAAGCATCATTAATGCTATTAACAGATTATTCTGGTTGTAGAAATAATCTCAGAAAAGGTTAAAAAAGTGGAGAAAGTTACAGGTACAAGTGAACTTCGGGGAGTGGGAACAGCCAAATCGCCGTCTAGTTTATCAATGTCTTAGAGACGGGTATCATGCAGGAGTCTTTACACGATGACAGGGTGGGAGTAGAGCATGGATTAGTGCATCATATTCATGTCTCTGCTATTAAAGACCCTAGCATACATCCAGCAGTCAGTGTTCGTCATACATGTATCCGAAGGATACCCAATCATTCAGTTAAGTTTACCTTTATGATTGAGTTTTTTGGCATCAACAGGGACTCGGAGTCACGCCAGGAGTTTCACTCTGGGGGAGACAACAGCGGGTCTCAGGTTATTAGTAGAGGCGTTCTTACCTTGGTAGCTGTGTGGAAAATCAGGAAACGCCATTCTTACCCATGCGGCCCGGATTTCGTGCCTAGTGCTGACTCTGCCCCTGGTTCATGGTAGGTCAGAGCTCACGGCACTTATATGCTGGTTGTAGACACTAAAAAAGGACTACTAATCCGACATGTAATTGACATACCAAGATGGTGGACTCACTGGTAGGGTATCTAGGTGTAATTAGCTGAACTGATGCCAGGGGATATGGTCATTCATACCTATTACATCAGTTCTCAAGCGGTCAACCCATCTCTGTTCCTTGTTAAACAAGACTTGTTCAGCATTGTGATCTTTGAAGTCGAGCATTTCCAAAACTGTCCATTTCAGGTCATCACACGTGTGACCGGCTTCTACAAAATGGGCACATAGTTTGGTCGTGTTCTTTTTCAGCCTCACATTGCTTCGGTGTTCTCCTATACGGAGTTTGACTTTACGGCAGGTCATGCCAATGTATTGTTTTTGGCAGGGACATGTGATCATGTAAATCACATGTGAGGAGTTACAGTTCGTGTGACTCCTTTGGGTCCAGAGCAGATCATCATTCAGTTGGAGGGTTTTTGTACAGGTGGTAAACTTGCAGACCCCGCATGTACCACAAGGGTAATGTCCGGTCACTGGAGTCATGTTAATGTCTCTGATGTTGGACCTTGGCATAGGTTTCCTCGGTCTTGTATGGACCAGAACATCTTTTATATTTTTTGTTCTTCTGTTGGCAAACCTAGGTTTGGGCCAGTTTAGGTTGCCAGAGGTGAGTATTTGCCATTTCTTCTTGATGAGTTTTTGGACTTCATGGGTGGCTGGGCAATAGGTGGTTACGCAGGTTACAAGGTCTTTCACTGGCTCTTTAAATTGTGCTTTGTAGTAGACAGTCTCTCGGCTGATATTTCGCACGTTTTGCGCACTTCTTTATTATTGCCGGAGTGTAATCTCTTTTCTTCAGTTTTCGGCTTAGTTCTGCTGCTTGTAGTTTATAATCAGTTATTTTGCTGCAGTTACGTTTATGTCTCAAGAATTGGCTGTACGGGAGATTGTCTCGTAACGGCCGCGGGTGGTAACTGTGGTAAGATAGTAAGCAGTTTTTGGCTGTGGGCTTGGTGTAGGTTTTGGTCTCAAGTTTGCCATTTTCAGAAAAAATGGTTAGATCCAGGAAGTCAATTGTATTTCTGCTGGATGTGAAGGTGAACTTCAGCCAAGGATCTCTGCCATTAAGCCAGTCCATGAAGTTGGTTAGATCTGATTGAGTGTCCCATAGTAGTATGACGTCGTCAATGTAACGTTTCCAATATTTGATATTGGAAAAGTAGGGATTGGTGTTGTTCAGGATGCAGTCCTCTTCCAAACGGCTCACATAGAGTCCTGCTACTGAGGGCGCAAATGCACTCCCCATGGAGGTCCCATGACATTGGAGGAATAATTGCCCATTATACTCAAAATAGTTCTCTTGTAATGCGAGTCTGCAACATTCAAGAATGAAGTGACGTGGGGTCTTGTAGTTCCAATCTTCTTTGAAGAGGAGGTCCTCCAACATTTTGAGCGTGTCTTCTTGCGGTTGACTGGTGTAGAGGGATTCTACATCCAGTCCCACTAATAGCATGTTATTTTGGTCATATTCCACATTTGATATTTGGCCCAATAAGTCTCGTGTATCCTTGAGATATGTGGGTGTTTTCTGGACCAGGGGTTTTAAGTACTCATCTGCGAACTTTGACAATGGCTCCAAAAGGGACCCTATTCCCGAGACTATCGGGCGTCCAGGAGGAGGGAGTCTGTTTTTGTGGGTTTTTGGCAGGGAGTAAAAGAACGGAGTTTTGGGGTTCTTTGGTGTGAGGTATTCTGCCTCTTTTTTTGATATCCAGTCATTAGTCTCAGCCTCATGTACCATTATGGCTATGGTGTTAGTCAATCTTTCTGTGGGATCGGTGTCAAGGCGTTTGTAGAAAGTCTCATTCCTCAAGAGTGTTTGGCACTGTTCGTCATAGCCTTCTTTAGTGAGGATAACTACCCCACCCCCCTTGTCTGCGGGCTTGATGATGATCTCTTCGTTGTCTCTGAGCTCAGAGAGCGCCTTTTTCTCTCTCTTTGTCATATTTTGATAGACGTTTTCCATGTAGTTCATTTCGTCTATCCCTTTCATCACGGCTTGTTCGAAAGCCTGGATCTCAATGGGTACTGCTGTGGTTGGTGGGCTGAACTTGGATTTTCTCCTCAAGTTTGTGTCTCCGTTTATCCCTGGGTTTGTGGAGTCTTTAAAGAAAGCTTTCAATTTCAGCGTCCTGCAGAATTCTGAGACTTCACACTTGAGTTTGAACCGGTCTGTTGTAGGAGCCGGTCACACGTGTGATGACCTGAAATGGACAGTTTTGGAAATGCTCGACTTCAAAGATCACAATGCTGAACAAGTCTTGTTTAACAAGGAACAGAGATGGGTTGACCGCTTGAGAACTGATGTAATAGGTATGAATGACCATATCCCCTGGCATCAGTTCAGCTAATTACACCTAGATACCCTACCAGTGAGTCCACCATCTTGGTATGTCAATTACATGTCCGATTAGTAGTCCTTTTTTAGTGTCTACAACCAGCATATAAGTGCCGTGAGCTCTGACCTACCATGAACCAGGGGCAGAGTCAGCACTAGGCACGAAATCCGGGCCGCATGGGTAAGAATGGCGTTTCCTGATTTTCCACACAGCTACCAAGGTAAGAACGCCTCTACTAATAACCTGAGACCCGCTGTTGTCTCCCCCAGAGTGAAACTCCTGGCGTGACTCCGAGTCCCTGTTGATGCCAAAAAACTCAATCATAAAGGTAAACTTAACTGAATGATTGGGTATCCTTCGGATACATGTATGACGAACACTGACTGCTGGATGTATGCTAGGGTCTTTAATAGCAGAGACATGAATATGATGCACTAATCCATGCTCTACTCCCACCCTGTCATCGTGTAAAGACTCCTGCATGATACCCGTCTCTAAGACATTGATAAACTAGACGGCGATTTGGCTGTTCCCACTCCCCGAAGTTCACTTGTACCTGTAACTTTCTCCACTTTTTTAACCTTTTCTGAGATTATTTCTACAACCAGAATAATCTGTTAATAGCATTAATGATGCTTTGTACATAATGTGTGCCCGACAGTGCCGCACCTCACACACTACCCAACTCACTATTTGTTGGTGTTCTTTTTGTCTTTGAATACAGCTTGGAAATTCCATGCCATCAGCATCCAATACCACGCAAATAGTGTGTGTATTTCCTTGTAATTTTGTTTCTTGTCCTTGTCCTGACGAAAGCTCCCCTGACCCTGTAGGGCCCCGAGAGCTGAAACATGTCGACACCTTTTTGAATACGATATAGTAGTTCATTAACCCGACTACCTAATATCACAACGTTTTTTAGCTTAGTGATTAGACTTTGTAAATAAAATTCACTCTTTTGATCTACTCACTATTTTTAACAGTTTTTTCTACCCACTTTTTATTTCTGGACACTTCTGTAAATACCAGAAGTAGCCTCTGGTGAGGCAGGCACCCTGCACGTTAATCGTTAACCCAATGACTATGCCATGACTCCTGAGGGGGCGGATAAAAGATATACCGCTACGACACGATTCCAGGAAGTCTATGAGGGTTCTCGATAAAAAACTATTTGGTTTTTTGCAGATACCAGTGTCCATTCTCCTTTTGATTACTAGTTACTCACGTAGGGGAACTGAATGGACTCCTTTTCCTCTTCCCTCCCTTTTTGATTACGAAAATAGTTTCCTAATCAAGTCAAGAGATTTATATAGCGCGCTACATACCCATAGGGTCTCAAGGCGCTTGAGGGAGGGTGGGGAATTACTTGTCGAATATCCAAGTTTTAAGTTGCTTTCTGAATGCTAGGTGGTTCTGAGTAAGGCGAAGGAGAGTGGGAAGTGAGTTCCAGGTTTTAGCTGCCAGGTAGGAGAAGGATCTACCTCCCATGGTGGTTTTGTTTATGCGAGGTATAGTGGCAAGGGCTTGGTTGGAGGATCGTAGCTGACGGGAGGGGGTGTAGAAGGACAGTCGTGTGTTGAGGCATTCGGGTCCAAGTTCGTAAAGTGCTTTGTGTGCGTGGGTTAGGAGGCGGAAAGTAATCCTCCTATTTACGGGGAGCCAGTGGAGGTTTTTCAGGTGGGATGTCTAGTATGAGCCTGGCTGAAGCGTTCTGGATGCGTTGGAGTTTTTTCTGGAGTTTTGCGGTGGTACCGGCGTATAGGGTGTTTCCGTAGTCCAGGCGGCTCGTGACCAGTGCGTGGGTGACCGTTTTTCTAGTTTCGGTGGGGATCCAGCGAAATGTTTTTTTGAGCATGCGAAGAATGTTGAAGCAAGATGATGAAACGGCGTTGACTTGTCTGGTCATCGAGAGTGAAGAGTCCAGGATGACGCCCAGGTTCCGTGCGTGGTCCGTCGGGATGGGTGCTTTTCCAAGGGCCTCTGGCCACCAAGAGTCATCCCAGGCGGAGGGGGAGGTGCCTAAGATGAGGACTTCTGTTTTGTCTGAATTCAGTTTCAGACGGCTGTGCTTCATCCACTCGGCTACTTCTTTCATTCCTTCGTGTAAGTTGGTTTTGGCGGTGTTAGGGTCTTTGGTGAGAGAGAGGATCAGTTGAGTGTCGTCAGCGTAGGAGATGATGTTGAGATTGTGTTGGCGAGCGATGGCCGCAAGGGGGCTCATGTAAACGTTGAAGAGGGTGGGGCTGAGTGACAATCCTTGTGGTACGCCGCAGATGACTTCAGAGGCCTCTGACTTGAATGGTGGGAGGCGGACTC
Organism: Lissotriton vulgaris; assembly: GCF_964263255.1. Lineage (NCBI taxonomy): Eukaryota > Metazoa > Chordata > Amphibia > Caudata > Salamandridae > Lissotriton > Lissotriton vulgaris. Next base: position 882,885,690 of record NC_141699.1, on the reverse strand, counting down.
TCTGGGTTCTTCCGGTGAGGAACGAGGTGATCCATTCCAGTGCTTTTCTTTGGATTCCGACGTTTCTGAGGCGCTGTAGAAGGGTGCTATGACAGACTGTATCGAAGGCAGCGGAGAGGTCGAGGAGGATGAGGGCGACTGTGTCTCCATTGTCTAGTAGAGTTTGAATGTCGTCTATTGCTGCGATAAGTGCGGTCTCAGTGCTGTGTTTGGCTCGGAAGCCGGACTGTGAGGAGTCGAGGGATTTGTTGGTTTCGAGGAAGGTGGCGAGCTGGTTGTTGACAGCTTTCTCAATGACTTTGGCTGGGAATGGAAGGAGCGAGATGGGGCGGTAGTTTTTGAGTTCGGAGGGGTCAGCTGTGGGTTTTTTCAGAAGGGCGCTGAGTTCTGCGTGTTTCCAGCTTTCCGGGAAGGTGGCGGAGTTGAGGGAGCCGTTGATGACATCTCGGAGGTGTGGTGGAATCTGCTTTGTTGAAGATGTGGTGAGGGCATGGGTCTGTGGGGGATCCTGAGTGGATGGAGTTCATCAGGCGGATGGTGTCCTCAGTGGAGATTAGGTTCCAGTCGTTAAGGATGTTCAGGGGGGGTGAAGGTCCTGCAGAAGGTTGGGTGGGTTGGTCTCCGGGTCGGTTGTCAAAGCTGTTGTGGATGTCTGCGATTTTGTTGTTGAAGAAGGAAGCTAGGGAGTTGCAGAGGGCTTGGGAGGGGTGATGTCGTTGGAGTTGGCTGATGGGTTGGTAAATTCTTTGACGATGTTGAATAATTCCTTGCTGTTGTGGGCGTTGTTATCTAGTCGGTCTTTGAATGCGGCTTTCTTGGCAGACCGGATTAGTTGGTGGTGTATGCGGGTGGCGTTTTTGAAGGCGTCCCTGGTGCTGGTGTTGGGGTCTTTTTTCCAGGCCTTCTCGAGGGAGCGCTAGTTTCTTCGATTTCTTAAGATCATCGTTGAACCAGGAGGCCATAGAAGGTCTTTGGTGTGTCGTAGGATGAGGGGGAGGGTGTTCCTGGTCTTGGCAGCGCGGTGAGAGAAGGATTTGCCTCCGGCTGTGGTTTTACAGATGGGTGGGTTGGTAGCCAGGGTGAGGTCTGTGGAGCGGAGTTTCCTGTTGGGTATATAGAAGGAGAGTCGGCTGTTGAGATAGGCTGGGCTGGTCCTGTGGAGTGCCTTGTGTGCATGGATCAGGATCTTGAAGGAGATTCTTTTGTCGACAGGGAGCCAGTGCAGGTTCCTCAGGTGGGTGGTGATGTGGTCGCAGCACGGGACATCTAGGATCAGGCGTGCCAAGGCATTCTGGATTTTTTGCAGTATGTTGATGAGCTTGGTCAGGGATCAGACGTAGGGGGCCTTTCTGTGATTGAGTCTGCTGCTGGCTAGGGCCTGGGTGACTGTTTTCCTTGTGTCTGTCGGGATCCATCTGTAGATCTTGCAGAGCATACGGAGAGTGTTGAAACAAGTGGAGGAGACAGAGTTGACTTGTTTGTGTAGGAAGGTGGAATCTGACTATATGGTTACCCCCACTTTTCTCCTGGTGTTTGCTGGTTTTCAAACTACATACATTAAAGGGGACCCACGGGCAATTTAATGACCTGCTCTGAATACATGCCCACCAAACATTAATCACAAAAAAGGTACCAGAGGGTCAGGAGTAAGACAGGCTAATATCGAGGACAGTGAAGGTGTAACGCTCCCACTTGCCATATGACTGAAAGAGGAGTGATGTAGAACATGCCAGATCAAGATCAGTGTCTGGTCTCTGGCTCCCATCAGTCACCACTCGGAACCGCCCTTCATCATTTGGGGCTCCGAGGACCAACACTATACTGGATCTAGTTTCTCTAGCAGAAAGAAATTAACCTTCCTGTTAGTTAGTATGTGTTGGTATTATGGTCAAGACCATGTGTGTTGGTAAAGTAACTGACGGGGTTAAAAAGAGGGTGGTGTGCAGTGCAAAGAAATACCAAGAAAAATAAAGAGGGTAAGTAAAATAGGTTTTAAGGAGCAAAAGAATAATTTAATAGAGTATAGCTCCTAGCACCAATATTAAAAATAGCCAAGACAGGGTAAAATCTATGGCCTGTCTAGTGGTGTAACGTGGTCGACATGTTTCAGCAAAACCGGCCAATAGCCTTGCTTTCTTCAGGACCTTCAATGTACAGCTACTGCAAACAGAAAAACCCAATGTGACAAAAGTATTACAAATGAGTGAAATATAGTGTAGGAACGACACTGAAATGTCACCTGAACCTCTAGGTATGTCTGTTCCAGATCTTCTCACATAGTCAGCGGTGGACTGAAATAAAAAAGCATGGCATGAGCTAATCCCTCCATACCTGTCCGAAATAAGCCTTCTTGTTGCACCTGTTGTAATCATCAACATAGGTGTGGTTCACGTCTCGGAATCTAAACAAACACACTGACCAGACTAGTGTAAAACAATAATCGTGGAAATTGAACCATTTCAAGTTTCACAGAATACTTCTTACCTGGCTAGTAAGAAGTGTACACCTCACCCCGCCTGGCTGCGGCTCAGGACTGGTGAAGCACCGCTCTGAAAAAGGTGAATAAATTCAAAAACAAGAATCATCCACCATGAAGTGCCAGAACTTGATCTATCTGAGCTATGGAGTGCTGTCCTCAGTATGACACTCGAGGCTTGTATAAATTCTAGCAAAGTGTGAGGGGCGGTGAAAGATCTCATATCCGCCTCAAAAGTGGGACATATAGAGTTGTTGTCCTGTTAATCAAGTGAGCGCATACATCCTTCAGATGCAGAATCTAATGCCAAAGAAGCTGTTCAAGCTAGCAGGACCATCTAATCCCGCTTACCAGACTAAGTGAGATCAAGTGCCCCGTGGTTGAAGAACCACAATACAGCAGACTACTGATAACTGCTCTGAAGCGAACCGCATGCTGAAATAGCGTGCTACCGCTCGGTAAAATTAAATGAAACTCCAGCGCGCACTCACCTATCCGTCGGTACTTCTTAGCGGCATCTGTGCCGTCTGGGGAGGTACCGGCGGTCTGTTTTTGTGTTGGTTATATCACGCTGGCCCTCATTGGTTAGGAACACTCACGTGACGCGCCATTGAATACGTCAAGCGTCCGTGATGTTTCAGACCGAATAACTGGATGAGCTTACGGGCAGACTGCCCAATGGCGTGCTGGGTGAATTGTAAACAGCAGGGTTTGACAGTCGGGTGAGCCTTCGGTTTCTCCGATAAAGGTTCATTTCTATATTTACGCCTGAAACCCAAGGAGATGTAGCCCCGCATACAACGTTAAAGTCATGGTGTTAATAAACTCATGGTGTAATAAACTTGCAAACCCAGAAGAATGTTCATAACTAACAATCTCGCTCGGGCAGCGGCAACAAGGATTGCAGTGCCCATCTCAAGAGTCATGTGGTCACGGTCATCATATGGTCATACGGTCAAGGTCATCATATGGTCATATGGTACAGGTCGTGAAAGAAAGGCCAAAAGTGTGGTGTTGGCGCCAATGATTACAACACAGTTTCATAGAGGTACGTCTGCTGGGTGTAAGTGCTAATAGGGCTTTATATCAGAATCTAGTTACCACACTCTGTTTAGTGCACCTCTTGGAGATGATTCAAAACGAGGACCAGGGAATGTCATCATTTAACCCTGTTCGATCGGTCCCTAGTTTCAACACCCATTTCTGTTCTTTTTTTATGGAGAAAATCACTCACATTGGTGATATGGGAGGGAATGAACGGTTTCTCCAAGACTGTCCATTTGAAAGACGTGGGTGAGTGATTTTGAGTAATGAAATGGGTAGTAAGTTTAGTGGCCTGTCTCTTACAGTTGATGGTACTCCTGTGTTCAGATAGTCTCACCTTTATTTTACGGGTGGTCATACCCACATGCCTAAGCTCGCATGGGCAGGTTATGAGATAGATTAGTTTATCGCTGTTGCAGTTCGTGAACTTTAGCTGTCTCCAGGGCCTAGAAGTCCCGATGTCTACCTCTGTGGTTCTGGACGTTTGGGCACATGATTGACATGTGCCACAGGGGTGGTGGCCAGACACTGGGGGTAAATCCCACAGGGTACCTACTGCTCTCGGAGTCTCATCAGGGGGTCTGGTATGTACCATTTTGTCCCGCAGATTGGGTCCCCTTTTGAAGGAGAATAACGGTTGTAGAATAGAGTGGGGTCCTGAGTTTAAAATTGACCAACGTTTCTTAACCGCTTTTTTGATACTATGGGACAATGTGCCAAAGGTATGTACAAAGGTCAGCCGGGAGCCAGCTCGTTGAAAGAAAATATCCTCCCCGGCTGGTACATCGGGCCATGAAACGGGCCAGCAACAACAATAGAGCAGCATTATTAGAACCTACCACTCCTAAAGCACCTCTTGAAAGGCTGACCTTTGTACATACCTTTGGCACATTGTCCCATAGTATCAAAAAAGCGGTTAAGAAACGTTGGTCAATTTTAAACTCAGGACCCCACTCTATTCTACAACCGTTATTCTCCTTCAAAAGGGGACCCAATCTGCGGGACAAAATGGTACATACCAGACCCCCTGATGAGACTCCGAGAGCAGTAGGTACCCTGTGGGATTTACCCCCAGTGTCTGGCCACCACCCCTGTGGCACATGTCAATCATGTGCCCAAACGTCCAGAACCACAGAGGTAGACATCGGGACTTCTAGGCCCTGGAGACAGCTGAAGTTCACGAACTGCAACAGCGATAAACTAATCTATCTCATAACCTGCCCATGCGAGCTTAGGTATGTGGGTATGACCACCCGTAAAATAAAGGTGAGACTATCTGAACACAGGAGTACCATCAACTGTAAGAGACAGGCCACTAAACTTACTACCCATTTCATTACTCAAAATCACTCACCCACGTCTTTCAAATGGACAGTCTTGAAGAAACCGTTCATTCCCTCCCATATCACCAATGTGAGTGATTTTCTCCATAAAAAAGAACAGAAATGGGTGTTGAAACTAGGGACCGATCGAACAGGGTTAAATGATGACATTCCCTGGTCCTCGTTTTGAATCCTCTCCAAGAGGTGCACTAAACAGAGTGTGGTAACTAGATTCTGATATAAAGCCCTATTAGCACTTACACCCAGCAGACGTACCTCTATGAAACTGTGTTGTAATCATTGGCGCCAACACCACACTTTTGGCCTTTCTTTCACGACCTGTACCATATGACCATATGATGACCTTGACCGTATGACCATATGATGACCGTGACCACATGACTCTTGAGATGGGCACTGCAATCCTTGTTGCCGCTGCCCGAGCGAGATTGTTAGTTATGAACATTCTTCTAGGTTTGCAAGTTTATTACACCATGAGTTTATTAACACCATGACTTTAACGTTGTATGCGGGGCTACATCCCCTTGGGTTTCAGGCGTAAATATAGAAATGAGCCTTTATCGGAGAAACCGAAGGCTCACCCGACTGTCAAACCCTGCTGTTTACAATTCACCCAGCACGCCATTGGGCAGTCTGCCCGTAAGCTCATCCAGTTATTCGGTCTGAAACATCACGGACTCTTGACGTATTCAATGGCGCGTCACGTGAGTGTTCCTAACCAATGAGGGCCAGCGTGATATAACCAACACAAAAACAGACCGCCGGTACCTCCCCAGACGGCACAGATGCCGCTAAGAAGTACCGACGGATAGGTGAGTGCGCGCTGGAGTTTCATTTAATTTTACCGAGCGGTAGCACGCTATTTCAGCATGCGGTTCGCTTCAGAGCAGTTATCAGTAGTCTGCTGTATTGTGGTTCTTCAACCACGGGGCACTTGATCTCACTTAGTCTGGTAAGCGGGATTAGATGGTCCTGCTACCTTGAACAGCTTCTTTGGCCTTAGATTCTGCATCTGAAGGATGTATGCGCTCACTTGATTAACAGGACAACAACTCTATATGTCCCACTTTTGAGGTGGATATGACATCTTTCACCGCCCCTCACACTTTGCTAGAATTTATACAAGCCTCGAGTGTCATACTGAGGACAGCACTCCATAGCTCAGATAGATCAAGTTCTGGCACTTCATGGTGGATGATTCTTGTTTTTGAATTTATTCACCTTTTTCAAAGCGGTGCTTCACCAGTCCTGAGCCGCAGCCAGGCGGGGTGAGGTGTACACTTCTTACTAGCCAGGTAAGAAGTATTCTGTGAAACTTGAAATGGTTCAATTTCCACGATTATTGTTTTACACTAGTCTGGTCAGTGTGTTTGTTCAGATTCCGAGACGTGAACCACACCTATGTTGATGATTACAACAGGTGCAACAAGAAGGCTTATTTCGGACAGGTATGGAGGGATTAGCTCATGCCATGCTTTTTTATTTCAGTCCACCGCTGACTATGTGAGAAGATCTGGAACAGACATACCTAGAGGTTCAAGTGACATTTCAGTGTCGTTCCTACACTATATTTCACTCATTTGTAATACTTTTGTCACATTGGGTTTTTCTGTTTGCAGTAGCTGTACATTGAAGGTCCTGAAGAAAGCAAGGCTATTGGCCGGTTTTGCTGAAACATGTCGACCACGTTACACCACTAGACAGGCCATAGATTTTACCCTGTCTTGGCTATTTTTAATATTGGTGCTAGGAGCTATACTCTATTAAATTATTCTTTTGCTCCTTAAAACCTATTTTACTTACCCTCTTTATTTTTCTTAGTATTTCTTTGCACTGCACACCACCCTCTTTTTAACCCCGTCAGTTACTTTACCAACACACATGGTCTTGACCATAATACCAACACATACTAACTAACAGGAAGGTTAATTTCTTTCTGCTAGAGAAACTAGATCCAGTATAGTGTTGGTCCTCGGAGCCCCAAATGATGAAGGGCGGTTCCGAGTGGTGACTGATGGGAGCCAGAGACCAGACACTGATCTTGATCTGGCATGTTCTACATCACTCCTCTTTCAGTCATATGGCAAGTGGGAGCGTTACACCTTCACTGTCCTCGATATTAGCCTGTCTTACTCCTGACCGTCTGGTACCTTTTTTGTGATTAATGTTTGCTGGTTTTCGACTTAGTTGGCCTGGGATCCTGCTATTCAGGGCCCCAGTCTATCTGCGTTCTCTTTAAAATGGACTCCATGTACTTTAGGTACATACCGGATTGGTTACTAGGTCACCCTTGTGAGCCCTTGTATTGTGTACCATAGGTACCCAGGGCATAGGCGCATCCCAGGCTTACCAGGGGCTGCAGCATGTATTATGCCACCCCTGGCTGGCCTTCCAAACTGACACCACAGGTCTGTTCACACTGCCTGGGTAAGGTGGTGTAATTACCCCTTACTTAAATATAGTATACCTATATCTACCTTTTATATATTGACACATATACACCTATAAGCCGCTCCTATTGTAGGCCTTGACAATCCTGGAGCCAGAGTGCTTGGTTGCATGTGAGAGGGTGCCCTAGCATGAGCTGAGCCCCTCTGCAGCTTTTGGAACCATCTCCTTATAGCTGTTCTATGATAAAGCCATACCATAAACTCTTAAGTGCATTATAATCCTTGCGGTTAATGCTAACTTTGGTTTGGCTGTATCAAAACATGTCGTGTAAGGTGTCAAACACTTTGGAATACTACCCCCCTGCCAATTCTGGCAGCGTGGGTAGCATTCCACCATCATAGAGGGAAAAGACATGTAGTTTACTGCTTTACCCGAATAAAGTTAAACTGAGCCTCAGCATTACAATATGGATGCTGCTGCCACAGACACTAGTCTGACCTTTTGCTGGGGGAAACTCCGGCAGGAGAGGCCTGGACAATAGGTTTCCTGTCCAGGGAGGTGCTGGCACCTCCCCAGACAGAGGTTTTGTGTATTGGGGCAGGGAGGGCATCATTCAGTGAATGCATCTAGACACTGTCTGGGGCACACAAGGTGCCTCATGCACAGCCTGGTTCAAACCAGTTGCTGGGGCACTCCAGCCCCAGCGCAAAATAGGACAAGGGAAAGGGGTGTAACCACCCCCTTCTCAGGTCCACCCGTAGGAGGGACTTAGTCAGGTAATCCAGCCCCCTTTCTTACTATAAGTATAGGAGCCGTTTCCCCAGGACTTTATATTATCCTGGACGAATCTTTGAAAGGCATATCTTGGACCTTCGACATTCCATTCTGACTGGAAGACGGAAGACATCTCCCTTGTGGTCAAGGAGTGACCACCCTGTGCAAAGAGCATCTTTGCTGGTCTGCTTTGTCGAGGCCCAGTCTTTGCATTTGAGCTCGACTAGTCTTCCCGGTTCCTTGCCCATTGGCTTGTGAGCCCACTGAAGACCTTCCTTTGAATTTTACTTGCTATCCAGGTTGCTCCAGATTCCCTGAAAAGGAGAAGCGCCACAGACCTTGCTGGTCTGCAACAGAGCCAATCTCGGCATCCTGGTGGGTTGCGGATGCCAAGGTTTGTTGGGTACAATCCAGATATCGATACTGCAGTCATCTAGATCCATTATGGGACAGCTCAAATCCAGCTCCTGGTCATGGTCGATGCCTCCTGGACCTCGTGGCTTAAGAGACAAACTCACCTTCTTCACCTTAAAGCACCCGACATCGTCTGGCTAGTGACCCAGACTTTGTCCCCTCTGCTTTCAGGTTCTTCACATCTCCGATTCACCCTTGGACCCACCCGGACACTTTTCCTCTGGTGGCCTGCAGCATTACTTTGCAGCTCTCCATAGAAAACGACGACGAAACCCGACCCGAAGAGACACCTATGCACCCGGTTTCCCTGGGTGAGGTAACATGAGTATTCCGGTGCTCCCGTGGGTCTTGACTCTCAAAGTGTCCTAGTTTAAAGTGTTCCATCTTAGTCCAACCGGAAGTGTCCTTTATTTGTAACTTTGTAACTTATGATCTCCATTTGAAAGTCAATGGGAACCCGCGCCTGTGTTTAGACGCTGCACACATCTTCTGTGGGCCTCCTACTTCCTATTTTAAAAAAGGACAGGGGTGTCCCCACAAAAGGACAGTCTGGGACTGTGTCACACACCTAGTGAGTGCACTCTAGAGTAAATATTGCATTTCCAAAAATATAGCATGCCAATAATACGGCGGGAAAGGTAAAGTTACAGGAATTTTAAGTCTCACTTTCTATCAGCGTATGTTGAGTCAAGAGAAAAACTCTGTATATTTGTTTTCTTATATCTCTACAGATGCCAAGTTTTTAGGAGAAAGCCTATTTCCTAATTGTATGTTCAGTTTACACATTAACTTTAAAATCTACAATATTTTATGTTTAACATAGCACACCCAAAAATTATTGTTAACAAAAAGGATGTTTACCACACCATGAGTTTCTCTGTTATACATTTATTACACATTCAAATATAAAAATTCATCATTACATAATATACAATTATTTAAGAAAACATGTTAGTACATTTGTATAAAAAGCATTTAAAAACAAAGAATCACAAGTGACGCGGCGTTTCGGTATCCTGTATGTCTACCTTCTTCAGGACTGATTCTTAAATCAGGCGGAGTAGATTTCCCCACCGGATTATGTTTACTTCAGTTTAGGACCTTGTTGCCATCAAATTCGTGGGCTTATTTTCGGATTCTGTTTGTGCGATATGGTATCACTTATTTTCAGAATAAATACGCTTGGTCTTGGACTACCAGGAGGAGCCACCGTATTATCAGTTGTGGGTTTCTTCAATGACCCATTAAAATTAATGCTGCCTGATGAAATTTCTTTGGATATTCAGGTTTCAAGGCACTCCGTTGTAGATAAAAACTTCTGCTTTGAATGAGCAGTCGGCCTCCCCGCTCCTGGGTCCTGGTAGTCTTCCACGCGTCTCTCAGCCGGTCTAATACGATCCGTCTAGAACACTTCCTAACCTTTGGTTGTTTAAGTGTAGCCCCAGCGATTCTACAGGCCCTAGGCCTGCTTTCTAACTCTCACGTGATACTTATACCACTTTCTTAGTATATGGTTTGTGAGGCCCCTAGGGCATAACGTATACTGTGCAACTTATCGTATATTAACTGTGTGACTTGTATTGTATTTTTACCTCTGACCCCATAAAGAGTGCAGAGGGGTGGTGTTTAGATAAAATACCTATATATTTGATATATACCTTGTGTGGTGTCCTTTCATTTGGTATTCAAGGGATTATATATGGTAAAACAACTTGCTTAACTCGCCTACTGAAGTCTTAGCCTGAAGACTGATGGTTCATGCTACCACTAGGATAGCTTTCTATAAGGTTGACTTTACAACCACAATCAATAAGGGTCGATTAGACTGGAGCAAGGTGCCCACTAGAACTAGTGGACATAATATGCCAGGTTAACTTCTCACAGTTTGGTCATGGTGAGTTTCGAGTCGAGAATGACTCGCAGATTCCGTGAGTGGGTGGTGGGTGCGGGGGGTGTCCCCAGTAATGTGGGCCACAAGGAGTAATCCCATTCAGAGTGGTTGGGCCGGAGGATGAGGATGTCCGCCTTGTCTGCGTTCAGTTGGAGGCAGCTATGCTCCATCCATTCGGCGACGGCCTTCATTCCCTGGTGGAGGTTGGATTTGGTGGTGAGGGGGTCCTTGGTGAGGGAGAGGTTCAGTTGCATGTCGTCAGCGTAGGAGATTATGTTGAGGTCGTGTTGTCGGGCGATGCGTGTGAGAGGTGCCATGTAGACATTGAACAGCGTCGGGCTGAGGGAGGATACCTGCGGGACGCCGCAGATGATCTTGGAGGCTTCGGATCGGAACGGGGAGAGGCGGACTCTCTGGGTTCTGCCAGAGAGGATGGAGGAGGTCCACTCCAGGGCCTTGTCTCGGATCCCCGAGTCGTGTGCATAGTGTGCTGTGGCAGACTGTGTCGAAGGTGGCGGAGAGGTCGAGAAGGATGAGGACCGCCGTCTCGCCATTGTCCAATAGGTCCCTGATGTCGTCTGTGGCGGCGATGAGGGCAGTCTCAGTGCTGTGGTTGCTGCGGAAACCGGGCTGCGAGGGGTCCAGAATGCTGTTGTCTTCGAGGTAGCGGGTGAGCTGGATGTTGACTATCTTCTCGATTACCTTGCCTGGGAACGGAAGCAGGGAGATGTGCGAGAAGTTGTTCAATTCGCTCGGGTCCGCCTTTGGTTTCTTCAGTAGGGCGTTGATCTTGGCGTGTTTCCAGCTCTCAGGGAAGGTCGTGGTCTCAAAGGAGAGGTTGATGAGGTTGCGTAGGTGGGGTGCGATGGAGCTGCCAGCTTTGTTGAAGATGTGGTGTGGAAAAGGGTCAGACGGTGAGCCGGAGTGGATTGTGCCCATTGTCTTGATTGTGTCTTCGATGCTCACGTTGGCCCAGGTTGTCACAGGGTCGTAGTCTGTGGGGTATGGTGGTTCCTGCGTGTTGGGGCATGTAGGGGTCATCGGGGGGTTGAAGCTGTTGTGGATGTCAGCGATCTTGCGGTGGAAGAAGGAGGCGAGGGAGTCGAACAGGGCTTGCGACGGAGGGATGACTGCATTGGAGCTGGGGTTGGAGAGTTCCTTCATGATGTTGAAGAGCTCCTTGCTGTTGTGTGCGTTGTTGAGGCGGTCTTCGAAGGCGGACCTCTTGGCAGTCCTGATGAGGTGGTGGTGGTTGCGGATAGTGTGTTTGCGGGCTGCGCGGCTGCCAAGCGACTTCTCACTGTGCCATATGTTCTGCAACTTCCGGCAGGTGCGCTTGGACGCTAGGAGTTCCGGGGTGAACCAGTTGGCTCTCTTGCTGTAGTCTTTGAGGATTTGTTTTTTCAGCGGGGCTAGGGTGTTGGCGCAGTCGTCCATCCATCGTCTGAGGGTGCGCGTGCCAACGTCTGGGTTGGAGGGGTTGGCCGGTGGGTTGAGTGCGAGGTTTATCTGTAGTTCTACTTCGGTGATTCTGCCCCAGCAGCGACGGGGAATCTAAAGGGTGCGGTGATGTGTGACTGATTTCGGTAAGGTGAAGTGGATGCAGTGGTGGTCGGTCCAGGTGGGTTCAGAGACGTGGCTGAAGGAGGCATGTGGGCTTGAGGAGAAGATGGCGTTGAGCGTGTGTCCGGCGATGTGGGTCGGCGACGTGACGAGCTGTTCCAGTCCGAGGTTGGCAAGGTTGTCTATCCGGGTGGAGGAGTTGCTGTCGTTGTTGTTCTCCAGATGGAAGTTCAGGTCTCCGAGGAGGATGTAGCTGGCGGAGGTCGGGGCATGCGAGCTGATGAAGTCGGTGATGGTGTTGCAGAATTGTGGTCGGGGTCCGGGTGGTCTGTAGATGAGGGTGTCTCTAAGGGTGGTCTTGGGGTCAGTGTGGATCTGAAAGTGCATGTGTTTGGCAGTGCTGAGAGTGTCATTGGTGTTTGTTGAGACCCTGATGGTCTTCTTGTGGACGATGGCGATTCCTCCTCCGACTCCGTTGGTGCGGTCTCTGCGGGCGATCTTGTATCCGTCATGAATGGCTAGTGCGATGATAGAGGAGGAGGCTTCGTTCATCCAGGTCTCGGTGAGGAAGGCAACGTCTGGAGATGCGGTGTCGAGTAGGTCCCAGAGCTCAACGGCATGTTTGCGTGCGGAGCGGGTGTAAATCAGGATGCAACGGAGCTGGTTGTGTGCTGTTGTGGCGGGTTTTTCTGCGTCTTCAATGCAGGAGAAGCTGCAGTTCTGGCAGGTGAAGGGACCGTGGGTGCGCTTCGGGGTGGTCCGACAGCAGGTGGGGGTTTGTCCTAGGTTGAGAGCGATGAGGGTGCCCGCCATTTTATGGGGAATTGGGAGGGAGGAGCAGCTGGGAGGCAGGTGGCAGGGGCGAGCGAATGAGCACGGGGGCGGGCAGCAGGGGCAGCAGCAGCGGGAACTGCGGCTTGGAGCGGGGAACAGAGGGGAAAAGAGTGGGCACCAGGAGCAGCTGAGGCAAGGGGCACTCAAGCGCTGGCGGAACTGCAGCGGGGAGCGACCTACCTGGCATGGTCAAGGGTTATTCACCTCACCACGCAGCGGTCGCCACTTTATGGGGAGGTAGGAGCAGCTGGGAGGCGGGAGGCTGGTGGCAGGGGCGAGCGAATGGGCACGGGTCCGGGCCGCAGGGACAGCAGCGGCGGAAACTGCGGCTCGGTGCGGCAAACTGAGGGGAAAAGAGTGGGCACCAGGAGCAGCTGAGGCAAGGGGCACAAGCGTTGGCGGCGCTGCAGCAGGGGGGGCCACCTACTTGGCAAGGTCAAGGGTCGCTCCCCTTGACCTTGCCAGCAAGTCTGCATTATCTTTTGTTGCAGACTTTCTGGGATAACAATTCTCCACCCTCTCCGGATATCACATTCTTGAGTAAGAGTAACGGATAGTACATTGTTGATTTTCTGGCATTCATGTCACTGGTAAGAGGTTGATTGTGCTGGTTCCAAGACTACTGTGTAATAATGTATTTTAGATTTAACATTTCACTGTCTTGACTTGTGTCTGTGACAATTTGCTCTAAAGAAATGGTATCTGGTGTGCTTGATTTCACAATGAAATTTATGTAGGCTTCAGACTTCTTGGAAGGGGTTCCATGGCACTTTTTCCCTAGACAGTGCACAATTGTGTAGTTGTAGTCTTGTAATGGGAGACCCCCCCCCCCCCCCAGACGTTCAATGTGAAGAAGAATCTTGGCCTTCGTATTGCCAAAAATTGTCAATAAGGCTTGATAATCCCCCACAAGGTTGAAAGGCTTTCCATATAAGAATATGTGGAAATGTTCACAAGCGCACACCACAGCTAAACATTCTTTTCTCAGGTTGTGAATAGGTATGTTCGCGCATTTGGGTGTCTGCTGTGTTGTGCAAGAAATGCACCAAAGCCTACTGGGCTAGCATCAACAATAACCTCCATATGAAGCTTTGGGTCACACAGGAGAACAGCAGAGAAAATAAGAGCTGCTGCTGTATATTTTAAAAGAAGCCACGATCGGGACAAGAGGACTACAATTGAAGGAGGGTACAAATAACCCGATCCCCACATCAAGTGAACCCCGGCTGGGGTTTGATTTGTCACGTGCATAACTAATGGATACCGTTTTGAACATGCCATATGTGTCTTTCTTTGAATACATTTAAGGCTGCCCTTTAGTTTGTTTTAGTCCTGAGGAAGACCCTCTATGATGTATAGTTAACTAACACTTGAACACAGGGTCAAAAGGTAAACAACATTGCGTTATGTCCTATGTCAGTTATCCTTGGAATTGGTAAAGAAGACATAAGGATACACTGAACAAAACATTTTTGGGACATTTTGATTATTTGTGATTCCAAGGTCTCATATTTGTGTAAGTGATAACTGGGAGATTTGTGATTTTCACTGTGTATGTCTTAGTGTGATGCATTGTTCTTTATGTTCTCTGGACAGCCGTTGAAAATAGAAATATGAAAAGAGATAGATATACATGTTTTGATATAAGAAAAATAATACATTTAAAATAAGTTAATGGTTTTGTCGTGTCAGTGGTTTTTAGGTATAATTTTTCTTTAAAGATGTTTTTTTTGAGTCTGGAGAAGTCTTCCACATGTTTAAGGGATCATTTATCAGCCCTTCTGGTATTTAATGTTTAAGGATAAACATTATTTTACAATTCCTTGTGAGGAGATTTCGTTCACCGACAGAACTGTGTGTAGCTCTTAACAGTATAGCAGATTCTGAGGGACACAGGGTAACCCCACTATATTTATTGACAAAATGAAAGTGAGTAAACTGGCACTTTACGCATTACCTTGAAGTACATGAATGGGAGTTTGTACTTTCTTTTTCTTGTACCTCATTGTTGCTTCAAAAAAATCCTTGACTTTTTAATGACATTGAGAGGCAGCCCATGTATTCACTTTAGTTTTTATTGGCGTAAGCTGTGGCAATGGAGATAGTTAATTGTATTTATCTCCTGGCATTATGTTTGATACATCGTTGTCGATAACAAAATGTATAACACAACCATTTAAGTTTAGTGTAATCTTCTAACGTTGTTTAAATGACTTTGGGTCTCTTTCATGTTGACTTTTCTTTGCCTTGCAATTTTCTTCACATCGGCCAGTCCAACATGTGCATGTTTTTCTGGGGTACACATAGACATTGAAAAACCATCATCTTCACTTTCACTTGATGTTGGTACTGAGCAACTTTTGTATGATGATTTGAATGACAACCAACTTCTTTTACTGTGGATTTAACTCAATTGTTGAGGTCGCATGGCCATTTGAGAGTGTGGCGAACTTTGCTTCTGAAGCATTTGGGCGGTCATTGTGTTTTCACACCGTGACACACTTACTTTTTTCTTCACCTTGCAAACCATTACAAACTGCTTCTACTTCCCCACGGTCTCTGCAAACCTGTCCAGTGGTGGGACGTTTACCTTCATGTGGAAGCGATAATCCACACCTGAAGCACAACTTATTTTTCCATGGAGACATCACTCTTTGTCCTGCCTTATGCTTTCCTTACTTTTCATGTTAAGGAATGATTTACTTTGTATGAACAATTTTCTCCACTTCTTCAACTCTCCATTCTCCATCGGACAATAATAGGCCTCTCTTGAATTTGGCATCGTTCACCCAATTAGGCGCAATCACAGTATTGGGATATCTATCCCTAAATAATTAAAACTGTGTCTTACCCGTGATGGAATGAGGATACCCGATCAACGTCCACCTTCCTGTAGGAGAGTAGGGTCTGCTTTCCTATGGTCACCCCACTTTTTGCTTTTTGCTTCACTGGTTTTCGACTTAATGTGGCTGTGGGCCTGCTAATCAGACCCACATCCCTGCTGTTCTCTCTCTAAATTCACAACCATTTACTTTAGGTACATCACCAATTGGGTAGTGGGTAACCTTATCAGCCCCTGTAGAGTGTACAATAGGTACCCAGGGCATAGGTGCATCCAAGGCCTACCAGGGGCTGCAGCATATCTTTTGCCACCCCTGGCTGGCCATCCAAACTGACACAACTGACTGATCACTCAGCTGGGGCAAGGTGGTGTAATCACCCCTTGCTTAGATATAGTATACCTATGTCTAAACCTATATCTGGACACATATGCACCTATAAGTCACTCCTATGGCAGGCCTTAACAATCCTGGAGGCAGAGTGCTTGGCTTTATGCGAGATGGTGCTCTAACATGAGCTGAGCCGGTCTTCAGCTTTCTGAACCATATCCTTATAGCTCTTCTAGGATATTGCCATACCATATACTCTTAAGTGCATTATGAACCTCCCGGGTAAATGCTAACTATGGTTTGGCTTTATCAAAACATGTCGTGTAAGGTGTCATACGCTTTGGAATACTACCCCCTCGCCAGTCCTGGCGACAGGGGTAGCATTCCACCCTTCTATAGGGAGAAGACCTATTCTTTCCTTAAACACGGTTAAATCGAACAGAGCCTCAGCATCACAAAATGGATGCTGCTGCCACAGACACAAGTCTGGCCTCCTGCTGCTGACCGAAACTCCGGCAGGAGAGGCCTGAACAAAAGGTTTCCTGTCACAGGGAGGTGCTAGCACCACCCAGACAGGAGATAGTGGATTGGGGCCGGGAGGGCTGAATGAAACTAGACACTGCCTGGGGCACACAAGGTGTCCCATGCAAAGTCCAGTTCAAACCGGTGCTGGGGCACTCCAGCCCCAGCTCTGGAGCGAAACTGGACAAAGGGAAAGGGGTGTAACCACCCCCTTCCTGGGTCCCACCCATAGGAGGTACCTAGCAGGTGATCCAGCCCCTTGATTTGGAATAAAGGTAGGAGCTGGGCCCATAGACTTTAGATCACTCTGACTGAAACTTTGATATGAAATTCTGGACCCTTCGACATCCTACTGGACGTAGAAGACTGAAGAATCTCCCTTGTGGTCAAGGAGTGACCACCCTGCACAAGCAGGCACTATCAGCGCACAAAAGTTTTCTTTGTTGTTTCTTCTGCCAGAGCTCGAACGACAGACTGACAAAACCTGGACTCCCAAACTTCGAACAGCCCGATCCAAAGCCCCAGCAAAGTTGAGACGTGAGGTGACGTGAGATGTGGGACCGCCCATCATGGAAAGCCAGCGAAGTGCTTCCTGTGCGGCTCCCGAGGCATCCTCGAAGCTGTACATTAGGGATTGAGAAGCCTCAGCCCTGAGCAGCCTTTGCACCCAAGATCACCTCTCCACACTCATCGAGTGCTGCTTGGGCCCCTTTTGCAATTTTCCTGCTTGACGCATTGTCCGGTCACTTGCCCGTTGGCTAGTGGCCTCTGTGACGACGAACCTTCAAATTTTCACTGCTTGTCTGGTTGCTCCAGATGGGCCCTTGCTCCTCTGAAAAGGAGCAGCCTATCAGACCTTGCTGGTCTGAACCAGAAGCCATCTCCGATTCCTGTGTGGGTTGCATTTGCCAAGGCTGTGAACTCTGATTTGAGAACAGACACCGCCGACAGCCAGAGCCTTTGTGGGACAGCCTGTGTTCACCTCCTGGTTGTCGTCGATACTTCCTGGTCCACGTGGCAGCGGAGACAAACTTCACGACAGCACCTGATCACAACCCGACATCGCCTGGTTCCTTCCTGGTTCCTGGCTAGTGACCCAGACTCCGTCCCCTCTGCTTTCAGATACTCTACATCTTCGATCCACCCTCTGATCCAACCGGACTGTTCTCTCCTGGTCGCCTGCAGCATCTTTAAATCAAGGCTCCATAGAAGTCCACGACGAAACCCGACGCACTTTGACACCTATGCACCCGCTTCCTGCGGGTGAGGTACTACGGTGCTCCTGTAGAGATTTACATCCCTAGTATCCTAGTTTTAAGCGGTTAAGTTCTAGTCCAGTCGGAAGACTTCCAAAACTGCAACTTTCTAACTTTTACGCACCATTGAATTCTATTGGTGCATGCGGTTGCCTATAGACACTGCACCCGCATCATGTGGGCCTCCCCCGACCTAACCTTTGTTAGTCCAGTGTAGCCCCAGTGATTCTCAAGGCCCTAGGCCTTACCATTGTTCGTGACGTAGTTCTTATACCACTATTTTAGTATATGGTTTGAGTGGCCACCAGGGCCTATCCATATTTGTGCAACTTTTGTATGTTATATGAAGTTCTTTGTTTAATGCTTCTGCTTCTGTCCTCATAGAGTACAGGGGATTATTCTAGTAATAAATACATATATTTTATAATATATAACTTGTGTGGTGTCCTTTCATTTGATGTTAAAAGGATTGCATATGGTAAAACGGCTGGCTTCACATGCACTCTTGAGTTTAGCCTAAGACTGCTTTTGTCCATGCTACCATTAGGATAGCTGGTCTATAAGGTTGACTTACAACCAATCACCATAGGGGTCGTTTGGACTGGTGCAAGGTACTCACTAGAATAGTGAACATCATATACCAGGCCAACTTCTCACATTGGTGTGCAGTGGTGGGGTTTGAGCTTGCTGTTGTTTTACCAATTGTAATCTTTGACAATATCATTTGAAAGATCACATCAAGTACCATAGGTACATATAAACAAATCTTAAATACTTAAGTTCTACTGAACTTAGTGGTTGTAGACCAAAGCACTTAGCACATCCTGACTACAACTCCTAGAGAGGTTCCAGTAGGTAAACACTTAGTGTAGGTAGGTGCACACACCCAGACCTCACTAGTTATGTCTGGCACAGGTGAACCACCCAGTTCTCTACCTGTGGAAAGTGACCCTCACAAGGCACCTTCCAGCTATGAAAATCTCCGCTTCAGAGAATTGAGTGCCTTGTGCCCCTCAAGGAGGCTGAAAAAGGGTCATAACCCTACCATCCCAATCCTGATACATGTCCTAGAGACAGCTAATTTTGAGAAGGTCTCTGCAGGCCCCTCAGGTAATACAGGAGAAGGAGCCCCCATAGATGATGAGACCATCACCCCAGAAGTTGAAGAGATAGATGGAGATGATTCAGATGATCAGGGGGATGGCCAAGTTCAGGTCAGAAGACTTGGCAAGGTTAACCTAAGCTTACATGGGGATGGAGAAGGGTTTCACCCCTCCAGACCTAATAGTAGGCTTCTCCCTGGCAATAGAAGGGGCAGATCTCCTTCCAGGGAATCTATCCTCTCTAATGCCTCGAGGGGTTCTGAAAGGGGAATGACTTCCCCTCCGAGAAAAGAGCATGAGGCTAGGATGAGAGCTGTCCAACTTCAGATAGAGAAAGAGGAAACGGCCCTGGCCCAAGCTAAACTTGCTTTAGCAAGGGAACAAAGATTAAGCGGATTAGAGTCCACTGGTGGCAGCAATATCCCTAAGGAAAAAGACAGGTCCTATGATCATAGAAACCTGAGTAAGATTGTGTACCCCCTACAGAGATGGGGATGACCTCCACAAATGGACGACTGCTCTGGAAAGAGCCTGCATGGTACAGCAGGTTCCCCAAGATCAGTTGGCAGCAATCTTGTGGCTCTCCTTCTCAGAGAAAGGAAGAGACAAACTCCTCACTGTTAGACCCGAGGATGCTAAAAACTACAGTGTCCTGAAGAGTGCTCTTATTGAGGGGTTTGGCCTAACCACTGAGCAATACTGGTTGTTGTCGAGAGATACCCATAAAGCTCAGACTCAGGACTGGACTGATTTTGTTGATTGTGCCACTAAGGCTCTGGAAGGTTGGTTGCTTGGTAGTAAAGTTAAGGACTATACAGGATTGTATAATTTGATCATGAGAGAGCAAATCCTTAACTGTCAGAACCAATTGTTGCACCAACACCTGATTGACTCAGATCTGACCTCTCCCCAAGAATTGGGAAAGAAGGCAGACAAATGGGTCAGAACCAGGGTTAAGTAGAAACCCCAGAACCATGGAGGTGATTAGAAAGAGGCAGACCAGAAGGGTGGAGATCAAAAACAAAAAGACCAAAATACTACTAATGAGGGGGGTCCCAAAATGGAAAGAAAAAGAAAAATGATGGCCCAAAGAAACCTTGGTGTAATTACTGTAAGTCAGTTTCTCACTCGTTTAGTGAGTGCACTAAGAAAGGTACAGCCCCTGCCACTGCAGCACCTAAGGCAACTGCACCCCCTAGTACAGTCAGCAGTGGCAGCCCCAAAACGAAAGCTATAGTGGGGTTAACCATGGGTACTGAGATGGAGTCTGGCTTAGTCAGGATTCCAACTCAGGCAGTCTTGATCTGTGATGTGGACATGGCTGTGTCCACTACTGAGTCCCAATACTTTGGGTAAGTACAGGCAGACGCCTTTGATTAATGATAAAGTGGCTCAGGCCTACAGGGACACATGTGCCAGTGTCACTATGGTGACACCTAACTTTGTGGACCCTGTACAAATTGTACTGGGTGATAATTACCTAGTGACCAATGCTAGCAATGTTACTACTCCCCATAGTGTGGCAGTTGTTAATTTCTCCTGGGGAGGAGTAACTGGCCTCAGAGTTGTGGTAAGTGCAGACCTCCCAGTTGAATGTCTTTTGGGCAATGATCTAGAGGACTCAGTATGGTCAGAAGTGGAGTATAGGACTCATGCATAGATGCTAGGTATTTCAGCACATGTCCTTGCTGTGAGCAGGTCACAGGCCAAAAATTGCTTACCTGAACCTGTGCTGGATTTTGAAACTATATATCAGACACAACCCAAGAGAAAGAGCAGGAGGGTTAAGGCAGTGCCTTCCCCTTTGCCCCAGGTTGAGGATCAGCCCTCTCAGGAGGATGATTCTGTGATCCAAGAGGAGACTGTCCTGGAAGAGCTTAAACCTAATCAGGTTAAGTTTATGGGGACAGCGGGACCCTCAAGGGCAGGTCTGGGGCAGGCTCAGTTAACTTGTCCTTCTCTTGAACCCCTCAGACAGCAGGCTGCTGCTGAGGATGCTGGGAATGCTCAAGGTACCCATAAAGTGTACTGTGGTGATGGGCTCCTTTAATCAGAGGCTAGAGACCCCAAGCCTGGTGCTTCCAGGAGGTTGGTCATACCTCTGCAATTTAGGGGCTTCCTTCTAACCTTGGCCCATGATATTTCTCTAGCAGGACACTTAGGCCAGAACAAAACTTGGGACAGGCTTGTCCTTCACTTTCACTGGCCCCATATGTCAGAAGACACCAAGGAGTTTTGTCGCTCCTGTGCTACCTGCCAAGCTAGTGGCAAATCAGGTGGCACCACAAAGGCCCCCCTCATTCGACTACCTGTGGTGGGGGTACCCTTTGAGAGAGTGGAGATAGACATTGTTGGAACAATGGACTCACAAACAGCATCTGGGCACAGATTTATACTGGCGGAAGTGGATCATGCCACCAGGTATCCAGAGGCTATTCCCCTGAGGACTACAACAGCTCCTGTTGTGGCAAGGGCCCTACTTGGAGATTTCTCCAGAGTGGGCTTTCCAAAGGAGGTACTTTCAGACAGAGGTACCAACTTCATGTCTGGATATCTAAAAGCAATGTGGAAAGAGTGTTGTGTTAACTATAAGTTCACTACACCCTACCATCCACAGTGCAATGGGCTTGTTGAAAGATTCTACAAGAGCCTCAAAGGGATGATAAAAGGGTTACCTGAAAAGCTTAGGGGAAGATGGGACATCTTTTTACCCTGCCTTCTGTTTGCTTAAAGAGAGGTCCCACAAAAGGGGGTTGGCTACAGCCCTTTTGAGCTTTTGTTTGGGCATCCTGTAAGGGGACCCCTATGTCTTGTAAAGGAAGGGTGGGAGTTACCTCTCAAAAAGCCTAAACTTGACATAGTGTACTATGTACTTGGTCTCCGCTCCAGGATGGCTGAATACATGGAGAAGGGTTCCAAAAACCTTGAGGCCAGCCAAGAACTTCAGAAAGTATGGCATGACCAAAAGGCTGTGCTGACTGAGTACCAGCCAGGGCAGAAGGTGTGGGTGTTGGTGCCAGTGGCCCCAGCAGCCCTCCAAGACAAATGGTCTTGACCCCACACCATACTTGAGAAAAAGGGAGAGGTCACCTACTTGGTGGACCTTGGCACCCCTAGGAGCCCCCACAGGGTGCTCCATGTCAACAGATTAAGGGCATATGTGGACAGGGCAGACATGGGCTTGCTCATGGCTACAGATGGGGAGCAGGAGGAAGAGAGTGACCCTCTCCCAGACCTGTTATCCCACAATCCTGCTGATGGTTCAGTTGATGGTGTGGCCTTAGCTGGCAGCCTCACTGACCAGCAGCAACAGGACTGCAGACAGGTTCTACAGTCTTTTAGACATATGTTTTCATTGACACCTATTCAGACTTAACTGGTGCACCCATGAGGTGGACACTGGTGACAGTCTGCCTGTGAAGAGTACGATCTACAGGCAACCTGACCATGTCAGGGATTGTATAAAGACTGAGGTGCAGAAAATGCTTGAGCTTGGAGTAATTGAGCAATCAGAGAGCCCCTGGGCCAGCCCAGTAGTCCTTGTACCAAAACCTCACACCGAAGATGGTAAGAGAGAGATGAGGTTCTGTGTGTGGACTATATAGGTCTCAATGCTGTCACTAGGACAGATGCTCACCCCATTCCAAGAGCAGATGAGCTCATTGATAGATTGGCTTCTGCCAAGTTTCTGAGCACATTTGATTTGACAGCTGGCTATTGGTAAATCAGGTTAGCTGAGGAGTCCAAGGCCAAAACCGCTTTCTCAACCCCTGGAGGTCATTATCAATTTGTGGTGATGCCATTTGGTTTGAAGAATGCACCTGCCACTTTCCAAAGGTTGGTGAACCAAGTCCTTTCTTTGTTGGATGACTTTTGTGCAGCTTATCTTGATGATATTGCTGTCTTCAGCTCCACCTGAAGAAGGTTTTGGAGGCCCTGCAAAAGGCAGGCCTAATTATCAAGGCAACAAAGTGCCAGATAGGACAGACTAAGGTTGTGTACCTGGGCTACCTTGTAGGTGGGGGTCAGGTTCAACCACTGGAGAGAAAGATCCAAACCATACAGGACTGGGCTCCTCCAACCACCCAGACACAGGGCAGAGCTTTCTTGGGCCTGTCTGGGTACTACAGAAAATTTATCAAGAATTATGGGTCCATTGTGACAACACTCAATGATCTGACATCCAAGAAGATGCCATAAAAGGTTCAGTGGACAGTTAGCTGTCAAAAGGCATTTGATTACCTGAAGAAGGCCATGTGCTCTACACCTATCTTAAAGAGTCCTGACTACTCCAAAGAGTTTATTGTCCAAACAGATGCTTCTGAGTTGGGGGTGGGAGCTGTGCTTTCCCAACTTAATGTAGATGGTCAAGACCAGTCCGTTGCTTTTATTAGCAGAAGGCTGACCTCTAGAGAGAAACGTTGGTCAGCTATTGAGGGGGTGGCCTTTGCTGTGGTTTGGGCCCTAAAGAAGTTGAGACTATACTTGTTTGGCACTCACTTCAAGATTCAGACAGACCATAAGCCCCTCTTGTGGCTAAATCAGATGAAGGGTGAAAATCCCAAACTACTCAGGTGGTCTATTTCCCTACAGGGGATGGACTTTACAGTGGAGCACAGGTTGGAGAACCAGGCCTTATGGGCCTGGCGGCGCAGGGTACGCCTTAAATCCCCGAGTTCACCTGCCTTGTCGGACAGACACGAGACACGAGACACTCTGTTGGGCGTAGAAAACCAGGTTTATTAGCTGCAGCTAAGCACAGTTGTCCCAGAAGTACAGTGTATGTTCTCAGGAGACTGCCACTTTATTCCGTGGCGTACAATCTTTTATAGCACACATATTTACAGCGTATACTCCCAGTACATACAAAGCAAGCCAATAATAAAAGTTGGAAAGCAAACTATCAGGTGTCCCAAATACGCCCCTCTTTCAAACCCTGTGTGTCACCCCTCACCACAAATTAATCAGTGCTAGTGCCTACAATCCAATTTGCAGGTGGCAGGACGTATTTGTGTGCCTCAAAGGATAGTTGTGTAACAAGAGAATACAAGGAGAGAATAGCGAAGGCCAGTCGGATAAGATAATGTAAGGAAAGAATAGGAGAAGCCAAATAGTCAGTTGAGACGGGGAACCCAATCAATCAACCCAGACATGGATTAGTGAACTCGGCCAGACCCTGACATCGGTTTCGTAAACAAGGGCAGGGGGTTACTTTTTAACAGAAGAGACACGTAGCAGCTGATAAAAGCAAAAACACTCAGTTAGCCCTGCTGCCTGAGTGAAGGCAACACAAAATGGCGGCTAAATACAGAACGAAGTCTGAAACCGAAGAACCTCAGACCGTACTTTTGCCATTACTCAGGCAAAACACAAAGGACTCCAGTTAATCTGAGTCTGTCAATGGCCATGAGATCGTCGAGCTGTTGCTGCAACATCATTTTAATGTTCTGTTTTCTGTAACACAGGCCTTGGGACACACATGGTGGCACAAAGACCGCAGATGGCAGGGCCACACTGTAAACAATGACAACAAGAGAAAATGATGGCCAAAACCATTCCAAGGAAGGTTAATATCTTCCATCCCAAAGTGAACATTAGTCCCCAAAACCATCCTATCGCAGTCAAATCTCCTGTGTCCTGGTGTGTAGACTCTGAAATTACATGCAATTGTGAGAGGGCTTGGTATACCGTAGGGGCATTAGCAGGAATATAAATGCAGCAACTAGACACAATCAATTTACAGACTCCTCCACGATCTGAAAGGACAATGTCTAGAACCATCCGGTTCTGCAAAGTCATAAGGCGATCCGCCTGAAGTTCGGCTGTCAGATTACTCAAGGCTCCAGAACTTACATTTATGGTAGCCTCAACAACGCGAACTGTCTGATGTCTCTGCTGTTGGCCATTGGGCCCCAGAAAGGAAGTAACCTTTTGATAAAGTCACCTCCTTCTTGTCCAGCTGTGTCCTTAGAATCAATAACCCCTCTGCCATGTCTTTTTCTATGATGACCTAAAGGAGCAGTATATGTTGGAGGGAGAAGAAAAGCCACAAATTCCTGAAAAATAGGTAGGAAGCCACGTATAGGCTCTGTCATGACAGACAAAATATGTGCCTTGTGATGGCACGAACGGTGAAGAAATCTGGGGGAATAGATGTACGTATGGGAACAAACACACATTTCCTGTTGGTTTTTAATATTTTGGCCATTTATCTGCAGACAGAAATTACCTTGATGGGGTACGGTCCAAATTGGTGGGGATCTCCTTCGTCTCGCCTTATCTGTAAGGCTAGTAACATAACGAGTCACGTTCCAACCATCATACGCTCGTTTCTCATACGTTCGTTTCTCATCAACTGGAATCTTACTAATTTCAGCAATTCTAGCCATGGCCACTATTCCCTTTATCAAAGAACTGTGACTAAAATCTGCTCCACCACCATATGGACTACCAGGAGGATATCGAAGTTGGTTCTGATATACATTAGAAAACATGGCCAAATAGGCCCAAGCGGAGCCTTTGTAGGAAAATGGAAGGACTAAATATGGCATCCGTCTTTCTGTGTTATGGGGCATGAGCCCATAAACCCAACAGTCAGTAGTATTGACTACCAGTTGATGCTGATGTAACAACTGGATAAATGGATTGTTGAAGTATTCTGTTCTCCTAATTTGCTCATGTTCCGGGAGTGTGTGTAACTGATGTGGGGAGGCAGTAGGAGGAAAAGACAAGGAAACAGAAGTTGGAACAGGTGTTTTCTGCATAGTGTGAACAACCCAACTCACACAAGCCAATAAAATACATGAACATATTAAAATACATAAGTTTATGCCACATGGACTAACCAACAATTTCTTATATTTACTTTTCATTTCTTGATTCTTATGCTCTTTTCCAATTGAATATCAATTCTCTAAGGCGTTGCTCACGGCAATCTTCCTAGATCACTTAGCTGTGATTATTAGCTGTCCTATGACACTGCAGGTCCTGCAGACCTACTGTCACTACTCATGATTCAGAAAAGGGGGTGGTGATGAACAGAGTATCTGAATTAAGCAGACCACTCACCCAGTCCAAAGATCAGGGCTTGATCCATCACCGTTTTTTAGCTCACTGCACCAGCCCAGCTCAGAACTTGGCTATATGCAAATTAGGCTGACCCTGGCCCAGTGCATCATGGGAACAGGGCAGACCAAACTACCAAGCCAATTCTTATACTGGGAAGGAAACAAGCTTCCGGGACCGGTTTCTGGCATTTCAGCCGTCTTCGGCCCGGCTTGCTTCAATCCTGATGGTGCAATGAGCAAGGGACTCACATCTGAGTATACCCTTCCACGCTTATGGTGGACAAAAATGATTCAGAAAAGGGGGTGGTGATGAACAGAGTGTCTGAATTAAGCAGACCACTCTTACCCAGTCCAAAGATCAGGGCTTGATCCATCACCGTTTTTTAGCTCACTGCACCAACCCAGCTCAGAACTTGGCTATATGCAAATTAGTCTGACCCTGGCCCAGTGCATCATGGGAACAGGGCAGACCAAACTACCAAGCCAATTCTTATACTGGGAAGGAAACAAGCTTCCGGATTTTCTGAATCGTTTTTGGCCACTATAGGTGTGGCAGGGTATACTCAGACATGAGTCCCTTTCTCACTTCACCATCAGGATTCAAGCAAGCCGGGCCGAAGACGGCTGAAATGCCAGAAACCGGTCCCCGGTAGTTTGTCTCCTTTCTGGTGAAGAATTGGCTTGGTAGTTTAGTCTGCCCTGTTCCCATGATGCACTGGGCCAGGGACAGACTGATTTGCATATAGCCAGGTTCTGAGCTGGAATGGTGCAGTGAGATAAATAACGGTGATGGATCAAGCCCTGATCTTTGGACTGGGTAAGAGTGGTCTGCTTAATTCAGACACTCTGTTCATCACCGCCCCCTTTTCTGAATCTTACCGTCACTACTCAGGTCACAGCCTAAGACTCCTACTGTGACCCTGCAACTTGATGGATAGTGAAAAAGAAATGTCTCTCAAAAGTGTGATCAAAAAAAGGAAAAAAAGTTCAATTGTCTTTCATCAATCTGGGTCTTAAGTTGTACCGAGTCTTATTAGGTACTGTTTGCTCTCGAAACAAAGTCTCTGAATTTACTGTGTTCAATCACAAATGTGATGGTACAGCTTCTTGCAACACGTAGTAGTCTTCTTCAGATTTCGTTCGATCCAGGCGTGCACTACTGAAAGGTACAAACCGAGGGACACTTTTGCTTTCACTGTCAATTATACCCTTGCTGACCCACTGGTCGAAAGACAAAGGTACCCTCTTGCAGTGCACGCCATGAACCCAATTCTTCTTCCTGACGACTTTTACTGCTGTACGTGTTGCTAGCAGAACTTGCCGAGGTGGGCCCTAACGGGGTTCCAGTTTCTTTTTCGCTGAAAATTCTTCAAGCAGACCCAGTCTCTGGGTTGGATGGAGTGACCTGGGTCTGCGGAGGCCTCCAGCAAATGAGTTTTGAACCTGTTGGTGAAGAACACGCAATTTAGTGGTGAGGTCATGTAAATAGTCAATCAACATTGGATACGGGATGTCAGAGTACTTTCTAGGTCGAGGGACTCCCCAGACGTTAGCTGGGCGCCCAAAGACGACTTTGTATGGGCTGAGTCCTAAACGAGAATGTACAGTAGTTCTCGTGGCTAAAAGTGCCAAAGGTAATGCGTCAGGCCAAGCAAGACCCGTGCTGGCCTGAATCTTTGCCAGTTTAAGTTTGAGTGCCATTATAGCACTCTACCAAACCTGCTGACTGAGGGTGGTTTGCTGTATGTAATTTCTGCCTAATACCAAGACCCACACACACCTTCTACATAATTTGGCCTACAAATTCACTTCCATTGTAACTCCAGACAATTCGTGGCAAACCAAACTTCAGGAACATTTCTTAGACAAAGCAGTATTGTCCTTTAGGGGGTAGCCCTCTATCCATCTGGAAAAGGCACACACCACCACCAGAACATACTTGATGTTATTACAACGTTCCATATGAATGTAATCAATTTGTAATACCTCAAAAGGGTACGTAGGGGGAGCAAAATGACCTGCTGTAGTTGGAGGTTCCCTTTCCTGGATTATGGATTAAACAAACGATACAATGTTTCACCACATTCTCCGCACATTTAGGAATTCCTTCATTCTGCCATACTGGAGCCAGAACTTTGTATATTCCTTTTGCACTGATATGGGCTGGACCATGCGCCATAGTAACTACAGGCAGTATATAGGCGTCTGGTAACAGCCAACGCTGATGTTCTGACAATTCCGTCCAACACCCTGTTGCGTCAACATTCCCGTACTTTCTCTCCACTTACTCACTTCCTTTTCAGTAGCCTCTTCTTGAATCATTCTCACACTTTCTATTGTGTCCTCACACATTCCTCCCTCTCGGACCCATCTTGCAGGGCTTGCAACACGCTTGCGACTCGTAGCATCTCTCGCTGTTTCCTTTGCTACCTTATCTGCAAAAGCATTCCCGCGAACCACATCATCAATGATCCTCTTATGAGCACTACACTTCACTATCGCTATATGGGCAGGCAAAGCAAGTGATTCGAGAAGGTCAGTTACCAACTGACCATGCTGTATCTTAGTCCCATGGGAAGTAAAGAATCCTCTTTCCTTCCACAAACGACCGAAACTGAGCCACGTCAAAGGTGTATTGGCTATCTGTGTAAACATTCACTCTCTTTCCCTTAGCTAACACACACGCTCTCGTCAGGGCAATCAGTTCAGCTGCTTGGGCTGAATTCTGTGCAATGCGTGCTGTGTCCACTACCGTATACAAGGTGGTAACAGCATAGGCCGCAGTCGTCTCGCCATTAGGAAGCTTGAAACAAGACCCATCCACCTATAGGATCCCATTCGGGTCCACAAGTGGTGTGTCTTTGAAGTCTATTCTGCCTTCAGTTTCCTCCTCTGTTCGGAGAAAACAATCGTGCTGTTCTTGAGTGTCTTTCTCTTCCGGAATGGGTAACAATGTTGCTGGATTCAAAGTATTACACCGCTTGATGTGTATATGACCAGCCAAGAGCGTCTGCTCATACCCAGACAAGCGGGCACTCGGAAGATGTTGTGTTTTTGTTCTGTTCAAAAGAGTATCTACTGCATGTGGTACCATAACAACAAGAGTTTTATTTAGTGCCAATCCAGCGGATTGACTAATGGAAATCACTGCTGCTGCTGTAGCTCTGAGACAACAAGGCAATGCATTGGCTACTGGATCCAATGTAGCCGAAAAATAAGGAACATGGCCGTTGTTTGACTCCAAATTGTTGCGTTAAAACTGACAACGTGCAACCAACCTTCTCTTTCATGAACGTAAAGTGTGAAAGGCTTACTGTAATCTGAAGTACCTAACACAGGGGCAGAACACAAGGCAGTACGTCAGTCAGATATACTCTTCTGACATTCGTCAGTCCAAGGAAGAAGTTAGGGTGCATCTTTCAGAGTAAATGCCAGCAGAGGTTTAGCCAACAAAGAAAAATTTGGAATCCACTGTCCACAATAAGAGGTAATGCCCAGAAAGGCACGCACCTCCCTTTGTGTGGATGGTCTAGACATTTGCGCGATTGCTTGAATATGTTCTGGGGTCAATCGTCTTCCCTCCTTCGACAAGAGATGACCTAAGTAGGTAACCTCTTGGCGGCAATATTGCAACTTAGAGGGTGACACTTTGTGATGCAGGTCAGACAAATGACGCAGCAATGAAACAGTCACATCCTTACAAACATCCTCTGAATCAGCAGCAACTAACAAATCGTCCACATACTGAATAAGAGTGGCACCTGGGGGCAAAGTGAAAGCATCGAGCTGAGATTTCAAAGCCTGGCTATAAATGGAGGGACTCTCACAATAGCCTTGAGGTGCACGTTTGAATCGGAAACCTCGGCCTCCGGCCTCTGAGAGAAGCCAAAAATATCCCTACTCTCCTCAGCAATAGGAATGCTGAAGAAAGCATTTTTTAGATCAATAACCGAGAACCATGCCACTGAAGCGGGTATCATAGTGAGCAAGGCAGTGATATCTGGGACAACAATTTTGTTGACCTCCCGAAGATCGATCACAAAGCGATATACAGGAGGCTGAGAAGGATCAGTGCGTTTAAGGACAGGTAGAACTGGACTGTTGCAAACATTTTCTCTCGTTTCTTCGACCACACCCTTCTGAACCAGAACATAGATAATAGCCAACAAAGCTCATTCACCATCATTGGAAATTTCATACTGAGGAATGCGTGGTAATTTAACATTAGGCTTAATAGTAACCACGTAAGGCGGAATCTGGAGCAGACCAACATCATTCGGACCCGTAGCCCAGAGCGTAGCAGGAAGAGAATGCAATTTGGGTGGGAGTTGGTCCTTAGATAAATACATAGGAGAAACCAACTTCTCACCTAAAGTAAGATGTACACCAGAGGGAGAACAAACAATGTTGCATGAAGATGTTTCAACAAGTCCAAACCCAACAAATTCTCACCGCAACCAATCATCAAAATAAGCGGGGCCTCCAAATTATAAGCACCAATCGAGATAGACAAAGAACAAGAAACCGGGTTACTAACTGGTGCGCCAGAGAATCCTACAGAAACATTAGTTAAGCCAGACAAAGGTGCCCCAGGGAGTTTAGAGTGAATGATAGAACTTCGCATTGCACCAGTATCCAAAAGAAATGGCTCTGAAACACCCAATGCAACAACTTCAACATAAGGCCAATTCTGATCCACTGGAACTGATAAGACTCCCTTTCTTTGTCCATGGCTGTCCTAACTAGTGTGAAAATCCTGAGCCTCACCCTTAATACAATAATCGTCATTGTAATATTTCGCAGACTGAGTATTCTGCTGATCGAAATAATTCAGAGAATTCTGAGGGGGAAAGGAACGCTGTCCTTGAGACAACGCTGCTCTCCCTCTACCTCTAGGTGCTGATTGAAAACCACCATGGCCTTACGGCCCGGGGAATCCACCATTACGCTGCAATAAAACCGGACAGATATTCTTAAAATGACCTTCCTCTTTACAATAGGCACATTGATTAGGACCTAGTAAAGGTTGCGGGACAAAAGGTTCAGGTTTTTGTAACAACCTCTGAAGCTGGGGAGGCTGTTGAAATTGGCACTGACAGAACGAGGGGGATAAGCCTGTAGTAAAAGAACCTTAGTTTTTAATTCCTTAGTCGTCTTCTCGATCTTATCCTTTTCCTCCTTATCCCTATTCTCGTAATACTGAGCAGTAACTAATATCTGTGCAGAGGAAGAAATGGCCCACAAACTTTTGGAGTCTTTCAATTTATGTGATAATTCTGGAAGTAAAATAAATACAAATGTATCCACGAATAACTGCTGTCCACCTTCAGTACTCATATCTTGACCACTGTGGTCGATAAACGTCTCCTCAAAACGAGTAAAGAAATCGGAGACACTCCTCTTTCTTCTGCTTACACGCAGCTAACTTATCCCAGTTAACATGTAAGGCAGGCATCATCGTTTTCATTAAAGTGATGATTCTACCAGGCAATTGTGCAATCAAATCATCTGGCTTAGCACCACCTACCTGTGCTGCATCTGCGGCAGTTATAGCAGCCCAATTACCACCCAAAGCTTGGTCGTGGTCCTCCCTACGAATCCGAGCCCACAACGCTTGTGGAACCACATTCCCCATCAGCATATCAATATCGGCCAAATTTATAATACATGCATCAACAGTCTGGGATAGCTCTTTGTAATACCCAGCAGGATTTTTACGAGGGTCCGGTAAAGAATGTTTGAGCGCCAAAACTTCAGATCGTTTCCAGGGGACATGTACCCATATATGCTGAAAATGAGCAGGGATACGCGGAACAAAGCCTGCCTGTGGAACCTCTTCTCTCCATACTGGAGGAACTTCCCTCATAGGATAATGTTTCATTTTCGGTCTAACCGCAGGATCAGGTTCGAGAATAGTCTGAGAAGAAAATAAAGATCTGAAAGCGACAAGTGTCCTAACGGCATCTTCAACTTCAGAATCCACAATAAGACCTGTATCAAACTTAGCCTGCACGTCCAACAGACCCTGAGGAGCTAGACCCAAATCCATATACTCCCATCCTTTGACAAGATTGTCACACATAATATTAAAAACGTATCTTTGTGTGGGCGCATTCCACTGCATAAAGGTACTCAGGATATCGGGCACACTATACTGTGGACCACTCATGATCCATTTGTGAGCAAGAGAGTCCAATGCAATTCGCTCGTCGGAACCTGGGATTTGACTACGGGACTGCCTTCGAGACAGAGCAGGAGTCATGGAAAAAGACCCAAAGAAGGGGGAGAGAAGGCCAAAAACAGTATCCACCAACCGTTTACGAGCTGGAGGAGAATCTGACAGTAAAACTGGAGACAAGGTAGTAAGCAAAGGAGGAGAAGGACTGATCGTTACAAGAGGAACCTAGGGTAAAGGAGACTGAGGTACAGAAGTTTGTGGCAAAGGAGGCGGGTGTGGCAATACTGGAAGGGGCAATTGTGGAAGAGCTGGATCAACTGGCTGAACAACAGGTTGCTGGACAGGTGGCAACGATGGGGGTGCATTAGCACCAGGTACATAAGGCGGCGGCAATCTCAACAAATGGGACATTAAGGGATCTTCGTCTACTCTGTGGAGAAGTAGGCCACACATGGTAGCATATATCTATTGCCGTACGATGCGGTCTGTCTGAAACTTCAATCGCTCGATCAGTCTCATTTTCTTTGAACTGCTGGGCAGCCTGTATAATCATATCTTTCGGTTTTCTATCTCTTTATGCCTGCTTAATTTCTCTCTGCTTGGCTTCTATATGCCAAAGGCGGAAAGAGTCCAACATCGCCGGCCTGGCTTTTCTTTTGAACAAAATTGCTTCTAAATTGTCTAATATGTCAGGCTCAAAGTTACCATTTTGTGGCCACTTCAAAACACCATCTTTCTTCGTGTATCGGATCCATACCCGGTTAAAGGCAATGGGGCCAACACCATGTTTAGAATAGAGCTCATAAGTGGGAGTTCCAACTGGGGGAATCGGACAAGAGTCCTCGAACCGGGAATCCCTATTACAACCAAGACAACAAAACTTCCTAAATTTGCTAAAATCAGGCATCTTTAATTCATTGGTCAGTTTACTAACTTCAAGGGGTTAAAGCAAATAACACAGCACAAACGTACTCACCCCTTGGCTTCGGCTATTGCAATGGTCGAATAACAAAACCCAAAAACAAAACAAAGAAGTGGGCGCTACCCACGAATACTTAACTAAGTGTTCTCTCACGCCAACAGAGGTCCGTCTAACGTCTCGCAATACCAGCCATCACCAAAGGGACCAAGGCAGGGCGGCAGTCAGGGCAGCAGTCGTCAGCAGTCGTCCGCAGCCGTCGGAAAGGAGTAGCCGCGCTGCAAAAGACCTTCGCTCCACTTCGACATGCAGGGGTCGCTTGACGTGGTTCGTGAATCCTCCGGAATTTTCTTGCGAGGCTCCTAATGACCCTCGGGCTGAACCGCTACCGCTGTAGCCGCCCCACGTTGGGCGCCAGTTGGAGAACCGGGCATTATGGGCCTGGCAGCGCAGGGCATGCCTTAAATTTCCGTGTTCACCTGCCTTGTCGGACAGAGACACGAGACACTCTGTTGGGCGTAGAAAACCAGGTTTATTAGCTGCAGCTAAGCACAGTTGTCCCAGAAGTACAGTGTATGTTCTCAGGAGACTGCCACTTTATTCCGTGGCGTACAATCTTTTATAGCACACGTATTTACAACGTATACTCCCAGTACATACAAAGCAAGCCAATAAGAGAAGTTGGAAAACAAACTATCAGGTGTCCCAAATACCCCCCTCTTTCAAACCCAGTGTGTTACCCCTCCCCACAAATTAATCCGTGCTAGTGCCTACAATCCAATTTGCAGGTGGCAGGAGGTATTTGTGTGCCTCAAAGGATAGTTGTGTAACAAGAGAATACAAGGAGAGAATAGCGAAGGCTAGTCGGATAAGATAATGTAAGGAAAGAATAGGAGAAGCCAAATAGTGGGATCAATCAACCCAGACATGGATTAGTGAACTTGGCCAGACCCTGACATCGGTTTCGTAAACAAGGGCAGGGGGTTACTTTTTAACAGAAGACACGTAGCAGCTGAGAAAAGCAAAAACACTCCGTTCGCCGTGCTGCCTGAGTGAGGGCAACACAAAATGGCGACGAGACACAAAATGGCGGCTAAATACGGGACGAAGTCGGAAACCGAAGAACCTCAAGACCAGGGACTGACCATGGCAATGCAGAGGGTCTCTTTTTTGTGAAAAAATTCCTAGGCAGTCTACCCAGTAGGCAAACAATTAATCTGACCCAATAGCAAAAGGAACATTCAAGAAATAAATTTATATAACAAGCATACTTTTAATTGACATAGTAAAAATCATATAGGGACCTGAACAAATATCAGACTATATGATGATATCATACAATAATCAAAACATATACAATTAATACATAAAATTTAAAAAAATATTTTAACAATTTAATAAAAAGACACCCTAAATCATAAGTGGTGCCTAGAGTGCAATGGCGAACAAGAACTCGACGCGCGTTTCGGCGGAAAACGCCTTCCTCAGGAGTCACAGTTGGTTATGTTTGGATACTGATGACAAGCAGATGATATCTTCATTCAAGATAAAAAACAAAACAGGCAATAGATGTTCCTGTGAAAACGAGTCTGATGTTGCTAAGCTGTAATCAGTTGCTGGTCGTCAAAAGGTAATGGAACAGTTCTGTAAATAACCTACGATGTATCTCACATGTAGAAGTCACGCATTAAAGGATATAATGCTGCGGGCTCAGGCAAGAGCTATTCTCATCTTAAACTCTCCGTGTGGGGAACGATGGCTGGGGCGGACGTTGTATAGCCGAGAAGGAAGGCCCACTTGAAAGGTATACGAAAGGCCCACTTGAAAGGTATACGAAAAAATGCAAGAATATTCGGACCCTTTCTTAATGATGCACGAACAGCTAGCTTAATGAATATCAAAACCGGCAACGTGCAGTATTAACGTTTCAGCAAAGTTAACAGCCCCAGGACGACAACTGTGACATGTAAAGACGCGTAGAAGTCTTAATGTGTGTTCTAAGATATCAAAATCCGGCAATAAATAGTGTTATCAGACCCACAGCCCTGCTGTTCTCTCTCTAAATTCACAACCATGTACTTTAGGTACATCACCAATTGGGTATTGGGTCACCTTATCAGCCCCTGGACAGTGTACTATAGGTACACAGGGCATAGGTGCATCCAAGGCCTGCCAGGGGCTGCAGCATATCTTTTGCCACCCCTGGCTGGCCATCCAAACTGACACAACTGACTGATCACTCAGCTGGGGCAAGGTGGTGTATTCACCTCTTGCTTAGATATAGTATACCCCCTCGCCAGTCCTGGTGACGGGGGTACCATTCCACTCTTCTAGAGGAAGACATGTTACTTTCCTTAAACGCGATTAAATCTTACAGAGCCTCAGCATCACAAAATGGATGCTGCTGCCACAGACACAAGTCTGGCCTCCTGCTGCTGACCGAAACTCCGGCAGGGGAGGCCTGGACAAAAGGTTTCCTGTCACAGGGAGGTGCTAGCACCACCCAGACAGGAGATAGTGGATTGGGGCAGGGAGGGCTGAATGAAACTAGACACTGCCTGGGGCACACAAGGTGTCCCATGCAAAGTCCAGTTCAAACCGGTGCTAGGGCACTCCAGCCCCAGCACCCCAGGAGGTACCTAGCAGGTGATCCAGCCCCTTGATTTGGAATAAAGGTAGGAGCTGAGCCCATAGACTTTAGATCATCCTAACTGAAACTTTGATGCAAAACTCTGGACCCTTCGACATCCTACTCGATGTAGAAGACTGAAGAATCTCCCTTGTGGTCAAGGAATGACCACCCTGCACAAGCAGGCACCATCAGCGCTCAAAGGTTTTCTTTTTTGTTGCTCCCGCCGGAGCTTGAACGACAGAGACCAACAAGACCTGAACTCCCAGACTTCCAACAGCCCGATCCACAGCCCCAGCAAAGCTAAGACCCGTGGAGGCGACGTGAGAAGTGGGACCGGCCATCTTGGAAAGACAGCAAAGTGCTTCCTGTGCGGCTTCTGAGGCAACCTCGAAGCTGTGCATTGGGGATTGAGAAGCGCCAGCCCCGAGGAGCCTTTGCACCGAAGATCACCTCTCCATACTCACTGAGTGCTGCGTGGGGCCCTTTTGCAATTTTCCTGCTCGATGCATTGTCCGGTCACTTGCCCATTGGCTAGTGGCCTCTGTGACGACGATCCTTAAAATTTTCACTGCTGGTCTGGTTGCTCCAGACTGGCCCTTGCTCCCCTGAAAAGGAGCAGCCCATCAAACCTTGCTGGTCTGATCCAGAAGCCATCTCCGATTCCTGCGTGGGTTGCATTTCCTAAGGCCTGTTGACTCTGATTCGAGAACCGACACCGCCGACAGTGAGAGCCTTTGTGGGACAGCCTGTGTTCACCTCCTGGATGTCGTCATTATTTCCTGGTCCACATGGCAGCGGAGACAAACTTCACAACAGCACCTGATCGCAACCAGACATCGCCTGGTTCCAGTCTGGTCAATGGCTAGTGACCCAGACTCTGTCCCCACTGCTTTCAGGTACTCTACATTTTCAATCCACCCTTGGATCCCACTGGACTCTTCTCTCCTGGTCGCCTGCAGCATCTTTTCATCAAGGCTCCATAGAAATCCACGACGAAACCAGATGCACTTTGACACCTATGCACCCACTTCCTGTGGGTGAGTTAACGAGGGTACTCGGTGCACCTGTAGAGATTTACATCCCTATTGTCTTAGTTTTAAGTGGTTAAGTTCTAGTCCAGTCGGAAGACTTCCAAAACTGCAACTTTCTAACTTTTACGCACCATTGACTTCTATTGGTGCACACGGTTGCCTATAGACACTGCACCCACATCATGTGGGCCTCCCCCAACCTAACCTTTGTTAGTCCAGTGTAGCACCAGCGATTCTCAAGGCCCTAGGCCTTACCATTGTTCGTGACGTGGTTCTTACACCACTATTTTAGTATATGGTTTGAGTGACCACCAGGGCCTATCCTTATTTGTGCAACTTTTGTATGTTATATGAAGTTCTTTGTTTAATGCTTCTGCTTCTGTCCTCATAGAGTACAGGGGATTATTCTAGTAATAAATACATATATTTTATAATATATAACTTGTATGGTGTCCTTTTATTTGATGTTAAAAGGATTGCATATGGTCCAACGGCTGGCTTCACATGCCCTCTTGAGTTTAGCCTAAGACTGCTTTTGTCCATGCTACCATTAGGATAGCTGGTCTATAAGGTTGACTTGCAACCAATCACCATAGGGGTTGTTTGGACTGGTGCAAGGTGCTCACTAGAATAGTGAACATCATATACCAGGCCAACTTCTCACACTTCCTATTTATTTCTTCTTTCCAATCAAGGTTATTCTGTTTAGCCTTTCAATGGTTTCCTTTAAGACTCTATTAAAACGTTCTACCATATCGTTTGTCTTTGGATGATATAAAGTACTTTTTCTATGTTTTATTGAACTTTTTTCCCAGAATTCATCCATTTCCTTAGAGACCAGTTGGACCCCATTATCCATAACTAAAGAACCAGGCAAGCCCTCTATTCCTAACACCTCTTTCAGAAATGATATCACATGCCTAGTTTCAATCCCTCTGGACACCTTAAGTTCTGGCCACCTTGAATACATGTCAATGAGGACTAAAACATATGCATCTATACAATTCCCTTGAATAGGACCTAATGTATCATAAGCTACTTCCTCCCACAAGTCAAATTTCTAGGACGCTCCCTGATAACCATGGACTGTACCTAGGGTTTGACACTCTTCTCACTCAACACACATTCCCTCACCAGACGTTGAACCTGCAAGTCCATGCCAGGCCACCAATATGTCAATCTGAGTCTCTCTTTGGTCTTGTACATCCCTTGGTGTCCTATGTGGGCCAAATTCAATAGTTCCTGTCACAGAGAAACGGGGGTAATAGGCTTAGTACCTCTGAACAAAAAACCATTGCTTTCTGAAAGTTATTTTCTAACAGTTCAATACTTTTTAGCATTACCCTTAACTTTGGTATGCCAACCCTTACTAAGTAATTGGAAAATGTCTTGCAACTCTTTATCTATGGTACACTCCTCACACCATCTTCTTTCCTTGAGACCATCACACACAATGCTACACACCCATTCATCTTGCTTATCCTTGTCATGATCTTCCCCTCCTTCAGAATTTGCCACTAATCTGGAGAGTGTATCAGCTATTTTATTCCTGACAACAGGTAAATACTTTATTTGAAAGTCATATTCTTGCAAAGCATTTATATATTATCCCTGATACAGCATCAATTCCTTTTTTTAAAACAAATACCTCGCAAAGGGGCATCTGATCTGTGCGTACCTCAAGTTTTAATCCCCATAGTGGATTCTTACGTTTTTTAATAGCCAGTGTACAGCAAGAGCTTCTCTCTCAATAATAAAACAATGACGTGCTGCTCCTCGAAGACTGCATGAGAGAAACAAAATTACATTCTCTGAACCTCCACTCTCTTGTTGTAATACTGAACCTTACCCTTTAATACTTGTGTCTGTGATGAGAACCAAATTGACAGAGGGATCAAAATTTCTCAGCTTAGGAGTTTTCTTTAACATCTCCTTGTTATCTTTCAATTTCACACTTTTCGGTCCACGCAAATTCAACACCCTTACATAACGATCTCATATTGCCACTCAACACAGCAAATCCTTTCACAAACTTGCTGTAATATTCTGCCATACCAAGGAATTTCAGAAGTCCTTCTTTATTCGTAGGAGAAGCTACATTTTGTATTGCACCCACAAACTCTTTTTTGGGTGCTACACCTTCACCAGAAATGGTGTGGCCAAGGTAATCAATTGAAGATTTCTTAAACTTACACTTGTCTAATCTGACAGTGAGATTGAATTGGTCGAACCTCTGCAAAACCTGCTTTACCCTGGCATCATGTTCTAGTTCATACTTTCCAAAGATTAAAACCTCATCCTCATAAATCATCACACCTTCTTTACCCATAAAAATTTCTCTAGAGCCCTCTGAAAAACTGATGCCGCAGACACCAACCCAAACGGCAACCTGATGAATCTATATGTGCCGAAGGGTGTTATGAATGAGGCACGATCCCTAAACCTCTGATCCAGAATTATTTGGTGGTATGCGCACTTAAGGTCTACATTAGAGAAAACATTAGCCCCCTTCAATAGAATGAGCATGTCAGAAATTCTTGGAAGGGGGTATTTATCAATCCCAACTTGTTTATTTAATTCTCTCAAGTCAATACCAAGACAGAGAATTTCATTGGCCTTCCTATTAGCATAGAGCCCATGGTTCTCAGGGATCGTCCTAGAAAACTAAGGGAGGGAGTAGCTTATGATAAATTAGGTCCTATTGAAGAGAATGATATAGAATGGATATGTTTTAGTCCTCATTGACATGTATTCAAGGTGGCCAGAAGTTAAGGTGTCCAGAGGGCATGTGATATCATTTCTGAAAGAGGTGTTTGGAAGAGAAGGCTTGCCTGGTCTTTACTTACGGATAATGGGGTCTAACTGATCTCTAAAGAAATGGATGAATTTTGGGAAAAATGCTCAAACATAAAAAAAAATGTATATCATTCCCGAGACAAACGGTATGGTAGAACATTTTAATTGAGTCTTAAAGAAAACCATTGCTATGGCTAAACAGAATAACCTTGATAGGAAAGAAGAAATAAATAGGGAAGTTGAAGTTTATAGGGGGTCTCCTCATTCAATCACGGGTAATACACTGGTTAAAATATTTAGGGGTAGATACCCCAACACCGTGATTGCGCCTAATGATGTCAAATTCAAGAAAGGCCTATTCTTGTCAGATGGAGAGTTAGACGCAGAGAAAATTAATGCTCGCAAAATAAATTATGATTGTAGGAAATCTGTAAAGTTTACCCATGTCAAATTTGGTGATTGGGTTATGATTAGAGCTCCTTTTGGGAGAACATTGTCTTGTATATTTAAGGCACCACACAAAGTGATCAAAGTCCTGACCAATACTGTTAAGACTACAGATTCTCACATATGGAACCTCAAACAGAGTGATCGTTGTAAAAGAACATTTGTTGGGACACACTAATTGTAGTTCTATCTCTGAGGTCTTCCTCACAAGATCAAAAAGATATGCAGCTGTCGCTGGACGCTTTACCTACAGGTTCTACTCTACGGAGACAATGAGACTACTATATTCATGTGCGCACTCAGGCCTGAATTTCCATACCCAGGCGGCATCACTCCCTCTGGACCGGTAATCCTGCACTCGGGTCGAAATTTCCCCACACATCCCGGAATATCTGCTTCCAGGCCTGCATATCAACATTTGGGCCAGATTATCATTTTCCTCCATGCTAAACACATGTCCAAGCGCTTACCATTCCCCCACCTGCGTTTGAGGAAGTCAATTAACACCAACCGCTAGACCACCACAAACCATATAAAAGCAGCACACAGTCAAGGAACAGGTTTGGCACAAAGAGTTCCTGTTTTCTTGCTCTGTGCATCACTACTGGAAAATGCACCAACTAAGAAGGAAGTAAAATTTCACAGATGAGGAGACCCCCATGATTTTGGAGTTCATTGTGAGGCACCGCAGTTACATGGTCTCCCTCCCTACTGCACCAGTTGCACACAGAAGGCAGCTCTATGGCAGGCAGCATTTAGCCACTGCTGTCACAGCATTGGGGGAGGATGTGCTGTAAAGGAAATTACCCCAGGTTTGAGTTGGCCAGAATTCTCCCTGGCCCACAAGCAAGAGCCTGTATCCATCTCACCACTCTTGAGGAGAATGTCCTCACTACAATCCACCCCCACATGCTCGATGGGCTTCCTGTGAGAAATGTTTGCAACTGTGTATCAGATACAAGTGATGACAAGAACAAGTATATAAAATGATTGTGTTGCACCCCCATTGTGATTAAGGAGGTTGTCCAAAGTTTAAAAAATATATATAGTCAGAGGCTCATGTTTTTCCCTCTGGATGTTGCACCACCATTCCCAGAATCTTTTGGATTAGAAATGGCAAATCCCATTCCCACTATTGAAAACATGGGCCCAGTACTGCTGCTATATATACCTAACACTATTCAGTAGCAATAGAAAAGCACCCCTTCCACTTATCCAGACACAGCCGAACCATTCAAGAACATCAGGGGGGGGGGGGGGGAGAATGTGCGTCGCAGAGGAAAATCTACAGACCACGCAATACGGATTTTCTTTTAAAAAAATCATCCAAAAAATAAACTCACCTTGTGTTTGCCGCCTCAATGAGCACAAGGTGAGAGAATCCTTAGTCTAGGACATTTCTTTCTACGATTCTGTTGTCTATTTCCCACCCTGCCCCGCTATTACACTCCCAACACCCCACTGCTCCTACCTGCACCAGCTGCAGCAGTGCTTCACAATACTATTCTCAGGCAGAAGATATGAGGAAATGTCAGACAAGTTACCCTTGCACATTTTCGATTTTGTTACTTTTCTCTCTTCTCACCTATTGATACATTCAGCCAGAGTACAGACGACCACTGTACCAGAGGTCCCTGGATCTTCTGGGAGGAAACAACATCATCCAGAGCAAGGCATAGCTCCCTCACTAACTGGTAAATCAATCTGGTCAGGAGATGGTCAAAATGCATACATTGCAAGCAGGCAACAGAGGGACATGTAGGGCCCGAATATCAAAGGTAACCGGGGGTGAAAATCTAACTTTACAACTATTGGAATTCTTAAAGGACATTTAACTTTAGCAAATGACATTTGAGAATTGTGAAAGACAAAAAAATAAGGTATCTAGGCTCATCATAGCTTTGTGAATTGGGACGATTACATGTATTCCACCAACAGTTCCAGAACTGTGAACTCATTCCTAATAATAGAGTGCCACAACAAGTCAAAATGGAGTCTCAACCATATTGTAATTTGTTTTTGTAGACTAAATCTAGAAATCCAATGTTAACAAATATAACCATGATGAACAATACGTGAGATTCAACTGTCTGGAGTATTGAGAATGCGTCCATTGTCCAAATTATGTTTTTTCAATACATGAAATTATCCAGTCAACCCAGCTGGTTATATTTTTTGCAATCGGATGGCATGTTTTTTGGCCATAAGCAAAACACAATAGTGGGCCTTAATTTAGGAATTGAAGTGTCAATTTGATAGACGTTGCTTCTAGGCAGTGGGGCCATTATAAGTTGAATGTATGATCACTCATGATATTTAGTGCCACACACTTCTGGAATGCTAGTCCTCACACTGCTTGTGCTTATCCTTTGTGCCTGAAATTGAATGCATCACACTGGGCAGCTGAAATGTAAAGTTGCTAACCCACTTACCATTGTAGGTCCAATCATATCATACCAGATCACACCACGGTGGCTAGTGAACTGATGACACAAAATGTATGCCACGTTAGTGCAGAATGGATACACAATAGTGTATAGTGTCATATGAAGTGTACTAGACACAACTGGATTGTAATTCCATGATATGAAAACTTTCTTGCTAAAACTCAATGGACAAATCCTATTGAAATTGGTGTGGATGAGATTTGCACTGATGCCAGTTGTGTACTTTTGAGATGGATGTATGGGCTGCAAAGGTGAATCTTTAAGTGAAATTTTAAAACCTCTTGGCTGAAAAGCGCAACGCAAATCCAGTGTAGGTGGCAACCATCAAAGCTTCTCAACTTACCCATAATGTGGGATCCTAGTCAAATGTGCATTCTGCTTGCCTCCTCTTCTACTGTATTCACCTATATAAGTGAGTGTATAATACATGAGGTTAGGATGGCTGCTGTACAAGACATTATCCATTGTCAGCTAAGTACTGCCATGATGTTGTAAATAGATTATGGGAACTGAGGACACTCAAGTGTGGACATAACAAATTTGTGATCTCTCAGTCCAAAATGAGCTTTGTGACTTCATGTGTAGGGAAGCACAAATGAGCCACAAAATGTACCGGACTATTGCACATCTCACACATGAACTCTGCAATGCAATGTTTGATCTGATATGCAAATGTGAAACTGGTTAGCCTGGTGATGTGCACTCCTTTCGACTTGTCAACAGACAACACCATAATCAAGAGGCTTGATGGACTTAACGGTGAATGTGTCATCAATGTAATGTGGAGGCATCCTGATTATTTATTTCCTTCCTTCAAATATCAGTAACCTTCTCATACACGTTTGTCTGTTGATGTCCTCTCATTGATGTCAGTGCTGTGTGGAGGTAACAGCTGACAACTGCTGCATGTTAGCAGGGGCCCAACATGTAAATTCCATGAGGTGAACATGCTGCACATTGGCCAGGAATATCATATCAATGGTCTTTAGAATGACACATATATGTTAGATCATTGCTATCATCGGGTGTACTGAAATATGGA
This sequence comes from Lissotriton vulgaris, assembly GCF_964263255.1. Taxonomy (NCBI): domain Eukaryota; kingdom Metazoa; phylum Chordata; class Amphibia; order Caudata; family Salamandridae; genus Lissotriton; species Lissotriton vulgaris. The sequence continues at coordinate 882,842,350 of NC_141699.1, read as the reverse complement.
TATGTATGTCTCATCACAGCTGCTTGTGTATATAAAACAATATCCCAAAGGGTGTAATTCAAAAAACAATAACCAATATCTAATAAGGATATCTATACAGTATTATCCTAAAGGAAAAATTAAGGAGTCAATAATTTTGTTCATGATTGTGCTAAACAAGCATCAGTTTATGATTTTTCAAAAGTTATAAAAGGCAAATTGAATAAATACAAACAGTTACAGCACTGTGTAGATAAATTAGCCCAAGTAGTATGTACAAGGTGCACGAGTGCAGTGAGTGGTGACACTACGGCAGCGCAAGTGACAAAGAATATATACAGCGTGATCGGCGCAAGGTGCAAAGTGCAAATATATACAGTGAAATTCAATGGTTTCCAATTAATTTAGTATTTTGGTTCAAAGTTCATTTAGGTAAACCACTGAGGAAGCGCCTAAAGTCTGGCTGTGTAGTCGACGGCGTTTCGATCCGTATCACTATGGATCATCTTCAGTACAGGAAGGGCTGGGTGCAGTGCTAGGTCCAGTAAATTCCTGACCAAAGTGAGTAGCCTTGAGATGAATCAGGTAAGGGGAGATCTTGATCGGGGTCGTGGAGCACAACAGGGTCCTGGATGGTCCAGGGGGGGGGCAAGAGCCGTGAGGTGGCGTGAAAACGTCCACTGCGGCGTCACGAAATTCAATTATCTTCGAGTTGAAAATGGCGTGTCCAGAAGAAGGAGCAAATCGTCTTCTCTCTACCCGATAGATCCAATGGCAGCAGTCCGTTGCTATGGTGATCACAGCTGCTGACAGGATGACACCAGTACAGCTTACAACACCATCCCGTAGAATGCAAGACATCCTGGCTGCAGCAGTGAAACCCTTTCACACCTGTCCATCGGGTAAGTGTGGCGTGAAGTTTCCCTATCTTAGATTTCAAAACCATGACAAAGATTTAAATCCCCTTCTGCATAGAATCTGAAAATCAGTGTTTACAAAGTTACATACATGTTACATACATGTCACCTTTGCCTGTTTGTAAATTAGTAATGCAGATCATTGAGTATGGTTTCACTTCCTTCTCCAGCTGCTGGATCGAGGACCGCTTTATTAACTACACCTATGAGGAACCAGATTCAGCAGCAGACAACAGGGGGGATCACAAATGGAAACAAAGCTGTGGTTGGAGCCGGTGAGTTTGCTTGTGCATTTTAAATCTCCGGGCAACACCTCAGTGCTATGATGTGAGCTGTCACATGTAGGGGTATCCAAACAAAGTCACATGTGCTTTATCTGTTGATGCAAAGTACAGTAGAACCGACACTTGTGTTGCCCCACATCTTATACTAGGTCAATTACTTATCCTGTTGCAACCTCTGTGTTCTAGGTGATGAGGAGGATGGACCCTCTACCAGAGTTGGGCGGCAGGCAATCAAAGGGGAAAATCCACTGCTCCTGCAGGCAGTAATGTCAGCTGCAAGTACTGCACAAGAGGAGGAGGATGAAGTACCAGAGGAGGCTGAAGAATTTGACGTCCATGAAGACTATCTGTCCATCCTCTCACAGGATGAAAATTCAGATTCGATAGCCATAACATTTTCCAAATTGGCTAAATTTGGCAAGGCCTCACACCCTCCACCCAACAAAGAGCCTCCGCCTCCAAAAAGAAAGATTGCCTGTCCTCCGCATATAGCTAACCAGCCACAGCTCACACGCAACCCAACACATACATCACTCCCTCACATCCAGCACAGATGTGGTGGTTCCCCTACAAACTCCTCCCTATACAGTGCATGTCAGGCATTCTCTCCACTATCTGAGGGTAGTACCAACCCTGTTATAGTGCAGGTATCCCCTGGGCACCATTCACCTGTTCACAGGTTTCCACCTGCCACCATCCCCCCTGCTGTTGGACCTGGTGGTCTCATCCAATGCCAACCCCTACAGAGAGTGCCTGCGCCTGGCCATGGTGGCCATTGGGAGCAGGACTTCTTCCAACAGCAGGCAGCTGTGAGGCAGGACATTTGTGCCATAGGGGCTACCCTGTCGGACATGTCTCAGGCCCTGCAGGACTTGCGCCAAATCCCTCAGGTGGTGGACAGTCTGACCCATGTTTTGGACAGGATGGACAGGATGAATAGATCTTGGCAAGACATGTCCAAGAATATCAAATACATGATATCCTTTCAAAGGGAAGAGAGTGCAAGACACTATGCCTTGGCCATGAAGAAGATGGAGGACATGCTGAAAGCGATCGATAATCTCCCTTCATGGTCAAAGCAGGGAGAGGAGCCATCACATCTGCCTGAGGACATCACCTCCACACACCTGTTCGACTAAGTGCACAGGACCACAGTAAGGGGAAAAAACCAACAAGTGCCCCTATCTAGGCACTCACCCACCTGCACATCGACCACTACCCCTGAACAGGCTCTCCCCCCCCCCCTTCTCCCCCACCTGCACATCCACCATCCCCCCTGAACAGTCACTACCACCACCTGCACAGCCACCCCCTGTCCACGCACAAACACAAACTATACAGACACCATCCACCCCTGCACATGAAATTCACCCTGTACAGGCATATGCACCACACCAACCTGCACCTTGGTGACAACCCAAACATAATCCTCACAGCGATCCTTGTGAAGTCGCCAGCACAGTCCCCATTGATCACATCGAAAAGGTTTTGTCCAGTGTCAATATGTGTAAATAAAAAGAAAATCTCATCACAAGTCAAGACTGTGTTGTGTATTATGTCCCGATAGCCAAATGTTTACCAATTATGGTGGCCTAGAGATGTGAGGATGTCTGTGTGTGCTTGACACATGTACAAGTGTAACCCCATCATTGCAACAAGCTCTCATGTGCAGAGCAGTTAACTCCCCAAATATATGTCCATATTTTGTACAAGACATTCACAATGAAGTTAAACAAAATAGAGAAAGTATGATTTAAAATACCATTTTATGGAAAAAAGTGTAGGAGTAGAAATACAACAGTTCGTTTGGAAGGGAGAAAGGAAAACAAATGAATACTCTTAATACAGAGGAAGGGAACTTAAAGTGGGGTCGGGCAACATGAATATAAAACATCAGGGGAACCAGTCTATCTACAAGGGGCAAAGTAAATAGTTGTCCAAAATGAAAATTCTGTCCAACAGGTCAAGTGTCCTTCTGGTAATCCTCAATTTGCGCAATGTCCAGATCCTCTGAGTCAGAGGGAGGCTCCTGGCTGGTGGGTGCATGACCAGGTACCACATGGCATTGGGACACACAAGGAGTCTGGGGGGAAACAGTGTTGCGCAACAGACAGGGGCAGATATTGAAGGTGGTGTGGGAGGAAGATTGGCATAAGACAGACAGCATGGCTGCACTCAGGGAATTGCCACTAGCAGTGAAGGTGGCCATTGCTCGTGCATTTTCCTCTTGCATCATGCGCTGCTCTGTACACATCTGCAGCATGATGAGAGGCCATGTCTGGATGGCCCTCACATCGCCACATCAATACCTCTGGTACAGCCACAGGAGTAACAACAAAGGCAGGGGTTTCGGTGGAACTAGAGGGGTGTAATGCCTCGGGTTTAGAGCTTATGTTGATGTCTACCTGGTAGCCGCGATAAGGGGGACTGATTGCAAGGGATACAGCTGGAGTACATGATGAAGTGGAGGCCTCTAGAGTTAGGGAGGGGCAGATGGTAGGTCCAGGTTATGTAGTGGCCTGCCTTGGGGACACCTCACCAAAAGAAAGTTGTGTATGATCCGGGGGAGAGTAGATCTCCTCCCCCCCTTGCAAGAGGTGTCCAGTTCTATCTCCTGAAATGTCCTCAGCCTCTACTCAGTCCACAGCACCAGTGGTGTCTTACTGCTCAGTCCAGGTGGGTGCAATCCCCTTGCCTCCTGATGTACAAGGTCCCACTTCATCCTCCTCACTTGGGTATAGAGGTTGTGGCTGTTTGTGCACCAAAGATGTCCTGCTTTGAACCGTGTCCTGCTGTTGGTCCTTTTGGCCAGCTGAGACGACTGAAATGTAAGACAAATCATGATGTAGTGGTTGTACATGTCAGAACAAGACACATACATAGATGAGCCAAGTGCAGACTTTGTTCTCATCTGATCACACTCTTCAGTTGTCAGTGATTAGGAGCTTAAATTACGTGTATGTTCACTGTCTTATCCTGATTTGAGTCAGACATGGACCTCTCTAAGCATGGGCGAATTTTGTGAATTCGCAATTTGCGAATTTGCGGATTTGCGAATTAGCAATCCGCAAAATTCGCGAATTCGTGCGAATTTGCGGATTTTTTAATTTTTGCGTGTTCGCGGGTGTTCGTGAGGCGCTTTGCGTGTTCGCTGGTGTTCGCAAGGCGCTTTGCAATTTCGCGGTTCTTTTTTGCCTGCTTAATTACTGCCACCCTCTCGTTTTTTATGCCCATCTGCCCTCTGTACCACTCGTTTCTGTGCCCTTCTGCCCTCTGCCCCACTCATTTTTTGTCCCCTTCCGCCCTCTGTCCCACTTTTGTGCCCTTCTGCCCTCAGCCCCACTTAGAATGGCGCCGGCAAGCTGCCAGCGCCATTCTAAAATAGCTAGAAATAGCTTCAACAGGAAGCACTAATAGATAAAGTAAAGCAGGTGCTCCAGTTGAAGGTCAAATTAAGTTACACAATCATTAATCACCCCAAGTTTGGGGTGATTAATGATTGTGTAACTGAATTTGAGCAGCACCTGCTTTACTTTATCTATTAGATCTTCCTGTTGAAGCTGACTTTTGTAACTATTTTAGAATGGCTCTGGCAGCTTGCCGGCGCCTTTCTAAAAGAGTTACAAAAGTCAGCTTGAACTTTTGACCCAATCCTTTCCGCTCGTCGATTTTGCGGGAAATTCGCGAATCTCGCGGATTGCGAATTTACCGAAAATCCACGAGCGGAACGGATTTTCCGCCCATGCTTAGACCTCTCACTTGAATTTTGGTGGCTTACACATCTGTACTGACCAACCCTCAGCGTTGGCATTCGTGTGATCTGTGTCTCCTGTCACTGCTACATAGGCAGCTTCCAAACCCAGTCTACAAAAGGAGATCAGAGAGAGATCAGATGGTATTGGAATGGACCTGTGGTATGGAGTCTCTGCACTTTTACTTCTGGACAAATGTTATCTGCTGTGTATCATTGTATGAGACAACACAAATCCGATTGGGGGTGGCACATCCATATAGGGCCAGGGCTATTAGGTTTGCTAAGTTGTGAGTCAAACCTCAAAAAAGCTGACGATCCAGTGCCGCATATTGGCTTTGAAGACAGATCAGGTAGTGCTGTACACTGGTAAACAGTAGTGGCTAATTGTTACAGCTACCCGACTATAAAAATGGCATAAGCCTCCGAAGGGAATACCTGGGTCTGTGGACAAACTTGGCGTAATTAAGAGTGAGGTAAGGATCTCAGTCTGTCTTGACTCCATGGCACATGATCTGTCTTAATCGGAACCCAAACTTACCAAATGCAATGCAAGTCACAGCATCCATTACCCAATGACCTTGCATATACAAACTGGACAGTGTCTGTACCATTCCTGATACAATTCACACATCAGTTATGATGCCCTTGATTCACTGTTAGTGGTGCTGGCAACGCAAATGTTTGTACAAATGCACATGTGTGGCTCAATTCCCCAGTTGTCATTAAACTATCACTCCCAAAATGAACTCTGCCCTGTACAGTTAATGTGCTACAGTGATCTTTTTACTTCATGATGACTGACGCATAGACACAGAATAGGTAAATGGAGGCATGGGACACTTTGTGGTACAGCTCTGTCTTCGCGCACATCATACTTTCAGACACATTTTTCATATAATGCACTTACCAGGTCTCTGCCGCTCATGCTCCTCCGGCTGAGCATGGAGGGTCGGCCAGGCTGTAGGCAGCACCCTCCTGTACAGTGGAGAGAGGCGGAGATGATGCACATGGTGCTAGGAAGACTGGCCCAATAGCGCCTCTGCCTTGCACCTGGCCCAGCGTTTAAGGTCCTGCCAGCATATGCGGCATGCACTGGCCTTCCAGGTATATTCGCCCACTGCACTGAAGCGCTCCCCAATGTTGGCCCATAGTGTGGCCCGCACTGCATTACTCAGCTGGTTCTTTGGCCCCCATATATAGCTGAGGATATTTGTTAAGCACCCCCTCAGCTAAAATGTCTGATTACCTTTCAGTGAAAGGGGGTTCTTCCCCTCGTAACCCTCAGCCATTTGGGGGGGTAATTAGGTTGAACTGAACAGCAGGATGGCAGAGGATCTGATCTGTGAGAGAGGATGACTCAGAATGAACTCAAAATGGCTGTCAACCACTTCCTGTGATGTATTTCCTGTCTACCACTTCCTGCATGTTATTTACTGTGTGAAAGAATCACAGGAAGTTGATGACAGCAATTTTGCGTTCATTACTATTCATCCACCATCACAAATCAAATCCTCCGCCACACTAGTGTTCTTTTGCAGAGAACCCTGAAATGACAGTGTAAGAGAAAATCATAGACCTGAAACAAAAGGTAGAACAGACCATTAAATGCGGTTTGGGCTGGGTCGGTAGGGTGTTGGGGGGTGGGGGGGTTTATTGGTAGCTGGCTCAGCATCACATCCCACAATTGTTTTCTTGTCCTTTGCATTATGGTACATATAGTACCTATTTAGTGCTCAACAGAGGAGTTGTCTGTTGTATTACTGTAAATGGGGGGGGAAGCAGTGCCGTTTGTCCCAGACACATAGTGCCCGATTCACCCAGAACATCATCACACATGTTGGAGGGCCATAATTTGTGTGGGAGTCAATTCTGTTGGAAGCAAAAACTCAACAATGCAATAGGTAGGCCCTTTTGTGATTCAGATGTCCATTCTCAAAAGGTCCGCGAAGGTCTCTCAGAACATATACATTTTATACTCTGAGTTAATAGATTCCTTAGTGACATCCACTATACTGATTGACCATTCATCAGGTCATGTGCTGATGTCAGCACGTGACCTGATGAATGGTCAATCTTTTCTCTCCTGTCAACAGCTGTAGTTTGCATACAGTTAGGGTGACTTGCAAAGTAGTCTCAGGATTGAATTTTTGGATAGAGCTGTTATTACCCAACTTCGATCATTGACAAGAGACTGCAAACCACATTTTGTCCATAACAGGTTTCTCATGTGAAAAAAGTGGCAACCAGCTGAACACGGACTTGCGTACCCTAACCTTTATGTGCAATAGCTGGGTTGCCAGGATTTAGAGCTAGCTGAGGTATAAGAGGTATGTGTAAGCCAGGACTTAAAGCTATGTTCCGCAAAACACAACAAGCTAATATGATCTTACACACGACTTCAGGGGAGTACATCAGCACATCCCCTGTATGCTCAAGACATCTGAATAGCGACTTCAACAGACCAAAAGTGCGCTCTATGATGGCTTGAATTTGTATGCGTGCCCTATTGTACTTATGCTAAGGTGCACTGGTTAGATGTCTGTACGGTGTGAGGAGTTGAGGGGAGAGTGCATACCCAGCATCTCCCAAGGAGGGAAGATAGGGCAATAGGTTAAATTTTACCTCTTATATTTAAACAGCGCATGATCATACTTTGGTGCATGCAGTGTCTTTTGAGACCTTGTATGTGACTTGATGATTCTTATTGTACAATGGTTGGTAATGTAAGGTGGCATTCATACATTTCATTTAAACATATTGCTCATTTTTAGTGCTTGGTACTTACCCAGTAGCCACATGTTGCCAAATTCTCCCGCAGCCATCCGCCGGGCAAGAGGTGGCATGCGGAATACAAAGTGGTCATGGATACTGCCTGGAAACACTGCATGCACATCAATGAATCTCCCACTGGCATCACAGACAGCCTGCACATTGATGGAATGCCATTGGTGCATGTTGCAAAATGTGTGCAATACGGCGAGTGGCCGAAGGGCCACATGGGTACGATCAATTGCACCCAGCACACGTGGGATGCAAGAAATGAGATAGAAAACCCTAGCTGCCCTTTGTCTCCTGCCCAGTGGATGGGGCATTTGTATGTGTAGGTGGGCTCTTAAATTGATGCACCTCCATACCTGATGCAAGCACTGTGACTATCGTTCCTGCGTGATGCCCACAAGGTCGCTGGAGACCCTTTAGAACAACCCTGTTGCAAAGAAATGGAGAGCAGAAAGTATCTTGAGATATGCTGGAATGGCATGGGAGCAGCAGGTCACAGTCAAGTTCCTACTCCCACTCACATATCATCACCAAGATGACTTTTGGAGGGAAACGGTATCTGGCCCTGACATCTTGGCTGGACATCTCAAATAGGTTTATCCTTTGTCTAAATATCCTCTACACTCCCCCTCCTCCTCCTCCTCAAGTCTTCTTGCCGCTTGGCAAGGGGCAGAGCAACAAAAGCAATCAGCAACCTGTTGGAAGATTTGTGTGCATCTGCTCTGCTTTCATATGTGCTGCAGGGCTGGGATTGGCTGTTGGGCTACAGTGTTTCAGCGTGAGCAAGATGGGGGATGGTAGGCATCTGAACCGGTGTTTAGCATCGAGGAAAATGATCATCTGGCCCGAATGCGGGTATTCCGGCCCAGGTGTGGAAATTCAGCACGTGTGCGGGATATCTAGTCCAGAGGCAGAAATTCCGCCCGGTGTGGAAATTCCAACCCAAGTGCGAACATAGAGATAAGTGATTTCTGTGAATTCCAAATATTGTAAGTCCCTTATGTGAATACTAAAAGTCTTTAATTTAGACTTTTGACTCGGATTACTTTTGTGAATCGGAACCCAAGTGTTTGAGCATATACAGTTTCTCAACAATTTTGTCGATGGTTTCAGCAACTTTCTGTTCTTGACTGAAAATGTACCTTTCGTAATCTACGTTGGACATCGGATTGAACTTAAGATTCAAGGCTTATTTGATATTACAGTATGTAATTTCATCAGCTTGCAGCATTTCCTTTGAGTTCCTTTACACCTTCACCAGCAAGATTGGTAAAGGTATTTGATAGTCTTCTTATCTTTCTTCTAGTGCATCAATGAAATCATCAAATGTCTCTATCCAAACAGTCCTTTTGTGATATTGAATGGTGGTGGTTTCAGGAAGGTGGCAGCATTATAATTAGGGCTCCCGGATTTATGGTATTTATTTTAACATTTCCGTTTGTATTTATCCATATTTATTTTTGGGGCATTTTATCTGTATTTTTCCTTATTTATTTTATGTTTTGCGTATAAATGTAGTTGTGAAACTGTACATTTCCATATTTATTTAAATGACAGACATGCACTCATCCTTTGATTTCTGTTGCGTTTTAACGAATTAAGTTGCCAAATATTACATAGCTGTACATTCACTGGCTAATATAAGCATTATACCACAAATGTATGTTGATACATGCAGTTATTTACAGAAATTTCCTCCTGGTTTTTAATTTCCAATGCGGTCCATCTGCTCAGCTGCTGGGCTATAATTCATGAAAGACAGCACGAAGAGTCACCTAAAAGAGCACATTTTCTGTATTTATCCACTTTAAAAAATAAATGCAGACAGAAAACACGTTGTTTTATGTCTATGTATCTCTAAAAATCTGTAAAAACAGAAAACGAGGAGCCTTAATTATAACCATTTGCGGGATTGGCTGATGGTAAGAGTGGAGATCTCTCAGATACTGGCTTCTGTCTGCTGGGACCTGCTTCCTTGATGCTTCATCAATTTTTAGACTTCTCAGTAAAGCTTTTGTTATCTTCAAATGCTTTTCCCTAGCTAGAGATGTGCTTTAACTCCACATAAGCCAAATGTTAATTCTGCAGTTTGACTGAGGCCCATGTGGCATGCATGAGCAGTTTGCTGGACCACAGCAAACTCTCTGGTAGAGCACTTTATCTTCAAGTTACTCATCCCATCTATGTTACCAGTTGTTTCATCCTCCCCAATTGGGTACCAGCTAAAAAGTACACCACACACGGAGCTTAGTATTACACGTCGTCATTCTTCTGTGTATAACAATGAACTTATCATTCTAAACTTACATTCACTTCACCGCGCTCCAACACTTTTACATCACAGTTCTACAAAGTTCATCAGGAGCCAAAAGGACTCAGTCATTGCTAACTCATAAGACACTACAATCTGTACTAAAGGTCCAGATAAGTTGCTGCCACAGAAGTGTGTTGGTCCGTGAAGGGGAAAAAAATAGGCTGAGCCTTCCCAGAAACGTTTAAGGTTTGTAGAACAAGTCACAAGCAACTTTGAAAAAAGAGGGCATTTATTGGAGGACAGTGATGACATCCGAGACAGAGTTGCATAAAACAGAAGTGTGTTTTCCACCAAGACACTATGGAGCTCAATAGGGAGAGGATGTGGTCTAACGGTTAGAGCTGCTGACTTTGTAGCTGGGAAACCAAGGTTCAAGCCTCGGGGACATCTCCCCATCCTGTGATTCTGGGCCAATCACGTAATCTCCCCGTGCCTACCGAAAATAAATAATAAAAAAATGAATGTGTCTTTGTGTAAGGTAACTGGTGCTTATGTAAAGCACTTAAATACCTTTGGTTTGGGTTTGCGCTATATAAATCTGGACAAAAAAAATAGTCCCCAAAGTGGGAGCTTGAAGGAAGCAGAAAAGGAATCAAAGTGGATTGCTCGACAAACAAGTACTGCAGCCTCACCTGCAGTGCTGCCATCATCCACTTAAGACAAATTCCCCAGATGCAAAAGAACAACATGTAGGGACCAGTAGCTGCTTCTCCCACCTCCTAGTGCCTTGAGACCCTCACAGGTGAGTAGCGCGCTCTACAAATGCTTGATTGATTGATTGATTGAAAGACTAGCAAGTATGTACTGCATCTCAGCACAGTTGTTGGCAACAATGAAGTGTCCTAATGTAACAACTGGACAAACTGCTGTTTCCACATATCAGTTAATATCTCTCCTACAATGAGCAAGCTTGATGCTGATACTACCAATGATACTTGGACCCATCATGGAGAATGGCCTGCCAATCTTTCAGCGGGCCCACTGTAGATCACATTAGCCATTAAGGTAAAGGATTTAAGAAAAAATGCTGACGAGCGGGCCGAAGTCGAAGTAATCGAGTTTATTAATGGATATAGGCAACAAAATAGAAAAACAACAACTAAACATCACACTTACAGCAGGCATTCAGAGCCAGTCAACAAAAGCAAAAAAGGTTCACCTTCTGTGGTGGAGAAGAGTTGAGGTGGAGATTTGAGGAGGAATGTGGTATCCATGTTTTGCGCTGGAATAGGTGGGGTTCGGAAGGATGAATAATGCAGTGGGTAGCAGAAAAGGTAAAGATTTGCCTATAGCAGAGTAGAAGTCTGGTGCTCACATACTCATTACTGGTCCATGTTTTCTATGTAGGTCATTGGGTGAGCAGAGCTTGGGGGCGTGGATCATCAATACGAATGTGCATGTCATGCTGAAACCGCACCCCAGATAATACATTGGGCCCTTCTAGGTTTGCTTGACTTAGAACACTATGCTACATATTTGGTTGCGCTGCGAATCTTGTCCGCAGTTTCTGAATGTCTCCTAGCATTAGAGCTTCTGGTAGGGAAAAACATTTTTCCCTTTGGTTTTGAAGGGAAAAACATTTCCCACATTTAACATGTTTTCCAGAAGAAAAATACGTTTGTTATTTTGTACCTGAATGTCCACTGACTTCTGCTTATACAAGCAACTACCTTCCATTAGAAAAGTGGCGTTTCTTTTATGTCAGGAAAGATTTGGACCATGTCCAGTGAATATTAATGCAATAAAGTCCGAGGAAAACACAAGCAGCCTGTACTGATGTTATGAACTAGTTTGCATTTCTTATATCTAAATGGAAACAGTGTAAACAAATGTCTTGCTACTGCCTTGAGGAATGCACTGTTTGCTATGAAAAAGCCTCCTCTGTTAAACGTCCAGGTTGAATCTGCTGCTGGTTATTAACGAGAATTTTAACTATGCCCCACTCTATCTAGCCCATTGTCACTTTGGAGCACCAAAGTGTACAAAAAGCATCATTTAAAAATACAGTCTTATGAATTATGCAAGTTACTTGTGCTTTAAAAGTTTGGTCACAAATATTTTCATAGGATTTTACTATAATTCACTAACCGTCGCCAGATTCAAATCCAAATGCCAGGAAATGCAATGGTTTATGACCTGCGTGGAGCAGAGCCTCCATGTGCATCTTTACACATCCTAATAAAAGTGAGAAATAGTGTTATGATTCATAGTGACCGTTGGTTCTTTACTCACTGAACATCTAATGTGTGACCTTCTGCAGTGAGTGAGTAGTTATGCCATACAGGGCGTGTGTACTACGTTTCTGGCATCCTGGAGTGCTCTGCCATCAAACTCTGTATAGGAAATGAGGTCTATAACGTTCACTGTGTTTTTTTTTTACTTCTTTCAGTGAATGAAAATGTGGATGAAGTTGATCTGGATGTAGACCACTTCGAAGTAGACGACCTCGAGGAGGAAATCTCCGGGTCTCCAATTCTATATGGACATAGGTGAGGAGTCGGTGAGGGGGGAGAGTATTGTGTGTCTAGGGGTTACGCTTTTCTACCAAAAGCACCTTACCAGTTTCCCTCATGGCTGAGAGCACTCTAAGGAATTATTTGGAAAAGTCTTACTCTTGAATCAACTTTGCAGTACATTGTCCTCTTCCTCTTCCAGGTGTCTCTTTCCCTTTCTTGTGAGCCTTGATCATCTCCTTCCTACAATGAAGCTGCCCAAAGATCTGGGTGGGAGGGGCAATAATGACCCAGGATATCCATTTCATTGCTTTCGAGCACTCGTGGCCACCCATGATCTCCCCTCACACACGCACAAACACACACACACAACTGACCACACATCACGTGCATACCTGGGAGTGTTTGCCGGTGTTCCGTAAGCAGCAGCTACTCCAGTCTCATCCCTTTTCCCCCGGATCCCTTTTCCCCTGGATCCCTTACCACTTGGAGATGCTCGCCCTCTGCTGTGGGACTCCACATCTGATCTCACACGGATAGATGCAGCAGTTCCTACCAGCTGCCCTCCCCGTTGGACACCAGTCTCGCTGTACTTATCTCGAAGACACTACATCACCAATTCATGCATGTAAAAATTTACACAATGAAAACCAGATCTCCCTAGCCCTAGGTCCTCATGTAGAGAGATGTTTGAGAAGACATCAGTGCTGAAAAATGAAGCCCCTTCCTATGGTCTTTGTCACAGAATTCATAATAGAACCTTCACGCCTTCCTATTGCATTTGTCGGAGTTTGGAATTTACAACTCACTCTATTTGTCACAAGGTTGCTCGAGACAAAAAAGGCTCTCCTGGGGAGAGATGTGGCCTAACGGCTAGAGTGGCCGACCTTGAAGCTGGGGAACAGGGTTTGCCTCTCGGCAACGACTGTCAACATCCTGTGATTGTGGGCAAATCACTTAATCTCCCTGTCAAACATTTTTTTTTTAAATGAATGCGTCCTTGTGTAACACAACAGATGCTCATGTAAAGCGCTCTGATACCCGATTTCTCTGATCTAGTTCGCGCTATATAAATCTAAAAAATTATTTATATATATTTATTTTTTTTAAAGACCCTTCCAACTCGGAGTATGTTTTAAAATGTCTCTATCAGTTATGAGCAGTTAAGCTACTTCACAGGTGAGCAAGACCAATGCTACTCGATTAAATATCCATAGAGCAGAACAACAAAGGGGCAATGCCAGAGCCCCTCACCCAATCCTGGCATTTTTAATTATTTTGTGACTCCTCCATAAACTCGAACACATTACTGTGCACAACACACACCGTATAGCAAAGCAGTCCAATGATTTTAGAACTACAGCTATAAGGTGCGGTGCGTCCATTGGGGCATGGGGGCGTAGCCTCCCCGCCCGCAGCTCCCTCTGTCTCGGTGTTTTTGAAGTTAAGTAAACTGAACCAGTTTAATTAAGTTCAGAGACGCCGCCGAGGGTGAACTGACTGACAATCATCATCATGTCAGTCAGCATGATGTCAGACCGCCCACCCCCTTCAGAGTCTGAAGTGGTGGGGGGGGCGGTCTGGCGTCATGTTGACTGACATGATTGCAACAGGCAGCAACACAAGTGCGCATGAGTGGGGACGGAGGGTGAATTTTTTGCCCGTGCCCACTCATGCGCACTTGTGTTTGCAGGTTTTTGCGCATGCCCATTAGGAACCCTTCGGTCTCCTAATGGGCATGCTGGGGGCAAAGAGTAACCTGTGCCCCAAGCCAATCTTGGCGCTGCGGCAGCGCCAGGATTGGCTGAGATTGGCTGCCAGTCACGACCAGTGCCATTCGTGACGTGAAGGCGCCAAGGGGAGCAGAGAGGTGGCGCAGACCCGGACCGGTGGTGACTGAGGTAAGTTTTGTTTTAGATTTTTAATCCCCCCCGTGCCATCCCCCCACCGCACGACATCCTCCGTCTCTCCCCCTCCCCCCCGAGCCGCGACTGCTCTCTCCCTCTCCTTTTCTGTCGCCTTCTAATTTACTCCCCTCTCTCTTCCTCATAAGTTCTCACTCTTCCATTTTTCTTTCCCTTTCTCCACTTCTCTGATCTTTCTTCACTTCCCATTTTCTCTCGTTCACTAGCAAAAAATATTTTTTAATCGGGCATCTGCAGTCTTTCCTTCTTCACTCTGTGCATCTGTGTGTTAATGTATGTGCGCGCGCCTGTGCACGTATATACATGCATGTGCAGACCTATTTCTCAACCTCTCATCTTCTTGTGCAGAGTAAAAGCAACAAATTCATGCTAATGCAAATGCGACTCCCTCCTGTAGTTAAGCCCACTGATGAAATAATGCCCTGATTAGTCCTTTCTGGTTACCCAGCGCCTGCCTCGGAACGGTCCCGGGATGTATAACAAGGCATGCCGCACAATTTGTGGAGGAAAAGAAGGCATTTCTACTTAAAACACAAAAAACGGGTGAAAACACCCTTCATGGGATTTTTTTTTTTTTGTTGAAATTGTTTATTAAGAAAATTTCAAATAAATCACAAATGCAGATATACATGTAGAGGAAGAAATGCAATGCAGTATAAAGGAGGAAACCATTTATGGAATATAACAAAGGAGGCATAAAACAACACATCCTCTAGTATTCATAAGGCAAAATTAAGGGTAATAGAGAAAAGAAAAGAGAGAAGAAAGGAAGGAGAAATAGAAAGGAAAAAAAAGAAAAGGAACCCCAAAGTAACAAACAAGTTGTGAAGAGAGATGGAAGCAAGAAGAATGATAAGAAGCGGAAAAGAGAGAAGGAAAAGATAGAAAGCATGGTACAAGGAAGGTGAAATTAAGAAGGAAGAGTAGTCGTAGAATAAGTAGAGACCGAGTCATTATCCACTGTGGTTTCCAGGAATCGGGACCATACTTGAAGAAAAATGGAAGCTTGATCCTGTAGACTATAGATTATACGTTCATAAGAAGCTGTTTGTATTATTGCCACCAACCACTCCTCCTGAGAAGGAGGTAAGGAAGACTTCCAATGGCGCAATATACAAATTTTTGCCGTGGCTAAAGCAGTATGGAGGAGACAAGTCTGTGGTTTAGTAATCTTGGAAAGGCCACGAAAGTCATGTAAAATTATATTTGCAGAGGTAAAGGGTAAGGGCAATGACATAGAATGAGCCAAAGTGTTTCGTACAAAAAGCCAAAATGATCTGGTACGAGGACAGCGCATATAATGTGAGTTATCACAGCCGGAAGCAGAACATCTCCAACACAAGGAATGCGAAAGTAACTTAGCATGATGTAATTTGACCGGAGACCAGTGCCATTCGTGGAGAATTTTAAAAATACAAAATGTAGGGCGAGCTTCTCGAACACCCTTATGTAATCCTTCCAAAATGAGATCCCATTGAGTGTCAGAGCAAGTCACAGATAGGCATTTCAATTGAAGAGCTTTCGAAAGGGGTTGCGAAAATAGAGGGAGCAGGAAAGTCTGATAAAGACCAGAAGTGACACCCTTAAAAGTTCCCCATAAATTCAGATAAGATAAAATAGGAGAGACAGACAACAACTCAGGTGGGGAACTTAAATGTTTTGTGAGAGCTTGCTGAAGATGAGAGTATTTACAGGATTGTGTGGACGGTAGATGAAATTCCTCACTTAATTGGGAAAAGGATTTAAAATTGTCACCATGGAACAGTTGTTCAAGGGAATTAGTACCAGCTTCCTGCCATAGAGGCAAGGATACAGTTCGACCTCGAACCCGAATAGCCGAACTAGACCATATAGGAGCATTAAAATGAAGCCGCGAGTTAGATTTAAGGAGACGGTGACTTCTTTGCCAAGACTTAAACATGGCAGATAAGATAGGATTTTTGGGGTCAAGAGAACTGGAACCCTTGCCATATAAAAGGGATAAACCAGAGGCCAATAAATGGCGTTCAAGTGGCACCCATTGAGGGATGTCCTTAGATTTACCTTCATGGGATTTTAATGAAGCGATTGTTCAAACCACTCAAAATTAGTGCAAATTCAAATGTTTTGAAGCAGGGCTTCTAACTGTGCAATTTTTCAAGTTCCCGCCTTCATTACACCCCCGCTTCATGAACACGCGCGCACACTCCTGCACAGCGACAATTCTTCACCCTGGTACTGCAGTTTTTCCCATCTTTAAACTTGCATTGTTTATAACGGCAGCTCTTTGAACTTGTCCCGGGTCCCTAAACCTCCTGCGCACTTATTTCAATGGTAAGCATGTTTTGAGGGCCACGTTGAGCCTTGCTCCTGTGATGTGGGATAAAATGAAATGTAATAAGAAAAATGTCAAAATAAAAGTGCTTGAAGGCCTCAGCTGCCGGACTGACAGGTCGCTACTTCCCTGCTCACTGCTGCTGAACCAGGGCTGCTGTCTCGACACAGGGAACTTCTGAGCACTCCAGGGTAACCAGAAGAGTTTTTAACAGGGCAGAGTTATCCATTTGTACAGATGCATGAATGGGAGAGTGTGCCTGAGAGTTTGTGTGTATCAATGTATGTCTGAACTCGGCTTTTGAGTGTTTGCGGTGCACTTTTTCACGCAACAGTATATTTATGTGTGCGTTAGGGTGTGTGTATGTTTTAGCGTGTGTATTGGATGTGTCTTAGTATGGGAATGTGAGCGTGCGCATGTATTAGTCTACTTGTTTTTATTACCGTTATGTACAGGGGCACTTTTTAAAAGCCTTGCATGCTCCATCTCTTGTGGATTTAATGTTAACTGATGTACGAGTTCCTGTCTGCAAAAGCTGGAGTGGGCAGTGAATGCACTGTTGTGAACAGGCGATGAAATTCAGTCCTGTGTGCAGCCACTAATTGACATGAAAACACTTTGAAAGGATAATCCACACATAAGGGCCAACATCACCTTAATCTTCCAAAGGATTGATGACTCCTGCATTCTTAAATCGTCCCCATTCCAAATTCTAGCGCCCTGACGCCCAGAAATGCTGCATTTTGATGTTGCCAGCTAGGCTCATGGTTTATATAATACCAGCACAATCTTTATGCAAATAGAGTATTGGTTTTACGTTGACCACCTGCTGGGTGTTTCCTATACACCTCTTCCGAGAGCAAATGGCTGAGAGCTCTGAACAGCAGTAGCAGGGTGTGTTCTCCTTTCCTTGTGTTTGCACGGGGTCTGCTCTTTATGGAATCGCAGAATGTTGTGATTCTCAAGAAATGTGTCACCCGACCATAAAAGATCAGACAAATACCATGCTCAGCCCGTTCCATTCACAATGTAAGCAATTAAAAGTGCTTTCCAAGTCATTTACTTTTCTACTTGACATGGCTGCTTTTGTGGCATCAATTTGCTCTGCTAGCCTCAGAGTAGAAATGTATCATCCCAGTGTCTGATATTAAACGATTAGTAGTGTTCAGCGTATTAACAGATGTGTTCACTCTTTGAGGATGGACTGCTCCTATGGGGCATGGTCAAGACTGATTTGCATATGTAGTAGAATTAGGGGGCATGGAATGGGCACAAGACCACTTATAGAAATGATTGCCACCGCTAATTGTGTAATGTTTTTCATTTCTGCATTTGTTACAGCCTGAAGAAGTGCACATAATTTTTGGATAGTGAGGGGTTGCATAGAACCCAACCTCCTTATCTGCTTTTCACAACCTCAGGGTTTAAAGTTAGGGCACTGATACTATTACAAAGTAGTTAAGCGCTATGACTATGTACGTGGTCTTTCAAAATTGCTTTATTAACTTCTTGCTTTCTCAAATTTGCTTGAAAATGCACCATTTGCCCACTCTTTTTTTCAATTTTTTTCTTGGGGGAGAATACCCCAGACCCTCTTATGCCAGTCAAGCACTCCCGCTACGCTCACTCACCCCTCTGCACTCAGCCACAACTTTTACGCCCCACAACTTTCAAATATCACCAGCCACCATTGCGTGACGTGGCTGCTTTCATAACTAACACAATGAATGGTTTCCAGTCCTATACTGTGTGAATGCACGCTTTGAAGAACAGCCCTAATCAGGCGTGTTAACGTATTTAAGGATGTTATGTAAATCTCCAAAGATAACTGACAGTCTGAACAGATTATCTGTCAAATAGCATTTCTGCTCAGTTCTCAACAGATCCTTAACTAAACGATGTCAGTTATTCATTGATGGTTAATGTTCCAATACTCTTGGCTTCGCCTCTTCTCTACCATGTAATCCTCCTCCCTCGAGCCGATCTCACCCTCCCCTCCCTCGAGCCGATCTCACCCTCCCCTCCCTCGAGCCGATCTCACCCTCCCCTCCCTCAAGCTCTGAGATCCTACCAGAGTCCCTTGCTGGATGTTCCTGCTTCCTATAGCAGTTTACTCGGGTATAGAGTGGCGTATATACATCAATATTAAATGCCCATCTTCCTAGTTATAGGATGGTGTCTAATAGACCTAACCCTCGGAGTCTCAAAGGCAGGCTAGGCTTCCGAAGTCCCAGTTCGTGGTATGGAGCACCGATGTCTAGAACTTGTGGCATATTCGCTCTGAGAGGTCCTTACATGAGGATCTCTTCAGGCGATCTGATGAAAGCGTTTCTTTCCAGACTCTAACCCAGACCAATCCCTAGTAGCCGTCTCTCTGACTCTAAACCAGTCCAACCCCTAGTAGCTGTCTCTCTCACTTGCCGCTTTCATCGTATCTAGACCACAATCACGAGATGACCTCAGACTCCGCAGCTCTGGCTGCCCCTAGAATGAAAACTTCTGACATTCATAGACTTACTGAGAGCTCTGGTTAAAACGCTAACTTGGGAGTATAGCACAGCATGGAAGGCCAGCTCCGACTAAAGCAAGGCTGAGCTGTGTCTCAATCTCACTACTGTCCGGTCCCTGTCGTGCACACACGCACTGGCTGATCGTAGCTGTGTTCACTCATGTTTGCCCGCAAGCACTGCTGAGGAGAGACTGAAGTATATAGTACGGTTTCACTACAGTTTTAGGAAAGGAAAATGGCCAATGTGTAGATTTATCAATTATTAAAGGATGTGATGCGAGAGCGGCCGTGTGTGGTTTAAGAGACTGGAAAGGTGATTAGCAGTGAGGCAAATATTTCTTCAAATGGCCGATCTCGGAGCATACATCCGAAAAGTATATAAACACTAATGGAGAGTGAAACTAGAGATTTTCAAATTCACCACACAAAACACGAATAACCAATTCGAGAACTAAAGGGTTGGACTATTGGTCACTATTTTTATAACATATTTTATTGATTTTGACAAGATCAAGAACATTGATTTTTGCAGATGATACTTAAGTCAAGTTAATGCACAAGCAAACCACAAATTAAGCAGTGCCCCCCCCGTAGCCTTGGCACAGAGCAGTCAGGCTTAACTTAGAGGCTATGTGTAAGTATTTGTGCAGCACTTCAAACAGTAATAAAGTGAAAAGATCACACCAAAGCACCCCACACCAAGTTAGAAAAATAGAGTTACAAATAATAAATAAAACAAGATCAAAATGACAAAAAGCCAATCAGTAGAACTAAAGTTATTAATTTTAATTATCAGTAGAACTGAATTTATGAATTGTAATTTTTTTTTTTCCAACTGTAGCACCATGAAGCATAAAGCGCTAGCTATGGCTATCTGCTTGCGCTTGACTCAGTCACCCTTTCAGGCTAAACTCCATGGATTGCAGGTAGATTACAGTCACCAGGTTAGGCCGCTGAAGTGTACCATCTTAAAATCCATGCCATGAGTACCGTTCGCAGCTGAGTGGGCCAGCAAAACCCAAATGTTTGATTTCAGCTCGATGTGCCACATGAAGGGACCCAGACCGAAGGAGCACCTATTGGGGTCAGGAACTCAATTCAGCTGGGTCAGCAGCTGTGCAGGGTGTTTGGGAGCCTTTTATGTTTCTGATGCTCAGATCAGGAGGTAGGCAGACTAGCTCTTGGAGTCACTCTGGTGTCCTGGGCTCAAGAGTGAAGCTGCCAGTCCAGTTCCCCTACCCCATGTAAGAGGACAGCACACAGCAGGACAGCAGTTACTTAAGCGCAGCAGTCCAACAAAGGGGCAGTCCTTCCAGCAACAGAGCAGTCCTTCTTACTAGCAGAGTGTGGCTGTTTAGGAGGAATACACAAAGACCATCTGTCAACCACACCAAGCCAAGTGACACACAGACATGCTGCAGGCACCAAAAAGACTAAGGCAACAACAAAAAGCGAATTTTCTAATAGTGCCATTTTCAAAATGGCAACTTAAAATCCCACTTCACCATAAGTTGCGATTTTTTTTTTTTTTTTTTTTTTTTTTACACAATTTCAGAGACTCAAAACATGAACTAGTAACCTCTTCCCATTTGGAAATTAAATTAATAAAATGTAATAAGGCTTCCAAAGTTATCCTATGGGAAAGGTAGGCCTTGCATTAGTGTTGGACGGGG
Source organism: Lissotriton vulgaris (assembly GCF_964263255.1). Lineage (NCBI taxonomy): Eukaryota > Metazoa > Chordata > Amphibia > Caudata > Salamandridae > Lissotriton > Lissotriton vulgaris. Next base: position 882,821,450 of record NC_141699.1, on the reverse strand, counting down.
ACAGGAGATGCTGCCTTAGTTCTATGAAACAATTATTGGAGAGGTGCTCCCACACGATGAGGTCGAATAATTGTTCGTAGGTGGTGACCTGGCTGCCTTTGATCCATCCTTCTAAGGCTCGGCTAAAAAAGTTCACGTATTCCACCCAGGTGGTACCGGGGATTCTTTTAAAGTCTCTAAATCGCTGCCGGTACATCTCTGGCGTGAGCCCATAGCGAGTGAGAAGGGCGGCTTTCATGTGTTGATAGGTCATTTCGTGGTCGGGGAGTTGTAGCAGGGCATCTCTTCCTTCGTTGACGAATCTCCCCCACAACCTGGCTCCCCAGTCTCTTCGCGGGATTCGGTGGGAGATCATGGCTACCTCGTAGGCCTTGAACCATTGCTGGATATCGTCGTTCCGGTAGTATTCTCGGACGACATCTTTGGGAATGTGGACCTTGGGGTCCGTAGGGGGAGCGGAGCTCTGGTTCTCGGGGGCGCCGAGGTCTTTGTTTTGTCGTCGAATTTCTAGCTCTTTTAAATTGCGCTCATGCTCGTACACTAGTTTCTTTTCTTCCAGCTCCCTCTGGCTCTTTTTTTCTTCTTGTTCTTCCCGGAGCCGTAAGTGTTCGAGAGTTATCTTTTGTTCTGCCAGTTTCAGTTCTCCATCTAAGCGGAGTCGAGCCAGTTCCAACTCGTGGAGCCGGCTCTTCTCCCGTTCTCGGGCCTCCTCTGACGAGAGGCCCGCTCTTCTTTCTTCTACGGGGGTGGTAAGTGTCTCTGTGGTCTCAATGCTTTCGTTTCGGGGTGGGGACGCTCCCGTCTCCACCCAAGATTCCAAGGCGTGCTTGAGGTCATCTTTGGTGCTCAGTCCCGTGGTAGCGATGCCCAAGTCTATGCAGAATTGTTTTAATTCTTTGTGGCTGTATTCTTCCAGCCGTTCCATCTGGAATTTCGCGGTCGTTCCACTCTCTTTCGTCGTCATTGTTGCTGCGCGTCGTGGGGTGAGTTACTCTCCGTACGATTATGCGTCGGCTCGGATCGCACCGCTGGCCACCAATGTTAGACGGGGACCGGAGGGTCGGCCAAGCAAGGGGGAGAGGCCTCCTGGCGAGGGCCCTCTCCTTCAATCGTACGGACGAGCAACTACCCCCCCACAGATGGACACCACACATAGATATGTTCGGTACACTTTTATCTGTATTCTCAGGTAGGTTAACTTGACGTTACAGCAGGACCAGGATACGATGATCCGGTAAATTCTAGTCTCTTGGGAAAGGGGGTAGCAAGACAGTCTCAGTACCGATCCGGTACGGGGATAGCGGGTGGATAGCTCACAATCCTCGAGCTGGAGGGTCTCGCAAGTAGGGGCCGCGGCAGCGCCAGCAGGCCTTCAAGATGGTTCACGAAGAGGACGAGCCGCGGCAGCGCCAGCAGGCCTTCAAGATGGTTCACGAGGAGGATGAGCCACGGCAGCGCCAGCAGGCCTTCAAGATGGTTCACGAAGAGGATGAGCCGCGACAGCGCCAGCAGGCCTTCACGATGGTTCACGACGAGGATGAGCCGCGGCAGCGCCAGTAGGCTTTCAAAGGTAGTTCACGAAGAGGAGCCGCGGCAGCGCCAGCAGGCCTCCAAGGATGAGTTCGTCTCGGTGTCTCTCGACTCCAGGATACAACTGCCTTCCTGCTCTGGAGCTTCCCCAGTTATAGGTCTGGTGCCCTTTGATGTCCGGACCCTCGCGCTTGGGGGTCGGAAGGTCTGGGATGAGGGAGACCAGACACCCAGCAGGGGGGTGGAGCCAGCGCCCAGGGAGGCTGGGTGTGATCGAAACCTGGCGGAGGGGAGCCATCAACACTCCTTCTTCCATTGACTCGCCAAGTGGTCTCTTTACCCCCTGGGTGGATGGTGGTGCCTCGATGTCGGGGCTTGGCTGGGCCCGAGGCTGAGGTCGACCCTAGGCCACGAGGCCTGGTCGTGGAGGGTCTAAGATGGCGGCTGGGCCGGAGACGGTGGTTCGGGAAGGGACCCAGGCCAGTCGAGAAAGTTATGATTATGAGCCGGGGTTCCGTCGGGGAAGAGATGGAGGTTGACCCAGCGGGTTGCAGGTGTGGTTCTTGTCCGGGGAACAGGGGTAGCAGTGGCCCGCGACCCGCCATGCGGGGAGGGGTCGGGCCTGCCACGAGGCCTGTCCAACAATTAGTTAACAGCTAATTTAAGCGTTTTTTTTACTACCATAACATGTAAAACTTAAAAGTACATGCCTAAACTTTTAAAAACATTACACCCTACCATTTGGGCTGTCCTGGCCCTACCGTGGGAGTTACTTTTATGCAATAAAAAGGAAGGTTTGGGCCTAGCACATGGTTTACTTTTCCACGTCGAAATGGCAGTTCAAAACTGCATACACACAGGCTACAATGGCAGGCCTCCGACGTGTTAAATAGTGCTACATAAATGGGTGGTACAATTGGTGCAGCAGGCCCATTAGTAGCATTTTATTTACAGGCCCTGGGCACAGTTAGCGCCACCTTACTAGGGACTTAAAACTATATTACATATTGGGTATAAGTCAATTCTACCAAGTTTTAAGGAGAGGGCACAATCACTTTAGCACTGGTTAGCAGTGGTAAAGTGCTCAGAGTCCTAAGGTAAACAAAAACAAATTCACCAAAATAAGAGGAATGAAGTCTAACTGTTTGGGGATGACACTGCAGAAAGGACCAAGTCCAACACAACCCCCTCAAGCCAAAATCCATGGTAGACTAATTAATACATTGATGGGCTTCCCTGCTTATGCAATAGAAGATGGGCGAAGGCCCTGTTCTGCAGGGGCACTTGTCAGTTCTATGCCTCTCTGAACTCAGTTGGATCCCTCTATCTATACTCCCCTGAGCCATTGAACTATCCCATGGGGAACCCTTCTCCTAATCTGTTGATGCCCTATCTGTGAAGCACCCAACCTTCACCTGCTCACAATTGCATCCCAGTAGGCGGTCCGTACCACCATGGCCAACAAAATGATGTGGCCCCTTTCTACCCCTTGGGTCAGACTTCTATTTCCAACCTAATATAATTCTGCCAATAAGTACAGCAACCAACAGAGATCACTGACAGCTGTCCGTGTCAAGAGCCAGACCGTAGGCCATCTAGGGTTTCTCAGTTGGAGGCAGTAGCCCCGGGTGTCTTACACACTAATTCCACTCTATCTCCCACTAGTTTAATGCTGGTATTCTGAGACTGGTCATGAAGCCCAAGGTCTGTACCCTGAAGGGAACCGGGTACCTCCATCTGGGCTCCCGTGCCTGCTGCTTGAGAGTGGTACCCTGTAAACTAGATTTTCACGGCGCCCTGGGCTGCCACCCTTCTCAGTTCTCCTGACAATGGGGGCTGCTAATTTCCCAGCATGCAGTCTATTGGCATCTGGGGACTAACTATTCCCTTGCTCTGGGTCACCTCACCACCCCACAACAGGGATACAGGAGACATAGGGTGGAAAATGTTCTGCCGGTTGGCCTGAGTTACCCTGTTCAGTGTACTGTTCTCGAGAAACTAGCCATTCCACTATCATGGTCTCGCTAGTCCATCCCAGCAATGACTTGGACCCTATTCACGTTCACCTGGTCAAAGTGACGACTCCCACCTTTTAGGAATCACCAGCTCACCTACTGAGTCTCTCCCCCAGAGAGCATGGCTTGGTCTATAACCTGTCCCTGTGGATTATTTACACCTAAATCCACACTGAGCAATCCTGCAGCAGTCTCACCTGTGGGTGGTTTATTTGGGCAGACCACACCCCCCCAGCTTGTGTCCTTACTAGGAGCACTCATAGCAGTGGGTTTGGAAATGGGGCGCCCTGGACCACTGCCAACCAGAAACCTCTCACTGTTTCTCAGAAGGGACAATGGTTTTTCTTCCCTCGCTAATGATGCGCTTTCACAGACTACTCCCCACATCCTCCTCAGGGATCTTGTGCATCTGTGAAGCCATTTCATAAGCCTGGAACCATTTGTCAATGTCCTACCCCTGCAACAAAGTCAGGCACCAGACCTTTAGAGATATGGACCCTCTTCTCTCCAGAGGGCACCACAGGTATGCTGCCACCATCGCTGTTGGACCCTGCCTGTCTAGCATTGATGTCCAGCTCCTTTAGATTCAGTTCTTGACCCAACAAGATTTTCTTTTCCTTGAAGGCTGAGCCTTCTTTGCCACTGAGGCCATTTTTTTCCTCTGCCTGCATGACCAGTTTCTTTTTTCTATCCTTAAGTGGGTGGTCCATCTGCAGCTTGAGCTCCCTCTCTACCTTCCTTTCCAGCAACGCCTCTGGGGACAGGTTGCAAGAGGACACACTGCTTCCTGCACAGTGAAGGATTTCTAGTTCTGGGGGTAAGTCATCCCACCTCCTCATCAGGCTGCATTCCAAGTTTCTCCTGCAGTCGCTGCTCTTATTCCTCCACATCATCCTCTCCCTACTGGTCATCTGTTGTGACTGTCAATTGGTGGGCCTCCTCCCATGACCTCAAGTCCTTTTGGAGCTGTGCTTTACTGGTGCTCCTTTAGGCAAGCAGCCCCCTCTCCTGTCAAAACTCCTTGAGCTCAGTCACAGCGTAGCTCTCCAGATTGGCAAGCTCAGACTCGATCCTTGCAGGTGGGGCCATAGGAACAAACAGTCGGGTAAGGTAGGAATTAATTTAGAAAAAAAGAGCAAAAAGGCCAATTGGGGACAATTTTAAACTCAAATTGGTCTTGGATATGAGATGGTAGTGTACACAAAATCACTGCACAGCCCTGCACAAACAAGTCCTAGTCTCACTGCTGGTCACCAGTATGAGAAATCGGGTTTTTGGTTGACTGGTGTGTAAGCCCTGGCCAAGCAGCAACCACAATACTTGTCGGGGTAAGGCACAAGCAAACCCCAAATTAAACTGTTCTCACCATCTGGTAGCTTGACGCAGAGCAGTCCGGTTTAACTTTGAGGCTAAGTGTAACTGTTTGTGAAACACTTCAGTAATAAAGTGAAAAACACCACTCAACAAGGATCCCACATCATTAGAAAAAATAAAATAAAAAATATAATAAATTAAACAAGATGAAAATGACATCCAATCCGTAGAGCTGGAGATCTGAATTTTTAAAGATTTTAGCAAAAATATCACCAGAAAACAGTGTGCTGACTAGAGATATTTGATCGGGCAGTACCGGGTTCAAATTTACACTTTCAGGCTGATCGCATTGGTGCGCAGGTTGACTACAAAGACCAGGTTAGGCAGCCCGAAGTTTGCCTTCTCAAAACCCATGCCAACATTCCAGTTCGCGGTGGAGCAGGGAAAGCTCTGTGGGAGGCTGTAAACGTGGCATGATAAACAGGCCAGGTGTCGCAGACGGGATTTGTGGAACTTCACTTTGGCAGTCCCCACTGCAGTCAGTGTTGTAGTGGGAAGAGTCGGGCTGGTGGCACTTCGAGTTGAATCACGGGGCGAGGTCTCAGTGTGAAGTGGTTAGTAATGGTAAAGTGCACAGACTACTTTTTAGGCCAACAAAAATGCAATCAGCAAAAATAGGAAGACTGAAGGAAAAAAGGTTGGGGATAATCCTGCAGAAAGGGACAAGTCCAACATGTTGTATTTCAGAGGGCATCCTCAGGCTAAATATATTGATTTCTCCATGCCCATTCAGTGATCCCGGCCCCTCTTCCATTCGCTAAAATATTAGGGTGTGGCCAAGAAGGCGGAGAGCTAAGACGTGTCTTGCCTTCTTTCCTCCGCCCGCCGTTTCATTAGCACTAGCCCAGGCCCGAACTGCTTGGGCGATGGTGGATTAGCAGACCCTTGCATCCCGAGGGAATTTGGCGACTTACCGATTGAGGCTGCAGAGTCTCCCGTAAGTGTATTTACGCCTCCGGTGCCGAGACGGGCCTGAGCTGCACAGCGGTGACTAGCGGCAGAAGGTGGCAGGCCGCCACAGCGGGGGCTGAAGTTCGGGCCCATGTCGCAAAGTGTCGCTGCCTAGACGGGGCGCCGGCCGGACCCTGGAGCTTCACTCGCTGTTGTAGGGGATGAAGGGTGACAGCAATAGCTGGTGACGGAGCAGTGGGTGCCATTTTGAGCAGAGCGGCAGCCTCCTGGGTGGAATCGGAACTCCCGGCAGATCCACATGTGTGCCGGGGATCCAGCGGATTGTGGATCGAGACCAGAGGGCATCTCAGCCTCCGGCTTGATGAAGCAACCCCTGGGAGCTGCAGCGATAAACCACTCTCAGCTCCCTACCCCCACTATGACTTTGCCTACCCAGAGTTTCACTGGAGGTGCCTAGGCAGCACTAGGCCTTGCGGTGTACTTGCCCACACACCGGGCCACTGACTGACATCCCTGCCTTGCACCCCCGCAAAAGACACTACCAGCCCCGCTCCCTAGTCTTATTTGGGTGGGCCGAAGCTCCGCATGGGACAGACTGCGACCCGGGGCTGACTCCACCGCCTTACCGCCTCCCAGCCTCAGGCGCACAGAGGTTGGTGCTGCATCTCTGAAGGAATCCTACACTAGGCGGCTGCCACTGTGCACCTGTGGATGCTTGGCCTGGCTCCCTCTGCGCACAAGCGCGTTACCGAGCTGGTGAGGACTATCAGCCGGCCCGGGCGGCTAGACTTGCTTCCTTATTCCCCCTCTGGCGTCTGCTGTGCCGAGCCCCGAAACGCCAGCATTTGAGGGGCGGAGAAGACCTGGAGCACTGCCAAGGGCTTATCGAACTGCTGCCTGCCCTACTACTGCACCACACACCGGGAGTGGGGTTGAGCTAGGCTGCGTAAGAGGCGACCCTGCAGACACTGCATCTGGGGATACTGCACTGCAGCAGCATGCCACACGGCCTGGTCTGTGGCAGCTGGTGCCAGCAACATAGGAGGACCCTAGTATGACATCCATCCGGGGCAGGAAGGACAAATTGGCCACACGAGAGAAATCTCTCAAAGATCACTTCGCCCGGGCACAGAGCGGGGGGTTGGCGGACTCTGGATGATCGGATGCAGCGACGCAGATGGCCACCTCTACGAACGCCCCCGTAACGCGGCCCTTTTTGGAGTCCTTGTTCGCTGCTCTAAGGGACGACCTCCAAACCGTGAAACGTGATCTCACAGCAGAGATTAAGGATATTCGCAAAGACCTGGACAATACTTGCGAGAGTGTGGCATCCCTGGAGGACAGGGGTGACGGCCGGGACACTGAGCTGACCGCTATGCAGCAGGAAGTAATCTGCATACATGAGCAGCAAGTGGATGTTCAGTCCCACCTGGAGGACCTTGAAAACCGTTCCCACCGCCATAATATCAGAATCCGGGAGTGGGCACTGACGAAGAAGCTGGTGGACATCTTTAAATATGTGCGTACTTTGTTTTGTTTGTTGTTCCTGTTTCTATTCCTAATTGCAGTACCATGCTAAAAGTGCTGGCTGTTCCCCCTGGCAATGCATACGCCCACGCCGGGTCGCCCTCCGGGGTGTAGACTCATAGGCTGTGTTGCATGCTATTGGATCTTGCCCTGCCGGCCGGTGGATGTAGGCAGCTGAGCTGTGTTAAGTGACGCCATACTGCTTAATAAAAATGATTGATACTAAATATGTGCGTAAACTCTTTAACCACATCCTGGGCAGTCCCTTAGACTCTGACCTTAAACTGGACCGAGCACACAGAGTGGGACCTCCTAGGGTGGCAACGGCAACTCCGGCAGGTATCTTGGTGTGCTTACAGGATTTCCACACTAAGGAAGAAATCTTACGCAAAGCTAGATCACTCCAACCAATCACCTTTCTCAATCATTCGGCCGTCCTCTATTAGGATCTTGCTGCCATCACGCTTCAGAAACTTAAAACTTTCCGGCCTCTCACTGAGGTCCTGCACCACCAGTTCCGCCTTGTATTTTGCCATGGCGGCAAGTTGTATCAGCTTCAATCTCTATCGGAAGCCAACAAACTGTTGGGAATTCCTATCCAAGAGGGCACAGGGGAAGGGGAACACTCGGACCATGGGTCCAACGATTGATGACCGAAATGGAGGCATCCGCGAAGGTGCCGTTGTGTCCAGTGACCCTACCCGCTGTCAGTCAAGAGAGCAGCAGGCCGTCCTTGAACCTGTGCCGGATGCCTTGGCCAAGACATCACCTACATGACTGAGCCTGGTTACCATGGTGTATCCTTCTATTGATAATTGGCGGGCTGGGGGAGAGTGGGCTTGAACTACTACCAGTCACGCAACGACCCAGTAGACATTTTTTTCTTCTGTTCATCCTTGGATGACTGACTAAGGTTTGGACTCGAGACTTACTTCAGCACTCCCTGTGCCTTGTTCTCCCTGTTCTATTTCTTGTGGGATTCTGTTCTGTTCTTCTCTTTCCTATCTCTCACTTTCTGTTCTCTTTTCCTTGGGGGGCCCCCGGTTCATAGGGTGCTACTGCTGTCTTGTTCCTGCGCTGGCGTTGGCCCTTATAGGCTTTCCTGGACTCTTGCTTCCCCGATGCTAATGGGCGGTACTACCCCCCTTTTCAAAGTACTAAATGCCACCATCCCCAGTTAAGGTTCTCACTCTCAATGTGAGAGGGCACAACGACCCCAATAAACGCAGGGCACTCCTTTCCTATTTAGAGAGTATGGGGTAGATATCTGCCTTCTTCAAGAGACACATGTACTTCCCAATGACTGTCACCGACTTAGATCCTGCGCCTACCCAACAGTTCTTTTCTTCAACTTCCTCTAAAAAGGCTGGGGTAGCTATCTTAGTTTCCGGGGCCGTTCAGGGGAAGGTGGTACAAAAAGGAGTTGAGATAAAAGGCAGACTGCTCAATTACTGAGTCACCATTGGAGGCATCTCTTTAACAGTGGGGTCCATTTATGCTCCTAATGAGGGTCAGGAACGATTCTTACACGAGGCTCTTACTGAAGCTATGGCAACTCAGGAACTTCACATGTTGATGGGGGGAGACCTCAACTTGGTGTTCGACAATGACTTGGATAGATCAGCACAGCGCACTAGCCAGGTTGGTGCCCTTTTGCCCTGGGGACATACCAGACAACACAACGTAGGACTTACAGACCTGTGGAGACCACACCACCTAAAACACGTGAATTCTCATACTACTCTAACGCACACAAAACTTATGCCAGGTTAGATTATTCTTTGGGCTCAAAAGCTCTCCGGGATGTCACACTATCTACCGACATATTGGCGGCGGCCTTGTCCGACCACGCCCCAGGGGAAGTCACATTGGTTCTTCCTCAGATTTGGCGCCCGACCAGGCATTGGAGCTTCGGAGACACCCTATTACATCGATCCGACACAGTTGCCCAGATATAACACGCGCTGGAGAAATATCTATTACACAATTACAGCCCCGACACAGCGCTCTCCACCCAATGGGAGGCCCTTAAGGTAGTCATTTGGGGAGAAGTCATTGCTATGTCTTCTGCAGAAAACGCGGAGCGCACATTTTAGAGGGATGAACTGACACAGAAGGTAAGAGAGTTAGAGCAGATGCACCAGTGCATTGGGGCACCTCGCATATGGATACATTTGATAGCGGCTCAGGCACAACTGGCCGCCCTCGACCGTGACAATGTGGAATATGCGTCTGGGGCATTCCTTCTGTACCAGGGGAGATAAGTGTTGGCGACTACTCACGAACAGGCTCAAGGAAGTGCGACAGCGTGAAGGGGTGCTGGAGATTAGAGATGCGGATATAGACTCATACCTAGCACAGGTTTGGCTTCCCACCCTGACACCAGAACAGGCAGCCCATATAGAGGGAGATCAGGCCGAAGAAAGTCATAGTTGCCGTTGCTCGTCTGAAGCTGGGCAAATCACCTGGCCCGATAAATCCACCGCAGCCTTCTATAAGCAATTTTGTTCAACGCTTATACCCCTGCTCACAAGGCTCTTCAACTCTTTTGTAGATCCCTTGGCAATCCCCCCCCTTCCATGTTAGAAGCAGCGATAGCCGTTATTCCTAATCCAGGGAAGGACAAGACAGAATGCAGGTCATACCAACCCATTTCGCTTCTGAACATAGATCTGAAGCTCTACACTGGAATCCGGGCCAGCCAGCTCGCCCCTTATATGCCAGGACTTGTGGACCCCGACCAGGCCGGATTTATTCTGCAGTGGCAAATGAGACAACGCCAGACGTGTCACACACCTCATAGAGAAGGCGTCCTGCATTCCTGGGGAGTATATTCTCCTCGCCATAGATGCGGAGAAGGCCTTCAACCGGGTCCACTGGCCCTACCTCAAACAGGCACTGGCCCGTTTCAGCCTGGGGGAGAAGATGCGGACGCATATTTTTAACTGCTACTGGTCTCCCACAGCCACTGTCCGGATCAATGGGCACAAGTCCACCCCATTAGTAGGGGCATGAGGCAGGGTTGCCCCTTATTGACCTTGCTGTTTGCCCTCTACTTGGAGCCCATGGCGCAGAGTCAGGAATCGGCCTCAGATCACTGGCATTTGCTTTGGAGGTGCACCCACACTATAAGTCTCTATGAAGTGACGTGTCAGTCACCCTAGTGAACCTGGGGATAGCCTTGGTGTTTTATTTTTTCTGGAGGAACTGGACACTTTCACAAATGCCTCCAGGTTTAAGGTAAACTTGACGAAGTCTACCGCGCTGAACCTTTCTCTCACCCCAGGAGCAGGCAGACCTTCAAGCCCGACACCTCTTGTAATGGTCTGATGACACCGTCCCCTACTTGCCTATTCAATTGGCCCGACCCTGCAGGCCATGAGGACGGCTAACTATTCCTACCTCCACACACACATACGCACTGAGCTGCAGAGATGGCAACACTATCAGATTTCATGGCTGGGTCACGTCGAGGCTAAAAAAAATGACGATCCTCCCCAAAATCCTGTACCTCTTTCAGACGTTCCCTTTACCTCCTCCAACGGGTTGGCTGCGAAAGGTTCAACCCAAACTCACTTCATCTGGCAAGGGCAGAAAGCGAGAATGAAAAAGCTGGTTTTTCACCCCCCTCATGAAGGAGGTCTTGGGGTTCCGGACCTCTCGCTCTACTATGACGCTGCACAGCTTCGATACTTGGTTGAATGGAGCCGGGCTAAATCCGAGAAATACTGGCTCTTCCAGGGCTGCGCAGTCGCAGGCACTTCCCTCATGAAAATTCTTTCCCCTGAAGCCCCACCATCCCCCCAACTTATATGCTTCACAGGTGACACGCACAAACAACCCTCACAGTCTGGGATTGGACTAATATATGCCACGACCTAACGACCTTCCCTTCTCCACTTACATTGCTCTTTCACAACCCGGATTTTAGCATCAGGATGGGCCCGCAGTCCTTTTCACTGTGAAGAGAGGAAGGATGCCGAGATTTAGGCCTGTTATTTGCTAAGGGCAACATAATCCCTTTCTCGCAGCTTAGGGCTGCTTATGGCCTCCCAGAGTCTGAACGCTTGCACTAGTTACAAGTGTGACATTGGGCTATGGGCCCTAGAAATTGCAAACAGGCATCTCAGCTTCTCCCTCTCTATTAACGGTGGCTGATTACACAAACTTCAGGTAAGGAGCTGATCTCCGACCTGTATAAGTTGCTTTTGTCCCAATACACCAACACTTATCATGCGGGCTGTGCACGTTGGGAGAGGGATCTTGAACATAGCCTTAGTCCTGAGGAATGGGAAGGTGCATGTTATAGAGCACGCCACACAGGAACACATTTAGGCCTTGCCAAACTCTTCTATTACTTGTATTACACTCCGGAGAGGCTACACCAAACTGACATGAAATTGAGCGTCGATTTTTGGAGAGGATGCAGGAAGAGGGGTACACTGGTTCACTTTCCCTGGGATTGCGAACATCTCCAGACTTACTAGACGCAAATACTTGACGACGTTGACAAATACCTTGACACCGAACTTCCTAGATTTCCACACTATGTCCTCTTAGGGGTACCTAATCCTCTTACCTACCCTCTGAAATCTAGTTGAGAGAAACAGATAGCCATAGCACTGGGCAATGCCATTCAGAACATATTGATTCATTGGAGAACACCTCACATACTGGGTGGTACCAGTGATTGTGGCACGTACTGGGTATGGAAAAATCTTGCTTACCTTAGCTGCGAAAGGCTCCTCCTTTAGCGACCTTTGGCAACCGCTCCTCGCCCTACTGACTTCGGAATTTTGGGAACTGTCTTGCCCAGGATACTTGCGCCTCTTGAGCCAGACTACACCTTATTCCTCCACCTTATGAGCGACACTACGCTTGGTGCGACATCAAACCGAAGGTTTGGGTGGTGGGGGGAAAGTGGTTTATTTTGTGTTTTTATTCTTTAATGCAGGCTTGCTTTCTGCATTGTTTAATAAAAAAGAGTTAAACAATAAAGTTAAATATCGCACACTTGCATAGCTACTGAAGGTTCAAAGTTCTTCACCACAGAGATTAGCTACTAGACTCTGGACTACCAAATAGCTTTAAACGACAATGATTTTGTAAATATTTTCTAGCATAAACCGAGGGATGTACCTTTATTAATATCCATATTGGACACTGTATGTGCCCAAAATCTTTGTGCATTTAAGTGAAAAGAATTCTGTGGTAGACGAGGTCGAGATTTCTGTATGCTTTATTTTATTTCAGATTTCCAACCAAATGCTATCAGGCTTTCATGGTTTGAACCAAATATCACCGGCCAACATGTTTTATTCCAATCAACTGGAATTCCTCAAGGACAATTCTTATAATAAATGTCTGTGGGCATCGATGTACGGTGTTCTTAATATACATTACATTCATCCCACTGTAGGCTACCCCCAATATGGCGGGAAAGAAACACGCAGCCATATTGGGGGCATCCCCGGTTGCCGCACTAGCTGTTGGGACCTCCCGACCTCCATCCCATAGTATTTAAAACGCGCTGATTAAGAGTCGCGTTGGTTAGAAGCTGGCGCTAGTTCCTGAGGCGAAAAGACGGGAGAAGTAGTTGCTCATTTTAAAATTGTATTTTTTAGTTGTGTTCTGTGCATTTTGCTCGCTCCTACCTCCTCGCATGGTCAGCCTGCAGATTCCCCCCACAGCCGAGTAGGTGCTGGGACGGGGAAAGAAACACGCCGCCATATTGGAGGTAGCCCCGGTTGCGGCGCTAGCTGTTCGGCCCCTCCCTCTTTGCATATAATGCACACCCCGTGCCGGCTGCGCAGCGGGCGCACAGCCGGCGCGCCTAAGGCAAGCCCGCCTGCGCCCATACGCGGCCGACAGGGGCCAGGGGCCACAACCCCTACATCTGCTCCTGGACATTGTAGGTATTATAGCTCTCATTCACTCCTTAGGCTAAGGCCTTCTGTACAACCCTTGTGTCACCACTTTTGTCACCCGCTAGACTTGCCTATTTTTTGCCCCGAATGGAAGGTTAAGATCAAATCCACGCTTAACAAGAATAAACAGCAGGAACTCAAAATGTATCTTCTTAACAGTAGATCCTCACCAAAACACCGCACAGAAATTGCATTATTGCTGGACGAACTTACACCAGATGCAATTTTCTTAACGGAAACCTGGTTAACGCCCTTCTCGGAACCAGACCTTGTGCAAGCACTTACCCAGGGCTAGCAGATTGTAAGGAACGATTGTCCCCAGGGAAAATGAGGCGGGTTGGCAGTGATTTACAAAAATCATTACTCCTGCCGCTGCACCTCTGACCCTATTTTAGACTGTGAAAGTATGTTTTTTGCTTTAGAGTTCTCTCCCAATGTTAGCTTCTCAGGAGCACTTATATATCGTCCCCGGTACCTTTAAAACAGTTTCACACGTCTCTGCCCTCTGTAGTTGCTGATCTAGCAACCACCCCATCCAACTTTACTTTGTTGGGTGATTTTAATATTCATTTTGATAATACTGCCAATCGCACCGCCCTAGAACTGACAGCCGTCCTCTCGGCATTACAACTGGACCAACTCGTTCTCTTCCCCACCCACACGAAGGGCCATCTTCTGGACCCTGTGTTCAGTAATTGCCTCAACCTTAAGGTGGGCCCTCCTATTTCTCTCCCATGGACTGATCATTTATTGATCCCGCTTAAGTGGGAGACCTACAAACTTCCCAATTCTATTCCGGTATTACAAAAAACACGGAATTGGTCCAAGCTTCCACTAGAACTATTGACCAAGGATTTAGAGCGGTCTAGACCATCTATTAATCAGGAACCTATACTAGACAATGAGAATTTATTGACTGGATTCTGAACTCCCTCGATGCTACACTCCCTCTTGGTAAAATCATCGCAAAACGATCCAGAAACACTGCTCCCTGGTAATCAGCAGAGCTCAGGGAGAAAAAACGACACTTTAAACGAATTGAGAGAAAATGGCGGCTGGAGTTTGCCATATTAGATAAAACGAGATATAGAGAGGCGATCAGACTCTATAAACAGGAGATAAAGCTGGCACAATCTGCATACTATACTAGAAAAATCTCAGCGGCAAGCCAATTATAATGTACAAGCTCGCTGCAATGAACTGGCAGAGTTCTTTTCCCAAAAAATCTACTTAATATATTCATCATTCCCTGATCTGGATTCAAAGATTCACATTGAAGCTCCCTCTCCCCTCCTTCAGGCTACCAGGTATCATTCATCACCCATCCTGGATCAGTTTTCTCTGCTAAATCTAGAATCACTTGCCCCCTTAATGTCGCAAGTAAAATCAGGTTCCCCCTGTGATCCTGCCCCTCACCCCCGCACCTTGGTCGACGCCATCCACACTATTCTTCCCACCATGCTTTATTTATTTATTTATTTATTTTATTATTTGAGTTTGTTAAGCGCGGCAGCTACCCAAAAAGGGTTTCCCGGCGCTGGACAGGCAGGTTCTATTAAATCTCTGTTACAACTACAAAAATAAATATTGGTTAAAGAGCCATGTTTTAGTGGCTCTGCGGAACTGCACATAATTAGTTTCACTTCGAATGTGCAATGGCAAGGAGTTCCACAAAATGGGGCCTAGCTGAGCAAAAAATCTACCTCCCATTCTGGCTAGTCTAATTCTAGGCACTACAAAATAGGCCATGTGGGCAGATCTCAAATTCCGGGCTTAATGTACTTAATGCATCAATTTCTTCAGGAATTGTACCGACAAAATGGAAACAAGCCATGGTACAAGCACTTTTGAAGAAACCAAATCTGGACGCTACCAATCTTAGCAACTATCGTCCTATTTCTTTGCTCCACTGGATGAGCAAAATCCTGGAGAAATAAATCAACAGGCATCTAACTCTATTTCTGGAGAGTAACCACCCACTGGATGTCACCCAGACGGGTTTCCACCCTAAGCATGGGACAGAGACTGCCCTGCTAGCTGTAATGGAGGAAACCAGAGAGATCTTGGATCGAGGGGGATCAGTGGCAGTCATCCTCCTCGATCTAAGCGCTGCATTTGATACGGTAAACCATACAATTTTATTGCAGCGACTTTTCAGCCTGGGTGTATCAGGTAGGGCGCTAACCTGAATCACCTTCCGCCTCCTCACCCACGCACACAAAGCCCTACACGACCAAGGCCCGAGCTACCTCAACAGCCGAGTCAACTTCTACGCTCCCAAACGCCACCTCCTATCAGCCAACCACGCCCTCGCCGCCGTCCCCCGCATCCGAAGAGCGACTACAGGAGGAAGGTCCTTCTCCTACCTGGCCGCCAAGACCTGGAACTCCCTCCCGACCGACCTGCGCCTGACCCAAGACCACCTCTCCTTCAGGAAGAAGCTGAAGACCTGGCTGTTCGAGCAGTAGCGGCACCCCCCTTCCCCCCCCCCCCCTCCCCAGCGCCTTGAGACCCTACGGGTATGTAGCGCGCTTTACAAGTGTCACTGATTGATTGATCTTGAGCGATAGATCTTTTCAAGTCTTTGAAGGAGATACAATCTCTTATAGCAAAGCTCTGGGATGTGGAGTCCCACAGGGCTCAACTTTGAGCCCGACGTTGTTTAACGTTTATATGGGACCACTAGCTGAGATTGTCCGCTCTTATGGTATTAAGATCATCACCTATGCGGACGATACTCAGTTGGTGGTCTCTCTTGCTCAGGGAAACGACATTCTAATGAAGACCGACCTAGCAGGATGTTTAGAGAAAGTAAAGAACTGGATGACTGTCATGCCTCAAGCTCAATGGAGAAAAAACTGAGCTGATGCTCCTCGGCCGTTCTGCTCCAAATACAATTGACTCTATATGTCCCTCTTGTCTGGGTCAGCCACCAGCCACCAAAGACACCATTAAAAGTCTTGGGGTATGGTTGGATAAGTCCCTGACATTTGACAGCCAAGCCACCAAGCTGTCTGTCACCTGTTTTGCCCTTCTCAGAATCCTTAAAGATTCTGCCCCTCCTGCCTTTTGAAGCTAAACAAATTGTGATTCAAGGCTTGATTCAATCTCGCCTCGATTTTGGCAACACCCTGTATCTGGGAGCTCCTGACTACACCCTTCAGAAACTCCAGGTAATCCAAAACTGCGCTGCGCCTACACTGCTCCAGCTTCCCCGTAGGCTCTCAGCCAAGCCTGGACTGAGGAGCCTCCACTGGCTTCCTGTCAGAGAAAGAATTAACATTAAATCTCTGTGTATTGCGCAACAGGCCTTTTGGAAAACAGGCCCAGTGATTAATCATTCTCCAACTACGCCATATCATCCGAGTAAACAATTACGCTGTTCCCATTCCTTTCTTGCTACAATCCCTAAAATAATGAAATCAAGAGTAGGAGGCCGGTTTTTCTCCTATAACGTGGCCAAGTTGTGGAACTCTCTCCCTCTCCACTTAAGGTCCAACCCTAATTTGCCTTCCTTCCGAAAACAATTAAAAGCGTTTCTGTTTAACAGATAGAATCTTGCTTCCTTTGACTTAGGAGCCTCTTAGCTAGCACCTTCTTCTTTCATAGCGCTTGGACGCCTCAGGGCAGCAATTCGCGCTTTATAAAACGCATTTCATTTAATTTCTCTTGTACTAAAACACATTCATTTGTCCTCAATATTGTGGTATATATTAACTGGGCTCTACTTTGTCCGTTTAGTGCTTTTCAAAATCTAAACTAAATACGGTGGACATTTGTATTACAATGTTTAGCCTTTATAATCTATTGGTTCATACGCATAACATTCCAGTCTCCAGGTATGCCTTAATGCTGTGCATGCGAATAATGGAGGTCCAACGGAGAAATATTTTGGTTTAGGTGTCATTATATATTGTTTTTCCCTCGTAATGGTTGGGTAGAATACAACTCTCAGGAATTTGTATTTATTTATACAAAAACACGAATTCCCAGTTATAGCCAGCAGGGCTAACTCTGACTTGCCCCCCTGCCATGCACTGCTTATGACATCCCATATTACATCACTCACGACCTGTTCTATGACACTTATGACATCACTGATGGCATCTCAAATTACATCACTACATACTTCACTGGTGACATCCTGCAAAGAGAGTTAGTTTGTTTTGCAGTTTACATAGTCGCGGGTAACAATCGTATTAATTTTCTACCTAAAATTGTACAGCTTGTGTCCAGCTAATGGATGTAAGTATTTATAAAACGTATGTGTTCCTGGCGCATCATAGGTGTGTAGAAGTATGGAACATGTTAGAAATATTTGTATTAAAGAGTGAACTTCTGTGTGCAGATAGCAGTTGATGGTGTGTCCTGTATGTTCCACACAGGTTTCTTTGTTTCTGCTGAAAGTTTCCAACTTAGCAAATATTCTTCCTACCAGATACTAAGATATTGTAAGCAGCTTTGAGTTACTAGACAGGACTTGTCTCAAAATGAAAATTTCTACCTAACATAGAAGACTGTGTGTATTAGGTACTAACCTATGTACATATGCTTCTTTTGGTTGAGAAGATGGGCTATCTGTAAAGATCTCACAACCGAATGTAGGCTGCAGGTAGTATGAACTTTAGCACCATCAGACCTTGGCTATTTTTAGAGAATAGTGTCTTTTTTTGAGAAGTGTTTCATAGAGTGAACACTGTTCTTAATAGATAATTTGTAATTGTCCACTCCTTAATTTTTACCAGTGTTTCCAGCACTCTGGACCACCTGTTAATTGTCAACACTGGGGCTAATTTAGAAAAAAACCACAAAAACAGCGAATTATTACATCAATATACATTAAAAACTATTATCTGCTGCCCACGCATTTCATATAGCTTTGGGGGCCATGAATAGTCCGAAACGTCGCACTTGTAGGAGTGTGATGGTTAGGACTTGTGGTGTTACTATCATTGGCAGCTTGGCAGAGGCAATGTGTGATACAAGCCACAGTGGCCTCTTGACGAGAACCCTGGCACTTATGTTTTTTTACAACTTGAGCACTGGTTGCAGGCACCAGCTTCCCATTGTTTCACACTTGGGAGCTGTTCTCAAAGGTCACAGGGCAGAGCCAGGAACAGAAAGTAAGCAGCGCTCCCCCAAAACATATGTGGTTCCCATGCCTTGCCCCTTTCCTAGCCATTCAGCAAGCTCCTATTTGGTGTTGTATTTCTCATGAGAGGTTCACTGGCTGCAAACAGTGTGGTACAGAGTAAACTTGTGATGCAGTAAACACTTTTTACAGTATCCACTTTTCTACTAATATCAACTTCATTTCTTAATGTATGTTAACTATGAGGGGTTTGATACAGCTAAAAGCGGTCTGTAGTAGGGCACTAATTTTGAAACAGAAGTTGAGTATCTTGAGGAAATTTGCTTATTTATTTATTTATTTATTTATTTGATTTGTATAGCGCGTTATAGCCACCGGGGCCTCTAAGCGCTGGTTGTCCAAATTAACTAGTAGGGGCTGAGCATATTACTTGGTCTTAGAGTACGCTTAGTGACTGCTCCATGCTTGTTTGAATAACAGTTTTTAGCTTTTTCCTAAAAGTCAACAAATTGCGTTCCTTCCTAAGATCTGGGGTCAATTTATTCCACAGAGCCGGGAGTGTTTTAGAGAAAGCACGTCCCCCTACCGTGGCCAGTTTAAATCGGGGTTGGGATAGGAGAGTAGCATCCGAAGAGCGTAAAGTCCTGCTCGGCGTATAGAGAGAAATTCTGGACTTAAGGTATGTTGGTGCATTCCCGTACAGCGTCTTATGCACAATACACAGTCCCTTGAAAACTACTCTCTGCCGAATTGGGAGCCAATGAAGCTCCTGCATCAGCGGGGATGAGTGGGTCATCCTAGGTTTCTTGTAGATCAACCTGGCCGCATCGTTCATAACCCCCTGTAGCTTATCCAGCAGCCGCTGGGGTAACCCTATGTACAGGGAGTTTCCATAATCCAGTCTGGCCAAGATTGTAGCTGAAACCACCTGTTTCAGGGTGGAGAACGATAGCAGTGCCGATATTTTTCTCAGTTGCCGCATTAAACCAATGCAGGTTCCTACTACAGTCGTGACCTGTTTTTCCATGGATAGTTTCCCATCCAGGTACAGACCCAAACTTTTGACTGCTATCGCTGGTTTCGGTGGTGCACCCAGCTCTACCGGCCAGAAACTCTCGTTCCAGGGGTTGCCCGAGATGGAAATGGGCAACACTTCCGTCTTATCCGGGTTAATTTTTAGGGAGTTTTTAGACATCCAATTAACCGTGGCTCTAAGTATGTCCTGTAGCCTGGTAGACGCTCCTGGACCTTCCTCTAGCCGGATGATAATCTGGGTGTCATCAGCGTAGTTATAGACTAGGCAGTCCATCCTGTTCAGGAGTGCAATCAAAGGCTGCAAATAGATGTTAAAGAGTAGGGGCGACAAAGCAGAACCCTGTGGGACCCCGCAGGTAATAGGCGCGGAGGTGGAAAGCAGGTCCCCCAGTTGGACTCTTTGTGTCCTGCCCTGCAGGAATGATGCAAGCCATGCCAGGGCTGTACCTCTGATACCAAAAGACCTCAACCGCGACAAAAGTTGTTCATGACACACGGTGTCAAACGCCGCGGAGAGATCTAATAGTACCAGGGCGCTAGGTGTTTTAGTATCTGCCCGGCTCCTCAATTCATCCAGAATTGATAGCATGACTAGTTCCGTGCTATGGTTAGCACGGAACCCTGCCTGATTGGCTTCTAACAGGTTGTTACTGTCAAGATGTTTTGAGAGCGATACCAGCACATGCTGCTCAATTACCTTAGCCAGGAAAGGCAACTGGGAGATGGGACGAAAGTTCTTTAGACACTTAGTGTCCGAGCCAGGTTTTTTCAACAAAGGGATCAATCGAGCCTCCTTAAATGCTAAAGGGACCTGTCCTGTGTGGAGAGAAGTATTCAGTAAGTGCAAGACTTCTTCTTCCATGGCCGGAAGGGCTAGCTTGAATACTTCCGGCAGACATGGATCCACCAATGAACCGGATTTAACTCGGTCCGTGATCTTGGTCAGTTCCTGCTGTACAATGAAAGGGAACTCGGCTAGCGGAGTGAGAACTGGCGGAACAATATAACCCGGTGGGCTAGGACAGTCGAGGGTTATAGTTGCAGCGATTTCTCCCAGAATGTCGGAGATCTTACTCACAAAGAAGTCCTGGAACTTCTGGCAATCTTGTTGGGTGAACTCAGTGCTTTGCTCCTTGTTTGTCCTGAGTTCTGACAGAACCCGAAAGATTTCCTTCTGTGGATTCCTAGCTGCCACTATTCTCTCTTATTATTTGTATACATACTGAACACAAATGTATGTCATTAAATTGCATACTAATACCGCGGGTGCCTTTATAATGTGGGTATTACTAAGCGATGTCAATGACAACAACATGCCATTACATCGCAATCTTACCACGCATGCCATTACAACGCCAAGGCATGCGTGGTAAAGCTATACTCGTGGTTAAAGTTTGCAAGGTAAGTGACTCTACACTACCCCAGCAAAACCCTCCTCTCCCTACAATAACACTACACTACACAACCCCTGACACTACCCTAAAACACTACACAAACACTACTACACTATGCTAATCCCTAAAATCCTACACTACACAAACACTACAACACTACCCTAAATCTCTGCACTACCCTAAGACACTACACTACACAAACATTACAGCACCACCCTAAACCCTAAAACACTACATTACACAAACACTACAACACTTCCCCTAGCACGACTCCCTACACTACCCAAACACCACTACCCTAAACCCTAAAACACTACAACACTACCCAAACCACTACCCACACTACTCCCACCCCTACACAAAACCCTAAAACACTACGACACTACAACACTATCCTAAACCACTACCCACACTACTCCCACCCCTACACTACACCCTAAAACACTACACTACACAAACACTACAACACTACCCTAAACCTTAAAACACTACACAAACACTACCCTAAACCCTAAAACACTACCCCCACTACAACACTACCCTAAAACACTACACAAACACTACAACACTACCCTAAACCCAAAAATACTACACTACAACACTACCCTAAAGCCTAAAACACTACACTACACAAACACTACTATACTACCCTAAAACACTGCACTACACAAACACTACAAAACAAACCTAAAACACTACACAAACACTACAGCACTAACCCTAGCACGACTCCCTACACTACCCAAACACCTCTATGTAGGAGAGTAGGGTCTGCTTCCTATGGTTACCCCCACTTTTTGCTGTGATTCTGTTTTGTCGACTTTAGTATGGCTGTGGCCCTGCTCATCAGGCCCACAGCCTAGCTGTTCTCTCTCTAAATTGATAACATGTACTTTAGGTACCACCCTTGTGAGCCCCTGTACAGTGTACCCTAGGTACCCAGGGCATAGGTGCACCCTAGGCCTACCAGGGGCTGCAGCATGTATTGTTCCACCCCTGGTTAGCCTTCCAAACTGACACCACAGGTCTGTACTTACAGCCTGGGTAAGGTGGTGTAATCACCCCTTACTTAGATATAGTATATATATATCTACTTTATATATAGACACATAGTAACCTATAAGTCACTCCTATGGCAGGCCTCGACAATCTTGCTGCTGGACTAAACTCTGGCAGGGGAGGCCTGGACAATAGGTTTCCTTCCCAGGGAGGTGCTAGCACCTCCCCAGACAGGCTTTAGTGTATTGAGGCAGGGTGGGTTGCATTCAGTAAATGCTTTTCAGACACTGCCTGGGGCACACAAGGTGCTCCATGCATTTCCCAGTTCAAATCGGTTGCTGGGGTGCTCAGCCCTAGCTCTGGTGTGAAAATGGACAAAGGGGAAGGGGTGTAACCACCCCCTCCCCAGGTCCACCCATAGGAGGGACCTTAGAGTTAGTCCAACCCCTAAACTTACTATAAGTATAGAACCCCAGTCCCAAGGACTTTAGATTACCCTGGACGAAACTCTGCAACATATATCCTGGACCTTCAACATTCCATTTCGACTGGAAGACGGAAGACATCTCCCTTGTGGTCAAGGAGTGACCACCCTGTTCAAACAGGCACCAACAGCAACTTTGCCAGTCTGCATTTTTGAGGCTCCCGCCGGATGCCGAAGAATCTGTGACACAGGACACAGACTTCCAGACTTCCCTGACCTTCGCTCCCAGCAAAGCTGAGATCCGTGGCGGTCACGAGAGAAGTGGGACTGGAGCTCCTGGACATCCTGCATTTTGCACACTGCACTTACTTTCCAAGGTATCCCGGAGTTGTGCATTGGAGTGTTTGAAGCCCCAGCCCAGAGCACCATTTGCACTGAAGCTCAGAGGCCCACACTCCACGAGTCCCGTGGGCCCGCTTTGTGCATTTCCGCTTGATGCGTCCTGGCCCGTTAGCTAGTGAGCCACCAAGAAGACCAAACTTGAATCAAACTTGCATTTCTGGTTGCTCCACGCTTGCTACAGCTTCCCTGCACAGGAGAAGCGCCCCAGACCTTGCTGGTCTGCAACGAAGCAAATCTCGACATCCTGCGTGGGTTTCGTTTGCCAATGTTTGTTGGGTCCAATCCGGATACCGACACCGCAGTCAACTAGATCCTTTGTGGGACAGCTCGAATCCAGCTCTTGGTTGTTGTTGACGCTTCCTGGACCTTGTGGCTGAAGATACAACCTTCACCTTTTCACCTGAAATCACCCAACCTCTGGTGGCATCTTCTTATCCCCGCCCTGATCACTGGCTAGTGGCCCAGACTCTGTATCCTCTGCTTTCAGGTTCTTCAGATCTTCGATCCACCCTTGGACCACCCGACACTTTTCCTCTGGTCACCTGCAGTACTTCTTCGCAGCTCTCCATTGGAATCGACGACGAAACTCTACACCAAAAGACACCTATGCACCCGGCTTCCTAGGGTGAGGTAACACGAGTACTCTTCAAGTGTTCAAGTCTAAAAGGGTTCCATCGTAGTTATCCTAGAAGTGTCCCTAAATTGTAAATTTATAGCTTGTTTGATTCCCATAGAAAGTCAATGGTAACTCGCAGCTGTGTTTAGACACTGCACGCGTCTCCTGGGGCTTCCTACTTCCTAACCTTTGGTTGTTCCTAGAAGCCCCGGCGATTCCCCAGGCCCTAGACCTGCTTTCTCAGACTTGGTTCTTATACCACTATTTTAGTATATGGTTTGTGAGGCCCCTAGGGCATAACGTATACTGTCAACTTATCATATGCTAATTAAGTTCCTTGTATTGTACTTTTACCTCTGACCTCCTAAAGAGTCCAGAGGGGTTGAATTTAGAATAAATACATATATATTTGATATATACCTTGTGTGGTGTGCTTTCATTTTGTACTCAAGGAATTATAATTGGTGAAACAACTAGCTTAATTGGCTTTCTGAAGTCTTAGCCTGAAGACTGTTCGCCATTGCTACCTTTTAAGATAGCTTTCTATAAGGTTGACTTTACAACCACCATCAATATGGGTCGATTGCACTGGTGCAAGGTGCCCACTAGAATAGTGGACATCATATACCAGGACAACTTCTCACACACTACACTACCCTAAACCCTAAAACACTACCCTAAACCACTACCCACACTACTCCCACAGCTACACTATCCTAAACCCTAAAATACTACGAAACTACAACACTACACTAAACCACTACCCACACTACTCCCACCCCAAGCACAATCACCCTTACCTCTCTTTCCTCGTGGTTCCTCTCCAGCGCCGCTGTCTCTGCTCCTTATTTTTGCTTCACAGTGCACATCGTTGTGAGGAAACGGAAGAGCCTCTGTTTCCTCACAACGAGCTGGATGGCATTACATCACATGCGTTGTAACAGCGCATGCAATGTAAAAACACATGTAGTAATGGCTACGCGTTGTTACATCGCATGCGTTGTTACGCTTGCGATGTAATGGCATTGCAGGGAAACAGCTGCGTTGGATAGGCTGTTTCTCATTGAACACCGTGTGTAATGAGGGTTTCCCATATATCTGTGGTTGATTGTTAATCTGAAGTAAGCTTTTCAAGTTAGCTAAGAAGTTCTCTAATCCTAGCTCCTCAGCACAGCCCCTAAAGGCCTTTCCTAAACTATGCACGCGTCTCGCTAATTTTTTTGACAACAAAATTAAGATATTTTAGAGGCCTTAAATGTCTCTGGTCTTGGTAATATCTCGGATACTAATTGGCCAAATAACCAGATATCGGTGGATCCATACACACAATCTTGCTTCTTGACTGAATTCACCACCATCTCTCCGGAGGACTCTGCAAAATCTCTAAAATCCTCCAAATCTGGTTCTCCAGATGATCCTTGGCCTCCTCATATCTTGGTGGCCAATCATCATGTGGCTATTAATCGTGCTCTCAACGTCCTCTTAAATGACTCCCTACTTCTAGCCACTGTGCCCAGCTGCTGGAAAAAGGCACGTTTATTCCACTCCTAAAAAAAGCCTACTGCCAACAAGGCCATTCTGGCCAACTACAGGCCTATTTCATTATTGACAGCCTTCTCTAAAATTCTGGAGAAACCGATTAATGCCCAGCTGTCAAAATATGTAGACTCTAATCAGCTGCTGTATGCATCTGTCGGTCTGCCTCTCTGTAATGAGAACTCGTCCTCTCTGCTAAGACCTGTCTCTTTAGCACTGAAAATACTTAGTCGGATTTGTTAAGGATCTCATCTTGCTGTTGAACCTTTTATTTTGAATAGCCACAGTGTGTAGTAGATTGTGCAAAGGGTCTTACCTGTCTCTTAACCCGTTCGGCGCTTATGACGGAACCGTTCCGTCACGCGCCTCGGGTGAGCTGTGCTAGTGACGGAACGGTTCCGTCACGGCCCGCTTGCCGCGCCTGTGTGGCGCTGATTTCACGCCTGCGCGGCGCGTTCTATTGAGCGGGCGCGTTCGTGACGGAACCGTTCTGTCACTAGCACAGCTCACCCGAGGCGCGTGACGGAGCGGTTCTGTCACAAGCGCAGGTGAGCCGCGGGCCCCCCTCACCCCCTAGCACTGCGGCGGAATTGCCGCCGCAGTGAAGGGGTTAAAATGTAACTTTTCTGTCGGCAGTGTATATATTAGAATCTGTACAAGTAGTGGCCCCTAACCTACGACATCTTCTGAGATTTATGGGCATATGACCACCTACTTACCTTTCTCCTTAGTCTGTTTGCAACACTAATGGATTTTGATATTTGTGCATAGGGAAAAACTACCCTCTCAAGTGACATTCACACACACTAAAATAAATGTGTGTAATACACTGCCTGAGATTAGCCTCTCCAGTAAAAAACCTCAGCAGGATTAAAAAGCTAATTCTTGTACATAGATAGAATACCGTTTGTGTGCTTATTCTGCTCAGGGTGATCAATGTTCACAGAATTGTCCCTCATGAATGATGAGTTGTTACAAAGGTATAGAGAAGAACTACATTCTCCTGAATTCTCTGTTAAGAGTAAGGCTGTATTTAGTAGGGTGTGGGGAGAGACTACATATTTAAAAGAGACTTAAACAGTAAGGGGCATATGTACAGCCCCTATCGCCACAGGACCGTCACTTTTTAGGGGCCTTGCCTTTTGTACAATGCAGTGTTAAGCCACTTAACATGGTTTAACGCTGCCTTGTACATAAGGCACCCTTTCACGCTATATTTAGCATGAAAGGGGCGTGCAGTGGGTGTTGTGCGGTGCGTTCCACCCCAACATCCATTGTATTTGACGCTGCCCTCTATGTACAAGGGTGGCGTACATAGGAGGCAGCGCCAAAATGAAGCCCAAGAAAACCCAGGTCTTAAGTTAGCGAAACGAGGAAAAATCCATTTATTTCTCCTCGTTTTTGCTTTTTCCATGTGTGCTGCCTTGTGCAGCACACATGGAAAAAGCAAAATGCCATGTTTGTGTATGTACAGGAAGGTGTCCTTCCTGTGCAGCACACATGGAAAAAGCTAAATGCCATGGTTTGTGTATGTACAGGAAAAGGTGTTCCTTCCTGTACATAAACAAACCTTTACAAAAAATCAATTTTGTAACTTTCATGTGTACTGCATGCAGCAGTACCCATGAAAGTTACAAAATGGCATTTTAGGATTGTTTGTGCAGGAAGGGACACCTTCCTACACATACCCAATCCTCCCTTGCACACAGACCAGACACCCTTGCCCTCTGGTGCAAGGGTGCCTGCATTGGTGCTAAATTGTGTAATTTAGCGCCATCGCAGGGGGAAACGCAAGGCTGCCCCACATTCTTGTAAATATTGTGCAGCCTTGGGATTCCGAAGAGGCAGCGCGTGTTTTTAAGCCCAGGAGGCTAACGACCCACTTCACCACTTCTATTGTACATATCCCCCTAAGTGTTTTATTCATGTACAAACAAATCCATGAACGTCCAGATCAATAGGCCCGGTACACTTTCCACCAGCACCCTCAGGCCCAGATTGGCAGAGCTTTGTGAAAAAGGAGGGAACCCACACTTCAGTACATTTTACACCATTCGGTTTTGGGTTAAAAAGATAAACAAAGCTTAATATGTTTATCCAGGCGATTATTTACGCCGTTTTTATTCTTCAATTTTGTTGAAAAGCTTCTGCATGTACAGAGAAATCACGCTGTCATTTACTTAATAACCAACAAAGTTAAGATAGCTAATCCTTAGCAACACAAAACATAAATTTACAGACATAAACAATATGAAAGCATATAACTAGTGTGAAAACAGTTTTTTATTTACAACAAAGTGAAAATGTATCAAACAGGGAGGGAAAGATGTCAAAATATTCTTTCTATAACATCAATAAACGCAATTAAGCAAACCTATTTCCAACTTTGGAAATATGTTTGCTTAACTTATCTTAACTTTGTTGGTTATTACGTAAATGACAGCGTGATTTCTCTGTACATGCAGAAGCTTTTCAACAAAATTGAAGAATAAAAACGGCGCAAATAATCGCCTGGATAAACATATTAAGCTTTGTTTATCTTTTTAACCCAAAACCGAATGGTGTAAAATGTACTGAAGTGTGGGTTCCCTCCTTTTTCACAAAGTTATTTGGGCCCTTACCCCACTTCTGTCCGCATGGGCCAAACTCCTTTTTGTTAGACAGATTGGCAGAGCAGCATGTGCATGAAAGGCAAGGCAGGGCTTACTTCCTCAAACGTTACAGGCAGAGCCCATATGTTATGAAACGTTTTTCAGCCTGAGTTCATATGTTATGAAAAGTTTCTAGCATATGCCCATGTCTGGATTCGCACACATAACTGACATTTACAGAACTTTGTTTTCCTTCCACAATTAACCCTATTATCAGTGTTTGTGGGACATAACACAAATCAAGTGAATTATATATTTGTGTCTTTTCATGACAAATTAGGAAACCGAACTCAAAATATGTTTGCACAACATCATGTAGGTAGAATCTAGTATGTAGAGTAGATGTGTCCCAGTGAATCCTCATACATTCATCTCAGAAGTGGAAACCTTGGCACTCTAGTCCTGGAGCATTTTACAAATTTCACTCTTCATTGAATTTTTAATGTGTTTGAATGTTTCAAGAGTATACATTCATAATTGCTTTTATAACCCTTCTAGCTTTCCTACAAAAATCAAATGTCTTTAGTAGACTCTGAGAGGAAAATGCCTTGCATAGTAAGAGATGTTACTACTGTAATACCTCAAAATGTAAAATACATACATACTTGGCTATTGTGGGAGAGTCCTGCTCAGAATGATAGTCATGTTTAATAGAGTGTATTGAACAACCGAGACCTTCAAACAGACCTCCTTCTTGGATGACAAGTGTTGTTAATAGGATATAGAGAAGAAGTGTTCTCTGCTGAAAATTTTTAAAAGTTTAACAAGTGTCTGTAGTATGTTGTGGGGAAAACCAACCCTATTCAAGGATACTGTTCTCCAGCCTACTATATGTATTAAGTACAGTGTACAAAAATACACAACTATACTCTATATCTGCTCAACATAATGGATAAATGCAGTAGAGACTATAGAAGAAGTTAAATGTTTAATAGAAGTTGCCACTATAGACGTACAATGCTGAATGTAAGTAGAGGTAGCGACTGTATGCAATAGAGTTTAGTTAGCGACTACCATCTCTGCTGAAAACTGTCTGTTCAATCATGAATATACATAGAAGGATCTAGATATACTGGCCTCTCTTAAGAGCTTACCCCAGAATAACAGTCCTGTAGTAGATTATAGAGAGGGGACTTTTTATCAGCAGGAAAGTGTAGGGAGGAAAGAAATAGGCAGCAGATCAATCATTTCAATTCCATTTTACTATGACTCTTAAGAAACACAGACTTCCCCTTAAGTTTAGTGGATTTGTTAAAAAAATTAAAAATAACGGGCACCTCAAAGGGAGGGTGTAGAAATACATTGGCACTAATAAAAAGCCAGACCTATGGATGAAGTTAAGGCAGTGCAGCATGCACACGATAATTAGTTCAAGAATCGGGATACAGAAAATTATTGAGCAGACATCTAGAGGCCCCTTCATCTGAAGTTTGTGGCTATAAAGCATTAATCTGCCCCAATACTAGCGTGAAATCCCTACATAGCATTTCCCAAGGCAAGATAAGTTAAGGTGTTAGCTTGTGAAGTCTTCCTAGGACGTCTCTTCACATCAGTTGGATCAAGTAGCATGAAGCTGCAGAGCTTGTTCTAAGATGCTCTCTCTTTCAAGACAAGGTAGAAATCCCCCAGACACTTTCACTAGTTACAATACATCAATACCACGGGTAGTATCCCATAAACCTTTGCAAAATCACACCATCTAGTCAGGCCACCTCCTCGTAGGTATCTTTCCATTAGGCAGTGATGCTCCCAAGCCTTGGCGAGATGTCCTGGATTCCCAGGCTTGTTTCAATGAGAAAGTACAACAGTTCTTCATTAATCGGCATCCACGCCCAATGTATCTTCTTCTCCCTAAGCCTAACTCCTAAAGAAAAAGACATTATTCTAACAAGAATGATTCTTCCACCTGCAACAGAAACATGAGAGAGAACAATTCCAATATGCATATGACATTCAAATATTAAATCTAATGTGAGAGCTTCCAGTGAAAATGCATTTCAGGTCCACAGAAAGCGGCCAACATAAGAAAAAAAGCACACAGGCCCTACGAAATTCCATATAAACGAACACGTTTCTGAGCACTTCTAGATCACGTTACATAAGCCCATCAAATACTTGAATGATTGTCAGCAGCCTATACAATTTCTGCATGTTAATATTTTCAGCTAAACACATATGAATTCTATGTTAATTTTGTCACATTTATATGAAAATATCCCTAACACACCACAATTCACGTTATTACAGTTCACAATCTACTGTCCCAAATTATCATTGAAAAGGATTATATGCAGTTGCGAACTACTCATGATTATAATGCACCCCTGCAAATGAAAGAGCGAAATTTCAGCTACATCAGTCTACCCTCTAATGACAAGTGTCCTCAAGCACAACTCAACTCCCTGTAGAGAGTACTGACCTTATTGGATGTCGTAGCCAGTCTCCCTGTCGAAACCTCTCTGAGTGCTTGAGATTCTTGTGGTATTGGTCGTATGTGTCGTGTTGTGCACGTGGTATTGGTCGTATGTGTGTTAGCGCGTGTCTGTGTGTGCACGTGTGGAATGCATGCTTGGAGAGAATGTAGGGAGTAGGGAAGGCAGTTGCTGAAGGAGGAGGGTTGGAGGTTGCTGTTGTGTTTGGTGTCGCTGTACCATACTACTTGAATAAAGAAGTGAGAAATCCAGATGTGTCTACGTTCTTCCTTTCAACAATTCTCATAGTGACTGTCCTACAGTCTTTCCATTCTTCTTTCTCTCTAATAAAATTTTCAGCAACTATCATTATTGGTTTCACGATCTAACCAAGAATTCCTTTCCCAACTTTCGCAAACTTCTAACTTTTCCAAAACCTTTCCCAACTTTAGACCAAATTCCCTCAGTTGCCAAGTCCTGTATCTCTTTTTTTATGTATCTCAGTGATGTTACTTGGGTACTGCCTCAGATCCTTACTAGGGGATATTACTACAACATCTTAAAGACTTTGCTCACTTTTATTAATAACATGTCTAAAGCAAGACGGATCTGCATCACCATAGCTCTTATCGATACCATCTCTCCATCTACACGTAACAATGACTGAGCTGTATTGACTGTAGTTGACAACTTCTAATCTTAACATCATTTAACACCACTCCCAAACTAGGTATCCTTGCTCCAAACACGTCTCCTACAATCTCTCCTGCACTGGTACCACTTTTCTCTCTATGTGACAACTTCCCTTCCAATGTCTTCAAGACTTCCATGCCGTATATCTTAGGAGCACAACTGCCACATAACGAGTATCATACCAAATGTTCGGCAGTTGGAGATATGCATTTCTCTCACACACAAAGTACACATTTGGCACCACTTGTACTGCATCCTGTAAAAACTTCTTTGAGGGATCAATCAGAAATGCTCTCTGCCCCACAAAGATTGTGTCCTAATGTATCTGCATTTGTTGAATGCAAATCTTTTCTTGTTGTTCACAATCTAAACCTATTGGACCATAACTACCCTTAGCCATGTGAGCTAACTTTTTCTTGGTCCATTTGAAAACTTCCTCTCTACTATTAAGTTTAACTGTTGGTCCTCTATGTTCTTCTTCTACTTGATCTACAAACTTCTTCTCTATCTCAGTTAGTGTACAGGTTAAATTGTGTATGTGCAAAAACTGTGTCTAGTGTAACAGTAGGTACAAAATAGTTTCCCATTCTCTCTTCTTGCTTGTAATAATCGTATTTGTTCAGATGCTTGTAGACTGGAACTCCTGAAAGCACCAAATCACAATTTGAGAAACAGTCATCGTAATGACCCTTTCCATAGAACATACTGAGAAGCAAACTAGAACTAATGCCGTACGTCAAGGGCTGGTGATTGTATGTGATGCCCTCCTCAACTGAGGCAGGCTATTTCATGCACACACAACAAACGCTCACATCCATAGTATTCCCATTCTCCTACAGCAGCTTTGCATAAGCATTCATCGTATAATCACCTTTGGACAAATCTACATGCATTAAGCGACTAGTTTCCTCTATTGAAGCATTATCAGATCCTAATGTACCCTCTTTGTGCTAGAGGTGGTAAGTATGGATATCCCATGTACTCCTACCCCTTAACCTCAGCTTCGTGTGAACCTATAGTGGACATAATGAGAACTACAGGTATTACTATGATTACTCCTATGATAAATTTACCTATTATACATTTATGCCAATGGATCGGATTTTCAGACTACATTTTCAACTGTTCGGATTGTAGCTGTAAGAGAATTAATGCAGTGTCTTTCTCTGCCTCTCACTGTTTCACAATAAAGTTCATAAGCAGTTCCTTGAAATTGTGGAAACAGTTATCAGTCTTTGGCACAGTATTTACACAGCGTGTCAGACTTCCCTGGCCCTTCTCCTACGGAAAAGTACCTATTTTTATTCTTCTTCCACTAGGGCCTAGCTTATCTTGAACAAAAGAGTTTTTGTTTACAGTTCAAAGTTAAATTTACAATCCTTATGAGATCAGAGCCAACTTCGACAATGAAGCACTGCAAAAGTTCAATTCGAAATGCTGAAATTTCCAGAGCTGGTGGCTGATTCCCAAAAATTGGAAACATGAGATCTTCTAAAATCAAACTCCGCAAGCCATTTTGTCTCTGTGGTTAGGGTACAGTCAGTGTCAGAATGCCATTAGCCACTACTCCAGGAACTAACAGTTTGATCTCAATTATCGGTACTGACGTCTCTGACCTAACTCTACCCAGTATTTGCAGCAAGGTAAATCCACTCCGGCGAGGTGTATCTCTGGCATGGGACTCTTGCTCTCCTCAATCTCCTCACGTGTCCCCCCCCTGACCTTGTTCTGACACTTTGATCGCATTCAGATATGGGAGCAAGATCTCTTTCTGGTGCAAGCCTTAAGTTCTACTTTTTCTCTATCACTGGCCACGATTCTCTTGTGACCTCAGTTTTCCTTCACAGCAAACGACCACTTTCCGGACCAGTCTCTTCAGCTGAGTTCGACTCTGTAACGCTCGCAACATTATCGTCTCCCTCGGAGTCTATATCTGGGCCTTGTGTAGCATGACCTCCCTTCAGTTCGACTTGGTGGGTATCCAGCCTCTTCAGGAACCCCCACAGCTTGGCTTGTCCTTTCCAGTGATCTTGCAACCACTGCTGGAGTCACCTCTGGGAGAGGAGCTGTTCCTTCTGAGGGTTCTGAAACACTGCGGGTGTGTGAGGTATGTATTTAGTTTGGCAAACCCTCACACTTCACAGCAGTGTTAGTCACCAAGATCACCTGATATGGACTTCCCCACGGTGTGAAACAGCTCTTCCTTACATGTTTTCAGACTAGAACCCAATCCCCCGGACCCAGGTCCTGGCAGAGGTCTTTTGAGGTTGTTCCAGTCGCAGCTTCACCCTTGCGAGACGCATAACGAACCACATCAGCCAATCCTTTGCAGTAGTCAAGAACCAAATCAGTGATGTTCATTAACACTCTGGATGGCAGGTAAGCTTATCGCCCTTCCCATGAGGATTTCATGAGGGGATAGACCAGTCCTGTCTGAAATACTGCGCACTCATATCAAAACCAAAGGCAATGCATCAGGCCGGTTAAGAGATGTCAAAGTGCACACCTTTTGTAAGTCTCATATTTAAATTCCCATTAATCTGCTTCACTATTCCTGATGCCTCTGGCCTGCAGGTACAGTGCAATCTCTGATCAACGTTTAAGGCAGTGTACAACAGCTTCATGGTCTCACTGTGAAAGTGAGTACCTCTATCCGACTCAAATGTAGTTGGAAACCTGAAGCATGGGATAAGTTCCCTTAGCAATAACTTTGCTACTGTGAGATTATCAGATCTTCTAGTCTGATAACCTTCAACCCATCAAGGAAAGATGCATTTATGGTGATGAGTGACTGCACGGCAAGTATAGATGACTTTTTGTATCAATGGGAACATCCATTTATGTATTTTTTGACGCTCTTTCATTCATACACACACCCATAATACCAGGCTCATGCATCAAACAAGAGACCCGTAGATACAAGCTAAACTAATTGTTAATTCTAGTATGTAGAGTTCTTTATAGAGTCCTCCATATCCTCCGCACCGAAAGGCGCTATCTTTCTCTTTCGCTATGGTTCTAGGACCAAAACAATAATTTTTCGGTCTTCAGCTTTACCCTACAGATTCAATTGGTGATTCACTGTTGGTTAATTTGAAATATTTACAAAAGAGTCCTATTGATCCATTGTTCCACTTTACCAACTACAGTTATGGTATTCCATAAAACATGTGCTATTGTGCATCTCGGTTGCCCTCTGAATATTTATTTTATGTATTTCATCTGAAGAATTGATTCAATTATTAGTTGCATATGAGCTGCAATTTTAAATGTGACATCCGAGATTACGCAGACATTAGGTATGGTTTGTAAAACGTTTAATTCACAAGATAAGATTTGAGTGCTCTGATACCAAACAAGGGGCTCCTGGCCCTGAGGCGCAGCAGTCACTGGAAAGATGTATTGCTAGCTAGATTTTGAGGGATTTTTTTGCCAAACTGATTTTACTCCACAGAATGTCCAAGGTTTGTTGCCAAAAGGGAAAAAAGACTGTCTGCCTCTCCGCAATCATTTGACAATTGGCACATGGACCACAAAAAGCAGAAGAGACAGGGGCGTAACACAGGCCCCCGCAGCCCCCGCTATCCAGGGGGCCCCGCTCTCCATGGGCCCCTCACTCAGCCGGAGCCAGGAAGCGCAAGGGGCCGAAGCCTCTTCATTGTTATGATGCGCTGCGCACGCCTGTAATAAATTTTATTGTGCGCAGCCACACACCCGCCCCAGCCTCAGACGCCCTTCTTCATTAATTAAATGGTGCGCTGAGCATGTCCAGGCCTTAGCAGGGCCTCTGAGGCAGACAGAGCTCTTTATTAATGTACCGCCGCTCTGATAAACTACTTGGACCACGAGAGTCACACTGAACCTTGGAGGAAGAGGGAGGGGGAGGGGGAGGGGGGGAGAGGGATGTGGTGGGGGGGGGGGGGAGGTGCGGACGGTTTCGAGGCTTGGCATCTCAATTTAAGTGAACCACCCCTTCCTGGTTCACACGCCGTCCCAAGTGAATTTTGCAGAGCCCTTTCTCTAGTTACACAAGTGGCACGTGACCTTCCCATACATTATTTGACCCTACAGATGCCGGCATCGGGCTCACAGCGCGAGGTGAAGTATGGTGAAACTATCAATGCCACTGAAGTAAGGAAGTCCAAGAATCGCGATAAAAAAAATTTTGTTGCATATTTATATAGTGAAAACTCGAACCCAAGGTATTGGAGCACTTTGCATGAGCACCTGTTACTTAAACATTCAGGCACTGGAGGGAAATTAACTGATTTCATAGCTGCCAAGGTTTCAGATTGCTATGCGTGACTTTCAGAATTTCAGTGTGATTAGGAGTGACATTTCAATGACCATGAGCGACACTATCTCAAGAGCAAAATAAAGCAATGAATAAAAGGGAAACATATAAATATCAGAATGCACAGCCATTTGTAAACTGCTGCAAAGCATCATGGGATTAGAGGCACTAGTGCCCTTGTAATCTGATCGCAATGTAAAGCTGGGCAGGATAGCCCCCCCCTGCTGAGAGATCCATGTTTTATGGCACAGGGTGCGGACATGGCTCTATAATGAGACAAACTGCATGCAGAGCTAGTCAATTGGCACAGCACCTTCTCGATTCCGACCCTATTACACTCTAGTATGTGCACTAACATGTCACTGCTGAAGAAGAGAAAGGCTCCTTAATTCCTAGAGTACAGGAGATCGTAGGCAGCTCAGAATTAACCCAATTTTATAGCAACCACACCTGGCAGGCACGGGACCTGAGAGCCATCCATCCGTGGTGAAATAAGTGTAAAGTCGTGTAGTGGTAAAAATCAAGTAATTTAAAGGGCTTTTACAGCAACTCCTGCTGCTTGTGACAGCGCTCGGCTCTTGATGGGAGATAACCTGAGTGACCCTGAGTTTGTGTGGGGCTCTCACCAAACAAGCTCATTCTGGCAGCCATACCTTTGAAATTCCTGTATGTCGGGATCTGCAACGCGGCTGCATAGAAATGCTTATACATAATGAGACTCAGCAAGGATTGAATAAGTATTACTCACTGCAGACCCCGGAAAGGATTCTTCTAAAGGTACTCACCAGCTGCTCCAGAGTCCCGTGAGTCGAGAGCCCAGTCGTCGAGAATCGCAATGTGGATTCATTTAATTTAAATTTGACCGCGGCAGTGTGAGCCTTTGCCATACAGAAACATTGCTGCCTGACCCATGGTGCGCCACAGGCGCCAACAGGATGTGACGTATCACAGTTATCAAAAGTCGCCTGCTGACGCGCTGGGTGCACATTATTACATTGTAGCGCAAATCACTGCTCAGACAGCCAGCCAGACATGCCTGAGCAGTGTGCTGCCAATCTCCAGCTTTATGTTTCCGACTAGCATTGGAATTAGCAATGCTATGGCTTGACATTCCGGGGGCAGGCGCAAATGTCAATAATGCGTGACAATGCATTTCAGTGCGGTGATGCGGACCACCACACTGAAATGCGTTAGTCTCCGTGTGATACTTGGCAGAGCTGGGATTTTCCCAGAATCACAGGATGTGTATGCAACGCAGAGGCTCAGAACCCTGGTTTCCAGCCCCAAAGTCAGCAGCTCCATCCGACGCACCATATCCTCCTCATCAGAGGACGAAGAGCGCCTTGTGGAGCAGACACACACGAGGAACTAAAATGACTCCGGGCTTAGAAGACTGACAGAAGCAAATTTGACTTTGAATCCCGGCTCTCCAGTGACCCGTATGTGTGCTCTGAGGAAGATCTAGTTTCCTTCTATACCAGTCCCCTTAAATGGCAAAATATGAAAATGTGCACAGAAGCACCTTAGTTTTCAGTAACGTATTCATTGTGTAGCGCAGTGTCATGCCTCACAATCTGGAGGAGAGTGTGCAATAGTTTGCTACAGCTGAGGTTACATGCCAGTCTGGGCCGGATTTCTCCTAAAACTCTGTTTCTCCTAATACGTTTTTTTTGTTGGCATGTAAAATTTACATATATGGATTTTCCCTGCATTGTGGAAAGGAAGGGTAATTCTAACGCCGTTTACAACAGTTACTACTAGGCCAGGCGGTAGTGTTGCCTCCCACAGACACTGAGGAGTTCCACTGGAAGTAGGGATTGCAGAACAATTTTTGTGTTTCACTGGTCTTCATTGCTTAATTTTGCTTATGACAAAGTGTCACTCATTGTCGTTGTAATGTCACTCATAATGACACTGAAATTATGAACATGTCAATCATAGCGATTTGAAACCTTGGCAGCTATGATGGTGGGTGGGTGCATGGTGGGCAATTGTCTCCGCGTCTGAAAAAGTCCAGGGTGGGGCTGGTGACCAATTCCATTGGATTTGTCATGCAATTAAAGAGCGCGTGACTTGTGAGGTGGGGCATCCCAGGAGCAAGCCACGACAGAGACTGAGAAGGACAGTCCGTCACTCACGGGCCATAATTTAAATTATTACTAGAGCCCCTGCCTGCCTGGCTAGCCTTGCCCTGCCTCTGCCCTGTCTTGTGCCTGCCTCTGAAGCTGAAGGCCAGGCCTCAGCCCTTCAGGTGAGTCCAAGTCTGTTAGAGTCCTAGGTGCTTCCATTATCTTTGTGTTGAACTATTCACTTTGGTCTTGTAGAATTAATAATGTTTCTTACCTCCCTGTGTTTTTCCCCTTGTCAAGCAGCTTTATATTTCTTGTTTCCCTCAGTGTTGGGTTTTTGGTCCTGTTCTCCGAGCGGTCAAGTGCCTTTGCAGCAGATTACTTTCTGCCAACTTAGATTGATTTTTCAGAATTGCCCGTAGAGAAATTTTGATCTGGGATTTAGGAAGAGTGGATTAACAAACTAGGCCTTGTTGAATTGCCTGCCTTATTCTTTTTACTCTAAAGTTCTTCTGTTGGGTTAATTGTAAAAGCCACAGTCAAGCATGTTTGTTTCTGTTCCAACCTCCCCCGCCCCCCCCCCCCCCCACGTTCCATGTTATTTTGTTCGCCTTACCACCAGAGATCTCCTGGTTATCTGCAGTGAAATAATGGAGTTCTGATAGGCAGAGCTCTTGATGGTGTGCCTAAAAAGCATCCGATTAGTCCATTCATTTCATCTCCATTGAATAACCTACCGATTGTGACAAGCAGACGATTGCTGCATTAGTAGTGTCTACGTGTTGGATCTACTAGCTACACCGACTGTTAGAATTAATAAATCCTATTTTAAAAGTGAGAGACAGTTCAACATTTGCTTTAAGTGTTGTCTTAAATTACCCGTGAGCGTTGCTAAAAGCCTTCAATCAATCAATCAAAGCATTTATATAGCGCGCTACTCACCCAGAGGGTCTCAAGGCGCTTGGGGAGGGTGGGTCCGCTACTGCTTGGAACAGCCAGGTCTTGAGCTGCTTCCTGAATGCGAGATGGTCTTGGGTCAGGCGGAGGTGGGTCGGGAGGGAGTTCCACGTCTTGGCGGCCAGGTAGGAGAAGGACCTTCCTCCTGTGGTGTCTCTTCGGATGCAGGGAACGGCGGCGAGGGCGTGGCTGGTCGATCGAAGATGGCGTGTGGGAGTGTAGAAGTTGAGGCAGTTGTTGAGGTATCTTGGTCCTTGGTTGGGTAGGGCTTTGTGTGCGTGGGTGGGGAGTCGGAACCTGATTCTCTTGTTGACCGGGAGCCAGTGCAGGTCTCTCGGGTGTCCGGAGATGGGGCTGTGTCGGGGGATGTCCAGGATGAGTCTTGCTGAGGCGTTCTGGATCTGCTGGAGTCTCTCCTGGAGTTTGGCAGTGGTTCCGGTGTAGAGGGAGTTGCCGTAGTCCAGTCAGCTGGTGATGAGGGCCTGGGTGACCGTCTTCCTGGTCTCGGTGGGGATCCACCGGAACATCTTACGTAGCATGCGAAGGATGTTGAAGCATGACGAGGAGACGGCGTTGACTTGTCTGGTCATGGAGAGGGAGGAGTCAAGAATGAAGCCCAGGTTGCGTGCGTGGTCCGTTGGTTTGGGTGCGCTGCCCAGGGCAGGGGGCCACCAGGAGTCATCCCAGGCGGAGGGCGAAGATCCCAGGATGAGGACTTCCGTCTTGTCTGAGTTCAGTTTCAGGCGGCTGTTCACCATCCACTCGGCTACGTCTTTCATCCCTTCGTGTAGGTTGGCTCTGGCGGTGGCGGGGTCGTTGGTGAGGGAGAGGATCAGCTGGGTGTCGTCGGCGTAAGAGATGATGTTAAGGTTGTGTTGGCGTGCGATGGCCGCACGGGGGCTCATGTAGACATTGAAGAGGATGGGGCTGAGCGAGGAGCCTTGAGGAACGCTGCAGATGACTTCGGTGGCTTCTGATCTGAACGGAGGGAGGCGGACTCTGTGTCCTTCCGGCGAGGAAGGAGATGATCCATTCTAGTGCCTTCTCTTGGATTCCGATGTTGCTGAGTCGCTGCACTAGGGTGCGGTGGCAGATAGTGTTGAATGCCGCGGAGATGTCCAGGAGGATGAGGGCCGCTGTTTCCCCGTTTGTCGAGCAGGGCGCGGATGTCGTCAGTGGCTGCAATGAGGGCGGTCTCGGTGCTGTGGTTGGCCCGGAAGCCAGACTGCGAGAGGTCGAGGGATCCGTTAGTCTCGAGGAAGGTGGCCAGCTGCTTGTTGACGGTGTTCTTGATGACTTAGGCCGGAAAAGAGAGGAGCGAGATGGGGCGGTAGTTTTTGAGTTCGGTGGGGTCCGCGGATGGTTTCTTCAGTAGAGCGCGGAGTTCGGCTTGCTTCCAAATCTCCGGGAAGGTGGCGGTGTCGAAGGAGGTGTTGATGATGTCCCGCCGGTGGGGCGCAATGACAGCGTCGGCCTTGTTGAAGACGTGGTGAGGGCAGGGGTCGGTTGGAGATCCGGAGTGGATGGAGTTCGTGCGTAGGGTTTCTTCGGTGTTGATCTGGGTCCAAGCTCGGAGGGTGGTAGTGGGGGGTGCAGGTGCGGTCGTGGGGTGCGTCAGCTGTGTGCTGAAGCTGTTGTGTATGTCCGCGATCTTGTTGTGGAAGTAGGAGGCGAGGGAGTTGCAGAGGTCTTGTGATGGGGTGATGTCGCTGTTTCCGGCACTGGGGTTGGAGAGCTCTTTGACGATGTTGAAGAGTTCCTTGCTGTTGTGAGCGGTGTTGTCCAGTCGTTCCTTGAATGCGGTTTTCTTGGTGGCGTGGATCAGTTGGTGGTGTTTTCGAGTGGTGAACTTTAGGGTGGTCATGTTGTCTGGTGTCGGGTCTCTGTGCCAGGCTCTTTTGAGGGCTCGGCAGTTCTTCTTGGAACTCTTGAGTTCGTCGGTGAACCATGGTGCTTTCTTACTGCTAGTCTGCTGGGCAGGATCCTCAGTGGGGCGAGGTCGTCTGCGCAGTTGCTGATCCACTTTGTGAGGTTGTTGGCGGCCTGGCTGGGGTTCGCTGAGCTGGCGGGGGGGGGGTCCTGACTCAGGGATGCGGCGAGCTGGTCGGCAGTAATCTTGTTCCAGCTTCTGCGTGCGATCTGTTGCTGGTGGTGGTGGTGATCGTGTTCTTTCTGAAACTGAAGTGGACGCAGCTGTGGTCTGTCCAGTGGAGTCCGGTGGTGTGGGTGAAGGCGATGTCCTTGCTGGAGGAGAAGATGGGGTCACCAATGTTGTAATAGTTAACATTGACCACTACCGTTACTATGTATTTGCGTGGTGGTTTTGGGGTGTTCTGCTCTCTGATCACCTGTCGAGCATAAAAAAAAGAAATCTGTGCCATTATATGGTGGATCATTTAAAGTAAAACGTCTTCCAGTAGTCTAATGTTTGCGATGTATCTGTAGTTTAGCTCATAAAATTCCTCTACTACCTCTGAGCAAATAGTGGGGAGCCACGTCTATTGACTACAAAGCACCTTTCCAGCCAGTTCTCATCTGGTTGTAACTGTACATTGCAGCTTATGTTTTTTAGGGCATCAGTCTAAACTCCATTCGAATAGAACCTGAAAGTATACTTATAATAACACTAATATTAAAAGATTTTTGGCCACTTGTTAAAATCAGTTAATCAAGCAGCTTACTTGAACAAAGTGCCGAGGGTAATGGAACACTATGTGGATTGGCTCACTGAGCATTAGCATCTAGTTTATACGTGGTCTTGGTATTCCCCCTTTGCAAAGGTTCATGGTAGAATTCGACCTGATAAAATAAGCAGTTGGAAATAAAAGTGAGTTCAGTTTTTTCTTCACCCTCCACACGCTTTCAGAACTTACGAGATTTGTTGGTACAGACGTTTTTTTTTCTTTTTTAAGGATTATGGAATAAGATCACAGAAACGGGTTGTGGCTTTGTACAGAACACGATAATATGCACTTTGGCATTTTAAATCTGTGGGAGATCTGGAGATTAAGCAGTAAAGAATTTCTGGGGTTATAGAAGGTAGATATTTCATTACCTTAGAACCTTATTTTGCAGCCAGTAACCTGTGCATACCTTCTCTTCTGGCTGGAGTGGGCTGTGATATTGCCCTCCTGTGAGGTGGTTCTTGCAGATTTATCTGCTTAGGGATGTAACTCATGTAGTGCAATTCACTTCACATGAATGTAGAGTGGCATGATGTCAGTTTCCTGCCACAAACAAACAGTTGGGCTTCGACCTGATTTCAGTGCCTGCTGTTTGGCTGGTCATGGCACCACAAGTTGCCTGAGCACTTAGTGAATGTTGGCATCATCCCACAGATCATTGTCCTGACCAAGAGACGTGTAATGCCTTTGTAAGGGAAGACCATTCTATCCACGATGGAGAAGATGGTCGGGTGGACGAGAAAAATCCAAAATTATACCGATAACACAGAATAGCAAGTGTCTTGTCGATGCTTCTCATCCCTCAATAGCCTTGAGGAAGAGTAGCCTGTGTATTACACTTGGAACACTATTTCCTAGGAACTATCCCTCCTTCCTCTTTTGTCCCGAGTAGGGAACCACCAGCTAAAGTTTACAGCTAGGATATATAGCTCTTTAAATTGAGCTTGTTGGTCATAATTCTGAACAAGGCTTACAGCTTCCGAAATCCTGAGCCCAAATGTACAGTTCTGAGCTGTCTGCTTGTTTAAAGGTATTTCCAAATGATTGGGATACCGGTACCTGGGATACAAAATAAACCCTGGCACTTAAGTAGTCTGTTTAGAGCGATTGGCCACCCCATTTGCTCATGTAGTCCATACTGGCAAAACCTAAAGAAAGGGAGCCTATGTCTCAAGTGTACTGGCACTTTAACTGCAAGATACAGTAATCAACCTCTTTTTCCAAAACTCATTGTGTTTAAATTATGTTGAATGTGTGTCCTAATTTACCACATCGCAACAAAGCCTGCAACTTTTTGATACAAAGAATGGTTGTGCTAGACTTGTCTGGCATCTGTCTTTGGACTCTTTGTATCTGTCCTAAAGGATTGGGTGCTTTCGTGCTCTGCATGTAGCAGTGGTGTAACAAAGGAATCCGCAGGCCCCGCGGTGCGTGGAGGCACCTGAGCTCCAGGGGGTTCCTCTCCGCACAGTCCCCTGGCATATCCACCCCTGAGTGGGTCCAGAGGGGGCCCCCTCAATATGCTTTGCAGGGGGGGGGCCCTAAACTTTTGTTACGCCTCTGAGAAGAGAGTGAAGAGATGTAATAGGTACCGAAGTAATGATAAACTGTTTGTATAAAAAGTGTTTTGGTCTTCTATTGAGTCTAATGGCATATTTTGTCATAAACATAAAATATCTTTTAGCAGCTGGCAGCCAATGTAAAGCGCGTCAATGCAGAGCTACCTAGTTACATGTGTGGAAACTAATAGTCTTGCTGCAACATTTTGTATAGCATAGTTGACAGGAACGTGGTAGAACTAAACAATAAGGAAATACAGTAGTCAAGGCATGACATAATGGTGGTTTGAACAACTGTTTCTCAACAGTCTGCCGGGAGAAAAGGAACGACCTTGCATGAAGTTCTGAAGTAATAGAAACAAGTGGAGGGGGAACATGTTGATCTGGGAAGGAAAGAAGAGAATAATGTCAAAAATCACTCCAGCACATCTTGCTGACAGGGCTAGAAAATATACCCAGCTGCGAAGGTCACACATTTTAGTTCCACACACTAGCACAGTCTCCCATATTAAGAGCACAGTCTTATGCCTGTTGAGCTTCAGAGTTGTTTTTTAATCTCAAGAATAACTGCTAACATTCATGAAGGAACATTTTCTGCATTGTGAGCCAGATCATCTTCAAGAGCGATGGTGATCATCTACATATAACATCTTTCAGAGCAATATGACTCAATAAGCGCAGAAAAGGAGTGATGTATAGATTGAAAATGTATCCCTTAAAAAACTAGATTGAGATACCCCTTACAAAAAAAGAAGAAAAATAATAGTTTGAGTACTTTTCCGAAGAAAGCATAACAGCCAATTAAGACCCTTGTCACATATTCCAAGATCGTAAAGGTGATTGGGTATAAGCAAACTCAGTGTACAAAAGAAACCCTGCGATCCAACGGAATCGGAACTGCACTTACACCACAATCCACAATAGACCACACATCCCCAGGAACCATAGCACAGATTATCTACCATGGAGTGACCGAAGGCTTGCCTGGCACTTGTCTAAAATATTGTGAGATTCTATGAAGGTGAGAGCTGCCTGTAGCAATGTTTCAATTCTTCTTAGAAAATGTGAAATAATTTAAGAAAGAAAAGAAAGTACACAAACAGTGTTTCAGAGGTCTGATGTTTGGCTTCTGCTTTTTTGCTGCGAAAAGAAAAATGTTTTCCTAGAGGACATTTTCTGAGGTAAACAATTAGCACCCACAATACTGGTGTAGCTTGCTTAATCAAAGCTACATGGTTTTGTAGGTGAATTGCTGTTACTTTAAAAAACAAAGTAGTGGATTGTGTTGTAGGATCTAGTTTTCAGTGTAAGGAGTTACTTGACTATAAACGAATCACTAGAAGATTGTAAGAGAGGAGTATCGCTGAAATACCATTAGAGTAACACAGGTGTTTGTGACCATTTTATGTACCCTGTAAGTATTTTACTACCACAAAAGGTGCTGCAGATACACGTACGTTTTTTTCTGCGATACAGATTGTGCTAGTGCACATTACAGGCCCAGGCAACCTCAACTGGTTAGTCTTTTATTTGCATAGAAAGCGAACATAATAAATACGTGAATGCCTTTGCCCCCTGTGGTGTCTTACAGACATGGGTGATGAGGCTAACCAGCACCTGGGAGACTCACTGACTGTGTGGCACATAGGAAGTGGGTGGTGCACAGTCTGTCTGGACTAGAACAATGATCCCTTTTAGAGGCAGCAATGGTTGTGACAGGCACAGATCCTCCATAAGTCAGGGGCAATCACACTTTGTTACTGCCTTTGGGATGTCCCTTTGGCCTCTGGACACCCTGCAGTCCACTGCTAGCTGTAACCTATGTAGCAGTGGTCTGAAATGGCTGCACCCCAAGTCAATGCAGCAGTCTCCACAACTCTGACAAGCCTTGCACCCATGCACTTTATTTTTTGGTCATGTTACTTGCGTAGATTGAAATTTGATCAACCTTGTAATTGATGCTAGCAGAACAATATCAAAAACATACTGTTTAATACAATTTCTTATTTTTTTCTTTGCAGGCTCAAACGTTCAGTGGAGTATGACTGATCTGCTGGTGATTAACAAAACATGTCTTGATATTTAACTGTTGAAACCCAGTACTGTTTCTGTAAATAAAACTATATAATGTGTCTTACAAATCTGTAAACGAATGCCTTTATCTTTGGAAATGTATGGTAGAGATGTACCATTGATTTTTTTCAACATTCGTAATGTCCTGTACAGTTCGGAACTATATCCTTGGTTTCTCACGTTATTTTTGTGATGCACTTAGGAATTATTTCCTAAGACCAGAGAATTATGAGACTAGTTTGAGGCAAAAGTCATCACTTTTACTTGGTCCTTTCATTAGTATATAACTTTTTTCAGGAATTTGTATAGAACTAACAAGGTGAGCGCCATGAAAATTGGGACAAATAATGTAATCAATGTTATTCTGATTTGGCAAAGCACCTGCAATATTGATTCCCCAAAATGTGAAAGGTATGCAAAGGTAAAGACCTTTGGGTATGCAGGTATTGACTACAGCAAGTGTGTTCTAAATAGGCCCAAAGGATTAGTCACATTTTGTTCTATCCCAAGTATCAGGTGTTTTACAGTTCCCACTCAGTCCCTAATTATACATTTAACTCATGTGGCCGTCCTGGTATTCTGTTATGGTTCCCACCCATGTTGACTAGCTTAAATTAGAATAGGTTTCACAAGTACCAACTACCACCACCTCCTTTTTCTTGCTGAAT
This sequence comes from Lissotriton vulgaris, assembly GCF_964263255.1. Lineage (NCBI taxonomy): Eukaryota > Metazoa > Chordata > Amphibia > Caudata > Salamandridae > Lissotriton > Lissotriton vulgaris. The sequence continues at coordinate 882,776,608 of NC_141699.1, read as the reverse complement.
CTCCCACCCTAAACCCCCACCTCATGGGTGCACCTCAACAATCCATCAGAGTGAAAACAGATTATAAGGATTACCCAAAAATATAAGTACTAAGCTTCCTCGGTTTATTGTCACTAACAGTAAGAGCTTCTCAAAACCATTGGGCTGGAGGAAATTGCCTATAAATGTTCAGTCCTTTACCCCTTGTAGAAACTGCAGAACAGTATTTCACTTTGTCAACTACAATGGAGGCTTTTTGTGAGGTGCATGGAACTTTGGGTAGTAAGACATTAAAAAGAAACCACTGCATCACTTGTCTCAGTAGTAGGGAACTGAAAAATCATGCATTCACATAGTGATACTGTACCACTGGTGTCCAGTGGCAATGTATTTTTAGGTTGAAGAATTGGTTATCTCCCTGAATATGATCACTAGCTAAACTTAAAGGTGGTGATGACTGAGAATCCACCTAGACTTGTATTACTTAATTAGACACTAAGGAGTGTTGCGGGGATTCTGCACATACACAGAATTATGCACAGGAAAACAGGACCTCTGTGTGTAGGGGTTGTACCATCCTACCACCTTAGTACCCAAAGTAGACTAGCTATAGTGTATCATTCATTCTCCTACATAATCACAAAGCTACAAATGATTAGACCACCCAGAACACAACACACCTGACTCTCTCAGGAATCGCAGTAGCAAGACATACCCTTTCGCTCACTCATCCACAATAGGAATTGTCAGTCACTGCTATAGTTCAAAATGTTTATTTTAACTATTGTGCTTTATATTGCAGTATACGACCCACTACCAGCAGGGAAATGCATAACCCTAATACAGTTAGCTTTGTTACAATTCCATTGAAAATAAAGAGGGGGGTGTCCTCATATACAGACAGTGGAAAAGGGATTAAAAGGCCTACCCACCCTCCCCTTGGTAATGTGAAGTTTATTATATAAAGAAACATCTCTGGGCTTTGTCAGCTGACACCATACATTAGTGCCTAGATGGAGGTTTTAAATCAACAGGAACAGCATCGCTCTTCTCCCTGGAAAAGTCTCTCCCCAAGTGTGTGAGAACAACATGCATCCCCGTAATATTAAAGCACACGTTTCCAGCAGTGTTAACATGTTTTGTCTAGGTGCCAGAGACTGACCAGAACAGAATAACAAGGGACATTGTTTATCGATCTTGCACATCGTGTTCAGGCTAAACTCCAGGAACCAGCAGAGGGTGCAGAAAGCAGACCGTTCTCATGTGAAAGGCTCAAACAGAGCCTTGCAAAATAAAGTCATATAATAACGTGTGCAAAACAGCAACATGGATGCAGGGCTCAGGCTAACATAGCAATGCTGACAATTACCCTAATAGCCATATAACACCTGCCCCCTGGTAAGGTCATAGTATATAGACACAAGACTAAAACAGAGTTCAAAGCCAAGTACAGTTCAGAAGCGCTTGAAAAACTCAAAATGGAAAAAAAAATGTTGGGATGTTCATTTTTTTTTTGGTTTCATGACAAATGGGATTAGGAAGGAGGTGGCAAATGCATCAAAGTATGAGAACCTAAGAATGCAGTTAGTTTCAAAAGGTCATCCATATCGTTAGTAGAAAAAAGGATTCCATCAAATCAAATAGGCCGAAGGAACAGACTTGCTCCTCTTAATCCGATGCTTCCAAGAGCATTTTTGGACAACTTGTGTGATATTCGATGAAACTGTTACAAGAGGTTCTGCGCAGCCACACAGATATTCTACTCAGCCAAGACTCAAAGTGCAGCTGCACGCACCAAACGGCCATTACCAAAACAGGCCTCATGGGTCACTAAGGGACCCATTAACTGGTCATAATCCGGGTCTGAACATGATGTTTTTAAGAGGCATACATCCAAATCCCAATCGAAGGGGCACTGCTGACCGTACCACACAGGTTGCACGCAAGTGAAGTAGGCAAAGCGAAAAGTTAGTCCATAACTCACGCTAGGGTTTGCTAATGGCAAGCATCCAAAAAGTTGTTGCATTCGGTCACGGTACAGTTGCAATTGGCCTGGTCTGTGCATTACCACAAGATGAGCAGTCATTGCATAGCAGGAGCAGAAGAATCAGGATTTCACCAGCTGGCGCCAGTAACAAAGGGAACCCTCAGAAGACGCTAGAAAAAATAGAATGAATAAAATCCGGTATTACTCCAAATATCTTCTAAAAAGAAGTCACAAGGCCGGATCCCAAAATTTTGAAAAAATTAGCAAGGCCTTTGGTGCCATACGCATAAAATATTTGATGTATAAGCTCCCCCAAATGAAGTGGGAGGTTCTTGTTCAGAAGTGACTGAATATCACGATGTTCTAGCCACCTGAAATTCAAAGGTCTCTTAGGCCGAAGGGAGAGACACTTCTTGTTGAAGCAATAGCACTTTGAGTCTGCGTAAGTTGTTGACATCTGTTTTTAAAGTCAGAATGGAAGGCCAAAGGGAACTATCTACCTTCCCATTAGGGGGTGGAAAAAGCACATTACTATAATAAGTAACCCGTTGTGAAACTCTTAGTACATACGGGATTCCTGCCTGTAAACCACAGCAGTTGTGGTGGTTCAAAATAAGATAACTGCCATTAGTAAGAAAGGTAAAAGTGGGAATGATTGCTGAGACTGTAGTTCCTTTAAAAAAACAAGCAAGATTAGGAGCGGATACGTCACAAGCGCTGTGCAACTTAACGTGTTTACAAACCAGGGAATGTACTACTGTGGAAACACAGTCCTAGCCTGTTAGGAAAACAGTGCTGCATCATTGGATGAGGGTAAATGTTCAGACACTAAGCTGTCACAGGTATTTTGTAGGTCCAGTAACACAGTAGAATGATTATCTACGTCAAAGGTTGCCACAGCTGTCACAACGCCTAGACCATCAAGGTCTGGCACAAACATTTTATTGCCAATTCGTATGGGGACGCCGACCCAGAGAGCTTCTAGGGAGAATGAGTGCACACTGAACTCCATACAAATGGGCCAGCCAGTTCCTGCCAGTACCTAAGACCCTAGCTGTCAAAGATTGCTTTTAGTCATGGTTCATTTGGTCTACTAAAGAGTTGCCTTCAGGCCTGTATGGAGATGAAGACTGCACCAGCACCCCCATCGACTTAAACGTGTCCTTGTATGCCTTGGAGGGGAAGGCTGGACCTTGGTCTGAATGGAAGGTGCCTTAGGCAAATATCCCGTCAAAAACACGCAAATCTCTAATAACATTTCGAGCGTCAGTACTGCGTTAAGGCCAAACCCAAAGGAATCTAGTGCCTGAATCAACCTCAACAAAAATGTATTTATATGGAGAATCAGAAGAGAATGGACCACAGTGATCAAGATATACACAGCCAAATGGCTGATCGTAAATACATGGTTGTGTTTGTGGTGGGCCTGAGACCATAGACGGTTTGATTTGCTGACAATTGTCACACAAGAGTAAATATTTAAGGGTCGGTTTATATAAACCACGCCACCAGTAACGTTGCTGTAAAATGGAGACTGTCGCAGACACCCCAGCGTGGGTTAAAGCCATGCCTTTTTGCGCGGCGGGAAATAGATGATAAGAATACTTTGAAGGGAAGCCCTGCTGATAAGCGGTTCCATCCTTCTATCCTATAGCTGCCAAAAGGTCATTATCTATCTTAGTCATGGACCTTGTAACTGCTGCACCGGAACACGTGGCTACTGCAGATTCGGCTACCAACAGCATGTGCTCCCACACGCTGATGACCAAGAGTATGTATAACTTGTGTGAGTGGCAGACATTGTTTAAGTTCCGCCATTCGAACACAAAGCATTTTATGCTCTATTACGTTGCGTTTAGAGTCTCTATATTCAATCTGAGACCAAAAGAATAAGCTGTTATTAAAAGACTGAACAAAGTAGTAAGAATCGCATACAATAAGAGTTTGCATATTAAGATCAGCAAACTTGAGAGCTAGAACAAGAGCACGCAGCTCCTCCAATTGCGCTGTACAGTCTCCAAGTGCCTGAGTATGCACTATGGAAGACTTAAATTCTCCATTAACAATTGTACCAGCCACAATAGCGATGGCTGCCGAATAAGCATGGAGGAGGATGAACATGTTCATACTGTTAAAGCTCCTGTGTCTGAAGAACTGGATCAAAGATAAACGTGACATCAGCCCATTGTATCCTACGGGGATGTAATGCCTCAGAGTTAAGTACACTTGCCTTAGTCACTGCTTCTAAAGCAGGGAGAGGTGTGACCATAAGAATGCGTTTTCCCTGCACCAGCGAGCGTTCTTTCAGTATCGCCATTTGGACCGCCATAAAACCTTTTCAACATTCCAAAATCACATTTCAGCCACATTGTACAAATGTGATTTGTATGCAATAGGTACTGTGTCTTCCTCAATGAACGTCCAAGTAAATGAAACCCACTGTCCCTGGTACTATACGTATCACCAGGTTTGAGTTATCACGCGTCAACAAGAAGTTAGTCGCAAGCAGATCTGACTGCAAAGATTGTAGAATAGAGGTATATTTTAGAAGCCAGCTGACAGAAGAAAATGTAGGTTGTATCACCGCATAGAGCGGTTTGATACGCTGGGCGTAATCATGGGTGTAAGTCCTCCCAATATGCAAAAATCCCAGCAAAGACTGAAGTGTCTTCAGCGTAGACAGAGGTTGCAGTTGTACACACTTCTCCAGAAAGTGAGGGGCTAAACCCCTGCCTTCATTATTGAGCTCTTAACCCAAAAAGAGTGATGTGGGATTTAGAAAATTGAATTTGTATCCATAGTCTGCAAACAGAATAATTCAGTTGACTCTGACAAGATGCGGCAGAAGTTCATAGTCCGTCAGATATCATCATCAAAGTACGGGAACGCATCAGGATCTATGATTTCTAACAAAGAGACAACCTGTGCATCGTAAGCCCCAAGGTAATTTATACCCCATAGGCAAACGTGTAATTTTTTTCTGATTTCCAATGGCGGGACATGCTGTCAAGTCACGGCTCTCAGGAGCCAGGTTGTGAATATAGACACCATTATATATATATATATATATCTAGTGTAGTTTTGTATTTCTTACCAATAAGGCTGTTAACTAGTGCAGAGCTTTATGTGTTCTGTACCACAAATATACGACAACGACTATTCAAATTTCAATATTCTAGTACAATGCGACCCATCAAGTTTTGATACCCGAAAAAGAGGATTGTTCATCGGTGATGCGCAGGATTCAGTCACTCCTTGATACTCCAACTGAGTTTGAATGTCACAAACGGGAGCGTTAGTCTTTCGTGTGATTGGGTATTGCAGCTGTGGCATAGACCGTAACGGTATTTCATGTGCTGGTGAATCTCTATGCCAGCCTACGGTACACCACCGGGGCAAAAGCCAAAGCCCACTCAGATGTGTAAGCCTTTGCATGTTCCTCAGGGACAAACGTGTAAACTCAGAAGAATGATGTCCTACTCCTCCCCTCTAGACGCAGTTGGCATAAATGGTGGAGGCTAATCTGCCTCTGCCAACAAAATGTCTTATGAAAAGGTGAGATTTTCCCAAATAACCTCAGTGATTGTATGCTGTATTTCCTCTTCAATTTGGAAGACCAATTCATAGAGCCTATCCGGAGGGGAGGGGGGGGGCAACTCTTGTATCTGCTGTTTCTATTGAATTAAAGGTATCAGTTGCTCTCGCCTCCAGACAGGGACGCAGTGCCTCCTGCACTATGGTAATCTCTGCTGAGCTGTCGAGCAGAGTCCCTGCCCATGTCCAGTCTAGAAGCCACATTCCTACCTTCTGAGGCATACTTTGTGGTTAAAGCAGCAACTTTTTTCTACTGATACGGGGGTCAAACACGAGGTAGATCTTCTTGTTTGGCTTTAACGTCAAACTGCGGCTGTTGATCCCGTCCCTGTTGTGTGGTTGCACCTTTGCCACAATCCTGGTGTTCTCCACCACCGACCTGAGATTCCGATGTGTCCTGTAAATAACGAGGAGAGCACTGATCAGGTACTTGAAATCTATCAGGAGTCTTAACTTTCTTGCGGTCGGGCAAGTCTTCAGTACACTCAGAAGACTTTGGTGTTGGTGAACTAGCACGCAAACCCTGCTTCTGTTGTTGCTGCCCCTGTTTTTATTTTCTCCAGTTTTTTATCAAAGAACAGCCACCCATCTTTATCAGTCTGGGCTTTTTGTTGAGTTTGCAGTTGAGTAAAAGGCTTAATTCCGAGGCTCTTGCACCCTAATGTTTTATAGCAATAATCCTTGGCAATGTGCGCTGTTTGTCAGCGTCGGCCACATCCTCCAAGCGTTGCGCCACTTGTAAGCTCATGCAGAAACAGTTGATGGACAGAATGCAGAACAATGTCATACTTTCACCCCAGTACAAAGATCTGGGCCTAAATACATCTTTTCTTTTTGCACTTCACACCACCCCAGTTCAGACGTGGCCATATGCAAATCATTCTTGACCCTGTGCCTCATGGGAACAGTCCAGCCAGAACTGCCAAGCCATGTCTTCCCTGGACCGGAATCAAGCATCCTAGGACCGGGTTCTGGCTATCAGCCGTCATCAGCCAGGATAGCTTGACACCAGTGGTGTGGAGAGCACAGGACTCACGTCTGAGCAGACCCGTCCCACTCTGATGACAAATGCAAAAACAACAGTTGATGGACAGCATGCAGAACAATGTCATACATTCACCCCAGTACGGAGATCCGGGCCTATACCCATCGTTTTGTTTGCACTCCACACCACCCCAGTTCAGACATGGCCATATGCAAATCAGTCTTGATCCTGTGCCTCATGGGAACAGTCCAGCCCGAACTGCCAAGCCATGTCTTCCCTGGATCGGAATCAAGCATCCTAGGACCGGTTTCTGGCTATCAGCCGTCATCAGCCAGTATAGCTTGACTCCAGTGGTGTGGAGAGCACGGGACTCACGTCTGAGCATACCCGTCCCACTCGGGGTGACAAATGCAAAAACAACAGTTTATGGACAGCATGCAGAACAATGTCATACATTCACCCCAGTACAGAGATCTGGGCCTAAACCCATAGTTTTGTTTGGACTCCACACCACCCCAGTTCAGACATGGCCATATGCAAATCAGTCTGGACCCTGTGCTTCATGGGAACAGTCCAGCCTGAACTGGTTCAGATGCTTGTCCATCACCAACCCCTTTTGTACCAACTTGTAAGCTCACAGCATCACCATTAACATTAGCAAGGATCATATCGCAAACACTATCGAACACTCCCACCAGTCTCATTCCCAACTCCAGGTTCTTTTTGGCCCCATGTTCATCTTGAACACGTATAATCACAGAAGGGAGAACGGTCATTGAGGGAGTGCAGAAACACCTTGAATATACTGCTGCAAACACTCTACCCCAAGTGTTACAATCAGCTAATTCTGGAACCAAGCCTTTAGGCAGACTCATGGTCAATATCCTGTGTTTCTCCACAGGTATGGTATTTGGAAAAACAGCTTTGAGTGGTCCAAACTTTTCAGCAAGCCAATAAGGAAGTTCATCCTTATTTTGTGGACGCTTGCCCATCACAGAATTAATCATCAATGGACTAATGATTACACCACCAAGTGCAAGTGGTTGTGCAGCAACGCAAGGTGGTCCCACCTAGAAGTTGCGCTACATGAACTGAATAATAGCTATATGGATACGTATTAAGGAAGTATGCAATACGCGAAGCTCTGCAACTGTAGCAGATAATTTGGGTGTGAGAAGTTGGCCTGATATATGATGTCTCCAATTCTGGGGGCACCTTGTATCAGTCCAAACAACCCTTATGGTGTCTGGTTGTAAGTCAACCTTATAGACAAGCTATCCTAATGGTAGCATGGACTAAGCAGCCTTAAAGGCTGAACTCAAGAGGTCGTGTTAAGCGAGCTGTTTTACCAATCACAATCCTGTAGTATCAAATGAAAGGACACCACACAAGTTATATATTAAAAATATATGTATTTATTACTAGAATAAAACTCTGTACTCTTTATGAGTGCAGAGGCACAAGCGTTTAAGCAAAAGCACAGTTAAACATATGAAAGTTGCACAATTATGGATGAGGCCAAGGGGCCACGCAAACCATATATGAAAAAAGTGGTACAAGAGGTACCAATCGAACAGTGGTTAGGCCTAGGGAATTGCTGTGAGCAGTCGGGACTAGCAATGCTGAAGTCGGGAAAAGCCCGCGGGATTCGGGTGCAGCGCTTAAAGCACACACATGCACCAATGCAATGTCAATGGTGCGTAAAAGTTATAAAGTTACTGTTAAAAGAGATTTCCACTCAACCTAGAAGGACGAAACTTTAGACACATACACTAGAGGTGTGTACCAGTGTAGAAACACCAGCGTCACTGAGTTACCTCACCCACAGGAAGCGGGTGCACCGGTGCGAAGTAGTGTCGGGTTTTGTCACGCAGGTTGCTGGTGCTTGGAGCTGAAGATACTGCAGGCATCGAGAGGAGAAGTGTCCGGTGTGATCCAAGGGTGGATCGAAGATAAAGATGATCTGAAAGCAGAGGGGACAGAGTCTGGGTCACTCAGCAGTGACCAGGGTGGAACCAGGAAGGAACCAGACAATGTCGGGCCCTTTCAGGTCGCTGTTGTGAAGCTTCTCTCTGCTGCCACGTGGACTCTGGGGCACTGAGGATGTCCAGAAGTGGATCACGAGCTGTCCCACGAAGGCTCTCGCTATCGACAGTGTTGGCTTCTGGATTGGAGCAAACAACCCTTGGCAAGCGCAACCCACGCAGGATTCCAAGATGGCTTAATACTCGGACCAGGAGGGTCAGAGCGGGTGCTCCTTTTCAGGGGAGTGAGTGCAAGTCTGGAGCAACCAGATTCACTAGTTTGGTTTCAAGGTTCGTCGGCACAGGGGCCTTGAGCCAAAAGATGCAGAAGGGCCCCACGCAGCACTCGGTGAGTGTAGAGGGGTGGGCTTCAGTGCAAGAGAGGCTCAGGGCTGGGGCTTCTCAAACCCCAATGCACAGCTTCGAGGGTGCCTCGGGAGCTGCACCGTCAGCGCCTCGTGGTCTTTCCAATATGGCGGGCCCAACGCTTCAGGTCGCCTCCACTGGTCTCAGCTCTGCAGGGACTGTGGATCGGGCTGTTAGAAGGCAGGCACGTGGGGTCTTGTTGAACTCTGTCGCTCGAGTTCCGGCGAGAACTGCAACAAAGCAAACGTCGAGGTGCTGGATGGTGCCTGTTTGCACAGGGTGGTCACTCCTTGACCACAAGGGAGATTCTTTAGTCTTCTACGTCGAGTAGGATGTTGATGGGTCCAGAGTTTCGTTTCATAAGTTTCAGTCAGGATAATCTGAATGCTTGGGCATTGCTCCTACTCTTATACCAATCTGGTGGGCTGGATTACCTGCTAGGTCCCTCTTATGGGTGGGACCAAGGAAGAGTGTGGTTACACCCCTTTCCCTTTGTCCAGGGTCGCGCTGGGACTGGGGCTGGTGTGCCCCAGAACCGGTTTGACCGGATTATGCAAGGGGAAACCTTGTGCTCCCCAGGCACTGTCTGGTTTCTTTCAAACCTCCCTGCTACAATCCACAATCTCTGTCTGGGGTGGTGTGACACCTCCCCGTGACAGGAAACCCTTTGTCCTGGCCTCCTCGGCTGAGTTTCGGTCCGCAGCAGGAGGTCAGACTCGTGTCTGTGGCAGAAGCATCCATTTTGTGATGCTGAGGCTCTTTTAAAAATCAACCGCGTTTCAGTAAAGTAACATGTCTTCTCCCTCTAGAGGGGTGGAATGCTATCCCCGTTGACTGGACTGTCGAAGGGATAGTATTCCAAATAGTATGACACCTTACACGACATGTTTTGATAAAGCCAAACCAAAGTTAACATATAAACGCAATGGATTATAATGCACTTAATAGTGTATGGTATGGCATTATCCCGGAACAGCTTAGGGAGTTGTTCCTGACAGCTGCAGACAGGCTCAGCTCATGCTAGAGCACCATCTCACGTTAAACCACGCACTCTGCCTCCAGGATTGATAAGGCCTGCCATAGGAGTGACTTATAGGTTTATATGTGTCCAGATATAGGTTTAGATATAGGTATACTATATCTAAGCGAGGGGTGATTTACACCAACTTGCCCCAGCTGAGTGATCAGCCAGTTGTGTCAATTTAAGAACCAGCCAGGGGTGGCAAAAGCTATGCTATAGCTCCTGGTAGGCCTTGGTGGCACCTATGCCCTTAGCACCGATAGTCATGGTACAGGGGCTGACAAGAAGTCCAGTTCCAATTGGGTTATGTACCTATAGTACATGTATGTGAATTTAGAGAAAGAACAGCAGGCTGTGGGTCTGATTAGCAGACCCACAGCCACAATAAGTCGAAAACCAGTGAAGCAAAAAGCAAAAATTGGGGTGACCATAGGATAGCAGACCCTTCTCTCCTACATTGGGTGTGGGGTATACCCAGCCAAAATGGGCCATGTATGTGGCCTCCTCTATTGATAAGGAGCCTAAACGGACCGTGTAAGTGGGTGAGAAAGGGTGCCATGAAACCATATTTGGTGTTGCCAAGCTGTTAGCGGAACTTCAAGAGATCTATAAGGTCTATATTCCTGCAGTGGCAGTATACTCATGAAATAAATAGTCTGTTCCATCAACTGGCAGAAAGGTGACCCAAGAATAAAATTCCTCAAAGAATGCTGCATTTGCTTCAACAAAAATGAGCGCAACGCCTGCATCAGGGAATTCATATTGAGCCAAATAAGCTTTGACTGGTATGCGGTTAGGAGGAGCTGTGGCAACTGCCATAATCAATAGTAGAGTAGAACAACCAATGTTTGGCAGCGCAATAACGGGATAATAAGAAAGAGCAATTTTATTTCATTCTACAGATGTAAAAGTGAGACCGTGTGAAAGCAAAGTGTAAGCATATTATGAAATTGATCATAGCATGTTTGATTGTGGCATTATGGTAGTGCTACAGTATTGTCTAAGGATGCTAAACATGGGCACTATAATAGCCCACAACAAGACATTGGCAAACCATAATAATACAGCAACTAGACTACCAGGACGCACCTGCATACCCTGGCAACTTGGAACCTGGATGCAGCCATAGATAAGTATTTTGTCGATGAGCCCTCTTGTAGCGATGTTGTGTGACAATCAAAAGGCTGCTACTATCTTGCACACAACTTCTGGGGAGCAGAGTAGCACCTGTTTGTGTGTTCTGTCTTGTGCCTCTGTTGAGGTTGTGTGTTTGGAAGTCAGAAGGATGTGAAGAGATGGGGGAGAGACAGCACACCCGACATAAAAAATGTCATATTTTTTGTGGCAGGTTGCTGTTCTAAATGTACTACATCTTTTATACATATGTGTATTGACTATTAGGGGATTGTGTGTCTATGTTGTAATGAGAGTGTTTGAGATGCAATCCTCCAGATTCATATGTGAAATATTATAACTTACCTATGAGTCACATGCAAACAACCGATGTGCAAGAGATGACTTAAGGAAGAGATAGCTGTTGTGTGTGCTTCCAGGATTGGCAGTGTACACATCAGTAAAGCTGCTACTGGAATTGCAGACCACTTGCATGTTGTTCGAGTTCCAGAGGTGGGTGTTGCAGAAAAGGTGTTTCCTTTGGGAGGTGGCTGAACATGGGTGCAATTAATGGAACCTTATAAATGGGTAAAAGCATGGAGTTCCCTTAAATGCTTTGCCTTACCTCCAGCCATAGTAGCAGGAGGGTGTTAAACTGATGAACTTTGCCAGTGTTGCATCTCAGTGCCTGCTGCCAGCATCGTGATTGGCTTGCTTTTGAGATACCTAGTTTGTCAGAAGTGACCTATTGTAAAGACAGACTGGTCTTGAAATTGGGGGAAGCAAGTATTTTAACATGGGCAATCAGGTAGGAACAGAATGGAGATGAACCAACATCCTGCTCCCAGGGTGCAACCCTGTCTAGGATCACTTCAGGTGTAAAGTGGCATTGAAAATTACTGCTTCACAGACTGCCATCAAAGATATTGATCCTTTGCCTTTAAATTCTCCTTTAAAATCTCCTCCTCAAATAACTGTTCCTCAAAATAACGGGTAAAGACATCCACTGTCTGCAAACTGCAAAAAGTTGTTTGGTGTGTGTTTTTTTTTCTTATGTGGTCAGCCTCCGTGTGAATGTTAAATGTTTCACTTTTTGATGGGCGTAGAAGTCACCCCATTTGCTGTAATTATTTTCCATCTTCCAGTTACTGCCCCACCCCTGCATGTCTCCTACATGTAATACAAAAACATATATCAAAATGTGCATAGATCTCCACACAAGTAGAAGAGATGGGCATCTCCAGGTCATAAAATATCCCTATCACCTCTAGAATCCCCTAGTACACCATACTGTCTCATTTCATCTTCAACCTTTACATGGAGCCGCTTGGTGCTCTACTCACAGATACCAGCATCATGGTTCACCAATATACTGATACAACTCTACTTGTAAGTGTCCTCTACTTCAGCCATTCAACATCTCAAACAGTACCTGCACATCATACAGAACTGAATGTCCAGAGCCTATCTGAGGCTTAACCAAAGACTGAATTCCTGTTATTTGCCAGGAACAATTGGGAGAGGATGTAGCCTTATGGCTAGAGCGGCCTACCTCGAAGCTGCGTAACTGGATTCAAGTCTTGGCAACGACGCTCAACACCCTGTGATTCTGGGTAAATCACTCACTCTACCCGTGTCGTCCTGTAACTAAAGCGGTGCTCATGTAAAGCACTCTGATACCCAATGTCTCTGGTCTAGTTCGCGCTATAGAAAACTCCCCAAAAAATGAATAAATAAATAAAGAGCATACAGTACAAACCGGGCTGAATTACAGCTTTGAACCCCAACTTTCACGAATGCCTAGTCACTTGAATTCACCCTGGGCACCGAATTCACACTCAGGGAACACACTGCCAAAAAAACAAAGATGGCCTAGTGCCAGCTGTCTTTTCTACAGAAAGTGTAAACATTTCTTCCACAAATTAACTGCAGAACTGATGTTCAAGCTCTTGTTCTCTCGCATCTTGATGGTGGTGAAGCCCTATTCCATGGCCTTCCAGGCTGCAGACTTCCACCCCTTAGGGGCACCCTACATGCCGCAGTACACCTCATCCAAGGACTAAAGAGATTTGATCATAGCCCCTCTTAATATAACCCAATTGTATCCATTTGCTGGCCAGCACCATCTTTAAAACAAGAAGTATAATTTACAAAGATATCATAACCAACACCCCTGCTTATCTTGCAGACCAGTTCACCATCTCTGGAGAATCTCCGCACACCCACAGCCAGGACACTATCAGTAATATGCAGATCAAGAAGTATAAAAAAAGACAGCAGGCCTTTTCCATTTATAAACTAGGATCTGGAAAATAATCCCTGTATCCACCAGGACCACCCCAATGCACCTCAAATTTAGGAAACAGTTGAAGACTACTCTGTTTAAAAATAGATTGACCGTCCACATCTCAGCTTCCTATCATTGACGTTATGCTTGTCTTTGATTATGTACTGTCCTTTGCTTCCTTTTGTCTAGGTTTGTGATACACAAATACAATACCCATACATATCTGGTGTGTCTATATCGCAGAAAAGATGTCCAGCAGGCGGTTTATGAATTGCATCTTGTAGTAAGTAAATAGTATTACTAGAGTACTACTTTAGGTACTCCAAAATGCAGTTTGTGAGTTGGGTCCAAGTACCACATAATTGTTATGGATTGCCTCCATCAATAATCTACATGAAGGAAGTAAGTGAGGTGGGCAAAAGAGGCTTCAATCATCTCTCTAGATACAAGAGAAAGGAAAATGTCCTGGCATCATAGAGTACAGCATCACTGAGGATGGAATCATCAATCGACTTTCAACAGTGCAGTAGTTCAATCAATTCAATTCAAAACTTTATTTGGCAACATTGTGGCAGCCATAAAAGTAATTCATGAACAGAAAATGATAAAAACATTTTGCAGTAGTTCTGTGAGAACATGTGCTGAAACATACACACAGTCTGTACTGTAGGTGATTTTGTGTTCAGAGCTTGATATCCATTTAAATGAAGTAGTGCTCTGAGCCTTGCTAACCTGACCTCCAGGCCTGTGTGTTGACCCTTAAAAGTATATGTTTGATTGGTTATACTCCATTGTCATGAATTAGCTTCCATGTACGTGTATATGGTACTAGGATTACTCCTATTCTGTAATGTGTAAGTTAAAGTGTATCTCATGGATTGCAGCAATCATTTCTAGCACCACGATTGTGGAAAAGCGTGGCTCACTGCCTTACATTGCTGGCACGCAGAGCAGTTGCTGAGCTGCTAACTGGACCTTGCCATCAAAAATCATGACCAAGCTCAGCCCTTCCTTTTAATATATGAATATTTCCTACTGGTTGGTCATCAGTATGAAGTTATTGATAGGACCTTGTTTCTGTAGACAAAGCTTTTATGTTTTGCTAATAACATGGGCACCTTTTGATGAATCGTCTCAATATTTTCAACATCAGTTTGCCACTCAATTGTGCTGCTGTCTGGAAAGTTTCAGGGTGATCTGTTATTCAGGGGCTGAGAAAGAGGGGGCATCCCAAAACTTATTTTCCCATGCAATTTCCCCAAGGGACCTTAGACATCACGACAGCCCAAACCGGGACGCAAATTCTCTGTGGATCTGACCGATCTCATACTGAGAACTGATTGAAAGCCAACACTTCAAATAGGAAGTGTTGGCAGCCATCTTAGGACTCTGACTCACTTAAGTCCCAGGAAAAAAGGTGAAAAACCCATAAGGAGACAGAGTATGAATACCCTGACCCCCTAGGCCTGGTGGTGAGGGCCCCAAATGGTCCCCGCTGAGGGCCAAAAACTTTTTTCTGGATTTTTCCACGGAATTGCAGTCTCCCGCTCTATTTTTCTATATGCCCCTGTGTGGGTCAGGTCACAGAGGGTGCAGTTAATATTCTAAAATGAGGAAGGGGGCTCGTGGGCCATATTCGGTCCCGGGGACCACCATCTTTCCAGGGGCCCAGAGGTGTAATTGGAAGGGGGGGGGGACATGCAGCCCCCCTCCCCTGACTGCAATCAGCCCCAGGGACCCCAACACCCAGGGTCTGGCAGTGCATTTGAAAATTATGGGGCCGTGTGGCCCTCTTCCTGGAGCCATTAATGGCCCTGGGGACCCCATCCCCCAGGGCCGGGCTCAGCTATGGCCTGGGGTGCCCACCCTCGACACATAACAGTGTACCTGCCCATACTCTGGAACAATTTAAATTTCATGCAAAGCAAGAGGAAACAGTCTTCTCCCAGGTGGGGGAAACTTTAAAAATGCTCCAGCCAGCTGGGATAAAACTTTTCAAACAGATGAAATAATTGCTGCTTCACACATTGTGTACGGGAGCAATGCCTGCTCCCACTAGAGACGGGGAGCCAGCTGAGGCCGTGGGGGTGTTGGATCCCCTGTGACCTCTTTGTAGTCTTGTCTTCTTCTCTATAGTTAGGTTCAGATTTTACACGCACAAAAACACAGAAATTTTGCAGTTATAGTTATACTGATCTCCAAAACCTATAGCTTGTGCCCAAAGGTGCCTATAACTCGTGCACTTGCCATGCACTGCTAATTACCCCACATATTACATCACGGACCTCTCCTATGAAATAATTCATATCAATGCAACTTCTGCAGTACAATTATTGGTGAGAAAACAGTGCATGGCGGGGGTGCGAGTAATAGTTTTGAGAGAGAATTATTACTATAACTGCTGAATATGTCAAAGTCAAAAAGGCTTTATTTCGACATATAAAATATCTTAAAAAGCGTACATACAAATAAAATTCATTTCAGAACATTAAAAATAAATTCAAGTTTTTGTTAAAAAAAACCCTTGCATGATTTAAGACTGCAATTTAAATTGTTATTATTTAGGGGAAAAATAATTAAATTACCTAAAATAGACATGGTTTTAAAGCAGACCATAAGAGTAAAAACGTAATTAAACAATTTGTCTGAGTCTTTTTGACCGAATCCGCCATGCCCACCCAAGATACTTCGAGGTGGCGCATACATAAAAAGTACGAGTGTCTGAAAGAAGAATCCTTAATGCCACATTACAGTGTCTGGTTCCCAGTGTGCGACACATGGGTTTTAGCCATTTTGACCGTGGGACTTTATAGACAGGACACTCAAATAGAAAATGAGGGACCGATTCGTGGCGCTGTGGGCAAAAAGGGCACCAGGGAGCAGTCTGATAGGGAATTTTCCAATGACTAGTTAGTTCCATGACTGGGAGAAGGCCAATTCTAAATTTAAAATACAGAGATCTTTCCCAGGGGGCTGAAATAATGTCCAAATACAGTTCTCTAATGGGGACATCTTTGTACTCCATAAAGATTCTGGTCGACTTGCAAATCGAGGTAGAAGAATTCCTTCTATTCGCCACCCAATTCCAATAAAGCTGTTTTATCGTTGATTTGGGCGGGGCTGTCTGTTGGTACCATGCTTCTTCCAGCCCCAGATTGGTGAGTAATGCTTTGATATCCGTTAGCCACTTTATTTTCGCCCAACCTGTCGAGCTTAATATCTCCCGCAGACCGTCCGCATAACTTGAGAGTTCAGGGACTCTCCAGATGCGGGCCCACAGAAGCAAAGGGCGTAGCTTTGCTAGATCTTCAATCGCCCGACAACCCATGTCCAGTTGCAGAGGCAAGATGGGGACAGAAGGGCCAAGGGACATCAAGCTTCTCAGGAAGGTGTTCTCAGCTCGAGTAAGATCTTTCAAGTTCGACATTCCCCACAATTCCGCCCCGTACAAAGCGGCGCTTACTCCTCTGGCTGAGTAAATATCCAAAACTGCAGCTATTGGTTTGGTAGAGGCTGCTCTCTGCTCTTTCAGCAGGGTCCCGGTTACTCTTTTCAAATTTAGCAACATTTTGGTCAGATGCTGGTCCCATTTTTATGGAATCCACCAGCCGGATACCCAGATAGTCAAATGTCTTGGTCCTGTCCAGTGCGACAGAGCCCAATGTTGGTGGTGGGCCATGTTTTTGCGGAGGATTCAAAATAAGATACTTTGTTTTGTCTGTGTTTATACAGAGTCCTCTTTGTTTACAAAAATCGTCAAAGCCAGAAAGAAGCTGTTGTAGGCCCATTGGCGATTTTGACAGGAGCAAAGTATCGTCCGCAAAAAGCAGGGTGGGAATTAGCCGACCTGCCAGGCGAGGGGCATCTGCTGGTATCCTTGACAAGTGTTCCACCACCCCATTTACATAGAGCGAAAAGAGTGTTGGGGCAAGAACACACCCTTGCCGCACTCCTCTATTCACATCTATTCTTCGGGTCTTTTGGCCATTCGGACCCCAACGAATTTGGGCATAGTTATTTTCGTGGAACTTCATAATCAAGTGAAGCAGATAAGGTGGCAGGCCAAGATCACTAAGAACTTTCCATAAGTTGTTTCTGGGGACCAGATCGAAGGCCGTCCGGAGGTCGATAAAGGCAAGATATAAAGTGCCCTTCCTAATCGTGACGACCTTCCAGTGGATCATAAGTAGCCTTAACGATTGTTCAATTGTTCCTGTGCCAGTTCGGAACCCTGCCTGGAGATCCGAGAGTATCCTGTTTTCATCTGCCCACTGCTGTATTCTGGTTAGGAGGACCTTGCCTGCTGCTTTTTGCGAACAGTCTATCAGGCTGATCGGCCTGTAGTTCGCTGGGTCTTCTCTTGAGCCTTTTTTGTGCAGAGGGACCACTTCGGCGGCCATCCAGGAGGCGGGCAGAGGAGCACCCGCCATGGCAGCGTTCAAACAGATGAAATTAACGTACTCCAATCGCCTAGGTCTGCACGTAGAAGGTCGCCCGGGAGACCATCGGGACCAGCCGCTTTGCGCGGGACAAGAGATTTTATTGCACCTTCCGCTTCTGCCTTGGTGAACAGACTTTCCTCAAGTCTCTCCTTAACTCGAGGGAACTGAGGTAATACGAAATCCAATGCCTCAGTTGCAGTTGCCGTGTACAATTTCGAAAAATGTGAGTACCATAGATCCTCAGTTATGTTGCAGGTGATGACTGTGTCAAGGGGTCTGTTTTTCTTGTGTAATAGGTCCCAGAAGCCTTTTGCGTTTTTTCCAGCACTGGCAATTCGAAGTTCCTGCCAAAATTCGTCTTCCCAGTCTCTCCTTGCTGTTTTGAGCTCCGCTTTATAGCTCTTTCGTTTGGTGGCTATTAAAGATGCGTCTCCACTTTTTACAGCCAATATCAGTGCGCTCTTTCTTGCACGACACTCCTTCGAGTACCATCCAGGTTTGCCCTGCCGCTTGTCGTGGTTAGTGTTTCCCTTTTTTACTTTGGCCTTGAATAAGTCCCCAATTGACAGCGAGACCTCACAGAACAACGCTGTAATCCGATTTGGGCTGACAGGCTCATTTTCTAATATGGCACAGGCTGTAGAAGTAACAGCTCTGATACATGACAGTTTCTCTTCATCTATTGCCACTTTGTCCCATTTCAGGCGTCTTAAGCAGTTTGAGGGAACCACCCCTCCCAATGGCCCTGTCGCTAATGTGTCATAGTTTCCACAAGCTGGGTGAATCTTCCTCCACCAATATGATAGGGTCAGGGAGAGAGCGTTATGGTCGCTATCCAGGGAAGGTAGAACTATCATATCCTTCATGTGAGCCCACAAAGAAAAGTTTAAAAGGATATAATCAATCCGGGATGAGTGACCAACCCTGTTATATGTGTGTGCCCCCGCTAAGTCTGAGGGTGTCCTCTTGTTGGCTGCTCTCAGGCCATGCTCCAGTGTGAGGGAATTTAGCTGGATGATTCTGGGGGTCCAACTGTTTATGATTGGAAGATCAAGTGACGGGACACCTCTCCTTGAATCTTCGTCATATAGATCCAGGGATTCATCGGGCAACAAAGGCTACAATTAAAGTCCCCCATGACCATAATTAATGAATCGCTACTACACTCACCCAAAACTACCTCCAGGTCCGTGAGCGTTGGTGACAAGGCTCTCCCAGAGGCCCCTCGCGTATAGATGTTAATAATCTCCAGTTTTTCAGCTCTCCTCGGGCATGTTACGGTGAGGTGCATCAAATCTGGAGATTTTTGGGGATGATGGTGTACCTTCCAACCCAAGGAAATGTCTACCCAAACTAAGAGACCACCATAAGGGCGACCTCTTCCCGATGTTGGAATATCTGCCGGGACAAAAAAGGAGGTATGGCCCACTCGGTGCCTTGGTTCTACGCACCACGTCTCTTGGAAGGCACAGACTGAGTGGGGTTCAATAAGTGCCACTCAGTCCGGGACATCTAGCTTGCTATTTAGACCTGCCACATTCCAACTAATGGCTTTCAGGGATGCATGGTACAGGGACTCATCGCATCCGGCATTCCTACCCTGTGGCCCGGGAGTATGAGCTCCATCCATTAACTCAGTATTCACTGACCCGTCGCCTGGGAGAGAGGACATAATTAAATTAGGCGGGGAATGGGGCACAACATTGCAGGACAGGGTACCTCCCCAACTATACTTGTTGTATTGACCCTAGGTGGGGAGACATTGGTTGCCGCTAAATTACCAAGTCACCAACCCCAACCCTGCGGAGGGGCAGCTTGGGTAGGTGTCCATGCCCTTACTCTGGGGTCCAAAGTCGGATAATGCGGGAACCATGCTCCTCTACCCCCACCTTGACGGGATTTTTTAGGCCCCATCAAAGGAGGGGGGTGATAGAAGTGCCCCAAATCCCTAGTTTGTATGTCGCAGAAATTGTAATGCGACTGCTGGCTACAAATCATGCCTGCTGCTCTGGGGTCGTTGAAATTGATCAACACACAATCCCCAGTAATATCCTTACGTCTGTTGCCAATCCAACCCACGCGTCGGACGAAGGCTATTCTACCATCGATATGCCCTGGGAGGGGTCTATTAGCTTTGAGCCAGGAGAGCGTCTTGTGTTTAAGGTCAGAGTATGACTCACAAGAACCCTCTTCAAGCTCAGGGACCCCCGTTAAAATTACCACATAAGGCTTACAGCCAGGGGGAAGGCTAGCATTTGGCGTGTGCCTTCTTGCCCTGTCTTTAGCCGGAGATTTTACAGTGGTTTTTGTAGGAGGTTTGGGCACGGCCTGCTTAGCAGGGGTTGGAGGGGATGGGGTTGTATCACCCTTCGTTGCGATCACTGTGCTTCCAGGAACCTTGATGTTAGGCACTATAGGTTTGGAATTTGCAGCAAAGTTAACCTTAAGTGCCTTGGGAGCCTGGGTACTATCTTTGTTCCTTAGTCAGGCCAGACTAGACTCAGGGGTAGGAGTTGGTGGTGGGGGTGTGGTTCCGGAGTTGAGTTGCTGCAATTGGGGAGCCTTTCCCGAGGCAGGCGTCTTTTGGCAAGATGTAAGCTCAGGGTGGGCTATAGAGATGGAGGGGACTAAGGGAGCAGCACCACTCCTTAGCCCTCCATTTTCTTCAACCCGGGCCTTCGCGTGAAATTTGACTAATGATTTCACCGCGTAAAAATTGTCCAGCATTGACTGTTCAAGTGAGGCTAGTTTGCGAGTGAGGCCATCAATCTTATCTACGAGAGGCATCACCACAGACTTAATTATGCTCTCAACTTGGGGGAAAATGCTATTATCTATAGGAGCCATTTGGCCAGGGGTGCCTTCCAGTGAGAGATCTCCGGTGTGGGTCACGTGAGATTTTGAGTGAGAGACCTGGTTTGAACTAATGCCCCCTTTAGATACAATGTTCCTACTTACTTTACTCTGGGGCTTTAGAGAGCCTCCCCTGCGGGGGCTAGCGGGACGCTTTCTCTTCTTTTGTAAGACTGGGCCCAATGCTAGATTCTCTGCAGGTGTGGTTTGGGGAACTACTACTCTAGGTGTACAGGCTGCGGTGTGTCCTACAGTAAGTGGGGAAATCCCAGCTTCCCTAGAAGGCACAGGGGGGCTAGAAGCTTCATAGGTTTCAGGATTGCAATCCGGAATTTGACCCCCAGGCGGTGAGATGCTTTGGACAGAGGAATTGGAGTGTGTCGGGTCAAGTACAATACTTGGTGCAGTGGTAGTTACCCTTTCTAAACTAGCCCTAATCCGACTTACTCTCTCGTCGATTGTAGGAGAATCAGTTATCGACAATGGAGTTAGGGGAATATGTCCAGGGCTAGCAGCTAGGGCAATGGCGCCCAGAGATGAGCGCTTGTTAGACATACTCATAGAATCCCGGGATAACCTTCGTTCTGCCAGGATTATCTCCTTTTCGACTATGGAAACTGCACGAGTTATAAACTGGTCCATGGTACCTAGAACAACGTCTCCTGCAGATTTCTTTGTCTTACAGGATCGAGTACCTGACGCCATTGTCCAGTAAGCTCGGTGCACACTTTACGGAGCCAAGGGATATGGCCCAGCCCGGCCTCTTCCGGCCCCGGACGGCCACAGACGGCCCGCCCTTTGCCCGGGCTTCGCCCGGCGTCCCGCTTGCGTCCCGCTAAGCGTCAGGCAGATTGTTATATAGAGGGCGTTGCAGGTGGGGGCGTGTCAGAAGGTGGGCGCGTCCGCTCTCCGGTCTGGGGAAGCAGGGACTCCTGGTCTACTGAGTCCCTGCTTAGCGCCGGCGAGATTGTGCTTCCAGGCGCCTCCCAGATGCAGCACGCAGATCACCTCTCCCTTCTTTGTCCTCGAAGCGGCACCCGCGGAGCGGGTGCGGCGAGGTGCAGCGGTGATTTTCAGACCCAACAGCAGCAGGAATGGTGAGGGTCCAAACGAATCCAAAACGGCAGCAAACAACCACTTTCAGGTGGGTCCCCTGCTGAATATGGTTTATTATGTGTAAAACCTGAACCAAACCATAACGTCCCTGTAACCTTTGGTTTTTGTTAGTGAATTTCTGTGTTTTTTAAAATTATTGGTATTTCCTAATTATAAAGTCCCTGTAACCTTTGTTTTTTTTCAGTGAATAGATATATACCTATGTCACGCCAAAGCGAAGCTTTTCAAACCCTAAGGCACAGTGCTATATATTTAAAAGCAGAACGTGTTTGTCATGTTCATGCAGTAAAAACCCATAAATTGCCATTTTTACTGTAGAAAGGCTAAGTAGCCCCACTAGCGAGTACAAGGTTACAGGATGACTACTCAACAGTGCTAACGTCTGAATGGGACTGCTTATGTTGGTGCTTCAAGTTATGAAACAAATTGTTACATTAAACCTGACTTGATGCCCAGGGCAGATTTAATGTAACTTTTATGTACATTGCAACCTCAGATAGCGGCCTCTCTGTTTCCCAAAGTTTTATAGTGACTGTTTATGGGTGCTGGCATTCTGCCCTTCTGGGAGGAGGTGTGACTTACTCTCAGAATGGGGGGGAGAGGGGTACAAAGGACCTGTCCTGAGAAGGTGTTACCTCTTTCTGGCAGGAAAGCCAAAAGGGATGTGAGCCTGAAAGGCAAGTCTCAAAGGGGAAGCCAACTTTGAAGGGAAAATTGTAGACCCACACTAGAAGGGCTGCTCTTTAGTTCTGGTAGACAGGCTGGTCTTGGGGTCAGAGAGGGGGAAACAGTTGTCAAATCCGTTTTCCTGTGGGCATGTGGCCCTCAGGTAGCCATAGGTCTAGGGTGAGCTACCAAGCTCCAGTAGCTCAGAGAGGGGTTCTGCCATCTTTGGAGTGGGCAGAATAATGCATTTTCGAATTGCTAGATTCCACACTTTGGTAGAGCTCATCATCAGGCAGGAAGGGACCTGGTAGCACATTGACTAGTAGTCACCAAATTAACCAATGTCAAGTTGTGAGCATGAAAGTGGCACCCAGACATCAGATCATGTCTGTTCCGGAGAGAGCATCAAAAAAGGACTGCTCTGCTCTTCTCTGTACCTGGCAAAGAGGGGCTGCACCAAAAACTGGACTTCTTCTGCTGATGCTTGGGTAAGCAAAGAGAGGTCTGTGACTGTAGTGCTGTGCTCGAGGAAAAGTTGTCCCTGAGCACAGACAGAAGAGGTGACTCCAAGAGTCAGTTGGCTGACTTCCAGTTATAGCTCCAGGGCCAAAAAAGCTGAAGAATTCTGCCTTGACAAATTGATAGCCTCAATCGCTTGATCACCACTGAAGCACAGCCTGGGAGACAGAGTCTTGATGCTCAAACGTTCCAGAGTCTGCTGTACCAGGGAGCATCATCAGAGTACAAATTGGTTGTCCAAGACGGTCACTAGTCTCAGTTGAAAGGAACTGCTGTATCCGCTCGAACAGCAGACCAGTGGCAACTGGTTCTTGGCTGGATTCCAATCGGTCTTCAAGGGGCCTAGACCTCTGTGGCCAAATTCGTGAACCGAAAAGTGGCCCAGAAAGACCCCTGTCACTGGATCAGCATCCTATCTCCCTTGCATCAGGACCCTCCCATTGATTTCTATAGCAGTGCACCCTTGGAGCTTGGAACTAGACTGGAGACTGCTTTGACTGCAAGGTAACTGTCCTGCTAAGCCGTATTGGCCCCTGTGACTTGCCCGCTGCTAGAGATGGTCAACCAAAGCAGGCCCAGAGTAACTAAACTCAACTTTACAAAAGTGTTTAAAAATCCCCTAAGTCATCGCTAACAGTGGTAGTTTCCAATTTTTGTTTGTGATTTCAATGAAAAGTATTGATTTATCATTTGCATAATAATTTGTCTCCAGAATTCTCCGGAGGATTTTGTTCATTTTGATGTCTAAAAATCCATAAAAATAAAATCTATTCCCCTAAACTGGTGTCAGATTTCCTTTGTGCCATGTGTCTTTCTTATTAAAATGTTTTGGTACATCTAACTGCTTTGAACTTGTTCCTGTGACAAAGCCTGACTTCTTGAAGCCACAGCTACCTCGGATTGAGCTATGGTTTTGCAAACAAGTCTGACAGGACTTAATATAGAGTTGTGAGTGTATTACACGTTGAGGTTGCACAGTCACACAATATAATAAAACGCTTTCCTCAGAATCTGCGAACATCCATTAAGTGATTGATAGTAGTATTTTAAATCAGTGTTATATCATGAGTGTCATTAAGCAAAATGCTCAAACCTCATAAAGAATACAATATTGAACCAAGGAGAGAACTTTGGGAGAAACTAGGAATCGAGGGGTAAAATCAAGGCAATGGTAGAACATACACCTGGTTTAGAGAAGGAAGGTTAAGTATAGTTCAAGACCTACTGAAAGGGAAAAAATGACTGCTGAAAAGATATCCTTATCACTACCTGCGCGAACTCTGTTCCAAAGCAACTTGGAATCAAATTCATAGCAAGTTAAAGATGATGCTGAAATAGTTTTATAAAGCGCACAGATGCTCCAAGGAGTGTCCCCACGCTAGTGCACGAGCAAGCCAGATTACATAGTGAATAACCAAGTTTTTAATCCCTTCCTAAAAATAGGTTCTGACATTTCTCGTCTCAGATGTTTCGGGAGAAAGTTCCATGCAGAAGGCCCTAACCAGGGAAAGGTGCACCCTCCAATTCTTGACAGTCTCATTATGGGCACTCTGGTCAGAGCCAGATGAGCGGACCATAGGCTCCTCGCTGGATTGTAGAAAAGAATACGAGAAGCCAGGTATACCATGCCAATATTGTGGAGAGCCCAAAACATCATTACCAAGGCTTTAAACAGAATTAAAAATGGAGAATTGGAAACGGAGAAAGCACACACTAACAAGGGACATCTTTCAAAGAAACAAATATATAGTCAGACCTACCATATATTGTGATGCATAGGCCAAACTGACAACATAATTTCTTTAAGCTCTCCAAATCAGCAGCCACCATTCCATGTTTTGCTTAGCCATATGTTTTCATAACAAGGCAGAATGCATAGTTGACAGAAATACAAGAGAAATTCCGAACATGCAGTGTGCTGAAAGTTTTATACTGTATTCAGATGATCATAATGTTGACGGACTTGATCATTCTCGTTCCGGTGCCTACTCGACTCACGGGTTCACACTCTGCGACTCTGGGCAATAGCTTGCTTAATCTCCACTACGGCCCCTCGCGGCGGGATGTCTGGCTTTCACCTTGTGGATACCCTGCTGGTGTTATCTCACAGGGGAATACCAGGACGGGTTCCCAAGGCAAGCGCCTTGATGCTTTCGGGTGATACGTGCGCTATATAAATCGCAATACATTTACATTTACATTTACATGATGGTGCGTGAAACATATCATCCTTTTCTTTGCAAATGTACACATTATAAAAGAGTCTGTCACGTGTGGCCTTCATCTTGAATTTGGAGAAATGGCTAATGTGTCCTTCTACTTGTGGAGAACCAGCATAGCCCCATACCAATTCTTTCTGGCACAACCTACCTCTTTCTCTTGGAAGGAACACTCCAGACAAACTCAAATGGTGCGGCATTGTCTGGGTAGATGCAACTGCAATTTACCTTCATGAACCACTGCCTGAGGTTATATCTTAGATCCATTCTTAATTGAAATAAAGAGTGAGAGCTGCCTGTAAAGGTTTAATAAACATTTAATAAAATATGTGGGTGGGAAAGTGGAAATTCACTGGAGAAGCAGGTAATGAATACCTGTCCTCCTCAAGGTAGTATTTCCAATATAGCAACTGAAGATTACTCTAATATCAATACTACGAATTTCAGACGTTGCATGTTTATCTATCCAAACACCTGTGTCTATAGCTCCACTTTCAATGCAGGCAAAAAGGTCACACGAAGAATGGGGAACAGATTTACGACATCTAGAACCACACTAGGTATGCCACCATGTAAAAACATCAGCGTTCTTCATTTACTTTTGATGTACTTTTTTGAGTAGGCAATGCTTTTGTGTTGTATGTAACCTGGCATGACTATATCTTGGTTCCTATAGTATGAAGTTTTGAGTTAGAACTTTGAAAGTAAGAAATAAAGAAGGAAGGCCTGTAGAACAGTGACCAAAATGTGCATAGCAAGCAAGCACCTGGTGAAAGACCTCTGTGTGTTTTTGCGTGCATACTGGGCCAGTGGCAGAAACCATACTTGGAAAGCATCAGGAAATGTTGAATGTACCATTATAACTCTGATTGTTAGTAATCATTTGGCCATGAATCTGCAAAAACCATAAGGACAGTGCTTTAAAACCTAAGTGCTTGCAAAGTGCAGTCCAGAGCCCTACAAAAGAAGGACCACTTGTCAGGAAAAGGTTAACAGGCCATACCATTGGAAAAAGATGGACTATTGGGAGGGCGATCCATTACAGTGGTAAATAATAAATGTCAGGATTATCAAAGATTGAAAAGCAAATATAGTGGACCTGAGTGGGTTACCATACATAGTTTGCAATGAAGTTTTACTAACTATTATTTTAAGAAGTTTAATATTTTTCAGCTTAAGCTACAAATTCCCAGATTTTCTTGTCAATGGCAGCCATAAAAAATTGTCAGAGGGTAGCCAAGGGGTCTTGTTCTGTATATATCTTTCAAAGTCCATAATAAACTAGGCAAATGACAAATTGGTTGCCCAATTACTAATCAATGTTGGAAAAAAGTAAGCAAATTCTTAGATATCGTTAGACAAAATATCAGCTCTCTTAAGGAGTATTATGTCTCAACTCTTCACTTTATTTCCAAAAGTAGTCAATGATGGACAACATCACCAACACTACTTTTTTCTTACACATCTGCAAATTGGTAGTCCAGAACAAAAAACAATCATTGGCGATCAAGACCTCTGTAATACTCCGTGATGTTTCCCTCTCCCTTCATGTGCATCAGCTACCCCGTCCGAATGCTTTTTTGTCGCTCCTGTTTCTGCTTTATTCCTTCATTATAAAACATTCTATTAATAATCCGCAACAATACCTCACGGTCCTCCTAAAAACCTAATCACCAGTAAGATTGGCATCTGTTATTTCATACATCAATTAACTTCATAAAATGTACACGTACTCATCAAATGATTTGCACCAGGCAGCCTATCCAGAAACCACGGCATCTTTTATAACCATGTTAATGCCTGGTGGGAAAATGACTCGACTCAGTGTTCCTAATAGAACACAACCTTTTGTTTATGCTAGCTGGGACAAGTGTTATTTCTTCTCTGTACCGGAGGCAAGGGTTATGCTAGTTTAAAGCTTTCTGACCACCAGCAAAGCTGCATCCACTAATGGCTTAAAATAAAACCGATTGATTGTAGAATGGGATGAAAAGTCCACTGTATTCATAATGTCATTTAAGTGGGTGTCAAAAGCCTTGGATGCCAATGCTTCTTTGGCCAAGTGTGTTCCAAACATGGACACAACAACACTGCTTCCTGCCTTACCCATCTCACTCACTGTTCTATCGTAGGTAAAGAGACTGCAGAAAAAGACTTTCTGATAGAAATCAAAATTTGTCATGTGCCCTGAGGATGAAGCTCTTCTGTCATCTTCTTTTAGGGTTTAATACACTGGACCACTCCCACCTTTGGAGTCTCAGAACGCTTGGTATGATGTCGTTCAGGTGTTACACTTTTCTTTTGACTAGTGGTGGTAAATGTAACCCTATGTGGGATAAACATCCTAACTGAAAATTGTCCAATACTTGAACATCCAAAACTCTCCTACATAAATCTAAGCTTAGGAGCAGAGCAAGTGCCACTGACAAAACGTTTGTATGTAGATATTCATTCTGCCACCTTTCCAAGGTATGAACACCCCTTAACAATCTGTGAACCAGTGAGTGCTTCCCAGTTGAAACACAGCCTAAGATAATTGCCCTCCCCCCATAAATGGCTGATATGCAGGTGTTTACTGACAAGTACACCTGGCCTTCTGAGGCTAGATATGACCAGAAGTTCTTAGACAAAATCGCGCCCGACCAGACCCTTGTGCAAAACCAATAAGTCCATTGTCCCATAGCCGACTTGTACCTCTCAAACGTACTATAAGCCAATTACCTTCTGATGAGCTCTGATGTACAATCCTGAAAGGCCTCTGATTGTACCAGTGTGAAATGTAATCCTCCAGGACATGAGAAGGGCCCCTCCTCCACCAACAGAAATAAGGAGAGTAGGGGTAATCAGTCAGCAAGTTCTGATGGTGTTTAGCTTGAGATAGTTGACTTCATACAGTTGGCGACTTCGGACATGCAGGCTGTGAACTTTTTCTATGCATTGTGGGTCTTGTCCGACAGGGAGATTTTTAGTTGCTTGTCTTCGGTGTAGGAGAGGATGTTGATTCTGTGGTCATGGATGACCATGGTTAGAGGGATCATGTAAGCATTGAAGAGGGTAGGGCTGAGGGACAAGTCTTGTGGCACTCCACAGAAGACAAGTTTGTGGGTTTCTGATTAGTATGAGGCCAGGCAGACCGCTTATGCTCCGTCTGTCAGGAAGGAGCAGATTTAGTGGAGAGCGGGTCCTTGGATTCCAATCTCCTGCAGGCATTAGATAAGGATAGGATCGTTTACTGTGTCAAATGCTGCAGAGAGGTCCAGTATCATAAGTATGCCATGTGTTGTTGTGATGAGTACTCTTTCTGTGCTTTGGTCTTTTGCGGTGATACCTGGCATGCATAACTTTTCATTAAGTTCAGTGGTTGCCTACAGGTGCTGAATACAGGGATGGTGACGATTTTGGAATAAACCAAGCCCTAATAGTTTTTTGTGGCTCTTTTCCTTTGGTGATAAAGCATTGTCCTATGAGGGAGAGCTCAAGTGTTTGGAGCAGAACCTCTGGGTTTACTGAGAGACAGCTTGGCTATCTGAATGCTGTCTATACAATTTATGTGTAACCTGAAGCACACCTCTGCTGCCTAAAGCAAGAACCACTAAGATCAGGTTTTCATAGTGCAAACAGATATAGAAAGTGCTGGAAGGGTGTCTATGTAGAGGCAGTACAGTGTAACAGCAGTACTTCCCTTGTATAGGTATTGCATCACTGTGTCATGCCTTTCTAACTAGTGTAGTTTGACAGCAAAATACTTGTGAACCCTAACTCTGCTGTCAAACTAAACCATGAGCTGTTAAATGCAGCATTATGTGCATACTAGGTTACCAATACAAAAGCATTACACAAGGAAAAACACATTTCTTTGTGTGCAACACATTCCAGTATTTCAGTGTGTACATCACACTTTTTCCTGTAATTACTAAAAGACATTTAAGAACCACTTCTACAGAGACTGTAATCATTCTCCCAGAAAGCGTTCTGAAGAAATTAGTTACAAATGACACATTTAATTAAGCACATTGCCCATTCAAGATTTACATCTAATATAGAAGTGGTTTTGATACTATATATGCTGTGGGTCTTAAATAGAATTGAAAGCTGGTTGTCATAATGTATGTTATTACAAGTGTTGGAACTGGCCCTTTTTAGCAGGATTATCCCCAAGCGTTTAGCCTTCTTCCTCCTATTTATTCGGCTTGTTTTGCTGGATTTAGGACTCTAGCAGTGGAGAAGTACCCAGTCAGGGCTAAAGTGCAGATGTGCTCTGTGTTCATTATATTGGTGACTAGTTTATCCATGATAAGCATAGTTGATTTACTAGTAAGTCCCTAGTAAAGTGCACTGTGTGTGCCCAGGGCCTATAAATCAAATGCTAATAGTGGGCATGCAGCACTGATAGTGCCACCCACATGAGTAGCATTGTAACCATTTCTCAGGCCTGCCACTGCAGA
Organism: Lissotriton vulgaris; assembly: GCF_964263255.1. Taxonomy (NCBI): domain Eukaryota; kingdom Metazoa; phylum Chordata; class Amphibia; order Caudata; family Salamandridae; genus Lissotriton; species Lissotriton vulgaris. Next base: position 882,746,992 of record NC_141699.1, on the reverse strand, counting down.
GGCTGCCAGTGCAGTTTTAAACTGCCATGTCCACCTGGTAAGGGCACCCACTTTCCAGGCCCAACCTTTCTCTTTTACTACATGTAAGGCACTCCTACGGTAGGCCCGAGGTAGCCCCATGGGCAGGGAGCTGTATATATGAAAGGTAGGACATGTACTGGTGTTTTACATGCCCTGATAGTGAAATACTGCCAACTTTATTTTTTCACTATTGAAAGGCCTATCTCTCCCATAGGTTATCATTGTAGCTGAATTGTAACATCTTACAAGTGTAATTTTTAATTGGGAAGAGATAGAGATTTGGAATTTGGGTTCCCTGAACTCAGAAATGTAAAATACATCCTTTAGTGAAGATGTTTTTTAAATCATGTGTTTGAAAAAGCTACTTTTAGAAAGTAGGCATTTTCTTGCTTTACCATTCTGTGTCTCAGCCTGCCTGCCTGTGGAATCAATTTCTGGTTTAGACTGACAGGGGTGGTTTGTGCATTCACACAAAGGGAGCGGAGTTGTGCCCTGCATAGCCTGATGGCCAATCACCAGGCTGATGGGTCTTCCTGAGCTAGAGTGGTGGGTGGGAGGAGTTGTCACTGACACCTAAATAGGGTTGTGCCTGTCCTCTCACAATCCTGTCTCCACACCTTTATAGTTTGTCTGGACTTAAGGCAGGGCCAGGCAGGATCTTGTGGACAACAAAGACTTGTCTTTGAAGTATGCCTACTTTAAAGGCCAAAGGAGTATACGTATTGGACCTGTAACCCCACATTTTTAGAACACTTCTGGATCAAAAGGGGATTCTGCCAAGAAGTTGTTGTATGGCGTTCTAGATTCTGAATGGATTTCCCCAATTCATGCCCTTATATAGGTGCAATTCAGGTTGCCCTTATATAGGCATAGCAATCAAGCCATTATTTAGGCTTAGCCCATGCAACCCAAATACAGGCATGGCTATTTCCATCCGTTCACCAAACGTCACAACGATTTCTTGGAAAGCCAACTTAAGCCATTAGGGACTTCCCCTTGCTTGAATATTGATTTCTCCAAGAACTCAGTTAGTTTTACAATAAACATCTATTCCTTAGGGGTTCATTCATGACGTTCATATGCCCGACTTTATGTCAAACATGGCATTCCTAAACACCTTCAAGGTATAAATATACCTTCACTTGCTATGGCAAAGCACGGTGGTTCGGAGCAGTTCGACGACCTACTTGCTGACGCAGCTCGCTACAGCAAGAGCCGTAGGAAGCCGACTCTCCAGCTGATTAACTGATCAGGAAGCTGCCCTCCTCTGCTGAGAAATCCAGCTCCAGTGTTTCTGACTCGCCTTGCGGGGTGTTGGGAAATCGAGTCCTGAGACAAGAGATACCAGACCTCCTTCATTCTAAGGTATGGAGCTGATTAGAACCTACAGAAACCTTTGGTAGATTCTTGGCAAAAACTTAACCTATGCTAAAGACCATACTTACTTCTTCCCTCGTACTAGACATAGGTTAGGTACATTGGGGTAGGCGTATTTTAGAAGCACCAGTGGAGTATTTTAGCCTGTTATTTATGTATGTATTCTTATATGGCTTAGAAACCATACAATGCTATTACAGTATTATTTCATAATACTATTCTCGCTGTACGCATTATACTTTGCATTCTGTCTAACAATTGTAGCAGTTCACCTCTCTTGCATGAGAAAGAAGACTGTTCAATAAACCTTTTATTGAAAACGCCTGTCTCACTATTTCTCTGCAACTCTGTCGAAACGAAGCATGCATGATTGACTGAATGAAATACTTATCTATTGTTTCTACGACTCTGAAGATATTTTCCAGTCCTAAGGAAACAAAGTTGTCATGTTTATGCGGTTGTCAGAAACTAATCCCTTCTTGTGAATTCGAGAATGTTTCTAGTGACCTCTGAGCTAGCTGGCACTTACAATTAAGTTTAGTATATTCGATAGAGACCTACTGACCTAAGTCCTACGTCAACTCTATAGGATATATTATTCCAATGCGCAGAGACCATTGGGAATATAGGAACTACACTACAAAGTAGAGCTGAAATGTTGTCAGAAGGAGTACTGCCCCTTTGCTGTGTTGCTTTGCTGGGTTGGGCTGCAGTTGCTGTTTCTGTCTGTGGGCAGTGGGAAGACTCGACTGGAATTTCTATCCTGATTGTCAAAGGTTCTCCAAGGGCTGTGTGCTTGCCTCCAATTTTCATAGAAGTCCCGGGACATCAAATATCTCCTACTACAACTGACTGACCAGGACACCATAGGTTACAGGAGTGTGCCCAGTTGTGGCCGAGACTTGAATGTGGTGTTTCCTGTGGGCCCTACATGCACTCACAGCAGTGAGCTGCCTCTTTGCCTTGTGGTTTTCCCCAGCGCTCCCGTTTTGACAAGTACCATGGACGAGCGCAGGAGGATTGTTGGTGCCTGTTGCGAGCATCACAGGTCAACCCAGTACTGCATGACAGTGAGCCAAAACATGCTTGTGAGAGGATCACCACGCTGGCATCCTCAGCAAGGACCCTTGCCCGTCCATGCTGCTCTCTCCAGCTGTAAGGTACTGTGGCAAATGGACTTGCGGGGTCCCAGCCACTTGAGGGCACTTTGTTTCTGACAACATATTCTCCACCCTACTGTGCCGTAGTGACAGCATAGTTGCATATCCACTCATGGGGCCCTGAGTTCCGTACTGGAGACGGTATAGATTGTAGTCTACATCGGGGAAAGACCCACTTGTGCTTTGGATCCCGGGGCAGAGCCGCTCCAAATCTCCCATTCTAAGAAGCAGAGATGGCCGTAGGGTGGGGGGGGGGAGCCCCGGAGCAGTAGCGAAACTCTCTTAAAGGGAGTGCCTGCACTTTGTGTTCTAAAATTATAACTCTGTGGGGCAAATCGCCTGCTGTTGAAACGTGCTAGCACTGCTATCTGAGATTATTCTGATACTTGAGGACATATGCAAATCAATAGGAGAGAGAGGAAGTGTCAAGAGGAGCTAGTTCATTTCCCCTGTATGAATATGTATAATCAAAAAGAACTGACTAGGTTGGTGGATGAGGGTTTTCTTAAGAAACCTAAAGTTTTCCCACTAAAACACAAAACTTGAGGCTTCAACTACGAGCCGAGGACAGACTGCTTTTATTTTACTTCGAACTTGGGGGTTCCAACGTGCTTCTTTTATGGTCCTTGCATTGACTTCACAGGTACCGTAATTGCTTTGCTAGAAGCGCACTAGCTTCGAGAGTCAGCGATATCCATGGAGTGTTTAAGTGTCCCAAAGTACAACAAAAGCATTACTGCTTGAAATAAGGGATATCTATACTTATGTATGTTGGATTTTTGTCGTTTTGTTCCTGTTTAGATAAAGATTGGTTTTTTTTCTAAACTGGTGTGGTGTACATTTGTAGTATTTTCACTGTATTACTGAATGTTTTATGCACAAATGCTTTACACATTGCCTTTGAGATAGGCCTGACTGCTCGTGCCAAGCTACCAAGGGGATGAGCAGGGGTTATCTTGGGTTTGTAACTTCCTTGCCCTGACTAGAAAGAAGGGTTTATACTTGGAAAGGGTGCAAGCCACTGTCACCTAGAGACCCCCATTTCCAACAACGAGACACTATTTCAGTTTTTTTGGGGTGACGTAGACACGGGAAAAAGCACCAGCTTGGTGGATTACTGCATGGATGAAGTTCAATCATGTATTACATATGATAACTGCTCAATGTGGGGTACTAACAACAACTATGTTATGCTTATGATAGTGCAGATTTATAGCAAGGCAATTAACATGTTATAATATTGCCAACTAACTGGTATTCAGTCTATTTCAGGAGGAATTAATGATTAATCAGGAATCAAACTTGTCACTAGTCATACACCCCAACTAGGTGTGTTAACCCACTAAGCTCAGTTTTTTAGACATGTTCATGAGTGCAGCATCTAGCAAGCACATGTTGCAACATCCTGATGAGCAGACTGTAAACATACCTTTGGACAACAATCAGACAAAAGTGCCTTTCTATACACACAAAAATAAATATGTAATGAGCACGTTATCCTACCAAGAAGATACTGTCAAAGAATTGGCAAAAAGGCCTGACATTGTTAAATTACTTTACGAAAACTTGCTTAATGTGCTTTGTACTGACATCTGTTCAACCTGCTTGTTACTTCATTTCTCTCAACCCCTCCTTTAAAATTCTGTTTAAGTAGTCTATAAACGTCAAATCCACACAATCTTATTTGCTCTAATAGTATTGGGTTTGTCCATTATGTTTAAAGTGCACAGTTTGTCACTATTTTGTTGTATTGGCTCTGAGGATACGTCTGCTTCCCATTGTTTGAAGTATTAGCTCCTCCTTCATTGCTTGGTGTGTTATACCCCTCCCCCCCGTTCCTGTCTATTTGCCCCCTGGGTGTGCATACTTGCCAACCCTCCTGATTCAGGCGGGAGACTACTGTTGGAGGGAAAATCCATTGAACAAACACCAAGAAAAACAAGTTGACACACTAATATGGGTTTATTACAATACTGTTGGGAAGATCACTCACTACAGGAGAGATCAGTTCATCTTTGAGGAGATTAACTTGATGTCTAGAGTTTTAGCTTGTAGTGTAGTTCCTATATTCCCAATAGGCTCTGTGCATTGGAATAATATATCCTATAGGTTCGACATAGGACTGAGGTCGACTAGGTCTCTATCGAATATATTAGACTTAATTGTGAGTGCCAGCTAGCTCAGAGGTCACTAGAAACTTTCTTGAATAAACAAGAAGGGATCATTTTCTGACAACCGCATAAACATGACAACTTTGTTTCCCCAAGATAAAACGTATCTTCAGAGTCGTGGAAACAATAGATAGATATTTCACTCAGTCAATCGTGCATGCTTTGTTTCACCAGAGGTGCGGAGAAATAGATAGATAGGCGTTTTCAATAAAAAGATTTTATTGAACAGTCTTCTTTCTCAAGCATAAGAAATGAACTGCTACAATCGTAATACCGGTTGTAAAATATAATGCATACCGTAGAAAGAGTAGAATAAAATAATACTCTAAGAGCATTGTATGGTTCCTAAACCATAGATAAATACATACATAAATAACAGAGGCTAAAAGTACTCAACTGGTGCTTCTAAAATATGCCTACCCTGATGTACCTAACCTAAGCTTAGTACGAGGGAAGAAGTGAGGTGTAGCATAAATGTAGTATTCTTTTGCCAAGAATCTATCCAAGATTTCTCTTAGGGTCTAATCAACTCCGTACCTTAGTTTGGAATGAAGAAGGTCAGGCTCAGGAATCGATTTCCCAGCAACCCGCAAGGGTAGCTTGGAAACACTGGAGCTGGATTCCTTTGCAGGGAAAAAAGACAGCGTCTCTCTCAGTGCGTCTGCTGGAGGGTCGCCTTCCTTAGGCACTTGCTGGAGCCGTATGCGTCGGGCAAGAAGATAGTCTAACTGCTCCAAACCAACGTGTGTTTGCTAAGGCAAGTGTGGGCATATTTATACCTTGAAGTTGCCGAGTGTGACGTAAAGGTGGACATAATAACGTCATTAAAGACTCTCAGTTCTTTGAAAACTCCATGAGTTCTTGGACAAGTCAGTTCTCGAGCAAGGGAAAGTCCCTAGCTGCTGAAGCCGAGTTTTGCCACCTGTTCTGCCACCTCTTTTTCCTGCTCGGTGTCCGAAGGGATGGATGGAACAGCTGGGGCCAAGCAGATGTTGGAGAGAGAGATCCATGGCTTGTAGCTGTGAATTTTTCACTCCAGTGACTGTGCTGTCAGAATCTGTCTGCTGGTGAGAAAGTTCCTGATGCAATTGGAGTTCCCAATTCATGCACTGGAGGGGCGTTGACGGACGTGTCAGCTACAGTGTACACTGTTTAGAGATGAACTTTGACACTTGTGTTAGCTGAGACAAATAAACAGACATTTCAGGTTGTACTACTTCAGGTGCACTCCCAGTCTGCCTACTATGTCTAGTTAGTGACACAATGGCGGTCATCATTCTCCCTATCTGATATATGGTCAAATGGTGATCTGACCCTGGGGTGCTTCTCAAAGTGAACAGTGCTAGTGGGAGACAGTACAACCATTTATTTTCCAATGTTACACACATTTTACTTGTTTTGTTTTTAGGAGGCCTTTGAAGCACATCTGGATGTCATTGTTTGGGGTTGGTAAGCTAATACAAGTTTGTGTGTCATTCCTAGCAAAGTGGCGAGTTGCCGATGTTGAATCAAATCACCTCAGGAATGCCCCACCAGGGCTTTAATCCATAGACCAGAAATTGAACAGCAAATTGACATCACAATGAGCACGAGGTCTGACTTTATCCTAGATGGCACCCAGTGCAACAATGTTTATCTGCACTCCCCAATGACCACCTCTGACAATGATTGCCTCACGTCCACCCTTTAACAGTGCCCCTCAAGTCTCCATAAACACACTCTCTCAGATGCATTTAATTCGTTCTGTAGCACCACTCATATGGAGGTAGGGTGTCAAAACACTTCACACCACATCTATATTACATGGAGACAATCAATTCAACATGTGTGAATCAATATAGAAGAAATGTTCATGAGAAAGAGAACTACAAGGTGTAGGAGTCAGAAGTCAACTATACTGATAGGCCGTATAGTTTAACAGTGCTTGATCTGGAGAACCGCAAACCCAGCATTTTAACCGTTACACCATGGTTAGGAGTTCTCTTCATTAATAAGAATTTCTTTCTACCTTTTGCAACATTAGAATAATGAAAGACAGAAAAAAATATATCACTCTAATTCATACCTTTTAGTCTCCCTACAGCTCTTTGGTGGCAGTTAATAACGTACTGCTATATATTATGAGTTAAACCTAAAAAACTGTAACAAACAAAAGGATTGTGCTGGAAAAAACAGGAACCCATTGACCTATTTACATTGTATCCACTTTGTGATTTGCTTGAGGCCAGGAATGCTAGCAAATGCTTTGAAGTCTATAATATACTTGGAAACGGCACCCTCCACCCACAGTCCAGTGTCTGGTGTGGTAGCACCATTTACACTGCCCTAGAGCCAGCCTTGATCCCAATGGAGGGCCCTCGATGTCAAAGTATTGTGAAAACTATTACCTAGAAGGTGGAGATTAATGAACCCTGCTGGCATACAGTAAAACTGTGTACATACAGTATGGTCATGTCATGCACGTTGGGAGCAAACCAATCCTGGCGTGTTTGGAGGGATGTTGTCTTTAGCAGTGTGTAAAGTGAAATGTAGCTGGTTTAGGGCTATAAGCAACAATGCTTGGATATCTGTCTATATATCAAATCTCTTCATGTCTGTGTGCATCCAATAGGCCTGAAGGTGGCAATGTTTTACTAGCTAACAAAGCTATAGTATGTGTGTTGCTAAGGGGGCACTTTGCACTGTGGTGGTGACATAGGCTAAATCAAAGTGTATGGTTATATCTCCTTACCCTTGTTTAAGTGCTGGCACTAACAGCTACTAGTTAAGTAGAATGAGTTTAGTAATGAGGTGGCAATGTTATCTGGTCTGGCATCAGCAATATAGCTGAATAGTAATGCTGCATGGCTTTCTCCACTACTGCACCTGTGTGTCTCAATCCTACGTCCTAATCTATTGTGGAAAACCCATCTACAAAGTATACAACACTGCCTGTAATGGGGTATTCTTGTGCTTGGCTACACTCTGCTGGAGTACATGTGGCCCAGTCATGGATATCATTGCCTGTATCTGAAATGGGCTATGCAAAGAAGGCAGTTGTGCTAACTTTATGACACTTAACAACCTTAATGTGAGTCAACTGAGGAGGACATTGGTTTTCTCTCAATGTCCCCTCTTCTGCTTTATGGCTAGGACCCTCTGGTTTTGGCCATTTTTGGGGCCTCCCTCTTGGCCTCTTCTTGGCTTGTGCACCTACTACTACTTGTTTCTGTGAATGGCTTTTCTTTATACTGTCCTTTGGTCTGCCTCTAAATCTCTTCTGATTGGGAGAACAGGCAGACTCCTGACTATTCTTTGTACTGCACTTAGGTCTGCCCCTGGTTCCCTTTTAAGTGGGAGGGCTGGCAGGCTCCTGATGCCATGGGTATGTGTGGCATTATGCCATTCTGTAAAATGTTTTCCTATCTGGTCTCTGTTTTCTGTTTCTGATTTCAGGGAACCAGGCGCTCTACAGGGGACCCTGTGGTACTTTGGTGGACCGTCTCCTTATATTTTAATTTGGAGGTTACACTGGACAATGCATCAATATCTATTCCATTAATAGATCGTCCACCTCTCTTTCCCCAACCTCAAAAACCTCCCTACCTCTGACAGGTAGGTAGGCCCGTTGACTTAGTACCTGTATTTATTTAAACTTTTATATTCCTAAATTCTTTCATATGATCAAATCCTTCCATTTATTCCTCATTATCCTGGAGACCCAACCGTCTCCTAATCATTGCACACTTTTCCCATGAATACAACCTGTTTTTCTTCCCTTTTAACTCACTTATTCTCATACATTCTTCTAAATAATCCAGTTTCTTTTGGCTAATGAACCTATAAGCAAAGACTAGTCTACCGTCTTAGACTCTACGCATTTAGATATGTAAGACAAACAGACGCATCGCTGGGAAGGAGAGCGGCCCCTGCAGCAACCAGGCTGCCTCAGGGGCCGTGATTGGACTACCACCCCTCCCACCCTCATCTGGAGCCAATCACCTGCGCCGTATATACCTGTCCTGGTTCTCCCGCCACGCGGGACGCGCGCGGGCTAAGCCCGGGCAAAGAGTGGGCCGTCTGTGGCCGTCAGGGGCCAAAAGAGGCCGGGCTGGGCTACCCCTCTGACATCTACAATGGGTAAGCGAAAACGGAAATGTAATGGGGAGAAGGAAGAGAAAAGAGCTAAGGTGCCGAGGAAATCTGAAAAATCTGAATCAATTATATATTATTTAACATCTGCTGTGGGGGTACTATCGAAAGAAATCGTGAATGCAGAGAGAGAACTGGGCATGGGTAACGCTGAAGTTGCCCCTGAAGCAGGTGTTTCAGTGTTGGACAGGACCCCGAGAATACCTCTAGAGCTGAACATTGTGATCATTAAACCCCCCACACTGATCGAGCCCCTTGCGGGTGAGACTGATTCACTGGTGGTGACAGAGGGACATGGGGTTAAAAGCCCGGAGACTCCCCTACAACACCCATCGCGTAACGCAGGCTGGCTAAAAAAACCACCAAGAGACAAAAGCCTGTTGTTGCTGCCCATTGTATGGATCCTAATATTAGAGAATATGTTGGGGAAATGGTCGAGGAACTGTTTAGAGCAAGTTTGGAACCTGCATTAGTGGTCATTGCAAAAGACATTGTGGATACCCTTAATACATGTATAGCAGGGCTGTTTCAGAAATGTGCTAAAATTGATGTGTTTTTGAAACAGTATATAGGCCAACAAGGGCGTCCAACCCAGGACCAAGTAATTCATCCTGATAAACCTAGGGTAGAAATTTCTTGTAAAGAGAATAGGCCCACTAGGGAGAAGTGTCTGGAAACATCCGTAGAATGTAGACCTCCTGCCATTGATAAAGCTGGAGTAGGGAACACTAATTATGGAGCTGGTAACACCAGGAGATCACCCCCACCTAGAGCTAGACATGAGTACCGGCAGGGCTTTACTTTGGATCTACCGCCTGATGCTGCACCACTGGTGGCCGTTTTTACGGGGGTCCCCCCATTAAGGGATGGCAAGAAAGAATCAACTCAGGATCTCCTGAAGTTAGCCAGTCACTGGTGCGCACATCACAATAGTGGAGGCTTTGACATTACAAGATGCATCATTATGGCAAGGAGAGGTGATTGGATTGGTCGTCGTCCCAAAAATTGTGAACTTTAATACCCGGTTTATTGCCGAGAGATTATTTTGGGACACCTCGGAGTTGGATAACACGGGCATTAGACCGGTTCCCTTGGGTTATTTTTACCCACCAGTTAGGCCATATCTAAAGAATTTGATCGAACATCGGTCATTGCCAACCTTGGGTAGTTTGTTGAGGACTCCACACACAATCGATGATAGCACTCAGAATGGGCTAGAGGTGGGACCATCACAGAGGACAGAAAGGGTTTCCCAGGCTATTCCACCAACTAACTCACCCCTTGTGAGAAGTTGGCCTGATGTATGATGTCTCCAATTCTGGGGGCACCTTGTATCATTCCAAACAATCCCTTATGGTGTCTGGTTGTAAGTCAACCTTATAGACAAGCTATCCTAATGGTAGCATGGACTAAGCAGCTTAAAGGCTTAACTCAAGAGGTCATGTTAAGTGAGCTGTTTTACCAATCACAATCCTGTAATATCAAATGAAAGGACACCACACAAGTTATATATTATAAAAATATATGTATTTATTACTAGAATAATCCTCTATACTCTTTATGAGTCTAGAAGCACAAGCATTTAAACAAAAGCACAGTAAAACGTATGAAAGTTGTACAATTATGGATGAGGCCAGGGGCCACGCAAACCATATACTAAAATAGTGGTATAAGTATCACTAATTGAACAGTGGTTAGGCCTAGGGCCTAGGGAATCACTGGGACCAATCGGGACAAGCAATGCTAAAGTCGGGAAAAGCCCGCGGGAATCGGGTGCAGCGCTTAAAGCACACACATGCACCAATGCAAAGTCAATGGTGCGTAAAAGTTACAAAGTTACTGTTAAAGGAGTCTTCCGACTAACCTAGAAGGACAAAACTTTAGACCTAGACACTAGAGGTGTGTACCAGTGCAGAAGCACTGGCGTTGCGGAGTTACCTCACCCACAGGAAGCGGGTGCACGGGTGCAAAGTAGTGTCGGGTTTCGTCACGCAGGTCGATGGTGCCTGAAGATGAAGATGCTGCAGGCGTCGAGAAGAGAAGTGTCCGGTGTGATCCAAAGGTGGATCGAAGATGTAGGGTACCTGAAAGCAGAGGGGACAGAGTCTGGGTCACTCAGCAGTGACCAGGGTGGAACCAGGAAGGAACCAGGCAATGTCTGGCGCAATCTGGTGGTTGTTGAAAAGCTTGTCTCCGCTGCCACGTGGCTCTGGGGCACCTAGGATGTCCAGGAGTGGATCACAAGCTGTCCCACAAAGGCTCTCGCTGTTGGCGGTGTCGGCTTCCGGATTGGAGCAAACAAACCTTGGCAAGTGCAACCCACGCAGGATTCGAAGATCGCTTTTTACTCGGACCAGCAAGGTCAGAGCGGGTGCTCCTTTTCAGGGAAGCGAGGGCCAGTCCAGAGCAACCGAACCGGCAGGTCAAATTCAAAGGTTTGTTGGTACTGGGGCCGCAAGCCAACGGGCAAGCGACCAAACCAACGCGTTGAGACAAAAAATGCAGAAGGGCCCCACGCAGCACTCGGTGAGTGTAGAGGGGTGAGCTTCGGTGCAAGAGTGGCTCAGGGCTGGGGAATCTCAAACTCCAATGCACAGCTTTGAGGGAGCCTCAGAAGCTGCACGGTCAGCACCTCGTGGTCTTTCCAAGATGGCCGGCCCCACGCTTCAGGTCGCCTCCACGGGTCTCAGCTCTGCAGGGACTGTGGATCGGGCTGTTAGAAGGCAGGCACGCTGGGTCTTGTTGATCTCTGTTGCTTGAGTTCCGGCGGGAACTGCAACAAAGCAAATGTTGAGGTGCCTAATGGTGCCTATTTGCACAGGGTGGTCACTCCTTGACCACAAGGGAGATTCGTCAGTCTTCTACATCGAGTAGGATGTCGAAGGGTGCAGAGTTTTGTTTCATAAGTTTCAGTCAGGATAATCTGATGTGCGTTGGCACTGCTCCCTCTCTTATACCAAACTGGGGGGCTGGATTACCTGCTAGGTCCCTCCTATGGGTGGGACCCAGGAAGGAGGTGGCTACACCCCTTTCCCCTTGTCCAGGGTTGCGCTGGGACTGAGGCTGGTGTGCCCCAGAACCGGTTTGACCGGATTATGCAAGGGGAAGCCTTGTGCTCCCCAGGCAGTGTCTAGTTTCATTCAACCCACCCTGCCCCAATACACTATCTCCTGTCTGGGGAGGTGTAGCACCTCTCTGTGACAGGAAACCCTTTGTACAGGCCTCCTCTGCCAAGTTTCGGTCAGCAGCAGGAGGTCAGACTTGTGTCTGCGGCAGCAGTATCCATTTTGTGATGCTGAGGCTCTGGTTAGAATTAACTGCGTTTTAGCAAAGTAACATGTCTTCTCCTTCTAGAAGGGTGGAATGCTACCCCCGTCACCAGGACTGGCGAGGGGGTAGTATTCCAAAGCGTATGACACCTTACACAACATGTTTTGATAAAGCCAAACCAAAGTTAGCACATAACCGCGATGGATTATAATGCACTTAAGAGTATATGGTATGGCAATATCCTGGAACAACTAAGGGAGTTGGTCCCGACAGCTGCAGACAGGCTCAGCTCATGCTAGAGCACCATCTCACATAAAACCAAGCACTATGCTTCCAGGATTGTTAAGGCCTGCCATAGGAGTGACTTATAGGTATATATGTGTCAGATAGGTTTAGATATAGGTATACTATATCTAAGCAAGGGGTGATTACACCACTTTGCCCCAGCTGAGTGATCAGCCAGTTGTGTCAATTTTGGATAGCCAGCCAGGGGTGGCAAAAGGTATGCTGCAGCCCCTGGTAGGCCTTGGATGCACCTATGCCCTGGGCACCTATAGTGCACTGTACAGGGGCTGATAAGGTGACCCAAGCCAATTTAGTTATGCACCTAGGGTACATGGAATCCATTTTAAAGAGAGAGTAGATAGCCTGGGGCCCTGGTTATCAGGGTACCAGGCCAACTAAGTCAAAAACCAGCTAAACACAAGGCAAAAAAATCTGGGGCGACCATAGTCCGGTATCCACCTTCCTACACCCCTGCACCAGTCAACTATGGAGATAGGCCTCTCAAATCATTACTCTCCATTGTCACAATTGGATTCAAACGATTGACAATCCGCTAATACTCAAGATCAGGGGGATTTAGATGGGGGGGCCAATCAGATAGCATCATGTAGGATTCTGAGCTGGAATGTGGCGGGTATTAGGCCCAAGAGTACTGATGATCTGTGGTTGGATTTTGTGAAACAGTACAACATTATTGCCCTGCAGGAAACGTGAAATGTTGCTAGTAGTTTTAGTATGATGGTTACCTGAGTTATGCCATCCCAGCAATCCAGGGAACTGTCGGGAGGCCTAAGGGTGGTCTAAATATCCTCTTTTATCTTAACCTGATAGGTGTCATCAAAAAACTGGACCTAGATTCCAGTAATATTATGATACTAGAGTGGAGTGGGATCTTTTTACAGAAGCTTCTTTTAATTAATTTTTATAATTCTAAAGATGGTCCACAGTACAATGAGCACCTAAGGGCTCTGGACCAGTTTTTGCCAGTCTATAAACTTACTCAGAACTCTGTTTTCGAGGTGATCCTTTTGAGAGATTTTAATATCCACCCGTGTAAATGGGACTTTTACTCAGGTGACCCGAGTGGGCCACCTACCGCAGCGGTGCTTCACTTTGAGCATAGTAGCCAGGGAGAGGCACTCAAATAATTTTTGGCCATCACAAACATATTTGAACCAGGTCTCGATGAAGGGGGAGAGAGGGCACCTACTTTTATTGAAAGAGGGACCAATACAGTTATTGATTATATTTTTCTATCCCTGGCGGTATTGGTTAAGACCTTAGGCTATAGAGTGGTGATCTCAACATTTAGTGGCCATAATCCGGTCCTCTTAGATGTTGATCAAGGGGAACTGAGTGGGCCTAAGGGCAATGGACGGGGGGTACCAAGAAGCCTGATAACTAAAGATCAAGGGAGAAGGATTGAATGGGACAGGATGGTGCCGGAAGCCTTTTTTGAGGACCTTGCCGTTAAGGCAGAGGCAAATTTTGCGATTTGCCTTGATAGCTCGGCCCCAAGTGGGGAGATCTTAGGCGCTTATGTGGCAGTTTGCGATCAGATCGCAAAGAAATTAGAGGTAGTTAATACAAAATATTTCTAGGAAGGCACAAAGATGGTTCAATGGTGGTTGCTCGAAGGCGCATGGAGCCCTTCTTCAGGCTTTGAAAACTAGGCCTAGGGATAGGGTCCTTGTTGCTAACCTTCGAAAGAAATATAAAATAGCTATCGCAAAACGTAAACAACAAATCAAAGAGGAGGCGTGGGAGAATCTCCTCTCTTTTGAAGTTTTGCGGGATAGCGAGAAGTTTTGGTCAACCATAAATCACCAGTTCTTCTCTGAACAGGAGAACCTAGACATGAGTGCGTCATCCCAGATGAATGCTGGCTCCGACATTTCAAGGACATTTATGATAATGATTGCTTAGAGCAGCAGGATGGTCCTAACACGACCTCTCGAGGTGCACTCCCAGTAAATTTTGAAGTGAGTGAGGTGGAAAAAGCGATGAGACATGTCAAAAAATAAAGCCCCTGGGGGTGCCTGCGGATTTATATAGTCTTTATCCAAATTTTTGGGCCAAGATTTTGACTAATGTCTTTAACGCCTCGTCCTTAATGGGCTTCCCATCTTCATGGGCAAAATCAATTATAATCCTGATATTTAAAAAGGGGGCTAGAGGGGACCCCCCCTGTTATAGGCCAATCTCTTTGTTAGACTCTGCAGTGAAAATCTTGGGCAGAGTTATTTTACATAAACTTAGGGATTGGTTAGAGGGCAGGGGGTTCTCTCCAACCTCCAATATGGATTTAGAGAGCATAGGAGTACCATGGACCAATGTTTAAACCTTCACCTCCTTATAAGTAAATACACAGTGGCTAAGGAAGGGTTTTTATACATGAGTTTCATGGATCTCTCCTCAGCTTTCGATTTAGTTAATCGTTCAAAATTATGGCTAATCCTCCGGGAAATAGGCATAGACCTATCACTGGTTAATTTCTTAAGCGACTTGCACCAGGACCTCTCTGCAGCAGTGAGGGTTACCCAGGAAGGACGGTGCACCAGCCACTTTAGTTCAAAGAGGGGTGTCAGGCAGGGATGCATTCTGGCACCCCTTCTTTTTACAATCTATATTAATGCCCTGGAGAAGACCCTGGGAACGGCCACCCTGGATGTCCCGCGTATAGGAGAATCGGTTGTTCCGGTTCTCCTATATGCGGATGACGCAGTGTTACCGGCACTTACGGGATTAGGCCTCCAGAGGCTGCTGGACCATTTCAGCAGGTTCATCGACTCCCTGGACTTAAAAGTTAACAGTAAAAAGTTGCATGTTATGGTGGCAGGGACAAGAGGCAGGAATGCTAAGATAAAATCTTTCTCTTGCAATGGTGTGGTACTGTGAAAGGTCACAGTTTTAACCTACCTCTGGGTCCTTTTTGACGAAAAAGGAAACTGGGGACCACAACAAAAGATTAAGAGCAATGCGGTAGCAAGATCAACAACAGCTCTCCTGGGTTTCGCTAAGAGGTTGGGAGCTAGACCTATTGAGGCAATACTTAAGATGTACAAATCAAAATGTTTGGCGATTGCCTCTTATGGTGCATCTATATGGGGTTATACATCTCATAGCAGGATACAAGTAGCAGAAAACAGGTTTTTAAGATTACTTCTGACTGTTCCCCAGTCGACACCAACCTATTCCTTACCCACAGAATTAGGATTGGGCTACATCACAGATCAATAAAAAATGGCACCACTGATCTGTTGGGTGAACACGTTATTGAATGAGGAAATTACTCTGAATCACCAGATACTAAGTGATTGTGTAGCTCTAGACAAGGCACATAGGGTCCCTTGGCTAATGTACGTTAGAGCGGCGTTCATCAAGCTTGGACGACCTGAATTGTACACATCATCAGAATCTATAAAGAAGGAGGATATAGGTTGGATTAGGCACAACTTTCGGAACATGCTAGAAATGGAGCGGGAGGAGCGGGAGTTAACGAAACCGTGTGTCAGAGCTAACTATCTTATTAACTTCCCCTTCCATCGAACCTTACCTAAAAATCGTAACTTGCTGGTCAGATTTCGGTTTAATTTAATTCACCTCACCCTAGGTACCTTTCCAAATTGGTGAAAACCAGAAAATTCTGCTCCTTTTACATGTGACAATTTCTCTACACAATACACCCTGCACTTTATTATGTTTTGTGATTTATATTCTGGGATTAGGAAAAAAAATGTAACCCCATTACTGCGAGAGGCCGGTTTTGTACAAGTAAGGCCCGCCCTACTTTATTTGCAAATGCTTAGTAGTACACGTGATATTTATAGCGTTGCAAGCTTCCTGGTGGCTGTGGCCCGGATTAATAACAAAAAGTCTGTTTGTGTTTAAACATTCTGTTGGTCCCATACTCCGATAAATTGTTTTATTGAATTTATTTGCTTTTGACTAAAATAACGATGAATTCATGTATTGTAAATAGTCTGTATATTGGTCGTAATTTTTGTACACATATTTATTCGAATATTTTAAAATTTTATGTAGCATGTTTTTTATTCTGTCTTTTATAATTTTAATTAATCGAAATAAAGAGTTTTGACTGACTGTAAGACAGATATTTAATTTCACTTTCATATTTATGTTAAAATGTGATTGCAATCTCAACAAGCATTTGTAATGCAATCGGTCCTGCCTTTTGGACCTCGTAAGTGTTTAGCCATTCAACACATATATGACATCTTACGAATAATGTACTTATTTTTTAAAAAAATGCATTGAATTGCTGCTGCATTGGGCGGCCCTATGTGAGCTGAAGAGGTATAAGTGCTTCTCACATTTTCAGTCAACATGTTCTGAGATGCTGGACTCAGCCAATGTTAAAAATGGCAGTCTCTAGTTGGCAATGGTTTGCACCATTGTCCAAGTAGGGACCCTTCTTCCTAGTCCGGGTATGGAAGTTACACTCCTAAAATAACCCCTGCTCACCCCTTGGTAGCTTGGCACGAGCAGGCAGGCTTCTCTCAGAGGCAGTGTGTAAAGCATTTGCACATAACCAACAGTAATATAGTGAAGACACTACAACAGGACACCACACCAGTTTAGAAAAATATCCAATATTTTTATATAGCCAAAACAAGACCAGAACAACAAGAATCCAACATACAGTACTTAACAATATAGACTTCACAAGATATTCTTAAAATTGCAGAAATATCTCAAAAACAAACACAGTTCTTCTGCGTCAGAAGCTCTGTCCGGGGCAGACTAACAGTTCCAGCCGACGCGACGGTACGTGCCAGCTAAAGCGTGGCAGACTCTTGAAAAGTACATTTCTCATTCCGGCTGGCACGTTGGTGCGAGCAGGTCATGGCAACCATCGCGGTTGCTTTCCAAAATGGAAGCAGTGCAGGGTGCGTTGACCTCACGATTCGGTGTAGGCAGCGGCTTGGTGACGATCGTCCAGATGGTGTCAGTGAGACCAAGGCTTATGGTGCAGGGCGAGGAGGTGCTCAGTGAGGTGCTGGCAGGTTGAGGTGCAAGCGACCGAGCCGGTTAGCGGGAGCTGGCTTCGGTCGGCCCAGACTGCTGTGTGGGACAAGGCGGTCCATCGTGAAACTTACGAGTGGTGCCACAATCCACGATGCTGTCATGGGTGTTGAAGTCAGCAGGCAGCAACGGTGTCAGTTAGACCAGAATGGTGAAGTAAGGTGAGGTTTTGCATTGAGCGGTGCCAAAAGGTCATGGAGCAAGCATCAGCTCAGTGGCGACGGCGGGGGACATCGTCGGTGAGACCAGGGTTACGGTGCGAGATGCGGATGCTGCCCTCTGCGGTGCTGTCAGGACACAGAGCCAGCGATGGAGTTGGTTGCTTTTCTCTTCTCTGTGGCAACTGAAACAAAAGTTCCAGAAGTGGTACCCAGAGGTTGGATAAGTCTTTGCAGTCCCTGAGATTTCAGAATAGGAGGCAAGCTCTATTTCAAGTCCTTGGAGATACTCAGCACAAGTACAGAAAGTCCACTCCTTTCACTGCCAAAGGCAGAAACAGCAACTGCATACCAACTCAACAAATCAACAACACAAAAAAGGGGCAGTACTCCTCCAGGCAGCTCTTCCAGCTCTTCTTGGCAGGTTCATTGATTCCAGTGAGTTTTCCCTGTTCTCTGGTGGCAGAGAAGCCCTGTGCTCAGTCACAAACAGTTCTGTCCTCTCTGGTCCAGCTTCTCGGCAGGAGGTGGAGATAGCATTTTGTGAAGCAGGCCAGATCCATGCAGGTGCAAGGACATCTCCCCCCTACTCTAAAAGCAGCCCAGGCCTATTCAGCCCAGCCTTGACTCATTCAGGAAAGGCATGAAACACATCAACCCCTCGCACCCATCTCCCCGGTGGCTGTCTGAAAAAATGCACATCCCCAGCCCCTGTCACTCCAAAGCCAGACAGTCAACACACAAACCTAGCAGAGGCACACTGGATGGCTGAGCTAGAAAAGACCTACTTTCTAAAAGTGGTATTTTCAAACCTAGAATATAAAAATCATCCTTACTAAAAGATGCATCTTTGTATTGTGAGTTCAGGCATACTAAACTCCATTTTCACATCTTGTCCCAATGGAAAGTTATATTTATAAGATTTTATAAATAAACTCCCATTCTATCCTATGGGACAGACAGCCTTTCAATGGTGAAAAACGAAATACACTGTATTTCACTATCAGGACATGTCCTACACGTCAGTACATGTCCTACCTTTCTCATACAATGCACCCTGGCCATGGGACTACCTTGGGCCTACCATAGGGGTGTCAGGGCCTGGCAAGTGGGTTCACTTGCCATGTCGACATGACAGTACCAAACTGCACACAGACACTGCAGTGGCAGGTCTGAGTTACATTTACAGGTTGCTCTTGTGGGTGGCACAATCAGCGCTGCAGGCCCACTAGCAGCATTTGGTTTACAGGCCCTGGGCACACAGTGCACTGTACTAAGAACTTACCAGTAAATCAAATATGCAAATCATGGAATCACCAATCCATAAACACAATTTACAGGGAGAGCATATGCACTTTAGCACTGATCAGCAGTGGGAAAGTGCCCAGAGTCATAGAATCAACAAAACAGGGTCCAAAACAGGAGGCCAAAAAGCAAAAAGTCTGGGGATATACCCGCTGGAAATGCCAGGTCTAACAGCAAAGTACTGAGCGCTTGTACTACATGAACCATCCTGGTGCTACCATGCTCATGGTCACCCAGAGGGGTGCTCCTCAAGGTACCTGGAGTACGGATGTGAGTGGCAGTTAGATTGTGAAAAGCAACACTGGTCTAAATATGTAAATCTTGAGCTTGTTTGTTTGCCATGTAAGCGTTATGATTTCCAGAAAAGGAGCATAGACAAACCTCATATTTTGTCCTCTCCATGATGGTGGATTGCCAAGTGGATATTAACAGAGGTTACCAATCCAAGAAAAAGAATAATATATTCCAGCCTTCTCAGTTTCCATTAGTCCCATATAGAATGAGCCACTTTCAAAGTCAAGGGAAAATCACAACACATGTGTACGCTTATTTTTTGTCACATGCATCCCCCTTTTCCCTTTTTGTCCCTGAATCTTGCTCCGTGAAGTTAGAACGCCCTACAAAATGCCCCTTCTCAATACCTTTTCATTACTCTTGTCTCCTTTCTGACGTTTGCAGGAGTTTGGTGCCCTGCTATTCTCTATTGTACTAATATTCATCTTCAGTCAGACCTGCCAAAGAGGATTTTTGAACCCTTTGTGGACGATTTCCTCTTAGTTGGGGTAATTCTAAGTAGACACTTGTCAACTTCCTCGTATATTAGATATGCTGTGCAGTGAGGTAATGTCGCTACTGAGAGGAGTCACCCTTTCTTCAGGCAGTCAGCAAGCGGACACACCAGACCTTCTTAGCGACTTGTCATTGAGCACTTACTTAGCCAAGCAATTGTATAGAAACAATAGGATGCAGGCACATCCTTTTAGGAGGGCAGAGAACTCAGAGGTGACTTGAAGTAATGGGGAATAACAGGGAAACATCATTTACTACCGAAGGCATTACCACTAATAACGTTTACCACGGGTCACTTACCACACAAACGTCTTTTCAAGGAGGGTGCCTTCCACGACCGTCTTTACCACGCAAGTACGTTCTGCGTGGGCTGGGGGGGGGAGACGTGGTATTCCTTCCAGTCGTTCAGCGTGGGCTTGGGGGGGCTGGGGGGGTCTCCCCCCCCCGAAAAAAAAACCAAAGGAGCGGGGTACTTAAATTAAAAAAAACGCACTTCAGTACCACTGAAGTAAAAGGAAAGTGCCTCCCCCAAAGACGTCCCGTGTACGTCAAAATAGCAGTCCTTTTTTAATTTTGGTAGGCGTGTTTTGACGCTTGTTTCCATGGTGGATGGAAGTAAGGGCTGCTGTTGAAAGACGGGAAGATGTCAGGTAAGAAAATAATCTTTATTAAAAATATATATATTTGAGCGCACAGTAAAATAAAAGAATTTATAAATCTAAGGTAATTTGTAGTTTTTAAATGTTGAAAAAAACGATCGATTGGGTTGTTAAGCAGTTTTTTGCCTATCAGTTTCATTATGTTTATTACAGAGTCATTTGTGCTTAATGGAGGTTTCTACGCGTGGTATAATCCTTCGGTGAAAATTCCAGCGTGGTAAAGCCACTTGCGAACTAAAATTCGCGTGGTAATGCCATGCGTGGAACTTGTAATCGTGGTAAAATCATATATTCGGAATAACATAGTCACATGGCTGGACTGTCCATTGCGCCACTCTAGGATGTTACACTTGGTCTCTGGGATAGAGGGCTGCTTTAAAAGTTGGATGCTCTGATCCAACAATGAAAGCCTCAGTGGACACAATTTAGTGTTAGACTACTACTGCAGTGCGGAGAACGGCTCTTTCGGTACTTTGTATTTCTTACAACACACGGGTCCCTGACTCACTTTGCTTGAATGTCACTTTTGTCGACTTCCTCCCCTCCTTCCATTGCTGTTAAGAGACCCATAAATGCAAAAATGTAATAAATACATTTATTTATTTATTTAGAATTTTGTAGAGCGCACAGCTACCTCAGATGGAGGTGTCCCGGTGCTGAAGACATAATCTCAGGAGGGTCGAGGGGGAGTAAAGTGGGATCTTTAGATCTGTGAGAATAACCAGGTATTTAGTTTTATTCTGAATTGGGGTTCGGACGTCGGGAATCTTAACTCTGTGGGTAGCTGATTCCACAGTTTGGAAGTGGCTACTGCCAGGGCCCTTCCTCCTGTACGTGTGAGGCGAAAGCGGGGGCAGATCATGAGGCAAAGATGATTGGAACTCAGGTTTCTTGGAGCTTGTGAAAACCTCATTCTGCGACGTAGGTAGGTTGGGCCTCGGTCATTGAGCGCTCTGAAGGCCAGTGTTAAGGCCTTGAATTGAATACGGAGTTTTATTAGGAGCCAGTGTAGTTTGATTAGGTGGGGTGTGATGGAATGACGATAGGGGATATTGCAGACTAGCCTGGCCGCAGCATTCTGGACTTTTTGAAGTTGGTAGATGAGGTAAGTGGGGGCGCCTACGTATAGGCTGTTGGCATAGTCCAGATGAGCAGTGATGAGGGCATGAACCACCGTTTTACGGGACTCAAGTGGGAGGTATGGGATGATTTTTTTTATCATTCGAAGTTTCCCGAAGCAGGCTGAGGTGACTTTATTGATTTGAGTTTTGCAGGAGAGGGAGGTGTTGAATTGAAAGCCAAGGTTGCGGGCTGTTTGAACTGGTTCTGGGGGGGGGGGGGTTGAGTTCAGACGGCCACCAGAGATTGGAGGGTATAGGCGATTTTTTATTAAAGAACAGGACCTCGGTCTTGTCTGTGTTGAGTTTCAGGTTGTTAGCGGACATCCAGGCGGCGATGTTGAGCATACAGAGGCGGAAGTTGTTAAAAGATTTTCAGTGTGTTCTTTGAAGGAGAACACCAGTTGGGTGTCGTCAGCGTAGAAGGTTACTTTGAGGCCACAGGATTCAACAACTTTAGCCAGAGGTTTGAGGTACACATTAAAAAGGAGCGGGCTGAAGGCCGAGCCCTGTGGGAAGCCCCAGATCAGCTGTTTTTTGGAGGAGAGAAAAGGTCCCAGTATCACTTGCTGTGTTCTATTTGTGAGAAAAGATTTTATCCATGCGAGGGGGGGCCCGCCGATACCAACTTCTTGCAGGCGAGTCAGAAGTTTGTCGTGTGAGATGGTATCAAACGCAGTGGATAGGTCGAGGAGGACCAGCATGGCCTCCTCTCCCTTGTCCGTGCATTCGCGGATCGATTCGGATACCTCGAGTTGCGCCCACTCAGTACTGTAGTCTGGTCTAAAGCCTGATTGGGTGTCGTGGAATAAGGAGTTGGATTCCAGGTAGTGGGACAGTTGTTTTTGGACGGCTTTTTCCAGAACTTTTGCGGGCTTGGGTAGAAGTGAAATTGGTCGGTAGTTATTTAGACAGGAAGGATCAACGCCGTTTTTTTTTTGAAGTGGGATTAGCATGGCGTGTTTCCAGGCAGCTGGAACAACCCCAGTGAGTAATGAGGAGTTCCAGATGTCTAATAGGGGGTTAATGATGATGGGGGCAATTTCGTTCATGATAAGAGCTGGGGCTGGGGCTGGGTCCAGAGGAGAACCAGATTTACATTTCTGAAGCAGCTTTAGAGCAAGTTCTTTGCTGAGTGGTTGGAATGAGGTAAATGCATGAGTGCTGTTGGGGGTTGGATCTTTGGTGGTATCGGAATCTTTCTGAAGGATCGCTGCCGCTATGTTGGCAATTTTTTCTTTGAAGAAGTTAGATAGGTTTTCACATACTGTCTGTGACATGGGCACTGGAGTGGAGAGTGCGCTGGGGTGAGTAAATTATTTCACTATGTTGAATAGGGCCTTGGTCGAGTTTTTTGCTTTGGCAATTGTTTCGGAAAAGTATGTGCTCATGGATTGGCGTTTGAGTTTGCAAAACTTTTTAAGACTTTGTCGATATAGGGCCTTAGCTCCTGTATCATAGTTCTGTCTCCATTGTCGTTCTAGCTTTTTGCACATGCTTCTGTGTGCCCGTAGTTCTTCCGTGAACCATGGGGCCGATGGTTGTTGTCTACGGGAGGAAAGGCTTTGAAGAGGTGCGACTTTCTCGATAGCGGACGTAAGGTCGCTATTTAGTGTACGCACTGCTTCGTTGAGGTCATCCGGAAGAGGGATTAAACTGTTATGGTAGTTTGGTTCTAGGGCAGCAAGTGTAAGTTTGTGCCATTTTCTGCCCTGAGATCTGATGGAGGACTCCTGTTTTGCAGTTAGAGTCAGGGGTAACTCGAAGGGTATAAGAAAATGGTCGGACCATGGTAGGGGTAGGGAACACATTTTCTAAAAATGGCCTTTTACCGCGGTCTTTGTTAATCAATCAATCCTTCGCAGAACGCATGTCAACAGGGCTTTTTGCTGCGCCGTGGTGTACTTACCAGCTGGACGCAAAGCAGACACACAGGGAGAGCAGGCACAGCACTGTGGAGGTCTCCATGCAAACATTCTGTGACTCCCTGGACTTTACAGACACCGGCGAACACGTCTCCTTCCCTGCCTTCGCAGCCCCTCTGTACTGTTCTGCCTTCGCATCCTCGTTTGACTAAGAGGACGTTGCTTTCTTCCTCTGTTTCACATCATTAGAAATGTTGAAAAGTTGTAGTCAGAACGGAGGGGTGGTGTGCAAGGAATTATGTGTCTGGAAAAAGCCATTTAACTCAAGTCTCAAAGGTGGTTGAGCGCCAAACAGGTCTG
This sequence comes from Lissotriton vulgaris, assembly GCF_964263255.1. Taxonomy (NCBI): domain Eukaryota; kingdom Metazoa; phylum Chordata; class Amphibia; order Caudata; family Salamandridae; genus Lissotriton; species Lissotriton vulgaris. The sequence continues at coordinate 882,723,277 of NC_141699.1, read as the reverse complement.
CCTCGCTTCGGCATGCTGCAGACATAGGGATAAAGGTGGGTGTGAGCAGCAGGGTGTTGATGGTGGCATGCATTGCTCGCTGCCGCTGCAAACCCAGCAGGAAGTTTACTGAATTTCGGGACTCCAGAAGTGGGAGTCAGGGAAGTATAGGGTTGGGTGGGTGTGCCTGGTCCTGGGAAGTGTATGACGGCTCAAGAGGCCCAAATTTTGCACACACATCTTTTTAGATTCCATTCAAGGGGTTTTCTTTAAAAAAAAATAAGCGCCATAGCGCTGCGAGACAGGGAACTGCCGTATCCAATGTTATTCCCTGCCAAACTGCGGATTGTAGCAGAAGGAAAGACGTGGTTCTTTGACAAACCGGAAGTGGCCCAGGACTGGTTTGACGGCTGGAGACAAGTGGGACAACCTCACCGTCCGCAAAGGGACCGACCGAACCGGAACAGCGGCAACCACACAGAAAGGAGGACCGACCACCTGGGACAACGGGACGGCGCAACGGACACAGAAGCCGATATAGATCAGACTCCGATTGACTCTGGGCAACAGGCCCCAGTCTGAAAACATTATGCAGGCGGGAAGGACCGTGTGCATTGCAATGGAACTTGGGCCTGGTGAAGCGGAGTAGGGTGGGAAGAGCCGGTGCCTGTAGGGGACTCACCAACCCCACGAGCAAGTAAGATAGTTGGGAATGGGTTAAAGCACTCTGCGAAGTTGGGGATACGGGCGGGGGTCTGTCCGTGGAGCAGGGGAGCAGGGTGGGGGGTAGGGAGGGGAGTTTTACAGTTCACTTTACTGTTTTTAGTCATCACATACACCACATGGTACACAAATGCACCAGACACAAGGCTATTCCTTCGCAATGTACCGGAACGCCAAACCCACGTCAAGTCTAGTAGCATGCCACTCAAACCACCGATCAGACGATCCAATGGCCCAGGGATTGCACACTGCATCCACTGAGAGCGCCCCTCCGTTGATAAGTGTACCCCCACTCCGTCTGCTCACTTGGAATGTCCGGGGGCTGGGGGATAAAATCAAAAGGGGTTTGATCTTGCAAGCCATTAAGCGCCAGAGCCCTGACCTAGTGATGCTCCAAGAAACGCACCTCTCCGGAACAACCTGTAAAGCGCTTGACAGGCGCGGATATGTAATGGCGGCGCATGCAGAATTCACGACAGGCTCCAGGGGGGTGGGGATACTTATGAAAACATCGTCACCCTTTATGGTAACACATTGCGAGACGGATGATCAGGGTCGTTTCGCAGCGCTGATTGGTCAATGGGAGGGGAGGCCTCTCAATGTGGTGTCTGTATACATCCCCCCGGCGCTTCATTCCATTGCTCTGCCTGCCCTAGGTAAATTTCTCTTAGACCTCCCAGTGGGGGACACAATCATAGGAGGGGACCTCAATGCAATTATTGATCCCAAGTTGGATACAAACCCCGTCAGGGACCACCCCCGAGGTGCTGCGACACTCCCTGGTTTTCTAGAAGCAATGAGCTTGGCAGACGTGTGGAGGCAGTTATACCCCACAGCGACACAGTACACATTCTACTCGGCGGCACACAATAGCTTGTCACGTATAGACTACTTTCTGTTCCATGGGGTTGGGCTGGGGAAGATAGACAAGATGGAGATCCTGCCCAGGGGCATATCTGACCACTCACCCAAATCTCTCACACTCACCACCAAGGAGAAAATATGCGCCAGGCTCTATCCACTATACCCAAACTATTTAAAAATCCCTCAGATTAGGAAAAAACTTAAGCTGGCAACCTCACACTACTTTGCAGAAAACACTGGTACGGTTTCCTCTCCGGCAGTCCTGTGGGAGGCGTACAAAACGGTCCTTCGGGGGGAAGCAATAGCAGCGGTCACGGGACATAAACGAGAATCCCGATGAGACCTCACAGAGCTTGAGCTGACACTTCAAAACGCGAACACCACTCACATGGCAAATCCAACTCAGGAAACAGCACACTTACTACAACTGCGACAGCAGCAATATCAGGCCCACCTTAAAACGACGGTCCAGGGCTATATTGCAGGCACAGCGCATAGAATTTATGATGTAGGCGATAAAGCCGGGAAAATGCTGGCGTGGTTAGACAAAAGAGGGCAGAGCAATAGAGGGATACAAAGACTCTACACACATGATGGACAGTTACAGACCCATCGAGAAGAAATAGTGCGCACCCTGGCGCGACATTTTCAAGCAATATATACCTCGGAACACGACGTTACCGCCTCGGCGGCGTCACTCTCACTCGAAGCCATCGATATCCCCAAGCTCCCACAGGAATCGACACAAGAACTAGAGGCTGACCCGACAGAAAACGAAATTCAGTTGGCGATACAGACATTGCAGTCGGGTAAAGTGCTGGGCCCAAATGGATTGCCCGTGGAATGGTACAAATCCATGGCATCCGTTCTTAGTAAACCGCTCCTAGACATGTATATGGACTGCCGAGATAAGGCGGAGTTACCGCTGGACCAGTGTACAGCCACGATTGTGGCTATACCAAAGCCGGGTAAGCCTCTGACCGACTGCACCTCATACCGCCCAATCTCCCTGCTGAACGTGGAGGCCAAGGTTCAGGCAAAGTTACTAGCCAGCCGTCTGACACAGCACCTGCAGACGCTGATCCATCCTGACCAGTCGGGTTTCATGCCCCACGGAAGTACGGCATTGAATCTCAGGCGGGTCCATGGGGTCTTAGCGCGCGCACACCTTCTCTCTGAGAAGGCGGTGATTATTTCCCTTGATGCCAAAATGGCTTTTGATCTGGTGGAATGGGAATACCTTTTCGCTGTTCTAACGCGTATGGGGTTTGGACCCAAATATATCGCATGGATACGTCTACTTTACACAAAACCAGTGGCGCAAGTGGTAGCAACGGCCACATCTCGCACACATTCCCACTGAAACGGGGGACTAGGCAAGGATGCCCATTGTTGCCCTTGCTCTTCGCACTGGTGCTGGAACCCCTGGCCATCCTGATTAGAACAACGCCCTTGCTTAAGGGCATCGCATGGGAAGATGGGTGGGAAGACAAACTCTCCTTATACGCAGATGATATGCTCATCTACATGGTTGACCCTGACAACGGGATCCCAGCACTGCTACATCTCTGTAATACGCACGGAAGATCTTCAGGTTATACCCTGAATTGGTCCAAGTCGGTGATTTATATACTGAGGGGTCCAGAACCGTGGCTTCCGGCGGACTGCCCTCTGGCAGTGACGTCACGCTCCTTCAAGTATCTCGGCATCGACGTTACAAATAGTGCCACAGGTTTTTTCGACAGCAACTTGAGACCACCTCTGGAGCGCCTACGGGCAGACATCAAACACTGGGCGACCCTACCACTGACCCTCCTCAGGGGAGGAGCATTATATAAGATGATGGCGCTCCCCGCGATTCCTCTACGTGCTAGAAAACACCCCATATCTTGTCGCACCAAGATACTTCAAACAAATAGCAGCATTAGTCTCGAACCTGCTGTGGAATAATGGCCCGGCTCGCATAGCTTATGACAAGCTAGTTAAAAGTTGGTACGAAGGGGGGATCGCACTACCTAACGTTCAGCTGTACTATTGGGCAGCCCAGCTTAAAACAATTAACCAGTGGATCCACGCCCCGAGAAACGACCCGGCCTACAAGGCGGACTGGTCGCAGCTGGGGACTGAAGGCATGCTCCGGGTACTTTACAACAAACCACTCGTCAAAAAACTGGTGGGCCCGACTCAACACACGGCAACCCTGTGGCATGTCGCACTGATGCGGTTGGGCTGGAAGGGAAAAATCACCAAACTGACACCGCTTTGGGAGACGAAGTCTCTGGGGAACCTCAGATCCTGCAAGGGGTTTACACAATGGGATTGCATAGGAATCTCCACGGTAGGGGACCTATGGGACAAAGGAACAGTGATCTCCTTCCCACAGCTTCAGCAGCAGTATGGCCTGAGCCCCACCGAAACGTTTAGATATGTACAAATTTGCCACGCACTACTACAGGCGATCCCAAATGGCACTGACATACCGGAATCCTCTCCACTGGAGGATAGACTACTGACTGACTTTATGCAGCAGAGCGCGACCTCCCTCACATATAAAAAGCTGGTTAACAACCTGTATTATCCCACACTGAAGCTACAAGAGAAATGGATTAGTGAACTGGGCGATGTGGATGAGTCAGAATGGAATGAGGCCCTGGCCTCCCCTAGGGAAGTAGGTATTTCGGCTAAATTTAGGTTGGTACAACTAAAAATTCTGCACCGAATTTACTACACTAGGACACTACTTCACAAAATACATAGATCACCCCATCAATTTTGCCTCAGAGGTTGCGGGGAGGAGGGGACACTATTTCATACATTGTGGTAATGCCCGAAAATACAGGAATTCTGGAGGCAGGTTCTGCGCACTGTTTCACAAACGCTTAAGATCTCAGTACTACCTGCACCTCGCAAATGTTTACTAAACATTTGGGACCCCAATGACCTGACCAAATACGGGTTGATATGGGCCACACTAGCCATTACAGTAGCAAAACGAGATATTGCACAGAAGTGGGGGGCGCCAGAAATCCCGACAGCGGGCAGGTGGGCTAAAAACATGGATATGCTTATGGTAACGGAAAGGGCGGTGTACGTGCTCAGAGCGTGCCCCCGCAAGTGGAACAAGGTGTGGGCAGCATGGAATATGTATAGGGGAGAAATCTGTGAACCACTGCCTGAAGGAGAGGACCTGGACTCAGAGGGGGAAGATGAATAGAACAGGGGGGGATGGAAGGCTGAACTTCCGGGGCCGACTATGACATCATTACGTATGGAATGTACTAACTGAAAGGATATGAACCTTATGGAGTGGCCAGCACCCTGGTGTACAAAAATGTTGAGTGTTACATTGTGATGACTTTTGTTAGTTGTAGGTATTAATGTCATGAAGATTTGAATACTGTCGCGCAGGTCATAAGAGATATATACAAAGCGCTTTGCACGTTAGATTATGGACACGCACTTACTGCATTGCAAATTACTGCTTCGATCATACTCAATTTAAGAGACGATTTTGATACAAAATAGTGCATCACAACTTAAAGATTGCATGATTTCCGACCGTTTATTTCAATACCAATATGTGTATGCTTCACATGCCTTCATGTCAATAAAGATTTAAAAAAAAAAAAAAACATAAGCGCCATGTCTGAAGTCTAGCTTTTCGGGGGCAAGGGGGGAAGGTGGGGGAATCACCAGCATGCTTCTGTATTAACAGCCGCCGATAAACCCTGACACTGCTACTGACAAGCCTTGTTTGTCTGCCTGCCACTTGCAGTGCTTGTAAATTAAGATGCAAAACAGCTGGAAGTTACATCTCAGCTTAGGGAAGTTAAAAGAGAACCAAGGACGTCTGTCACATTATGATTCTAAGCCTCTGGCATTTCAATGCCCATACAGGATAAAATTGACGGGCCATCACACGCTGTACAGTGTGATGACCAACCAAAATGTTCTCTGAGTGAAATCGTCGGAAAGAGAGCTAAGCACACCAAGGAGGGACATTTATAGAAATGCACAAATAACAGGCCAGCATTTCTATGTGCCACAGGAAACAACCAATGGCAATTGGTGGGTGGGCCGGACCCATAGAAGAGGATACAACAGGTCGATCAAGGCTAGACCTAAAATTATCCAAAAAAGCATATGGTTGATGGGGCTTGACCCACAGACCACTCTGTTTACTGTAAACAAAACGTTCTGCAGCCAGCTGCATTTTGAACTGAGACCTAAAAATAGGGGTAAATCCACTCTGATCGAGGTGCCTTACACAATTTTAAAAATGGTCTCTCTGTGGAAGTAAAGGAATTAGGAACCAAAAGAGAAAAACATATGAATGCTATTTACAAATGTGATATGCTTTTTTTTTCTTTTTCTATTTTTTGCTACACTCAGTATATGAAACACATCAGAATGACAAAATAGTTATTTTAAAACGTACAGTTTCCTTTCCAGCAGCTAAGGCATCATTAACACCCATTTCAATTTAAATTACTTCCATACAAACTGTACTCAGCAATGCCTTTCTGAAAAAGCATTTAACCTGTTTCACTGGATACATGTTGCACATGGATTTATATCAGACAAAAACAGAGGAGAATGGTATTTAAGCCTGAAACCAATACATTAGCAAGACAATATGACAGGGAAGGAAATCTAACATTATTACATCAATGATTGTTGTTCTTAGTCCTAAAGGTGATGTGGTGTCAATTCCTAGGTGCTCGAGAATTTCTCCCATAAAGGGATTATTAGGTGGTACTGGTAGTCTATTGGCTTCAGTGCCGTTGGAGAAACCTACAAACTAACTGTTTTAAAGATGGACAATTAATTCAGGGACCTTTTGTGATTGATCACTCAGGAACTCTTGAGAAATGTGTCTAACTCAGCCAGTTACCTTACATTTCCTTTCCTAACATTCTACAACATTCCTCACTAGTCAAGTCAATTTATTATGATTTGGAATTCTGAGGAATTCCACATAAAATACAGATAAAACAACATTTCATACAAAACACAATATTTAAAACATGAAAAGATACATCTTCATATACGTTTGGGTGGCACTTAGTTAAGATAAAAATACCTTTACCATCCAATATACACGTAACAATTTACATAAATAGTTAAAGCTTTTTTAGGGAGGTGATCATAGGATAGAAATAGCAGCAAGTGTTTTTATAAAGTGCTAAATAAAGTGCTAATGCGTTACAAAAGTGCTAGTGCATTAATACCCTATTCTAGGACATTTCTCACAAATAATTACCCAGGAACTATGTTTCTAAGGAAATGCACTTTGTTATTTAACTATCTTACAAGAATGCTATACACAATAAAATTAAGCATTGATTTTTATATTTAGTAACTAATTAAAGTGCTTAAAGTGCATAACAAAGTGCTAATGCCATCAGAACCTATCACGCAGTACTTTAAAAGCATAAGGGCCACACTCAACTGCTAAATTTTTCTAATATACATTCAAAAATTCTTTAAAAAAAGGAAAATTTTTAAAAGAAATCAGTTCTGAAGGTGGGAGCAAAAGAAAGTTACAGGCCTGTTCTGCTGTTGAGATATTATACTGTAAAAAACCATGCCTTAAGTATTTGAGGCGTATTGAAAGTAGGGCTGGACACACAATCAAAACATGGTTTAGGCCTTATATGCCGCCATTGTATAAATCACAGTGTCTTTCATTTTTGGGGATACCTTCACAGGCACCTGTTACAATCCTCAAAGGCAGCAGATTCATTCAACATTCCTCACAAAATAGGAAATCCTAAGTTTATACACTACGTAACATAAACAACATAAAACAGCAACATCTGTGGCCACATTTCTGTTTACATTTACATGGACATACTTATGTACTCTAAACTACATAGTAGAGCAAGAAGACTACTGGTCACCTCTCCCGGACTCAGGGAGGACAACCTTTCACTGATTGTTCCAACAAACTCTGACTTCCAGGCTTAAGGTCAGGGGAGTCTGGCTTTAGTGTCTTTCCAGCCTCAAGTCCTACTCTTCCCCTGACCACTTCCGGCTACTTTTAGCCAGGTCCCTAGTATCTTCCAGACTTACCAACGGGGTCCTTTAATATTTTGTCAATACACAAGTATGCATGCATATCTCAACATATACATAATAACATATACCTATTTTACTGTCAAAATGTTACTTGCAAAATTAAAGGAACAAAGTTTGCGCTGTTCCCACCTTTAATAATACCTTTAATAATACAAACTCCCAAGTCCTACCAATCCCATAGAAATGAGGAAACTTAAAAAAAAGGTGTCTTCCGACCTTCTATTTAACTGTGCTGAATCATTCCAAGAGGACATGCAGTATTCTGGATGTGGCAGCAGGCAAGAAGAAGTGGAACTACTGGCTGGCTCACCAATATGTGGGATGGAAAATCTATTGAGCAAACACTAAGGAAAACAAGTTGACACAGCAATATGGGTTTATACTGAAGTGAAAATCAGTCACTACAGCCTTCTCAGTTTCCATTAGTCCCATATAGAATGAGCCACTTTCAAAGTCAAGGGAAAATCACAACACATGTGTACGCTTATTTTTTGTCACATGCATCACCCTTTTCCCTTTTTGTCCCTGAATCTTGCTCCGTGAAGTTAGAACGCTCTACAAAATGCCCCTTCTCAATACCTTTTCATTACTCTTGTCTCCTTTCTGATGTTTGCATGAGTTTGGTACCCTGCTATTCTCTTTGGTACTAATATTCATATTCAGTCAGACCTGCCAAAGAGGATTTTTGAACCCTTTGTGGACGATTTCCTCTTAGTTGGGGTAAGTTTAAGAAGACACTTGTCAACTTTCTCGTATATTAGATATGCTGTGCAGTGAGGTAATGTCGCTAGTGGGAGGAGTCACCCTTTCTTCAGGCAAGCTGACACACCAGACCTTCTTAGCGACTCGTCATTGAGCACTTACTTAGCCAAGCAATTGTATAGAAACAATAGGATGCAGGCACATCCTTTTATGAGGGCAGAGAACTCAGAGGTGACTTGAAGTAATGGGGAATAACAGGGAAACATCATTTACTACGAAGGCATTACCACTAATAACGTTTACCACGGGTCACTTACCACGCAAACGTCTTTTCAACGAGGGTGCCTTCCACGACCGTCTACCACGCAAGTACGTTCTGCATGGGCTGGGGGGGGGGGGAGACGTGGTATTCCTTCCAGTCGTTCAGCGTGGGCTTGGGGAGGCTGGGGGGGATCTCCCCCCCAAAAAAAAACAAAAACAAAGGAGCGGGTTACTTAAATAAAAAAAACGCACTTCAGTACCACTGAAGTAAAAGGAAAGTGCCTCCCCCAAAGACGTGCCGTGCACGTCAAAATAGCAGTCCTTTTTTCATTTTGGTAGACGTGTTTTGACGCCTGTTTCCATGGTGGATGGAAGTAAGGGCTGCTGGTGAAAGACGGGAAGATGTCAGGTAAGAAAATAATCTTAATTAAAATTATATATATATTTAAGCGCACAGTAAAATAAAATAATTTATAAATCTAAGGTAATTTGTAGTTTTTAAATGTTGAAAAAAACGATCGATTGGGTTGTTAAGCAGTTACTACATACTCTAGAGATACTTTTTTTGCCTATCAGTTTCATTTTGTTTATTACAGAGTCATTTGTGCTTAATGGACGTTTCTACGCATGGTATAATCCTTCGGTGAAAATTCCAGCATGGTAAAGCCACTTGCGAACTAAAATTCGTGTGGTAATGCCATGCGTGGAAGTTGTAATCGTGGTAAAATCATATATTCGGAATAACATAGTCACATGGCTGGACTGTTCATTGCGCCACTCTAGGATGTTACACTTGGTCTCTGGGATAGAGGGCTGCTTTAAAAGTTGGATGCTCTGATCCAACAATGAAAGCCTCAGTGGACACAATTTAGTGTTAGAGTACTACTGCAGTGCGGAAAACGGCTCTTTCGGTACTTTGTATTTCTTACAACACACGCGTCCCTGACTCACTTTGCTTGAATGTCACTTTTGTCGACTTCCTCCCCTCCTTCATTGCTGTTAAGAGACCCGTAAATGCAAAAATGTAATAAATAAATCAACACATTTTCTAAAAATGGCCTTTTACCGCGGTCTTTGTTAATCAATCAATCCTTCGCAGAACGCATGTCAACATAGCTTTTTGCTGCGCCGTGGTGTACTTACCAGCTGGACGCAAAGCAGACACACAGGGAGAGCAGGCACAGCACTGTGGAGGTCTCCATGCAAACATTCTGTGACTCCCTGGACTTTACAGGCACCGGCGAACACGTCTCCTTCCCTGCCTTCGCAGCCCCTCTGTACTGTTCTGCCTTCGCATCCTCGTTTGACTAAGAGGACGTTGCTTTCTTCCTCTGTTTCACATCATTAGAAATGTTGAAAAGTTGTAGTCAGAACGGAGGGGTGGTGTGCAAGGAATGATGTGTCTGGAAAAAGCCATTTAACTCAAGTCTCAAAGGTGGTTGAGCGCCAAACAGGTCTGCCTCGCTTCGGCATGCTGCAGACCTAGGGATAAAGGTGGGTGTGAGCTGCAGGGTGTTGATGATGGCATGCATTGCTCGCTGCCGCTGCAAACCCAGCAGGAAGTTTACTGAATTTCGGGACTCCAGAAGTGGGAGTCAGGGAAGTATAGGGTTGGGTGGGTGTGCCTGGTCCTGGGAAGTGTATGACGGCTCAAGAGGCCCAAATTTTGCACACAAATCTTTTTAGATTCCATTCAAGGGGTTTTCTTTTAAAAATAAGCGCCATGTCTGAAGTCTAGCTTTTCAGGGCGAGGGGGGAAGGTGGGGAAATCACCAGCATGCTTCTGTATTAACAGCCGCCGATAAACCCTGACGCTGCTGCTGACAAGCCTTGTTTGTCTGCCTGCCACTTGCAGTGCTTGTAAATTAAGATGCAAAACAGCTGGAAGTGACATCTCAGCTTAGGGAAGTTAAAAGAGAACCAAGGACGTCTGTCACATTATGATTCAAAGCCTCTGGCATTTCAATGCCCATACAGGATCAAATTGACGGGCCATCACACGCTGTACAGTGTGATGGCCAACCAAAATGTTCTCTGAGTGAAATCGTCGGAAAGAGAGCTAAGCACCCCAAGGAGGGACATTTATAGAAATGCACAAATAACAAGCCAGCATTTCTATGTGCCACAGGAAACAACCAATGGCAATTGGTGGGTGGGCCGGACCCATAGAAGAGGATACAACGGGTCGATCAAGGCTAGACCTAAAAATAATCCAAAAAAGCATATGGTTGATGGGGCTTGACCCACAGACCACTCTGTTTACTGTAAACAAAACGTTCTGCAGCCAGCCGCATTTTTAACTGAGACCTAAAAATAGGGGTAAATCCACTCTGATCGAGGTGCCTTACACAATTTTAAAAATGGTCTCTCTGTGGAAGTAAAGGAATTAGGAACCAAAAGAGAAAAACATACGAATGCTATTTACAAATGTGATATGCTTTTTTTTTCTTTTTCCATTTTTTGCTACACTCAGTATATGAAACACATCAGAATGACAAAATAGTTATTTTAAAACGTACAGTTTCCTTTCCAGCAGCTAAGGCATAATTAACACCCATTTCAATTTAAATTACTTCCATGCAAACTGTACTCAGCAATGCCTTTCTGAAAAAGCATTTAACCTGTTTCACTGGATACATGTTGCACATGGATTTATATCAGACAAAAACAGAGGAGAATGGTATTTAAGCCTGGAACCTATACATTAGCAAGACAATATGACAGGGAAAGAAATCTAACATTATTACATCAATGATTGTTGTTCTTAGTCCTAAAGGTGATGTGGTGTCAATTCCTAGGTGCTCGAGAATTTCTCCCATAAAGGGATTATTAGGTGGTACTGGTAGTCTACTGGCTTCAGTGCCGTTGGAGAAACCTACAACCTAACTGTTTTAAAGATGGACAATTAATTCAGGGACCTTTTGTGATTGATCACTCAGGAACTCTTGGGAAATTTGTCTAACTCAGCCAGTTACCTTACATTTCCTTTCCTAACATTCTACCACATTCCTCACTAGTCAAGTCAATTTATTATGATTTGGAATTCCACATAAAATACAGATAAAACAACATTTCATACAAAACACAATATTTAAAACATGAAAAGATACATCTTCATATACGTTTGGGTGGCACTTAGTTAAGATTAAAATACCTTTACCATCCAATATACACGTAACAATTTACATAAATAGTTAAAGCTTTTTTAGGGAGGTGATCATAGGATAGAAATAGCAGCAAGTGTTTTTATAAAGTGCTAAATAAAGTGCTAATGCATTACAAAAGTGCTAGTGCATTAATACCCTATTCTAGGACATTTCTCACAAATAATTACCCAGGGACTATGTTTCTAAGGAAATGCACTTTGTTATTTAACTATCTTACAAGAATGCTGTACACATTAAAATTAAGCATTGATTTTTATATTTAGTAACTAATTAAAGTGCTTAAAGTGCATAACAAAGTGCTAATGCCATCAGAACCTATCACGCAGTACTTTAAAAGCATAAGGGTCACACTTGTCTGCTAAAATTTTCTAATATACATTCAAAAATTCTTTAAAAAAACGAAAATTTTTAAAACAAATCAGTTCTGAAGGTGGGAGCAAAAGAAAGTTACAGGCCTGTTCTGCTGTTGAGGTATTATACTGTATAAAACCATGCCTTAAGTATTTGAGGCGTATTGAAAGAAGTGCTGGACACACAATCAAAACATGGTTTAGGTCTTATATGCCGCCATTGTATAAATCACAGTGTCTTTCATTTTTGGGGATACCTTCCCAGGCACCTGTTACAATCCTCAAAGGCAGCAGATTCATTCAACATTCCTCACAAAATAGGAAATCCTAAGTTTATACACTACATAACATAAACAACATAAAACAGCAACATGACATTCATCTGTGGCCACATTTCTGTTTACATTTACATGGACATACTTATCTACTCTAAACTACATAGTAGAGCAAGAAGACTACTGGTCACCTCTCCCGGACTCAGGGAGGACAACCTTTCACTGATTGTTCCAACAAACTCTGACTTCCCGGGTTATGGTCTGGGGAGTCTGGCTTTAGTGTCTTTCCAGCCTCAAGTCCTACTCTTCCCCTGACCACTTCCGGCTACTTTTAGCCAGGTCCCTAGTATCTTCCAGACTTACCAACGGGGTCCTTTAATATTTTGTCAATACACAAGTAGGCATGCATATCTCAACATATACATAATAACATATACCTATGTTACTGTCAAAATATTACTTGCAAAATTAAAGGAACAAAGTTTGCACTGTTCCCACCTTTAATAATACCTTTAATAATACGAATTCCCAAGTCCTACCAATCCCATAGAAATGAGAAAACTTTAAAAAAACGGTGTCTTCCGACCTTCTATTTAACTGTGCTGAATCATTCCAAGAGGACATACAGTATTCTGGATGAGGCAGCAGGCAAGAAGAAGTGGAACTACTGGCTGGCTCACCAATATGTGGGATGGAAAATCTATTGAGCAAACACTAAGGAAAACAAGTTGACACAGCAATATGGGTTTATACTGAAGTGAAAATCAGTCACTACATGCCTTCTCAGTTTCCATTAGTCCCATATAGAATGAGCCACTTTCAAAGTCAAGGGAAAATCACAACACATGTGTACGCTTATTTTTTTGTCACATGCATCACCCTTTTCGTCCATGAATCTTGCTCCGTGAAGTTAGAACGCTCTACAAAATGCCCCTTCTCAATACCTTTTCATTACTCTTGTCTCCTTTCTGATGTTTGCATGAGTTTGGTGCCCTGCTATTCTCTTTGGTACTAATATTCATCTTCAGTCGGACCTGCCAAAGAGGATTTTTGAACCCTTTGTGGACGATTTCCTCTTAGTTGGGGTAATTTTAAGAAGACACTTGTCAACTTTCTCGTATATTAGATATGCTGTGCAGTGAGGTAATGTCGCTACTGAGAGGAGTCACCCTTTCTTCAGGCAGTCAGCAAGCTGACACACCAGACCTTCTTAGCGACTCATCATTGAGCACTTACTTAGCCAAGCAATTGTATAGAAACAATAGGATGCAGGCACATCCTTTTATGAGGGCAGAGAACTCAGAGGTGACTTGAAGTAATGGGGAATAACAGGGAAACATCATTTACTACGAAGGCATTACCACTAATAACGTTTACCACGGGTCACTTACCACGCAAACGTCTTTTCAACGAGGGTGCCTTCCACGACCGTCTTTACCACGCAAGTACGTTCTGCGTGGGCTGGGGGGGGAGACGTGATATTCCTTCCAGTCGTTCAGCGTGGGCTTGGGGGGACTGGGGGGGTCTCCCCCCCCCCCAAAAAAAAACCAAAACAAAGGAGCGGGTTACTTAAATTAAAAAAAACGCACTTCAGTACCACTGAAGTAAAAGGAAAGTGCCTCCCTCAAAGACGTGCCGTGTATGTCAAAATAGCAGTCCTTTTTTAATTTTGGTAGACGTGTTTTGACGCTTGTTTCCATGGTGGATGGAAGTAAGGGCTGCTGGTGAAAGACAGGAAGATGTCAGGTAAGAAAATAATCTTAATTAAAAATATATATATTTAAGCGCACAATAAAATAAAAGAATTTATAAATCTAAGGTAATTTGTAGTTTTTAAATGTTGAAAAAAATATCGATTGGGTTGTTAAGCAGTTACTACATACTCTAGAGATACTTTTTTTTGCCTATCAGTTCCATTATGTTTATTACAGAGTCATTTGTGCTTAATGGAGGTTTCTACGCGTGGTATAATCCTTTGGTGAAAATTCCAGCGTGGTAAAGCCACTTGCGAACTAAAATTCGCGTGGTAATGCCATGCGTGGAACTTGTAATCGTGGTAAAATCATATATTCGGAATAACATAGTCACATGGCTGGACTGTCCATTGCGCCACTCTAGGATGTTACACTTGGTCTCTGGGATAGAGGGCTGCTTTAAAAGTTGGATGCTCTGATCCAACAATGAAAGCCTCAGTGGACACAATTTAGTGTTAGACTACTACTGCAGTGCGGAGAACGGCTCTTTTGGTACTTTGTATTTCTTACAACACACGGGTCCCTGACTCACTTTGCTTGAATGTCACTTTTGTCGACTTCCTCCCCTCCTTCCATTGCTGTTAAGAGACCCATAAATGCAAAAATGTAATAAATAAATCAACACATTTTGTAAAAATGGCCTTTTACCGCGGTCTTAGTTAGTTAATCAATCAATCCTTCGCAGAACGCATGTCAACAGGGCTTTTTGCTGCGCCGTGGTGTACTTACCAGCTGGACGCAAAGCAGACACACAGGGAGAGCAGGCACAGCACTGTGGAGGTCTCCATGCAAACATTCTGTGACTCCCTGGACTTTACAGACACCGGCGAACACGTCTCCTTCCATGCCTTCGCAGCCCCTCTGTACTGTTCTGCCTTCGCGTCCTCGTTTGACTAAGAGGACGTTCCTTTCTTCCTCTGTTTCACATCATTAGAAATGTTGAAAAGTTGTAGTCAGAACGGAGGGGTGGTGTGCAAGGAATGAAGTGTCTGGAAAAAGCCATTTAACTCAAGTCTCAAATGTGGTTGAGCGCCAAACCGGTCTGCCTCGCTTCGGCATGCTGCAGACCTAGGGATAAAGGTGGGTGTGAGCTGCAGGGTGTTGATGGTGGCATGCATTGCTCGCTGCCACTGCAAACCCAGCAGGAAGTTTACTGAATTTCGGGACTCCAGAAGTGGGAGTCAGGGAAGTATAGGGTTGGGTGGGTGTGCCTGGTCCTGGGAAGTGTATGACGGCTCAAGAGGCCCAAATTTTGCATACAAATCTTTTTAGATTCCATTCAAGGGGTTTTCTTTTAAAAATAAGCGCCATGTCTGAAGTCTAGCTTTTCGGGGGCGAGGGGGGGAAGGTGGGGGAATCACCAGCATGCTTCTGTATTAACAGCCGCCGATAAACCCTGACGCTGCTGCTGACAAGCCTTGTTTGTCTGCCTGCCACTTGCAGTGCTTGTAAATTAAGATGCAAAACAGCTGGAAGTTACATCTCAGCTTAGGGAAGTTAAAAGAGAACCAAGGACGTCTGTCACATTATGATTCTAAGCCTCTGGCATTTCAATGCCCATACAGGATCAAATTGACGGGCCATCACACGCTGTACAGTGTGATGGCCAACCAAAATGTTCTCTGAGTGAAATCGTCAGAAAGAGAGCTAAGCACACCAAGGAGGGACATTTATAGAAATGCACAAATAACAAGCCAGCATTTCTATGTGCCACAGGAAACCACCAATGGCAATTAGTGGGTGGGCCGGACCCATAGAAGAGGATACAACGGGTCGATCAAGGCTAGACCTAAAAATAATCCAAAAAAGCATATGGTTGATGGGGTTGACCCACAGACCACTCTGTTTACTGTAAACAAAACGTTCTGCAGCCAGCTGCATTTTGAACTGAGACCTAAAAATAGGGGTAAATCCACTCTGATCGAGGTGCCTTACGCAATTTTAAAAATGGTCTCTCTGTGGAAGTAAAGGAATTAGGAACCAAAAGAGAAAAACATACGAATGCTATTTACAAATGTGATATGCTTTTTTTTTTCTTTTTCCATTTTTTGCTACAATCAGTATATGAAACACATCAGAATGACAAAATAGTTATTTTAAAACGTACAGTTTCATTTCCCGCAGCTAAGGCATAATTAACACCCATTTTAATTTAAATTACTTCCATACAAACTGTACTCAGCAATGCCTTTCTGAAAAAGCATTTAACCTGTTTCACTGGATACATGTTGCACATGGATTTATATCAGACAAAAACAGAGGAGAATGGTATTTAAGCCTGGAACCTATACATTAGCAAGACAATATGACAGGGAAAGAAATCTAACATTATTACATCAATGATTGTTGTTCTTAGTCCTAAAGGTGATGTGGTGTCAATTCCTAGGTGCTCGAGAATTTCTCCCATAAAGGGATTATTAGGTGGTACTGGTAGTCTACTGGCTTCAGTGCCGTTGGAGAAACCTACAACCTAACTGTTTTACAGATGGACAATTAATTCAGGGACCTTTTGTGATTGATCACTCAGGAACTCTTCAGAAATTTGTCTAACTCAGCCAGTTACCTTACATTTCCTTTCCTAACATTCTACAACATTCCTCACTAGTCAAGTCAATTTATTCTGATTTGGAATTCCGAGGAATTCCACATAAAATAAAGATAAAACAACATTTCACACAAAACACAATATTTAAAACATGAAAAGATACATCTTCATATACGTTTGGATGGCACTTAGTTAAGATAAAAAATACCTTTACCATCCAATATACACGTAACAATTTACATAAATAGTTAAAGCTTTTTTAGGGAGGTGATCATAGGATAGAAATAGCAGCAAGTGTTTTTATAAAGTGCTAAATAAAGTGCTAATGCATTACAAACGTGCTAGTGCATTAATACCCTATCCTAGGACATTTCTCACAAATAATTACCCAGGAACTATGTTTCTAAGGAAATGCACTTTGTTATTTAACTATCTTACAAGAATGCTATACACAATAAAATTAAGCATTGATTTTTATATTTAGTAACTAATTAAAGCGCTTAAAGTGCATAACAAAGTGCTAATGCCATCAGAACCTATCATGCAGTACTTTAAAAGCATAAGGGTCACACTCGTCTGCTAAATTTTTCTAATATACATTCAAAAATTCTTTGAAAAAACGAAAATTTTTAAAACAAATCAGTTCTGAAGGTGGGAGCAAAAGAAAGTTACGGGCCTGTTCTGCTGTTGAGATATTATACTGTAAAAAACCATGCGTTAAGTATTTGCGGCGTATTGAAAGAAGTGCTGGACACACAATCAAACCATGGTTAAGGTCTTGTATGCCGCCATTGCATAAATCACAGTGTCTTTCATTTTTGGGGATACCTTCCCAGGCACCTGTTACAATCCTCAAAGGCAGCAGATTCATTCAACATTCCTCACAAAATAGGAAATCCTAAGTTTATACACTACATAACATAAACAACATAAAACAGCAACATGACATTCATCTGTGGCCACATTTCTGTTTACATTTACATAAACATACTTATCTACTCTAAACTACATAGTAGAGCAAGAAGACTACTGGTCACCTCTCCCGGACTCAGGGAGGACAACCTTTCACTGATTGTTCCAACAAACTCTGACTTCCAGGCTTAAGGTCTGGGGAGTCTGGCTTTAGTGTCTTTCCAGCCTCAAGTCCTACTCTTCCCCTGACCACTTCCGGCTACTTTTAGCCAGGTCCCTAGTATCTTCCAGACTTACCAACGGGGTCCTTTAATATTTTGCCAATACACAAGTATGCATGCATATCTCAACATATACATAATAACATATACCTATGTTACTGTCAAAATGTTACTTGCAAAATTAAAGGAACAAAGTTTGCACTGTTCCCACCTTTAATAATACCCAAGTCCTACCAATCCCATAGAAATGAGAAAACTTTTTTAAAAACGGTGTCTTCCGACCTTCTATTTAACTGTGCTGAATCATTCCAAGAGGACATACAGTATTCTGGATGTGGCAGCAGGCAAGAAGAAGTGGAACTACTGGCTGGCTCACCAATATGTGGGATGGAAAATCTATTGAGCAAACACTAAGGAAAACAAGTTGACACAGCAATATGGGTTTATACTGAAGTGAAAATCAGTCACTACAAGAGAGAGCAGTTCACCTCCGAAGAGATGAACTTGATGTCTGGAGTTTTAGCTCAGTATCAGCCCTATGTATTCTTCCAAACCACAAAGGAAAAGGTTACACGTTCATCACTGATGTAAGTAATGTTTACACAGGACATACATGATAGCATCAGTAGATGTAGCAATTTATCGGAAACAGAAGCACAGGTAGGTGGGCCTAGCCTCAGATGATGAGCGTGGAAACCCCCATCTGGGTTTCAGTTCTCGGAATTTAAGCGGAGCAAAGATATATTTAACTAAATGCGCACCGCTTAGTTATGTCCTGCTCAACGCTGATTGGCCAAGTTTATCTGACCTTTTATATTTGCTTTCTTCCATCAAGCTATCTAGCCGGTTAGGTGTGAAGCTGTAGTTTCTGCAGAAGCAAGTGACCAGCTTTCTATTAGGTGGGATCTTGGCAGAAGAGTGCACATGTGCAACAGTATGTACTAAGGCAGGATGTGCACTTGGTATGTCTTCCTATGAATGTGTTCAAGCTAAAGGTGTAAGAAACCGCAGCTCTTCAGAGGAAGCTTGGCTCATTCCTCTAGCAGCTGGAGATTGTAGTAACCTATTTTTGGAGGCTCTTCGTTTAAGCACTGATGGTTTCCTGAGTCTGGGGTGAGATAAGATCTAAACTTCATGCAGTAGCTCAACTTGCTAACCGCAAGATATTACCTGACCTGTGCCCTGACCTTCTTTCCTAATGAACAATGTGACCTATTTATCTCTACAAGACACATTGTTCTCCTATGTCACTACTTCTTAGCAGAGGTCTGTATTGTTACAGGGGCCTAAAACTGTCTCTAACCTGAAAACTTTGCATGGATGTCTCAGGCCTCAGAACTGTGTGGTCATTTTTCCCTCTATCACTACCGATTTCAAGGCTAGTCTTCCACCTCCTGATTCCTGCAAGCAGTAACCCGATTCCTTACTGGGCTTCAGCTGACAGGGCTGATCTTGTATGATTCGGAGCATTCATTCGAGCATTCACTGCCAGTAACGTGCTCCTGCAGGCCAGTGCACAACACCTTTGCACGCTCTCTCTGTCTGCCATAGCATAGCCTTTTTCTGGGCTCTTGACAGAGAAAAACATATATTTGTATTTCTGCCATCTGATTCTGCAGCAGCATGCTTGCACATCACATACATGTGGCCAATAGGCCTGATTCAGGCCTCAACATAAATAAATAGGAGAAATACATTCTCCCGATTATTTTTGGTTTATATATCTCATTTTCGTTTTCTAAAATGTTGGCATATATAGGTGCGTGGTTGGGAGGGTGTTGTTTTTGTTTTGAGCCTATACAGGAAGTATTTTCATGTTTTAAGTAAAGACCAGGGATGTCTGGTGATCGTGCTGTGAAAGGTATTCCCTGGAGGTGTGATGGGTGATGGTGAAAGACAGACACACAAATTATTATAAGAGCTAACCAGTGTAGCCAACGCAGAAGTGAGATGATGTGTGTCTGTTAACCAAATTAGGATAATCAAGATGGCCCAGTAATTCATAGAGCGAGATGCTCTAGAGATGCTGTTGAATGAGTATAAGGATACCCAAAGTGCAAGTATGGGAATTTGCGGACATGAATGTAGCGTTCTAGTCTACGCACGTCACGCTTACGTGACGTGCGGTGGCCATGTTGGCGCCGGATGCGCGCGCATCCATTAGCGCGCTGACAACTGCACGGAGCAGAGCGCCGGCCGGCGCTTCTCGGAACCTATATTCTTGTATGCCAATAAATACGAGTTTAACTGAGCACACCTGCTGCATGTTATTATTGAACATCTTTACGGTGGCGACGAGGTCGGGAGGCACAGCCAGACGACCACAAAGAAGAAAAAAAAATCGTCTGCCCCACGTGGCAGCCACGAGGCACAGACGGACCCAGACACAGCCACTGAGCCCACCCAGACACGAGCAAGATCCACCTGGCACTGCCCAGCCGACGAAGCGAGACACGGCAGGACACACTAGAGGCACGGGGAATCCGAGGAGCGTGGCAGTGCCACAGCTAACCACAGAAGCGGCGAATAGGCCAGAGCAGCGGCGCAACCACACCACAGGCAACAGGACACACGCGCTGTATTCCTGAGAACCGACGCCAGGGAGGTGTAGCGCTGGCTACCAAAGAGGAGGAGGTGGGGACCAGCACCAAGAGTCCCCAGGAAGATACAAGCACAGGGTTCAAGGACAACACCCCAGGCAGCCCCACCGGCAAAAGCACCGACATAATAGTCACCAGGGAGGTGAAGATGAGCACACCGGCGGGGTATGCAATAGCACCAGTGCAATTCCTACCGAAACCCGGAGAACCACTGATGAAGTGGGAGGACTGGAAAGAATACATAGACAATTTCATAGGGGTCCTGGAGGATGAAAATGAAGAAAAGTTCACCCCCCAAAGAAAGAAACGTATTCTGTTGCTGAATCTGGGTCCGGAGGGACTCAGAATCTACAAAAGTTTGGTACCGAAAAAGAGAGAAGACACCGACGACGATGTGTATGCACATGCAGTGGAAGACCTAGATGAACGATATCGTCCCACCATCTGCGTCTCGGTGGACAGATACAATTTCCAGCAAAGGAAACAAAAGGCGGGAGAAACTATTGAAGAATATGTAGCAGCCCTGAGGAAACTGGCGGCTCCGTGCAAATACGCACTGTGGGAAGATGAGTTCATCAAAGATCAGATTGTCATGCACACCACGAGCGCAAATGTACAAGACAAGCTGTGGGCGAGCGGCGACACCACACTCAAAGATGTACTGGTCATTGTAAAGAGGGCGGAACTCGCACGGAGGTGTGCAAACGCAACCAAGAAGGAAGTGGCCACCCCAACCATGGTGAACAGAATACAAGAAGAAGAACACCGCAAAGGCCAGAAAAGCAAGCTGCCAGGGACCAAAGGAACCAACAGATGGCAAGGGAAACAGGCGAACAACGAGAGCAAGAAAACGTGCTACAGGTGTGGAAGTTGGTCCCATGAAGCACATGATAGGAGATGTCCGGCGTTCCGGGCTAAATGCCTACACTGCGGCATCATAGGCCACTACGAGAAGGTGTGTCGGAAGAAACAGCAAAAGGGAATGGTGAAATATGTTGAGCAAGGTGATGAAGACCTGGAGGAAGTCACAGAAGAAGAAGTGGTCACTGTCTTATGCATATACGACCAGGTACTGAGCGTGGACGGGAAAAGGTCGACCAAACCGGTCCTAGACATGACCATGGGCGGCATCACCATCACAGTGGTGGCAGACACCGGATCTCCATTTACCATTATTCAACGGGCAGTATGGGAAGTAGAGTTCCAACCCCAGTTGGGCCCAGAATTGGAGAAATTAGACATTCGGCCGTCACCTACAATGGTGATCGCATTCCCATGTTGGGATTCCGACGCCTGTTGTTCGAGTTTAGAGGCCGATCTGCATGGTGCAAACTATACGTCGCGGAAAAAGGACCCTCTGTCCTAGGATGGCTAGACCAGGGCGACCTGGGAATAAAACTAGACCCCGGAGGGAAGGAACAAATTCTACTCACAGAACAGGAGGAATGGCCGGACATGAACAGATGGAAGGAGAACTACCCGAAGGTGTTCGGAGGCACCGTGGGGAGAATGGAGAAGTTCCAACACAAAATCGTGCTTAAGGAAGGAGCCATCCCAGTTGCACACAAGGTGAGAAACGTACCAATAGCAGTGAGAGAAGCTGTCCAGACGGAACTCCAAGAATTGGAGAGGAAAGGCATAATAGAACCAATCACCTGCGCTGAATGGCTGGCGCCCTTGGTAGTCGTGATGAAGCCCAACGGGAAGGTCAGGCTCTGTGTGGACCTGAGAGAACTGAATAAAAACATCGTAGTGGAGAAGTTTCCCCTTCCCAGAATCGAGGAGATGCTGGCCAAGACCAGAGGAGTAAGATGGTACTCCGCTATTGACTTGACCTCGGCCTACCACCAGATAGCACTGCATCCGGACAGCAAAAGCCTCACATCCTTCATCACCCCGTTCAGGTGCTACCGGTTCTGTCGTATGCCGTTCGGGCTGGCCTCGGCGGCGGCAGTCTTTCAAAAAATGATGCACCAACTATTCAGAGACTGCGAGGGTGTCCAGTACTTCCAGGATGACATCCTAGTGATGGGGTGTGATAGGATGGATCATGACCGGAAGCTAGAGAAAGTGCTACAAACACTGGAAATCAAGGGCCTTACAGCAGAATGGTCGAAATGTCGGTTGGGCCTGCAATCGGTGACATACCTAGGCCATGAAATCGGACAACAAGGGGTCACACCAAAGGAGGAAAACGTAAAGGCCATCGCTGAAGCACCGCCCCCCAAGAACAAGGAAGAAGTCAGGTCGTTCTTGAGAATGGCGGAGTACTATAGTAAATTCGTGGTACACTTTGCCTCCAAGACCTACAACATGAGGTTGCTGACCAGGGAGAGCACAGCGTTTCAGTGGACACCGGAAGCCCAAGCAGAGTTCGAAACCATCAAAAAGGATGTCACAGGAGCCATATCGCTCAAAGGGTACGATCCACAGGGCACCACGGTGCTCACTACCGACGCAAGTGACAAAGGGCTGGGCGCTGTGCTCATGCAAGACCGAGGAAGAGGGGACATGGAGACAATCAGCTTCGCATCCAGGGCATTGACGGATACCGAAAGCAAATACAGCGTTATCGAGAAAGAGATGCTAGCGGTGGTGTGGGCCATGGGGGGGTTCCGGCAATTCTTGTGGGGTACCCGATTCCTGCTCAAGACAGATCACAAGCCGTTGGTAAAAGTATTAACATCGTGCGGACATGCCAGCGCCACACCCAGGATATCCAAAATGTCCTTAAAGTTGCTTGAATTCAGGTACGACGTGGAGTACATCCCTGGGAACCGGAACCGAGTAGCGGACTACTTGAGAAGAGCAGCGGCTATGGAGCCTGGAGAGGAAGACCCTGCAGACAGAGGGGAGATGGTAGCTCTCATAGAAGACCAGGAGAGGCTAATCAGCCAACAAGAATGGACCGAAGCATATGAAGAAGACACCGACATCAAGGAAGTGAAGACGCACATCATACAAGGATGGCCAGACAAGAGAAACGTGAAGACGAGTCTTAGGCCATATTACGAAGTGAAGGAGGAACTGTCAGTAGGAGACAAGGGGATATTCATCTACAGAGGAGACAAGGTGATTTCCCCAAGGAACCTCATCAACAAGTTATTGGACTTGCTACATGAAGGCCATTTGGGCATAGGAAAACTCAAGGCCCGATCGAAACAAAATTACTGGTGGCCAGGTATGGACATAAGAGCAGAGAGGCACGTCAGGGAGTGTCCACAATGTCAAGGAGCCGACAAAACATTGAAACCACTACGTCCAGCTCTTGGGAAGTTCGATTCTCCCTCCAACCCGTGGGAAGAGCTGTCTATAGACACTTTAGGACCTGTGCTAGATGACCAGGGCACGCAGAAGTACGTGTGTGTACTCATAGATCGATACTCCAAGTGGCCAGAGTTGAAGGTGGACGAGTCCATGGACACCGAGAACATCCTGAAGTTCCTGTCCGAAACGTTCACAAGGGAAGGAATCCCCAAGTCCATCTTAAGCGACAATGGCCCACAATTCACGTCGGAGAGATGGAACCAATTTATGGTAAGAAATGGCATCACTATCAGACACACAGCAATTTACCACCCAGCTGGAAATGGCCTAGTAGAACGATTTAATAGGGTAGTGATGGGAGCCATACAAGCTGCCATATCCAGCAACAAAGACTGGGAAAAAGCACTAGAGAACATGGTGTGGGCCTACAGAATAACCCCCACAGGCACGGGGTACAGCCCGTTTCAAATATTGAGAGGACGTGAACCCTTCACGCATGACAACAGGATCTGGAAGGAAAAGGTGGTAACCAGTGAGTGGTCCCCTGCAGTGGTAAGGGCCAACCTGGAAAGAGCACAAACAATCTACACTAACCACTGCAGCAAACGGAGGAATGTGAAAGAGACTGGCCTGGAAAAGGGAGAGTGGGTGAGAGTAAAGCTAGCCACTCTACAAAAGAAAGGAGACAGCAAGTATAGCAAGCCGATGCAAGTCAAGGAAGTATACGATCGAGCGGCTCTGCTGAGCGATGGTAATGTGTGGTCGCAGGACCGCATGGCCCGGTGCAACAAGATATTGAGGTGGGAACGACTTGGAACTGGAAGTGAAGACATGGACGAATTGAATATGGAAAGTGGGCAAAGCGGAAGTGAACAAAGCAATGGAGCAAGTGCAGCGAGGGCGCGAGAAGGTGAAGAAGTGATTGAGAATCGAGGAGCTGAGACGGACCAGTTGGGAGAAAATACGAACGGTGATGGAGCAGTAAGTGAAGATATGGAAGGAACCGGAACGCAGTTGCAAGGCACTCAAGAGAACACTGGTAGAGTAACCAGAAGCGGAAGGCAGGTGGTAAGACCCTCCAGATTTCGAGACTTTGAACTGGACCACGACGTGTAAGTGACTAATTAAGACATTGGTAAAAGGGGGAGATATGTAGCGTTCTAGTCTACGCACGTCACGCTTACGTGACGTGCGGCGGCCATGTTGGCGCCGGATGCGCGCGCATCCATTAGCGCGCTGACAACTGCACGAGCAGAGCGCCGGCCGGCGCTCCTCGGAACCTATATTCTTCTTGTATGCCAATAAATACGAGTTTAACTGAGCACACCTGCTGCATGTCATTATTGAACATCTTTACAATGAACATCAGACCTGCCAGCTCACAGGTGCAACCGTGTGCCACACGATTTCTGCTCACTTCACATGGTCACGGGCTGAAAACAACTGTAAACAGTGGGTTTACAGTTCGTTCTGCAGGTTATACGCAGCCAATGTCCCTAATAGGTGTGTAAACACCCCATGACATGATTTGCGGCAGCCTTAATGACCCTTTTGTTTTGTTTTTGGAAGGGGTGGGGTAAGGGCTTGGTGAGGGGCAGAGTACCTTTTAGTTAGCTCTGGGCTCCAGGCACCACCCCCTCCTCACAATGTGAAAATATATTGTAGGTTAATTATGAAACCTGTACAGCAAGGCATAAAGCAATATTCAATTGACGAGTTAAAATACTTAAGTGTTACAGTGAATTTTCTGTGTGCTTCTCACACAAGAGGACGAGTGGTGACTGCTAGTCTGCAATTATTACAATAAATGTAACCCTCTATGTCATACTTTTTTCAGTGATTCAGTCACGAGCATAACGGCCCCTATACACATTTGACAAAGTAAACTCCTGAAAAAAACCGTGCTACACACAGTTCATATTGAACGTTATAATTCACGTCCTTTACGTTTTACAACAACAGTTTTTAAAATGCTGTACTCCCAAGTGTACGAAACTGGCACCAATTACTCCCAAGTGTAAGAAACTTGTATCAACATTGGTGTCAGGTGACAGGCATCATTTCTTTCCGTGTGCGCGGTACCTTCCGTCCTTTTTTTATTTCCCTGGCTTGTGTACTGTAGTCAAAGCAACAGCAGTGGAAAGAAAGGAAAGACTATCCAGTGCTTTCTTCATTGGTTGCTTCCCGGTGTTTATTTTCTCATGGCTGCAGTAGGAAAGTGGGCTCCGTGCTGTCCTTCTTTCCCCGGCTCTGAGTTACCAGGTCCGCTCTCTCTATTCACTGATGTTCCGGAGGATGTGGGCACAGCGGGGGAGAGGTTGCTAACTGAGAGCCGATCTGCTGTGTCGCCGCAAGGGACCTATATTATGGGGAGAGGTAGGAGTCTGGGTCGTGTAGTTTAGAAACAAGGATATATGAGACGCTGCCTAAATTAACAACAAAAGATTACGTTACTGAACCGAGTTACATTTAATGAAAGTAAAATTTAAAAAAGTAAAACATGAAGCATTCAATAATATCCCATGCGATTGCAACGTTACCACGAGTTACCCAAAATGTGTCAGTTTGCTATGTATCTTATTATTTAGATAGCCTGTATTGGTATTAAATTGGAAGCAAGATAATTATATCTTTCTCTCTTCCGTTTGACACCTAAGGTCCATGCTTTTGTGTTCGGTTATTCAAGTATTGTTATTCAGCTAGTTTTAGTATTTGTAGTTCCATAAATAAATTTAGCACGCCTTAAATCAACCTGACAGTATATACATAGGTTTAGTAAAGTTGTGCTTTTCTATTTGGAATGTTTCCACAGGCAATGATGATCAAACCGTGACAGAACATGCCTGTCTGAAATCCTGCTGGAGGTGCAATCCCTGTGGGGGCTTTGAGACCTCTTCATTTTTGCTAATCATTTAATTGTCTACATTGAGGTGTGACCATAACATTAACCACATCAAATTAGTCTTTATTCAATATTTTCAATCATAAAAGACACAAATACAATACATACAATGTCATAAAATACCTTAAGAACACAATAGTCACTACATTTAGAGTTCCTTAAAAATACCATTAAAAAAGGAGTTTTCCGTTGTAATCGTACGGTTCTATATAAAAAATGTAGTATCATTTATTGATGGGAAAAGTAATGGCTATGATTGATATCCACAGTTTTAAAAGAAAAATTTAAAACACCATATATAAAAACTGATTATTCATAGGACTACATTACACAGAGGGTACACCACAGTAAATATATATGCAAATAAACTAATGCAGAGTAGTAACTGCGGTAGCCTCCAAACTGGGTCGTCTAAGGGCCCATGTCCAGCTCAGAAATTTCGCCATAGCCATAGCTATAGCTACGTCTTCGCGTGTGTCTGTTTTCAGAATACGCAATGCTGTTTGACACGATCTTGTGCCAAGGTTTGAACCGATCGGCTTGAGCCATTTATGTCGAGGGCCCTTATATGCTGGGCAAACAAACAATACATGAGCTATAGACTCTTCCATAGTTAAGCACATGGGGCATTTAGAATCTAAAACATTATGCTACTTTGACGTAAAAGATTTTATGGGAAGGGTACCTACTCTAAATTGGTGGTATAGTTTCATATCACCAGGTCTCGCGATAAAATCCCAATATGCTTCTGGCCTGAATTCATACTTATGTTCTAAAACAATACCTGTCAGGGAGGTGCTACTCACCAATGACATGGACTTATAACTGAACATGTCCCTATAGAGGGGTCTCTTGTTCACTCGTCTACCTAGCGGACAGCGCACTTCTAGGACGCGCTCACCGGACTCTGTGTCAGCCGACACCGGACCTCGCCGCACCCGCTCCGCGGGTGCCGCATCGCCGGAGAAAGTAAGGGGCAACTGTCCAGGACTTCAAGGGGGAAGACTCTGTCATCAGTGGCTGAGGGCTGCAGGGCTGCGAGCGTCAGGGACTCCATTACCCAGGAGTCCCTGCTAGACCGGCTACAACTTCCGGTCCGCTCTCCCTGGCGGCCGGCCCACCGCCCACCTGAAGTGCCTTTAAATCCCCACCTGCAAAATCATCAGTGGGTCTCTTGTTCACTCGTCTACCTAGCGGACAGCGCACTTCTAGGACGCGCTCACCGGACTCTGTGTCAGCCGACACCGGACCTCGCCGCACCCGCTCCGCGGGTGCCGCATCGCCGGAGAAAGTAAGGGGCAACTGTCCAGGACTTCAAGGGGGAAGACTCTGTCATCAGTGGCTGAGGGCTGCAGGGCTGCGAGCGTCAGGGACTCCATTACCCAGGAGTCCCTGCTAGACCGGCTACAACTTCCGGTCCGCTCTCCCTGGCGGCCGGCCCACCGCCCACCTGAAGTGCCTTTAAATCCCCACCTGCAAAATCATCAGTGGGTCTCTTGTTCACTCGTCTACCTAGCGGACAGCGCACTTCTAGGACGCGCTCACCGGACTCTGTGTCAGCCGACACCGGACCTCGCCGCACCCGCTCCGCGGGTGCCGCATCGCCGGAGAAAGTAAGGGGCAACTGTCCAGGACTTCAAGGGGGAAGACTCTGTCATCAGTGGCTGAGGGCTGCAGGGCTGCGAGCGTCAGGGACTCCATTACCCAGGAGTCCCTGCTAGACCGGCTACAACTTCCGGTCCGCTCTCCCTGGCGGCCGGCCCACCGCCCACCTGAAGTGCCTTTAAATCCCCACCTGCAAAATCATCAGTGGGTCTCTTGTTCACTCGTCTACCTAGCGGACAGCGCACTTCTAGGACGCGCTCACCGGACTCTGTGTCAGCCGACACCGGACCTCGCTGCACCCGCTCCGCGGGTGCCGCATCGCCGGAGAAAGTAAGGGGCAACTGTCCAGGACTTCAAGGGGGAAGACTCTGTCATCAGTGGCTGAGGGCTGCAGGGCTGCGAGCGTCAGGGACTCCATTACCCAGGAGTCCCTGCTAGACCGGCTACAACTTCCGGTCCGCTCTCCCTGGCGGCCCGCCCACCTCCCTGTACGCCGGTATAATTGGGACCATCCCTCCCGCAGCGCGGGACGCAGCCCGGAGCAAAGACCGGGCTAAGAGCGGACCGTTTGAGGCCGTTCGAGGACGGCAGAGGACGGCCCCGGCCCACATCTCTTGGCTAGTTGTGAAACAAGTAAGGTAGGCGATCTGGTGACCCATAGTTTAGAAGGCCATAAGAGACTTTGTACTGACTGTGTGGACTATTAAGTGATCACCCTATTTGTGTAAAGAGTGTGCTTAGCTCGGATTACCGCAGTTGGTACTTTTTTAGAAATCATGGTTTTAAGATCTGGTAAAACACGTAATGTTCAAATTCAAACACCCACAGGAGTGGTTTCGGGTCCACTGGACGCTTTTATTACACGTGCCACGGGTATCCTGGAAAAGGAAATAGCAATGGTGGAAAAACGTCTCTCCATTGACTTAGTCAGTGGAAAACGTTCTTCACTGGGTAGGCTGGCCAAGATTCCAAGTCCCGTGTCTCATGCACAAGCACATGCAGCCTTTAATTGTATACATTTAGACACTACGGAGGCTATAGTCCATATGGATAGCGAGGGGACTGATCTCTCTGTACACACATTACCTCATCCTGTTCACCCACTGGATGATCATGAAGTGACTGGGGACATTAATACCCAGGACAGCCAAAATTCCGAATTTAGCTCGGAATCTGTTGACTTACCCCCTGATTCACCCAAAACAGTCTCTAATGACCCAGTCCATATAGATTCTCTGGGTACAGACAAGGTTTCAAGGAAGAGAAAAAAAGACACGAGCTATAAGGGTGGGAGAGAATGCAAGCTGCCCAAATTAAAAGATACCGCTGGTAATCCCTCTTCGGCCCAAGGCCGTCCCAGCGAAACACAATGTATTAATACATTGTCTAATGGCTTATGCCCCTCCCTCATCTCCCTAGGCTCCTC
The DNA here is from genome assembly GCF_964263255.1 of Lissotriton vulgaris. Classification (NCBI taxonomy): domain Eukaryota; kingdom Metazoa; phylum Chordata; class Amphibia; order Caudata; family Salamandridae; genus Lissotriton; species Lissotriton vulgaris. The sequence goes on along the minus strand of NC_141699.1, from coordinate 882,693,643 downwards.
GAACCCTTGCCCAACATGCCTAAGCAGCGATGATTCCTTGATGGCTAAGATTGAGGCTTTGATGAAAAACCTTTTATTACCTGTCTTGGAGCGGACTAGATTAATGACATTGAAAATAGATTCACTGGAGGCTGTAGTTAATGCGAATTCTGCCATATTATTGTCTATACCTGGTATTAACTTTGGGGGGGCTAAACCTCCTCCTCCTGTCCCAAAAACATCGAATATTCCGAATATTGTCAATGGTAACCCCAGCAACCATAAACCCCCAGGGTCAGCAACTGATAGATTAAACAGGGGTGGTGTTTCTAAAAATATGCCAAGTAAAGTACCAGAGGCCTTGCCCCAACGTACTCATTTGACAAAACCCGTGAATAAACCGGTTAGATCAACCCCCACTAGACGCAACACAACCAAACCACCCTCCCTGCCAAAACCTGGTACAGTCACCCATAGCTTTTCCTCACATGGGCCCCCAGTAAATCAACATAGTACTCAAAACCCTTTGATAGGAAAAGATTCCAGACATCCAACACCCCGGGTTGATATCCCTATAGAGGCTACACCATACACTATGGTACTGACTGGTGTAGCCCCCCTACAAACTGGCAAAAGGGAGACTCATGGTGACCTGCGCAACAAGGTCATTTACTGGTTGAATAAAAACAGACCCCTACCCCCTTCTTCGCCAACAGAAATCTTATTTGTGAGAAGGGTCGACTGGGTGGGTCAGGGTAGCAAAGACTTGGAGGGTGACTGTATTTTAATATCGTTCAGGGATCCATGGGTGGTGGACACAATCTGTAGAGAAGCTAGGTTTGCTAGGCAGGGAGACGTCCAGACCCTAGACCTCTCATATTTTTATCCACAAAGACAGGCACTCGCCCTGAAGGCCCCTAAACAGGGACGGCCCACCTTTAGGAGCTACCCTATGATAAGGACACCGCAACTACCACTTTTCCCACCCCTATTTAATCATTTTGGCCCTCTGTCTGATCTCGAGGCCATTGATTGACTTCCAAAACTCCCTGTAGAAAATGCTGACCCTTGGGTAGGGAGCTGGAGGCAGGGTCAGGAGTCCCCACAGTCCACAATTATGTCAGAGGAGTGTAAGAGGGCCCCAGAATCATCTGGGATGGACACACCATCGTATAGGGCAGGGGGAACCTTCATGACGTTGACAGAAAATAGTCAGAACTTCGTTGCGAGATCTGAAAATGGGTGGGATGTTGAGGCTGGACAGGACAAGCATGTAGTTTCAGAGGTGGTGGTCCCCGCAGCGGTACCCACATCGGAAACTCTTGCCCTTGCGTCCTGGAATATTGCTGGGGTTAAAAGTCGTATCCATTCTGAAGACTGGCTGGAGTTTATGGAGAAATTTGACATCATTTTACTCCAGGAAACTTGGGCCGTCGACCCAATCTTTAGGCAGGGTTATGTTAATTTTTATAAAGCTGCCACTCGAAGCACTATTGGAAATGCTAAAGGGAGAGCCTCAGGGGGGCTACTGATTTGGGTAAAACAATCCCTGGGATATCATACTACGGAGATATGTGTACAAAATCCGGACCTCCTCATAGTTAAATTAAGCAGGTCTGGCTATCGGAACTTGATCCTGCTTAACATATATGCACGTGGTTTGCCGGGCGGCCGTACGCCACCTTTGCTGGAGGCACTGGATCCTATTCTGGCAGCCCTAGATAGTAATAGCGTTATTCTCCTTGCTGGTGACCTAAATTGCTGCTTTGAACCTTTATTAGACCCAGGGGACTGTTGGGGTTCCGCGGAGGATGCAGTATGGGGCATACCTGACCTGCTGTCCGTCAAACCTGCACCCGCCACTGAGGCAGCGGTGAATTGGATGGCCTTTTGTTTAAATTGTGGCTTTCGGGCCTGTAATGGCCGAACAAAATCAGACCAGGAAGCCAAATGTACATTTGACAATGGGTTAAGAAGAAGCCGCATTGATTATATCCTATTGAAAGTAGGAGACTGGCCCCTGTTGGTGGACATGGAGGTATCATCCCGCCCAGAAAGTGACCATAACCGTCTGACCCTGCAACTAGGGTTGCCAGGATTAGTGAGACTAGCAGGACCCGGTACCCCACAGACGGGGGACACCTATTTAACAAATGATAGGAAGAGGTTAAAATGGTCAAAAATTGAGGAGGATGAGACACTGAGGAATAAGATTATCAGCGTGGTAAATAATACTTATAACGAAATGCTGACCCACGCCGAGTTGGGGGACAACTCCGAAATAGCTGAGCTTACTATTAATCTTCATAATCGTTGTTTTGACGATTTAAAATCTCTGCTTTCGCAACCTCGCCGGCAGGGAAACCACAAAGCATCTACTCGCCCCCAGAAATGGTACAACAAAAAATGTAGGGAAGCCCACACTGACTTGGTTAAAGCAGCCAAGTCTCGGAATATGGGCTTAGTGAAAGCGGCTAGACAGACCTACAGGAAAATACAGAGGGAAGCCAAACTGGAGTGGGAGGACAAGTATTGGTTAGATCTATTGGAAGCTTCCTTGTCCAATAACCCCATTAAATTCTGGGAATTAGTTAAGTGGGGGAAGGACTCAGACGCACGTATTCCCTCAAACCATGTGCCCCCAAATGTGTGGGTGACTTTCTATTCAACCCAGTTTTGTGGCGAGGATTTCATGCCATCCAGTATTTTGGAAATGATATACCACCCCACTACTCAAAGCGAGACCATCATCTTCACAGAAGGTGAGGTCGAGCTGGCACTAAATTGCACCATGCGAGGGAAAGCTCCAGGTATGGATCTTATACCCGCCGATCTATTTAAAGCAAACCCCGCCCTGTGGATACCATATATCACCAAGGTGGCAAATTCCATAGCTGCAGGTGCAAGAATACCCAAATCTTACCGATCCATAAAAAGGGCAATAGGTCTGACCCGGGAAACTACCGCCCGATTAGTCTCATTGACTCTATGCAAAAACTCATTGCTCGCATGGTTTTGGGCAGGGTCCAAGGCTGGATCGAAATGGAGGACATTCTATCTCCCTTGCAGGCGGGCTTCAGATCGGGAACAAGCACCATCGACCAGGTGTTCAGATTTTGTCTGATCTACTGGAAGGTGGTGCAGCTTGGCGGCGGTACCATCTTCGCAGCGTTCATTGATCTGAAGTCCGCCTTCGATCTAGTCCCGAGGGACAAACTGTGGGGAGTCTTGAGGAATTTAGGAATGCCTGTAGAATTGCTCGATCTGATATTTAAATTGCATGAGGAGAACTTTGCGAGGGTAAGATGGGGAGGACAGGGCCAAGTGACAGAACCTTTCCCTGTCACCCGAGGTGTTCGTCAGGGGTGTGTATTGGCACCCACCCTTTTCTTACTGTTCATTGACCAAGTGGTCAAATTTTTTGAATCGACCCCGACAGACGCCCCTATGTTGGCAGGACAGCGTTTCCCAATGCTCATCTTTGCTGATGACACCCTACTCCTCTCCAGAACACGCAGCGGATTACAGCGGGCCTTGGACCGCTTCGAGGAGTTCTGTGTCATCAGCAACCTTAAGGTGAACGTGGGAAAATCCAAATTTATGGTGTTAACTAAGAACTGTCCTGTCCGGAGCTCAGTTAGTATGGGTGGAATCAAGTTGGATCAGGTGGAGAACATGATCTATCTGGGGGTTACGCTAGATAGTCGCCTGAAATGGAAAGCCCAAGTTGATGCCCAACATCTTAAGTTTGCTCGACTTACTGGCTGTCTCCTTAGTGAGCAAAGAAAATCTATCACCAAGCGGGTCACCCCAGCTCTTAAAATCTATGATGCCAAAATCAATCCTGCGATCCTATATGGTGCAGATCTGTGGGGCCATATGGATCTTACGGGTCTGTTTAAAATACAGTGTAAATTCCTCCGAATTTTGGTAGGCTTGCCACAGTCGTCCCCCTCTATCCCCCTCTGTCTGGACCTAGGATGTCCTCCGATTAATGAGATGGCCAGATTTAGACTGGTTGCCTTCTGGAGGCGCCTATGGACCTCCCCCGAGCTTACATTATTTGCAAACGGGGTAGCAGAAGTCAGGTCAATCAGGGGATCGGAGAAAATTCCCTGGTTCCAAATGGTAAAATCCATCCTGATGGATATGGGCTTAGAGCAGCTATGGATATCCCCTGCCACCAGTACCTTCCCTTCCAAATTGGCATTAAAAGAATTGTATTGGTCTATGCTCCGTCTGACTAGAATCAATGCCTCCAGTTCTACCAACCTCACGGGTAGGTTCCTTTCCTTTAAGCTGGACCCATCTCGTGAACAATATTGGGATAAGGTTTCCAAATCCTTAGACAGAAAACTCTTTCACCAGTTCCGGGTGGGCTCACTGCCACTGAACACCTTTACGAAAAATTGGCCATCAAGTACCACGGATCATTGTAAATGGTGCCCAGGACATAAGGAAACAGTGGGCCACTTTCTGTTTGCTTGTCCTAGATTCCATGCTCCTAGGGCTAAATGGCTAAAACCATTGTTCCAGTGCCTGCCCATTAGAAAATCTGAGGAGGCCATTCATGTATTAAGAACTAACACACTAGAAATTATTACAGTGTGTACGGCCAAATACCTGGGCTGGGCCTGGATACTCAGGGCAAAACATTAGTCCAACATGGACTTTTTTAACACACCGATGGTTCATGCTTCTTCGTTTTCTCTTTTTCTTGTAAGCCTGCCCATCCGCCCCTGTCATTGATTGAATACTTTTGTTTTATCATATTTTATTGTTTGGAATTTATTTGTAATCTTCTTTCCCCCCAAGGAAAATTTGACTCAGGACTGTCTTTACATTGTTTAATGCTTTTTTATTGTTAATGAATTTATTGCCAATCAATGTTTGTTATTAATTGTCTTTTATGATTTTTTTTAATCGAAATAAAGACTTTAAAACCTGAAACCTGCTTTCTAATAATTTTTAGTTGGAAACAGATTCTCTGCTGGGTCCTCCCACAGATGGCTGAGTCCCATATCAAGTAATGTACCCTTGATCTTTTGTAGCCAATACATTTTTGAAGACGCAGCTAACTCCTGTAAGGTGATTTTTTCAATTGTGCGTGAATTCACCAGCCCCCGGTCAATCTCTACTCAGGGTGCTCCGGTGGAGACCTGGGCTAACACTATTGCCAATTTCTTCACCACCAAAATCAGGCTTATTCAGGATTCTTTCCCGTTGAGATCTTTAGATGACTTATCTACGATGCCGACTGAGACAGCCTCTCTGTCTCCTCCTGGCCCAGTTTTGCTAGACTTTCCTCCCCTTCCGGTTGCCGCATCCTTAGCCTTGATGAGGAACCTTAAATCGGGCTCACCGTTGGATCCGTGTCCAGCAAAATTCTTAGCGAAAATGGCAGACGTCATCAACCCCATAGCTAATCCTATCCTCAATCTATCCCTGAGTCAGGGTTTTCTGCCCCAGGCCTGGAAACAAGCCATGGTCATCCCCCTGATCAAGAAGCCCAATCTTGACCCAGAGGCGCCTTCCAATTATAGGCCAATCTCGCTCCTTCCAGCACTGACCAAGATCCTGGAGAAACACGTGCACAGCGTGCTTTCTAACTTCCTGGAGTCTCATGAGTTACTTCACGAATCCCAATCGGGCTTTCGTTCCAACTTAAGCACCGAGACGGCGCTCCTGGAAGTCTCGGAGATCGTTAAGGAGGTGCTGGACACGGGAGGCAGGGTGATGTTAGTCATGTTAGACCTGTCGGCGGCGTTCGACACCGTCCCCCATGAGGATCTCCTCACTAGACTTCATGACATCGGTCTAGGGGGGACGGTGCTCAACTGGTTTCGTTCCTTTCTGGCCAACGGTCTGGGTCCCACCCGGGTCCGCCGAGATGCCGCCATTGGGAGTCGGAGTGCCTCAGGGCTCTGTATTGAGCCCCACTCTATTTAACATCCTTATGACCCCTCTGGCGACATTGGCGGAGTCCTACGGGGCCCGGATCGTCTCTTATGCTGACGACACCCAGCTCCTATTCACCTGTCGTAAGAGCGAAGAGTTCGATGGAGAAAGGATCCGTGAGTGCCTTGGGGCTGTCTTTAGCTGGTTTTTACACAACAGCCTCAAGTGCAACTCGGACAAATCCGAAATACTATTCTTCGGATGCCCATCAGAACCAGATTGGCAGGGATGGTGGCCTGCTGACATGTTCCCTCCCACTCAGTCTTCTAAGTGGGCTAAGAACCTGGGAGTTAAAATTGACAACGAGCTCTCGCTCAAATCCCAGGTTTCTACTCTTACGGGAACATGCTTTGGGATCCTCAGAATGTTACGCAAGTTCTTTCCCCTTCTCTCGGAGGAACATCGGAGGATCACTGTTCAGGCACTCATAGGGTCCAGATTGGACTATGCAAATGTCCTATATCTGGGTCTGCCTGAATACCTCCTCCAGCGTTTGCAGGTTACCCAGAACGCCGCTGCTCGTGCAATTTTTGGCCTGCACCGCCGCACCAGTGCCTCCAATCTCCTTGTATCCCTTCACTGGCTTCCGGTGCGGAAGAGGATACTGTTTAAGGCCATGACTCTCGCCCATAAGGCCTTGCATGGCAATGGTGCCAAATATCTTCAGACGAGGCTGGATTTCTATCGACCTGCACGATCCCTCAGGTCAGAAGCTTTGGCTTTGGCTCGGGTGCCACGCATCAAAAGGGCTCGGCTAGGCGGCCGGTCCTTTAGATTCCTTGCTCCTCAGCTATGGAATTCCTTACCGGTGTCCTTGCGAAACACCGCAAACCTGCTGGTCTTCAGAAAAGACTTAAAAACCTGGCTGTTCGCTGGATAATCTGTCCCCTCTTTTAGGCCCCTGCTCTTCTACTGTTATGTTTTCCAGTTCTTTCTTTGGTCTGGAGCACAAAGCGCCGGGACACTCCTTTGGAGTAGCCGTTGCGCTATAAAAGTCCCATTTTAACATAACATAACATAACATAACAAGACATGTCTGATTCTCTAATAAGCTTTACTGCATTAGCATATGGTGCTAACTCCGGTGTTGTCCATAGCCGTCTCCAATAAGTCAGGGGTCTAAAACCCGCTGCCTCCTCAAACGAAATACATCCCCAATCTAATAGTAGGGGTTTAAGAGGAGTCGATTGAGGGCGACTAGTTAGTGATCTCAGGAACTTGTTTTGAGCAAGGACTAGGGGAGCTAGATTTTCAACACCCCAGAGCTCTGCACCATAAATTATTGATGCTCTGATTTTCCCAATATAGATTGTTAGAGCTGGCTCTACCGGTTTAGTATGGGAGAGTCAGTGTTCTTTTAGTAGGGTGCCTGCTAGTTGGTTATGCCTGAGGACTAACAAATCTATCTGGGGTTTCCAGTTCATCCTCTTAACCATTGTTACACCTAGATATGTGAAGGTGTCGATTTGTTCCAGGGACGCGTAGTTCATCTCTACTCTGCCTTTTACTATTTTATATTTGTACAACACCATGAACTTGGTCTTATCGACATTAACTTCTAGCTTATGGTTTTTGCAAAAAACAGTAAATCTGTCCAGGGCACGTTGCAGACCGGATTGAGTTTTGGACAAAATTAAGGTATCGTCTGCAAACATTAATAGTGGTACCTTCGTACCGGCAAGAGTAGGTGCATCAGTTGAGTAGGCAGTATAATATGAAATAGCCTTGAATATAAACAAGGAGAAGAGGGTAGGGGCCAGAACGCACCCTTGGCGTACACCCTTATTTACTGGGAAGCGATCCGTCAATTTGCTCTGTTGTCCCCACCGTACCTGGGCATGGTTAGACTCATACTGTTTAATGATCCAGAGTAGGAGCTCGGGGGGGCATCCCTGCTTCCTTTAGTGTGTCCTATAGCTTGTATCGAGGCAACAGGTCGAGTGCTGATTTTAGGTCTATAAATGCAGCATATAAAGTCCCCCCGGCTAAAATCACAGTACTCCAATAAATCATCATGAATCTAAAGTCTTGGTCGATAGTACTGACATGGGGGCGAAAGCCCACTTGAAAGGTGGATAGAATTTCATGATCAGCTAGCCAAGTGTTTACTCTACTAAACACGAGTCTGGCCACAATCTTTTGTAGTGTGTCAATTAGGCTTATTGGCCTGTAATTACTTGGGCTGGCGCGGTCCCCTTTTTTGAATATTGGGATTATTTCATCCCCACACGAGGATTCTGGTATGGGGCACCTCTAGCCAGGGCATTGGCTATAATATGGATGTTTTTAATCCAATTCTTCCTGTCGTGTTTAAATATGTCGGCCAGAATGCAATCCGGACCAGGAGCCCTGCCTGCAGGGATACCATCTAAAACTCTTTCAATCTCCCCTATATCAAAAGTTAAGGCAATATCAGAGGTTATTTCAGGGTAATGTAAGGGGGTGCCTATTGTGAAAGCGAATTGGGCCTGATAGTGCAGAACCCATTGTTCTGGTGGCACATTATTGACTGGTACAGGCTCTATGTCTCCACTACCCCATTTAACTGTTTGCCAAAATTTCTGCCAGTTTTTACCAATACTTGCATGTAGAAAATCCTTCCATCTGTTTTATCAAAATTCTTCTTTGCCCTGTGTTGTGCTTTTTTGTATTCTAACCTTGCACTTTTGACCTCCTGTGGAACTCCCATTCTAATTGCTTGAGAGAGGTGCTTAAATGCAATCGTGCATTCCCCATGATACCATTTTGCTGATTTTTGGATTACTTGCCTGGTGGATCTTTTGTTTTTAGTAAAAAAGACTTTCAGCTCTGCAAAGCGGTCCTCATGCACCTTCATAAGGTGAGAGAGAGAATCATTGTGTGTGTCTAGAGTGGAAGGAGTTGTTAAGGTATCTTCAAGAGTTAGCTTTATCAGATCTAGGGTGCTATCATCTTCTGAGACCACTGCCCATTTTAGCCGGCGACAGTCTTGGGACATAGTTACGTTTGCTGTCACTATTTTGGTACTTGCCCTTGGCGGAGCCTGGCCCTTTATCTCTAAAGTTAGCAATAACGGATTGTGGTCACTCTCCATTCTGCGTAGGATCTTCATATCCAGGAGTATTGGCCATAATTCTTAATTAATAAGAAAGTAGTCAATTCTGCTACTTCTTATCCCATTAGTAAAGGTATGGGTGCCTTTGCTGTCTGATATCGACCTCCCATTAACAGCCCTTAGACCCCTCTCCAAAGATAAGCTTTTTAACTGGAGAGCCGCCTCAGTCCATTTATTAATTGGGGGCAGCTTTAAAAGTAGTAGCCTCCAATTCGAATCCTCATCACTGCTAAGACTGCAATCCTCATGGCGGAGGGGCTCAAAAGTGTAGTTGAAGTCCCCTGCGATTACCAAATGGTTTACCCCTTTCATAGCTTCGATAAAGGTATCCAATTGGGAGACAGTTGGTGATGCTTTCCCACCCGCTATCCCTCTCGCATACACGTTGATCAATATAAAGTCTGGTTCAAATTCCGATCAAACTTTATTGGCCAGAATGTCAGGGCTATCGATTATTAACTCGTCAACCTGATAGCCTATCTGTTGTCTAACCCATATACTCATCCCTCCAAAAGGTCTCCCTTTATGTCTTGTGGTTGCCAGTTTACCGAAGGCCAGATAACCAGGACAAAAAATCATGTTCATTGACCAAGTCTACTGGAAAACAATAAAGTCATGCCCCTCAATGAAACATGATCAATCAGATGACGTAATTTTGGATGGTAGGCCGGCTATATTCCAAGACATAAAGGTTAATGAGGAAGAGGCCGGGCTACCACCCAAAGCTAGAGGTATCGAGATCGCCGTAGTCTCTGGATGGTTGGAATTCATCATCTGTAGTCCCACATCAGTGACCGGAGAGAAAATGGGCTGAGTATCAGTGTTCTCTGCCAGAATTGGGGTGACTGATTGTTGTCAGTCGCATGCATCTAGGTCTGACAAGGGTGCAAATCTATTAGCAAGATTTAACTCTAGGGATCTATGTATGCTTCTTGGGGGTGCCCAAGGCTGTCTCGCTACACTTGGTGGGCCCCTCCCTATTAAGGGGGGAGGGTGGGGTCTATAAAAGAACCCTAATGGCAGAACAGAGATTTTGTCAGAATGACTTCCTAAATTACTACATTAACATGAAATAGCATCCTCTTCCTTCACTGCTGGCTCGTCTGGCTTGACAAACAGACCAAATTTAGGAGAAGCTGAACACCTCTGTGTTTGCAACTAAATAGTTAACAACCAAAGAGGTCATGGAGCCCCCACATCTTGCTCATGAAGTTACAGTATTTCAAGGAGAGAGGTGTTGTGTAGCATGGCTTGAGAGAGACATGTCTGTCTGCCACTGTCTAATCTTCAGTTTCCACTACAAAATCTGGAGGTTATTTTGTCCTCTGCACTCCACACCCACTCTTCAAAAACTGGGGGAGGGGAGGATAAATTCTCCCTGTCCCAACGGTTTCTATTCTCATGAACGAAGGGAATGGAAAGGAGCCACCAATCAAATCTGGTGCTCAATTTGAGGGCTCAGAGTGTTGGCTGCATTGCTGCCTAGGTGACTGTGATGTCTAGTAGCATTACTTAATTTGAAGACCTGTATGCTTCATGCATAACACTTTCTCTGATGGTTAAGGGCAACCGTGGAATTCCATAATAAGTCTAAGAATGTACCCCAGAAGCAGCAACCTAAAAGTGAAGGATCGAATGTTTGAAATAATCTCAACAATTGGTGATCAATCAGGGCTGCATTCCAGTCTGTTGTGTGTGAAGCCCACTATGCTCATGCAGTCAGAGATCAGCAACATGCAAATCAGTATTGGTCCTGTTTACCAGTGGCTGAGATTAATTTAAGCATTCCACTCATCACTTTGGTTTTTGGTTTCCACTTTACATGAGAACGGTTCTCTTTTTTTCCAGTTAGTTGCCCCATCATGCACATTTGATATGGTAATGTTCGTATTTTACTTCCAATTAGTTTAAAAGCTAAACACATAAGCAGACATACTCCTCCGTAAAACATGGACCCCTCTTTGGCTTTCTCCTCCTTTTTTGACTTTTGTTCCTTTACTTGCAATGTATTTCATTATTTATTCATACTGTGTTTTTCCAAACACCATAGATATCTTTATATTTTCATGTTGGATTAAAGCACCCTCATTTTTCTTATTTGCTGAAATACGGTCTCTGGGAAACTGCAAGCTCCCATTCAATTATATGTCCTATGAAAGGAGATTCTGAGACTTTACAGTCATGTTCCCTTAAATAAATCTCCCACGCTTCAAATTTCAAATTCTACTCATATCTTGGTAGTGAGCCCTGACCTTTTAACTCATTTTTGGTTCCCTATGTATTGCAAGAGGAGTGTATCATTTGCGTATGTGTGGGTGTAGACATCCAGATGTGGGTGACCCCTGCAAATTGTCAGTAGATAGGTCTGTAAATTGGTTCTCACTTTTCCTTAAAGTAAAATCCATGGTTAAAGCCATTGAATTGAATTGAATTGAAAAATAATTTATATTGCGCAGGACAATAACCCGAAGGTATCAAGGCGCCTAGCAAAAGGTCAGGAAGGACCAGGAAAGGAAACATTAGGATCTTAGACATAAGCTTGCTTGAAAAGAGAGGTCTTTAAGGCAGTGCGAAAAGTCTGTAGGGACGGAAGGGATCTCAGATCCAAAGGAAGTTCATTCCACCACTTAGGAGCAAGGGTGGAAAAGGCTCTACCGCCCCACCTGGCTTTCCGTACACGGGGGGCTGCTAGAAGCAGTTTCCCAGAGGAACGCAGGTTTCTTCGGGGTACATAGTGGGAGATAATGGATCCAATTCCAGTGTCGCTCTTTTTAGCGATGGCTCTGTAGGTCATACACAGGACCTTAAACCGAATACGATGTTCTACCGGCAGCCAGTGCAGTGTTTTCCTGGCTGCAGTGGCTGAAGAGCGTCTGGGGATATCCAGGACAAATCTGGCTACGGCGTTTTGGACCACCTGCAAGCGCTGCAGCTGTCCTTTATTGAGTCCTGCATACAGCGCATTGCAATAGTCCAAACGCGAGCCGATGAGAGCGACAGCTATTTGTTTTCTTGCCTGGAGGGAAAGAAATTTCCTGACCCTACGGAGAGTATGAATCAGGCCCCAGCAGGTGGAAACAGTTCTGCTCACCTGGCTACCTAGGTCAAGGGCAGGATCTATTATCACCCCGAGATTTTTAGCAGAGGATGTGGGGGAGGGACAAGTACCAAGGGAGTCAGGCCACCAGTTGGCTGACCAGATGTTTTCTTTTCCCCCAAACACCATCACCTCCGTTTTCTCCCCATTCAGTTTCAGAGAGTTCTGAACCATCCACTTACCTACCGCCTCCATACAAGATCTAAATTTGGAGGTGATTAGTTCATCTGAATGGGGTAGAGAAACGAGGATTTGAGTGTCGTCTGCGTATGAGACTACCTCCATCCCGAAAGATCTTATTAATTTGGCCAGTGGGGTAACATAGATATTAAAAAGGGTCGGGCTAAGGGCCGACCCTTGAGGAACCCCACATAGCACAGGACGGGATGGAGATAGAAACTCCCCAAGCTTGACTCTTTGTTCCCTCCCTGTGAAAAAGGAGGTCAAGAGATCAAGAGCTGCGTTCTTCACCCCCACCTCCCTCAGCCGAGATGTAAGTACCGAGGGGGAGAGGGTGTCGAAAGCCGCCGTTAGATCTAGCAGGACCAGGAGAGATGTCTGGCCCTCATCTACTGATGTACGGATCTTGTCAAGTACGATGGTGAGGGCTGACTCAGTACTAAATTCTTTCCTGAATCCATGCTGGGAGGAGTCTAAGCATCCAGAGCTTTCGACAAAGGCAGCAAGATGTTTGTTGAGATGAGTCTCAAGCATCTTAGCAGGAGCGGGGAGCAGGGAGATAGGCCGGAAGTTTTTTAGAACCCCCGGATCCAGGGAAACCTTTTTCAACAGGGGTTTCACTACCGCCTTCTTCCACTCTGCAGGGAAGATACCATCTCTAATGGCAAGATTCATTATCTCCACCAAAGGAGGTAAGAGGGTCTCCCTACACTGTTTAATGACCTTTAGAGGACAGGAATCCAAAGGTGATCCGGACTTAGTCTTGGCTAACAAGAGCTCAAGATCTTGTAAAGTCAGCGAGGGAAAGGTGTCCAGAGTGCAAGGAGTGGAGATTTCGGTGATGGTTAGACTCATCTCCACACCAGGTGTAGATGCACTGAGGGCAGCTCTTTGTTCCTCAAGGGCTAAGTAAATGTCCTGGATTTTGGAGTGAAAAAAGGAGGCGATCTTTTCACAAAGGTCCTGCGAAGGGATGACAGGGTCAGGGACTTGCAGTCTGACCAGGGAGTCAACGGTTTTAAAAAGTTCCTTCGGGGACGAAAGCGAGGAGGTCAATGTCACGAAATATTGTTGTTTAGCCTGCAAGATTTCCGCCTTGTATTTTTTAACCAGAAGTCGATGCGCATCCTTGTTTTTGAAATCCCAACTGGCATGCCATAGTCTCTCCATTCTCCTCACTTCTTGCCTAAGAAGCCTAAGGGAGTTGGAGAACCAGGGGGCAGAGGGTCTCTTTCTAGCGCGGCGTCGGGATTGTTCTGGGGCCGGTTGATTCAAGGCCTCGGCCGTGACCTGTTCAAAATGGGCGACTGCAGTCTGAACGCTGCATGGGCCCGTGATGGCAAGGTTTGCAGCCCAGGGCACGAAGGAATTGCTGTCCAGAAATTCATGGCCACACGAGAGTAATATAACCCTTTGTAGTATTTATTTTTAACATGTATAGGTGCATATATGTTAACACACACCTCTGTGCTTTTATTTTAGATACCACTTCTTCCCATGTATTGTAGATTAGTCGCTTTTGTAATATGTTATGTTATAATGTTTGTATACAGTGCATGTCTCCTAATTACTAATATTTGTCTGTGGATTTGATGGTCATCTTTGGGGTTCTCCTTCAATAGACCATGACCAATGTAGTGAGAGTTGTGTTTTCTTTAGTGTTGAGTATTCCCTTTGATTGCATTTCAAAAGGTAGCATGTCTTTGTGACCTGCGTTCTCAACCCATGTGAGGTTGACTTTTTTAGAGTTCTCTTTTCAGGGCGTATCACAGTAGGGGTGCAGCTCTCTTGGCTGTTCTACCTCTATATGTGCAGTTTCATTGGCTTTAGGGACCTATGAGACATTGTGCTGCATATAGTCATGTTGTAGCTGTTTACCAGTAATTTGCTGAAAATGTTTGTGTCCACATTCAGCATATGCCATGGTGACGTGTCCTGAAGTCATAGATAAGCAGTGTTCTAAGGCCCCAGGACAACTGGCCTGACATGTCAACACAACACAAAATTCAAATTTTTGATGAAAGCATTACTGATCAGCAGTGCCATAAGAATCGTACACATATTATTATTCTATACAAATCCTTTGTTTATTGTCCACAGCCTTCCTTTCTAGAACCCATGAGTGCTGTGACTCTTCCAGTGGTGTTCCTTCTCCCTACCAAGTTCATCGCCTCCCACTCTATATGGCCTATGGAGCCAGATTCCACATTGACCGTGAAATAATGGAAACTTACCCCAGTTCACTTGTAAAGTTGGGGGTCTAATAGAGAGTCATGGTTGTGCCATCTTGTAGGGACTTTGGGTCTCACTTTCCCACAATTCCACATTAGTATCATTGGGCAGTGATTGATGTTAACAGGTGGCCAAAGTGATGCAGTACCTAGAGTCTGAAACGGACCTGGCAACTAAAACATGCAGGTGGTGGGGATTCAGAACCAAGTTCATTCTGGTGCTTATAAACATTCAGGTTTGCCAGGGGAGGCTGAGCCAATTCTGCATGGGTTCAGATGGTCTCCATGGAGTTGAGTCAGATGTGGGCCACTAGTACATATGGAATTTCTGGACAGGCACCTCCTGAAGGTGCAGGGCGCAACCACTTACATGGCTCGAAGATTGAATGGAGTCACAGGATTCCTGCCATCCAACCACTCTAGGTGTAAAAAGTGCCTTGAAGTTGGTTTGTATTTCCTGCCATAGCTGAAGCCAAGAGTTGGCTGTGTGATCACGTTGTTATTTACCATAAGAGTTGGGTTTTTTGCTGGTTAATTGGGATTACTTTCTTTTCTGCCTATCAAGGAATTTCTCTGGTTGTGTGGTGGTCTCCTATTCCGCTTACTCATAGATTTTAATAGGATAGTTATATTGGCATCTGACACTCCTATATTTGCTTAAGAGAGTTTCCACGGTGCTCCTCCCTTTAGAATTCATACCATCATGTCTTCAATTATGATTACAGAAGTTTAGGATATATACAATTATACAACTTTTAACATTGTTTCTTTTACAGGGCTGTGCCAAGGTTAAATACTTATGAAAAGCAATGAAAGCAATGTGCTTATAGAGTAGAATTATGCTTTTTTATTAATAGTTACTTACTAAAAACATGCGAAAATATTAGTCTGAGGGTTTTGGAAAAAAGAAATTAATACCACTATTACTATTGTGACTTTGTTTCTTTCATTGTCCTATTGTGCATTATGTGAAATATTCTTTCTATTTTTCTGTGGCTAGGTTGTTTAAATCTTCCCTGTTAATATTATTGAGCTGTTCTGAATGGCAAAAACATACTACTGTTTTTGCTAAATGGAGCAGAATATTTTATTTTAGTGTTTTGGAATTTTTTTGATTAAGGGCCTGATCACAAGTTCGGTGGTCCATCGGACTGCCGAACTCGTGGTGGAGGTGTGGTGGTGGTTGGGGACCGCCGCACCAGTGGTCCAACAGCTGTATTAAACTATGGCGGTCAGACCTCCATGGCACCACCTCAAACAGCCAGGGATCCACAATCCCTGGCAGCGGCGCTGTGGTGTAAGGCCGCAATATGCTTGGCAGGGCAACTGCGGCCCCGCCAAGCATATTACGAGTTTTCCTCTCCGCCAGGATTTCATGGAGGTGTTCACGCCATGATACTCTGGCAGTGAGGAAACAAAGGGGGGCCTACAGGGGCCCCTGTTGCCTCTGAGCCATTGGGTGCATGCAGGGGTGCAAATGGTGTGCCCCCCGGTGTGCATGCACCCCCTTCCCTGCACGGCATGGGCTTAACAGTCCATGCCTTGCAGGAAAGGGCTTTGGCATCCCCATTGCGGTGCCTTTTTCAAATATGCTGCTGTAGGAACACCAAAGGACAGCCAGCGAGACCAGGAGTAAACTCTTAACCCCTTCCGTGCGGGGCGTATTTTCCGCCTGTGCTGACTCCGCCTTGCGCGGGCGGATTCTCAACCGATGCTGATGACGGAACCGTTCTGTCATCAGCATGGAAGGGGTTAATCTGGCAGCCAGTCACGTTTGGCGGTGCAGGAGTGGTGGCGTGCTGCCCCGCTCCTGCACCACCAAACTCGTAATCAGGCTCTAAATCAAAAGTGTACATTGATTATTAGATTGGTTGTATATCCTATGCAGCTTAGCACATAGATAAACCAGGTATATATCACATTCTACATGTCCAAATGGTATAGGACCCTAACACCATACTGGAAACCTTTTACATTTTAAATGGCTAACTGAGTCATGAATCACTTTTGTTATAGACAATTTTTGGGAAAAATAAAATTGCCAAACTCCTTATTTATTAAAAAAAATCCCAAAACGTGATTTACATTATTATTTAGTTAATAACTATTAGTTGATAAACTAACATTTATTCCCATAGGTCAAAATATGAAGGCCCACTGTCATAGAACCTTTAAATGGTAGATTATCATATTGGAAAAACAATTAATTACTTGACTGGTGATTAACCTGTGCACATATAAAAGTAAGTTCAGTGTAATATCGTAATGTTTCTTTATAAATGTATTTTTCAGTACTTATGTTTTCTAATACATTGTCTTTTTATTGTGACTGCCAAGTGCCCTCCTATACTTTTACATTCATTTATCCAGAAAAAACCTTCTGAAACGAAAAAGATGTTCACCATCGAGGTGGTTTTAAAATGTCAACTTTAATATTACTATCTACTGAGGTACGGGCATAGTTCTCACTTGGTTCTGAACAATTACGTGTGACACTGCATGCATGAAATCATTTATCACACAAAGGATGCACTTTGGGAACTTTGCCTTTAATTCATTGTCTTGTGATGGTTCTTATCATAAATGTTCTGTAGAATTAAGTGGGTGACCTGCAGACAGAGAGAAAAAAGGTAATAAAGTCCTAGAACAGCATATTGAATTAAAGCTTTCAGAGTGAAAATTTAATGGAGGTTCCATTGGTAATTTACCACAATCATTTTTAAGTATGTGCATGCAGAAAGATTATTTGATTTGTGCACGTGTTTGAGTCAATCTTTTTACAAGTCTGATTAGTGTGTTTTAAGTTTTCTGTTTGAATTGTTTAAGACTATAATTGGTAGTGTTTCTTGTGGCTGACTTTATTTATAGAACTGTGGTTTGTGTAATGATTGTTTACATTATATGTGTTATATTTACTTTTCTAACCCATGCACATATAAATCATGTATCAGGTAATTTTCCGCTGTTAAAAAAAAAAAAAACATTATTATTTTATGCTATTTTCACAGAACACTAGTTAAAAGCCCTATTGGTGCATTTCAAGTATAATAAATATCAATATGAAAAATTACATAGAAAATATTCTGGGAGCTAGCAGAACTGTAGCTTATCAAAATCACAGGCCAACTTTGTTTCAGATTCACAAAAAACTGTGTGCTGATATAAAAATACCTGATCACATACAAGCAGTTGGACTGAATTTCTCTCTAGGGAGAGCATATGTACTTATTTTCTAGAGGACTGACCAGTATTTAATATTGAAAACGATGACTAGGTATTGAGGAATAAGGAGTAGTACTTAGCGTTAACTGGATATTAAGACCCATTACTAGTTTATTTGTGACAAGAATCATGCTTCATTTTCAGTTTGCATTTTTCTAAGTTACTCTAAGTAGCCCATACTATTCTCTTATTGTTCATGACATACTTATAAATTACTTCACTTCATCAACATGACTAAAATCAAATTTACACTACAGTGTTTCACCCATTTATTGCAGAGAAATTGACTTTTATGTGCTCACCTTCATGTCTAGACACAGATACTCCATTTTGAGTTTTTTTCATTTATTTTAAGGTACTGGAGTGGGTTTATGTCTAAATTGAATATGTACAGGCATTGTCAAAATGCAGAGACGCGTGACTAGTTTCTCTATAAGTGGTGTCATAAAAATGTTAGTATTGGCATACTTGTGAGGGGTTTACTTTGGGTCTCCAGTCGAGTTATAGACATCCTAAGCTAGCTCCTCTGCACTAAACACCCTCTTTCTTTAATTTCATTGTCATATAAACTGCGCTTTACTTGGACTTACCTCTTTCTATAAGCTCCTCCTTATTGGTGAATGATGGAAAACATGCAGGATAGTATAAATTACATGAGCGTAGCATAGAAACATTATGTAAAATGTATAGTAATAGAGAGATCTACCTGCGCAAGCCATGTCTATTGTAGGACCAAGTGGAATGACAGACAAAGGTGAGGCCATTGGAATCTTCAGTCAGAAATGGAGGATGTCAAACTCAAACAACCATAAGGCTGCAGGACACAGAATTGTGGCTAGTGTGGATTTATGGTTCCTCCGCACTTTACGTTGAAAAGGCATGTTAGTAACTGACTCTGACTGACTCCGGGCTCTGCCTAACCAGGCTCATGGCCAGTGGTATGCTGAAAGAGACACATTAGAATACAGTTAAAGCACTTACATACACTAGGGTACACAATGGTATGGTGGGGAACCCCTGTGATTAGCATGACCTCCCCTATAGGCCCTAGTATATAATAGGGCAGGGGGATTGAAACAACCTGCAAGTCCCCAGTACCCTGGGGCACGGCAGTTTAGAGGGAAGCATCTTTTTCTACACTTGCATGTTGCACTGCTGAAGCCTGAGGTCAGTTTAAAAGCAGCACTGGGTGCCAGGACTTCTTTTAAAAAGTAAATTGTGCCCAAACTCGACGTTGGGGTTTGGGGCACTTAAAAACGGGCAACCTACACTGTTTTGGCATATTAGGGACCCCTAGGGTCTTCCCTAGGTATCCCAGGGGTGAGGGGTCAGGTATTTATAAGGCACACCCTTCTAAAATGAGTTTTTATATGCCTGGGTAAAGTACATTTCACATTTCACTCCAGACATTGTGGTAAAGTGCTGCTCAAATTCGACTTTGATGCTAGGAGCACTGTAGAGGAAGAATCTGCAATATTTCTACAGATTCTGAACCCCTAAAGTCTCCCGTGTTGCACATGGGGTGGAGTTCCTGTAGATATAAGGCAAGTACTTATAAAATATGTTTTTGTAAGCCCTGGTGCTGGAAAAATGTAATTTTTCCCATTGCAAATCCCCTGTTACATAGGTTAAAATGGTAGAAAGTTATTGATTAATAACTATTGATAGGAGGGGGATAGAAATGCCATTCAAAGACTTCCCAGATTGGTATTAATAAATCCAACAATATCATATTGTTGAATTTCTCCTAAAGTGTACATACTAGAAGTTATAAGACTTTTTTGTTTGTAGGTCCAAATTCAGCCTTCCAGTGGTCTGCCCTGATTGGTCAGAGTTAAGTGGATTATCCAGGCTGCCTTGAAGAGGTGATAAAGAGCCCCTGGGGTTAACCAGCTCTGCTGGCAGGGCAGTGTGCTGTTAATGCCAGGCCAGGGGGAGGGGTCGTAAACTATTCTCTTCAAAGGGGAGAGCAGAGACTATTGTCATTTACAGCTCTGAACGTCCCAATTTAGGCAGATGGTAGGATTAAGGAAGGTATGAGTAGATGCAGGGGGGAGAGTCTAAGTAAAGTAGCCATCCTAGGGGTGTGTTTAGCCAGCTCTTACCTCCTTGCTGGAAAATCTTATGGATTTGGAAGATTTGATTCACTCTGGGACAAAATAATGCCACACTCTACAAGATGTGGTCATAACTTTGAGGAGTTCCCCTGCTCCCATTGGTCAGAAGTGACCATCTGCATGACCCAGAGAACTTTGAATAAGTATCTGAGAGGGGCAGAGCCAGATCTGCTGCTTGAAGCTTACTGAAGCTTACTTACCTTTTGAGATGTTTTGCTGTGCAAAGATTTCTGTGACCTGACCTCTGAAGACTGCACCACCGGAAACTACAGCCCTGTGGATTATCTTGCTGAAAAAGAAAGAACTAAAGAGTGCACTCCCTGCAAGCTACAGGTTAAAAGGGCTCATCTGGAACATCACTAACTAAATCTACACCTTGGAGAACCATCAGTGGTGTAGTATGGTTTAAGGCCTGCTTTTGCGTGCATGTTATGTTAGCATGGATTATCAGAAGTTTAAACGCCATTTTACCTTTTGCTACTTTTGCACACGACACTGCATAGCTGTGTTTGTACGTTAGCCTTCACGAAGGTCTACACATGAGAAAAAGTTTGTTTTCGACATCTCTAGACTTTTCATCGTGCCCCTTGTCCGAACAGTGGGTGTTGAGCCGTCAAGGTTATCAAAACATGTTGGCTGTTTTTCGACATGTCCGTGTAACGCTTTCTAGACACATTTGGCAGCTGTGAGCCAAACAAGATTCTGGGGCCTTTATCGTTGCACACACGCCATGATTTCAGACACTTGGAAGATTTCCGTTTCCAGGGATGCAGAGAGCTTATGCTGAGCCGGATGTAATTCACTCTTACTGAGCGGAAAGTTAAAGGGGTCCCCCAAACCAAGCCTAAGAGACCTTCCTTAGTTTATAATACATAGTTCCTATATAGGGAGTGAATATAACTGCTTGGCCCGTTTTAGATGGGATTGTATGGGATGCTGTAAAGTTCCAAATACATGGGCCCACAGAGGTTATTAATGTTCCCAATGTACTCCATGTTTCTATGGGGGATGGGGGATGTGGTAAAAAAAAAATATTCGCTCTGATGATTGGGACGTCCAGGCCGTAGAGACTTTATTTTCTGATTTGAAATACTATGCTGCTTTTGATGCTGAAGTTTTATATTTAGAATCTGCAAACTATGGTGATTTGTACTGTTACCAGCATTTTGGCAATCACTTTCTGCATAAGACAAATTCATTTAGAAATGTGATTAACTACACACAGTGGGAACACTGTCCCACACCTTTGGAAGGCAGCTCAAAAACACTTTTGAAAAAGTTTTCTTATTTTACTGATTTTGATCAATCAAACCCTAATGCATTTTATTTTAAGATGACTGAGAAGTCCTCTTCCAAGGTTAGACTTGCCCACAATAAATTACTGTATTCGAAGTCCTTTATTGACCTGTTGGCTGTTGGGGGCTGTGAACTGTGGAAAGACACTATTGATCTTAAATCTGTTTGAGGTTCTAAATGTTGGCAAGTGCAAGGCACTGAGGCTTTGCATCGCGCATGACTCATCCCAAACCAAATGTTGTTTCTGAATGCCACTATTTCACAAACCACCTGCTATGGATTGGCTACTTCTAAAAAATGCTCCTTCATTTCCTGATTTGGGTGAATTTTCCATTGGAATAATTACACCAGTACTTCCCTAAGGGAATTACAAGCTCTGTTGCGAAATTCCTCTTTCAATGTTTCCAGCATTAATCCAAAATGCTGGTTCCTATGGCAAAAAGTGCAGATTCCTGCCAGCACCGTTTTTTGGGTCTGACCCCTGGCTATGCAGAGGTTAGAGTAGCTCCCCATTTTCAGACTCAGCATTCATTCACCACCTATTCTGTAGGCAAATTATGCCAGAGTTGGCTCAGACCTTCATCCTTGGCATCTGTTAAGCTACATTTATCCAAACTCATTCACACCGGTGACTTAAATGATTTTGTTAAATGTCCTGCAGCAGGCAGATCCAATATATGGCTATATGCTGCTTACAACGAGGTTTGGAAACTGTCCCAAATTGAAGCTGCTTCTAGGCTCAGAGCTATAGATCAGGCCAATTTAGAAAAAGTGCTTGACGTTGTAGATAATAGTATTAACCCCCTTTCTTCCCGTATTTATCTATTGGATAATATTGTATCATCTGTTGTTGATATTGTGCAAGAAGATGTTGCAGTACTGTACCATGGGCAGAATCAATTGCATTCTGTTATGCAGTTTGCTTGGACTCTCCAAACGTTGAAAAATGGAAAGGTGCCTTGGGATTACATGAATACGAGTTTGTTATTTTTTCCTATTAATTTGACTGTTAAGCAACAATTTATGTTGATGAAGCATGCCACGTTTTTACTATTGCATATTGAAAAACTAGACCTATTACCATTTTCAGTGGCCGAGTCGAATTCAGCAGTTTGGCTAATTCATGGGTTAATAACATTACCTTTTCCCCTATTTAAATTTGAGTCCTGCATGAAACACTATGCCATAGGTAGATCTGAACTTTAGGTAGTGCTTATCTTCATGGAATTTGGAATCTCCCGTTCACATATAGGTGCTTGAGGGAAGGCAAGGAAGTTTATTTGAAAGGTGAAGATTGCACAACCACGCCAAATCACTCTTTAGTCTGTAGAAATCTTCAATTGCACGGTTCTTGTAATGTAATTGCACTGAACCTTGCCTGTGTTTTGAAAGGCACTCCAGCCTAATACACCAACTTTCACATTGCTTGCAAGCGGTAGTTATTTGATGTTAAATAATGAAGATTGCTGTGGTATTCTTGCTGGTATTCCTTATATTGTTACGGTTTCCCAGCGTGTAGTTTGCTGCAAGAATGTCTTATTTTCTCCCCCACATGGGAGGCTTGATGTTTCCATCTGGCCTTCTATCCCGACCTTGAAAGCAGAGTTCAACAAGATGAGTCGAATAAGAGCTCTTTTCTCGCAGAAGGAAGTCCTCCTTACATCTGAGCGTGAGACATTCGTCCTTTACGTTGCAAATACTCGTACTGAGGTAAATGCCTTGTTAAACACAGACCTGCCCCTGCATTTCGGTGCTTTGATTCACACAATCTTTAATGCCTCGTTGACCACGGGCCGGGCACACTTTTTTAAAGTAGTAAGTTCTGGCCTTAGGACCTCATTCCAAACTATATTTGGTGTAATCCCTGCATTTTTTCATTCGATTTTTTTCGAGTGTCTTTGGCTGTTTCCCGTTACTTCTTGCTTTAGGAGCGGACCTACTGCTGTTAATTTGTTTACTCCAAAATGTATGCACAGTCTGTGCCCCACGACGATCTGCACCAGCTTTGTAACCGGATGCTAGAATACTTTGGATCGCTGCCTCTGGTGACTCTGAGTGTGGCGTATGGTTTCCGGTTCTCATTCTTCATTTGCGTGCAGCCTGCTTTTCATTGCCTGGAATGTGGACTTGAATGGGCCCTAGATTTGTGTCTCTGCAACACAGTGTCTCCTCACATGGATTTTAATCTACTAATGAGTCCCTTAGCTGCTCATGAAATAGATTGTTCTAGTTTCGGGATTATGGCCTGCGCAGCGGCTCATGGGGTTCTAGGCAATTGGAACATTTGGACTGCGGACAATGATTTTCTGGCACGCAGCTATCTTGAAGTAAGCCCGAGTTGTCCTCTAATGTTGCTAGACGCTCCAGCAATTGAAGAACATGTATGTTCGTTTCCATTACTTAATTGGATGGCTGAAATGTTCATGGATGATGATAACGACTTCCTATTGGAGGCAGTTGCAACGTATGGTGCTTATACACTGTTGGATTGAAGTGAGAATTTTTTTTCTGCTTCATAAACAAGTACTGAACTCGTGAATATTTTTTTTTCCCTCTAATACTTTAATGTTTTCCTTGAATTTTGAAGTCCTTTTTCACACAAGGGCCACCGGTGATTGTTTTCATTGACTTGGTTACTTTTTAATTCTGATTTTTACTCTCAATTCTCAAGTTTGGCAAAATTCCTGAACTTGGTTCTGTCTCATTCGAACTTGAACTCTGCTTTCCATGAATCTTGCCCCCTTTTATTGTGCTTTTCCCAAACAAGGGAGGCTGTAGTATGGTCTAAGGCCTGCTCTTGTGTGCATGTTATGTTACTATAGCTTATTAGAAGTTTAAACGCCATTTTACTCTTTTGCTGCTTTTGCACACAACACTGGATAGCTGTTTTTGTACGTTAGCCTTCACAAAGGTCCACACATGAGAAAAGGTTTGTTTTCGACATCTCTAGACTTACATTGTGCCCCTAGTCTGAACAGTGAGTGCTGAGCCGTCTAGGTTATCAAAACATGTTGGCTGTTTTCGACATGTCCTTGTAATGGTTTCTAGACACAACATTTTGGCAGCTGTGAGCCAAGCAAGATTCAGGCGCCTTTATCATTGCACACTTGCCATGATTTCCGACACTTGTAAGATTTCCGTTTTCAGGGATGCAGAGAGCTTATGCTGAGCCAGATGTAATTTACTCTTACTGAGCGGAAAGGTAACGGGTTCCCTCAAACCAAGCCTAAGAGACCTTCTTTAGTTTATAATACATAGTTCCTATATAGTGAGGGTGTTAAAACTAGGCGCCATAGGACCTGTTTTCAACATCATTGTAATATGAGTTCTCCTTTTGTATTTTATGGAATTGAACCCATGCTTACCATATTATTTTTAATCATATGTCTGCTTATGTTGGCTAAAATACTGCACATGAGATCACGTCGTTAAAATAAATATTTTAACCTTATCGTGTTTCTTATTTACTCTTGTTGTGGACTGGCATGAGAGTATAACAAAAGAGTGTTCTCACTTCCCACCATTCCTGTGATGGTCCTAAGTCGCATGTTCTAGGTTGTCTAATCATTGGTTACTTTGCTATAGGACTAACAGCTAATGGAACACTGATACTAGCTGGTTGGGGTTTTTCTAGGTACTGAGGTGAGTTTCTTGTACACCACAATTCACTGATGTCCTAGGTCTCTGCGCACAGTTTTGTGTATGAGCAGGATCCTTGCAACAGTGGATTTGTAAGGGTTTTGTACCAGTGGACTGTGGGAACTGAAGTCCTCAACTTTCAAGGACCCTCTTGGAGCTTTCAGACTATTGGAGTGAGTTTGAGACACTTTGGGACCCCTTGAGGTAGTTCAGGAAGAAGTTCAAGAAGCTGGGAGAACTTTGGACCAACTTTGAAAAAAATCTCCATAAAGGGACCAACTCAAACTGGCCAGCCAGGTCCCTTGCCTTCAAACGCGAGTCGACCAAGCCAACCAGGTTCGTCCCGCTAAAAACTCCATTGCTCCAACTTCCAGAGATTGACGAGACTAGAGAAAATCTAAAGCTGGCGAACCCTCACTAGATCCAGCCACATGAGGAGTATCGAGAGACCCCGTGAGAAAAAGCTCCAGAAAAGTTTCTAAGTCTGCTCGTAGAAAAGGTGACTAGGAGCAACCGTGAGAGCCAAGTCACCTGCCTTCCATCACGTGCAGGCCTGGATTCCTGGGTTGCCCCGCTGAAGCAATCTTCAGAAAGTTTCTAAGTCTGATCCAGGGAAGTTGACCGGGACCTCATCACAAGTCAACCCGGTGAACCTTCAATGAATTCGTACTGGCTGGGAGCTTCAAGGGGCCTTGAGGAGAAAAGCTCCAGAAAAGTTTCTAAGGATGAAGGTAGAAACTTAGATCGGGACCTGCCACAAGCTGTAGCCGCTCTGGGCTCCATCGAGCCTGGCCTGAAACTTTGAATTTGGTCCGGTCTATCGCAAGCAGGTATCACAATATGGTGCTATAATCTTCGAAGTGCTATATTTTATTAAATCTTTGAAAATTCATATCTCCGGTCCCCTACATTGGAGTTTTGTCATTTTGGTGTCATGTTAAAGATACAAATTTTCCTATTATTATAAATCGGTGTTGGATTTTTATTATTTTTTGTGTCTTAATTATTTACTGAAATTGTGTTTTTAAATGCTTTACATACCTGTCTTTGAAGTTAAGCCTGTCTGCTCGCAGCCACGTTACCAAGGACTGAGCATAGGAATAATTTTATAAGACCTATGCTGAGTCCTACCATGTGTTAGTGGCCTTATTGCCAGTGGCAGACCTACATTTGCCCCTATCAATAACCCACTTTCCAACAAGGCATATTTGGATTTGCCTAGAACTTTTGACCTCCTTGACAAATTTGCACCAGATTTGTCCGTCAATTGGGGTAGTCCGCTAATGTCTAGACAATTTTGTGTGGATCAGTGAAGGAGGAGAAAACTTAATGGAGGGGAGGTGAAAAGAGATTTTCCCTTTCCCACAGCCCACACCGCTGATCTTAATTACACCAAACTTGACATGAAGGTAGAAATTTACACAGAAAGTGTGTTTTTCTTGGATTGGTGTAAATTCATTTAGTCGTTTTTGAGATTCGTGAACACAAAGAGTTGGGGTTAAAGGATTAACACTTGTGTGTATCTGTGTCATTTAAACTTTAGTGACTCCTGTCAATCACATTTTGAATTTCGTGACAATTTTAATTGGCTGGAGAAAAGCTCAGATTTTTTTTACTGCTATTTTCAGAATCGCTTACAGTTTAGCTATTTATGTGCTCTGGAAAAGAAATTGCCACAGTCAATAGAACCATTCACACAGGTGTACAACACAAGAGGAGTGCTGAAGAGTATCCAAAGGCATTTTTGTAATAATTTAGTGATCTTATTTTTGTTGTTGAAACAATCATGCATGACTATGAAACTAAGCTGTTAGAGACATGTGGCCCGAGCATCTACTGTCAAGCGTCAATCCCTAGATTTTGGCATAAGATACTCATTGTGCTCCTTCACATCAAGTGAGTAGTTCTTCTCTCTAGTTATATGAACTTGTTAAATATGAAAGGTCACTGATATTATGGCTCTCGACCACTCCTGTTTCCTGTGAGTGAAATAGGGTGAATAAGTGTGACTAGTTTCTCAGGTCGAGATAAATTAGTATATAGTTACTCATTGTTCATTTTAATCAGTTTCATGTAAAGCATAGTAAGTTCAGTGCTATACAGTTTTTAGCGAACAAATAAAAAGAGAATAAAATAAGTTTAGCATGAAGAAGAGTGATTAAAGAGAGTGAATGTTTATTTCATTGACCTGATTTAAAAACGTGCCCCAAACCAAATGACTGAATGAGAAGTGATAGACGATGATTTTCTAATTAGAGGGCATGCCAGTTATCTTTGATATAACATGTGTATTAGCGACCCTTGACCCTGTCTCCAGGTAGGTCGCTCCCCTAGCCACCGCGCGGTCCTCCCCGTGCTGTGAGCCACCGCTACGCTCTGACTGCTGCTTCCTTCTCCGTGGTATACTTGTGCTATTTGTATCGTTTTCCCCTTAGGTCCCCTTCCCTGTTGTAACTGTGTTTGCTCTCTCCCTTTTGCCTTCTGTATCCTGTGTTTGGTTTTTACCTTTTGCCTTCTGTGCCCTGTATTGTGTCCCCCTAGCTCCCCCTTTTGCCGCTGTGCCCCAGCTTCCCGCCCGACCTCTGATTCTCGCCGCTGCTCCCTGCGGCCCCGCCCACCCACGGTTCCCATTCGCCACCCCGCTCCCACCTCCCAGCTGCTACTCCCTCCCTGAGCCCCTCATAAGGAGGCCGCCCGGCGAATGCGCAGCGGGCGCGCCGATTGTGCGCCAAAGGCGCGCCAAAGGCAAGCCCGTCTGCGCCCATACGGGCCTGGACCGCGCCCAGCGCTAGACCCCCTGGCCCCCGCAGATGCCAGCCCACCCGCCGGACTTACAACGCCGCCACCCTCATCGCACTCAACACCGGCCGATTCCTCGGCTGCTACTGAGCCGCCCCAAGACGCACCCACGGACCCTTCACCTGCCAATCCTGCAATTTCTCCTGCTTCCGGACCTGCATCGCACCCGCCAAGCCGAGCACCAGCAGCAACCACCTGAAGTGCATCCTGCTCAACACCTGCTCCGTCCACAGACACGCTGTGGAACTCTGAAACCTGCTCGACACCACATCTCCAGACGTCGCCTTCCTCACGGAAACATGGATGAACGCCTCCTCCGCGCCCGACATCGCCATCGCCATCCCGGACGGATACAAGATCACCCGGAGGGACCTCGTCAACCAGACAGGAGGAGGCATCGCCATCGTCCACAAGAACACCATCCGCATCACAAACAACTCCGACGACACCCTCACAGCCGCCGAACATCTTCACTTCCAGATACACACCGACCCCAAGACCACACTCAGAGGCACCCTCATCTACAGACCCCCAGGACCCCGCACACAATTCAGCAAAGACATCACAGACTTCATCAGCCCACACGCCCTCCCCTCCGCTGACTACATCCTCCTAGGGGACCTCAACTTCCACCTGGAGAACAACAACGACAACAACACCACCACCCTGCTGGACAACCTCGCCAACCTCGGACCCATGCAACTGGTGAACACCCCCACCCACTACGCCGGACACATGCTTGACCCAGTCTTCTCCTCCAGCAAGTACATCTCCTTCAGCCACTCCACCGGACTCCACTGGACAGACCACAGCTGCGTCCACTTCAGCTTCAGAAGGAACACGACTCACCACCACCCGCAACAGGCTCCCCGCAGGAGCTGGAACAAGATCACCACCGACCAGCTCACCACATCACTGAGCCAGGACCCTCCCGCCAGCTCAACGGACCCCAACCAAGCAGCCAACAACCTCACACAGTGGATCACCAACTGCGCTGACGACCTCGCACCTCGGAAAAACCATCCCAGCAGGCCCGGCAGCTAGAAAGCCTCCTGGTTCAACGACGACCTCAAGAACTCCAAGAAGAACTGCCGTACCCTCGAGAAAGGCTGGCAAAAAAACCCGACTACAGACAACATGACCGACCTCAAGCACGCCTCCCGCAAACACCACCAGCTGATCCACACCACCAAGAGGACAGCATTCAAGGAACGACTAGACAACAACGCACACAACAGCAAGGAACTCTTCAGCATCGTCAAGGAGCTCTCCAACCCCAGCGCCGGAAACAACGACATCACTCCCTCACAAGACCTCTGCAACTCACTCGCCTCGTTCTTCCACAGCAAGATCGCGGACATACACAACAGCTTCGGCGCACAGACCACGCACCCATCCACCAAACCAACGCCCCCCACCACCACCCTCCGCGCCTGGACCCCGGTCAGCACTGAAGACACCATCCACACGATGAACACTATCCACTCCGGATCACCAACCGACCCATGCCCCCACCACGTCTTCAACAAGGCCGACTACATCATCGCACCCCGACTCCGGGTCATCATCAACTGCTCCTTCAACACCACCACCTTCCCGGAGAGCTGGAAGCATGCCAAACTCAGCGCCCTCCTGAAGAAACCATCTGCAGACCCCACCGACCTCAAGAACTACCGCCCCATCTCGCTCCTCCCTTCTCCTGCCAAGTCATCGAGAAGACTGTCAACAGACAGCTTGCCGCCTTCCTCGAGACGAACGGATCCCTCGACCACTCGCAGTCCGGCTTTCAAAGCCTACCACAGCACCGATAAAGCCCTCATCGCAGCCACTGACGACATCCGAGCCCTGCTCGACAATGGGGAAACATCGGCCCTCATCCTCCTGGACCTCTCCGCAGCGTTCAACACTGTCTGCCATCGCTCCCTAGTGGAGCGCCTCAGCAACATCGGAATCCAAGAGAAGGCACTAGATTGGATCATCTCGTTCCTCGCCGGAAGAACCCAGAGAGTCCACCTCCCCCCGTTCAGATCCGAGGCCACCGAAGTCATCTGCGGCGTACCACAAGGATCATCACTCAGCCCCACCCTCTTCAACGTCTACATGAGCCCCCTCGCAGCCATCGCACGCCAACATAACCTCAACATCATCTCCTACGCCACCCAGCTGATCCTCTCCCTCACCAATGACCCAGCCACCGCCAGAACCAACCTACACGAAGGGATGAAAGACGTAGCTGAGTGGATGATGAACAGCGCCTGAAACTGAACTCAGACAAGATGGAAGTCCTCATCCTTGGATCATCACCCTCTGCCTGGGACAACTCCTGGTGGCCCCCTACCCTGGGCAGCGTACCCAAACCAATGGACCACGCACACAACCTGGGCTTTATCCTGGACTCCTCCCTCTCGGATACCAGACAAGTCAACGCCGTCTCATCATCATGCTTCAACATCCTACGCATGCTCCGTAAGATCTTCCGATGGATCCCCACCGAAACCAGGAAGACGGTCACCCAGGCACTCGTCACCAGCCGACTGGACTACGGAAACACCCTCTACACCGGAACCACAGCCAAACTACAGAAAAGACTCCAACGCATCCAGAACGCCTCCGCACGACTCATCCTGGACATCCCCCGACACAGCCACATCTCCGGACACCTGAGAGACCTGCACTGGCTCCCCGTCAGCAAGAGAATCACGTTCCGACTCCTCACCCACGCACACAAGGCCCTCCACGACCTGGGACCCAGGTACCTCAACAACGGCCTGACCTCCTACCCTCCCACCTGCCAGCTACGATCGACCAGCCACGCCCTCGCCGTCGTTCCACGCATTCGAAGAGCCACCATGGGAGGAAGATCCTTCTCCTACCTGGCAGCCAAGACTTGGAACTCCCTCCCCATCCACCTCCGTCTGACCCAAGACCACCTCTCCTTCAGGAAGCAACTCAAGACCTGGCTGTTCGAGCTGTAGCGGACCCCCCTCCCCCAAGCGCCTTGATACCTTCCGTGTGAGTAGCGCGCTATACAAATTTCTTGATTGATTGATTGATTGAGCCCTTTCAGTAGAATGCAGACAGTGCTGCACCATGTGTTTATGCTTGGGAGTGTTCTGACAATGTCTGTTAATAATCTGTTTAGCTGGGTTGTCATCTATGTTTTTCTTTTGTTTGTAACAACCGTTTGGCACTCCTAATTTCATCTTTCCAGTGCCCAAGAGGGGGATGAATAACCTCTTTCATCCTTCTGGCAGTCATCATATTTGCTAGTTCAGTAACTCATGGGATCAGGTATTCCATCACTTTGGAATGAGCTTCAGGCGAGGGCCTAACACAAGGAAGAGGGCATTTAACAACTTGTATAGCCAGAGGCAGAAGGGCTAGAGGCTATTAGAACATTACACCCACTAAGGGTAGAATGCTCTAAATTGAAAAGGGAGAAACAGAAAGACAAGCATTGTTGGAGCAGAAAACTTATATCAGCTATTATTGTCCCTATGACACTTCATTGTTTTCAGTGGAGCTCCCAAAATTCCAATGTTCTTGTTTTAGATTAAAGTGAATAAAGACTTAGGTTGTGTGAAGTTTGCATAATTTGCTTCCATGTAATTGTGCATAATTTTGAATAAAGTGTGCAGATGTACGTGTAATTACACAAAACGTGGAGCTGTCATTTACCACTATAATTTTTGATGCAGAGACACATTTTGCACAAACAAAATAGCGCAAAATCCTCAGCTGCCACAAGCAATGGCTGCTCTCGTTGCAGTCATTTTTTGCCTTGTTCCTGAGTGCCAGTGGTAAAAAGTAATTATGCATTGTTTAATAATGGCGTACTTTAAGAAATTCCACACCCAAGCGTAATGCAAAATTCCCAAATTATGCAGACTAATTGAAGTTTCACACAGGCCTAGTAAAGAAGTTATCTGAATATTTTAACTGGTGCGTCGAGAAAAAAGATAAGGAGTATTTTGAATTATTGCCTTGATATTCAAACAACTAATTATTTCCAACTTGCAAAAGCAACATCATTTTGTAATCCTGATTGAGCTACAGAATGGATTGTAATGAAGAGCATATCTGACTAGAGAAATTGTGGCTTTGGACCACCTACTTGGGGTAACTATTTTTGTAATGCATTATTTGCCAACATTAATGGGTTTTTTCGTTGGGGCGGGGGCAATAGTTTCTTAACACCTTCAATACATTATACCAGTACACCATCTGTTCGTAGAATCTTTGTTATTAACAGTGCCCTTATTCTACAAAGTAAATTCTCTTCTCTAGTATTTGATTTTGTTTAAGTCTCTTGCCTCCGACTGATTGGAATGAAGATCCTGTCAATCATCACAAAACACTTCTGTTGTTTTCATTGGTTTGACAAGATGCTTTATTAATTTTACCATTTCATATTTTTCTAAAATAATTTAATCTCCATTTTTCTTTTGTTACCACATTCAAATATTTTTATCTTGTGGACTCTATTTTTCTTAACTACTGTTAACTTTACTATTACTAGTTCTTTTTCTGGGTGAGCGTGCTGAGCCGGTCGTGGCTGCCCAGCTTCCTGGTTGCTGCAGGTCCATCACGTTGCCGGTGATATCTCCCACCTGTGATTGTTGTGGAGCAACCGGGCACAGTTGCCTAGTGCCTGAGGTTGCAGTCTCTCCTCATCGATGTGCCTGTTCATGTGCACTTGCTCGCACTGGAGGTTTGATGAGGCGGTGTCTGCTCAGCACAGGGAGCTCTGGATTCCGCCCGTCAGGCTTTGAATTTTTGTAGCCTGTCTGTACTTGACTTGAAGTGTGTCGTCTTACTGTTTTTTTTTTACTTGGGTCACATGGTGCCTCTCGCCCATGCAGGGCTCGCTTGGGTGCTTTCTTTCCGCTCTGTTCTCTTTTTGACTATGACAAATTGTCTAGAAGACGCGACAAAGAATTTTCAATTCTATTAAGGACTATGCTTCTCTAATCTTTACTGACAATAACAGCAGCCAATAAAAACTTTAAACTGGCATGACCCCGGAAGGGCAACCCCCCAACACTGGTCTGCACCAATCACTTTCCAGTCCCATACATAACAGTCACTGAAAACAGGAAACCTCCTCTTTCTTTGCGATTTCTTCATCAGTCCAAACCGAGACCGGAACCCAATGTGGTAACTCTCGAAACAGTTCCGAAGGGAATAAACTTCTCCTCATAAACAGCACAACAACGCAGTCCACAGGAGTCTTTCTCAAGTCTGCTTGTGCTGATCACCTGAAACGAAAATATACATCGTAATGGCCATTCCAACACTCAGGAATACAACAAGCCATAAACATCATTCGGGTGGGTAAAATACATCACATTTCAAAACAATAATGCAAATACATTTCTGCTAGCCTGGGTGGGATAATCCTCGCCTCCGTGTTCTTAATAGAATTGAAAATTCTTTGTCGCGTCTGCTAGACAATTTTTCATTCTATGTCAGTCCACGGAGGCTCTGATTATGCTAGTTTAAAGTTTCTCCATCACCACCGAGGCCACATCTACAATAGGCTTATGATAAAACGTCTTAAAAGTGGAGTCAGACGACCAATCTGCCGCAGTCATGATATCTTGAAGCCGAGAACCGGCACCAAAGGCTTTTGATGCCATAGCTCCTCTAACAGAGTGTGCTCCAAATTTGGAAGTATCAATACCCGCCAGACTCAGCAACCAGGAAACCCACCTGGCCAGAGTCGCAGTGGAGACTGGGCGAAAAGGTCTCTGTAATGAAATCAATAATTGACCAAAATCATTCCTAAATTCCCTAGTACAATCCTCATATACTTTTAAACACTTTACCACACATAACTTACTGTGGTGAGGAAATGCAGGGTAAGTAATACATTTTGAATGTGTTTTAGTCAATCTTGAAATATTAAAGGAAACTCCTGAAGGAGTGAATACTCTACCTGCCAAATCCAATGCTCGAATTTCCGATACACGCCTGCATGAAATCAAACAGAGCAAAAGCGTAAATTTAGCGGAGAGTTGTTTCCGCGACAAACCCTCATTAGCCGGCCACGCTGATTAAAGCGTAAGACCACTGCAACATCCCAAAGTTCAGTATACTTGGGCTGAGGGGGGTTCACTAAACGGATCCCCTTTACTACCTTACACACCAGGGGGTGTTCCCCGACCGGTTTGCCATCCACATGTGGATGTCCCGCCGAAATGGCAGATCGAAAATTATTCACCGATCTATATGCCATGCCTGACCGCGCCAGGTCCGACAAGAAATTCACTATCATATGGATATCGGATCCCAGCGGATCTCCCTGCCGTTCGTTACACCAACCAACCCATCATCTCCAAGCAGACTCGTAGCGCTTGTGAGTGGAAGGTGCCCATGCCTGTGACAAGAAAAAGACAGTGTCCTGTGAAACTCCTGGCACTTGCCAACGGCGCCGGAAAGTCTCCATGCCATGAGGGACAACTGATCTTGCATTACTAACGGGTGGCAAAGGCCCACCGGGTCCGTAAGAAGGTCCGGAAACTATGAGATTCGCACTGGCAATGCACACGCGAGACTCATTGTGACCGGGAACCATGCTTGTGCTCTCCAACACGGGGAGATCAAGATCACCTCCGCTTGCTGCCGCCGCACTTGAGCCAGCACTCTCGGGATCATGATAAACGGAGGAAAGGCATATAGAATGCCCGTCGTCCACGACTGAAGAAAGGCGTCCGAGCTGATCGCCAAGGGATCCGGCAGCCAACTGTAAAACTGGGGCACTTGCCTGTTGAGCCATGAGGCAAACAGATCTATCACACACGGACCCCACCTGCGGTCCAATGCCCTGAAAATCCTGGGGTGCAACCTCCAGTCGCTGGCATCCCTCAGGTACCGAGAATTCCAATCTTCTGTCACGTTGACAGAGCCCGGTATATATTCCGCCGTCACCGAGATCTGGTGTGCCAGGCAATAATGCCAGAAGTCTTTGGCAATCTCCGCCAGGAGGCGTGATCTTGTGCCGCCAAGGCGATTTATATACCGTACCGCGGACACATTGTCCATACGTAGGAGAATGCAGCAGGACACTTTCTGCGGGGACAGAGTGCGGATCGCGAAAGAACCCGCCAGGAGTTCCAGGCAATTGATGTGGAGATTGAGCTCCTCGCGAGACCAACGGTCCCCCGTCTCCACTGAGCCGCAACGGGCTCCCCAGCCCCACCGGCTGGCATCCGACTCTATCACGACCTCCGGGGTTGCAGCAAAAATGGCTCTGCCATTCCAGGCACCCATATGCTCTAACCACCAGTTCATCTCCGTACGCGCCTCTGCCGACAGGGAAACCTGTTGGGCATAAGTCAAGCCTTTGCGCAGATGCAACGCCTTCTACCGTTGCAGGGCCCTGTAGTGCAACGGGCCCGGGAAAATCGCTTGGATGAATGACGCCAAAAGGCCCACCAGGCGTGCTAAGGTCCTCAAGGAAATTGCCGGAGAGACAAGCGGTCTCCTCAATTCTTTCCTGATCGCCACCCTCTTCTTGAGAGGTAAGAGCAATTGAGCCTTCACCGAGTCGATCTGGAAGCCCAGGAACTCCATCGTTTGAGAGGGAATCAAAATGTACTTCTGTGAATTTAGCAGGAAACGCAACTCCTGGAGCAGGTGAATCGTCCATGACAGATGGAGCGAGACTACCTCTGGAGACCGACCCAAGATCAGGAGGTCGTCGAGGTAAATAATTAATCTTACTCCCCTTTCACTTAACCACTGGACTACTGGTTTCATCAGTTTGGTGAAACACCATGGAGCGGACGAGAGGCCAAAGGGCATGGTGGAAAACTTGAACCACCGGTAACCCCACTGAAATTGTAGAAACCGTCGATGCGGCGGTAAAATGGGGACCGCTAGGTAAGCGTCCTTCAAGTCCAGACCATCCAGTCCTGTTCCAGCAGGATGTCGCGCAGCAAGTGTATGCCTTCCATTTTAAAGTGTCGATACACAACCCAGGCGTTGAAGTCCCTGAGGTTTAACACTAGCCGAAAGCCCTGATCTTTTTTGGGAACCACAAAGACGGTGCTCACAAAGCCCTGCGCGTATGGCGAGGTCTCCACCACCGCTCCTTTTTGGATCAATGCAAGCACCTCTGCGTCGATGAAACTCTGTTCTGGTAGGAAAAAATGTAGGGGAGCGAGCGCCTGACGCTGCGTTGGGGAGGCATAAAACTCTATGTGATACCCTTGTACTGTTTCCAGCACCCAGGGGTCGGACGTGAGCTCCCGCCACCTGTGAAGAAAGAGAGCCACCCTGCCTCCCACCATGTGTTCTGATGCACAAAGAACTCGTACCTGAGTATGAATTGTCTCCTGAGGAATTCTGTTGGCCTCAATAGTTGCCACGATAGTTGCCTCTCTGTCCTCTGCCACCACCTCCCCAATTGCGGGAGGGGTAGAAATTGGGTAATGTAATTGGGGTCAAACAACAAGGTCTTAGGGGCCTGACTGACATCCGCCCTGCCTTCTGTGTGTTTCATCTTTCTGCTTTTCTTCTTGGAAACCACAGAGTCCGACTCTGAATCCGAAGTTTCAGGAGGGGACGGAGAAGAATCCCCTGAGGTACAATTAGCCATTGAGCCATGATCCCTGATGACGTTCCTGGCCATCTGTGCCAACACCTGTGCCGAGGGAGTAGAGGTACCACCCTTAGGGGTCGATTTAAACTTCCTCTTCCCATAATTCTGCAGGGGTTTAGTAAAAGGCTTGAGAGCCTTAATCAGGGCTTTATTAACTGACCCTTGGACCTGACTGTCCAGGGCCTCCCTCAAATTTTCCTCCAACTGATCTTCCTGTGGCTCATATTCATCATACTCGTTGTACTCGACCCATTGGTCACCCTCCTCGGCGTAGTACGCCATGGCTCTAGAGCTGGGAGGTGTGGAGGAAGTTCTCGGGGGGGGGGGGGGGAGCAGCCCAGGGGTGCCTCAAACACACACACACACACACACCAAAGTCCAAGACAAACACTAGGAGGCAATTCGTGAAGGTGGAAGGAGACCCCTCTCATATGCACCCAAATGCTCCCCTCGAGCCTGGCTCTGATCTGGACACGCTCCGGTTAGCGTTCAACTGAGGCCAAGGATTTATGCAGGGCTGAAACGGGACGCGCGAGGCAGTCGGCAATCTCACGCGAAAGCCGGCGCCTTGCGCGTGCGCACAGCGTATGGGGCTCACACTCGCCTGCTCCTTGTTTTTTTTTTTTTTTTTTTTTTGGTCCTCATCTCACCTGACAAGCCTCTGCGGGTCTTATGAAGCCGCCTTCGTTACTGGTCGCCCCTACGGCTTACCGCACTCGCTTGGGTCATCCGACCAGTCCCATTGTTTTGTATGGGACCCTGGTGTAATCATAAG
Organism: Lissotriton vulgaris; assembly: GCF_964263255.1. Classification (NCBI taxonomy): domain Eukaryota; kingdom Metazoa; phylum Chordata; class Amphibia; order Caudata; family Salamandridae; genus Lissotriton; species Lissotriton vulgaris. The sequence goes on along the minus strand of NC_141699.1, from coordinate 882,656,651 downwards.
ACCAATGATGTTACAATAATCTTAAGTCCTTGCCCCAGCTCACCAGGGGGTGCCAGATATTCAAGATTTTATCTTCCGCTCCATCGTACTCTAGTCGCGCCATAGCAAATGCAGCTTTAAGCCATTCCTCCCTTTGCGGGGGTAGGGCATCCTTCCACCTCTTACACACTTCCCTTCTTGCCAGCAGTATCAAATTCAGTAATAGGCCCCTATCTTTCTGCGAGAGGTTCTGGCTGAGTTGACCATCGTCTCCAAAAAATACCAGTTGTATATTGATCTCAATGTTGGTATTAAATATGCCCAGTAAGTTGTCCCCTACCTCAGCCCAGTATCTTGTGAGTGCTGGGCACTCATAGAAAATATGTAAGTCATTTGCTAAGGGTTCTGCGCATCTAGGGCATTTAGGAACGGGAAAAGGAGCAAACTTTGCAATTTTTGCCGGGGTGTAATAGAGTCTATTAATAACAAAAAAGTGATTTTTCTTTAGGCAGGCAGGTTTAACTGATCTGTACAGGGTCTTCAGTGAGGGTTCATACAAAAGGTCTGCTGGTGGTCCAAGTGGGGATCCTGTCCACACTGCTGCAGAAGCGGGGGTCTTATGGTCTTCGGCATCTAGCAGACTGTTATACCAAATAGATATTTCCTTATTCAGTGGGCTTGTCTCTTGCAACAAGTCTTCAATCTCCCAGTTTCCGCTTATCTCCCGCTTTTCCGCCTCATACCATGATGTTAACTGTATGTATTTAAATCTTGAGAGCCCGGTGCCAATCTTAGCTCTCAGATAATCCCAGGGGAGTATCCCCCCACTGTCCAACAACTCAGACCAGATTTTGACACCGGCCCTCTTTATCGGCAGTGCCAAGCCATCCTGCAAGCAACCCGGGGTCCCTGGGCCGTCCCATATAGGGGCATAATCAGAATAGTATCCAATGCCCCATCTATGCCTGAGCTTACACCAAGTCTCCAAAGCTGTCCTTAGAACCTTCAGACGTACCCTCTTGAAGAACCTAGGGGATCCAAATTTATACAGAAATGCTTCTCCGTTGCCTCCCCCTTCTACCCGCACCATTTCACCTAATAGCCTCCCCCAAGCTGATTCCCCTGGCTTAACTAACAGCATTCGTATGCTTTTAAACTGGAACGCATCTGCATATAGTCTTACGTCTGGAAGCGCCAGCCCTCCTTTTTTTAATCTACGTCTAAGTTTTTTCCACGCTAGTCGAACCCCTTTATTGCCCCAAATGAAACTGTTGATCTTACTCTGTACTTTACTCAGGCTTTTACTTGAAAATGTCAAAGGAATTGAAGAAAAGAGGTATGACAGTTTAGGAAGGATGACCATCTTTACTAAGTTGGTTTTTCCATATATAGTCAGAGGTAGATTTTTCCATCTACTGAATAAGCTGTCAATTTCCTTTACCACCCTCTTTAAATTTAACTCAGGGATCTTTTCAATTTCCTTCACTACATAGATCCCCAAGTATCTCATCTCTTCACTTTCTGTCCCTGTCCACTCCAAGTTCCAACACATCACCTCCGTCTTGGTTTTATTTACAAGAAACCCAGAAATTGCTCCAAACTCGCGCATACGCTCTTCCACCCTTATAATAGCTGTATCCGGGTCGCTTGTATACAGAACCAGATCGTCAGCGTACAGAGCTATTTTTGAGCTATAATGTTCTGATCTGAATGGATAGATTGACTCATCCAATCTAATCGTCTGTGCCAACGGCTCCATATATAAATTAAACAAAAGGGGTGAAATCGGACACCCTTGCCTCGTTCCTCTCTGAATTTTAAAACTCGCGGTGAGGAACCCGTTCAAGAATATTCGGGCAGAAGCACCCTGATAACAATTCTGCAGGGTCTGAATAAAAATAGGACCAAAACCCATAGCCCTCAGGACCTCCCATAGGTATGCCCAGCAGACTCTATCGAACGCCTTGGCCGCATCGACTGCGATAACGGCCAAGGGTTCTGTCTTCTTGATAGCCAAGTCAATGTTGCCTATAAGAAGCTGTGCTTGTTCCTGTATATGTCTACCTGCGACAAACCCTTTCTGATCTGGATGTATTAACCCAGGTATCAGTTTGGCCAATCTCCCTGCTAAAATGCCCATAAAGATCTTATAATCGGCGTTCAGCAGGGAGATTGGGCGGTAAGAGTCTGCCTTTTTTGGGTCCTTACCCGGTTTCAATATCAGAACTATTATTGCTTCTTTCCAAGTATTAGGGACCTTTCCATCCAGACCATAAATTGAGTTAAAGGTGTTTTCCAAGGGTTTGAGGAGCTCCTCTTTAAGATGTTTATATATTTCACTCGGGAGCGCGTCTGATCCTGCAGCCTTTTTATTCTTAGATTTATTTATCTGAGCTATGATCTCATCTGATGTAAAGGGAGCATCTAAGTTGTTTTTACTTTCTTCTGTGAGAACTGGAAGTTGTTTGTTTCTGATAAATGACTGAATCACACCTGATCGGGGAGTCAGATCTTCCCTATACAGATCTGAGAACATGGAGAGAAGACATGTCTGTATGTCATCTATCTTATTTGAGATTTCCCCGCCGGCGTTTATTTTAAGTTCTTTTATGTCATTCCTGGCCCGGTCGGCTCTAGCTTTCCATGCTAATAAAGCACCGGCCCTCTCTCCATACTCATAATTCTGCATCTTACCAATTTCCCACTGTGCTCTACATTTAGCTTCTAGTTTCCCTCTATATTCTGATCTTGCCTCTTCTAACTTTCCCAAGATTTGAGTAAGTTGTTCCTGGTCCCCATTACTAGCCCCATCCCTATCTCTCTCCAGGCCACCTATCCTCTCTTCGATACCCTTTAATACCATGGCTTCGATCTTGTTCTTATAACAGATGGCTCCATGGAGTTTCCCTCTGAGCCAGGCTTTATAGGCGTCCCAGACAACATCTGGGGTTGTTGAGTCGGAGTTCAACACAAAAAACTCAGAGGTTGAGGCCTGTACAGCGGTAATCACATCAGGGTCCTGCAGCTTGGTCCTATTAAGGGTCCACCTTAATGCCCGTCGCTGAGTTTCCTTGAACTGATACACAATACGTAGAGGTGCATGGTCGGATAGATGACCCGGGAGGACTAAAATCTCTTCTATGCTAGCTAATGAGCCTCTATCAAGGAAGATATAATCAATCCTGGAGGAATGACGATACTTTTTGCTAAAAAAAGTAAAGCCCTTCTCATTTCCTTTTATTTCCCTCCATAGATCTACTAGGTCCATATCGTGGATCATGTTAACTAACGCCCTACGTACCTTCACTGCACCTTTATAATGACTTACATTAGATCTATCTTTAAGAGGGTCAATCAAAACATTAAAATCCCCCCCTATCACATATGGTGGTGGCTCCAACATCAATATTGATTGCAATTTATAGATATAATCGGGGTCGTCAGAGTTCGGGCCGTAGAAAGAGGCACAGACCATATCGCGATTTTCAAATGCTAAAGTAGCGATCAACCATCTACCGGAACAATCTGACTGTACTTTTTTAATATTGCAGGGTGTCCCTTTTTTAATTAGTATGGCTACCCCTCTATTTTGGGCTGTTTGTGTTGATGCACCAAAGCTCTTAACCCAAGTGATTTTTGAGAAAGTTGCTATGCTCTCTTCATGGCTCAAGTGTGTCTCCTGTAGCAAGCATATTTGTGCAGTTGACAATTCTAAATGCTTGAATATAAGCCTCTGCCTCCGAGGGCATCTTAAGCCATTGACGTTCCACGAGATAAATATTGCCCCACTACTCCTTGAGGTCACAGTAGCCATCCTCCTCTTTTCCTACCCGTGAGTGTCGACCCTTTTTTTGAGGCTAGACTTAACACATTACTTAGAAGGTTTAGATGAGGTTGAATTTTTTTTCCATTTTTTCCCACTGCTCCCCCACCACGTGCACCCTCCCTACCAACGCCTGCTCCTTGTGCGTGAGGAACCCGCGTCTGCCTCCTCCTACTCCACCGCCCCCTGCCGTTCACACAGTGCTCCGCCGAATCGCGCCACACGTGCGCGCACCAAACATGCCAAAAGCATTCACAACACGGCGATAAACATCATCGGGGCAATAACAATGAAAACGCTCAGGCGCTATTAGTATAAAGTCCTGTAAATGCCAATACCACCATAAAACACGAAAGTAAGGGAAAAGGCTCTTAACTCGCTGCTGCAGCAGCAAAGAAAGAGGAGGTTTCCTGTTTTCAGTGACTGTTATGTATGGGACTGGACAGTGATTGGTGCAGACCAGTGTTGGGGGGTTGCCCTTCCGGGGTCATGCCAGTTTAAAGTTTTTATTGGCTGCTGTTATTGTCAGTGAAGATTAGAGAAGCATAATCAGAGCCTCCGTGGACTGACATAGAATTGTATTTGACCCTGGATGGGGGTGCTCTGTGGTGGGCCCTATCCTGCCCACCATTTTGAGTGCCATCTTCTTCTTTTTACCTTTTGGGCTTCACAAGATGGCGATTCAGCAGGCCTAGTGAAAGGAAAAAGGGACTCTTTCAAGCTCAGGTTTCTATTAAAACTGAGGTAGGACTTTGCACATTGCATAGAAATAGAAGAATTACTTCCTACCATTTGCACCAGTAAGAATTCCACTGAGTCTTAAATGGTCTGCCAGATTGGTGCAGTAATTTTGGTGTTCCCTCAATCCCTTTACTCCCTTTACTCATGTAGGACTTTGCACATTCCATAGAAGTTGAAGAAAGTCTTCCTACCCGTTGCACTAGTAAGAATTCCACAGAGTCTTTAACTGGTCGGCCATAATGGTGCAGTCATTTTAGTTTTCTCCCAACCCTTTACTCCCTAAACTCACACTTCTATCCAACTAATTGTCACATCATCCACATTTAAAGAATCTTTTCTCTCCCCCGACCCTGTATTAACCCTAGAAGGCTCCTTCCCTCTCCTCTGACTCACGCTGTTTCCGAGATGCAACCCTGCAGAACCACTCCTTACCGTAACAGTACCGGAGGTATGCATTATTGACCTCCTCCAATGCTTTGATATTACCTGTGTGGCTCTTTCATTTTGTGGTGGCTCTCTCTGTCTAGCGTTTTCCAACAAAAATTCCCTGTCCAGTGCTTTCTAATCAGAAACCTCCCAGTCGTAGATTTAAACCATTCTATTCTTATGACAAATCATGTCTCCAACAAAACCCCCTCAAAATCCCACTGACTCTGCTCTTGGTAGTCATGGCCCAAACTTGTGGAGCATCATTTATCCAACAAACATAATAGTGGATACCTACCACAGCCAGTTTAGTACCTCGAAGAAAACAGACTTTATATTCTACTCCAAACGTCCAACTAAATGGAAAAACATCTTCCTTCGCCACCTTCCGATTACTAAAACAATCAAAATTCCATATGAAGTTAAACTGACGACTACCCCCTCCATTTCGTTCAATGAGGAAATTGTTGTAACCATATACAGGAATGAGAATATTCTCATTCAAGCAATCTGACCCTCACCTCAACATTTTTGACAGACATTTCAGCACTATGGCCACTTTGCTCTCACAACTGGGCCAAAAACCTCAATCACCCCAATGGCCTCTCTCCTACGTGACTCAACTCACTATCCCTGATCAGTCTCATGTTCCTCCTCCTCCTAACCCGCTATCCTTATTAATGCTCCGCTGGAATTGCTCCATCAACCCAATCTCCCATTCCGAATCACACTTCCGTTCCTTGTCCTCCTTACCGAGTTCTCTGCCCTTACCAATGTTCAACCTCTCTAACACTATCCTTCATAACTCTCATGCCTTGCCTAGGTGCGTGGGCCCCTCTCACAGTCCTGCTTCAGCAAATCCTAGAGCTGATGCCTTCCCTCCCAGCCGTACCCCATCTCCACCCTTGCTGACGTGAGTCAACCTCAGAACCTCAGACATGGATTCACCTCACAAAGTAGAACCCCCAGCCCCTCCGTCCCTAGATTGACCGGATACTCACCTACTCTCTCCAACGCACGATCATAACCTGACAAAACCAACTTCCCAGTTTCACCTTTGAACACTCATCCTATTCAATTGCCTCCTTTAGTCTCCTACTGCTCTCTCCTCAATGTGCAGTGACATGGCAACTAATGAAGTCCATTTCAACCGGCATGATGTGGCTTTTCCCCTGAGAACACCTTCTTACAATTACTCTTCCAACTCGAACCCCCTACTAATGGCAGACCCTAAGCAAATCACTCAGAGCTTATTAAATCCTAGTCAGAATGTAATGACCCACCATACTAATGTGGGGTTTCCCTTCCCTGTCATTGACCACCCTCCTATTGTGGGGTTCCCCCCCATGTACACTGATCCTCTGCGTCTTCTCTCACCCTCACTACGGGTTACCCCACAAAATCCCTTGCACAGATTCTTAACATAATGGAACTCAAACTCAACTCCCTAGCTACAGAATTAACATATCTTAGACTGGATCTCTCTAACCAGAACAACCGGACCCCCCTTACACTTATGATAGTTCACCTACTAGTTCTCCCAACGTCTCTCAACGTCCCCCCTTGGCCGACCAACCCCCTTTCAAGGCAGGCACACTGGCCTTACCAAGCTCATTGCTCTCTCTCCACTTTCGAACTAAACGGCCTTAGCAAATCCTATCTCCCTAAGTTTAAGGCGACCAATCATTTCCCCTCCTCCAACATCCCAGTTATAGTGAGCTCATATCAAGTCCCTGCAACTCACAACTCACCCAGACCTCCTGCGCAATACACCACGATCCACACCCTTAAATTGGCTAAGGATAAGCCTAACCCTCTTTCTTGCATGCTCGTTAACTGCGGATCTGCAGCACTACATGCTACGGAGATTGCAAAACCATCCTCAGTGAGGTTATTGACATTTCTTTCCTCACAGAAACCTGGCTTGATGACCACTCGATGGTCATCCTTGACCTACTTACTCAGCCTGGCTACTCCATCATTAGACATGACAGACCTGATAGAACAGGTGGAGGTCTAGCCATAATCCACAAAATTTTAACTCTCCCTTCAAAAGAATGCTTAATACTCAAACTTTAAATACCTCGGCGTTAAACTCCATGTCAAAGGCTCCCCACCTAACAAACTGCATAATATCTACCACCCTCCTGGCGAGCTCCTACCCTTTGCCGAATAGCTATCTGACCTTCTTACTTTAAACAACTCTACAACAAACCTACCCACATCAAAGGTGCTGCACTTGACGCCATCATCACTAGAAATGATCTGGTCTCCCTTACTGACATCATCCCCATTGACTGGTCTGACCACCATCTCATTCTGTTCAGCATCTTGACCATTGTCCCCCCCCCCCGCCTCCCTCCCAGTCTAAATAACAAACCTACCGTGTGGACCAGAAACCTCAAACAAGTCCCTCCTACTGAACTTGAGTAAAACATTAATGCTCAACTGCAACTTCTCCCGCTCTCCCAAATTGCAACCAAGCTTACTGACCACTTTTACTAGGCAATAACTGATGTTTTTGACCAAGTTGTACCGCTTAGCTAAAACAGCAAAGAGCAATCCAATCTAAATCTTGGTTTAATCCTGAACTCAATAACAAAAGAAGACAATTTATAGTAGTGTAAAGACCTTAGAGACAACACCTCTCGATATTACATTTAGCTCTCCTTTGATCTGCAAGGTAAGCTTATAAGAAGAACATTTTCAGAGATAAAGCATCTTTTGTCGGTTCCCAACTTGATTATGCTAAATATAGGCCCAGAGAACTCTTTAACATTGTCAGAAGACAAACCTCATCTGCCCCTCCTGACTTGATGGGCACCAATGAAGGATGTGCGGAAATTGCCAGCTTCTTCACAGCCACAATTGATCAATCCTACCCTCAGACCATGGCTTTTCCTACTTGCCAAATCTCTCTTAACACTTCCCTTTCTCCACTTCAACCCTTCCCCTTGATCCTTTCTTCAATCAATCTACCCCAATTGAGAATGGTGTCATCCTTTCCAACATGCAACTGAAAAACGCCACCACTCGGACTCATTTCAAACCCATGACCGAGCTTGCAGTCTTTAATATCGTTGCAAAATTAAAGCTGACCTCTCACACCAAAGACCCATACTCTCAAAGCTAGTACACAACCTAAACTACACCATCGCCGCTTTTTGGACAAAAGTTATTAACACTTCCTTCGCCTCTGGGTACGTCCCTCAATCCCTCTAACTTGGGCAAATCACTCCCATTCTTAAAAATCACAAGGCAGACCCTAATGATTCCAACAACCTCCGTCCCATCTCTAACCTCCTACTCTATCTAACCATGGAGAAATGTGGCTTACAACAACTCGACAGACACATAGCCAAATACAACCTACTGGACTCCTTCCAATCTGGTTTCAGGAAAGGCTGTAGTACTGAAACCGCCATGCTTAACATTGCTGACAACATTCATCGTTCCTTAGAGAATGGTGATTCTTGCCTTTTTATCCTACTAGACCTCTCAGCTACTTTCGATACAGTCAACCATTCATCCTTTCTGGAATCTCTGAAGTCTCATTCTAGACTCAATGGCACAGTCCTAAACTGGTTCACTTCCTACCTCCAACACCGACCACAATTAATTAAAAGCAACTCCTGCCTCTCCAACCCTACTCCTGTCTCTAAAAGTTTACTACTACTCCTAAGTCTCTGGGAGTCCCCCAGGGCTCAATTCTCTCCCAGTCTCTCTTCAACTTCTTAATGGAACCCCTTACTATTCTTTTGAAACTAGCCAGTATCAATTATCTCCTTTACGCTGATGACACACAACTCTACTACAGAATCAAATCACACAGTGACATCCTTCATCTTAACAACACATCATTCTTTTCTCCCCACAAAGGAACCACCTCCCTATCCAAAGCTGGATTACCGAACTTATAGCCCTTAACTGTCCGCTCACTGTAGCCAAAACAGCTAAATCCTTTGGTTTCATCCTGGACAAAAATTTGTCACTAAAGGGCCACATCAACAACTAAGCCAAAGGAGCACTCTACACACTTAAAAAACCTAAAAAAAATCAAATCCCTCATCACTTTTGATGACTTTAAATAGGTCGTTCCATCACTAGTCCTTTCTAAACTTGACTACGGTAACGCTATACTCACTGGAGCCCCTAAGACTCACCTCGCTCTCCTCAGGTCCGTGCTCAACATGGCTCCCCTGCTTATAAGCGACTGCAAACGGTTTGATCACATCATGCCTGCCCTCAATTCCCTTAACTGGCTCCCCATCGAAGGAAGATGCATCTACAAGACCGCCTGCATCACCCCAAAAGCACTTCACTCTCAATCCCTGGACTACTTAACCAATAAACTCACAAGAGCGTGCAATTCCAGACGGATGAGAAGCTCCAATGCTCTTCTCCTCGTTCCCCTGCTACTAAAAAAGAAATCTACCCAGACTCGCTCCTTCTCAGGGAATGCACCTAGCATCTGGAATGCCCCTCCGAGGGACCTTCGTTGCGAGGCCTCCTATCCTGGCTTCAAAAGAGACCTGAAATGAACTCCTGTTCAGGTCATCCCTCTGCCGATCTGCTGGCCTTTCTTTTTCCCTGTGTTCTCATTATTTACAACTGCCTTGCTCTTTGCTCATCATGGTCCCTCATTTTTTTTGTTGCTCTAACCACATTTCTGTAATGTCCTTTACTGTGTTCTGTTAACTCTGGCTCTAACCTAGCCAGTACTTTACGTCTCCTAATTTTGTTATTTGTTTCAACCTCATTTCAGTTACACCATCCCTCATACCCCTTCATATGTTTCCTTGTTATATTTACTTGTAATTTCCTCTGCCATTTGTTTTAACTGTATGTAACCTTTGATCCTAAGATTTTTTGCCTTGCTTTTGATTTGATGGAGATATCTCATGTCCTTCATTGTATTGTGTATGCATCCATTGTTCCATTGATATTTGCCTTGCTTCTTGCTTTTGTAAAGCACTCTGATACCTCTGGGTCTAGCCAGCGCTATACAAAACCTTTAAAATAAATAAATAAATACTGTAATTTGAATATTGAGATTTAGATGTTTTACATGTGTTCAGTTAGGCTATTTTTGCCTCTGTATCTAGCAATTTCAACAGTAGATTTTTCTATCTCTAATAGTTGTGATATACTTTTTTTTTCTTCGCCTTGTTGGCCTCATTCTTCCATGTTTTAGAAACATTCCCCTAACAAATGATTTTTATACCACAAATTACTTGAAGGGTTAGTTGTTTCATTACTCTGCTGAAAATAGAGATTCAGTTCTCCTTCTGTTACTTCGTTAAGTATTGTACACAAGACCAAGGAGGTATCTCGCTAAGGTCTGTCTAAATATAGTTGGCCTTCTTTGTATATTTTCCATAAAAAAATTCAAATACTGCTTGATTAAACATGTATTTAGCTTTACATGCAGCCTACCCATCAATTTTCAAAATGTAATGTATTCCACTTGTCTGAATTTTTCATATTAGAATGTATAGTTCTTTAGATTTGGATTTTTTTAATTTTCCCCATATGTCTTTTATGTTATTTGTACTGGTGTTTATCATTATCATTGCAGCTCCAGATTCTCTTATTGGGTGGGAGCAGAGAGAGAGCAATAATGGACTAAGCTGAGTGGAACATTCAGCATAATTCTGGAGCATTTTGTCTATAGAGCAAAGGCGGTTTAAATTCTGTAACTTTGTCCTTTAATTACTACAATTTGGCTAAATGAGATATTTCGAGCCCATGAAGATTTATTTGATAAATTGAAGACTTATTTTGTAAAGCCCTATAGTCAACTTAGCAAGGCAAATATAAAGCATGCCAACTGGTACAACAAGGCATGTAGGGAAGCTTACACGTCTTTGGCCGCAGCACTCAAATCAAAAGCTATGGGCAAAATCAAACAAGCAATATCGAATTATAGAGACACACACATAAAAGCAAAAAAAAACTAGGATGGCCAACGATGGCTCTATCTCTCTCTTGCTAGTACAGAGAAAAATCCACAAAAGTTCTGGCAATTGGTTAAATAGGGGAGCGCCCAAATACCACGAAACCATGTAGCACAGGATTTGTGGGTCACACATTTCGAGGCACAATTCACGGCAGATGAAGAGGGGGGAATGGACGAATTGGGAAAACATCGGTTACATTGCGGTCTTCACACAGCAATGCCTTTACAACGCGGGCATTACAATGCAAGTCAATACAATGACTAGCGCTGGATGGCGTTCTAAGCTAAGGAATTGTATCATTTACTATTCCATCACCATCCCTACTGTAACGTAGGCTGGAGTGCGAATAGTAAATCATACTATTCCTAAATCCAGCGCAAGTCATTGTAACGACTTGCGTTGTAAAGGTATCACGGTGTGAAGACCGCAATGTAACATCACATATTTACGATTTGTCTTTAGCCCCCAACCCAACATAGCATTGTTTTTCGACATTGGGGAGGTTGCAATAGCACTGGGAGCAGTACCTAGAGGAAGACCTCCGGGTCCTGATAGTATACCGGCAGATTTATTCCTGTATGACTGGGATATCTGGCAAAGGTACATACAGCAGCTAGCAAACACAATAGCGAGTGGAGCCTCAATACCCGAATCCTGGCGGGGTGCAGAAATCCTACCCATTTACAAAAAAGGTGATGGATCCAGCCCCAGCAACTACAGGCCAATCAGTCTTATAGACTCAAAACAAAAGATAATGGCAAGGTTAGGGCTCCGTAGAATACAGGAATAGATTGCAGTTAACCACATATTAACTTCGCTTCAGGCAGGATTTCATGTCCATGTGAGCACCATTGGCCAGTTTTTCTGCTTCATTTTAATCTACTAGCGGATTGTAACAATGGCAGGTGGTACCATCTGCGCCGCTTTCATGGACCTTAAGTCTGCATTTGATATGGTTCCTCTGAATAAACTTTGGGTGGTTCTAAAGGGCCTGGGGATGCCACTTGACCTATTATCTATTATTGTGAGACTACATGAGGACAACTATGCCCAGGTGCGCCGGGGCACACATGGTAACAACACAGATCACGTTCCCGTATGCAAAGGGGCCCGTCGAAGGTGCGTTATGGCTCCAACACTATTTTCATTATTTTAACTGGGGTCTTAAACTACTTTTCCTCCCACCTGACAGACGACCCCCTTACTCGCAGGTATCAAAGTACAAATACTTATGTTTGCTGAGGACACGCTTGTTATTTCGAAAACCTAGAGTGGGTTGCAGTGAGCACTAATGTGCGTCGATGATTTCTGCAGGACTGTGGCCTTGTGTTAAACGCAAGCAAAATCTATGGTCCTTCGCAAACACAGAGTAGTAGGGTACACTTAAGCAAGTATTGTTAACTACTTAGGGACCACCCTTGAAAAACAACTAAATTGGAAACCCTAGATTGAAACAATGGCCCTAAAGCAACGCCAACTCGCAGGTGCACTGCTGAGAGAACATAAGTCTTGGCAAACCAAGCCCATAGGCCCTGCGTTGCAGATTTATATTATCAAAATTACGGCCTCAACACTCTATGGTGCTGAACTTTGGGGCTTCGATAACCTGACACCATTAGTTCTAGCTCAGAACAAATTTGTGAGAGGCCTCACAGGTCTTCCACAAAATACCCTGCTAAAGCCCTTATATCACGATTTAGGATGTAACTGCCTGGATGAGATAGCAAGATTTCCTCCGATAGCATTTTGGTGCAGATTATTTGTAGTATCTTGGTATTCTCTATGCTATCCCTCTCTACCTCTATTAGAATGTTCATATGATGCATCTATCAGAATGTTGGTGATCTGCCTGACAGATTACAGTTGGCTGGGCTGAGCACCATGTTGGATGCTCCTGGTGGGGTCTCTCTGTATATCTTGGATTAAAGCATCACTAAATACTACACAACGTGTGGACTTCTCATCATTACATTCATGGCGACGATCTAAAGAAAGAACCTACACCTGTCAAGTCTGGAAGTCCTTCAAACCGTCTGAAATTAAGAAAAGAAACTACAAACCAGGAAAGGACCTCTTGCGACAAGAAAAGCTACCCCAAATGCCAGCATGACCCCACCAGTGACCCACAACCGGTCGCCGACAGCAGTCTGGCAGTCGTCCTGTGTAACAGTGAGTCCACTAATTTTAAATTGGAGCTGTGCCCTGACTTTGGGTATGACTGTTTCTTTTGACTTTGGGACTCACGCTGTATCCTCACATGAGGGTAAGCATTTTATTGGGCAACTTTGCATTTTGTCCTATTTACAAGGAGAGCCACTGTCTTATTTACAAGGAGAGCCACTGTCCTATTTACAAGGAGAGTTTCCTTTATGCTGTTTTGGAGCTGTCCCCTTTAATGGGTTAAATCAGAATCGTTTTTGCTCCTGGCTCATCCTGTGTTATGCCTTTACATGAGAGTAGGCATTGACATTATTCATCTACGCTGTTTGGGGAAGAATTCTCTCTAACCTAGTATGGTTATTTGTCCAGCAGTGACTTTTATTGACTGAAAATTTGTTATTCTTAAAGCATCTTTGCCCAGATGATTTGAACGTGTCTGCTCTTTCTACAGAGTACCTTATTTTTATTTTTTTTTTTTAAATCTGTTTATTAGCATAGTTTCAAGAGCAGTAACAGCATACATTTTCATACATACAAGCTCAGTGTTAATCACGGTGGTACATGCATGCGTGTGCTCAGAGCACATATAGAAACATAGTGAATTCGATTTTCTTCTTTATGATGTCGATGAACCAGAACAAACTAACAAACCCCTTTCATCCCCGAACCCGCCCTCCACTCCAACGAAATCCCTCCCGTCACTCTCTCGGCAGGCACATATTTGATATATCGACATATGGGTCACCAGCAATGCTCTGATACATAGTGTAAGTTCGAGATTAACACACAGGTAGGGTGGGATATTGTGATCGATGGGTCGGGGTCACCCGCACCCCATCGCCGTGCACCGTAGGCAGTGACCTTGTATGGGAAAGTGCTCGGGGCATAGTAATACTCCAAGTGGCTATTCACTAGTATCTTCTTCATCTCCGTCAGTACCAGCCTCAAAGACCCCTAAAGTGTCAAACCATTCCAGCGAGATCGGAGTTTTCCAGAGGCCCCTACTCTCCTCTCTCTGTAGTGCCTCGCCCTCAGCCTTACCCCAGCGCACTACTTCCGCCCGCCACAAGTCAGGGTTGGGTGGTTTAGATGATTTCCATCCCATCGTGATGGCACGCTTCGCCAGCAACAGGGCCAGATCCGAGAAGCGCGTCGCCACGGTTCTGGTGCGTGTCGGTGGCCCCAGCCCTAGGAGTGTATGTTCCAGTGTAGGTGATCGGGGCAGGGTACAAGCCGTCTCGAGTGAGGCATGGACAGTGGTCCAGAAATACCCGAATTTAGGGCATTGTCATAGCATATGTACCAATGATGCGTCGTCTGTGTCGCATCGGGGACAGTTACTCTTGGTTGCAGGGAAAATCACATGTAGACGGTGCGGAGTCAAGTAAGCTCTATGTAGTAACATCAGTTGAATGAACTTGTATTTGGGGTTCCTAGCTACTTTCCTAGGGAACTGAAGTATGCGCTCCCACTCCTTGTCTCGCAGTGGCCTCCCAATGTCTACTTCCCACTTCGCCCGTAGTGATGTCAGTGGAAGTGCCCTCCCCGATTTGATGCTAGTTGTGAGCCACCTGGTCAGATGGCCACCCGTTCCCATGAGGTAGAGCATTGTGACGAGGGGGTTCGTAACAGGTTCCCGCCCATCAGGCGACCATGTGCGTGACATGTAGTGTCGGAGTCCGGCGTGTAGAAGGAAGGAGCCGCTGGGGACGCCCTGTGTGGTTCTGAAGTCTTCGAAAGATAACAGGTGTCCCTCCGCAAACAGGTCACCTACGTGTGTCACACCTGTGTCATGCCAGGGCTCCAGTAGGGTCGCCGTGAGTGTGCCCGAGCCTAGTGGTATGCCCAATAGTGGAACCGTGGGGGCATAAGGTGTCCCGGGGGACGTGTACTTTAACGCCTTCCGCCAGTATGTGATCGCCAGCTTGAGAAGAGGCGGAGCGTTTCTAGGTAGATCCGAGCCAGGTAGGAGCAAAATGTGTACTCTCAGCCTGCAACCATGATGGCCGCCTGACTCCTCGGCTCCGCCGACCCGCCCGCTTTCCTTCCGAAACACCGCTGATCCTGACATCCATCCTGATAAAGCGTTGGCGTTTCGGAACCGGGTGGCGATCCTGATTCCGATGGTGTGCTCCCCGCTGTATAACTTGCGGCAGAACTGGCGATACGTCCCTACTTTCGTTCCAGCGTGGCGCGTGAGCGACCGGGTCTTTGTTCCCGGAGACGGCTGTCCCAGAACTCGACAACAGCGGATACTTGCAGTGGGAGGGACCGGCGGCTAGCGAGTTACTGTTGCAATTCCTTTCTTGCTACAGTGTACCGCCCGGCCCTGCGCACCTCTACGCTTGCTACCTGCAATTGTTGCCGGCGCTTTATTTTACTTCCCAATTGACTTGTGGCCGGCACTGGGAGCCTTATTGTTCTTTAGCGCTACGGTGGGTGCCATCTTTCACCGAGCGCTCAATATTTGGGACTGCCGACCCCGGAGGACTGATCGGAGAGCTCATTACGGTGCATGCTACATTGTAGCCGGGTCTTGGTGGCCAGGGACAGATTTGCGGTTGTCAACCCCGCGGCTGCTGTGCTTCGTGGATCTAATACTGGCGCTCTGTTATTGCGATGGGCACCGGTGGACATTTTCGAAGACGGCAACATGGCGGCGCCCTGTGGGTGCATGAAACTGCTGCTGAGGAACCTCTTGGGATTGCTGCTGTTCTGGGCGCTCTGAATAACCTGCGAGCTTCTATGCGTTTAAATGCCCAGGACCTAGAGGGCTGACTGGATACTATATTGCCAGCTGTGCTCCCGCTTGGCGGTGCTGCTCATCATGCTCTGTGTGCCTTGCCCCATCCTGTGCTCGACGGTGGTTGCAAGTCTACCCAGACGTATGTGACGGCACCGGACGCCCAGGGAATAGTGGCCGCCGCGCTACCCATTCAGGATGTGATGAGTTGCGGGACTCTAGATCCTATCCGTCGGCTGGAGGTTTCTTTTTGGACACCATGCTTTGTGTTTACTTTGTGGCCCCCCGGTGGGTCCCTTTGTCTCATCATGGGATTGTTGCTATGGTCCTGGCCGGTCAACTTTCAGGTACTGCTGCTGTGTTTCCACCGTTACTGGGTAGTTCTGCACTGTTTGGCTTCGCGTTGGACAGACCTCTGTGGATGGTGTTTGGCTCGGTTATGGTCCTTACATTTGCGATTCCCGTCTAAGATGGCTGCTGCTCGACTGGACTTTATTGACTGGCTGGAACGACAGGGACAAGGCTGAAGATGTTTTCTCTTTCTTTACTTTGTTCTGCTGCGGACATTGCTGGTGATTAAATTGGACAGCTGGGGAGGTGAACGTTGGTGCGGTGTCGGGTTGGGGTCTGGGGAGGGGTGGCCGAGGGCGAATCCATTGATTGCTTGTTTGTTTTATCTGGCCCTCCTCCGGTCTTCCTTCTCCTCCGGGGGTTGTCTTTCCCCCGTCTTTTCCCTTATGTGGGTACTCTTGGGGCGACAGGCACGTTAGTAGGGGGGGTGGGCCGTAGCCTCTTCGACGTGCAGGGTGGGGGCGTTGGGGCTTGATTTTCCTTTCTCTTTTTGTTTCTATGGCCTTCTTCTTATCTTTTCTCTTATTTCTCTTTTTCTTCTTATATATCTTGGGTCAGACGGGAGGTTGGGTTTGGTTCTTTACGGGACGTTTTTTTGTGTTTTGCGTCTGTCTTTATCTCATGGTTTATTGATTCTATGATCAGGATATCGATTTTAATACATAGTCACTGAATGATTACAGAACTTGCTTTTCCTTCCTTTTTCCACTACCGTTTGAGGGCGCATATCCTGTCACGAATTTTCCCATGTAATAAGTGTCCTTTTTATACGTCGTTAGATCCTTTATTGTTGCTATAGAATGATCCCTTCTATATCCTATCATACCGTAGACAAGCTAGATTGTAACTCCTGATGTGATATATTGATTGGGCGGGCGCTAATTGGGGCGACATCTACTTCTGTGCTTGTGTATCCTCCTTATTGTAAATGATTCACGCCAGTATTTTGATAACGATGTATCACTTGTGGATATCCTTTATGTGGCTCGCCCACTCAGCTACCCTGTCTGACTTTAGGACGATTCGTCAAAATTATAAAAGGAAACCCTCTTTATCCTTTTTCTGTGGCTCCTTGCAAGTTCATCGTAGTGTTCTTATTTTTGTCATCTGTTGCAGCGCAAGGTACCTCGGAATGGTTGTATATTGTCATAGCGGCCGGCCCGCAGTGGTTGTAGGCAGACGCTGTGTACTATGTTTACGGAAAATAAAGGTTTTCAAAAAAAAAAAAAAAAAAAAAAAATGTGTACTCTCCCCTTAGCATGGTCATCCATCGACATATTAATCTCATGAAGATTACGGCCCGCCACCCAGTAGGCCAGCCATTGTAGTTGACATGCGTAATTATAAGCCCTGAAGTCCGGTAAGCCCATGCCTCCGGAGTTGGAGGGGAGTTGCAATTTGGCCAGACCTATGCGTCTGCGGCCATGCCCCCACACAAGTTCGGTGAGTAGGGATTCGAGGGTCTTAAACGTCGCCGCCGGGATCTGAAAAGGCAGATTGGTGAAGTAGTAGATAAGACGGGGGAGCATCACCATCTTGGATATTGCCACTCTACCGGGTATCGAGAGCGGCAATGTTAGCCAAAATTGAATTTGTGACTTCAGCGATCTAATGGCCTTCCCCAGATTGCCCCTATCATCATGCCCGCCTCCCTGTATATCTGTATTCCAAGGTATCGGAAGGTGGTTTCCGCCATCTAGAATGCATGGGGGGCAAAAGGTAGGGGGGTCGACCCGCCTGCGGCTGCAAAGGTGAACCCATAGGACTTAGACTCGCTGATGGTGAGGCCAGAGATCTCTCTAAAATCCTCAAAAACCTGGGAAACTGGGTTCAGGTCACCCCTCAGGTCACGGAGATATAATATGATATCATCCGCGTATGCAGATACAATGTGGTCCGTACCATGCCGTTGTATGCCATAACGGGGGGCCATCAACCTGAGTCTGCAGAGCAACGGTTCGAGGGCAAGGACGAATAGGAGAGGGGAGAGCGGGCAGCCCTGCCTGGTGCCCCTGGCAATGGCCATGGGGCCTGAGATGTGATTGGAGGTGCGCACCCGGGCCGTGGGGATGGTGTATAGCAGTCTGACCCAAGCTAGAAATTCGGGCGGTATCCCGAAGCTTGACAGGGTGGCAAACATATAGTCCCACCTTAAGGAATCGAAAGCTTGTTTTAGGTCTAGAGAGATGCATCCTTCGGAGCCTGCGTCGATATTGTCTCCGAGCATGAGTTGGGCCAAGCGCCTAATGTTCATGGCCGTATTACGGCCCGTTACAAACCCGCATTGATCCGGGTGGACCAGTTGAGGCACAAACTGCACGAGTCTCGTCGCCAGTACCTTGCTCAATATTTTAGAATCGGTATTGAGAAGGGACAGGGGCCTGTAATCGGCCATCTGCAGACCATCTTTGGCCGGTTTCAAGAGGGATGTGATCAGTGCCTGCATGGATGATTGCGGTAGGGAGGTTGTGCGCAGGGCTTCTAGATAAACCGTGGGGCCAGGAGGTCAATATAAGTTGCGTAGAACTCTGCTGGCAGGCCATCTGTACCAGGGGCCTTACCCTTCTGAAGAGCTCTTATTGCTTGTCTGATTTCTGCCACTGAAATAGTACGCTTCAAGTCTTTGTTCTGGTTGGCAGTAAGTTGTGGGAGAGCCAGACCCTCCATGAAGGCCGTAAGTGCGGGTTCTGATAAGGGTTGTGGGGGGCAATACAGCGTGGTGTAATAATCCTTAAACGCCGTATTAATCCCCATTTGGGTGGTAGTCCGGTGGCCAGATTGGTCCAAAACCCTCAGAATGGGGTGGCTGATCGGGGAGTCCCGTAGGAGGCGGGCTAGTAGGGGACCGGCTCGGTCGGCCTGTGTATGCTGTCTGTTTGTGTACTCCCTATAGTCTATAAGCCGCAATTCTTCTAGTAGCTCCGCGTGCCTAATATGTGCCTCTTGCAGTGGTGTAAAGGGAGCATTGGTGCCCGCTGCCTCACTCTCTAGGGATGCTAGTGAACCTTCTACCTCCTTCAGTTGGCCAATCACCTCCCGCTTCCTCCCAACCTTAACAGTCATAGCAGCCCCCCTAAGACAGACTTTGAAAGTGTCCCATTCTATCTGCCGCGAGCTGGCCGTGTTCGCATTCGTGGAGAAGTAGGTATCTATAGTGTCGGACAGAGCAGACCGGAAGACCGAGTCCTCGAGGAGATCAGGAGACAGTCGCCAAGTTGGGATGGGAGCCAGCCGCCTACCCCACTGCCAAGTGATTTCCACGGGGTTATGATCTGATAGTGTCTTCCCCATGTGCTGGGCCTGGACAATCAGCGCTGTGAGGGAACGGGAGCAGAAGACATGATCAATTCTTGTGTGGAGCTGGTGGGGAGGGGAGAAAAAGGTGTATTCCCTTTCCATAGGGTGCATGCTGCGCCACACATCCGCTAAATCCCAGCCCTCAGCCCAACCCGCAAGCGCATCAGCCTGTTTCCTGCTCTCGGTAGCCTGTAAGGGAGGATGCGATCTATCTAGCATGACATCAAGCACAGCATTGAAATCACTCCCGATGATCCAGCTATGGTCAGCCCAATCCGCAAGCACCCCATTGACCGTAAACAGGAATTCCGACTGATTGGTGTTAGGTGAATACACACATCCAATGACAACCGCCTCCCCATCCAACAGTCCCCGCACAAAGACATATCGGCCCTCCTGATCAATCCGTTGCTCCAGCAGCTGGAAGGGAAGAGAGCCACGTAGCCAAATCGCCGCCCCCCTCGAGAATGCAGAATATGAGGTAGCGAAGAGCTGTCCTCTCCATTTCTTGCGCAATTTCACCGCCTCAGCAGCGTTCAAGTGTGTCTCTTGCAAGCATGCAATCTGTGTCCCCCTTCGGTTGAGTTGTGCCAGGATTCTGTGCCGTTTATGCACTGATCCCATGCCACGCACGTTCCATGTGCACAATTGGTAATTGTTAATAGGTCCCATTCCCATCTGTGTGGCGCTGTAATATGTAACAACTGGGCGACCCCATATGTCCTGCTGTGTTAGAAAGTGAGAGTGTCTCGCAACCAAGTAACCCCTGAACAAAAAGGTCCCTGAGCCAACGTACCCAGGAGCCAAACCATGGCGCCCAACGTGGGCACAATTCAGTCAAGTTCGTGTGCATACCGGGGGTGGTAGGCCTCCGTCTATGGGCACTGAACTATCTGCGTGGGAACGACAGCCCACAATACAATGGGCCCCCACACATACAACCCACTTTGTATGAAGGAGGGGATTAGTCATACGTTACCACCTTGAGAGGATCAATCGCGTCGTGGTTCAGAACTCTTCTGCCATCTGGGCCGTGATCTTCGGGAAGAGCTGCAAGCTGTCAACTGAACCAGACACCTCGGTGTGGGTGTCGGTGGTGTCGGTGAGTCTGTCTCCGGTTGCTCCCGCGTCGTGGGCGGCCAGTGCCTCCTCTGTTAGACGTTGATGCGGGGATGATGACGAGTGTCCCGCTGTCTGGCGTCCGGGAGGATGCGTCGTCGCCGATGCGCCGTGGGGCGAATGATGCCCGGGGCTGCGAGCGTCGTTCCGCCGGCCTGGCGAGCCCCCGTGGGTGTCACTGTGGTGGTCGGTGAATGGGTCCTGTGATGCCGGTGGGGTCAAGGTGACCTCCATCCACTCTGCCGCTTCCTCAGGCGAGTCGAAAAAATGGGACTTGTTGTTATGTAGGATTTTGAGCCGAGCAGGGAACAAAAGTGCATATTTCATGTTTCTGTCCCGCAACTTGCGTTTCACCCCCATGAAGTTGGACCTGGCCCGCTGAACAGTGGGCGTGAAATCAGGGTAGACCGATATATTCCTGTCCTCGAAGCGTATTGGCGCTTCCTCCCTGGCCGCCCGCAGGACAGTGTCGCGGTCTCTGAAGTGGAGGAGACGAGCGATCAGGGGGCGAGGGGGTGCCCCTGGTTGTGGGGGCCGCGATGGCATCCTGTGGGCCCTCTCCACACTGTAGAGGGCAGTGAGGTCTCTCTGGCCCAACAGTTTCTTTAGCCAGTCTTCCACAAATTGCGTGGGGTCTCTCCCCTCGCTCCTTTCCGGAATGCCTAGGATGCGGACGTTGTTGCGGCGGGCTCGTCCTTCTGCATCGTCCACTCTACTCCATAGTTGCTTTAATTGCTTCTCTACGTTCTCTAATTTCGTGGAGTGTTCCGTCTGCTGCGGGATTAGGTCGTCCAGCGCTATTTTCTGCTCCGCCACTCGATCCGCCAACTTGTTGTGGTCGGCCTTTAGTAGGGATAGGCCAGTCGCCATAATGTCTATGCGCGATTCTAGCGCTTCGCGCGTCGCGCGTATTTCATTCAAGATCAGATCCAGTTTGGCGTCTTGTGACCCCTTACCAGTCGGCGGGATGATATCCACGTTGGAGGAGGCCAGCGGGTCTTCGGAGCCCGTGGACTGCACGTCCGTTCGGGCGCCCTGGTCCTGAGGTTTGCCCCTGTTTCTGCCCATTGTTCTTGTTAGCAGGGTGGCGCTGTAGTGGATGCAGCAGGCCGCCGCGGTCCCACGAAGAGTCCGGCAGAAGGTATGTGAGGACCACTACGCACTAGGTAGAGGCGGACGTAGCGAGGGCCCCAGGGCTGGCGGGGGCAGTGTAGTCTATCCCGGCGAGGTGTCAGCGTGGGGTGAGTCGGTGAGCAGCCGACGACTCCACATGCAGGTGTGACCCCAGTTCCATAGAGGTGGTGAGGGAGAAGAGGTGATGGGGTCCAGGCCACAGGAGAGTGTGCCTGTCGTGGCTTGCGGAGGCGCGGCGAAGGTCAGGGCTGCAGCGCCGTAATAATGGGTCAAAGCGCGTGGCGCACTATCCCACTTCAGATCCCTGCACCTGTGGTCAGCGTGTCCGCAATATGTGCCACTCTGCGTTGCGTGACCGCTCCCGGTCCTCAGTCTGCTGGCTCTGGGGCATGCGAAGCGGGTCTGCTAGGGTCCAAGGGTCTCCACCAGGCCCCTACGCGAAGGCAAGATGACGCCAGGAAGTCACCGATGCCTGGCCGATCCGCAATGCGATGTGATGCAGGCAGCCGGTCTCGCGGCGTTGGTGGTAGAGTGTGTGCGCCACCCGCACCGTGGTCCTTGTCACTGTGGCGGGACGTTGGAGACCCGCTGACTTCGTGGGCGGGCGGGGGGATGGTCCGGAGGTACTCCCGCGCCACAGAGGGGCCGTTCAGCAGTGCGGCCGGTCCGTATTGAGGTGGTCAAGCGGGGAGGGGATAGCGGAGCCGCAGCGAGGGTGAGCACCGTACCGCACTCCGGGTTCCGGCCAGTAGATCGGTAGAAATCCGAGTCCGGGTCCCGACTGGACCGCGAAGGAGGCTGTGGGCAGGCCGGCCAGGCCGATCACTCTAGGCCGGGGCTTCGCTTCGGTTTGCAGGCCGCACCAGGGTCCGTCGTCGGAGCTCAGCAAAGAAGACGTCTCAGAGGGGCTACGCTGCACCGCCTCACGCCGCTTGCCTCCGGAGACAACCTGTGCCTAAATCAGGTGGGTTGCAGGCAGGGGAGTGCAGGATATTCAGCTCGTGTTTAGGGCATAGGACGGAGCTGGCAAACTACACGTCCACCATTAACGGCTCCAGGCCCCGCCCCCACAGAGTACCTTATATATATTTTTTTTTTTCTTCTTTTCAAAAGCACAAAGCACCGTGTATTTTCTCTGCAGTCTCACCAAGTGTCTTATTTGCGCAGCAAAGAGTTTCTTTTGACCTTTTACAAAAGTGTGACTGAGAGCAGTTTAGATCATCATGGCATGCCAGAGTTTATAGGCAGTTGTGGTGTTACTATTACATGTTAATTACTTTTTTTAATCGTTTTTGAGAAAAAAACGAGCCTCTGTAGCTTTCATCAGATCAACTGTCAGTTTCACTGTTTAAATATTCAGCGCGTGTGTGCACGCTCTCACCTGCTGTTTTCTCAGGAGGCTTCATCGGAGTCTCTATATGTCACTGCTTTTCTCAGACCTTCTTGCCTGCTGATGTTGTACTGAAGCGCCGTGAGCCACTCTGCGATGCGTCACTGTACGTGCCGTTTTGTTTGTTTCTGCAGCACTGTTCACGTCATTTGCCTCAACGACGTTCGGAGTTCATTTCTGAGGAAAACCTTTCTTGCCGTTTTATATTTCTTATTTAGTCTTGGCGATTCTGCTGACAGCAAGACTAGTGAAATTCTCCCCTCCTTTAAAGATCTCCGTCATGAAACAAAAGTACTGTGCTTTTCTCCTCATGAAAACGACGGAGTGTTACGAGGCACTGTTTTGTTTCATTGTGTGATCATCATTTCAGATAAGCGTATTTATCGGGGGCAAGGATCAAGCCCCGATTTCTAGATTTAATTGGATGCCTTTATATGAACTATCTAGCAACCTGTTGTTTAATTGAATACGATTTACTCCTACTGCTGTTTATGTCACATATGTTTGGTATATTTTTTATTTTTGGCAATTTCGTTTTTGCATTGGTTCATGTTTAATGCCAATTGGTTATGCATTGCACACAAAACAACAGTGTTTTATTTTTATTGCACTTGCAGTAGGTTTTAGTCCCAGCTGTTCCTTTAATCACACTTTTATTTAAATATTTTCGGATTGTGTTCTGTTTTATTTTTATATGCAGTGGGTTTTAGTCCCATCTGCGATGGGTTTCTAGTCCCATTTGTTGCACTGGGTTTTAGAACTATCTGCTTTAATTACTACGTTCTTGCGAAGAATTCCTAGTCCTTTTTTAACACAGTGGGTTTGAGTCCCACATGTTTTATTTAAATGTCTTTTGTGATGGGTTTCTAGTCCCATTTCTTTGCAGTGGGTTTTAGTCCCATCTGTGTTTCTTAAATGTTTGCATTGGGTTATAGTCCCATTTGCTTACTGTGGGTTTCAGTCCTACTAGTTTAATTTGGCCGTAAGTGCGGGTTCTGATAAGGGTTGTGGGGGGCAATACAGCGTGGTGTAATAATCCTTAAACGCCGTATTAATCCCCATTTGGGTGGTAGTCCGGTGGCCAGATTGGTCCAAAACCCTCAGAATGGGGTGGCTGATCGGGGAGTCCCGTAGGAGGCGGGCTAGTAGGGGACCGGCTCGGTCGGCCTGTGTATGCTGTCTGTTTGTGTACTCCCTATAGTCTATAAGCCGCAATTCTTCTAGTAGCTCCGCGTGCCTAATATGTGCCTCTTGCAGTGGTGTAAAGGGAGCATTGGTGCCCGCTGCCTCACTCTCTAGGGATGCTAGTGAACCTTCTACCTCCTTCAGTTGGCCAATCACCTCCCGCTTCCTCCCAACCTTAACAGTCATAGCAGCCCCCCTAAGACAGACTTTGAAAGTGTCCCATTCTATCTGCCGCGAGCTGGCCGTGTTCGCATTCGTGGAGAAGTAGGTATCTATAGTGTCGGACAGAGCAGACCGGAAGACCGAGTCCTCGAGGAGATCAGGAGACAGTCGCCAAGTTGGGATGGGAGCCAGCCGCCTACCCCACTGCCAAGTGATTTCCACGGGGTTATGATCTGATAGTGTCTTCCCCATGTGCTGGGCCTGGACAATCAGCGCTGTGAGGGAACGGGAGCAGAAGACATGATCAATTCTTGTGTGGAGCTGGTGGGGAGGGGAGAAAAAGGTGTATTCCCTTTCCATAGGGTGCATGCTGCGCCACACATCCGCTAAATCCCAGCCCTCAGCCCAACCCGCAAGCGCATCAGCCTGTTTCCTGCTCTCGGTAGCCTGTAAGGGAGGATGCGATCTATCTAGCATGA
This sequence comes from Lissotriton vulgaris, assembly GCF_964263255.1. Taxonomy (NCBI): domain Eukaryota; kingdom Metazoa; phylum Chordata; class Amphibia; order Caudata; family Salamandridae; genus Lissotriton; species Lissotriton vulgaris. The sequence continues at coordinate 882,631,702 of NC_141699.1, read as the reverse complement.
CATCAAGCACAGCATTGAAATCACTCCCGATGATGCAGCTATGGTCAGCCCAATCCGCAAGCACCCCATTGACCGTAAACAGGAATTCCGACTGATTGGTGTTAGGTGAATACACACATCCAATGACAACCGCCTCCCCATCCAACAGTCCCCGCACAAAGACATATCGGCCCTCCTGATCAATCCGTTGCTCCAGCAGCTGGAAGGGAAGAGAGCCACGTAGCCAAATCGCCGCCCCCCTCGAGAATGCAGAATATGAGGTAGCGAAGAGCTGTCCTCTCCATTTCTTGCGCAATTTCACCGCCTCAGCAGCGTTCAAGTGTGTCTCTTGCAAGCATGCAATCTGTGTCCCCCTTCGGTTGAGTTGTGCCAGGATTCTGTGCCGTTTATGCACTGATCCCATGCCACGCACGTTCCATGTGCACAATTGGTAATTGTTAATAGGTCCCATTCCCATCTGTGTGGCGCTGTAATATGTAACAACTGGGCGACCCCATATGTCCTGCTGTGTTAGAAAGTGAGAGTGTCTCGCAACCAAGTAACCCCTGAACAAAAAGGTCCCTGAGCCAACGTACCCAGGAGCCAAACCATGGCGCCCAACGTGGGCACAATTCAGTCAAGTTCGTGTGCATACCGGGGGTGGTAGGCCTCCGTCTATGGGCACTGAACTATCTGCGTGGGAACGACAGCCCACAATACAATGGGCCCCCACACATACAACCCACTTTGTATGAAGGAGGGGATTAGTCATACGTTACCACCTTGAGAGGATCAATCGCGTCGTGGTTCAGAACTCTTCTGCCATCTGGGCCGTGATCTTCGGGAAGAGCTGCAAGCTGTCAACTGAACCAGACACCTCGGTGTGGGTGTCGGTGGTGTCGGTGAGTCTGTCTCCGGTTGCTCCCGCGTCGTGGGCGGCCAGTGCCTCCTCTGTTAGACGTTGATGCGGGGATGATGACGAGTGTCCCGCTGTCTGGCGTCCGGGAGGATGCGTCGTCGCCGATGCGCCGTGGGGCGAATGATGCCCGGGGCTGCGAGCGTCGTTCCGCCGGCCTGGCGAGCCCCCGTGGGTGTCACTGTGGTGGTCGGTGAATGGGTCCTGTGATGCCGGTGGGGTCAAGGTGACCTCCATCCACTCTGCCGCTTCCTCAGGCGAGTCGAAAAAATGGGACTTGTTGTTATGTAGGATTTTGAGCCGAGCAGGGAACAAAAGTGCATATTTCATGTTTCTGTCCCGCAACTTGCGTTTCACCCCCATGAAGTTGGACCTGGCCCGCTGAACAGTGGGCGTGAAATCAGGGTAGACCGATATATTCCTGTCCTCGAAGCGTATTGGCGCTTCCTCCCTGGCCGCCCGCAGGACAGTGTCGCGGTCTCTGAAGTGGAGGAGACGAGCGATCAGGGGGCGAGGGGGTGCCCCTGGTTGTGGGGGCCGCGATGGCATCCTGTGGGCCCTCTCCACACTGTAGAGGGCAGTGAGGTCTCTCTGGCCCAACAGTTTCTTTAGCCAGTCTTCCACAAATTGCGTGGGGTCTCTCCCCTCGCTCCTTTCCGGAATGCCTAGGATGCGGACGTTGTTGCGGCGGGCTCGTCCTTCTGCATCGTCCACTCTACTCCATAGTTGCTTTAATTGCTTCTCTACGTTCTCTAATTTCGTGGAGTGTTCCGTCTGCTGCGGGATTAGGTCGTCCAGCGCTATTTTCTGCTCCGCCACTCGATCCGCCAACTTGTTGTGGTCGGCCTTTAGTAGGGATAGGCCAGTCGCCATAATGTCTATGCGCGATTCTAGCGCTTCGCGCGTCGCGCGTATTTCATTCAAGATCAGATCCAGTTTGGCGTCTTGTGACCCCTTACCAGTCGGCGGGATGATATCCACGTTGGAGGAGGCCAGCGGGTCTTCGGAGCCCGTGGACTGCACGTCCGTTCGGGCGCCCTGGTCCTGAGGTTTGCCCCTGTTTCTGCCCATTGTTCTTGTTAGCAGGGTGGCGCTGTAGTGGATGCAGCAGGCCGCCGCGGTCCCACGAAGAGTCCGGCAGAAGGTATGTGAGGACCACTACGCACTAGGTAGAGGCGGACGTAGCGAGGGCCCCAGGGCTGGCGGGGGCAGTGTAGTCTATCCCGGCGAGGTGTCAGCGTGGGGTGAGTCGGTGAGCAGCCGACGACTCCACATGCAGGTGTGACCCCAGTTCCATAGAGGTGGTGAGGGAGAAGAGGTGATGGGGTCCAGGCCACAGGAGAGTGTGCCTGTCGTGGCTTGCGGAGGCGCGGCGAAGGTCAGGGCTGCAGCGCCGTAATAATGGGTCAAAGCGCGTGGCGCACTATCCCACTTCAGATCCCTGCACCTGTGGTCAGCGTGTCCGCAATATGTGCCACTCTGCGTTGCGTGACCGCTCCCGGTCCTCAGTCTGCTGGCTCTGGGGCATGCGAAGCGGGTCTGCTAGGGTCCAAGGGTCTCCACCAGGCCCCTACGCGAAGGCAAGATGACGCCAGGAAGTCACCGATGCCTGGCCGATCCGCAATGCGATGTGATGCAGGCAGCCGGTCTCGCGGCGTTGGTGGTAGAGTGTGTGCGCCACCCGCACCGTGGTCCTTGTCACTGTGGCGGGACGTTGGAGACCCGCTGACTTCGTGGGCGGGCGGGGGGATGGTCCGGAGGTACTCCCGCGCCACAGAGGGGCCGTTCAGCAGTGCGGCCGGTCCGTATTGAGGTGGTCAAGCGGGGAGGGGATAGCGGAGCCGCAGCGAGGGTGAGCACCGTACCGCACTCCGGGTTCCGGCCAGTAGATCGGTAGAAATCCGAGTCCGGGTCCCGACTGGACCGCGAAGGAGGCTGTGGGCAGGCCGGCCAGGCCGATCACTCTAGGCCGGGGCTTCGCTTCGGTTTGCAGGCCGCACCAGGGTCCGTCGTCGGAGCTCAGCAAAGAAGACGTCTCAGAGGGGCTACGCTGCACCGCCTCACGCCGCTTGCCTCCGGAGACAACCTGTGCCTAAATCAGGTGGGTTGCAGGCAGGGGAGTGCAGGATATTCAGCTCGTGTTTAGGGCATAGGACGGAGCTGGCAAACTACACGTCCACCATTAACGGCTCCAGGCCCCGCCCCCACAGAGTACCTTATATATATATTTTTTTTTCTTCTTTTCAAAAGCACAAAGCACCGTGTATTTTCTCTGCAGTCTCACCAAGTGTCTTATTTGCGCAGCAAAGAGTTTCTTTTGACCTTTTACAAAAGTGTGACTGAGAGCAGTTTAGATCATCATGGCATGCCAGAGTTTATAGGCAGTTGTGGTGTTACTATTACATGTTAATTACTTTTTTTAATCGTTTTTGAGAAAAAAACGAGCCTCTGTAGCTTTCATCAGATCAACTGTCAGTTTCACTGTTTAAATATTCAGCGCGTGTGTGCACGCTCTCACCTGCTGTTTTCTCAGGAGGCTTCATCGGAGTCTCTATATGTCACTGCTTTTCTCAGACCTTCTTGCCTGCTGATGTTGTACTGAAGCGCCGTGAGCCACTCTGCGATGCGTCACTGTACGTGCCGTTTTGTTTGTTTCTGCAGCACTGTTCACGTCATTTGCCTCAACGACGTTCGGAGTTCATTTCTGAGGAAAACCTTTCTTGCCGTTTTATATTTCTTATTTAGTCTTGGCGATTCTGCTGACAGCAAGACTAGTGAAATTCTCCCCTCCTTTAAAGATCTCCGTCATGAAACAAAAGTACTGTGCTTTTCTCCTCATGAAAACGACGGAGTGTTACGAGGCACTGTTTTGTTTCATTGTGTGATCATCATTTCAGATAAGCGTATTTATCGGGGGCAAGGATCAAGCCCCGATTTCTAGATTTAATTGGATGCCTTTATATGAACTATCTAGCAACCTGTTGTTTAATTGAATACGATTTACTCCTACTGCTGTTTATGTCACATATGTTTGGTATATTTTTTATTTTTGGCAATTTCGTTTTTGCATTGGTTCATGTTTAATGCCACTTGGTTATGCATTGCACACAAAACAACAGTGTTTTATTTTTATTGCACTTGCAGTAGGTTTTAGTCCCAGCTGTTCCTTTAATCACACTTTTATTTAAATATTTTCGGATTGTGTTCTGTTTTATTTTTATATGCAGTGGGTTTTAGTCCCATCTGCGATGGGTTTCTAGTCCCATTTGTTGCACTGGGTTTTAGAACTATCTGCTTTAATTACTACGTTCTTGCGAAGAATTCCTAGTCCTTTTTTAACACAGTGGGTTTGAGTCCCACATGTTTTATTTAAATGTCTTTTGTGATGGGTTTCTAGTCCCATTTCTTTGCAGTGGGTTTTAGTCCCATCTGTGTTTCTTAAATGTTTGCATTGGGTTATAGTCCCATTTGCTTACTGTGGGTTTCAGTCCTACTAGTTTAATTTGTTATGGGTTCAAGTCCCATGTTATGGGTTTTAGTCCCATTTGCTTACTTTGCAATGTTTTTCAGATGGGTTCATTTCCCATTTGCTTGCAGGGGGTTGTAGTCCCACTTGCGCTAGTTCTGTATATTTGCGATGGTTCTCAGTCCCATTTGTTTGTAGTGGGTTTTAGTCACATCTACTTAATTTTAATATTTTTGCTATGGGGTTCATGTCCCATTTTGCTGTTGTGGGTTTTAGTCCCACCTGGCACTACGTCAGTTGTCCACAGGGACCTCGTTTATTTTTGTTTTATGCCCTTTCGGGTGTGTGTATTTTGTCTCCTTCAGAGGAGCTATGCTTAGGTTATTGTCCTATAGCATTATTGCGTTTTTATTCACTTATGCTAGTTTACCAGTCACTTTTTGGAGTCTAGGTTTTTAAAGTTTTACATCCACAAATTTAGCTTATGTTTTCTCTATCTATGTGATTTTATGCTTTCTATGCTAAATATGTTCAGATTTAAATTCTTTTCAGATTTGATGTACCTTTATTGCAACTTTTTGCACTGTTATCTCTTGCATTACATTATTGTATTTTGCTTAGTGGTAATAGTGTTTTGATGAGGTTTCACCTCTACTTTTTCTCATCTTTTTGAAATGAGAGTTTCTTTTGTTCTTTCTCTTTTCTATTGCCTTCCTTTGTTTTCTTCTTTTTAAAAAGTTCTGAGAGGATGGTTTATATGGTGTAAGAAGGGAGTATGGTTTATATGTTTTTTTCCATTCTTCTTTCTTTGTTCTCTTTTTATGGTGTTTCCTCTTTTCTGTTCTTTTTTCCGCTTTTGCTCTATTTACTTGCTTTCATTTTCTCCTGTTCTCCTTTGCTGTTTTTAGCTTTTTGTTTTCTGTTTAAGGAGAGAGGATAATGTAGTACCTTGGAGTTCTCTATGCTATCCCTCTCTGCCTCTATTAGAATGTTCATATGATGCATCTATCAGAATGTTGGTGATCTGCCTGACAGATTCCAGTTGGCTGGGCTGAGCACCATGTTGGATGCTCCTGGTGGGGTCTCTCTGTATATCTTGGATTAAAGCATCACTAAATACTACACAACGTGTGGACTTCTCATCATTACATTATTGTCCACTCCAGAGCTATCACATTATGCCAAAGCACTAAAGGATGTTAGAGAAGCCGACACCTCCTGCAAGATAATCTGGCTACAAAAGGTGAAGAGCACATTGGCCAACATGGGCCTGAGCCACCTATGGGAAGAAACAGAAAGCCATCGGTTCCCTTCTAAAAGAGAAATTAAGGAACTCGATTGGTCCATGGTCATCACAAACAGCACACGTATCATCAAGAGTACCACATTGTTAGGCATGTTCAGGGAATTCAAGCCCAGTCCCATGTACAAACCCTTCTGGGGTGTTATAACTAAGCCTAGAGATAGTAGACTATTCTTCCAATTCTGGGTTGGCACACTCCCGGTTAAATCTATTACCTATAAATGGTACAATACCAAAGACAGCAGATGCCTTCTTTGTATAGAACAGGAGGAGATAGTGCCACACATCCTTTTTGTATGTCCTGCATATAAGGCCCAAAGGGATAAATGGCTTAAACATGTTTGCAAAAAACTGGGCACAAGATCCAGCTCCACAGCTGTTATATTGAAGTCTAATACTAATGAGCTCTGTGTGATATCCATCGCTAAATTTCTAAGCTGGACTTGGTTAATTTGCGACAAAATGCTAAATATGTTGGTGGTAACGCAAATTAGCAGCTTACAGTAAGATGACGTCGGTGCGACTCTGATAGGCGTACAACACCAAATGGCTCAAGTAGGACTACGGCCCAGCCCAATATATGAATAGGACAGCTGAAGTAATGGCCAATTACAGTGACTTAGTCTGTATTGGAATACACATATTTGATAGTATAGTCACATAGATCCATATATGCACTTACCCCTTGTCCTATCGGTCCAAGTACTACCTCTTTGTATCTTCATGATTTTTTAAACAAAATAGAGATATCTAAAAAAAAATCGTTACTAGAAATAAGTGAAGATAAAGTGTATAATGGTTTTTACAGGTTCCGGTTTTAATAACAATTTTTAAACCTTTTATGATCTTGTATTTGATATCGCTTTTTATGTATATTTGTATATTGACAAGTGCTGAGGCCACAATGGACGGTTTATTTTTAACAAAACGGTTCATTTCTTTTATGTAATATTGTGAATGTCTTTTAAGATCTGTGTGATCGAAATAAAGATTATGAACTGAACTGAACAATTGGGCATTATTTTAAGGGTTCTAAAAGTGTCTCCCTTTTTTTTTTGTTGCAGCAAAACATCTGTTGCTTTTGTATTTGTATTTTTCCATGATGAGAGTATTCATTTGGTGCAACAAGACGTCACCCTTTATAAAGCTTTTCCTTCATAACATGAATTTCTTAAGGGGAAAAAATTATTCCTCATTAAAAATTCAATGTGCTTCAGAATTAACTTTCATTTCTTGACATCCTAGACACTACGGGGGTCATTAGGATGGCGGGCGGATTGCCTCCGCCAGGGTAGCGGTGGCCACCGCCACCCTGGCGGAGGCAATCCGCCCGCCATCCTTCCCTGCATTCCCCCCCGCCATATTACGATGGCGGAGGGGACCGCAGCGGTCGGAAAGACCGCCCACCTGTTTTCCGCCCCGGTCGCATGGCGGCCGGGGCGGAAAAGGGATAACATGGTGGCGGTGTCCATCAGACACCGCCCGCCATATTAGAATAGGCATTTCTCAATGCCTTTCCGTGGCGGCAATGCCGCCACGGAAAGGCATGCGGTGTTCACTCTGGGGGGCCCCTGTGGGCCCCCAGAGTGACGGGCAAAGGGGGGTGGCACACGGGGGGGGTACGTGTGGTACCCCCCTGCATTTGCATAATCGCAGCGGCAGGCACAGCGCGGTGCCTGCCGCTTCGAGTATGCAAATGCGTGCATTTGTTTTTGACATTGTGGCGGGCGGTGCAGTGAGCACCGCCCGCCACAATGTTACTTTGAGGAATGCGCCCGCCAGAGTGGCGGGCGCATCCTAATGCCAATGTCGGGACCCCCGCCCTTTAGGCGGGCGGTCCCGATCTCCGTTAGGGTGGCGGGCGGACTGTTTCCGCACGCCATCCTAATGACCCTACATTCCCAGGCAAATGTATGAGTTGAGCCCTATTCCCTTATATTTTTATTTGTGTGTTAGCTCTAAGTTCTAGGCTGTTAAAGGTATTTATCAAGGTGTATCTATTTTTCTTTTATGAGTATTGATATGGTTATACATGTTTATAGAGTAAAGATTTTTTGAGTGTTTATGCCCATATCTACACGTATCAACCGTACTAGAATAACCTTTGATATTTGTTCATGCAATTTAAGTAGCAAGGCAACTTCAATTCTCTCAGGGGTCCCATGGCACAACGTTTGGATTGCAAGCTTATCATTTCTGATTCTTCTATTTTGAGACACAATTTTGTCTGCATTTGATATTAAATACTTTAGTATTGCTCTCTCTTTCATTCCCATCCTCCCACTCAACCTCCTGGAATTTAAGTTCATAATTTGGACTGTGATAGGGAAACCAACAACTCCAAGTTGAGAAATAACTAAAGGCTTCAGTAGCAAATTGACATATGCTTCACATCAAGAGTTAAAATGAAGAACAAAATACCCTTTTGGGTTAGTTATGCATTGGTAAGTTCCTTATGCAGCGCCCAAATACATCTCAAGTCTCAGCAGGTCTGTGTGCATAGGTCCAGATCAGAGCACCTGCACCCAAAGTTGCTAATTGTGGAGAAAATCAGCAGAATACCTGCCAATAATTAATGTGCCTCTGAATAGTACTTGCATATGTGTGACTTCCCCTGAACATAACCCCTCTCTTAGACCTGCCAGCCGTAGGGTGAGCATCTACTAAACGTTTGCCTTCTCCCTTGCTGTTTGCTGAAATTAGTCTTTGTTCGCTCAAGGACTCTGCACTTTACCACTGCTAATCAGTGCTCACTACTTAAAACATGGCAAAATTAGACTATGCATGATTGGTACATTTAATTTACCTGCGTCCCTGGTAAAGTGGTACATCATGTACCCAAGTCCTGTAAATTAAATACTACCAGTGTACCTGCATTACTTACTATGCCACCCACTTAAGTTGCCTTTTAAACACGTCTTTTAAACTGCTAATTCGGCCTGGTTCAATATGTCAGGCCTATAACTCCTTTTTTAGTACATACTAGCTTACCCGTCGTGCGTTGCTGCGCTCTCAGAAGAAAGGAAACTTGTTATGATAACATTCAATTTACATTGTGTCATTTTTATTGAAACTTATTCATTTTAATATGGAAAACATTTTAAAGTGTTGTTTTAATTCTGTTTATTTATTTGAGTGCTTGTGGATACACAGTATTTTTTATTTTTCCTTCTGGTGCGTACACGAATAAATCAGAAGGTTTTCCGACGCGTGAGCTGGCCACATACAGTTGTCCATGTGAGAAGCTCGGATTCTCCAAATGTAGTCCACACACTTGCAGCGATTGTCCTTATGCTTTGTTGATGGTCATTGCAAAAGTGTGTCGCACCGGAAACTGTAAACGCTCAGTATTGGAAAGATTATGAGTGCCCTGGGGGGCTGATATTTAACAATTTAAAAAAAAATATTTTTTGCCAGAAACCTTCGCAGGAGTATACTCAACAACTTCTCAAAGTTTCATGCCGATCGGATGAATGGTGTAGTAATGCATAAAGGACAAACAGACAGACAGACATACATTCGTTTTTATATATATAGATAAGTCACCTCTAAGGTATAGGCCCTAAACAGCACATTGGGTGAAGTGTGTTAAAAAAAAGTTGAATATTTGCTCCTAAGTTTTACATGTCCTGGTAGTGTAAAACACCAAATATTTGTTTTTCACTACAATGGTGTCTACCTCTCCAATAGGATTACATTGGGTTACCTTTTTGCATTTTGTGATAATTTGTGTTTGGGAACAGGTAGAAATCTAATGCTTTAATTCACAGTTCTGAAAATGCCTTTTAGAAAGTTGAGATTTTCTTCCCCCACCATTTGGTGCCTGCAGCCTGTGTCCTGGGTCACATGACAAGGTTTGACTGGCAGTTGGCCTTTGTGTATTCCTCCCAGACACTAACACAAAAGGGGATTAGTTGCTGGCAGGATGAGCTATTCTGACAGTATGGGACCACTTACATTTCACAGGAGCTGCCTCAGCACACTCACAAATAACTTCACACCAGCCTTTTGCGTCCCCCAGAGTCTATAGAGCCTAGGCAGTGAGGAAGGAAATTCCAGAACCATCTGTGGGGAGAAAACTCCAGACGTTTCTTGCACTTCAAAGCTGGCACCAGGTATAAAAATAGGACCCTCAGACCCTCTCTTCAGTTCACTCCTGGACCTGCAGAGGACCCTCAGAAGGCCTGCCCTGCACTTTATAGGACTTTCTTCCTGCTTCACGCATGCTTTTAACTTCATGGGACTGTCCTGCTGCTTGAAGCCTTCTTTGAACCCTCAAAGGACTGCCTTGCTGCTTGAACATCAGAACTACCAGTGTGATAACAAAGGCTAGTTTGCTGCCCTCCTGTTCAGAGCTACAGGGATGTAACCAGCTCTAACAACTTGAACCCTGCCTCAGACTGTGCCTGAAGTTATCCCTACCCTCCAAGTGCTGCCTACTCAGTCCTGGATCCTTGTAAGAGCTACTAAAGGTGTCCAAATTGCCAACCTTGGGACTTACAACATCTCTGCCAAAAAGTGCAGAGAACAGACAGAAGAATGGGCCCTGCCTGCTTGCCGATCCACCCATTGTGCATTACTGGTCGGCCTGACTTTACGGAAGCACCTGCTATGCTTTTCTATGTAGCAGCAAATCCTGTTCAGCTGCTTCTCATTGGAAGGGTATTGTGCAGCCCTTGTCGGCTACATCATGCAGCTTCATCCCACTGGAGATTTTTGACTTCAAAATAAGAGACTAACAGCCTGATTCATGAAAGGTAATTGCGCTCGCAAAGTGCCAGATTCTGAGAATCTGGCCCTTTGCGAGTGCAATTTTTGCATTTGGGATTCATCATCCCAAATGCAAAATTCGTTATTTAAGAACTCGCAAATTTGCGAGGAATAGCATTTAAGGAATCTCTATTAGAGATTCCTTAAATGCTATCCTTGAAGCTTTTAAAAATTGCAAATTCGCAATTTTGGGCCGCTATTTACCGCGAGGTCAAACCTCGTGGTAAATAGCGAAAACTTAGAAAAATGCTTTTAAATGCATTTTTCTAAGTTGCATGTTACACATACACATGTCTTTTGGACATGTGTGTGTGTAACATCTGTGTAATTTGACATTTCAGGGGTGTTACAGGGTGTCCTTTGGACACCCCTGCACCCTTGAAATCGCAATCTAATTTGCGATTAGCTAATTGCTAATCGCAAATAAGGAATGACTCCCCATGCATTCCTACGGGCCTTTAGGCCCATAGGAATGAATGGGGAGTTATTCCTTATTTGCGATTAGCAATTAGCTAATCGCAAATAAGGAATCTGTAGGAATCGCAAAAAATATTGCGAATCCTACATGAATCCCGTTTTGCGAGTCTCGAATAGCGATTCCTTATGAATCGCTATTTCAGACTCGCAAAACTTCACAATGATGAATCTGGCCTATGTCAGAACATAGAAATCTTCACCAGGACTGCGGCCATCGGAGTGGCTCCCCGATGAGAGCTCCGCCTCCGACTCTGTCGACTGCTTTGCCCCACTGAACATTACCTTCTGTGACATTTTTACTTGAAATTTCTGCTAAGTCCAAAGGAAGGCAGAGACAGGGCCCAATCCACCTTGTGTATCCGAAGTGCACTCCATTGCGGTCAGCCATACCTTTGGACTTCTTCTTGTCTTTTGACTTAGTCTCGAGCGACTAGATGACCTCAGTTGGCGCTTTGATTGTTTAGGTGCTTGGGTTTACTAAAAAATTAAACAATTAATAACTCTGGTTCGAATGATTGATTTCTTTTTTTTTTTTTTGGGTGGCAAATAATTTATTACATTTTAACTCTATTTTTGTAAATTGTTGTGAGAATGTTCTTGTGTTGTGTTTACACTTTATTACGGTCTAAGTATTGCATGAATACTTTACACATTACCGCTAAGTTAAGCCTGACTGCTTTGTGCCAAGCTGCCTACAGGTTAAGCACAGGTTCATTTTATAACTTTTTGTGGTTCACCCTAAGAGGGATTGTGGTTTCTGCTAGAGAAGGTATCAATTTCTAACACCCTCAATGGCCCACCACAGTGTGAAGCCATAATCTTTCATATCGGAGAACGGGAGTGAAGGCAGTTTGCTGTGAGATTGATTTTTTGCAGTAGTCACATGTTGTAGTTTAGGATTGTGGTCGTCCCATTGCATCAGCAGCAAATACAGCACTGGAGTAGTGGTTTGAGTGCTCTAATGTTAGCAAAGCATGCAAGATGTCCACACCACTGCAACAATTATTTTTCTTTGCAAAGCTACAGCAAACATATTAATATCATAAATTCACCTCTTCTTCAGTTGGCAATGAATTCCTACACTTCAGATATCATGTTACATCTGATAAATAAAAGCCGCAAAAGCTGGTAGTTAAAGTGGAAAGTTCGAGAGACAAATACCAAATAACACATTCAGGTGTGAAAAGGTATTTAATAATATCTCATTCACAGTTGTGACAAGTCTGTTTGATTCATTCAATTGTTTAAAGTTCAATATATGATTGGCGGAAGAATAGCAATGTTTTAATTGTTATGTCCTAAAAACTATCGCTAATAGCGCAGATCGAAATCCTAAGAAAAAGCATTTGAGAACTTCATCATCAACAGAAAGAACTGAAACACAGTCCAGCCAGCCTGCTCACAAACTGGGATCTCCTTCAAAAGGCAATCCTGTTCTGTTCACTTCCCCTTAAGTGGGTGTCAGAATGACTACTGAAAGTCTTTGTCCCCTATTCACTAAAGATTTCATGAGTAAGGCAAGAAGTACTACAGAAGTACTCTTACATGGTGTTTGTAAATCTGCCATGAAACGTCCCACTCCCTATAGTAAAAGTGCAAGGTGGGCAAAAATATTTCTGTTTGCACTAATAGTGTGACTATTGTGTGAATATTCCCATTTTCGATGTTTTTGAGACACTTCACAAAGGCATGTAAGTTGATGTTAAAGAGTACTACAGGGGTACTAGTTTATGTACTCCAAAACAGCTTTGTGAATAAGCCTTTACACATTTTGCATGTGGAAGATGAAAGGTTTTCCCCCAAAAGTTTTTTTTTAAACTACACTTCATTTTCAGCCACAGATAAGGGAAGATTCATTTAGTCACTGCACAAAATAGATTTACATATATTCTGATGTAGAATGTGATAATGATGAGGGGAGCTCTCGGCAGTATTGCCGCCACTGCCAGGAGTCATTGCTGCACTTACCTTGGGGGGAAAAAACTACACAGGGTCCTGGCTGTTTCCAGTAAGGCTAAGCCAAATATAACTAAAGAACAAAACAGTGGCAAATACTGGATAAACTTCAAGAGTGATCTAATTGAAACCTTTATGAATCAAACACAATGGTCCATTTTGCGTCACTAGTCCAATTTTTATTTTACTAGTTGAACATTGCAATTGAAATCATTTCAAAAAATTAAATCTGCATGTATAGACAATTGGAAAGTTAGACATATCAAACCAGCAGCTTTATACATATTTACAATTTAAACACATCCTACAAACAACCTTCATCCTTCATTCACACAACTATACATAAACAACACAATAGGGCCCTTTGTCAACAAAGAAATGAGTAGTGAAGTCAATAGATGGTATAATTTCCCTAGTTCAGACTATTTACAATTAAATGTATTGAACATAAATTCTTATTTTTAAAGTCTGGGATGACAATTTGTAAATGATCGTAGCTGACAAAGAGTCCAGTCAATTTTAGTTCTGGTCGACGCGTTTCAAACCCCAGATGTCGGGGTTCTCATCAGGACCAACCATTTCTACAACAAAGACCAAACACGTGATTAAATAATCAGCTCTTAAATTGAGAATTACATAAATATGCCACCAGCTGGCAACTCTACTATACCTTATAAATTCTGTCAATGGCCAAATTTGTGTGAGGTGAGCAGTCGACGATTTTGAAAATGACACTAGACAAAAAGAAACACGACATCACATGAAACCATATTAAAGAATCGTTTTGGGTAAATAGTAAACAATGGTCACTTATGGGCTTCACTTACCTCTATTGGCAAGAGGTGAAGAAACCTAAAAACGAACGTGAGCATAAATTTTGTCAAAGACTTGTAAAAGTATGAAACATACAGGCCAGGTATTTTGATCTGTTGAACAGAACTTACCGGGCTATGGGGTTCTTGCAGATTGATGCCCGTAAGTTATAGTCTGTATTATTTAGGCTTCAATTCCACCTGAAAAGGGACATACGATTAGACCGCTGTCTTAAAAAGAATCGGGCGATGCATTGCTACTAAAGTCCGGGGGGCAAGCTTCTTACCTTCAGTAAAACGCCGGTCGCGTCTAACAATACACAGCAAGTGAATGCGGGACGCTTGAGTCCTACATCGGTATTTACCCGGAAGGGTTTTGGAAGCATGTGACTCAACGATGAACGCGGAAAGTATTTCTTCTATGTTCCGTGTGGAAGGCAGAGCGTGTGTGATTTCTTTATTTGCAATTATTATTCCGACGATGTAATTTAGGGGATCGAGATGTAAAAGAGGCGTTGCATTACGGCTTGAAAACTGCCTGAATGTTAAACAATGGTCATGGTCACATATTCAATTAAAGACATCGGATTGATGAGAAGTGAAATGATCATGCATTTATTTTGAATATTTCAGAAATTTCATTCAGACCCGTCATTGCAGTGCTGTACTTCATTATGAGCAGAGCTTCTCGCTGGCTGAGTCTTCTTTCAGTTTCTCCTCCCCTCGGGTCTGAGTCTATCTTTGATAGAATAGTCCATTTGAGGTCATCTTCACGATGCTTATGTACCTACCAGTGTAGAACCAACGGTGCATTTAGCGTTTCATTTCTCAAGCGTGATTTATGCTGCGTAATACGCTGCCTTGCTTCCTGTGATGTCTTCCCTATGTATAATTTAGGGCACGGGCAAATAATGCCATAGACCACGTTTTTGGTCTGGCAATTAGTAAATGAGTTGTGCTTCCAATGAATACCATTGAATGTAAACAAAGATCCTTCAACAGTTTGAACACAACATTAGCAGTTACCACACTTGTGGTGCCCTATTACTGGTGGTAAGCCCAGCATACTTCTCAAAGTGGATTAGGGGGTGGTAGGTAGGGCAGCTCTGACAATGTGGTTGGCCACACTTTTTTCTTTCTTGAAGGCAAAAAGTGGGGGGTCAGTAAAATCAGTATGGAGATTCTTAACCAAATGCCAATTCTGTGTAACAATTTTTCGCAGATGATGTGTTTGAGGTCCAAACGTTGTAACACATACAATTCTACTTTGCTCGGATCGTTCTTTCTTTTGAAGGAGAGTGTCCCGTGGGATCCACCAGGCTCTTTTGATTGAGTTTTTTAAGAGTTTTTTAGGGTAACCTCTCAGAATAAGTCATTCCATTAATTCATTTGCATGATGAAAAAAATCTTCTTTGTTTGAACAATTCCTTCTTATTCGGAGAAATTGTCCGAATGGTAAGTTTTGTTTCAGACTTCTTGGGTGATGGCTAGTGAAGTGGAGCGCTTTGTTCCGGTCCGTGGGTTTGCGAAATAGTTGTACATAAACTTGTACATCTAAGAACGTGATGTTCTTATTTGAAACTAAATCGGATGTCTTCCATCCTTTGGTTTAGCCAAGTTGTAAATTGATGTAACTGTTCCTCTGATCCAGACCAAATCATGAATACATCATCGATGTATCGGATGTATTTATTGATATGTTCAGAGAACGGATTAGAGTTGTAAACAAATTTATTTTTGTATAAACCCATGAACAGCACTGCCAGCTCTGGTGCAAATGGGCAGCCCATCGCCACTCCTTTCGTCTGGTAGAAAAACTCACCGTTAAATCGGAAATAATTTCTTGAAAGAGCAAATTTAGCTAATTGAACTAGAAAGTTGGTAGGCACTCTGGTTGGCTGTTCCCTTTGTTCTAAGAAGTAGGTAATTGTTTCTAAAGCCAGGTCCTGAGGAATCTGCGTATATAGTGAAACTACATCCATAGTCACTAATAGTTGTTTGGAATCATCAAACTGAACTGTTGCTATATGGTTAAGAAATGCTGTTGTGTCTTTCAGATGTGCTGGGATGTCATCAATGAAAGGTTTCAGAAAATAGTCGATATATTTCGAAACCGGTTTAATCAAAGAGGAGCAACCAGATATTATCGGGCGTCCTGACGGATTGACTTCGTCCTTATGCATTTTGGGGAGGACATACATTATTGGTATTCTTGGATGTTTGTTTTGAAGAAACAAAAATTCCTTATGTCCCAATATGCCTAAGTCATAGCCCTCTTGTAATATTGTAAATAGTTCCTTTTGTAGGTCGATAGTAGGATCTCTACTGATCCTTTTGTAGCAATTTGGGTCACCAAGTTGACGGTTAACTTCCTTTTTGTACTTGTGAATGTCCCACATTACTACCGCCCCACCCTTATCCTCCTGCTTTATTACCAAAGATTGATCATTTTTTAGGGAGGTAATGGCTTCTTTCTCTTCTTTGGATATATTGTAGTTGATAAATTGTTTTTTGCTTTCTAAAGCTGTTATTCCTGATAGTATAGTTCTCTCGAATGTGAGTACCTCCTTTGGGATCTTAGACGATGGTGGACAAAAAGTTGATTTATTATGGAGTCCTGTGACCTCTTGGACACTTGGTGTTGGGGTATCTTTAAAGAACATTTTTAATCGAATTTTTCGACAAAATTCAAGAATTTCCAATTTCATTTTGACGAAATCCGGTGCTCACACTGGGACGTAAGACAATCCTTTCCTCAGAATTGATATTTCCGATGTCGATAGTGCACGGTCCGATAGATTAAATAAAGGCAAAGGTTCTAGCTCCGGTAATACTGTCGCCTGGTTCTCATTTCCCATGGCTGATAGGTTGAGCGTGTTCGGCCGCGTGGTCTTCGCTGGCCTCTGCCTAAAAAAGTTTGGGGATTTAGTTGTTGATTGTTTTGATTTCCTCTATGAGGATGGTTTATCCTTGTGTCATTTGAATCTGTTTCCGTTCCAGATGAAGAGGACGTGTCAGAGAAGGTTAGAAATGTATTACGAGAGCGTCCTTGGTTGTCCTCAAAGAATCGCCGTTGGGCTGGTTTAGAATAAAAGTCTGCCTGTAAGTATGGGTAAACCACTTCCAAGGAAAAGTTTTTTGGTCCAACTCAAATTTATTACCCTTTTGTGTGACCGTGTAATCCTTAAACTCAAGAATTTCTTTTTCTATTTTCTCTAGGAGTCCTTTAGCATCCGTAATTAGTTGATTATTTTGAATTTCTAGTTCAAGAGCTGAGATTTCCGCCAGCTCCTTTAAGGAAAGTCGATGAGCTGTTTCTACAGTAAGGACCATCAAGTCCCTACTGCATTTTGTTTCAATCCCACTGAAACCTTTTTTATATTCAGGGTGATCAGTGAAAACCATAGATGTATTCCGAATTTGAAGGCCTGTTGGTATTGTGCCGGCACGTAAATGTTGGAGTGAGAAATGACCATGTAGATCAGTTCTGATCTGCTTTTTCTTTAGTCTAATTAATCTATCAGACTCATTTTGTGTTTTGGCTGTGACGCTTAAGGTGGCAGAAGCGAAAACTGGTGGCTCGCTGATTAGTTTTTGGATGTGATCCTCGCTATACGAGAATGTATCCTTTTCCGACATAACACTGAACACTTAACTGAAGACAAGACTTACAAACATGCACAAGACAAATAAATCCCACTAAGTGAATTATTTATGCTCACGTTCGTTTTTAGGTTTCTTCACCTCTTGCCAATAGAGGTAAGTGAAGCCCATAAGTGACCATTGTTTACTATTTACCCAAAACGATTCTTTAATATGGTTTCATGTGATGTCGTGTTTCTTTTTGTCTAGTGTCATTTTCAAAATCGTCTACTGCTCACCTCACACAAATTTGGCCATTGATAGAATTTATAAGGTATAGTGGAGTTGCCAGCTGGTGGCGTATTTATGTAATTCTCCATTTAAAAGCTGATTATTTAATCACGTGTTTGGTCTTTGTTGTAGAAATGGTTGGTCCTGATGAGAACCCCAACATCAGGGGTTTGAAACGCGTCAACCAGAACTAAAATTGACTGGACTCTTTGTCAGCTACGAACATTTACAAATTGTCATCCCTGACTTTAAAAATAAGAATTTATGTTCAATAAATTTAATTGTGAATAGTCTGAACTAGGGAAAATATACCATCTATTGACTTCACTACTTATTTCTTTGTTGACAAAGGGCCCTATTGTGTTGTTTATGTATAGTTGTGTGAATGAAGATGAATGTTGTTTGTGGGATGTGTTTAAATTGTAAATTGTAAATATGTATAAAGCTGCTGGTTTGATATGTCTAACTTTCCAATTGTCTATACATGCAGATTGAATTTTTTGACATGATTTCAATTGCAATGTTCAACTAGTAAAATAAAAATTGGACTAGTGACGCAAAATGGACCGTTATGTTTGATTCATAAAGCTTTCAATTAGATCACTCTTGAAGTTTATCCAGTATTGGCCACTGTTTTGTTCTTTAGCACTTACCTTGGGGGCATTCCGGAGCATTTCTCAGTCTTGCCGCCACCGCCAGGAGTCATTGGGGGCCATTTCTAAGCAGAGAGACGCCGGAGGGGAGTTCGCCTACAACTCCCAGCGTTCTATGCGCGACGTACACGCCACACCCGCAGTCAGCGCGTCAGGAGGCGCTTAAAGGGTTGCTTGGGCTCCAGCGGCGCGGGACGCGCGCCGGGCGAAGCCCGGGCCAAGGGCGGGCCCGTCCGCGCCAGTCATAGCCCGTAAGAGACTGGGCTGGGCCACCCCTTCAACTCGTACACTTGGACACAAAGTAAGCGGAATGTATTCTCTATGACATTGGTCTAAAGACTTTGCTGAACACTTTGTTTATTAGCCGTGAGGGGGTTACCCTCTGACTGACTAGTGGACATATTATAGCTGCCTTGTGAATGTGAGTGTCTCCGTCAGTTATAGCCTCCTTAATTACAGGATAAAACCTTTTTTAAGCGCCTAGTGACCCCAAAAAAAATTTAAGAGTGCAAGATTAACCTGGGGCTATGACTGCCAAACCAAATGGAGTGGGATAGAAGGTAGGGGCAGGGGGAATTGTGGTAGGCACTTTGGATGCCTTTCTGGTTAGGCCCGGAACTTTGCTCTAGCATGAGATAATGCTAACAGAGAAAAGGCTTTCGTTAGGAGTCTATGCAGCTCAAAAAAGATCCTCAATGGGTAACATTCAATTGACCAAATCACCTGTGATAGCGGTCCAACCTATAAGCCTCTTAAATATAGACCCCGTAGATCACTCACAGGGGGACATGAGGGACATAGCATTAAGTTTGATCCTGGATCTGAGAAATGAGCATAACCCACGGTCCCAGGAGTGTCCCCAGGATGGTATCGTGTCTGCTGCAATACAAGATAGGAGTGTGGTTTCTTCTAGCCTGCATAATCTGGCCTACACTTCTGATCAAACCCTAGCCAATTCTAAAACTTCCCCCCCCATAGATAAAGGGGAAACTTGTGACACCCGATCAACCAGGCCGAAAAGGTTGGCCAGGGAATGTATCAGCGCAAGTGGTGGCCTGGGGGAGCCATTGGCAAAACGGACAAGGGGTGGCCTAGTGACGCGGTCACAAAATATGGCCAAAGGGAAAGGTAAAACACAGAAGGGAAAATCATCAGGTACCCTGATTCTGGGGAGGTCCAGGGCCAGGTTGTAAACTCTGATGCAAATGAGCCATGCGACTTAGGGGTTAGTCAGGCTTTTTGGGAGCCATGGAATCATTAATATCATCCAATTTCGCCCCTTTTTGGATTAAGCTTGAGGTTATTGAGGACAAAGTCAGTAGTTTGCTAAAAGGCATTGAAGTAAGAAATAGCACTAACCAACAGAGTGCCGGGGAAGGTAATGTACCCATTATCCATTCAGGGAGTATAGCGATTGGGGAGATTTTGGGTAAGCAAAAGACCATCATGGCCACGGACCACCCGAACGTCAGAAAGTCTATTTCCATTCAACCAACGGCGGGTGGGAGTTTGTATTCGGGTGGCCAGATATTGGTAGCCGGTTAATTCACAGCAAGATCTAGCCCAGCAAATTCCCCCACACCCTCCTGGTGTACAACACCCGCAACCCTTAAACAATCTGCCTGGGTACGTAAAGGTCCCTATAGTAGGGCTAGATAGCAGCAGGACAGACAAGCCCATAACATCACAATGAAACCTGCCCAAGATATTATTGATTTACCACCAGCCGCGGGCCCCCTGGTTATAGTCCTGGCTAGCATCCCTCCATTGAGATCAGATCAAGTTGAAATCTGGTCCCAGCTCAAAAATAAAACTGTGGATTGGCTTACTAGACATAAAGGTTTTAGACCGTTTTTAGGAAATAACATCTTGATGGTGCGTAGAGTGGCATGGCTTGGCAATTCACAAAAAAAGATAAGGGGGGATTGTGTTATTGTCAATTTTAGAAGACCTGAATTTGCTCAAACAATCCTTGAAGCACAAGATTATTCTTCAACCACTACCTATATTGTGGCTCTCCCATTGGGCTATTTCTATAGGCCCTCTGTGAGACCACAAGGGGGGATTATTCCGTCTCAAATAGATTTGAGGCCCTGTCCAACTTAGATGAACAAGGCTGACTGCAGGCCAGGGATATGCCTGTTGTGCGCGGGCCAGCGATTGGGCTGTTGGCGGAGGGGGAGTCCCCGGCCTTGGTGCTTGACCTTGAAGAAGAGGTCACACACCAGACTGTACTTCCAAATCCTGTTAATATAGCGGTCTTGGAAACAAATCAAACAGGGCAGACTGTATCCGAGAATAAAGTAGAGATTCTTTCATGGAATATTGCCGGGTTGCAGTCGAAAAGAGAGGATACAAACTGGGAGGCCTTTCTGTCAATGCATCATATTATTGCCTTGCAGGAAACCTGGGATGCTAGAGATCCCTACCATTTGGATGGGTATTATTCTTTCAGTAAAAACGCAGAACCATCTGCAATGGGGAGATCAAGGGGGGTCTCTTGTTATTATTTAGCCTCAATTTACTGTATAGACCAGAGTTAGTAGTGACAAGTTCCCTAAACATCCTAGCTTTTAAACTTGTAGGTGATAATCTTCCAGCTATGTTGGTGGTAAATTTGTATAATTCCTTTACTAGGACAGATGAATCGGACCATTTAAGAGCATTGTCTATTTTTTTGGATGATTATGATGTAATTAATGATATGCCCTACCATCTTTTAATTCTGGGCGATTTTAATACTCATCCCTGTCATTTAAACTGTATGCAAGGTATTGAGTACGAATACGGCCCGCAGGGGGTTACCCATTTTGAGCACACGAAGAGCGGGACGTATCTGGAGAGATTTTTTTTACCACCCATTACTTGTTCTGCCCATCACAAGCAGGAATCCTGTGCCCTGTCCCAACCTACATAGGGCAAGGTCACTGCAGTATCATCGATTATATTTCAGTATCATGCCCTTTGACCGTCCTAATAGGCTCTTTTTGTGTCACACAGAATGGTCTGAGTGACTGCAATCCCTTTACGATGGTCATTAAAATCCCGGACCTCGTAAGTGAGATACCATTGGCCCTTATTTCAAATTCTAATATAGCTGCCAAACATCCGGGTCGAAGGTTGAGATGGGAGGTAATTACTCCAGCTGACTTCCTTGAAAATTTCTATAATAGTAATTCTGAGGATTTGAGTTTGTCTAAACACGGACTCTGAGCCAAGGGCAATCCTAGGCGCCTTTGACCGTATTACAAAACAGGTAGAGGTTAATCTGACCAGGCGTGGTAAACCAAGGCCTAAGAAACTCAAAAACTGGTTTGACCAAGCTTGTATTACTGCTCATACTGCACTCTTGGAGGTGTTGAAAGAGTCAGTAAGGGACACTAATAGTATTGCAGAGGCCAGAAGGGCCTATAAAATTGCAACTAAAGTAAGGAAAAGCCAGCTAAAAGAATTGGCGTGGGATAAATTTAGCCAAGCGAGTGTTCTGACAAGCAGCACCCAATTCTGGAAAGTGATCAACAGCCCATTATTTGATGAGACAGATAACACAATTAAAGATTGTCTCATCCTCCCAGAAAGGTGGGTGGAACACTTTAGTGGCCTATACACCGAGGCCAGTCAGTCGCCGCTCAATCCTCATGGGGAAATTATTCAGGCCCCAAAAATCATTTTTACAGAGGAGGAAGTAATGGAGGCGATTGTATCCACAGCAAAGGGGAAAGCACCAGGCCCGGACGGGGTGCCGGCTGATTTATATAGGGCAGACCCCAGTGTATGGGCGAAGATTTTAACCTCTGTTTTTAATGCTGCCTCTAAAGTTGGTCTCCAAATGTCTTGAGGTAAAGCAGTCATAGTCCCAATATTTAAAAAGGCTCAAGAGAAGATCCGGCCTGTTATAGGCCCATCTCACTCCTGGACTCTGCTGCCAAGATCATGAGAAAAGCCGTGCTAGCCCACCTTACAGACTGGCTGGATAAAAACTGCTTCGTCTCGGACCTACAGTATGGGTTCTGACAGGGAAAGGGCACAACGGGCCAATGCCTTAACTTACATCTTGTTATAGGGAAGTACACGGTCGCAAAGCAGGGGGACATCCATCTAGCCTTTATGGATTTGTCCACTGCTTTTGACCTTGTAAACAGGCAAAAGCTATGGGCTTCCCTCCATAGTATTGGGCTGGAACCTGCACTGATATCTTTCCTGGCTGATATCCATGAGAATACCACAGCAGCGGTCCGTTATAACGAGAATGGGTGCCTAACAGAAGCTTGGCCAGTTAAGCGAGGAGTGCGATAGGGATGCATCCTTGCACCCTTGCTGTTCACGCTCTACATTAATAACTTGGGAGATGCATTAATTTCATCTTGTAAGGATATCTCAAGAGCTGGCTCAAAAATTATCCCTGCATTATTATATGCAGACAATGCAGTTTTAGTGGCAAGGACGGCAAGAGGGCAACAATCCCTTTCAGACTGTTTGTATTGAATTTATGGACTCTCTAGATTTAATAACCAATTTTAAAAAGTCACACTCTATGTCAATAGGTGGGGGATGGGCAAAAAAGGCTACATTTTTCTGTAAAGGGCTGGAGCTCATTAAAGGCCCAGCCTTCCCACACCTAGGAATTCTTTTTGATGATAGAAGGTCATGGGTTACGCAGCGTGCTCATAAAAAGAATAACCTTGCCAGGGCGACTGGGGCTCTGTTAGGGTTCGCTAAACGGTTAGGTTCTAAGCCGCTCCCGGCCCTCATGAAGATTTATAACGCCAAGTGTGTCCCAATGGTGCTATATGAGAGCGAGGTATGGGGCTACACCGACGTTAACGAAATCCAAATAGCAGAAAACGTCCACTTTCAAGCTGTTGTCGCTCCCAGCTTCCGCTGCAACTTTTAATGTTCATGATGACGTTGGTGCTGGTTATATTTCAGATCAGATTGCTGTGGCCCCATTATTATGTTGGTTGAGAATCTGGGCACAGCAGCCACCAAACCTAAATCAATTGATTATTAAAGACTGTATGTCTTTAGACAGAGCCCTCGATATCCCGTGGATCCGAAATATTAAAGCCCAAATGGATTCACTGGGCAGCCCTGATTTGTTCTCGAACCCTAGTGCTTTAGGCAAGACAGCTATTAAAGCTGTAAAGTCTCAGTTTCTGAGCAGGGCAATGCTGATGAGGGAAGAAGGGGAATTGGTAAAACCTTTAGTCAGGAATTTTGTAATGCTGAGTATAGGGAGAGAAATCCAGCCATACTTGACCTACATAAACAAGCCATATCATCTGTTTGTGGTAATAAGTTTTAAGTATAACATGCTCCCATGGCTATTATCATTCCCAAAAGGTTTTTCCAAGGAAGGGGCTTTGGGGCCCTGCCCCTGTGACAATTTTCCGAGCAGAATACCTTACATATGTTCTTTTTCTGCGATTTTTATGTTTCATTACGCAAGAAATTCATTTTGTCATTGTTAAGGGGCTGTAACTTTGAGCAAGTCAGGCCGGATATGGCCTACTTGCAATCGCTTGGGTCCTCAGTGATGTGTTTCGGGGTAGCTAGTTACATCTTAGGGGCCATCAGGCGAAGAAACAAAGTACAGCTATAGCGGTAGCTGTCCTCTACCCTTTTACCTATAGTGACTTTTTAAATAGAAAATCTGTGGTGTGACGATTTAGCTGATGAATTATTGATTTTTAAGTGAAAAACTCAATGTGTGACAAACTTTTTAATCTATTTATTTGAACGCCAAGTGTTCTTTTTTGATGGTGCTATGTGATATATTTGGCTCATTCATCATTTATAACATTTGTTTATTTGTAATGTGTTATTGATACCATTGGGTTATTTGTAATGTGTTATTGACATCATGAAATATTGTCCTGTGCTTTGATGGTTTTAAATTTTAACCGAATAAAGCAAATCTTTGACTTTGACTTTGATCATGATGACAAGTGCCTTAGATAAATGCACCTAAGATAGCAAGATAGTTTCATAGCATCAAGAACAGAGCTATTGTACTTTGTTCTTTTTAATCCCCACCAGAGGTTAAGGAGTTAATTTACAACCAGGTTGGTAGACCGCAAGCCTGCTGGGTCAGTAGAGGCATGATTCTGCACCTTGTTGCAGACTGTGCCCGCCATATTTTAAGTTCCCTGCTACATGGGACAGGCCTTGAAACGTTCCTACACTGATTGGGGCTGCCAGTCAAAGGTATCAGACAGCTGAATGAATTGAGACTCAGCTCTTGGAAACCCAGTGATTTCCCTACCTCATAAGGCCAGCTTGGAAATTTGTGAGAACTGCTGATTTACAGTCAATCAGTCAAAACTCTTAATTTCTGCTATATGTCATAAAAGAGGCATAGAAATAAAAACATTAAAAATACAAAGTCAATGTGACTGTATACAATAAAAATGACCCGCAAACTTAATATACATGCATTAAAAGTAGTTAAAACAATCAATAAAACTTTATCCGCATCATGTATATACAAACGTGACACTGAATGTAGAAAAATAATGATTTTCAGAGGCCAAATAGTAAATCTATCAACTTGATACAATGCACCAATGTTCTCAGCAAGCTAGTAGATTTGGGTTAAAAGGTTCATTGGAGTATCAGCCCAGACACCAGTCTCACATGGGAAGATCTCCTAACGACTTTACATCGTTATTGCCCTTTCAAATGGCCAGTTGTAAAACATTTTTCCTCATTCGCCACATAGCAAATAAGTATCTAGTGACTACAAATCCAATGTGCTTCTAGTGTCCGTTTGTAAAATGCTGCAGGCCTCCATGCACTGTGGGGTTCCCAGGTTCCTGCAAATTGGTATAATCCATTTGGCCCTGACCCTACTATACTCGGGACAAAAAACACAGGACATGAGACACCGTTTCTTCACCGTGGCCACAGGATGAGCAGACCGTCTCAGCCAGACTATCTGAAGTCACGCGATTGTTTAAATTGGTAGTGACCCATGCCTAAAGTGAACATACAGCTTTTTGGTCACATTTGGTTCGACTTCATCTAAGAACTGCTCAGTTTTGTAAAAGTCCTTTACCTTTAAAAAGGAATCGGTCAAAGAGCCCAGGGCCAAGCTTGACATGAAAATACCAGATTGGAGGTTCCTGAAATGCCTCTTAAGCTCAAATGTGCTTGTTAGTTAGCCAGATCCCCCGCATCTTTCCAAAGTTTAACTAACCCCATGCTTAAAAGTGTATCTCTAACATATTTAATCCAGGGAAGGTTGGCAGCCCCTGGGAGACTTAAGTATTTCTTCTAGACCATAGGGGTAGTGAAGCAGTTTCAGGTTAGCCCAGAGGTTTCTCCAGTGCATTTCTGCAATTCTTTCTGAGATTGGCCTGAGCCCAAATCGAATCTTAATGGTACCAGGGGGGTGCTAACCGGAAGGCTCTGCACTTGCCTCCGGAACCTATTCTCAACTACTGCTACGGGTGTTGTGGCCTTATATCCCCAGAGCTCGTCTCCGGAAAAAGCCACACCCAGTGCTTGATAGGTATATATCTGCACTATCAGAGTGACTGGTTTGAAAAAGAAGCCTGGGTGAACCTTTAGCAACCCACCGACATATTGCTCCAACTTAAGCCTTCGTTTTGAGATAATTGGTTCCCACTCTAACTTCTTGTTCAGAGTGAATACTAGATACTCAAACAGATGGACCTGCTGTAGCGGGGACCCATTCAAGGTGAGATTTGCTTGTGTTGTACAACACAGGTTGAAAACCATATACTTTGTTTTGTTGACATTTATTACCAACATTATTGCTTACAAAAACTACTGAATTCATCCAGGATTCTTTGTATGCCCATGGCCGATGTAGATGGAAGTAATGCATCTTCTACGAACATTAATACTAGAACCCTCATATTTACTAATCTAGGGGCGTCATTATCACATGTTTTCAGGAGGGCAACCAAATCATTGACAAACAATGTAAAAAGTGTTGAAGCAAGAACACAACCCTGCCTAATGCCCCTATTGACTGCAAAGGGTTTTTTCACTTCTCGTAGCCGGCCACAGTGGACCTAGACAAAGTTCTGTTCATGGGGCCTTTCAATGATTCGGCATAAATAAATTGGGACACCCATCACCTTCCATAACGCATTTCTGAGAACCAAATTGAATGCAGATCTTAGATCGACAAATAACATGTAAAGTCTGCCTCTTTCAATTACAATGTTTTTCCAATATATTAGCTGCAGCTTAAACAGTTGGTCTATTGTTGATGTGCGTTTGCGGGATTCTGATTGCACAGAGCTTAAAATGTTGTTAGCCTCTAGCCATTCTTTTAGTCTTAATAAAAATGTTTCTACCAAAAAGTTTCTGTGTGGTGTCGATCAGGCTGATAGGCCTGTAATTTGCTAGCACCAAGTAGGAGCTCTTTTTGGATATGGGTATTATTTCTGGCACCACCCAGGTTTGAGGGATTGGTAGACTACTCATGATGGCATTAAAAACTACCAGGAGATAGGGACCCCAAACATCCGTCTCTGCTAGAAACATGTCCCCTAGATTTTTGATTAGGCCAGGGGCTTTGTGCGAACAATCTTCCTAATAGCCAGGACCACTTCATTGTATGTGATAGTCAGGTACTCATTAGTGGTGGTGACCCCCTCCATAGCTAACAGTTGGCGCCTCCTTTCGAGGACTCGGAGTACGGTATCTCCCGGAATTGGGGAATACAGGTTTGTAAAGTGTGCATTACAGTCATCGGCGGCAGTGTTACTTTTGATGGTAACAATCTCCTTAGTGTTCCCTGTAGCAACTATATTGCAAAATGCCACTTGGTCTTTGTCCTTGGAGGCAGCAAGGAGTGCCTTCCACCTCCCTTGATCCTATTCCCTCTTGGCATTATTGATAACCCTTTTAAAAGCTGCTCTTGTGGCTTGAATTGCATGCCTATCGTGGGACTTAATTGCAGTAATCAGATCGAATGTGGCAGACCTACAGTGGCTGTTAAACCACGATGACAGGTTTCATCTCACTCCCACAAGCCGACCTTCAATGAAAACGTTTTTTGTTAGATCGGCAAAAAGTTGGTTATGGACTTCCCTAATCCTTGCTGATGAAGTTTCCTGGCCTGAGCTAGAAACTATATTACATAGGTCTCCAAGACTCTTCGTCACTAGTTTTTAGATAGACTTGACTGAGTCCTGTGAACACGACCACTACACACCAGTTCATCCTGCACCTGTTTGTTGCAAGTTGATATCTACCATCAAAGGGTTGAGCTTGCTTGGCTGTTAGCCTTGTCAAGGGGAGGCCCAAGTCTAGTGCGAGCACTTTGTGGTCGCTATTTTGCTTTGTAATGACTGTCATGTCAGTGATGAATGGCCATAATCAGCCATTGATTACTATATAGTCCATCATAGTGGTACTTGCCAGTCTATTAAAAGTGTGCCTCTCTTCCTTGTCTGAGTGCGTTCTTCAATTAAAGGTGCGCATGCTGTGGTTCAAAGACAGGGCATTAAGTTGGAGGGCCAGCGATGAGCAATTCTTTATGGGGTGTATTGCTTGATTCGAAATGTACTCTATCCTCCTTCAGCACAAGGTCGCTACTGGTAATGTCCCGGGGCTCAAGCTAGCAATTAAAATAGCTGCCTACTATTTTTAAAAGTCCTACCAGGAGACCCGGCATATGGGATGTGAGCTGACCAACTGTTGGAGATTCCTGTCTGTTGCTCATAGGTCTAAAATATTTGTAATAGATACAGATTGCTAGGCCTGATCAAAATGAAAGAGTGACACACAAAATTTCATCTGATATTACGTCAGCCTTTTCTACTTTACAACCCAAGTGGGTTCCCACCCATGCCAGCAACCCCCTAGAGGCTCTACCCTACCCTGGCTTTAGCTTCTACATTAAATGTTGCAAAGCAAGCGTCCTTTATCTTTCGGTTAACCAGATCTTTTGGAAGAGACAAACTTCAAACTAGTTCATAAAACGCCCCAATCTGTGCTAGATAATTTAGTGCTTAAGCTTGTGACATTCCATGACAAGACCCTTAAAGTGAACTTGGGATCTGCATCTCCTGGCAACCTTATGTCATGTACTCGAGCCACTATTTCATTGGGATTTACAATTACAGCTGCTGGAAAGAAGGGCCTGATACTATGTTCACCAGTTCTAGTTCATACTGTGAATTGATCTTGTCCAAAAAGGATATAGGTCCTACTGTAATGACCACACCACCCTCCACAGGATCTGGTTCAATGCCTTTAGTGGCTGCTTGGGGAAAGGGTGGACTATCAGGCAAGGGATCTACTCGGAGGTCATCCAAAGATATGCTGTGCTTGTTTCTATTCATTTGTAAGGGAGGTCTATCAGACTCTCAACCCCCTTTTTTCGATGCCCTTCTATTAGAACAGCCATCTATGTCATTCTCGATGGAGTTGGGGAGCGTGACTCCTCCTTGTTGGTTAGTCAATCTACTTAATCGAGAACATCAAACTAATTGAAAGCAGGGACATTATATGGTCCAGTAGGCCAATGCAGTCCATTAGGGGTACACTTGGATAAGTGTGTTATTGTGGCGAGGAACGGGTGCAAGACCTGTGCAATAGGGGACCTATGCAAGATGGTGGCTTGTAAAAATATCCCAAAAGGAGTAGAACAAAAGTAGATTGGCCCACTCATATGTGCGCCAGATCAGATAACAGCTTTCGAACCAGGGTGGGGTATTTGAAGTTGATAACAACACAATCCCCTTGTCGATTCTTCCAACTTTTCCCGATTCATCGCACTCTACGAGTAAAAAGTATATTATGAGAAAGTAAAAACGGTAAATTCTTATTCTTCATGAGCCATTTCAGACACTTATTAACCAGTTTGTCATGTGTTTCTTTCTGCTCTTTACCTAGTCCACGGACTTCTGTTAAAATTGTCACATACTGGCATGCTGCAGGGGGCAGATAACAGGAAGATTCCTAGACCCTTATGGTGGAGCAACATCCCCATTGTGCCCAGAGCTGCTCCCCTATTGGTGGTTTTGCATTGGTCATTGGCCCCTCTTTGAGTTATCCCTGTTTTCATTGTGTTTGTACTGTTGGTTGTCATTGGGACGCAACTGTTGCATTTCCATTGGTATTGCTCGTCTTATCATACTCTGTTTGTACAATTGGGGAGTTTAGAGGAGTTGGCACAGGGTCCCTTCTGTCAGTAGACTGATGGGGAAGCGGCAGGGATTTGTTGAAGTCTTTGAGTACTTGATCCATCGATGACAAACATGCCAGAATGGGTGATAGTTCCATTCTCAAAATCCCTTCAACCCTGCCGACTAGTTCTTCCATAAAATTTTCCGCCTAGCTTGGTTTTGTATTACGATCTGTACCATCCGCTGTCAGTGGGGTTTCAAGCCGCATGGGAGACAAATGTAGAGTTTTTTTTTTAAAATATATTTTTATTATTGCGAAGATATAAAAAAAAGGCACAGAGCATACAGTCATCAACACTGCTGATATGTAACTGGTAAGAACATGCTGTCCTAAGGTCAATACACAGCCATATATGGCCCACATCCCGGAGGCTGGGCGGCGTAGGAGTAAAGCATGTATAATAGAAGGGAAAATTGCATTCGTGCTCCAAGGATGTGAAACTTATCAGTGTCTTCGCCAGTTTTCCCATATCGCACTCTTATACTACGTAACAGTTTAACAATAACTAATTACCCCATGAATGGCATCGCTAGTACAGATCCGAACAAAGTAGGACATTTGTGTGAGGGCCAGCTAAGGCACAGTCATTATAATGCAGTATGGACCTATGGGAATCACAGCTATATACAGGCATACATATTAAGGAATATTGGCGTGGCTATGAGGGACCCCTACACCGTCTCTAGACACCCCACACTAGCCCCCTCCCCATCACAGTCAGACTCCGAGGCAGCGGAAGAAAACAATTCAGCGCTGGTGGCATCCGAATCATCCTCCGCCAGCCCCTCCATGCACAATGTCCTCCAGGCGAGCAAATCATCCTGCAGCTTCCCATCTTTGCGAGTGCGTTGCATCTGTGTCTCCTCAGCTAAGGCCCATTCCCTTGCGTCCCTCAGCCAAGGGGAAATCTCAGGCGCCCTTTGACCCATCCAAGTGATAGCCACTCGTCTCCTCGCCAGAACTAGTAAGAGTTGCAGGAATTTATAAGATAGCTTCTATTTTTTGGGCTTGGGCACCAGCGCTAGCAGACAGTGGAGTGGGTCTAAAAGAAGCTTAAGTTGCGTGGCTCGAGCATTGTATACCACCACCCTCCGCCAAAATTCCTGAACTAGAGGGCATTCCCACGCCAAATGCAGGAAACCCGCCTTCCGTACCCCACACCTAGGGCAATTGTGACGTCTATCTGCCGATATGCAATGGAGGGAGACAGGTGTCATATAGGTGCGATGGACAAAGTTAAAATGTATACGTTTAAAACGTGCATTGCAGGAGACCTTGTGGGTCAATAGCCCGATCCGTTTCCGCTGGGCAGGTTCCAGTTCCACACCTAGGTCCGCTTCCCAAGCCACCCAGGCCGGTGCCATCGGGGGGGTCGAGTCTCGGCGCATGGCCGAGTAGAGAAGGGAGATCAAGCGTTTACCTTTCCCACAGGATATAATGATGTCAAGAGTATTGGTGAGTGGAGGCGCCTCTGGGAATTGGGGCCACATTGTCCTGGCCACATCTTGAAGACTTCCGTAGTGGAGGTATTGCCCCTCGCCTAGCTCAAAGGACTCCATGGCACATTCAAATGACACGAAGGAGTCGTTCGGGTAGAGGTCCGCAAGAGTCTCGCAACCGCCAGAGCGCCACTCCCGATAGGACATATTTTCCTCCAGCCGGAGTATCGGGGCCAAGATCCAAATTGGGAGCTCCCTATGAAACGGTGCGCGCCGTAGCACCTTTTCGACAAACCGCTGCCAAATGCCGGCTGTGTGCCGCACCACATATCGTAGAGTGTTGTTGGCGCCGCGACCTTGCATCAAGGCCTCCTGCAGGGCCTTATCATTTGCCGTACCAGCCAGCAGTGCCAGTTCCCAATTCTCATCTTCGGCGAACCACCTGGCGGCCGGGAGAAGCTATGCCGCATAATAATACAGGTCAAACCTCGGGGCCTCTAGGCCGCCTTTATCCCAACATCTCGTCACTGTGCGTAAAGCCACTCTGCTGCGCCCACCCGCCCAAAGTAGGGAGGTGAGGAGCGAGTTCAACGTGCGGAACACTCGGGGAGGTAACGGACATACGGTGTTCTGCAAGACATATAGGACCCTAGGGAGTATCACCATTTTGGCAATTGCCAATCGCCCCATGAGAGAGAGAGGAAGTGTGTTCCAAAAGGTAACAGATTTGTGGAGGGCTGCGAGTATTCTGTCGACATTGTGAGTCAGTAGAGTCTCTTCAGATGTGGCCACCTGAATGCCCAGATACCGGAATGCCACTTGCTCGCAACGGAGGCCCAAATGGTGAAGATCCGTGTCTGGGACAATGTTCGTCAGTGGGAAAACCAGAGATTTTTTAAGATTGATACGCAACCCAGAGGCTGCACCAAATCGGTCCAGGAGCGGCAACAAGGCGGGGAGGGCCTCAACTGGGGAGGTCAGATAGAAAAGCGCATCATCTGCGTAGAGGGAGACTACATTGGTAGTGTCACCCACCCCTATCCCCCAGTTCTGCAGTTCAATGCGGGCGGAATTCGCAAGGGGCTCAATTGCAAGAGCAAAGAGGAGAGGGGAGAGAGGACAGCCCTGCCGGGTGCCTCTCTCCAATGACCATTCGTCTGAGCAGGCCGATCCCAAGCGCACCCTGGCTCGGGCGCCCCATAGAGCACCCGAATCCAATAGCGAAATCCAGGCCCGAACCCCATTTTCTGAAGCACCTGCATTAGATATCCCCAGTGTACCGTATCAAAGGCTTTAGCCAAATCAACTGAGACCAACACGTGAGGACCCTCCCGTCCCCGCACCTCATGCAGTATGTGATTTAGGCGGCGCAAATTCATCGCCGTGTTACGACCCGGGATAAATCCGCACTGGTCGGGGTGGACCAGCCGAGTCATGAGTGGGGCAAGGCGAGTGGCCAATAATTTAGTAAGGATTTTTGCATCCGTATTAATCAACGTGATAGGACGATATGCCGCGGGATCAGTACTGTCACCGCCTGGCTTCAAAATCATGCATACCTCTCCCTGATTCATGGTGGGTGGAAGGGTGCCAGTGTGCAAAGCCTCATTGTAGACTTGCAAGAGGAGGGGGGCCAGGACATGCCCAAAGGAATGATAGAACTCAGCCGGATATCCATCCCCACCAGGGGTCTTAGCACGAGGGAGGGCGGCTATCGCCGCATTAATCTCACCCAGTGTCAGCTTTGTATCAAGTTCCTTTACTGCAGCCTCCGGCAGAGTCTGGAGGTGTAGGCCCTCAAGGTACGAGTGATAGATATCCTCCGAGATCAACGGGTCAGCCTCATATACAGTCTGTAGATGGCCCCGAAGAACCTCGAGGACATCAAACTCAGAGTGGACCATAATTCCATTGGAGTTTCGTAGGGCTACTATCCTTTCAGGTGCGAACTCACGACGAAGTATCCAGGCCAATAAGCTGCCAGATTTATCCCCTTCGTGGTGTAGACGTTGCCTGTACTGGCCCAGCGTAAATTTGTCAAGCCGGGTGAGTATGTCATGAATCGACACCAAGGCATCCTTCTCCGCCTGTTGATCTAATGCGTCCGGATTTGATCGAGATTGGGCGCGCTGAAGCGCAACTTCCGCATCCTGCAATCCAGACAACAATTGTTTCCTGACCCCGTACGTGAGGCCCATAAATGCGCCACGCACTACTGCCTTTAATGCTTCCCACTTAGTGGAGTAGGGTAGCTCATCTCCCCCCCAGTTGAGCTCCAAATAGTTCGACAGTGACGCCGCCACATGTTCTCTGCCCACCTGATCCTGAAGCAGGTCAGCAGGCAGTCCCCACGCGCGTGGACGTGCAGTGCGATCAGGCCACTGCGCCACGCATGTCACTGGGGCGTGGTCCGACAGGTATCGGGCCTGATGAGTAACTGTCAAGGTAAGAGAAGGGGTGAGGTTAGCCGCAAGAACACTGTCTAGTCTACTATGGGTACCGTGTGTCGGAGTGTAACACGTGTAGAGCTTCTGGGCGGGGTGGCAAGCACGCCACACGTCTATTGCCCCAAGATTGTGCATCACTTCCCGTAAACGCGCCGTCATACGGGGCTTAGTGCCCGATCTGGGTGGATGACGGTCCAGCTCATGGTGCAATATGCATTTGAAATCCCCAAACCACGTCCAGACTCGGAGCCACAAGATCCTGGATCTGAGAGAAGAAGGCCGGGACATCAGTGTTCGGGGCATAAGTGTTAAGGAGCATGAGTTCCTTGTCGTCCAATCTGAGCCTCACTAATAGGTACCTGCCTTCCACATCCGCATCAATATATTGAACAGCACAAGGAATCCCCGGGGCCACCCAAATGAGGACCCCCCTAGCATATGTGGAGAAGGAGGAATGGAAAATCTGGCCCCTCCATTTCTTGGACAGCCGCTGCGCGCCGTCATCGTCTAGATGGGTCTCTTGTAGACAAGCAATCGAGACTCCATGACGTTTAAGGAAGGTGAGGACTCTGTGTCTCTTGGTGCAAGTACCCAAGCCACGCACATTCCACGTTAAAAATTTGAAACCCATGGCCAATGATTACGCCCATTCGGGCCACAGTATAGGTGCAACATGAACCGTCCCCACTCGGCCCCCACTGTATGTAAATCTGGAGGTGCAGCCCTAGCAGTGAGCCACCCACAAATCGGAATCAATGTGTATATGATGCCAGTACCACCTTTTTCATGAACCCCGCACCACCCCCCAAAAACCCCAAAACACAGAACTTTTGCAAGATCACCCTCCCCACCCCCACCCATGAGCAATAGGATAGCAACAAACAAAAACGCCACCCCGCCCTTCCCCCGCCAGTGCCAGGACGTGCACAGCCTCCCCATACAACACACTCAACACACACTCACGCACAACAAGTCAACCCCACCCACCCTCCCTCCCAGCTCCCCGAAAGACCTAACGATCCTAAGACAATACCCGGGCATGTCTTCTCAACTCTGTCAGCAGTGTGGACATGATGTTACTCAAGACAATAGTTGCCCCCCCCCCGCACCCCAGGCCACTAGGGCGCCAGTCCTCTGGCATGATCCATTATCCAAAAGCCCCAGCGACAATGAGGGGGTGTGGTAGCCCACCAAATTGTTAGTGTAGGGTCACCCAATCGGAGGACATCCTTACAGAAAGGCACATTCAAGTCAAGTCAAAAAGTCATTCCAACCTTGGTTCAGGGAGGGCCGTCTCCGGGACCACCGGGGCTGTAGAGTCTGTGTCCAGCGGCGTTCCCTGCAAGGTGTCCGGTACCAAAATCTCACCAGGAGCAGGAGCCCCGGCTGAACTCGAACTCGCTCTCATCGGTGAGGTTTCCATATGAATAGCTCCATCTGCCCCCACCGTAGGTCGAGTCTCAGGGGATCCACGGGACCCGGAACGGCGTCCTCTTCTACCTCGGCGCCTCTTCTGTGGTCTGGTCCCCCAAGCTTCACCTGAGCCACCTTGCTCACCCGGGGGCAGGTCATCTCCCCTGATCTCAAGCCACTCCCATACCTCTGCTGGTGTCTCAAAGAAGTGCGCACGGCCTTGGGAAAGTACCTTGAGTTTGGCAGGATATAAAAGCATATACTGGAGCTTCATTTCACGGAGTTTTTGTTTAACTCCCAAGTAGGATTTCCTTTGTTCCTGTACTTGTTGGGTATAGTCAGGGTAGATTGACACGCGACTGTTCTCAATCATGAGGGACTCCGTCTCTCTTGCAGCTCTGAGGATACAGTCACGGTCGTTGTAGTTCAGAATCTTTGCGATGAGGGCTCTAGGAGCCTCACCCGGGCGCGGAGGGGGCACAAGGGCTCTATATGCCAGTTCCACTATGAAGACCCTGGACAAACCAGTCGGGCACAGATGCGTGCGGATCCAAGTTTCTAGGAAGCGTTCAGGGTTCCCCGCCTCCAATCGTTCCGGCACTCCCAGGACCCTTTTGTTGCTCCGACGTGCCCTCCCTTCCGCGTCCTCGGCACGTATCTCCAATGCGCGGGTAGTAGAGGTAAGTTGGGCGAGTGATTTTTGCAAAGATGCAACCTCTCCCTGCAGTTGAGTGATATTGCCCTCTGCGTCCGAAACCTTATCTGCCACCTTGCGGAGGTCTGTCCGTAGAAGGTTAACATCTATAGAGACCGTCTCTATCTGTCGCTCCAGGACAGAGTGGGATCCCTGAATAGCCTTAAGGATTTCAGCTCTAGACGGTTCCGCAGGACCTTCACTCCCGTCATCAGGCCCCGTCTGTCGTGTGTTATCTGCGATTGCAGGCGTGGGGTAGTATACTGCACAATTGTGTTAGGTTGGGAGGTCTTCGAGGATCGATCTTTACGAGCCGCCATATCGACTGTTGCGGCGCCAATCCAGCGCGTTCCAAGGTGTTCACCCTAGGCCCCACCGGTCAGAGAGGAACCATTCGATCAGGCCTGGGCCAGGGACAGTAGGTACAACGAGGTCACACCCGGGCTCACGGGTAACGCAGTGCAGGCAGTGCCCGAGTCAGGCCAGCCGATCCAGCAATCAGGGCAGAATGGAGGCAGTGTGCACTCGTCTCCCCCCAATGCCGGCAACGCAGTGGAGGCCAGAGTCCGGCACACCTCCGAGGCAACAAGGATCGGGACAAGCAGGACCGCGGGCACCATCACCCCCTCACTCCATGACTCTCTCCACTTCTAGACAGCAGCAGGGCAGTTCTCAGGCTTCGAAGATCGCCCCCCCGGAGGGGCACACAGCCGCAGGTTAAGCAGTGACAGAGGTGCACTCCGCCACACGCTTTCACAGCCCCACTGAGAAGCCGCCTGATTAAAGTAGTCAAAATGGCGGGCGAGTGGGGGAGGGGCGCAAGTACAATCGTATCTCCAGAGGCGCTGCTCCCCGTGTCCCTCCGAGGGTATCGAGGTAAATAAATGTTAAAACGTAATGTAGTCTGCAGTCCGGGGGGGGAGGGAAGCAAGTGCGCAGCTCCTGCGGGGCACAGCGAAGGGACCAGATCAGACTGATTGCCCAGTAACTCGGGACCCCCGCACCAACTGCACGCCTCGATTAGGGGTCAGGGCATCAGTACTCACGCCCTCCGCCGCTGCTTGCAGGCTCCCCGAAGACCATTCAGGCAATCCCCGCCAGTATCAGCGCCTGGGGCGGAGCACCGCCGCAGGAGCGCAGCTCAAGATGGAGGGCGCCTCCGTCCCGTCACCACCATCACCTCAGATCACCGGGGTCTCCGAGCTACTGTTTCCCGCCTCCTTAATCCTTCACTGACAGTCGCGGAGAGAGCGCCGGGGTCCACCAAGGACCTGCCCAGCCTGTAGCTCGCCGCACGTCAGTCCCGGGCGGCTCGCCCGCAGCCCGGCTTTGCAGTATAGGCCCAGACCGCGGCATCGCGTGATTCAGCGCGCCACCGCCACCTCCAGCAGTGTCTTCGTCTCCGCTCACGGAGGTATTCGGGACCGCTTCTTTGGCTCAGGGGCCCCAATCGGGTCAGAGCGACTTCCGACACGCTTCTCAGATAGCGTGACAGCCCGGGCAGGAGTTAATTACAGGATTTTGTCAATCTTCGGGACGGACCTGGTGAAGCTCACGTCCTGTTGGCCATGCTGCTTGGCCACGCCCCCGACAAATGTAGAGTTAACATGAGAACTATTATTTGGCTGTTTATTTTGAAAAGTCCTCACACTCTTTTGGCAGCTTGCTGGTGCTCCTCATGCAGGATCTCAGGGAGTGGTAACCATTGCAAATTATCAGACATTTGATCAAAGTCCTCATTCGACACACTATGCTCTACCTCGGGGGTGCTCCCAGTTGCTCCTGGTTGGGACAGCTTTACACAGGCCAGGCAGTGATTATGCAAGCTCTCCAGGACCAATAGAGAGTTTACACTCGGTCAGCTCGATTTCAGTATCTACAACCCTAATTGCCCTCTGGAGCATCACATCTATCGAAGTTGACCACGTCCAACACAACACCTGTAGCTCTTCCCCTCACCCACCACTCTGCCATACCTGCCAATCTCCACGAGCGAGTATGGTACAGTGATGGCGAGCTGAGACAAAAAAGCGTCTGCATCGTTAACAGTGGTGGTAGCCTCAAGAACCATGAGAACCCTAGGAGTTTCAGCAGGTCCCCAGAGAAAGCGATACATTCTGGAAAACAGAATGAGTTGCCTGCAGCAGGATCAGGATGAACCAGAAAACCCTGGTAGGCACCGACGCTAAGAGGGATGGCCGCCCATGACGTCGGAGGACTTTTTTTTGGCACCCGACGGACCATCAAGCAGCAACCCGGCAGCTGCAGCCTTCCCTCCAGCTCTCTCCTGGCATATAGGCACATGTGGGCGGGCACGAGGAAGGTTGATTTACTGTGATTTTACTGGTCTGCCAAACACTAAATTACTCCATACGTCTCACACTCAACAGGCCGTCCAGAGATTTATACTATTGTCTCCAGCTGACCACAGTACTGTTTGGGGCGATAAACTCAATGCCGATCATTTAGCATTCTTGGAAATTGAATCTCACTACTTAAACTAATTTTCAGTTTTGTGTGCATTCTCATTTTACATTTCCTGATGTCCTTGTAAAGATTGTTTATTGCTGCGGCTATATCTTTAACATTTGTGCTGTAAGCTTTGTTTCTTTAGCTTACAGTCTTGTAATTTTCAATGTGTATGCCTAGAAATTTGTATTTTATTTCTTACCTTTTTAATAGTATAGTGACTGTCTTGAAGAGATTCTTATGTCTGTCTTCCTATTGAAAGGTTAGCTATGATAATTGTAACAAACTATTGCTTTCTCTTTGTTTGTGAATTTTTGGTTAGCATGCCTATGTCTTGATTCATACAACTTCACAGTGATGTTGATAGAAGTCTGAGAAGCACCGCCCTCTATGACTTCCGAAAGGAGCTGAAGAGTCTCCCCTTCAAAAGAACATCTTGTCCCTAAGTAGTCATGTTTACAGCACAGCTATGATACCTCGTGAAACAGAACTATTATATCTCACTCGCTCTGCACATGGATCTTCTGCTTTATAGATAGGCTTGGGCTATGCAAGTATGAACGCATGTGTTCATGTATGCATGCAGGCCTACATAATCATTCAATCAATCAATCAGGGGAATTGTATGCGCACTACTCACCCATGAGGGTCTCAAGGCGCTAACGGGGTGGGGGTCCACAGATCTTTTTAACCAAAGAGCCAGGTCTTGAGGGTCTTTCTGAAGGTGTTCAGGAAGGGGGCACGCCTGATATCTGTCTGTAGCTCCTTCCAGGTCTTGGTTGTAATGTGAAAGAAGGATCTTCCGCCTGCTCAGGCTCTGTGGATGCACAGGGTTTTGGTCAGTGCCAGGTTTGAAGATCAAAGGTTTCTTTTGGGTATGTGGAAGTTGATTCTGGCATTGAGGTATTTGGATCCGTTGTAGTGTAGGCATTTGTAGGCGTGAGTGAGGATTTTGAAGGTGACTATTTTCTCAATGGGGAGCCAGTGGAGTCTTCGTAGGTGTTGACAAGTCTGGCGGTGATGTTCTGTATTGTCTGGAGTTTGCAGAGTAGGGACTTGCTCATGCAGGTGTAGAATGCGTTTCCATATAGGCCATGTAGATGTTGAAGAGGGTTGGGCTCAGTGATGACCCCTGAGGGACTCTTCAGGTGATTTTTGTGGGTTCGGAGAGGAAGGGTGGCAGTCTGATCTTTTGACTTCTTCCGGTGAGGAATGATAGGATCCAGTCCGGGGTTGCTCCTTGTATGCCTGTGTTGTGTAGTCTGGCGACTAGTGTGTGGTGGGAGACGATGTTGAAGGCTGCTAATAGGTCGAGTAGGATGAGGGTTGCAGAGTTGCCTTTGTCCAGGAGGGTGCGGAGGTTGTCTGTGGCGGCGAGTAGGGCGGTCTCGATGCTTTGGTTGCTTCGGAATACGGATTGGGACGGGTGGTCATCTGTAGCGTCAGATGGATGGTCAACAAATTTGTCGTAGGGGTTTTTGATCTTCAGGTGGAAGTAGGTTCCAAGCTTGTCGCAGTCGGGGTGATGTCTGTGGCTTCGCTGCATGGGTTGGTGAATTCCTGAATGACACTGAAAAGTTCCTTGGAGTAGGCAAGGATTTTGTTGTGGATGAAGTTCCTCTTGGTGGTTCGGGTAGTCCGTCATGGCAACCTTGTTGGTGGTGTGGTTTTTTGGCTGTCTTGGTGTTTCTCCAGTTCTTCTCCAGGTGTCTGCAGGTGCGCCTGGCTTCTTGGAGAACGGTGGTGAACCAGGCGGCTTTCATGGCGTGCTGTTTGTCGGGGTTGCATATTAATATTATTATTATTGTCACTTATAGAGCGCACAGCTACCTCCAACTGAGTTGTCCCGGTGCTAGTAGCAGATGCAGAGAGATGAGGGCTAGTAACATAGTGCTAAGGAAGGCCAAAAAGCCAGGTCTTCAGCATCTTCCTAAATACTGTTTCTGACTTAGTTTTCCGAATGTGCTCAGGCCTGGAGTTCCAAAGAGTAGCGGTTCTGATGGGGAACGAACGGCTGCCAAGCCCGGCTTTTTTGAAGTTGGGAATGACTAGGAGTTCCCTGTGATTTGATCTGAAGGCCCTCGTCTGGTGGTATTTTCAGATCTCTTCTTCAAGTATTGAGTGCCAGTGTCTCTAGTTGTTCCGTAGGCTAGAGTAAATGCCTTAAACATCATCTTCCTTTTAACAGACAGCCTGTACAGGCTACGCAGATTTGGGGAGATGTGGTCACATTTCTGATGTGCTTGGCTGCCGCATACTTAATAATCTGCAGTTTTCTGATTAAGTAGGCTGGGAAACCCAAGTACAGGCTGTTAGCGTAATCCAGCTGAGATGTGATCAGTGCATGGACCACATTTTTCCTACAATCCATTGGTAGGAAATGAAGGATTCTCCGCAGGGACCTTGGTTTCCAGAAAATAGACGAGGAAACTTGACATATCTGGGCCTTGCATGAGAGGGTGGAGTCAAATTTGAACCCTATATTCCTAGCTGAAGAGACTGGAAGAGGAGGAGGATTGAGTTCTGATGGCCACCAGAGGCCAGCTTGTGGAAGGGAAAGCTGTGTTCCTTAAAAGAGAACACGAGCTGAGTGTCCTCAGCATACGAGACAGCACTTACACTGTATTGCTCGACTAGTGGGGCAAGGGGAGCGAGGTAAATATTAAAAAGAATCGGACTCGGGCCGAGCCCTGAGGAACTCCACACACAAGAGGGTGGGGGGAGGAGACATGGAGGCGAAGAAGAATTTTCTGGAACTGGTCTTCAAGAAAGGAGCAGAACCTGGCTTAGGTGGTCCCTATCACTCCCAACTGCGTGAGCCTCTCTAGAAGGATCTGGTGTGATACCGTGTCAAACCTGCGGACAAGACCAGCAGCACTAGCATTGCACAGCTACCCTTGTCCAGGGTGTCCCTTATCTGTTCAGCTACTTCAAGCAGAGCTGTCTCTGTGCTGTAACCTGACCTGAAACCAGACTGGGAGTTACGGAGTAGTTTGTTAGACTCCAGGAACTCTGCTAGGTGCCTGTTTTCAGAGAAGAATTCCAGATCATGTTTAGAGAGAGGTTGAGTAGTTGGGCCAGGAGTTTAAAAAATCTTGCTGGGCAGGGGTCAGTTGGAGACACAGATTTGGTTTTCTTCAGTTCAATGAGGAACGCTTCAGGGCAAAACGGACGAAAGTCAGACCATACACCAGGGTGGTGGGGGACAGGAAGAGGGGAGACTGACGGCCCTGTCAATGTAAACTAAGAGTAGATAGCCTGGACTTTCTCCTAAAAGAAGGCAGGAAGATCTTCATATAGGGTAGCTGAAGGAGCTATGGTGCTTTTCCTTGGTCCCTGGTTTAATGAAGCCCTGGACAATCTTAAAAACTTCTTTAGCAGAGTTATAAGAGGATTTAATTTGATTAGCAACATAGTCCCTGATAGTGTTGCGCTTTAGCCTATGGAATCTTTTTAGTGCTACTCTGTGTGCACTCTAGGACTCGGAGTTCTAGGTTTTCCTCCAGACCCGTTCAAGCTTCTTGCAAAGGCTTTTCTCCAAACGTAGTTCAGTTGTGAACCAAGGGGCAGAATGTTTATTTCCAGTCAGTTTTATGGTTTTGATAGGGGCTACTCTGTCGAAGGGTGCCGTAACCCAGTGGTTGAAAGTGGCGGCGACACAGCTGAGTAGCATAGGGTTATTTAATAGTGCTGGGCCCATTACTTCAGGGGAGACTTTCCTCCAGTTTCTTCTGTCTTCGTATTTTGGTCTCATAGGACTATTACAAATGGTAGTAGTCAGATTAAAAGGTATGAAGCTTTGATCCGACCATGTGAGGGGGATTGGATCATCTATTTTTACGATATGAATGTAGGTGAAAATGAGATCCAGCATATGGCCAGCCATATGAGTAGGCATAGAAACCTTCTGAATAAGGTTTAACCCCTTAAGGGAATCGGCAAGCTGGGAGGCCAGAGGGCAGCGATCATTTCCCATATGGACATTAAAGTCGCCCAGGACTATTAAGTTTGCATGCCTCAATGAGAGATCTGCGATCAGGTTGCAAAGCTCCAGCAGCTCAGTGGGTGGGAAGTC
Source organism: Lissotriton vulgaris (assembly GCF_964263255.1). NCBI lineage: Eukaryota > Metazoa > Chordata > Amphibia > Caudata > Salamandridae > Lissotriton > Lissotriton vulgaris. The sequence continues at coordinate 882,589,788 of NC_141699.1, read as the reverse complement.
AGGGGGTCTGTGTACTAGAATTCCAGCAATAGAGAAGGTGGAGAAGATTTTAATACTGAAGGACATTGCCTCAATTGGTCCAGTGTGTTCAATCCTTTATGCGAGATCTCCCATTTGTCTCTGAGAATCACAGCAAGCCCAGTCTATTGCCAGCCCAGTTAACCGTGGTTATTCTATAGCCCTCTGGAATAGCCAGCATTATACCAGGATTGGAGCTATCTCTTGAGATCTCATGAATTTGATTCAAGCGTAAGCCAAACATCATCTGCATGTTTGGGAAGGCATCTGCAGTTAATTAGATAGGCTTTGATGTTAGGCCTGGAGGCTGAGGTTTGTGCTTTTAAAGGTGCTACCATGTAAGTGACCTTACAACCACTTCCCAAGATCATCTCACTGTCAAGCGCGAAGGAGCATGACTGACAATGTAGTTCCTGGCCATGTCTCTCCTGTTCCAGTGTACAGGTATCAAAGCACGTAGGCCGAGCGCATCCTATTGAGACCAACTCATAAAGTTGTTCCCTAGACCAGACAACTCTCGTTGGTGGGTTGAAACGGGCAGCATGGCTGATGCTGGATGCAGGCCGGATGCGTACAGGAGTGGATGGGCGCTGATGGGCTCAGACGGGCTTGCCTTTAGCGCGCCACTGGCCCATCAGCTCAAATAGGAGAGCGAGCTGCAAAGTAGCTCCGCCCTGTCCATGATTGAGTGTGATGTCAGCTGGGGAGTTGCTGTCTGGGCTGCCCTCCACACAAACAGCAACCCACCACGGTGGACCGGGACGAGGAGACAGATGGATTCAAATGTACAAAATAGCAAGTGAGGAAGCATAACAAACATTCTATTTCAACTAAAAAGGTTAAAGCGCTACAGCAGTCTAATTCAAGTAGAAAGACTCCGATATCTCACGGGCTGCAGCAGTAGCGTTAGCAGCCCTACCTTGCTCCTGCTGTGCGTCCGCTGGCTCATCAGCTAAAATAGGAGAGCAAGTAGCAAAGTAGCTTCGCCCTCTCCTTGATTGAGTGTGGTGTCAGCTATGGAGTTGCTGTCTGCGCTGCCCTCCACACAAACGGCAACCCGCCACGGTGGACCGGGACGAGGAGACAGATGGATTCAAATGTGCAAAATAGCAAGTAAAAAAGCGTAAAAAATGTCTATTTAAATTAAAAAGGTTTAAAAGGTTAAAAGTGCTAAGGCAGTCTATTTCAATTAGAAGGACTCCGATATCTCACGGTCGGCAGCAGTAGCGTTAGCAGCCCTACCTCGCTCCGCTGCATGTCCGCTCGCCCATCAGCTAAAATAGCAAGTGAGAAAGCGTAAAAAACAGTCTATTACAATTAAAAAGGTTAAACGTTAAAGGTTGCGTAGCAGGGCGAGCCCGTCTGCACAGTTGGAGATCCAGGTGTGGAGTTCTCTGGCTGCGTTGTATGCGTCAGATGCCCAGGTGTGGTTGTCTCCGGTGAGGGTTGAGTTGCTCGTCTGTAACCTTGCTCCAGTTCCTTCATGGTGGGCATGGGGCTGGTTTGGGTGACTTGGGTTTGCTGACAGCGAAGTGTACGCAATAGTGGTCGGTCCATGGTGGTTGCATTGTGTGGCTGAAGTGAACGCTGTTTCCTGCCTCAAAGATGGGGTCGAGGGTGTTTCCTGCTCTGTGGGTCGGTTTGTTGACGAGTTATTTAAGTCCGGTGCTGGTGACGTTGTCACAAAGCAAGGTGGAGTTGTGGTTGCTGGGGTTATCCAGGTGGAAATTCAGGTCTCCCATGAGTATGTAGTTCATTGAGGTGATGGCGTGGGGTGCAATGAAGTCAGTGATAGTGATGGCAAAGGGTGTCGGAGGGCCGGGGGTCTGTAGATAACGGTTCCTCGGAGTGTGGCGTTGGGGCTGGTCTTGATCTGTAAGTGCAGGTGTTCAGCGGAGGGGAAGGTTTCGCTAGAGGTGGTGAGGCGGAGGGTGCTCTTGTGGGCGATGGCATGGCTCCCTCCAGGGTGGTTGGGGCGGTCCTTCCTCTGGATCTTGTATCTGTCTGGGATTGCGGTGTTGATGTCGGGGCAGAGGATGCGTTGGTCCAGGTCTCAGTGAAGAAGACAATGTCAGGCGAGAAAGAGTGGAGTAGGTTCCAGATTTCCATGGTGTGTTTGTGTATGGAGCGTACGTTGAGGAGGATGCATTTTAGGGTATCGTCCTTGCTGGCATCGTACATAAAGTGTTTGTCAGCTAATTTCCTCGCTCACCTCAAGTACTGCTGCTACCTCATTCCCAGAAAGAGTTTACAGTCTGCCTGAAGTTTGTGCTGGCTAGATGGCTAAAACCGCTTGTATTTGCCATGTTCCTTGGTCACATCCGACAAGAGTGACCTGTGTCCAAAGCCTCTCCATAATTTTATCAGTGTAAATTAGTGAGAGATTCCATCAGCTGAATATACATTAGTGTTGAGTGATAGAAGGACTATGATCAATTCTCTCTCTTTGGTCACATCGTTCTTAAGCTATCACAAGGCGGTGTGCAGGGCTTTACAAAAATCACAAATAAGCAAAATTTAAATACCAACCAAAGCAGAATATTCTTCCTACTACCCAAAACCAAAGACACTCAAATGCATATATGACCGTTATCCCTGCAGTTACAAGGTTCCTCCAGAAAACAGAAAAAACCCAATTTGTTTCGGAAATGTATTTTCATTTTAGCGTATAAGAATGTGTGATTTTGTAATTTGTCGCTGTAAATGGCTTATGACTTTGTTACGAGTTTGTCATATCAGACTCAAATGGTGTTTGCACTTGAGGACATTCCGAGTGCGGCAATAATTTCAATCCTACTGTGCACTTTTGCCTCGTTCAAATTCATCTAGCTCCTTAGGCAGAATGGTGGAAAATAGGCGTCTTTTCATTATTGAAAAACCCAAAGCACATATTATCCCCATTCAGACAGGTGGCAGTATGGACAGTACATGGAATCAGCCATACATTGCAATCACTTCATTATTTATATTCATTTCATTATGCTTCCACAAATAACTATATAAACAAAAAGGTGTGGTAGCATTGACGTTTCGGTCCCATATAAGATCTATCAAATCCACGAGACCATCCTCAGGATGATAACGTTGCACCATGAATCTAGCATAAAATATACAATATCAACATATTTAGAAAAAATATATTTAGAAAAAACTTAATTTCAAAAGAGTGTCGTCTGCTCATTACTCAATAAGAAAATAGAGTGCACCCTCTATGCACATAACCACCACGTGCCAGAACTTTCAAATCTAAAAACCAACACTGTGTATGCTCATGCAGACCACCAAAAAGAACCATCCTATATGATTTAGCCCGACACCAGTGGTAACAAAAAAACACAGTACCACATGAACCACATTCTTACTCACTTCAGCGCCGGATACCTCTCGCCAACTTTAACCAACAACACCAACTCATGAGTAACTCAAACTAGCCACTACCGATCTACAGTAGTGAAAATGTAAAAATATATCATCTCCTACTCTTACCTTCAATTTACTTCTCGTTAGATCTAAAACCAGAATACATTCAGTTATCCATTCCATAACTACGCTTTTAACTGCAGCGTTAAATACAACATTTCTGAGCTCTTATTCCAAAAGGAAGTTATACAATTCTTTTTTCGTATCACTCCGCAACTTTTTCCTACAAAACGAAAATGCCACAGCATGATTAAAATCATACTGCCAACTGATTTACAAAGCATTAACACACAAACTCACTCAGCGTGTGTACAACATGCTGACTTACTTTTTCAGGGACTTGACTTAATCCGTCCATCACCCGACAACGAGACCGAGTGAGGACGCGGTATCTCTCCTGACCTTTAGCCTTTCTGGCATAACGTGCTCCAAAGTCAAAAACGTGTCGACCTAGTGCCCACACCGTCATCCGCTCCCACCCAACATCATGCACATTTTGCCCATATAATGATACACTGGACTGGGTAAGAACTGCTGCAGGTTTATTTTCATACAACAAGCGTATGACGTTTGGTGGGTCATCTTACGGGCGATCCAAGGCAGGCAGCCCCTCGGTGTCCCGCCTGCCTAACGAGCCAGCCAGCACGGTGAGTCGACGCTCGGACAGTGCAGCACCTTGAAGATCCCATCTTATACTCTAGCCTCCCCTTTCAGGGCGGAGCGGTATGGCACCCCCCCGGTCGGTTCAGGCCCCCCGACCGCCCCAAGGACTAACGGGGCGCCGTCGCGGTTTCCCGGAACCTCCTGCGGCTCCAGTCCTTGGCTCAGGCACCCTTACTGTGCCAGGCAGAGGTACCCTTACTGTACCAGTCTGCCGCAGAGGTACCCTTACTGTACCCGTCTGCCTCCAAATCTCCCTGTAACTCCGCCTGCAACACAAAAACACAACCATAAAACATTCAATTTGACGCGCCGCCCGTCCAGCCGCTGGGCACGAGGATAGGGTGGGTGCAGCGCTTGGGCGGGCAGAAAGCGAGGGCAAACCAGAACAGAGGCAGAGCCAGGGGCAGCCGGGCTTAACTAACAGGCACGCCCCCACAGGTAAGCCCTCCCCTGGCCGCGCGTCATGGCGACCGCAGGGAGGGGCAGGTAGCTCTTCAAGCCTCCCCTCCAAGCCCCGGGTACAGGGCGGGGAGCTCTGACTAATGGCCACTAGGGAGCTGCCCTGCCAATGTCTCCCTGCGTGGGACGCGGGCAGCGGCATTCCCTTACAGCGAGCCACACTCACAGCTCTGCTGGTGCACTTTAGTCAGAATCGAATTGGCCAATGGGCTTAATTTATGGCTCTTTGTGGGCTAGTTATGGTATATTTCTCTGATATAATCCTAAAAACGCTGATACAACAAGCCCACATGCCTACAGGCTCCCATAACTTGCAAAAACCTTTTTGCTTCCTGTTTTTTAACCCGTCCAGGGAGCATCCACACTCCGTCCTAGCGTGCCGCGGGCCCCCTGAAGAGAGGGTGTCCCGATGGCGGGCACCGTGCTAGACGGCTCACAGCTACCCCTTACCATCAGTCTGGGCAAAACAGCCCCCTCGACCCCCAACGCACGACGCACCCGGCTCATGACAGTCAACTCCGATAAGCGGTGCCAAGAGTATGTAAGAATTTCCCCTCCGGTGTGCACCTCATCATTCACTCGACAGTATTCATAGTGCATCGCCGGATGGGGGAAATTACTCGCGCTTTTTGTAATTGGCGGTCACCACAAAATGGCGGCTTCAAAATTGCCTCACATGGTATTAATCAGAGTCCCCTGTCCCCGATTGCTCTGGGCGACCTGATTACACTCCCGTGGTTCGCTAGTTGCACCACCGGTAGAAGGGGATCTCTCACCCCGGGTCGGGCAAGGACACGTGGGGCTGGCCACTGAAAACCTTGCTATCACTGTCGCGCAGCCTTCAAGAGCCGGTAGGAATCAGCATGGCCCATAATACGCACACCTCCGGTTGAGAACCGGATAACCCGGTCGGAGCCCTGCCATAAACGCACATGGGGCAGAATTAAGCGCATCGACCGCACCCGACCCTGGAGGGGGGGGGAGGGGAGTTTGGTTGGCGGGGTGCGGTAGCAACTTCTTCGCATAAAGTGCAAATTAAGGGCTTCGTCCGAGATTTAAGCGAGCCCCCTATCCCCGCGCATCCTCGTGTTCCCCCCATCGCTCAGACCGTGCCCCTCGCGACCCTCCAATGCCCACCCGCACGCACGCAACATCCCGCACTCAAGTCACCTCTCCCCACGTCCCCCCCCCGTGGTATCCTACCACAGGGCCCCTGTGCAACCTGGGCTTAACCCAGGCGAGAGCGTTGCACGTACCTTTCCACAACGACACACCGGACACGACGACTGAGGAAATGCAGCGCTCGGGCGGGCGGAAAGCCACAACAGAGGCAGAGCGAGGGCAAACCGGATCAGAGGCAGAGCCAGGGTCAGCCGGGCTTAAGTAACATGCACGCCCACACAGGTAAGCCCTCCCCTGGCCGCGTGTCATGGCGACCGCGGGGAGAGGCAGGGAGCTCTTCAAGCCTCCCCTCCAAGCCCCAGGTACAGGGCGGGGAGCTCCGACTAATGGCCACTAGGGAGCTGCCCTGCCAATGTCCCCCTGCGTGGGGCGCTCGCAGCGGCAATCTTCGGTGTACTCACACGGTATGATTCCTCAAGGATCAGCTATGTTTTGTTATTGCATCTGTAATATGGCACGGATACATAGGCAAAGGAATTCCCTCATTTGCATAGGGCAGGCCCCTATGGAAATGATGGAACGCCCCCCTGAAGTTCGCACCTGTATCACTGAAGGGGACACACAAGCATCTGCGCCCCCTTCTGAAATACCAAAGTGCCCTGGGGGTGCGCAAAGCCGGGGCAAACGCCTGTTTCTCCCCTGGGGCACTTATTATACTACGGCCCCTAGTGGGCATCCTATTCCTACTTCCATTTATATACCTCAGGTACTTCACAAAGCTGGGTCTGTGCTTAATTAATGTTTGTAGAAACATAAAAAAAAAATAATTTACTTCCTCTTTGATAGGTAGAGAAATAATAACCTAAATTAATTTAATCAGATGCCAGGAAACTCTCTGGTTTAATGCGCCCTGCACTCCTCCATATAGATTCTCATTTGAAGATACATCCTGACAGGCTGGCAGCATTGTTACCCGACTTATAAAAGTACCAGCATTTCTGTAACACAATTGACCTTGCGATATACTTGTCCTTTTACAGTAGTTCTTGTTTGTCAGTTGCTGTGCTACTAGAACGTCTGCTCTCTTTGGAACCATGCACAATTTAACTTCTCTTTAGGCAGAAGACGTGCTTGCCAAAAATAGCGTGCTGACTTTTTTTTAGTATTGAGAAGCCTACAGAACCTATTTATTTAGTTCAATTATTTGAAGGTACCAAAGGATGTAGGTTGAATCGGTCACAGTGGAAAGAATTGCAAGATAAATCAAAGGATAAGATGTTTACTCCAGAAACTAGGATATACAGATTTCCCACTTTTATATACGTAGAAATGCAGACCACAGGTTGTACACAATTGCCAGCAAGGTATGCAGAAGAATTCTCTTTTGTACATACGCCTGTTTAAATGCCTGCATTGATAACCATTGTATAATCAATGTCATACTCCAATAGCTTTTCTGTAAGGATTCTCTACTAGGACGGTATTGTTACCTACGCCGTTTTCCCTATTCATTTGTATTTTAATAAGATACCACCCCCACCACGTTCTCATGCAGTTTCCTGTGTATAACTCCTCCTCTGTGACATTATCCTGGACCCTGTGACTTCATCCTGCCTTCCTCAGGTGAGCCTCTCATATTCTCCACATTTCTCTGTTCTCAGTTTGCCAGGATGACGACGGTCAACCATGGGTGCCTACTGTTGTGAAGAAAGCCTGGCTGCAGATCACAAGTGACCCAACGCTGAACCACGAGTACCTTCCTGTGTTGGGCAACCCGGAGTTCTGCAGAGCAGCTTTGGAACTGGCAATTGGAAAGGATAGCACTGCTGTTCTGGAAAACCGGGTATAATGTTATTGTAGTCTTATAATAAACAGTCATACCTTTGCTTGCGCTCCGAATCTGTTACAAGGGCTGGAGGGGGATAGTGATTGCTCAGAATTCTTTTTGCAAACTACTCATTACATTAGTTTAGTTTTCTGTAAGTATAAGGATTGATGTGTAAAATAAAGCGAATAAAAGAAGTTATGGGTAAGCAGAAGTAAAAGGCAGAGGTAAAGAGAAACAGATAAGTTGCTGTTTATTTCAATTGTTGGTGCCGACAGTGGGCAAGTAAAAATAACCCTTCATCAAAAAAGATCACATCAGTTTGCCTTACCATGAGGACATTTCATGCTCCTAAGTCAAGTCTATGCAAAAGTGACCAGAGAAATATGTAGATCTTGGTGCAGAGAAAAGGATAAATAATAAAGTTACAGTTTATGGTTGGAGACTGGATAGTACATGTTTTAGTTCAGGCTGTTACAGCAACTGTTAACAGCTACTGCTAAACAGATCTTAGTATTACCCTGAAAGGTCTGCCTTTGCACCTGAATTCTAGGATTATTGGGACTAGGATGTGCCTATTGCGTCCACTGTGCACCTATTGTCTTTAGTCACTTGAATGATAGTGGCTGTTTTTTTACTCCTCAATGTTTGATATAGACTTCTAGCCTCAGATTTCATACCTTAGAATATCCCCAGGTGTCACACTGGATGGATATTTTTCATGAGCAGTACCCCCGTGACCCGGTAGGTGGCATTGTTCAGCCCCACATGGAGTCAACTGTGCTGGAAGTGAAGTGCGCAGTGCCTGTATAGGCACCACCCCCAAACTGATGTAAGTTCTTTTCTGTCCATGCCAGTCAGCGCAGATCTGGGAAGAGTGGCCCCCTCACCCCCCAGTCAATTTTGACTGAACCTTTTTCGATTTTTTTCTTCAACAATTTTTCAAGACTTGTCTCTTGGTGTGCCGAGGATGTCAGCTAGTAAAGGTGGTTTCAAGTTGTGTGGTGCCTGTCACCTATAGATATGATTGATGGACCCACATTTAGTGAGCCTTTAGTGTTTGGAGTGCGACCAGGACCCCCAACACCTGAGTTGATTGCTGCACGATGCACCCCAAGGCCTTGAGGTAGGATTCCCTCAAGCCCCTCGCTGCTCGACATGAGATGCTTACAATCTCCGTAGAGAGGAAGATCCCAGGATCAGTCTTGGAGCCACTCCAAGTTGCATTTGAGGTTGTTGGGAAAGTTCCACGGATGCAAGAAGTCAAAGAGATATTTGACTTCGCCACATCTGTCGAAGTAATCCGGTGAGACGAGGGAGCATTGCCACTCAAGGCCTAGCTCTGTGGTGAAGCCCATGTCTGGGCTGTCTCTGCTCCTGCCAGAGTTTCCAGGAGCAGAGCGGCCCCTGCCTGTTTCGTGAATTTTATAAGGCCATGCATCTCATATTTGGGGGGGGGGTGGGGCTGTCCCCGCTGGAGTGCCTTTGGGCCCCACAGGCTAGTCATCTTCTGGCGGGTGCCTTCCAGAACCAGTTGAGCCCCCTCAGATCTGTGGATGGATCTGAAGCAATGCGGCTCAAGCCACACCAACCTTCCCCTGTGCTGCTCTAGTGCTGACACCCACGACTTCACTGGAGCCCCACGTCGGCGCCATCCCCATTGTCATCCCAGACTCCGACGCAGAGCCCAACAGGCGTCATCCAACACCGACACGGGGCAGACTCCCCATGACAGAGCCAGTGCCTTATTCCTACAACAGGCCTGTACAGGGAAATGAATGGAAGGCGGTGGGCCCTTGGGGATACAATTCAGAGGAGCCTTAGGGCAACTTGTATGAGGATCTGGTAAATTGCAGTGGTCTGGATACCTCTCCCCATACACTGGCCTAATCTCTCCCCTGACCGTAGCTATGGAAGAGGGTGCCTTTTTCGCATAAGTGGTGCACAGGGCAGCTGAGGTCCTAGTCCTTAGGCTACCCTTGGTGGCAGTCAGGATGAACGTCTTGACAGAGGTGCATTTCAGCCAAGGATTACAGACTTGTAACCATTACTCCCATTCAATGAAGTCATACAGAAGTCTTGCTGGGGGCCTATTCCAAGGCCTGCACAGGGGCTCCTGTGCAGAGGATATTTGCCAGGTGCAATTGCCCCACCCCAGGGGCCCCCTGGGGTGGGGTCTAGGTTTCCACCATTAAAATGAACCATGATCATTCTTTACCACTCCACCGTACAGGCAATCAAAAAGACTGAATACCTTCCGTTAGCCTGGCACTGTTGTCAGTGAACACAGTATGCCTCTTGGGCCGATACTCCCACACCATCTCAGACTCGTTTTCACAAGTGTTGCCCTGGTCTCAAAGGAGGCCTGAACCATACTCTCTCAAGCAGTTGCTGATGGGAAGGACACAGCCAATTTACCCATCTAACGTGTTCTGGATATGACTGACTCGCTGAACAGAGCAATTTCATAGACAGTGGCCCTTAGACGACACGCCTGCCTGAGAACCACTGTTTTTTCAGGGGATATTTGTAGGAGAGTAGGGTCTGCTTTCCTATGGTCACCCCACTTTTTGCTTTTTGCTTCACTGGTTTTCAACTTAATGTGGCTGTGGGCCTGCTAATCAGACCCACAGCCCTGCTGTTCTCTCTATAAATTCACAACCATGTACTTTAGGTACATTACCAATTGGGATTGGGTCACCGTATCAGCCCCTGTACAGTGTACTATAGGTACCCAGGGCATATGTATATATAAGGCCTACCAGGGGCTGCAGCATATCTTTTGCCCCCCCTGGCTGGCCATCCAAACTGACACAAATGGCTGATCACTCAGCTGGAGCAAGGTGGTGTAATCACCCCTTGCTTAGATATAGTATACCTATGTCTAAACCTATATCTGGACACATATACACCTATAAGTCACTCCTATGGCAGGCCTTAACAATCCTGGAGGCAGAGTGCTTGGTTTTATGTGAAATGGTGCTCTAGCCTGAGCTGAGCCTCTCTGCAGCTTTTGGAACCATGTCCTTTAGCTGTTCTGGGATATTGCCATACCATATGCTCTTAAGTGCATTATAATCCTTGCGGTTACTTGCTAACTTTGGTTTGGCTTTATTAAAACATGTTGTGTAAGGTGTCATACGCTTTGGAATACTAACCCCTCGCCAGTTCTGGCGACGGGGGTAGCATTCCACCCTTCTAGAGGGAGAAGACATGTTACTTTCCTTAAACGCGGTTAAATCTAACCAGAGCCTCAGCATCACAAAATGGATGCTGCTGACACAGACACAAGTCTGGCCTCCTGCTGCTGACCGAAACTCCAGCAGGGGAGGCCTGGACAAAAGGTTTCCAGTCACAGGGAGGTGTTACACCACCCCAGACAGGAGATAGTGGATTGGGGCAGGGAGTGCTGAATGAAACTAGACACTGCCTGGGGCACACAAGGTGTCCCATACAAAGTCCAGTTCAAACCGTTGCTGGGGCACTCCAGCCCCAGCTCTGGCGCGAAACTGGACAAAGGGAAAGGGGTGTAACCACCCCCTTCGTGGGTCCTGCCCATAGGAGGGACCTAGCAGGTGATCCATCCCCTTGATTTGGAATAAAGGTAGGAGCTGTGCCATAGCACATCAGATCATCCTGACTGAAACTTTGATACGAAACTCTGGACCCTTCGACATCCTACTCAACGTAGAAGACTGAAGAATCTCCCTTGTGGTCAAGGAGTGGCCACCCTGTGCAAGCAGGCACCATCAGCGCTCAAAGGTTTTCTTTGCCGTTGCTCCCGCCGGAGCTCGAACGACAGAGACCGACAAGACCTGGACTCCCAGATTTCCAACAGCCCGATCCACAGTCCTAGAAAAGCTGAGACCCGTGGAGGCGACAAGAGACGTGGGACCGGCCATCTTGGAAAGCCAGCAAAGTGCTTCCTGTGCAGCTCCCGAGGCCCCCTCGAGACTGTGCTTTGGGGATTGAGAAGCCCCAGCCCAGAGCAGCCTGTGCACCGAAGATCACCTCTCCTCACTCACCGAGTGCTTCGTGGGGCCATTTTGCACTTTTCCTGCTCGACGTGTTGTCCGGTCACTTGCCTTTGGCTAGTGGCCTCTGAAACGATGAACCTTCGAATTTAAACTGCTGGTCCGGTTGCTCTAGACGGGCCCTAGCTCCCCTGAAAAGGAGCCACCGATCTGACCTTGCTGGTCAAATCCAGAAGCCATCTTCGAGTCCTGCGTGGGTTGCATTTGCCAAGGCCTGTTGACTCCGATTCGAGCACCGACACTGCCGACAGTGAGAGCCTTCGTGGGACAGCCCGTGTTCAACTCTTGGTCGTCATCGATACTTTCTGGTCCACGTGGCAGCGGAGAAAAACTACTCAACAGCACTTGATAGCAACCCGACATTGCCTGGTTCCGTCCTGGTTCCATCCTGGTCACTGGCTAGTGACCTAGACTCTGTCCCCTCTGCTTTCAGGTACTCTACATCTTCGGTCCACCCTTGGATCCAATCGGACTCTTCTCTCCTGGTCGCCTGCAGCATCTTTTTCTCCATGCTCCATAGAACTCCACGAAGAAGCCCGACGCATTTTGGCACCTATGCTCCCGCTTCCTGTTGGTGAGGTAACGAGGGTACTCCGGTGCCTCTGTAGTGATTTATATTCCTAGTGTCCTAGTTTCAAGTGGCTAAGTTCTAGTCCAGTCGGAAGATTCCCAAACCTATAACTTTCTGATTTTTACGCACCATTGACTTGTATGGTAAACGCGGTTGCCTCCTGTGGGCCTCCTATGTCCTAACCTTCGTTAGTCCAGTGTAGGCCCAGTGATTCCCAAGGCCCTAGGCCTTACCATTGTTCGTGACGTGGTACTTATACACTTTTTTAATATATGGTTTGAGTGACCACCCGGCCTATCCATAATTGTGCAGCTTATTGTATGTTATATTAAGTCCCTTGTTTAACGCTTGTGCTTCTGTGCTCATAAAGAGGATAGGGGATTATTCTAGAAATAAATACATATATTTTATAATATATAACTTGAGTGGTGTCCTTTCATTTGATGACAAAAGGATTGCATATGGTAAAACAGCTGGCTTCACATGCCCTCTAGAGTTTAGCCTAAGACTGCTTTTGTCCATGCTACCCCTAGGATAGCTGGTCTATAAGGTTGACTTACAACCAATCACCATAAGGGTCGTTTGGACTGGTGCAAGGTGCTCACTAGAATTGGTGATCACCATATACCAGGCCAACTTCTCACATTGGTGGCAGCAGTGGAATTTGAGCTTGCTGTTTGTTTTACCAATTGTAATCCTTGACAATATCATTTGAAATACCACATCAAGTACCTTAGGTACATATAAACAAAGCTTTACATACTTAAGTTCTACTGATCTTAGTGGTTGTAGACCAAATGTCTTAGCACACCCTGACTACAACCTCTAGGGAGGTTCAAGTAGGTAAACACACAGTGTAGGTAGGTGCACCAACTTCACATCACTAGTCATGGCTGGCACAGGTGAACCATCCAGTTCTCTACCTGTGAGTGACCCTCCCAAGGCACCATCCAGCTATGAAAAACTCAGCTTCAGAGAATTGAGTGCCTTGTGCGTCTCAAGAGGACTGAGAAGGGGTCATAACCCCACAATCCCCATCCTGATACATATCCCGGAGACAGCTGATATTGGGAAGGCTGAAGAAGTCCTCCCAGTTAATACAGGAGAAGGGGACCCCAGAGAAGATGACACCATCACTCCAGCAGATGAGGAGGGAGATGGGGATGAGTCAGATGATCAGGGGGAAGGCCACGTTCAGGTCAGAAGACTTAGCAGGGCCAATGTAAGCCTACATGGGGATGGAGAGGCGGTATCCCTTCCCAGACCTAATAGTAGACGTCTAACTGGCAATAGAAGGGATAGATCTCATTCCAGGGAGTCTAACCAATCTAATGCCTCAAGGGGATCTCAAAGGGGAAAGACTTCCCCCCAGAGAAGGGAACATGAGGCTAGGATGAGAGCTGTCGAACTTCAGATTGAGAAGGAAGAGGTAGCCCTGGCCCAAGCTAAACTTGCTTTAGCAAGGGAGCAACGATTAAGTGGATTAGATTCCACTGATGGTAGCAGTATCCCTAAGGATAAAGACAGGTCCTATGATCATAGAAACCTGAGTAAGATTGTGCCCCCCTACAGAGATCGGGATGACATCCACAAATGGATAACTGCTCTTGAGAGAGCCTGCATGGTACAGCGGGTTCCTCAAGATCAGTGGGCAGCAATCTTGTGGCTCTCCTTTTCAGAAAAAGGGAGAGACAAGCTCCTCACTGTTAGACCTGAGGATGCTAAAAACTACACTGTCCTGAAGAGTGCTCTTATTGAGGGTTTTGGCCTAACCACTGAACAATACAGGTTGTTGTTCAGAGATACCTAAAAAGCTCAGACTCAGGACTGGGCTGATTTTGTTGATTGTGCCACTAAGGCCCTGGAAGGTTGGTTGCTTGGTAGTAAAGTTAAGGACTATACAGGATTGTATAATTTGATCATGAGAGAACAAATCCTTAATAACTGTCTGAACCAGTTGTTGCACCAACACCTGATTGACTCAGATCTGACCTCTTCCCAAGAATTGGGAAAGAAGGCAGACAAATGGGTCAGAACCAGGGTTAAGCAGAAACCCCAGAACCAAGGAGGTAATCAAAAGAAGGCAGACAAGAAGGGTGGAGATCAGAAACAAAAAGACCAGAAGTCTTCTTCAGGCCCCCAAATTAATACTAATGAGAGGGGGGTCCCAAACTGGAAAGAAAAAGAAGAAGAATGATGGCCCAAAGAAACCTTGGTCTAATTACTGTAAGTCAGTTTCTCACTGGTTTAGTGAGTGCACTAAGAAAGGTGGAGCCCTTGCCACTGCAGCCCCTAAGGCAACTGCACCCCCTAGTACAGTCAGCAGTGGCAGTCCCCAGCCTAAAGGGTTAGTGGGGTTAACCATGGGTACTGAGATGGAGTCTGGCCTAGTCAGAATTCCTACTCAACGATTTACAAAAAGGGGGTGGTGATGAACAGAGTGTCTGAGTTAAACAGACCACTCTTACCCAGTCCAAAGATCAGGGCTTGATCCATCACCGTTATTTATCTCACTGCCCCATCCCAGCTCAGAACCTGGCTATATGCAAATCAGTCTGTCCCTGGCCCAGTGCATCATGGGAACAGGGCAGACTAAACTACCAAGCCAATTCTTCACCAGAAAGGAGACAAGCTACCGGGGACCGGTTTCTGGCATTTCAGCCTTCTTCGGCCCGGCTTGCTTGAATCCTGATGGAGCAGTGAGAAAGGGACTCATGTCTGAGTATACCCTGCCACACCTATAGTGGCCAAAAACGATTTACAAAAAGGGGGTGGTGATGAACAGAGTGTCTGAGTTAAACAGACCACTCTTACCCAGTCCAAAGATCAGGGCTTGATCCATCACCGTTATTTATCTCACTGCCCCATCCCAGCTCAGAACCTGGCTATATGCAAATCAGTCTGTCCCTGGCCCAGTGCATCATGGGAACAGGGCAGACTAAACTACCAAGCCACTAAGCGTGGAAGGGTATTCTCAGATGTGAGACCCTTGCTCATTGCACCATCAGGATTCAAGCAAACCGGGCCGAAGACGGCTGTAATGCCAGAAACCGGTCCCCGGGAGCTTGTTTCCTTCCCAGTGTAAGAATTGGCTTTTGTAGTTTGGTTTGCCCTGTTCCCATCATGCACTGGGACAGGAACAGACTAATTTGCATACAGCCAGGTTCTGAAACTGGGATGGTGCAGTGAGCTAAAAAACGGTGTTGGATCTAGCCCTGATCTCTTGACTGGGTGAGAGCTTTCTGCTTAATTCAGAGACTCTGTCCCTCACCACCTCTTGTTGTAAATATTTTTGTCCACCCTAAGCGTGGAAGGGTATTCTCAGATGTGAGACCCTTGCTCATTGCACCATCAGGATTCAAGCAAACCGGGCCGAAGACGGCTGTAATGCCAGAAACTGGTCCCCGGGAGCTTGTTTCCTTCCCAGTGTAAGAATTGGCTTTTGTAGTTTGGTTTGCCCTGTTCCCATCATGCACTGGGACAGGAACAGACTAATTTGCATACAGCCAGGTTCTGAAACTGGGATGGTGCAGTGAGCTAAAAAACTGTGTTGGATCTAGCCCTGATCTCTTGACTGGGTGAGAGCTTTCTGCTTAATTCAGAGACTCTGTCCCTCACCACCCCTTGTTGTAAATATTTTTGTCCACCCTAAGCGTGGAAGGGTATTCTCAGATGTGAGACCCTTGCTCATTGCACCATCAGGATTCAAGCAAACCGGGCCGAAGACGGCTGTAATGCCAGAAACCGGTCCCCGGGAGCTTGTTTCCTTCCCAGTGTAAGAATTGGCTTTTGTAGTTTGGTTTGCCCTGTTCCCATCATGCACTGGGACAGGAACAGACTCATTTGCATACAGCCAGGTTCTGAAACTGGGATGGTGCAGTGAGCTAAAAAACGGTGTTGGATCTAGCCCTGATCTCTTGACTGGGTGAGAGCTTTCTGCTTAATTCAGAGACTCTGTCCCTCACCACCCCTTGTTGTAAATATTTTTGTCCACCCTAAGCGTGGAAGGCTATTCTCAGATGTGAGACCCTTGCTCATTGCACCATCAGGATTCAAGCAAACCGGGCCGAAGACGGCTGTAATGCCAGAAACCGGTCCCCGGGAGCTTGTTTCCTTCCCAGTGTAAGAATTGGCTTTTGTAGTTTGGTTTGCCCTGTTCCCATCATGCACTGGGACAGGAACAGACTAATTTGCATACAGCCAGGTTCTGAAACTGGGATGGTGCAGTGAGCTAAAAAACGGTGTT
Organism: Lissotriton vulgaris; assembly: GCF_964263255.1. NCBI lineage: Eukaryota > Metazoa > Chordata > Amphibia > Caudata > Salamandridae > Lissotriton > Lissotriton vulgaris. The sequence continues at coordinate 882,573,430 of NC_141699.1, read as the reverse complement.
GGATCTAGCCCTGATCTCTTGACTGGGTGAGAGCTTTCTGCTTCATTCAGAGACTCTGTCCCTCACCACCCCTTGTTGTAAATATTTTTGTCCACCCTAAGCGTGGAAGGGTATTCTCAGATGTGAGACCCTTGCTCATTGCACCATCAGGATTCAAGCAAACCGGGCCGAAGACGGCTGTAATGCCAGAAACCGGTCCCCGGGAGCTTGTTTCCTTCCCAGTGTAAGAATTGGCTTTTGTAGTTTGGTTTGCCCTGTTCCCATCATGCACTGGGACAGGAACAGACTAATTTGCATACAGCCAGGTTCTGGAACTGGGATGGTGCAGTGAGCTAAAAAACGGTGTTGGATCTAGCCCTGATCTCTTGACTGGGTGAGAGCTTTCTGCTTAATTCAGAGACTCTGTCCCTCACCACCCCTTGTTGTAAATATTTTTGTCCACCCTAAGCGTGGAAGGGTATTCTCAGATGTGAGACCCTTGCTCATTGCACCATCAGGATTCAAGCAAACCGGGCCGAAGACGGCTGTAATGCCAGAAACCGGTCCCCGGGAGCTTGTTTCCTTCCCAGTGTAAGAATTGGCTTTTGTAGTTTGGTTTGCCCTGTTCCCATCATGCACTGGGACAGGAACAGACTCATTTGCATACAGCCAGGTTCTGAAACTGGGATGGTGCAGTGAGCTAAAAAACGGTGTTGGATCTAGCCCTGATCTCTTGACTGGGTGAGAGCTTTCTGCTTAATTCAGAGACTCTGTCCCTCACCACCCCTTGTTGTAAATATTTTTGTCCACCCTAAGCGTGGAAGGGTATTCTCAGATGTGAGACCCTTGCTCATTGCACCATCAGGATTCAAGCAAACCGGGCCGAAGACGGCTGTAATGCCAGAAACCGGTCCCCGGGAGCTTGTTTCCTTCCCAGTGTAAGAATTGGCTTTTGTAGTTTGGTTTGCCCTGTTCCCATCATGCACTGGGACAGGAACAGACTAATTTGCATACAGCCAGGTTCTGAAACTGGGATGGTGCAGTGAGCTAAAAAACGGTGTTGGATCTAGCCCTGATCTCTTGACTGGGTGAGAGCTTTCTGCTTAATTCAGAGACTCTGTCCCTCACCACCCCTTGTTGTAAATAGAATTCCTACTCAGGCAGTCTTGATCTGTGATGTGGACATGCCAATGACCACTACTATGAGTCCCAATACTTTGGACAAGTACAGGCAGACGCCTTTGATTAATGGTAAAGTGGCTCAGGCCTACAGGGACACATGTGCCACTGTCACTATGGTGACACCTAACTTTGTTGACCCTGGACAACTTGTACTGGGTGATAATTACCTGGTGACCAATGCTAGCAATGTCACTACTCCCCATAGTGTGGCAATTGTTAACTTCTCCTGGGGAGGGGTAACTGGCCTCAAGAGAGTTGTGGTAAGTGCAGACCTCCCAGTTGACTGTCTTTTGGGCAATGATCTAGAGGACTCAGTGTGGTCAGAAGTGGAGTGCAGGACTCATGCAGAGATGCTAGGTATTTCAGCACAGCTAGGTATGTCCTTGCTGTGACCAGGTCACAGGCCAAAAAGTGCTTACCTGAACCTGTGCTGGATCTTGAAACAATAGACCAGACACAACCCAAGAGAAAGAGCAAGAGGGTAAAGGCAGTGCCTTCCCACTTGCCCCAGGTTGAGGATCAGCCCTCTCAGGAGGCTGATTCTGTGATCCAAGAGGAGACTGTCCTGGAAGAGCTTGAACCTGATCAGGTTGAGTTTCTGGGGACAGGGTGTTGCTGAGGCTGCTGTGAATGCTCAAGGTGCCCATAAAGTGTATTGGGATGATGGGCTCCTTTATTCAGAGGCTAGACACTCCATGCCTGGTGCTTCCAGGAGGTAGTTCATACCTCTGCAATTTAGAGGCTTCCTTCTAACCTTGGCCCATGATATTCCTCTAGCAGGACACTTAGGTCAGAACAAGACTTGGGACAGGCTTGTCCCTCACCTTCACTGGCCTCACATGTCATAAGATTCCAAGGAGTTTTGTCGCTCCTGTGTCACCTGCCAAGCCAGTGGCAAATCAGGTGGCACCACAAAGGCCCCCCTTATACTACTACATGTGGTGGGGTGCCCTTTGAGAGAGTGGGGATAGACTTTGTTGGTCCAATGGACCCCAAACAGCATCTGGGCACAGATTTATACTGGTGGTAGTGGATCATGCCACCAGGTATCCAGAGGCAATTCCCCTGAGGACCACAACAGCCCCTGTTGTGGCAAGGGCCCTACTTGGAGTCTTCTCCAGAGTGGGCTTTCCAAAGAAGGTACTTTCAGACAGAGGTATCCACTTCATGTCTGGATATCTAAAAGCAATGTGGAAAGAGTGTGGTGTTAACTATAGGTTCACTACACCCTACCATCCACAGTGCAATGGGCTTGTTGAAAGATTTAACAAGACTCTAAAAGGGATGATAAAAGGGTTACCTGAAAAGCTTAGGCGAAGATGGGACATCCTTTTACCCTGCCTTCTCTTTGCTTACAGAGAGGTCCCAAAAAAAAAGAGTTGGCTATAGCCCTTTTGAGCTTTTGTTTGGACATCATGTAAGGGGTCCCTTGTGTCCTGTGAAGGAAGGATGGGAGTTACTTCTCAAAAAGCCTAAGCTTGACATAGTGGACTATGTACTTGGTCTCCGCTTCAGGATGGCTGACTACATGGAGAAAGCTTCCAAAAACCTTGAGGCCAGCCAAGAACTCCAAAAGCTTGGCATGACCAAAGGACTGTGCTGACTGAGTACCAGCCAGGGCAGAAGGTGTGGGTTTTGGAGCCAGTGGCCCCAGCAGCTCTCCAAGACAAATGGTCTGAACCCCACACCATAATTGAGAAAAAGGGAGAGGTCACCTACTTGGTGGACCTTGGCACCCCTAGGAGCCCGCATAGGGTGCTCCATGTAAACAGACTGAAAGCATATGTGGACAGGGCAGACATGGGCTTGCTCATGGCTACAGATGGGGAGCAGGGGGAAGAGAGTGACCCTCTCCCAGACCTGTTATCCCATAACCCTGATGATGGCTCAGTTGATGGTGTGGCCTTAGCTGGCAGCCTCACTGACCAGCAGCAACAGGACTGCAGACAGGTTCTACAGTCTTTCAGACATATGTTTTCATTGACACCTAGTCAGACTAACTGGTGCATACATGAGGTGGACACTGGTGACAGTCTGCCTGTGAAGAGTAAGATCTACAGGCAACCTGACCATGTCAGGGATTGTATAAAGACTGAGGTGCAGAAAATGCTTGAGCTTGGAGTAATTGAGTTATCAGAGAGCCCCTGGGCCAGCCCTGTAGTCCTTGTACCAAAACCTCACACACAAAATGGTACCAAAACCTCACACCCAAAATGGTAAGAGAGAGATGAGGTTCTGTGTGGACTATAGAGGTCTCAATGCTGTCACTATGACAATGCTGTCACTATGACAGATGCTCACCTCAAGAGCAGATGAGCTCATTGATAGATTGGCTTCTGCCAAGTTTCTGAGCACATTTGATTTGACAGCTGGTTATTGGCAAATCGGGTTAGCTGAGGAGTCCAAGGCCAAAACAGCTTTCTCAACCCCTGAAGGTCACTATCAATTTGTGGTAATGCCCTTTGGATTGAAGAATGCACCTGCCACTTTCCAAAGGTTGGTGAACCAAGTCCTTTCTGGGTTGGATGACTTTTACGCAGCTTATCTGGATGATATTTCTGTCTTCAGCTCCACGTGGGAGGATCACCTGATCCACCTGAAGAAGGTTTTGGAGGCCCTGCAAAAGGCAGGCCTAACTATCACGGCAACAAAGTGCCAGATAGGGCAGAGTAAGGTTGTGTACCTGGGCCACCTAGTAGGTGGGGGTCAGGTTCAACCACTGGAGAGTAAGATCCAGACAATAGAGGACTGGGCTCCTCCAACCACCCAGACACAGGTTAGAGCTTTCCTGGGCCTGACTGAGTACTAAAGAAAATTTGTAAAGGATTATGGGTCCTTTGTGACACCATTAAATGATCTGACATCCAAGAAGATGCTAAAAAGGTTCAGTGGACAGTTAGCTGTCAAAAGGCATTTGATGACCTGAAGAAGGCCATGTGATCTGCACCTATCCTAAAAAGTCCTGACTACTCCAAAGAGTTCATTGTCCAAACAGATGCTTCTGAGTTGGGGGTGGGAGCTGTGCTTTTACAACTTAATGTAGATGATCAAGACCAGCCCATTGCTTTTATTAGGAGAAGGCTGACCCCTTGAGAGAAACGTTGGTCAGCCATTGAGAGGGAGGCCTTTGTTGTAGTTTGGGCCCTGAAGAAGTTGAGACCATACTTGTTTGGCACTCACTTCAGAATTTAGACAGACCATAAGCCCCTATTGTGGCTAAATCAGATGAAGGGTGAAAATCCCAAACTGCTCAGATGGTCCATTTCCCTACAGGGGATGGACTTTACAGTGGAGCACAGACCAGGGACTGACCATGGCAATGCAGATGGTCTCTCCAGGTATTTCCACTTAGAACATGAAGACTTATCTGGTCAAGGTTAAGTTTAATGTCCCTGCGTTTGGAGGGGGGAGGGTTATGTAGGAGAGTAGGGTCTGCTTTCCTATGGTCACCCCACTTTTTGCTTTTTGCTTCACTGGTTTTCGACTTAATGAGGCTGTGGGCCTGCTAATCAGACCCACAGCCCTTCTGTTCTCTCTTTAAATTCACAACCATGTACTTTAGGTACATTACCAATTGGGATTGGGTCACCTTATCAGCCCCTGTACAGTGTACTATAGGTACCCAGGGCATAGGTGTATCCAAGGCCTACCAGGGGCTGCAGCATATCTTTTGCCACCCCTGGCTGGCCATCCAAACTGACACAACTGGCTGATCACTCAGCTGGGGCAAGGTGGTGTAATCACCCCTTGCTTAGATATAGTATACCTATGTCTAAACCTATATCTGGACACATATACACCTTTAAGTCACTCCTATGGTAGGCCTTAACAATCCTGGAGGCAGAGTGCTTGGTTTTATGTGAGATGGTGCTCTAGCATGAGCTGAGCCTTTCTGCAGCTTTTGGAACCATGTCCTTTAGCTGTTCTGGGACATTGCCATACCATATGCTCTTAAGTGCATTATAATCCTCGCGGTTACTTGCTAACTTTGGTTTGGCTTTATTAAAACATGTTGTGTAAGGTGTCATACGCTTTTGAATACTAACCCCTCGCCAGTTCTGGCGACGGGAGTAGCATTCCACCCTTCTAGAGGGAGAAGACATGTTACTTTCCTTAAACACGGTTAAATCTAACCAGAGCCTCAGCATCACAAAATGGATGCTGCTGACACAGACACAAGTCTGGCCTCCTGCTGCTGACCGAAACTCCAGCGGGGGAGGCCTGGACAAAAGGTTTCCTGTCACAGAGAGGTGTTACACCACCCCAGACAGGAGATAGTGGATTGGGGCAGGGGGGGCTGAATTAAACTAGACACTGCCTGGGGCACACAAGGTGTCCCATGCAAAGTCCAGTTCAAACCAGTGATGGGGCACCCCAGCTCCAGCTCTGGCGCGAAAATGGACAAAGGTAAAAGGGTGTAACCACCCCCTTCCTGGGTCCCACCCATAGGAAGGACCTAGCTGGTGATCCAGCCCCTTGATTTGGAATAAAGGTAGGAACTGTGCCGTAGCACATCAGATCATCCTGACTGAAACCTTGATACAAAACTCTGGACCCTTCGACATCCTACTCAACGTAGAAGACTGAAGAATCTCCCTTGTGGTCAAGGAGTGGCCACCCTGTGCAAGCAGGCACCATCAGCGCTCAAAGGTTTTCTTTGCCGTTGCTCCCGCCGGAGCTCGAACGACAGAGACCGACAAGACCTGGACTCCCAGACATCCAACAGCCTGATCCACTGTCCTAGCAAAGCTGAGACCCGTGGAGGCGACGAGAGACGTGGGACCGGCCATCTTGGAAAGCCAGCGAAGTGCTTCCTGTGCAGCTCCTGAGGGCCCCTCGAGACTGTGCTTTGGGGATTGAGAAACCCCAGCCCCGAGCAGCCTGTGCACCGAAGATCACCTCTCCTCACTCACCGAGTTCTGCTTGGGGCCCTTTTGCACTTTTCCTGCTCGATGCGTTGTCCCGTCACTTGCCCGTTGGCTAGTGGGCTCTGAGACGATGAACCTTCAAATTTAAACTGCTGGTCTGGTTGCTCCAGACTCGCCCTAGCAACCCTGAAAAGGAGCCACCGATCTGACCTTGCTGGTCCGATCCAGAAGCCATCTTCGAGTCCTGCGTGGGTTGCATTTGCCAAGGCCTGTTGACTCCGATTCGAGAACCGACACCGCCAACAGCGAGAGCTTTCATGGGACAGCCCGTGTTCAACTCCTGGTCATCATCGATACCTTCTGGTTCACGTGGCAGGGGAGACAACTACTCAACAGCACCTGATCGCAACCCGACATTGCCTGGTTCCGTCCTGGTCACTGGCTAGTGACCTAGACTCTGTGCCCTCTGCTTTCAGGTACTCTACATCTTCGATCCACCCTTGGATCCAACCAGACTTTTCTCTCCTGGTCGCCTGCAGCATCTTTTCCTCCATGCTCCATAGAACTCCACGAAGAAACCCGACGCACTTTGGCACCTATGCTCCCGCTTCCTGTTGGTGAGGTAACGGGGGTACTCCGGTGCCACTGTAGTGATTTACATCCCTAGTGTCCTAGTTTCAAGTGGCTAAGTTCTAGTCCAGTCGGAAGACTCCCAAATCTATAACTTTCTGATTTTTACGCACCATTGACTTGTATGGTAAACACGGTTACCTAAAGACACTGCACCCGCATCCTGTGGGCCTCCCTTCATTAGTCCAGTGTAGGCTCAGCGATTCCCAAGGCCCTAGGCATTACCCATGTTAGTGACGTGGTACTTATACCACTTTTTTAATATATGGTTTGAGTGACCACCCGGCTTATCCATAATTGTGCAGCTTTTTGTATGTTATATTAAGTTCCTTGTTTAACGCTTGTGCTTCTGTACTCATAAAGAGTATAGGGGATTATTCTAGAAATAAATACATATATTTTATAATATATAACTTGTGTGGTGTCCTTTCATTTGATGTTAAAAGGATTGCATATGGTAAAACAGCTGGCTTCACAAGCCTTCTTGAGTTTAGCCTAAGACTACTTTTGTCCATGCTACCCCTAGGATAGCTGGTCTATAGGGATGACTTACAACCAATCACCATAAGGGTTGTTTGGACTGGTGCAAGGTGCCCACTAGAATTGGTGATCACCATATACCAGGCCAACTTCTCACAATATTGTAGTCTCATTCGGTTGTTCAAACAGAAGACTGACTCTGTGCTTGAACGCTTTAAGGATAGCTGAACAACAGTCGGGTCCTTAGGCCTTTCCGTGGCCCCATGCCAACCCCCATTCTGCCTTCCTCCCCTTTCCTGTCCATGGGAGGGGCTTCCAACCGCCTTGTTTCTTGCCCAGCTACCTCAGCTAGCAATCCTCAATCTTTTCGTGTCAGCGTAAATAGTTTCCACAGACCATGTGGGGCAGGTAGTCAGAGGTTGAGCCAGTCCACCATCCCCCTTCCGCCGCAACTCCAAACCACTTTAGTATGCCCTTCGACCATCAGGGGCATCCAGTGGGGGATAGAATACGCCATTTCCTGCACCACTGGAGGTCAATAACATCTGATCGTAGGTTTTTGAAGCACCTCCAAAGGGACCCCTCCCTCCCCTTTGTGACCATCCAACCCCCATGTCATCTACTTATGACAAGCTGAAGGACCACATCTCTTTGCTTTGTCAGGAGGTGTTAACTCTCTTGGTCAAGGGAGCCATACAGAAGATGCCGGCATCAGAAGTTTGTGGCTGCTATTCCTGCTCTTTCTGGCGCCCAAAAAGGACGTAGGACTTTGTGCTATTTTAGACCTGCTCTGTCTAAATCTCTTCCTGAAAAAGGAGAAATAAAAAAAAAAGCGTCCTAGTGAAGAGATCCACACCCCTAATTGTACACAGGACATGGACGGACAGAATAGGTAGATTTGCGGGGGTGGAGGCAGAGTGGGATGGAAAAAATATTAATCTCGTATCGGCCTACCTTCCACCTGCTGCTTCTAAAACGGCGTTGGAAGACCTAGGCAATTATATAACTAGATTTCAGGACGGGGTGCTAATTATGTGAGGGGGACTACAACATGACGCTAGACGATATGAAATACTAACACCCACCTAGGCCCCCGAGACAGAGTTAACAACCAGTTACCGGATTTCATACAAGCACTAGGTCTTGCTGATGTGGATCAGGCGCTCCACCCCACTAAAAATCAATAGACCTTCTTTTCTAACGCCCATCGCAGCCTCTCCTGTATTGACTGCTTTCTTACAGATCTGTCATCAATGGGTTACTTCGCACATTATGACGTCTTACCCAGAGGGATCACTCCCCGATCTGGATGCAATTTACGCAATGGGAATGCTAGGCCCCCGCCACTCTAGTGATCCAACCATGGTTACTACGTAACCCAGACATTAGGGACGAACTCTGCACGTAAACGGGGAATTATTTCACTGAAAACGTGGGTTCAGTGGATTCTGCACAAATAGTATGGAAAGCCTTTAAGGTGGTCGTCAAGGGGTTAGCCCGGTCGTTAGAGACGGGATACCTTATTAGGCAACGTTCTTTAGTGCAAGCTCATTATTTAAGGGAACATGCTGCCCCGCCATAAGATAAATACTTTCGGTCATTCAGAATGGTTTAGTGCAAGCTCATTATTGATGATTACAATGTACACATTTTATGATATTTTAAAGTATTTTTCTACTGTTTTGTATAATGTTTTTGCACTGGTTTTAAATAACTATGCATAATAATAATAAACTAAAGGATGGATGTTATTAGGCAACGTGAGCTCTTGGTCAATGTGGAAACTGAACTCTTGGAAAGGGAGCAGGAAACAATTGCAGAATCCTTCGCCCGACTCTAGCCATCGGCTCCTCCTGAAACAAGAAGAGTTCAGGATAAAGACTAGGGAGCAAGCAGTTGCCAAGCAAAATGCGATGCAACACAGACTATATGAACTCGGCGATAGGACTGGCAGGACGCTGGTGTGGCTGGAGAGGCGGGAACAGGGATCTAGATGGGTCCAGTCGCGGTGCGGGCGATGCCACGTGGAGCCTGACAATGCCACCTACTTGCTTGTTGGGGTAGTACTCATACAAAACACGTCCATCCATTCTGACGCCTGGGAATTATTCTAAGATCATAAATCTGCAGCAAGATAGTAAGTACCTTGTTTGACAAGGAGTCGGTTTATGGTTCAAACATATCACATATGTAAAGCTGTCACATTATTGTTTTTCCTGTCATGATTGCATTCTTGATACTGATTTCAAAATCTGTATATACATATCCCCTGTAATGAATGTAGAGAATTCTTAAAGGTACCTCAATTTTTCATTCCAACACACAGATTTTAGACTAACATTGAGTTCTCGCTATAAATTTTGCCCCTTCTCAATTTTTTAGCATTTATGAGGAAAATCAGATTTTTACTGCATAAAGTCATGATAAAATTCAGAATGACGAAAAGCAAAAATGACGAAGGGCAAAAATGACATAGAGCAGAAATCATAATTAACTGCAACATTCTGCCTCAACCCATTACCGTCACACTTTACAGCCATCATATCAAATTAATCTTTAATATACTGAGGTGAAGGGAGAACACATTGCAGGCTTTTCCGCATCCCCATTGCATTCTTGTAATTGCAGATAGTAATAGTTTCATTAACTGACAACAGTGTAGCCAGTAAAAGTACTCCTAAACTATCTTGTCCTCACCTTGATAACAGTGCCTGAGCAGTAATAATAAACTCTAGTGTTATGTTATGTTATGTTATTATATTTTATTGAGCGCGAACAGCTGCCCCAGCAACGAGGCGTCCCGGCGCTGAACTATAACAGTAACCTGAAGGGGGGGGGGAGGGAGAGGAAGGACTAGTGAAGATTATGATGGGGAGAATAGAAGGGTTTTAATCGCTTTGCGAAAGGCCAGCAGGTTAGTCATGGAGCGAATGTGGGGAGGCAGGGCGTTCCAAAGCTTTGCCCCCAAAACTCTGAAAGAACGGCCACCTATTCTGCTTAGTCTTATGCGGGGGGTTACAACCAGATTTTGACCCGAGGAGCGTAGGGCACGCTGGGGGATGTAAGGCTCTAGGAGTGGACGTAAGAGACCAGGACAGTCAGTCTTAAGAATTTTAAAAACAGTAGTAAGAGCCTTGAACTGAACTCGGGCTTCCACACGCAGCCAGTGTAGTTTCTGGATGGTATTTCTTGCAGAGCACCTGCGCGGGAGGCCTACAATGGCCCTGGCAGCAGAGTTTTGTATTCGTTGTAGCAGCTCCATCTCAGCTTTGTTAATGCCTAGGAATAGGACATTGGCGTAGTCCAGTCGAGTCAGGATGGTAGACTGGACTATCAGTTGGCACGTGTAGTGGTCAAAAAAGCCAAGAATCGGATGAAGGTTCCTCAGCAGGCCCACACAGGTGGCAGCCAGTTTCTTAGTGTGGGTCTGGAAGTTAAGAGAGGCGTCCACCCAGACACCTAGGTTTTTCACCACGGTTTTGGGGGGGGGATGGGGCCCAATGCGGACGGCCACCAGTGCTCAGTCCAATAGTCGTGATTTTTTCCTAGGAGCAACACCTCTGTTTTACCAGCGTTCAGCTGGAGGCAATTGTGTGACATCCAGCGTGCGACTGCCTCTAATCCGTTCTTGAATTTCGCCGCTGAGATCGAGGGGCCTTCAGTGGGTAGTGCATGTGTCATTAACTAGACAAGTGTACAAGCAAAATATACGATACAGCTCAAGCTCCAAATCTAGCTTGAATAAAAATATATTTATTGATAATTGAGGAGCTAAAGCAATCATTTTGGAATCCGAGAACCAGTAGGTTTTAATGACCAAAAGATGACCCAAACTAAACTGAGGGCACAGTAATGGAAAGAGTCAATACATAATGAACCAAGAATCCAGATCACCTCAAGGTGTTGTCGTATTCACACTCCGATTGGTGGTTGTGCTGGTCCTGTGCCCTGAAGAGTCTATGAAGAGAACAATGCAGACTGCTGATGTGAGGTGCAGGTGTGGTTCAGAGTATAGTAATGGCTAGGAAGTTGAACTTGGGTGGGCGAACCATACCTGTGTCTGTAATTCCCAATCAAACGTCCTGTGAAAATGTTACAAATCCTTGTTGAGTTTCTGGGTTGTCCTGAGCTGAAAATCACCCAACCTTGCCAAAAAGTTTCAAACTTGTTTCTAAGTTATCCTAAATGTTCAGGTTCTTCTCAAAGGAGCTGACCACATAATGAGCAGTAGGAGGGACTTTCCTAAATGGCAATCAAGACAATGATAAAGAAGCCATACTACTACCACAGGGTCAATACTCTTCAAAAGCCCCATGGGAAAATTGCAGGTTATAGATACTTTTAGCAAATCATGCTTTCATGATTTTCTTCCTAAGAATCCAACAGGAGGTTGTTGTGTTACAACTTTAAGTCCTTTCCAGAGTCCGAATTCCTTTCTTCCAAAGGTGGTTTTGAGGAACTGGCAAGGCTATTTGAAGGCTACAAGCCTATTCTGTTGTTAAAGTTGCTGAGTGGATGTGGCCTAGCAGCCAGAGCTACTGCCTTTGAATTTGAGGAACCGGATTTGGCAAACTGGGTTTGAGCCGCTGCGTCGGCTCAAAATAATGTGATTCTGGGCAAATTACTTAATCTCCTCGTGGCTTTCAAAATCAATCTGGCCTTGTGTAATGTAGCTGCTGATCGTGTAATGCATGACAAAAGTCCTGTTTAGGTGGCGGGGATAATCTGAGTGAGAGCTCCTTCTGGTTCTCAAGCAATGGCGGCTCCCGCAAAATTCTAGTGGGCACAGGGATGGGGGATGGGATGGAGGATTAGTGAAATAATAATAATAACAACAACAAAAAAACGTACCTCATCTGACGCTTCCGGCCACCTTGGTGCTCCTCTTCTCTCCTGATGGTGTCCCAGCAGTCCCTTTGACACGAGCACTGGCCCCAACCAATCCTGGCGCTGCTCTCAGTAGCATGAGAGCAGCTCCAGGATTGGTCTGAACGGCTTGGTTTGCCGCACAGGCGGTGCCTAGGAGTCTGTGCTCTTTCTCCAACCCAGATGTTCAACAGAGCGGGTTGGAGCAACATAAGTATGCATGACGGTTTGGCTGGCCTATGTGGTATTGCCAAACCATCATGCACACTTACATTGTGCACTACCCCTCTCCTGTTGGCTGTGATGACAGCCAAACATCACCCCGCCCAGACTTGGCTGACTCTAACGGGAAACAGGAAAAAATAAAATGATAATAAAACCAATTTATGGGGGCACTCCTCCCCCATAGCGGAGGAGCTGCCACTGTTCTCAAACCCTGTTTGCTTCTGGCAGCCACGTGAAGAGCACAGAAATCTAACATCTGTGTGCAAACACTTCATGGGTCTGTGTTGGGCACTTGGTGGTATATTGCCAGTAGCTTCAACAGAATTGGCTGGAGAAGAAAGAAGTGCATTACTTAGACTCAGCCATCCATTGGCAGGCTGCTATTTTTGATGGTTCTTTCGGGGAGAAGCCAATTGACCCGCTTGAAGTGTTTGTATTTTTTAATTGTGTGCAATGATTGCCTAATATACTGTCGGGAGATGTGGCCATACTTTGACCTGACAGCCGTGTAACCCCAAAAACTGTGTATGTGACATTATTTATTGTGTAGATAGCTTGTCTTAGTCCTCCATACTTTAACTCTTACATTGGTGGTTAAGCTTTTTATCCAAGTGCAGTAAAATTAAAGTGATGACAGTTTTGTGCTAGCAGATTGGACTGTTAAGGTGCAGAAGGCCCAATCCATGTGCCAGTGGCTGAAATGCAGATGCGTTACAGCTTTGAAACATAATGTGCATTTTAACTATATATAGCACAGTCAAATCTCACAGCCAAAATATACACTCCTTAGCCTGTATTATGGAAAGTAGAATGCCATCCCTGTGTCCTTCAGTCAGCCCTCAGATTGGTGTGCCCAAGACTGTCTGGGTCAGTGTGCAGTGTACTATCACTAGTAGAGTTGCAGATTTATTCTCAGCAGTTTGACACCACTGGTCTGTGTTTTGATGCAGATGGGCTCAAAGAACTGTGATTAAAGAGTCATGGATCTCCTGCCCCGGGGGTGTATGGGACTACTCCCACTTACACGGGATGCCAGGGGAGTCCTAACAATCATGAATCTCTATAGGGCACCTTCGGGGAGGGAGTGCACTGACTGGGCGCAACTTAATGTATAGCACCCAATCATGCTGCATCCTGATGGCCTTTAGGCCTCTCTGCCCATATTTTTAATACTGTGCAAGGACAAGGGCTTTCCTTTATTAGAAGGGAGCCAAACCCCACATTCCTAGAAAAAGAGAGAATGATCATTGGGATAGCGAAGGTGCAGGACGTCTTATGGTGTGATATATGTTAGACATGGATCGTCAAAGTGATTGTGGGCCTTTCTGTAATACCAAAACGGCAAAAATGGAAGCTGCCACCCACTGTGCCCCTTAAGTTATATCCTGTAGTAGGGTACAAGCCATCCAACAAAAGCAAAAACTGAGGGGGAAACATGCTAAGCAGTGGAGAGTTTGTTGCGTGTTTATCTAGGTTCCTGATCTATACTGTGACCTTATGCCCCTATTCGGCTATAAATCCATTTATTCCCTATATTGGCATAACCGTTCAAGTGCGATATTCAGAAAGTCATCTCTGGCCTCACACGAACAGAGCCACATTCCAGAATAGCTCTCTGCCACTTCCTTTGCAACCAATTAGTGAAATGACAGAGCAGAAGTCACTATCTGATATTCCTAGATTAACACTCCGAGTTCTTCAACAAGATAAAAACTCAGCAAACCTGGAAATCCCCGCTTGCTGTGTTTTGATTAGTAATGGAACTCTAATGAGCAACTGATAGCTATCACTACCTAGTGACATCTTTAATTGACGTCTTATGTCCAGCAAACTTGCGTCAAACAAGGCACCTTTCAGGTATAAATACTACCAACGTTGCCTTAAGCAATTGCTGGTGTCCCATTGCTGTTGTATGCTGTATGCAGTACGCTGATGCTGCTGCTGTCCCGTAGGTGGTGAAGCTACTGATACTATTATCGCTGCTAAAGCGCGAACGATGGTGTGGTGAGCTTAGGAGCTGAACAGCCGTCCCTCTGCGAAGAAGCCCAGCAGATGCCAGCTACCCGCGGACGCTGTCCCCCCTCCTCCTCCTCGACGCGCTGAAGAGAGACGCTGCCTTTCTCCTGCTGAGAAATCCAGCTCCAGCGTTTCCGGTGTACCCTTGCGGGTGACTGGAATACCGAGACCCCCTGAAGGAGATACCAGACCTCCATCATTCTATTCAGAGGTATGGTGTTGACTAAACCCTTAGTGAGAATTCTTGAAGCAAACCTTGGCAAAACCAACTTAAACTAAAGCTACTTACTTACTCCCCTCCCAAGTATTAGGCTTAGGTCAGGTACACTGGGGTAGGCGTAGTTAGAAGCACCAGTTGAGTATTTTAGCCTAATGTATATATGAATGTATATATGTTTTATTACTTTTAAACCATTGTATGGCTAAGAAACCATATCAATGCTTTTACAGTATTATTTCGCAATACTTATCTTACTGTACGTACTTTTTATAATAACAAGTCTTGCAATTGTGGCAATACATTTCTCTTGTACGAGAAGAAAGACTGTTCAATAAATGTTAACCCTTTATTGACAAACGCCCGTCTCTCTATTCTCTACATATTGTGAAAGTAATCTGCACTAACCTGACTGAGTAAAATAACTGTCTATTGTTTCACACGACCCTAGAGATTGACTCTTGATCTGAGGAGCAAAGTTGTCATGTTGCACGGTTGTTGGAAAGCTGAATCCCTTCTTGTCTGTGCCAGGGAAGCTGATCACTTCCTATGCAGAGAAGAAAGTTTCCAGTGACCTCTGAGCTAAATGGTAACAAACCCAATTAAGTTTAGCATAGTCAGTAGAGGCCTGGAAGATCCGCACTTCTACGTCGATACTACTGTTTGTTATTCCAATGCGCAGGGCCTAGTGGGAAACTAGGAACTACACTACATGGCGCCCAACGTTTGGTAAGGCGATAAACTAACGCAAGATGTTAGAGTAACTCAGTCGTGCATATTTCACACAGACCCCTTTCTCCCGTAAATACTCCAATAGACGTCTGGAGTGGGTGAAAGGTTAAAATCCGCCCGAACTCAGTAGGAAGAGATTCCTATGTAAAGCTCTGGTTTATTCAACGTTGAAGGATACAGTGTTCCAAAATATTGTGCACCTAATCTTTGTCTCCTTGGAGACCTACTCTGCAAACCTTGCATTTATACAATGCTAGGAGAAAACGGAACCACTGGGGCCGCAGCAGATGCGACTCAGCAAGGTCCCGAACACACAGACCCGGATGCAATTATCATCCCGGCACATTTAAGAAAATCTATAACGTTAAAACTTATAGAAAACGGACTGACACCACAAGGTGGTACAGTAATTTTCGTGATAGAGGCACACGAATATTGGCAGACAGAGGTATTCTATTCATGGATAAACTTTCCAGCGGCAAACGCTAGAACAAAAGAGTTTCACTATTACAAAATAGAGGAACCACCGGAAGAGTACGCTCCTTTCGAGGAGACTGAAATCCCACTAAAATTCCAAGAGCACCTGCTCTGGTTTAATGGCGCCCTAAAACATAATGATCACATTACCAGGCAAGGTCCACTAGGTAGACCAGGAGCAACGTGGCCGGTTCTAGCCAGCTACACACCACATCCGGACATTGCAAAAATGTCTAGAGAAGAGCTGTTAGTACAGCTAAAAACATTAATAAAAATACATAGGCAATTAGTCCAATATGTAATGCGGACTGCAACAGTCCAGCCAGCTGTTATTGTACCACAGCTGACCCCTCATCAGGGGAACACTAATAAAATTACACCACAGAACATACAGTCATGTCTTGGTAAAACACCCGTAAAACGGGAACAAATTCCTTTCTGGTTAGCACAGAAAATCACTCAAATAGAGGCAGTATTTCCTGATACTACCCCTATAGAGAAACACAGAATCTTGACCATCTGCCTTCCTATGGGAATCGCACCACACGTGGAGGACTGCGACACTTGGGGTACAGTCTTTGCTTCCATTTACACAAAACACACGGTGTTCCGTCTATGGCGGTAATACCAGAAGTGCTAAAACAGATTCAAAATGAATACGGTCCAGAGCCCGCTTTAAATCTAGGTATGAAATTACTGAAAGACTTTAAGCAGGTCTCGGCTATATTATTAGCCAATATAAAAGGAGAAGCAGCATCTGTGGCGATCCGCCAGAAGTTGAGGGAAACAGATATAAAAGAGCCAGTTGAGCTTGCCAAAATCATAGAGAAATGCTATGAAGAATTAGGTAGAGACAGCTTGGGTGGGAAACCAGTAAAGCCCCAACTGCTCAAAAATCCTGAAAAATTGCTTATTAAAAATAATTCAAACACTCCTAAAAAGAGCTGGGATGGAAATAAACAATCCACTCCCAAGGAAAAAGTTTTCCAGTCCAGAGGATGGTCTCCTCGACGGAGGGAAAGAACTCCGACTCGAGAACACCAGTCTCCCCAGAGGGAGCCCTCTGAGAAAAGATATAACCTTAGAAATAGGGATAATCTGAAAAAACCTGATAGATATCAAAGTATTGATACACGTCCCTCTCGATCTTTTCCACAGAAATCGGAAAGAAGAGGACGGTCAGACCCAGGAGAGCACACCAAGTCCAAAGACAAGGAACCTGCTCAGAGTAAAAAATCTCAATTTTCAAAAAAGAAGGTAGCCAGTATTAGAGTAATCAACCATGCCGAGAATACTGAGGACACAGCTGAAAAACGGGGAGTGGGCATTGACAATGTTGGACAGTGCAGCAGAAATCAGTATAGCGCGCAAGATCTTGATGAGTCATCTGGAGACAGTGGACACGAATGAATACATTCAGGTTGAAACTGCCGACACCAGACTTAGCGAGCCCCATAAAATATACGAAATAATATTGCGTATAGAGGGTGATAAGACTAGGAAAATAAGAGGTCTATTTTGGGATAAGCTCTCAAAAGGCTATGATATTCTGTTAGCTGAAAAAGATTGGCCCCCAGAGTTTGTCAGGGAGTGCCCTCGTGGCGAAGAAGTGATTATGCCTGCCTTCTCGAATCACATTCCGATTCACAAAAAATATACATATGCAAGGAAATGGGCAGTAGCCCAGGCACCGGCATTGTATAAAAATCATGTAGGATGGGATGAGGACTCTCCTCCTCACAAAATCCAGTTAAAAAGTGAACCAGCTGCCCAACGGCAGTATCCCATTAAGCAAGAAGCTAAAAAACAGGTCAGGGAGATCTTAGATCAACTTGAATACCAGGGGGATGATTGAAACATGCACCTCTCAAATGAACAATCCTTTGTTTCCTGTCTCCAAGCCAGACAATTCATATAGTCTAGTTTTGGACTACAGACACCTTAATGCATGTTGTAAAACATTTGCAGTACAAAACTCGCATAGTGCAGCCCTAATGAATAACATAGTTAGGAAAAAATATAAAACGACATTAGACATATCCAATGGTTTCTTTTGTCAAAACATTGCACCAGAAAGCAGATATTTGACCGCTTTCTCAGCATTTGGGTCGCAGAAAAATTCTGTCGACTCCCACAGGGGTTCAAGAACAGCCCAGGACTATTCTCAGCTAGGGTTACAGAGTTACTACAAATATATGATGATGAGGCATTATCTTACGTAGATGATATTTATCTCACAGACGACGACTTGGATACTCACTTGAAAAGAGTGAACACCATTATACTTGGGTTCGCAGCAGGGGGTTACAAATTCAACTTTAAAAAGTCTCGAATTGCCCATCTGACAGTACTATTCTTAGGGTACGAATTATCAAGTGAAGGGAAAAGCCTAGAGGACAACTTCTTAGATAAGTGCGCTGTACTCCAAGCTCCAAAAACGCTGAAGAATTTACAATCCATTCTAGGTTTTCTGAATTTCGGAAGAACTTACATCCTAAATTACGCAGAGAGGGTTAAACCTCTCTACGAACTAATTAAATCTGATTTTAAACAAATCAATTGGACTCAAAAACACACAGAAATTTTGAGATCACTGCAAACAGACATGTTAGCTAAAACTAAATTAGATACACGTGACAACACACGCGATCTTGTAATCCGAGTCATCCCAGGAAGATGCGGATTCACGTACCTAACCTCTAATGAGGGAGAAAAGGTACCAATTTCAAATTAATCTCACTTGTACACACAAGTAGAAAAAACATTCAGTCACACAGAAAGAACTGTGAAAGCAGTGCAAATCGCATTAGCACATGAACGAGAACTAGCACACAGCAAACGGATTAATATCCTCACAGCGGAATCCGCCTTCGAGGCGCTATTCAGCCCAGTAAACCTGCCTACTGTGTCACTGGATCCGAAATGGATACAGTGTTTAGATTCTCTAGGAGCGGAAGATGTGAAATACTATTTCGCCCCGCAATTCGAAGAACTGAATGATTTAGAATATGAAGAAGAATATCCTCTGCCAATCGAACTTCTGCCTCTCCCACAATACGCCTGTATAATCTATACAGATAGCTTTGTACAGCATTTCAACGTAGAGAGCAAATCCTACGATGCAGCATGTGCGATCATTAAAGGTCGTTGGCTGTGCGGTAAATTCAGACCGAAAGTAACAAAAACTGAATCTGTAAGAAACTGTTCGGTTCAGAGAACTGAAATCAGATCTTTAAAGATGGCGCTCGAAAATGCAGAACGTGAATTCCCGACACTTATCGTGTGCGATTCTCATTTTTGCGTCAACTCTTACAACAATAAACTGCAGAGGTGGATTGAAAACGATTACAAAGATGACACAGGTGCCACAATAAAGCATAAATTGCTCTGGAAACAGGTAGCTCTTTTACACAAAGAACTACAAAAGACTCACGTGATTCACGCACAGAGTCTTCAACGTGATGGCGTTCACGTTGCAGGGAATTCATTGGCTAATACAGCCACAGCGGAAGCAACTAAACAGGCTTCCGTAGCCACAAAAAAGCGTACAGAAAAATACATAGACGGGGAAACCATGCTGGCAGTAAAAACGACCGTAAAAGGCGACTGTGCAGCACTACCCGTGAATTATCCACTCAATTATGCATACGTAATCGATGCAAACTCCATTCCTTTTGCTCGAATCCCTGGAGTGGGGGACAGAGTAATTCCAAACTGGAGCAGGAGGGGCTTCCTCTTACTGGAAGCACACATGGGGTTGGTCTGAGACACCAAACAATTAAAGAGTCTCTGAAAGAATTACAATCAGAGTACTGGTGGCCAGGAATGAGCATAGATATTCAATGTTTTGCTCAAAATTGTGTAGACTGCAACAGATATCGCAGTAATGAACAGGCCAGTGTAGTTTCAGGATCCCTGCTCGACAGCATAAGGCGGTCTATCTGCGCAATCAAAGAAGAGAAGCGCGTCCCATTGTACACAGTTAAGGCTAAACACGCTTAAAAAATGAGGCCCCCAGCGCTCGGCTGACGCTAGAACGGTTATAAAAGATTTGCGAGTCTTTATCGGCACATACGCAATTACCATGTTCCATTCTGACCAGGGTCCTGCTTTCAGCTCTCGAGCTTATAGGGAGGCCATGGCTAGCATGGGAATTGGGTTGCGGTGTTCTTGTCCGTCGCACCCCGAAGGGAATAGTGTGGTAGAAAGAAAAAACCGAGACATAAAGCGATCTATAACAGCGAAGGTATTAGGTTCAGGCGCTGGGTGGGTCAAACATTTAATAAGTGTCCAGACTAGTTTTAAAAACTTGCCAAGAAATTCTCTAAAAGGTTTCAGCCCATACGAACTATTGTTCGGAATTAGAATGAACATTCAGGACCTCGATAGTCAAATGTCAGTGGTACAAGAAAAAACAACAAACTTTGACATCAAAGATCGTTTGGCTGTTTTACAGGAACTGAATGAAACAAGAAAATCCTTAAGCAACATAAAGTTAAAGCAACAGCCAGATACCACTGACGAGGCACCACAAGCAACAGCCCCAGCAAGGCCTGTCTGGATTCCAAAGATTGGGGATCTAGTCAGAGAAAAGATCGCGGTGAAGAAGGAATTTGGGCCTTCTTACAGAAAAGCAGTACCTGTCTTGGCAGTCACCGGAACAAGATCAGTTGTACTACCGCCCCTTGATGGTAAAAAGGAGAACAGAGTCGTGTCCATCGACCTGGTAAAACCACAAGCATGTGGCCTATAATCAACAGTAGGCCCAGTGGACTCCCAAGAAACAACAGAATACCCAAACTTGCAACAATCCAAGAGGTTCAAACTGAAAGACTAATCACATTCGATCAGCCTGCAGTGCACAGTGAAGGACTATGCAATAATGCCATGGAACTCGTCTCTCTTTAGACACAGATTGAAACAGTTCGTCAAGAAACACCAGTCTACAATAATGTGGCATCAGAAAGTGCTACCGAGAGACAGATTGAAAGAACAATCCCATCAATTGACAGAACTGCCTCTGGTTATTTCATCAACTTCGACAACTTCTCTGAAGATCAAAACGACCCCGAAGTGATGCCAGAAACAAAAAAGACTTTTAAAGAAAAAAGCAACGGAACTCTTTCATCAACTAAAAGAAATCTACCTTATTTCACCTTGGTTAGAGTTCTGGTTCGGTCTAGGTGTATTTTTCCTCCTGCTTTGGCTCATCATGGTACTTTGTTTGGGAAAATTCATTGAGGGAAAATATAGTACAATGGACACAGCAAGTCAGAACATCAACTTAGTCCTGAAACCACACAGATCATCCCACGTGAAGAAAAGAGAACTGTCAACAGTAAATGTCACAGCAATTCCAATACCTGGTGGGGTAGTATGGGAGAAAACAGACTATGAGATCTATGGTCCGGTCGAAATCCATCAACTGAAGGTTTCCTTAAATGACTTTGTAAAACCTAGTACATTCTCTGATGATTGGGACTTTAACAGTATAAATGACATGATGTCTTATTTAGTAATATCAGCTAGATTTACAGAACATGATTATTTACAAGGTTCATCTAGTTATGAGCAGTTATTCTGCTACACACATTATGGTGATCATTACTTGCATAAATCTGCACAGCCTAGAAATGTTTTTATGTATAATCAATGGGAACATTGTGCTACACCACCTAAAAGCAGTTCTAAAGTATTTTTTGAGAAATTCAAATACTTCTCAGGGTTTAACACCGGTGATGCAGAAACGTTTTATTACAAACTGTTAGATAAAACAGGAATGAAAACAATGCTGACAAATTCTAAATTGATATATTCAGAAGCATTTTATGACAAAATGATGACATTTGGTTTTGATTATTGGAAAAATAACATTGAAACAAAAACAATTTGGGGTACAAAAGATTGGCAGGTACAAGGCCTTGAAGCACTATTCAGAACCTGCATGATACCAGAACAAATGATGTTTTTAAATGACACAATACACCAAACATCCTGTCTTGGCCTAGCTAAGATCAAAGACCTTAAAACACCGTCTATTCCAAAGCCAATACCTGAGAATACAACTGCAGATATTGAGATAGACGTGTCACAAATTTTACATTTTAACAGAACACATCCTGATTGGAAAAAGTGGTTAATCTGGCCTACTGACACAAACAACTGTCAAGATAGATTCCTGAATAAAACACAGGGGTTAACAATGACCAGACTAGACCCTAGATACTCCCAGGGACAACATCCAGGGATAATAACAACATACAGTGTAGGGAAACTCTGCCTTGAATGGCTAACATCATCCACACTGGCTGAAATTAAGCAACACTTGTCTTTACTAAAAGATGGTGCTGATTTGCCTGATTTCATTCTTGGACCACGCAAACAGCGTCAAAAGCGTTTCATAGCGACCAGTATCTATGCTGCTTACAACGAGGCTTGGAAAGTCAAACAAATTGAAACAGCTGAAAAAATACGAGAAATTGATCGTATTAATTTGGAAAAATCACTTTCTGTAGTAGACAATGGGTTAATGACTCTGTCTTCCAGAATATATCCGTTGGACAATATTGTATCCTCTGCCTTTGATGTGATAGACAGAGACTTGCTAATGTTACAACATGGCCAGTCACAATTACGTTCTATTATACAATTAGGCTGGACGCTGCAAAATCTTCGTTCAGGCTATGTGCCCTTGCGTTTAATCAACACAACTTCATTATTTTCCATTTTTAACCTTACTGATAAACAGATCAGTTTGGCACAGAAAGGAGCAGACTATACAATCCTGAGCATCGAAAAACTTGAGAGATTACCATTGACAATGTCAGAGAGTCCTGTCATTGAATGGATAATACACGGAATTATCACTATTCCGATAACAACTTTCTGATTTAAAAAGTGCCTTGAGTACATACCTACTGGCCAGTATGAACAATTGGGTAAAGGATATGTAAAATCAGAATGGAAATTACCATACACACATTCTTGCTATAGTGACAGCGACAAAAATGTATTTCTTAGTGGTGAAAACTGTAAACATTCACTAAGCGGTATACTTTTGTGCCAGGGTATTAATTTACACGGAGCTTGTGATGGAAATTCTAACAACCTTTCATGCCACCAGCTTGTCACACCTGCAACTCAGATAGAGCCCTTCTTTATGCAACTTGCTAACAGGAGTTACATTCTTAGAACGGATCACAGATGTTGTGGCCTAGTGCCAGGGAAAAGTTATCTTGTAAGAGTAACATCCATTGTCAAATGCTGTATGCAGGCATTGTTCCCGAGTGGGTCTGCAGACACAGTGACTCCCATCTGGCCTCGTCTGAATCTCTATTCTATACGAATTGATACTTTAAGCAAAATGAAGTCTGTGCTTTTGCAGACAACAGTGCCCATAACGTCATCAAAAGAGACGTATGATCTTCTAGTTGCAAGGACAGCTACTGAAGTTCATGAACTTTTATCAACAAATTGCCCCGTGCATTTCGTAGAAATGCTTAGCCAACTCCTTAACATGTCTAGTGCCACAGCCATCCCAGGCATATTTAAGACGATTTTTACGGGACTACTAACACCCTTCCAGGCAATTTTGGGAATCGTTCCTAATTTTGTCCACTCTGTTTTTGGCGGCATACCCTTATTTTTGGGACTTATAGCAGGGATTTTATTTTTGACCGTCCTGCTTCGTTATGGCAAGCCAAAGCTCAGACATAGCTCCCATGGGAATGGAAGAGACAATCCTAGCAATGCGCTACCGGGACAGGATAACTAACGTCCTTGGATTGGCCAGGCTGAGAGATCTAAACATGACCTGGTTCCTTTCATTTAGACCTATATGGCAGAACTGTATCTTACCAGTACTTCGATGTATGCTATGCGGAGATGAGTGCGTGTTGGACATCTGTCCTTCACTTCCATCAGCAGTACCAATGGACGCCGATACTTTGCTCAGTCCGATAACGGCTCACGCATTGTGTTGTCCCCAGCGGCTACCAATCCTGATAACGGCATTCGTTGAGACTCCTGTGCTACGACTAGGTGGTAACAGTGGAGCAAGTGACAAAAGCAACATCACCCAGGTACGACCTTCTGTGAGCATTGCTGATCCTGCCTATGATGACAGCAATCATTCTCACACCTGCCAAGTTACAGCACTATCGATTTTGGTTGAACTGTCACCTGATTTTGTAGACCAATTCTTTGAGAGCCTGTCTGATATGATGTTCTCACCCGAACAGAAACAATAACTTTGGAGAAGCTTTCCGACACACAGCGTTCCCATGAACTCTGAATTCGGCCTTCAGTTTTGATCAACAAAAACTGCTAAAAGCGTTGGAACTCTATTTCCCCGTTCAAGCAATAATTCTTTTGAATTGAGCATTTTTTAATATTGACCTTTTTTGGCACGAACAATTCTTTGCTTAGGGTAAAAACTATTCTTAGAGAACAGAAGCTTCAAACTTCTATTTCTAAACACATCTTGAGACATAATAACTTACATCAGCCTCTAGCACATTTATTGCAATGCATTTATATGTGATGATTTATCTCGCCCTTCTTCTGTTTCAGAGATATTTCATGTGTAATTCTTATTGCATAATCGTTCATTGATTTCATATGCTATAATTTTTTGAATGATTTCTATGCTTCAAAAACATACAGTACCTAAATTTCACGTATTACAATATACGCCTATTTCGAATGCATTTATGTATTTTGGGGTGGGCAATGTTACACATGCATCTTATTGCTCTAGTTTTAGTAATTTGATGGACATGAACCCGTGGAGTGGGTGTTGCGTGTTTATCTAGGTTCCTGATCGATACTGTGACCATATGCCCCTATTCGGCTATAAATCCATTTATTCCCTATATTGGCATAACCGTTCAAGTGCGATATTCAGAAAGTCATCTCTGGCCTCACACGAACAGAGCCACATTCCAGAATAGCTCTCTGCCACTTCCTTTGCAACCAATTAGTGAAATGACAGAGCAGAAGTCACTATCTGATATTCCTAGATTAACACTCCGAGTTCTTCAACAAGATAAAAACTCAGCAAACCTGGAAATCCCCGCTTGCTGTGTTTTGATTAGTAATGGAACTCTAATGAGCAACTGATAGCTATCACTACCTAGTGACATCTTTAATTGACGTCTTATGTCCAGCAAACTTGCGTCAAACAAGGCAACTTTCAGGTATAAATACTACCAACGTTGCCTTAAGCAATTGCTGGTGTCCCATTGCTGTTGTATGCTGTATGCAATACGCTGATGCTGTCTCGTTGGTGGTGAAGCTACTGATACCATTATCGCTGCTAAAGCGCGAACGATGGTGTGGTGAGCATAGGAGCTGAACAGCCGTCCCTCTTCGAAGAAG